>NC_058093.1:125202500-126402500 GCF_020171115.1 Neogale vison
GTGGCCGCTGCGGTGGCCGCACTCGGCCCATGTCCCTGCTGGTGCTGAGCCCCTGGGAGCCACCAAGGCCAGATCCGGGGCGGGCAGACGGGCCGGGCCCTGCGTCACCCAGGCGGCCTCCCACCGGTGTCGCCTCCAGACACAGACTGCCCGGAGGACGGGAGAAGGGCTCACTCAGCAATGTGTTCTGCCTTTTCTTGACCAGCAGTAAATAATTTAGTAGGTAACGTTATCTGAATGGATGCATTTGTGAAGGCAAAGATCAGGGAAACATTTATAAAGTAGTGGCTCCTGGGAAAAGAAAGCCACCCCCCAGCACGACCCCGCGGTATGGAAACGCTGTCTTAGTCTCCGTCAGTTTCCACTTACCCATTTCAGATGAGTACCCCTCCCTTTTCTTCATGGTTTTCTGAAAATGCCTCTCACTGGCCTGAAGGTTGTATGAAATCAACAATATGTTCATAATATTTGGGCCTTTTCTTTAAAAAACGTGTACTCTTTAAATATTACTAATCTTAACCGTTCAGATGTAAAGATATGCAGCTTGCTGGAAAGTTTAAAGTAAATAGTTTTTGTTAAATAATGAACATCAAATAGAAGGCGGCACTTGATAGCAGACTTTAGCTTATATTTAAGATATTTCATAAAGGCCTGCGCCTCAGTGTAATGATGCCATGTTTCTGGGTCTCGCCCTCTGAAGGGAGGCAGGGGTTGAGAGCAGGAACGCAGGCAATGCAGGTAGAGCCCACAGTTCGGCTGCGCAGCTGACTGGCTGCCGTATCTGGAGAACATAAGACAAACGAGAAGCAACATCTTCCACGGGTCTTAGTTCCAGTTGTTAAGTACCAGGACAACACCTCGTTCACTGCTGGTGGCGAAGATGAAGAGTATAAGGTGTCATAAATAAAAGGAGGAGAAACACCTTTATATTTGAGTCCTATCAATGGCTGTTGCGCATGTCTAGAGAAAACAGAGGCGTTAAAATCAGGTGATGGGGCACAGAACATCTCCACCCTTAATTTCCAACATAGTAAAAAATGTGAGACAGAGAGGAAGGAAGGGAGGGAGGGAGGAAGGAAGAAAGGAAGATAAAAGGAAAGGAAGGAAGAAAGAGAAGAGAAGAGAAGAGAGGGAGAGGGAGGGAGGACAGAGGAGGGATACAGGGAGGAGGGATGGAGAGAGGGAAGGAGAAAGGAAGTTGAATGAATAAGGTTTAAATTGTACAAACCACAGCTGGTGGTCTGTAAACCCCATGTCTTGGATTAAATGTGAATATGTGTGTGTTCTAGGGACTGATAGGGCCATCCTCAAGCATTTTCTCCCTCACTTCTCTGCTTCCGTTGTCTAAAATGTGGTCATGTGGTTCTGTCCTTCTTTTCTGACTTGGGGAAACTTGAGTCCAGAAAGGCCCTGTTACAATGCCTGTGTGTTCTGGGATGTGAGCCCCTCTGTGGGGGGGGGGGGGTTGCAGGTACTATTCCTTGTTCCTGCACTACAGGGCATAGAAACAAGCCCCCCCGCCCCACCTCTGAGCACAGAGTGCAGCCCTTCCTCATCCCTCTCAGGAATCAGGGGCTTCATCACCACAGCAAGTATGTGCTGCATGTCTATTCTATTCCATAGAGTCAGGTTTAAATTTCACCAGACCCATTTAAATTAAAAAATTATAGAGAGGAGTCCAAGATGGCAGGGGAGTAGAAGAGGTTGTTTCTTCTGGCCCAAGGAATTCAGCTAGAAAGCTATTGAGTCATTCTGAACACCTGCAGACTTGACTAGAGATCAAAGAAAAGAATAGCTACAACTCTGTGAACAGAAAAGTGACCATCTTCTGCAAGATTGGAGGTGCAGAGAAGTGAATCTGTAGTGATAAACCACAGAGCGGGCAGGGAGTGAGCCTCGGTAAGCTGGCTACCAGCAAGTGATATAACAATGGAGCACAAAATCAGAACTTTCAGAACTTTTGGAAGTTCTGTGCTGAGGGACACTACTTCTGGAAAGGCACCCAGGTGGCAAAGTGGAGCAGAATCCTAGGTAGGACAGTGCAGTGTCAGGATCCCTGGGTCACATGAAGTTGGGTAGTGCCACTGAAGCAAGGTAGCAATCGTGAGCCAGGAGTGGGTTTCAGCTTGGGGTTCCCATAAACCCCAGAACCATGATAAGATCTCCATCCTCCCCCAGGAGGAGTAGTGCAATTGTGCACCACAAGAGTCTGCAGGGTTTGGAGACTTGAAATGGAATTGTGTACCTGAGATAGAAACACTTGATAACAGGTGAGCGCAGAGTGCAGCCAGAGAACTGGAAAACAGGGAAATAGGAGGGATGGACTGCTTTTTCCTGATGGAGCACTGAGGAGTGGAGCCCCAAGCACTTGGCTCCAGGGCTAGAGACTGGGAAGTTGTCATTGTCATTCTCATTCTTAAAAGTAGCACCGAAAGCCTGCAGGGAACAAAACAACCACAGACAGGAATCCAGAGCAGATGACTTAGCCCAGCCGCCTGGCAAGGATAGTACAATTCCACCTGAAGCAAAGACACCTGAGGATCAGCACAATTGGCGCCTCCCCCAGAAGGTCAAGAACATCCAGCCCAGACCAACTTTAACAATCATAGAGAACTACAAAACTCTGGTGCTGTGGGGAGGTAGCACATAGAAATCAAGTTTCCCATACCCCCATCATTCTTTTGTATTTCAATTTTAATTTTTTGTTCCCTTTCTTTTTTCAACCAATTTCTTATTTCATCAACTCTATTTTTGGACTTTTCAATTTTCATTTTTACAGTTATATTCTACCTATTCATTGTACTTAATTATATATATATATATATATATATATATATATATATATAGTTTCTTTGTAATTTGGGGATCTAGTTTTCTAAGAGACCAAAATACACAAAGGTCCAGCTCAGTTCTGTTCACCAGTCTGAGTATATTCTCTTTCTTTATTTTAAAATTTTTATTTATTTTTTCAGTTTCAGGTCTCTTCTGATTTGTTTACCATATATTTCTCTGGGGTCGTTGTTGCCATTTTAGTATTTCATTCTCTCATCCATCTATTCTTCTCTAAACAAAATGACAAGATGGAATAAGAGGCAGTACTGACTCCCAGGGACATAATCAATATGGATATAAGTGAGGCATCATACTAGATTTTGGAGTAATAGTTATAAAGATACTAGCTGGTATTTATCAACAACAATAAAACAACAACAACTAGAAGAAAGTTGAGAATCCCTTTCTGGAGAAATAAAAGAACTAAAATCTAAACAACTCACGGTCAAAGAGGCTATTAATGAGATTCAATAAACAATGAAGGCTCTAAATGCTAGGATAAATGAGACAGAAGAGAGAATTAGTGATATAGAAGACAAGATGTTGGAGAATAAGAAAGCTGAGAAAAAGAAATAAACAACTACTGGATCACAAGGGGAGAAGCTGAGAGATGAGTGATACCATAAAGGGAAACAATATTAGAATAATTGGGATCCCAGAAGAAGAGGAGAGAGAGAGGGAGTATGAGAAAGAGATAGAGAGACAGAAGGCATATTGGAGCAAGTTATAGCAGAGAACTTCCCTAATCTGGGGAAGAAAACAGGCATTCAAGTCCAGGAGGCGCAGAGGAACTGCCCCCCCTTAAAATCAATAAAAAAGGGTCAGTACCCAATATATAATAGTGAAACATGCAAATCAGAGACAAAAAGAAAATCCTGAAACAGCTCAGAGCACAAGGTCTGTAACCTATAAGGTAGAAACATTAGATTGACAGTGGACTGATTATCCATAGAGACCTGGCAGGCCAGAAATTGCTGGCATGATATATTCACAGGCTAAATAAAAAAAAATGTGCATCCAGGAATAATTTATCCAACAAGGATGTCATTCAAAATAGAAGGATAGATAAAAAGCTTCAAGAACAAACAGAAACTAAAAGAATTTGTGATCACTAAAACAGCACTGCAAGAAATCTTAAAGGGGATCTTTCAAGGAAAGGTAGAGATACCAAAAATAACATAGACCAGAAAGGAAAAGAGACAATATACAGAAACAGTGACTTTACATGTAACACAATGGCACTAAATTAATATCTTTTAGTATTTACTCTGAATGTAAATGGGCTAAATGACACAATCAAAATACAGGGTATCAGACTGGATAAGAAAAGCAGGACTCATCAATATGCTTTCTGTAAGACACTCATTTTATACCCCAAAGACACCCAGATTAAAAGTGAGGAGGTGGAACAACGATTTATCATGCTAATGGGCATCAAAAGAAAGTCGGGGTGGCAATCCTTATATCAGACAGATTAGATTTTAAACCAGACTGTAATAAGAGATGAGGAAAGACACTATATCATAATTAAGGGGTCTGTACAACAGGAAGATCTAGCCATTGTAAATATTTATGCCTCGAACATGGGAGAATCCAATTATATAAACCATTTAAAAACAAAATTAAAGTAACAGATTGTCAAAAATATAATAATAGTAGGGGACTTTAAAACTGCACTCACTGCAATGGACAGGTCATGTAAGCAGAAGATCAACAAGGAAACAAGAGCTTTGAATGACACGATGGAACAGATGGACTTCACAGATATATTCAGAGCATTCATCCTAAAGCAACAGAATACACATTATTCTCAAGTGTGCATGGAACATTCTCCAGAATATATTACATCCTGGATCACAAATCAGGTCTCAACTGGTACCAAAAGATTGGGATTATTCCCTGCATATTTTCATATGACAATGCTTTACAGCTGGAACTCAATCACAAGAGGAAATTTGGAAGGAACTCAAATGCATGGAGACTAAAAATTATCCTACTAAAGAATGAATGGGTCAATCAAGAAATTAAAGAAGAATTTTTAAAAAATCACGGAAAAAATGAAAATGAAAACACACTGTTCAAAACCTTTGCAATGCAGAAAGGCAGTTCTATGAGGGAAGTAAATAGCAATACAAGTCTTTCTCAAGAAACAAAAATGTCTCAAATACACAACTTAACCTTATACCTAAAGGAGATGGAGAAAGAACAGCAAATAAAGCCTAAACCCAGCAGTAGAAGAGCATTAGTAAAGATTAGAGAATAAACCAATGAAATAGAAACCAAAAGTACAGTTGAACAGATCAATGAAACTAGGAGCTGGTTCTTTGAAAGAAACAATATGATCAATATAACCTCTAGCCATACATACCAAAAAGAAAAGTGAAAGGGCCCAAATAAATAAAATCATGAAAGAAAGAGGAGATATCACAACCAACACTAAATAAATACAATTATAAGAACATTTTATGAGCAACTATATGCCAACAAATTAAGTTATCTGGAAGAAATGGATGCATTCCTAGAGAAGTATAAACTATCAAAATTGAAACACAAAGAAATAGAAAACCTGAACACACCCATAACCAATGAGGAAATTGAAACAGTCATCAAAAATCTCACAAAAAACAAGAGCCCAGGACCAGATGACTTCCCAGGGGAATTCTACCAAACATTTAAAGAATCAGTAGCTATTCTTCTGAAGCTGCTTCAAAAAATATAAATTAAAAAAAAAAAAAAAACCCTAAACTTCCAAACTCTTTTTGTGAGGCCAGCATTACCTTGATCCCAAAGTCAAAGACCCCACCAAAAAAAGAGAATTACAGACCAATACCCCTGATGAACATGGATGCAAAATTTCATACCAAGATACTAGGGAATGGGATCCAACAGCACATTAAAAAGATAATTCACCACAATCAAGTTGAATTATTGCTGGGCTCAAGCATGTTTTTACATTTGCAAATCAATCAATGTGATGCATTACATTAATAAAAGAAAGGGCAAGAATCATATGGGTCTCTCAATAGATGCAGAAAGAGATGGTTAGATTTGACAAAGTATGGTATCCTTTCTTGATTAAACCTCTTCACAGTTTAAGGATAGAGGGTACATACCTCAATATCATAAAAGCCATCTATAAAAAGTCCACAGTGAATATCATTCTCAGTGGGGAAAAACTGAGAGCTTTCCCCTAAGGACAGAAACAGGGCAAGGCTATCCACTATCACCACTGCTATTCAATATAGTACTAGAAATCCTAGCCTCAGCAATCAGACAACCAAAAGAAATGGGCAGTAGACATAAACACATTTCTCCAAAGAAGACATCAGAATAGCCAACAGACATGTGAAAAAATGCTTAACAACCCTTGGCATCAGGGATATACAAATCAAAACCACAATGAGATACCACCTCGCACTAGTCAAAATTGCTTAAATTAACCAGTCAGGAAACAACGGATGTTGGGGAGGACACAGAGAAAGAGGAACCCTGTTACACTGTTGGTGGGAATACAAGCTGGTATAGCCGCTCTGGAAAACAGAATGGAAGTTCCTCAAAAGGCTGAAAACAGACCTACTGTTTGACCCAGCAATTGCACTACTGGGTATTTACCCCAAAGATATAAATGCAGTGATCTGAAGGGGCACATGCACCCAAAGGTTTATAGCAGCAATGTCCACAATAGCCAAACTATGGAAAGAGCCCAGATGTCCATCAACAGATGAATGGATAAAGAAGAAAATGTGTATATATATGTGTGTCTATACATATGACAGAATACTAGTCAGTCATCCAAAAAAAGAGAAATCTTGTCATTTGCAATGATGTAGATGGAACTATAAGGTAATTTGTTAGGTGAAATTCGTCAATCAGAGAAAGACAATTATCATATGATCTCACTGATATGTGGAATTTAAGAAACATAACAGAGGACCATAATCGAAGAGAGGGAAACAAGACAAAATCAGAGAGGGAGACAGACTGTAAGCAACTCTCAATCACAGGAAACAAACTGGGGGTTGCTAGAGGGGAGGTAAGTTGGGAGACGGTGTACCTGGCTGATGGCATTAAGGAGAGCGTGTGATAGAATGAGCACTGGGTATTATATGCAACTGATGAATCACTGAACTCTACTTCTGAAATTAATAATACAGTATATGTTAATTAATTGAATTTAAATTTAAACTAAATTTCAATAGAATTTAAATTTAAAATAAAATTTAAATTTAAATTCTATTAGAGAAAGGGAAATTATAGAATTGATTCCATTTACTATAGCACTAAGAACAATAAGATACCTGGGAATAAACCTAACCAAAGAGGTAAAGGATCTGTACTTGAGGAACTACAGAACACTCATGAAAGAAATTGAAGAAGACACAAAAAGATGGAAGACCATTCCATGCTCTTGGATCGGAAGAATAAACATTGTTAAAATGTCTATACTGCCTAGAGCAATATATACTTTTAATGCCATTCTGATCAAAATTCCACCGGTATTCTTCAGAGCTGGAGCAAATAATCCTAAAATTTGTATGGAATCAGAAGAGACCCCGAATCGCTAAGGAAATGTTGAAAAACAAAAATAAAGCTGGGGGCATCACTTTACCTGATTTCAAGCTTTATTACAAAGCTGTGATCACCAAGACAGCATGGTACTGGCCTAAAAACAGACACATAGACCAGTGGAACAGAGTAGAGAGCCCAGATATAGACCCTCAACTCTATGGTCAAATAATCTTCAACAAAACAGGAAAAAATATACAGTGAAAAAAAGACAGTCTCTTCAATAAATGGTGCTGGGAAAACTGGACAGCTATATGTAGAAGAATGAAACTCGACCATTCTCTTACACGGTACACAAAGATCAACTCAAAATGGATAAAAGGCCTCAACGTGAGACAGGAATCCATCAGAATCCTAGAGGAGAACATAGGCAATAATCTCTTTGATATCAGCCACAGCAACTTCTTTCAAGATATGTCTCCAAAGGTAAAGGAAACAAAAATGAAAATAAACTTTTGGGACTTCATCAAAATCAAAAGTTTCTGCACAGCAAAGGAAACATTCAAAGAAACAAAGAGGCAACCCACGGAATGGGAGAAGATATTTGCAAATGACAGTACAGACAAAAGGTTGATATCCAGGATCTATAATGAACTCCTCAAACTCAACACACACGAAACAGGCAAACATATCAAAAAATGGGAAGAAGATATGAACAGACACTTCTCCAATGAAGACATACAAATGGCTATCAGACACATGAAAAAATGTTCGTCATCAGTAGCCCTCAGGGAGATTCAAATTAAAACCACATTGAGATATCACCTTACACCAGTTAGAATGGCCAAAATTAACAAAACAGGAAACAACATGTGTTGGAGAGGATGTAGAGAAATGGGAACCCTCTTCTGTTGGTGGGAATGCAAGTTGGTGCAGCCTCTTTGGAGAACAGTGTGGAGATTCCTCAAGAAATTAAAAATAGAGCTTCCCTATGACCCTGTAATGCACTCCTGGGTATTTACCCAAAGGTACAGATGTCGTGAAAAGAAGGGCCATCTGTACCCCAATGTTTATGGCAGCAATCGCCACGGTCGCCAAACTGTGGAAAGAACCAAGATGCCCTTCAACGGACGAATGGATAAGGAAGATGTGGTCCATATACACTATGGAGTATGATGCCTCCATCAGAAAGGACGAATACCCAACTTTTGTAGCAACATGGACGGGACTGGAAGAGATGATGCTGAGTGAAATAAGTCAAGCAGAGAGAGTCAATTATCATATGGTTTCACTTATTTGTGGAGCATAACAAATAGCATGGAGGACAAGGGGAGATGGAGAGGAGAAGGGAGTTGGGGTAAATTGGAAGGGGAGGTGAATCACGAGAGACTATGGACTCTGAAAAACAATCTGAGGGGTTTGAAGTGGCGGGGGTGTGGGAGGTTGGGGTACCAGGTGGTGGGTATTAGAGAGGGCACGGATTGCATGGAGCACTGGGTGTGGTGAAAAAATAATGAATAATGAATACTGTTTTTCTGAAAATAAATAAATTGAAAAAAATTAAATTCTATTTAAATTCTATTTAAATTTAAATAGAATTTAAAATTTAAATTCTATTTAAATTTAAAATATTTTATTTTAAAATAAACTTAAAATTTTAATTTAAAATTTAAAAAAAGTAAAATATACTGTTATTTTTCTTATCAGAAAATTGCCCCAGATACCCATATGACTATGTGTATGCATATATGCATTCAAATAATCTACAGTGCTTGCTTTAAGATATTTCCCATGAAATAGATAAAACTTTATATACTTATACTATGTATAAATGGTCATGTTAAATCCATCAAGTTTAATTTTTATACAGAATAACCATTTTTTAAAAGCTGGGTGGACCTTGGTGTCCGCTGTAGCTTTCGAACCAAGGGTGTGGCTCTGATAAGGGTTTGGTTTGCCATCAGTTGGGCTCCTCTTCTCACCGAGCAATTCCTTTGATCTCTCACCCCAGTCACACTGTCTTTAAAGCAGCAGGACAGCCCTTAGAAGGTTGTGGAGAGGAGGGAATGAGCTGACCCTTGGGTAATTTTGCCCACTGCCTCACATGTATTGAGCACCCAGTAAGGGTCAGCTGATTTTATTTTTAAATTCCTAGGACTGGTGTTTTATAGACTCGTGAACTGAGTGAGGAAGGTTCTAGGCAAAAAGATTCTCAGACTCATACTGATTGTAGTGAGAGACATGAGAGCCAGCGTCCCATGTGGAGGCCAACCCGGGGCCAGTGGAATGGTGTCATTTTCTATCCTGACATACTGTGAAGGGGCTTTTGGTTCTTGGAGTTGCTCAGTCAGCTCGCTCTGCTCTGGGGTCACCTGATTAAGATGTGGTCCACATCCATGCCCACGGGCCCGTCCGTCACCAAGGCTGAGGCAGACTGTGCTGAGAGCTGAGAGCATGCTGACTTGAGTCAGTCTCAAGGCTGAGAGCATGCTGACTTGAGTCAAGGTCACCCATCAGATAATGTGCATTTTCCTCATGATCCAAGCAGGTTTGCATTTCTTCAACATAAATTGCTTATCTCCAAGGAAGCATTATGTTTTGTGCTTGGTGATTTTCATCTTGATATTTCTTTCTCAGAAAAAAGGAAGGGGGAGAGAATTTCTTGTCATTGTTAAGTTTATTAGATTTTTCTGAATTGAGGTGGGTGTGGGGTAAGGGGAGGGAAGATGAGAAAGGATATTTACATCAGTGATTAATGTTCTAACGGTGTGTACTCTGGACACTCAGAGCTGCCGTTGAGCTCAGATGGACAATTTCCTTATGTGGGAATCTTAGTTTTCTGGAGAAATCCATGCAGAATTGGTCCAGATCTTTTGGACACATGTGCTAATACACTGCTTGTGAGACATGGGAGTGACTGAAAATAAGCTTTTCCCCCTCCATGTGTAAAAACACACTACCTCATTTTGGTAGCTTTAGAGAATCAAGACTTACATGAGTACAATAAATGATAAAATCTAAAAGAACATGACACCACGATTGTGGCAAAGAGTAGGGACTTCTGTCAGATCATTACATGAAGATTCTGGACTTAATACTTGGGCTTGGAAAATATTCTTGGCCTTCCAAGATCTCAGTGTCCTGATCTATAGAATGGGGGACCTTGTTCACTGGGTTATGTGAAGATGGACGAGATTGCTAAACATTGGTCGACACATGGCAAGTATTGAATAAATGTTTCTTAGGATTCTTCCATTTTTCTCTCACTATGCTATGAGGACTTGGAAATTCTACAAAAAGTAGTTTCATTCAATACTATCTAAAATGTTCACTCATCACAGAACGGATTACTCCATGGATTGGAATTTTCAGGTACTTTTTTCTACTTTTCCTTATTGTGATCACTTTATACTTACTTCTGTTAAACTGAGCCCCACCCAAACGGAAGGGGTAGCTCTCACCCGTGTGCTGCAGAAAGAACATAGGACTGATCAGGAGGCTTCTATGGGCAGGGGCAAAAACGACTCCAAGTCTTCCAGATTCCTATCAATTATTTTCTAAAGCCCGGAAACAGAAGTGGAAGACACATCATCTCAGTGTCCATATTAGCATGAGGTATCTGTTCCCCGGCAAGGTGTGAATCATTGTGCCGTCTACAACACTTGAGACATTCCTGTCCAATTTGGCAGATGTGTTAGGAAGACTGCCCGGAGGCAGGGACTTCCACATTCCAGAGCAGGCGAGAGGCTGCTGGTAACTGTATATTGGGGTCCGGAAACAAATTACATTTTTGAAAGTATTTTAATAGATCATGAGATTTGGCATTCAAAATTAAAATTTGGGGACTATGAAGGCTTAGAAATATTTTCTTTTTTTAAATGTTTATTTATTTTTAGAGAGAGAGTGGGGAGGGGCAGAGGGGGAGAGTCCCTAGCAGACACCCCGCTGAGCATGAGCCTTACACAGGGCTCAATCTCATGACCATGAGACCAGGACCTGAACTGAAATCGAATCCAATGCTTCACTGACTGAGCCAGCCAGGCTCTCTCCAAGGAGGTATTTGAGCAAATTTTTTGAAGACCAGTGTCTGGGTGAAAATGACCAGCAAGACCTCAGGCACCATTTTGAACTCATCAGTGGAATTTACGTGTGGAGAAGAGTTGGCATTTAACCAGGAGGATGACTGGAAAGAGCGGCTACTTTGGGCTCCCTGATCCTTAAACCACGAGCGCCTTCTCCTGACATTAACCATCTAACTGTCGCAGTGACTGGCAGGGGAGACGGACAGAGATGTAAAGCCGCCTGGAGCAGGAGGTCACCGGGCCCTCCCTGATGTCTGATATGTAAGTGGGGACCACTGCCATGTACCTGTACTTGGTAAAGAGCATGATCAATGTGGGCACACAGTAGTGATGAATACACAGCCCTGATTACATACATCATGGCCAGGATGATATTTGCTGCTTTAAAACTGGTCCTTGCATGGTCAGTGTGTGAACTCACTGTGGACCCAATTCCAGGATCTAGAGTGGAGTGGCAATGGCCTTCTAGGTTTTATTTTCCAGAATGAGAAACTGTAGAGCTTATGATTGTTTAATATTATTTAATGATGTTGTGAGCAATGCTGCAAGGGCCAGGGACATTCATGAGAATTTTATGAATTTTCTAAGATTTAAGATCCTGGGGAGGGGGTGGTGTCTGTAGAGTCTATATGTTTTATCATTGTGCAGAAGAACCAGAAAAGTGTGGGCAATTTTTAGTCACCATACTAAAAATAACCATAGTGAGCAATGACTGGTAGAAGAGGGCGCAGCGTTAGTGGGCCAGGGATGACGGTCTTGACCCTCCATTGGAAATGGGACCATTTTCTAAACTACTGTGTGAACAGCATCTTGCTTTGTGGGAACCAGTCCTACGAGGTGTTGGGACGCTCACACATGCCAGGATATCTCATCGTCTAACAATAGTAGCAAGTCCCTTTCCTCTGCTGGTAAGAGCAAGTCCGCAGAGCCATTAGGCAATCCACGGCCATTCGGCAATGAGGTGAAGGGCAGACAATGAAGCAAAGGTCCGTGTACTCAAACCCACAACAAACAACGTCACTTTATTAGTGATGCTAGCGTGGCCAGCGTCCCAATTTGAGCACCCACACACACACACATGCACACGAACCAGAACAAAATTTAATTCTGCAGGATGCAATAAAAGTACTAATCACGGAGCCATCTCAGGCGGTCATCCCTGTTCACCCAAACTCAAATAGTCCCAAATCAAAAGCACCTGTTCTCTTCCACGATGTTTGTAACTCCTTGCAGCCATCTTCTAAAAATCTTTACAGGATCGCAAGAAAATATGAACGTTTATGGTGGAGAAAAGAACAGGCAAAAAGTTAATCCTTTCCCTGCAGGAAGCACCTGATATTACAATTTCTATTTGTGTCACTTTCCATACAGTGATGCAGAATATGACAGAAAGACTCGAGAATATTGCTGCGAGACGTTCTTCTAGGTGTGACCACCGTATGGGTTGTTTCGTCACGCTTCTCCGTTTGTCTATCACACCTTCACCTTTTTCGCCACTTACGGTTGCTTCCAATGGTGGCTGACACCGACGCCAGGAGACGTGCACTCAACAGACGGAGCACTGGCTGAGTGGGGTGCCCTCCCCTCGGCGTCCGAGTGACCAGCAAGTTTTGTGAATCTTTAGCAAAGCAGCTGCTTCAGGAGAAGAGAGGGAGAAGGATACAGAAGGCCGTTCTGTTCGTCTGTTACCAAGGAGCACGCATGGTCTGGGAGGAGAGTTTTCTGGTTCGGTTTCTTGGAGTTGCTGGAACCCTATTTGTGTCCCGTTCCCCATCACCAACCCTCCGTCTGGCTCAAAGATGAAGCCCCAGTTCAGAGAGTTCTGACACATGCCCGATCTCCAAGGCAAAACATTACAAAACTCAAGAAAAATCAAAAAAGGACAAGAAAAGAAATGCAGCCTGGCAGCCCGGACAACCAGTGATAAAGGGCCTGTTTCTTAAAAGTGTGGCGTGAAGCGTGGGTGTCTGCACGGCTCCGTGGCTCGCAGGCTTGGTTTTCTCTTGTCTAGTGTGGAACCCTTCAGGAGTGAGTTTATGAGTTTATTACAGACGTCTGTGGTATTTGTAGTTTATATTTATGAGCTCATTTATTTACTTGCTCAACAAACATTCACGAACCAGCGACCATGTGTCTGGTTTATATTTGACACCATATGTCTGATGAATTGTCATCCTCCTGGAGACTCCCAGAAATGACCACCTTGAGATGACAACGTGGGGTCCTACTCTGTGGACAGGAGGCTTCATGAGCCCAAATCCGTTCTTCTTCCCATCGGGCTGCACATTTCAGATTTGAATTTCTGAGGTAGTGAGGGAAGGTGTGCAAAGTCTTAGTTCCTTCTGAGTCCCGTTTTCTCTTCCTCTTCACGTATCTCACTTGGAATGCACGTGTGGAGTGCTTGTGGGGGACACTCAGCTCAGGCCATGGCACTGACTATGAATTGTTTCAAAGACAGCATCACGCCTGCTAAGTTCTCATGGAACAGACATCTCTAATATTACCTAAGAGCTGGAGAAATATGGTTATGGAAAATTTAAAGCACTTGAGGTTCCCAAAGCATTACGAGGTAAATTTGAGATGATTTGTAAGAGTTACAAAGTTTTCAGAGGAAATTCAGAATTTCTCAATGACTGTGTATTTATCACTGAACGCACAGGACGTGGGGAAGTCCTACGTACAAAAACAACTGGGCGTGTTATCTTTGCTGCGGCCAGTCATGGAAAGGCTGCCCAGGGCATATTCCTCCACAGCTGATTTAGGAAACCTTGAGGAAGATAGGGATGTTTACGTTTCCATGGTTATAATAATTATGTTATGAATGATTTCAGAGCAATACCCTCCATCCCACACCTGAATCTTGACGCCTTCCATCTATCGTGATCTTGCTTTTGGGAGGAAGATCAAAGCGTAGTTATGATTCCTGGCCTTGATGCCACAGAATGACAATTCCAGCAGGAATTCAGAGCATTCCAGATGCAAGTACAGAACTTGGCTGCTTTTGATGAGTGCTCTTTGATGAGTGCAGAATCACGCCTTTTTTCCAGACTCTGTATCTAGCAGAAGTCAGTAGAGTAAGAGGGTTACACAAGCAAGAACAAGAATTATTAATGCTACGTTCACTTGGTCTTGGAGATGTAACACAGTTTTGTGGACACCCCACTATCTAACAAAATCTTAATTTTGCCATAAGATTGATCTTACCAGAAAGCACTTTTGCAGCCAAGGACAGACAAGGGCTTGAATAGTCCCAGAGTGCAAGAAAGTCCTGTTTTGAACAATGAAGGGTGCAGAAGGCATCTTGGAAATGCCACATGACCTGCGCAAGACCAGGGGACAGAGGTTGGACACATAGGGTGTCAGACCGCAGGGCTCACTCACCTAGGGGGGCAGAGCTCCTGACTGAACACCCGCACCCTGGGCTCCGGGCTGACACCCTTTGGTTTCCTCCATAGCACCATTACTCTTGTTAGAAATGTAAAAATCTAGAGGGAAAAGGAAAATAAAATATAGACTAACCTAAACTGCTTTTGCTGAGCTCATGTCCCATGCAGGCTGACGGCCAAGTTCATCACAACTATTCTCATTTAGAAGAGACCCGCCCTTGCCAGCCAGCTCATCCCGCGGCCCGGCCTCTCCCACGGAGTTTGTCTCTGAAACTCAGGAAACAGATTACTACAAAACGCACCTTTGTCTTCATAATCTAAGTAGCTTGAGCAAAAGCAGACATGAATTCAGAAAACTCATCTGGTTATCACGTGTGAAGTGTTGGGTGACCTTGTGTGGGTAACGGCCGTGTCAGACAAAGGCTAGCGGAAGTGTGAAGTTAAATTACGCACCTTATTAAGAAAAGGAAATGTGAATAGTAGCACCTCATCAAGCACTCCCTAATCCCTGTATTTATGGAAACACAGCTCATGCTGTGTGGGGCACAGAGAGGGTGCCAGAGGGTCGGTCTCGGTGAACAGTGCTCAGGGTTGCATTAAGATACATGCTCAAGGGGTGCCTGGGGGGCTCAGTCGGTTAAGCATCTGTCTTCCCCTCAGGCCGGGATCCTGGGGTCCTGGGCTCGAGGCCCACATCATGCTCCTTGTGCAGTGGGGAGCCTGCCCCTCCCTCTGCCTCTGCTGCCTGCTGCCCCTCCCCCTGCTTGTGCTCTGTCTCTCACTGTTGCTCCTTGTGTATCAAACAAATAAATGAATAAATCTTTTTTTAGAAAGCTACACGCTCAGTACATGGGCTCTCGGACTCTCTGGGGGAAAGGGACTGCCGGCCTCCTGGTCTCCTCCTGCCTGTCTGGGAATAATGGCTTTAAATATGCAGGGATAGGGACAGGGGCTGGGATTCATTTGGAAGCTTTGTTTCTTCACTTACTTCAAGAGATACCATGAACAGACATTTCCCAGAGCTCTGTCTGGGCTCTTCCTGCCCCAACTCGGGAAGGACAGATGCACACACCCCATTGTGCCAGAACGGGGCATCTGCTGCAGCTGACACCCCCGTGGTGCTCCCTGAGTAGAGGCACTTGGCCCGCCGCTCTGCCTGCGTGGGATCCGTGGGCTGCCTTTATGTCCGTGCCCCCGGGGGATGCGAGCTCCTGGCTCCCAGTGGCTGTGCCCCACCCAGCTGGTCCCCTGTTGGCCGGCCAGCTACACCCCACCAAGCCTCACCCTAACAGGGTTCGCCTCCTTGCCAGCCTTGTGGTCAGACAAGCCAGTCACTGCCCCCCACTCCACACTCTTGTTACTACAAAGCCCCATCCAGCTCTGCTGTCCATGTGCGGCCCCACGGGCTGCCCTGGGTGGTGTGCGGGCCCCTGTCCTGGCTGAGTGTGACGACTCAGACACCGCTGTCCACCTTGTCGGCCAGTATGCGTATCCGGTGAGTCTCCGGAGATCCGGCGCTATTCAGGGTGGGATAGCCCTCCCCCCCACAATGGGGTGAATGGGGATGTACTTAGAATTCCAGCTAATCACAGGAAGGAAAACATTCAGAACTGCTGTTGGGAACGTTTAGTCCCTTCACGTTCCCTTCGTGTCTTTCCTGGGCTGATGATCCCCAACTCCTTTCTCAGACCCCGCCGTTCCTCAGACCAATTCCCAGGATCAGACAGACTCTGTCGGTAGAATTCTGTCTTCTTGAAGGAAATACCCGTCTTTCCCAGAAAGTGTGTAGGTATTGGGTTCCAGAGCTTTCTTACTCGTGAACTGCAAGCCATTTGCCAAGGCTGGAGCTAGTTTGTGGTTCACAAGTTAAGAGCAAAACACACAAAAGCCTCATTTGCAAGCATTCCATCACGGCCAGGATGTAATTCATCCTCTCTAATGTATAGGGTGCTGTGTTGGCTGTTGAATGGATGCCATTAGAGGAATGTCTCCCAGTTACCAAAACCTTCACCAGAGAGGGTTAGACTCATGAACGGCGAGGGGAAGATAATTCACATGCAAATGCACCGGATTTTCTCCCATCTCAGAATATAACAGGACCCTTTATCAGAGCAGCTCTTTGTCTTTCTCCAGAAAGAAGTATTGGTGCTATTTTATCCAACTTTTAAGTGTTTTCCTACAGACTTTTTGTAGTTCGTGTTCTGTGGAGTTGCTCTCGTAGAAGATTTGAATGAATTCGCCACCGCCACCTCTTACCTGCGCTGTGTCGTTCGCTCCTGCCATTCCAGAGTGTTTGAAGTGACGCAGGTGGACCCGGCCCAGCTTGCTTCCACGGGTGGTTCTCGAAGCTCGTGAACACCCCGACTGAACTGTGCACGGTTGCCCATGACGGTGCTCGCAGCGAACGCGCGGTGGCGGCAGCTCAGAGATCTCGCGGCGGTTCCCAGGGGCAGCCACTGTAGCTCGCGGGGGGCCGCTCGGTCCCGAGGGCAAAATAAGAAGGCTATGGGGGAGGAGTTATTTGCGGCATCTGTGTGTCTCCCCAAAGTCTTCCCGAGGTTCTAGAAGGAAGAAGGGCAGCGGAACCATTAGCCCAGGACTGTGGTGCTAATGGGGAGTTCTGGGGGCTGCGATTCAAAACGTCACATCCACTCTTTTAAGTGCACTGTTTGGGGGTTCTATCGTATATCCACAGGCCTGTGCCAGTGATGTAGTTTTGGAGAAGTGGGGTTGTGGTCCAGAGCCAACGGCCAAGAAAGAACCCTTTTTAAAAAAAATAATAATAATAATTAATTAACTTATTTTCAGGATAACAGTATTCATTGTTTATGCACCACACCCAGTGCTCCATGCAATCCGTGCCCTCTATAATACCCACCACCTGGTTCCCCCAACCTCCCACCCTCCGCCCCTTCAAAACCCTTAGATTGTTTTTCAGAGTCCATAGTCTCTCATGGTTCACCTCCCCTTCCAACTTCCCCCAACACCTTCTCCTCTCTATCTCCCCATGTCCTCCATGCTATTTGTTATGTTCCACAAATAAGTGAAACCATATGATAATTGACTCTCTCTGCTTGACTTATTTCACTCAGCATAATCTCTTCCAGTCCCTAGAACCTCGGGAAGACTTTGGGGAGACACACAGATGCCGCAAATAACTCCATGTTGCTACAAAAGTTGGGTATTCATCCTTTCTGATGGAGGCATCATACTCCATAGTGTATATGGACCACATCTTCCTTATCCATTCGTCCGTTGAAGGGCATCTTGGTTCTTTCCACAGTTTGGCGACCGTGACCATTGCTGCTATGAACATTGGGGTACAGATGGCCCTTCTTTTCACGACATCTGTATCTTTGGAGTAAATACCCAGGAGTGCAATTGCAGGGTCATAGGGAAGTTCTATTTTTAATTTCTTGAGGAATCCCCACACTGTTATCCAAAGTGGCTGCACCAATTTACATTCCCACTAACAGTGAAGAAGTCAGTTTTTGATTTGAGACAGTCGAAGATGTTACATTTAAAGTTAATATGATCATAAAATGATCATGAAAAGTTAACTCTTGAAATTTGTTAAGATTGTGACTTTGGTAATAAAAATAGGTGATATTTATTTATGGCTTTTTATATGACACAAAGCACATGCTAAGCACTTCATATAAATTATCTTTCATTTTAGCTATGATTATTTGACAGATAAGTCAAGATTTTATAAAAAGTGGTAATGTTCATGCCTTCACTGTGAAAAAGTGGTTTGAATCAAGGGTGTAAATCTCAGGTTGGTACTGAGTTCGTAACATTTAAAAACACCGTGAAGTGTTTCAACATAGTAAATGATTGCATTTAAGACACGTAAGGAACACAGACATTGCCCTCTCCTCTTTTGCCAAATCTTATTCCAATGGGAAGTTAAAAATAATAATAATGACTATATATTTTATGTATAAAATATATATATACACATACATATGTATGTATACACACACACACACACACACACGGTGACTGTCTACTTCCCTCTGCCTATCTTTGTATATGTCTGTCTCTATGTAAATTCCCCTTAGTGAAGACACCAGCTGTATTGGAATAGCATCCTTCTCATGACCTCGTTTTAACTTGATTATCTCTGTAAAGACCTTATCTCAAAATGAGGTCACTCCTCAGGTGTTGAGGGTTAGGACTCAAATATACCTTTAGAGGAAAACAACCAATAGCAGATATTCTAATGAAACAAACACGGTTATTAAACTCCAGTGTGTTAATTAGCTACACTATTTTACTTTAATTTATTTCTTTCTCTCTTTATTTCCAAAGGTAAAGAGTTTTTATGATTTTTTTCCAAATGTAGCTTTTATGAAGATTTGCAATAAAGTAGTGCTTGGAGACTTACTACAAGCATGTCTTTGTGGCTGGTCTGAAGACAGGAGGACCTTTACCACAGACAGCCACACAAGAGGAGAAATATTTACAGTACACCAAAGACCTCAGCCACTTCAGAACTCATCAGAGAACAGTTGGGAATGATTTATTGTGGACACGCTTTAATTTGGTACACCAAAAAGCACATTAGGACCTCTGCAGATTCTGTTCGTTGGATACTAAGGAATAAGTGATTTGTTATTGATTTATCCACTAGATAAAGAAGATTGTTACTGCAAAACCCCACAGCACCAAAAACTTCAAGGATAAAGACCAGGAACACAGAGATTAAATGATGGATAGCCGTAAAGACAAATGTGAACATTTCCCTGAGTCTTAAGCATTTGGCCACACTTCTTTAAAGTTATAGTAGAGCATCTCAAATGCACCCTGCCTCTTCTTGGATAACGGTACTATAATTCAGTATTTGTGTTCATAATAACGAGACAGGATTTGATTCGGTGACTTTCGTGGAGCAGAGTAACAGCCCACATAGAAAAGGCAGCTGTTGTTTCATCCGCTCAGACGGGCTGATCGTGTGTGAGACCAAAAGCTCCACACTGCCTCCAAGAGCTTCTGGGGCCGGTGGCGCAGGCTTTTTTCCTCCACCCAAAACGAAAGGTTCCTTCTCTCCTCCAAAGGGCAAAATTGAGTACTTATTCCACTGCATGGCAAAAGAAGATGGAAGACAGAAATACTCCATCCTCTGCCTCTGAACTCTGCCTTTGCATGTTCTGTGGCTTCGTTACTTGAGCAAATTAAACCAACTTCCTCACAAAGCTAGTTTGAACTGGACCTCCCTCACTGATACACAAATAAGTCAGTGGTAAATAAAACTGTGTACAATGTATGCGAATCATTTTACTCTAAACAACACATTATATGAAGTATCTTTAAATCGATGTACAAATTACATAAGGACGTTACTTTTTTGGTATTTTAGAGTCAAAAAAATTAAATGTCGAAAAGTAAATGAGCAAAGTGAAATTTCATGTTAAATTTTCCGCTATATCTTATAATTAGGGTAAGTATACTTTTATAATGTGACATTGATTTGATTATTAAGTACAAGAAGTTAAAAAAAGAGTCCAACATACCTATTTCATCACTAGATGAACTGCCGCTTTTGCACAGAAAGTTCTTGTTTTGATTAGCTATGGAAGGTAGCCAAGAGTTGTAGAGAAGGGCATATTATTGTTTCCTAGGACCAAAGGAAAATGGGATAGAAATTAAAGTATGATGAAATATCTTTGGTTTTAATCCCCCATCCTTGTACCACAAACTAATTCTTTTTTTTTTTTAGTATTTTATTTAGTATCATAGATCTTTTTAAAAATTTTTATTTATTTTTTAAACATTTCAGTGTTCCAGATTTCACTGTTTATGCAGCACACCCAGTGCTCCATGCAATTCGTGCCCTCCTCAATACCCACCACCAGGCGCACCCAACCCCCCAACCCCCGCCCCTCCAAAACTCTCAGATTGTTTCTCAGAGTCCACAGTCTCTCATGGTTCATCTCCCCCTCTGATTTCCCCCAACTCCTTTCTCCTCTCCATCTCCCAGTGACCTTCATGTTATTCCTTATGCTCCACAAATAAGTGAAACCATATGATAATTGACTCTCTCTGCTTGACTTACTTTACTCAACATAATCTCTCCCAGTCCCATCCATGTTAATAAAAAAGTTGGGTATTCATCCTTTCTGATGGAGACATAGTAACTCCATACTATATATGGATCATGTCTTCTTTACCCATGTCTCTATTGAAGGGCATTTTGGTTCTTTCCACAGTTTGGCAACTGTGGCCATTGCTGCTATGAACATTAGGGTACAGATGGCCCTTCTCTTCACTACATCTGTATATTTGGGGTAAATACCCAGCAGTGCAATGGCAGGGTCATAGGGAAACACTATTTTATAATTTCTTAAGGAATCTCCACACAGTTTTCCAGAGTGGCTGCACCAACTTGCATTCCTGCCGACAGTGTAAGAGGGTTCCCCTTTCTCCACATCCTCTCCAACACACATTATTTACTGCCTTGTTAATTTTGGCCATTCTAACTGGTGTAAGGTGGTATCTCAATGCGGTTTTGATTTGAATCTCCCTGATGGCTAGTGATGATGAACATTTTTTCATGTGTCTGTTAGCCATTTGTATGTCTTCTTCGGAAAAGTGTCTGTTCATGTCTTCTGCTCATTTTTTGACATGATCATCTGTTTTGTGTGTGTTGAGTTTGAGGAGTTCTTTATAGACCTTGGATATCAGCCCTTTGTCTGTAGTGTCATTTGTGAATATCTTCTCCCATTCCGTGGGTTGCCTCTTTGTTTTGTTGACTGTTTCCTTTGCTGTGCAGAAGCTTTTGATCTTGATGAAGTCCCCAAAATTCATTTTTGCTTTTGTTTCCTTTGCCTTTAAAGACATATCTTGAAAGAAGTTGCTGTGACCAATGTCAAAGAGGTTACTGCCTATGTTCTCCTCTAGGATTCTGATGGATTCCTGCCTCATGTTGAGGTCTTTTATCCATTTTGAATTTAACTTTGTGTACGGTGTAAGAGAATGGTCGCGTTTCATTCATTCTTCATTGTTGTCCAATTTCACCAGCGCCATTTATTGAAGAGACTGTCTTTTTTCCACTGTATATTTTTTCCTGTTTTGTCGAAGATTATTTGACCATAGAGTTGAGGGTCCATATCTGGGATCTCTACTCTATTCCACTGGTCTATGCATCTGTTTTTGTGCCAGTACCATGCTGTCTTGCACAGGTTTGTAGTAAAGCTTGAAATCAGGCAACGTGATGCCCTAAGTTTTGTTTTTCTTTTTCAACATTTCCTTAGAAATCAGGGGGGTCTCTTCTTGTTCCATACAAATTTTAGGATTGTTTGCTCCAGCTCTTTGAAAAATACTGCTGGAATTTTTATCGGAATGGCACTGAAAGTATAGATTGCTCTGGGCAGCATAGACATTTTTAACAATGTTTGTTCTTCTGACCCAAGAGCATGGAATGCTCTTCCATCTTTTTGTGTCTTCTTCAGTTTCTTTCATGAGTGTTCTGTAGTTCCTCGAATACAGATCCTTTACCTCTTTGGTTAGGTTTATTCCCAGGTATCTTTTGGTTCTTGGTGCTATAGTAAATGGAATCAATTCTCTAATTTCCCTTTCTGTATTTTCATTGTTACTGAATAAGAAAGCAACTGATTTCTGTATATTGATTTTGTTTCTTACCACATTACTGAATTGCTGTATGAGTTCTATATGTATTTATAGAGAATGGGAAAAAACATTATTTCTATAATACATCCCCAAATCTAGGGTCTGTGATACATTTTAGAAAGATTTCCGTAGAGAGTAAGAAAGGCAATATTTATTGAGTACGTAATATGCATCAACACTAGGCTATGTGCCATATATATATATATATATATATATATATATATTAGTCCAAATGATAAACATAGCCAAACTATTAAGACTGTGGTTACAGATGAGGACCATGGAGTTGTAAATAATTGAAAGGTTCACACATTTAGTAAAAGCCAGGTCTTGAACCGGTTTTCTTGGGTCAAAGCGCATGTTATTGACATTCTTCTGTGCTATCTTCCCAAATGGGATGATTATTAATTTTATGAAATGTATAGAAAATGCCAAACAGTTAGAAGCTGTTTTAAGATTCAAGATTCTACCAATATTGGTTATCTCATCTACTCAGAGGACTTTCTCTGTAAGGTTCTCTGTATCAGTTCTGTAGACTTTTCCACATTTCCATCTCTTAAGAATCCATTCATAATCACATGTCCACCAGGATTACCATCCCTGTTATTACCACGGTCACCAGCAACACCATGACCGTCATCACCGTCACCACCACCACCATGTCAGACATCACCACTGTCACCACCACTACCATCACCACAAACGCTGTCACCATCATCAGCACTAATCCCATCACCCCCACTACCACACTGTCACTGTCTCCTCCACCACCCACCACCACCATCACTGCGTGATGACTTCCATGACCACCTCTGTCACAGCAACATTCTGGTGGCCCTATGTCTAGACCTAGCTGTATGGATTCATATTTCAAGTCATATTCAACTCCTTGAGCAGCAGGTGCTGTTTCATTTATGACCTCCTTTTCCAGGGTGTGAACAATTTGAGGAACACTCCACGTTCCTCATCATATTTTTATTTTATTTTAGTATCATTTATATGCACCCTAATTTATTTAAGTGTCAGCCTGATTTCTCTTAGTTCTTTGAATCAAGTTTACTTTGCACATTTCAAGCTCCTTCTTCTCATTCTTAAGAGAATGTCTCTCCCTCCACCCCTCATCCTTCATGATTATGTTCTAAGACAATCTCTTTCTGTGGCCACTTCATTTTGTGCTCTGCTCTTTGATAGCCAAAAGTAAAATCAGTTCTTCCTTGACTCATAATGACAGTCCATCAGGGGAGGATTTTAAGTTTTCTAAGGAAAGACAGTTCAAAGTTGTCCCTGGCTCCACGCTCTTCCCTACTTTTCCACAGAGACTTGGAAAGAAGTGGGCAACTTAGGTAGATTTGTTCCACTGCAACATAAGCTATTGGTAAATTGCAGATTCGTAAAATCATTGTTTTTTGATCAAAAGTTGGTGAAATTTGAGTAAATCTGGGCTATCTGATTGCACGATCAACTGACCTGTGCATGTGGAACGTATGGGGGATGTCCCCAGCAGCGGGACTGAGGGTGGCGATACCCTCCCCTCCCGTCCCCTCATTTTCTCCGAAGAATATCACGCAGCAGGCGCACACGTCTGGGCCTGCTCCCGTGTGGATGCAGCGTTCATGCCGCACGGGTACGTCTAGGCCGAGAGAACTGCTGTTGGCCTTTGACCAAGAGGCAGAAGCACCCGTATTTCAAGGCCTTGTGTTCCGAGTTTAGATCCAAGAGTTGATTCTCCTAGAGGACCCTGATACAGTTGTGACCTAAGTGAAGACTCAAGATACAGCTGTGCCCCTTGGCCGCTGCGGACCATTACTTTCTGCCCACCGCAGCTGTAATTTCAGCCAAATAAACAATGAAGTCAGACTTGTCAAGAGAGTTCATTTACACGGCATTACCTTTGCTTCATAAAGAATAAAACACGAAGCTTTGTTTGTGCCAAACACGAGACAAAGTGATGCATCTGTTCTGTGTCTCCATATAATAACCCACTATTTAAAAACAAATCCTGTTAGCACACCTCACAGACCCAAATAACTCTCAAGGAAAAACTGACCGTTAGCATTGAAGCGAGACAATGCGGAAGGTCTTAAAGCAGCATCTCCAGGACTAGCCCTAGATAAAGACAGTTAATTATGCTTCCAGATATTTATTACCTCAAAGTGTCTAAATAAAATGTAGCTCTTAAACTATTATCCAAGTAAGCCCAATGATTTTAACTGGTTCTTTTTACTTTGTATTGATAATCTGTAAAGAAAAACATACATAAGCACAATTTCTCAAAACGCAACCAATACCAACAAACATAATTTCTAAATGTAAAGAACGTCCTGGAAACTAATGATGAACTCATTTTCTTAGCCAATGTGACCTTCACAAGAAGACAGCATTTAAAGAGCATTTACCACTGACAATACAAAACTTTGGAGTATTTTTTTTTTAAGAAAATTAAATGGTTTGTCTACTAGCGAATCAGCATTAAAATCCTTATACGCACTTGCATAAAAAATTAACCCTAACAAATAAAACCAAGCTGTGAATCATTTATCTTTGCTTATCTCTTTGATTACCGTATATTAATTAAGATGTGAATTACTACTTAAAATTAAAGGATGCCTGAGATCCAAAAAGAATTAAAAATGAATGCTCATATAGGGAGACAATAAGGAGGGTGATTCAGGAAGCGATTGAAAAATGAATGTTTACTTTTAATGTTTTACTTTGCTATTTTCCTTAAAAGAAAATCTATATAAATTTATATTGTTTGCGCTTCTCCGTTCTCTGGTATGCAGAGAGCAGGTGCTCGGCAGCGTTGGTCTTTGAATGGCCGGGTGGCGAGACTCAATATTCTGTCGCAGCCCGGGTTAAGTGATGGAATTCATTTAAATGCCCCAGAAGTAATCATCCACAAAGAGTACATTATTTCTCTTTTATGAATTTTCAAACCTAATACTGATGGGTGGCATGCAATTAAACCTGATCAATATGTAATTTAGGTGGGCTGACATGTTTTCAAATTCGCAGAATATAGATTCTTTCAATATTGCAAGAGCTTAGTGAAATACTTAGCTTTTGTAAAATGGCCAAGGAGGTTTAGTACAGTACAGAAAAAAATAATGTTTAGCCAGAAGATATACAGACAAGTAATTATACTTGGAGACTCTGATTTTTGAACAGAAACCATAACTAGGGAATTAAGAATGAGCTTGAGCCCATTCTCACTCTGTCTCTGTCTCTGTCTCTGTCTCTCTGTCTCTCTTCCAAACAGGAGGCAAGAGCAGAGCTATGGAATTTTTTGAAGTGCCATCTTGGTAATTTTCATGTGCAAATACTTTCAAAAGCATTATAAATACTAATTAAAGGTTTGCAGAACCTGAATCTATATTATAATGAGAAAAAAATTTCATATACTTTTATTCAGGAAGCTTTATTTACCTGGAATCAAAGTGAGACAAAAGGAAAATTAAAAAAAAAAAAAAAAAGAAAAAGAAAAAAAAGAAAGAAAGAAGAAAAAAAAAGAAAAAGGAAGAGACTAAGAGGGACAGAAGGGAAAAGCCGGGGAGGGTGGGGTTACCATAATGACCCTTTGTGTTAAGCTAATAAACAAGGGGTAGAACACTGCCTTGTGACCCTAGAGGTGAAGGGGGCCTCTCTGCAGTATTACTAATTAGCTCGCTGTCATCTACACAATAAGAATTACACTTGAGTTCCTATGATTTGACAGGATTCAATTTTAAATTTCATGCCTGAGGTCTTAAAGTGCCTTTCACCCCGAACATTTGCATATTCCACCTGAGCAAGCAGATGAAGGGGCTGGAGTCTGCCCCGCCGGTGGGAGGAGACCATGTGGCCGGCGCTGCTCACCACCAGCGGCCCCGCGGGCGTCTCACCGACCCGGTCTTCCTGTCCTGCAACGTGGTGGTATCCTCTGGACTTTGACCTGTCGACAGCGTGAAACGGGCCCCAGGAGCATGCCCACAGGGGTGCAGGCCATGGCAATCTCCTCGCGTGGGGGCTCGCCCGAGGCGGACACAGGGCTCCCCGCAACAGCTGACAGGAAGCGCGGTGGCGGCAGCCGGGACGGGCGTCCGGCCCCCGCAGCATCACTGATGTGCGCGCTACGGTGCTTTGTTGCATTTGAAAATCGAAGACTCCTCTTGAAATTTGAAAATCTGTTCTTACCGTCGTGGAGAAATGTAGGCCAGAAGAAAGGAAACGACGATACTACAGGAGTGCCCGCGTGTCCACCAAATGGGTTGGGCTACAGCTCCACTTGGACCCTGCCGGACAGCACTCAGCCTTCTCTGAGGGCTTGGGTGCGGACTGGACCGGGGAGAGGAGGGAGGCTCAGAAATCCAGCTCCTTTAACATTTTAAGAACAGGGAGGTTCATACTGGACGCTGTGAGGTGAATACTGGCCATCAACAAATGCACTTTCCACATCCCTGCGGTTTCGCAGGAAGGAAACTGTCCCACATCTGTTGAAGTCATATTCGCCCTGAAAATCCCACCCTCTCTCCCAAGACATCGCGGTTTCTCTAAAATTGGTGGACCTTCTCATGTATTAAAGTCACTAAAATGCCTTCTGCTTTGTTGACCAGGACACTGGCCAGTGAAGGTCACGGTAACACCGGCAGACAATGCGGAGGGTGGGTCCTGAAGGCCTCGCGCCCGGAGCTCAGGCGGCCAAGCAAGGGCTTTTCCCACTCAAATCCAGAAGATCCTTAATGACATTCACAGACTCAAAGGGACTTCACGGAAGCACTTTGGTCACCAAGGTGAAGTTGGGGACATGCAGCTGGTGTGACCGCAGGGCACAGGCTGGGCACATCTTGGCCAGATGCAATGCTCCGATGCTGACGCCTGAGACCCGAGTACGGGGCTGTCCCGGGAGTTCATTCACAAGGGTCACGGCGGCACCGTCTCCGGGCCCCGGCCTCTGAAGTAGCGCTGTCCGCTTGCTCACCTGCGGGCGTCATTTCTCACATGCACTTAGTCATCAAATACTCGTCTTCTCCTCCCTCTCTGCACGCCCCCACGAGCCGCGCGAAGGTTCCGTGGTTTTGGGAAGACACCCTTGCACGGACGCCTCGTCTCCGTCCCACTCCGTACAGAGACGGATCTGCAGGGCGCCCTGTTAGTGAGGCATTCATCAAAAACCCATTCTAGCCAAACAGGAGATTTCTATACAAGGGTCAGAGTTATCAAAATATGTGGGTTTATGTCCACATTTAAAAGGTAAAAGGAAGAGGGGAAAAAAGATCATGTTAGTTTCTAGAAATACCCCCGGGCTGGTTGCAAAGACTGTGTGTGCGGAAGCCAGCTGGCTACTTTGCAAGGACGCCTCCGGCCCGTCACGTCACGTCAGTGAGCTCTGTGGCAAGAAGGGAGAAGGACCACGTCGCGGCTTCTCCGGCACGTGCGGAGACCGAGAGCCCCTGGTGCCAGCCCCGCCTGCCCAGCCCCGGGAAGGCTTTCCTCCCGAAACGCTAACGTGTTATCTTGAATGTGTCATTTAGAAATGCCTCAAGTGATATGAAGGCAGAGACATTCTCTGAGCTATTTGCTGGTCACTGGGACAGAAATGACAAAGGATTCTGTCCATTAGTTTTTCAATACAGTGCTCAATAGGAGCGGGAAATTGATGGTGTGTTTGCGGCCTCACATCGGGGAAACTTATGACGCGCACAATAGCACTTTCAATAAAAGGGCTTTTGATTTTCTATGTGTCAAACTGTTTTAATATTAGGGCATTTCTAGGTCAATGAAGGGTTAATGTAGCATCATAAATCATATCTAAACGAGAGCCTTAAGCTTGCTCTACATAGAAAGAAGTCTGTTAAGGTCAAAAAAGCATCCTCCCTCACGCCCCCCCACCCCAAATCACAAAATGGTAGGTCGCTAAAGCCACGCGGAAACCACATTTATTTCCCTGGCCCGGACAGCCACTCGGCATACTAAAGGGAGTGAGTAATGGGCGAATTAGAAATTAATGATCCTCTGCTATGTAAATGGTGTTCAAGGGCCGGGTCCCCTGCAGGCTCGGTCCCGAAAATCGTCTCCTTTTGTTTGGGTGGAGAGTCAGAACCCAAGTAAATGTTGCAGGGAGCCCCGCTCTGTGCTTATTGAAAGCTCTCATCTTCGCGCCACACAAACCCCCGAGTCAACTGGAAGCCGCACCCATTCATCCACCTTGGCGATAGAATTTCAACAATTACGTCGTGTGGTTAATCTTTCGGTATGAATAAATAATGCGTGCTCAGAGGAGCCGGGCCCATACATTATCCCCTCCAAGTTCTGCAGCCGCGAAACTCAATAAGGCACATTGATTCTCAGGCTGCACATCCAAGCGCTGTCCTGCTAGGGCTACAGTGTTGCTGTTATTTCTAAGTTCTCCCTCGTCTGGAAAGCTCCAGAAGACTTGATCTCCGAGAGGGGGGCAAAGTGTTAAGTTTTTAACTCATTAAAAAAAAATCCTTTCAACACCATTACCGGGACGTGCAATTAAAAAAGATGACAAATTCAATAAGATTTAATGAAGAACAGAAGGAATGCCGTGAAAGAACACATTTACCATTTTGTTTGTGCTTTTAGTCTAAACTATCCGCATATATTACTCCGTGCATAGAGGTTTTTTGGGGGGGGGGCAAAGAGCCTTTTAAATACCCTTTTCGAGAAGAAAGAGATGCCACAGGGAAGCAGTGCTGCGGAGTCCGCAGAACCTGCTGGAAACCGTGGGTGCGCATCTTCTGCCGTGGACGGTCACCTCTCGCTAAAAACCACACGACACCAAACCCACACGAGCCAGGCAACATACAACTCTGAAAGCAACGCAAACTTGGGCACAATTTGTCACTTAAAATCTGCAAATCCTTGCAATATTGGGTGCTCACACGTCAAACAAATGGGCTCCGGGAGGGCAGGCTGCATTGACAATCGGGCAAGGAGCAATTTTCTGTCGTTTAATGAAGGATGGAGCGAGCGCTTGACAAAGTGCCGCTCATTACAAGTTTGTTTTTGTGTGTGTGTCTGGGCGGCCGGCAGAGGGAATGTGCTTGTGTGATGAAAAGGTAATCTCCCCAGCTCAATCTCCTTAGACAAGTTAGAATTGTTAAAGGCAATCTTACTTTATTGTGAATTCATTGGGACAGGACTGAACAAAGAATCACCTGAGCCAGCACCTGTTGGTCTCTCTTCTCAGCTGGAACAATAGGAAAATACCGTGTCGTCATAGATTTTCAGGCTTGCTTCCAGTTCCGTGTAACATAAAATTATGTGTCTGTACATGTGCATCTAATTTTAGGATGATTTATAAAAGATCCAATTAATTTCAACTCTGTCCAGTCATAAATACATACAAACTGTGCTTAACACTTATAGAATTTCTACCCTAACATTCTGTCTTGAAATACACAATGCGATGATGCTTATATTACCCTGATGACCATCATATTTCATTTGGTCATCAAAGAAAAAAATTAATTTATAGACCATGAAACAAATAAGCCTAGGTCTGTAAAAACAAATTTGGACATATCTTAGATCAGAGTTCTAGAAATCAACTGAATAAAGTAAAATATTTGATAATTTATATATAAAGGTTGAAGACCCCATTCTTTTAGTTCATTTGAACCCATGGGAAAGGAGCAGGAATTTCTTTTCTTTTTCTTTTTTTTTAATAACTACGGTTTTAAGGAAGGAGACTGTAAAGAGATGGCGTACCCAGTGAGCCGTAGGCGGCTGTTGTTAATAAGGCGTCAAGAAATATCTCCTAACCTAATGTTGGATGAGCTTATCAGGAAGATACATGGAGACACACGGACACACGGACAGAGCTCCTGGGCACCGTGCTCAGATACGGAGGCAGGTTCAGGTATGAGTAACAAAGTACAACAAAGGACAGATAACACGCTGCCTCCAAGACAGGAGCAGCCGCACTAGGTCTGGAATGAAGATGCATCGTCTGCGTCTTCCTTCCGCGATGAAATCTGTCTGCGGCTGCTTCGAGTTTAGCCCTTTTCCACGTCCTGCTTTCTCTCCAAGTTTTAAATGTTCCTGTGCTTTCTGTTACTGTTCTTTAAAAATGAGTCAACGTGTCCAGTGGAAATACTTGTCTCCTAAGCGTGACAGTAGAGAAGCGTGGCCCCAGCCATGAAAACGGGGAGTTCTGACCCGTTTTAAGGCAGAAGTTGGAACTAATGGAGAACCAGAGCCCAGCCTTGCTTTTTACTGCCTGAAATTGAAAGTTCTGATCAATGCTTGTATCAGAGGTCACATACGAAACGTCCTCCTGCTCACGCCAGTCCCAGAAGATTTATAAAGTCCTTCCCTGATGTAACACACGACAAATTCCACCACTTGTTTTCCAGTAACTTAGCTCTCACACAGGTAGTCATGGTTCCATAACCAGGGACACGGCAGGTCTAGGGAGGGCTGAGGGCTGGGGTCACCTTCTTCTACAGAACAAATGGATTGCGCATCGTCTATGAGCAAGTGTTTGTTTATGAGCCACACAGGTCTGACTTTACAGATAATTTCTGAAATTTTATGGATACTGTATAATTTTGTTGGTTTTTTTTTTTTTTTTTTTTTAGTGACTGTTTTGGTGGGAGCTAAAACAGGACATCGTCACTTCCCGTACCCTTGGTTAAAAGGTTCAGCTTTCAGAGCAACTTGATCATTCCAAAAATATATATTTGACAAGTATGAAATTTGTTTCAACCACAGAAATTTATGAACACATAAGGTTTTTAGAGGTTTTTTTAGTCTCGTGTAAGAGTAATGTATCAAATAAAGTAATGGAAGGGTAAAATTATTTGTAGTAAAAATATCAGCAACTCCAGGGCAAGAGGTGTGTTTTCATCACGTAACTCTCATGGCCTTATTTAAAGTAGAAACCCCAAAATCTACTTGTTGTTTTCTTACTGAATCCTGATAACGGTGATAAAATACGGCTGGACAAACAGTGGTCCTACGGCGGCGGAGGCATCCTGTACCTTTTGTACACGGGAAGCCATTTTTGTTTGAAAAGTTCTCATTTTAGGTGATATATGTATAATGAAACTTATCTATCATATATCGTTACATGATCGTCACATATAGACTTTATTTTCATCATAAAACAAGTCATGACTGTGCTCATCAAACAGGTTAGGGCCTTAATGGACACGCTGGTCCCCACCTGGCCCGGGGGTAGGTGGGTGTTGGTGGAAAGTCCAGCACAGGCACTGCCCTCCCGGGACCAGCCCTCACTGCTGTGCCTCTCCAAGCGAGGGAGAGCCGGGGAACCCAGACCCTCCCTGTTCAAAGCCGTGTGATCCCACTCTGGCTCAGGAGATTGAAGTCGGAAACGCAGACGACCCGCCTTCAACCATGAACATGAACGCACACGGGCCCGAGAGCTGGTCTGAGGAGCCTCTCGGCCCATGGGCTGCCAGGTGAGGTTCTTCTAGAACAGAAACCGCCTGATTGGAAACTGCGCTGGGGAGATAGGAAGGGAAGACAGGAGGAACACAAACGGGGTCCATCCGGGCCTTTGCCCTGAGGGCCTCTCCTGTGCTCTGTCGTGGCAGGTTCTGGACGCCATTCAGCATGTCGGAGGGCCCAGGGGTCTAGTCCCTCGTGAGCAGACAGGTGCGCAGGATCCTGGTCGGTGGTCTTAGGAAGAGAAAGCACAATGTCGGCACCACAGGGTCAACAGGAAGGAAGCACATTCTGGAGAGTCGGGGCGAGGGCTGTTAGGATTGGGAGTCAGGACTGACTTCTCAAAGATGCGCCAAACACGTCCCTCTCTGCCTCAGCAGAGACTCCTGACAGGGTTTCCCAACAATTAAATAGAGACTAGATTGTCTCAACACAAGACAGATCCCCCCAAACCCCATTCCTTGACATGAGGGTTTTTCCATCACAGCATCCTCTGGTCATCATCCTCGCGGCTCGGGGACAGGGACGAATTTCCTCCCTTCGTGGAGAGTTTAGTATCCTTGTCTCTGGAAAAGCTGAGTATGGAGGTGCAGTTGGCACGTGGAGAGGAGCCCAGCTCCCTCCCTCCCTCTGTCTGTCCGCCACTGGGTTTCTTTCCTTCCTTCTGAGCTTCTTTCCTGGGACAGGCCACCGTCTGGACGCGTGTTCTTCTCCTGACCATGGAAGGAGGCATTGCGGTGTTCACCAGGACTCCAGTGACGGTCCTCACTGCCAGTTTGTCTTACAGGAAAATGAACATCATCGTTTCTAAATCTTAAAATGGAAACTGAAGCATAAAATGGAAATGTTTCAATGGCAGCCAAGTGACGTCTCCCCGCATGAATTTCGGGGGATATGTGTGAGACAAGGCGCCATTCTCTGTAGCACAGGTCGGAGTATCATTCTAGAATAATTCGCCACCTCTAACCTCCCCACAGTTTGCTAGGAAATGTGTTACAGCAGCAGAAAACCACACGGAGTTGGAGTTGTTATTTGTGGCAAAAGCTGCTCTAGAGATGATGTTTCTGAACCTTTTCATCAGGGCAGGCGTGCCATCCTGTGTTCACAGGTCGCCCACGCTGGCCCTGGCTTCGTTACACACAACACATTGCCTGCCTTCTCCTAGTGAAGCTTGTTTAAAATACAAAAATGAGAACATTCTATATTTTCTGAGAGGTATTTTCCATGAAATTCCCTGGTTCGTTCTGCCAATATTCGGATCAGCCCCTACATTTCTGATGCCCTGCCGTCATAAACAGGTGATAAAACATTCTCTAAGTCCTTCCCCTCCCCCAAAAAGAAAACAAAGGAAATAACTCCCGTTGCATGATACAGGCAAGGTACGAACCAGAGGTTCTGGGGCCCCTGCACGGTGTCTGGAAAGCACCCCCACGATGGCGGCAGTCCTGGTGTAAATACCAATCTGATCAGAATATAGTATATTATTGGATTTCTAATTTTCTGTGAAAAGCCCAGGCTATGTTGAGCAGCCTTTAGCAAGCTGTCACAGATGAGACCAATGAGCACATCCTGACTTTACACACGGCGAGGTTGCCAAGGATACGCTGCCGAGGGACCAGGGTCAGGAGTCAAACTGACCAATATTGAGTAAATTGCATTGGTTTGAATGATTCCCCCTGAGCTAGTAATGATACGGCCAGCACACAGTGCGGTCTGAGACAGATAAATACTGCACGTGAAGATCCACAGAGCTGCATGTGGGACTGGCGTCTGTGTCCGTGCGCCCGTGTGATTTGTGCGTGAAATGTGCGGAAATACACGCACGGATGCTACCAGGGCGACGAGTCAGGGGGGTCCTAAGTCTGCCGGACGCAGCGAGGGTGTGGATCCCTCTGGCCACGCAGCACGTTCACTGACACTGAAGCCGCCGCTCACAAAGCCACCCACGCAGGGCGACTCTCCGTGTACTAGTAAAAAATTCTGTGCTGTATTAATTCCTGTTTTGATTTTCACGGTAATGATTATTTTTTTTGCTTCGAGGCATATCGTGATTTTCAGAGTGCAGCAAAACACGGCCCTATTACTTTACGTGCTCCCCCTGCACTACTATCTTAAATACACGACATACAGGTGCATTATCAGATCTTGGAAACCACACCGCGCTTAAAAAGAAAAGGCGAAGGGGATCGGTCGCAGTCTTCTTAACAAACACTCTTCCACCCGCTGAAACTCATACTTTCTTCTTAAGTAATCAATTCATCAATCCGTATCGCGGCCCTTCCATAGTTAGGCTGCTAATTAAGAGGTCGACATGTTCTCCAAGCCCTGGCTTGCTCTCCTCACCGAACCCCATCGTCACTGGCTCTTTTCATTCTGTTCGTCATGGTGTCCATCATAACTGAAGAATTAGAAATCATACACTTGACTAATCGTATAAAAACCTGGAATGGCAAGAGAATGAAAGCAGGTCATCCTGCTTCCACAAGTCAGCGGACAACCGGCACAAACAGAGCCCACAATGTCTCGCAGGCGGGACCGGGTCCCCTGGCTCCATCCCGACCATCCCCCGTCCCCCGGTGCTCCCCTTCCGACAGAAAATTACTCCCAGTCTGTCTGCCTCCTCGGGTTACCGTGAATACAGGGCCCAAATTAAGTGGGGTGGGGGGCAGTCTGTGACGGATAGTTTCCCGGAAAATTGACTTTGCTTTTCTCCAGGTTATAGGTAACATGGTTAAAAATCTAAGATTCTACCAACTGTAGTTCAAAGTTGAGCAAACAAGTAGGGGAAAACAGAGCCAACAGAAGTGAAAGGTAAATTTTGTTGGATTTCTTCTCTTCCCATGTAAGTGAGGTTTAAGGCAACTGGAAAATGCTATAAAAGAGAAGATTTATGATCTTGAAAGAAAAGGGGCTTCCTTCTCTTTAAATATCTTTTGTCATGAATGTATGTTTTCCAGAAATGACTCTAATCCCATTTTCTGTCCCTCGATACGTACGATTTATACCGCAGGCCTGAGAAGTGCTCTCTCCTGCCTACATGAGGACACACACACCGGGTGTGCTTGCGGAGGGACGGAGCGGACCAGCGGTATCACAGAGCCGTCGGCAGCATTTTGATATGTATCTAAGAGAGTTGTCCACACTATGTAATTTATTTCTTCACAAAGTTTCTTTGTTCCTGGTTTTTGAAGTTAGGAAAAAAAAGTCAAAATTGGAGGCTTTAAAAGAAGGAGGAGTGTGGATATTTATATCTTAATGAATGGGGTGTGATACTGTTTCTAAATCTAAAGAAAAGTGAAAAAATGGCCAGCACATTTCTCGATAGAGGGTTGAAAAAAGAATCATTCTGAGTCTGGAGCAGTACATTTATAAAAATGCTGAGTTTTGTCTCTGTTCAATGGGGATACTGACCAGAGGAAGCCTAGAGGCAAGATAATTAAGTTTCCTTTACTAATTTAGTTCTTTGTAGCGTCTCCCAGAAATGCCTGCTGCCCAGGGTGTCAGCCTTTCATGTCTGCCCCGTGAGGGATGCCGTCCTGCAGCCCCCGGAGAAGGGTCCTTCCATCGCCTCCTGAAAGGGGGCCGCGGAGATATTTCAAATGTGGTTGTTTTATTTCACGCATGTCCCACAATCTACACTAATTGCATCGTGATTCCAGGATGCGTTTCAATAGAGAGGTGATTTATGAAGAAGATACTAGAGGAAATAATAGAAAGGAAAATTAATAAATCACAGCCCTTTTCACATAAAGAAAGCAAATTCTTTGTGAGGTGAACTATTTAAAGCACAATTAGCTCATTCAAGTCCTGGCAGCAGGAAATACTGTTTTTAGGGCCGTGGGGGACGCAGTCCTCACTAGAGGTGGAAGCGGAGCCGGAGCGGGTGCGCGGCGGGAACCTCTCCGCTCACTTTCCCAGGTCGCGCCTCGGCCCCTCGCCCGCAGGACCCGCCTCCCGTCCCCGCGCCGCGGCCCGCAGGAGAGGAGGCTGTCACGCAGTGTCGCGCCCTGGGCGTGAAGGGACGGGACGGCACAGCAACCCAACGGTCTCCAAGGCACTATTTCGGAAATCCGTTCACCTACTCGTGTTAAAAATGCCTTGGGGGTGAATATCTTGCACATAAATACTCTAAGCCTGAAAATACTTAAATGGCCTTTGCTCCCTGGCCTCTGGCCCTCTGGCCCTTCTAGGCGGCTGCTCTGGTCCCGCCAGATAATACAGATTTAGCATATAGCTCACATCTCCCTACCCTGCATCTGCGTGGGGGGGGGGGGTCACCCTGGCTCTCTTTCCTACCAGCGCCTACTGCCCCACACCTGAAGCAGGATTTCCAGCCCAGAACTTGACCTGAGATGGAGAGGAAGCAAAAGCAGTTCAACGCTTTCGGGAGAAGGGAATGGCACGTCCTGTCTGTGGCTCTCCCACCTCCCATGGCCGCACCTTCTTCGCCTGGGCCTCCGCGCCCCGTGCTCCTTCCTCCAGGGCCAGCAGCCTCTCCTGCGCCTCCCGCCGTTCCTTTCTAACCACCCTCCTTGGTCCGGAAATTCAGCTGTTTTCTGGGCTTCCCTGGAGCCTATTCAAGAAAAGAAAGATAGAGATGGGGCGACTAGGAATAGGAAACACTGCTCTGGTATTTCAACATTTCTCACTGCCGTCTGGACGGTCCTGTCCTCGTGACTGGCGGAAGCTCTACACGCCGCAGATTCTGGTTTCTACTGAGCGAGACGTCCCAGACGCATCAGACGCCTCTGCAAAATATTGACTCTGCATCTACAAGGATGACAAATACAGATCATCTAAAATCTGCCAGAGTTAAAAATGGTTAAAAATTATGGCCAACACCCATTATGGAATATTATGGGATATTAATGAATGCATAGAAGTATATCCCTGGCATGAAAAAATTACGGTATGTTTTGGTTATAGTTTAGTATATATCTCACATACATTGAGCTCATATGGGTAAATTGCCTCTGCAAAATATATATTCTATATATAATCTACATCTGTATGTAACCTAAGCTTATATACTATCTACATTTCTGCAAAAAATATTTATTTATACAACAAAAGTTACTTGGTACCTTTCAGGTATCAAGTATTGTGTTACGCAGTTCCTACATAGAAAATTATATGTACAACAAACAAAAACATAATATTTAACATCCAATGAATGTATTAGGAATGCTAAAAACCCAGTGGTTAACTCTTGGAAGCTATGGTTATGGTCATTTGCAGTCATTTTTTAATTTCTTGTTTGTACTTTGCTATATGTTGCAGATCATAAAATGTATGTTAGTTGTAGAACAGAAACACACAAACAAACAAAAAGTTTGAAACTCACGTACACTTGCCTCCGGAGTGTGCCTCCTCTGTTCCCCACCCCCGCCCCCGCCGGTTCTGGTTAACGGCTCGCCGGTGAGAACACTGTCACTTCTGCCTCCCTCCCCTCCCTGAAATCCACGTCCCGGCGTCACGGACCCTGCGCTCTCTTCTGGAAGGTGCCCACGGTCGTGGGCTTCACCTCACCTGGTGCTTCTCGATGCTCGGCCACTTATATCGCTCGGACTGGTGCTGCAGCTTCCCTCTCCTGGAGCCCCTCCTGTTCCCTCGTTCCCAAACGGAGATAACCATCCTTCTGCCTGAAGGAGGCTTGGGGCTCCTTTCTTGCCCACAAATGTGGTCCTATGGACCTTCCCCGTCCTCACCAGCCCTGCAGTCTCCTACTTTCAGTCGGTCAACAGGTGTTTCTTTAGCACCTGAGCTGGAGTGACTGTCCCACTGGCGTCTGCTGGAAGCACACTCGTCTGTCCCCGCCGATGTCCACCTCCCCATGACGTGATCCCTGATCTTCCAAGTGACGACCAGTCAGCCTGGTGTGTGCCCATCGCACAGATGCGGACCCTCATGTTACATTACGATCTCACACGGTGCTTTCCTTGGTTTGGTTGTAAGAACTTACATCCTGGGAGCCCGCTGCTTCTTCGTTTCATACAAGTCCTACAGTTTACCTGGCTACCTTCCTTTCCCGAGTTGGTCAGGGTCACTCTGGGCTCTTCGTCACCTCTCTTGCACAGAAAGGCTGGCCACACGGGCTTTGACCGCGCACCGGACGTGTCCTTCAGTGGGACCCAGAAGACGGGGACACTGGGAGTGAGGAGCGCAGAGTCAGGGTGCTTCTCCTCAGCTCCCTCCTGGGAGAAACAAGGCAGCAGAGTCCCTGGGCGATTGGGTCTGTGCAGATCCTGTGAGTTCTTCCCTTACTCAGCTTTACAGCTCTGGAATGGAGACTGCACCTGTTCCCATCAGCCCTCGACGAGCTACCCCTTGTCTACCCATTGCCTGCACACCTGTGCGGAAGCGCCCCCCGCAAACTGACCTGTGGGAATGAGCCCTGTTTTTCTAGGAGGAAAGAAGACCTCTAAAGTTCCAGCACATTCTGGGAGGTGGTCCATTCTGCTGGGTGGGGGAGAGACAGGAGATGAGGGAGGATTCGGAAACCAGGGGTTTGTGAGTGCGCCTCCGATGAGGACTTTTAGAAGGGTGTCATCATCACTTTGCTTCAAAGACTCGGGATTTCTGGGGTGTCATATATATCGATATTCAAATATAAAGGCAAGAATTCCAGTCTTCCATAGATCAATAGTAATTATTTTAGAATAGTCGGATACATTGATTTATCCGCATCTCTGACCCCTTCCACTAACACAAATGAGCAGGAGCCGCGTGCGCGCACGCTCACACACATTCAGGGCATTTCATTTCGGGTTTAGGTGGTGGCTGGACAGTGTCATTTGTCTGATCACTTGCACTCAGCCTCTCGTCTCCGAGGTACAGTGTCTGATCTCCTCATTGTTCCCCAAACCCAGCCTGGAGAACAGTTAGAGAGAACACGGTACGGCAGTTTATTTAATCGTGTGGAGCTTAGAGCACCGGGCTTCAAAACCACCTGCTTTATTACCGTTCCATGTATAAAACCTCCTCCATTTAAAATAATTGTTTCTAAATCTTCTAAAACTACCAAATTAATGCTTAGTAGATGCTTTGGTGGAGAGGAGCTGGGGTGCCTGTGTGCGCGGATGCCAAGCTGGCAGAATTGGGGACACTTAACCATCAGAGGAAGGAGTTTGCTTAATGGCACTTGTATTAGTTGAGCAGCATTTATTTTATTGATAAAGATCGGTGTTTCCAATAAAAGCCGATCCGAGCCTGGCAAGGAGACTGTGTTTGGAGAGGTGACTGCAGGGGAGAGAAGGGACAGGGCTGCGAAGTGCTGTGGCAGGTGGGTCCTTCTCTGATTAGGGGAACCCCAAGCCCCTTAGGGTCAGGCACAGGGGTTTCTCGGAGGAAGAGCATGAATGTCGGGGAGGGAGCCTGTGGGGCAGGGAGATGGGCAGGGCTGGAAGGAGCGCAGCACAGCTCCAGGAACGTTTCATCATGAGGTTAGTAGCTTCGCAGGGGCAGGCATGCCCTGGCGTGGGATCGGGGCACGTCCAGCTTTGGAACTGGGAGGAGGACAGACGCTTGGGCTGAGTTTGCTGCCAGCTGTTTCGTGTGATCACAGTGGGGCCAGTGAGACAGAGAGCAGGACTTGGCAGGGTCTGCGTTTAACCCACTCACTCAAATATAAGGTAAAACTTTGCCGTCCCTTTTACCAGCCGCGAGCGCTGGTATTTCTGGAATAGATCCCAGAGAGGTGGAATGGTATCTCAGGGTCTCAAAAGATGAGATAAATTCCTATTTCTCTGAAATTGCTTAGGTTGTAATCACTTAGGAGAAAAGTAATGCCTTTTGGAGGCTTTGATTTTTGGCAACATTAACTTTGGAGTCCGATGGACCGCCTGACTGCAGGCGTCCTGTCTCGTCTCGGGCACAGTGGGGGTCACGATGGCTGTTCTCCCAGAGGCGACAGGAGCAGCCAGTGAGGAGGTCTGTGACATCGCTGTCTTGGTGTCTGGTTTGTATTTACAAGTGCCCAATAAGGGCGGACAAATCCTTTATTAATCACAGGGACAGTAGTAAAGTAACAAAGTGGGAGCCAGTACAACATTTAAGGCACAAACTATGGTACAAACAGAATTCTTATGAAAACAAGTGAAGTCACTTCAAAGAGTTAGACATTTTCTTTCTCCGGATCATGCTTTGAGATTTAATTACTATAAATGTTAAGATCACATCAAAGCCTTCAGGCCACAGAGGCTCCTGCCATGTGTTCTTCCAGGACAAGGTTTCCAAGAACGTCCTGACATCCGTGCAACAGAGCCGAACCCCTTCCTACGGAAGATGCGACAGCAGGGTCTTTCCACACAATTTACATTTCTAATTTGAGAGAGGGGGTACACCACGCAGGTTGAAAAGTCAGTCTGTTACCCTCCGACTCCTATTACTCTTGGAAATGAAACCCTAGAAAACACTAGAAATGTCCTGATTCCAGAGATGCTTTCCTCGTTAACTGTGCACTGGTTCTTAAGTACAGTACAGCCCGCAGATGTAACTGTATCCTTATTACAGGAGGTAATGAGGCCTAAAATTGGGGAAAATTTAAAGACTCTAGTATTTTATTGGTATAACTTTTCAAAATGATTGCTTACGAAGCTACTGAATGGATAGCACATCGGAACAACAGAACAGAGGCAGGGATCTGATCAGGAACAGGAAAGGGATCCCGGCGGTGGCCTGGCCCGCAGGTGCGGCGGTCCTCTCCGGCACTCCTGGGCGCGGCCGGGACCGTGGCTGCCCTCCCCGTGCTGTGCAGGGTTTCCTGAGGCCCGTCTTCCCCAACGTTCTCCGCAGACCACACCCCTTCCCCCCTCTCCCGTCATTGTGCACCCCCTTCCCCAAGAAACCGGGCAGCCTCCTCCTGGCCTTGCGGCGGGGGGATGGGCAGCACCTGCGCTAGGCTCCCGCCGAAGCCCCTGGGGGCCGGGGGCCGCCTTCGCTCTCCTCCCGCCTTTTGTGCCAGCAGCTCCTCCGAGATGGTCCCAACCTTGCCTCTGTGGCTCTGCGACTCAGGGTCCTGCCCAGCGTGCAGCCGGGACTCCATAAATGTCTGTTGAAGAAAATTTATTTCAATGTTTCTTATGATAAAAAGCCAAACTCTACATTGTAAGTCAAAAACCAAAGCTGGAGGGCACAAGGCTTACCCAGAAGGGAGGAGGTCCTTGTCCTGCAAGTGTCTGCGGAGGGCAGAGATGCAGGTGCCGTGGGGAAGGAGCTCCGGGGGCCACACGGCACAGCATGGCAGAGCCAGGGCGCAGACCTCCGCCCCAGAAGCCGGGTGAAGCCGAGGTTAGACCCAGGAGGGAAGGCATGCATCATGGGCACGTGGACAAGCGATGCCGACGACCACAGGGAGCCCGTCCAGGTCTTTCCATGGGATTCTGGGCAGTGGGAAGGGGAGAGAGGTGGTGCTTTGTCTGATAAAATTCGGGAGGCGCATGAGGGAGATGAGGCAGCCCAGGGCTCTTGGCCAGGTCGGAGGGAAGCGAGGAGGGCGGCCTTGGAACACTTAGTGGAGAACGTGTGTGGGGTTGTGTGTGCGATGCATGTGGGGCCGCAAGCCCGACAGGTCGCGCGGGTGTGCACAAGCCGCTGGCGACTCACGCGGGAGGAGAGCCGCAGTCCTCGAACCCCAGTGCGGGGGAAGGATGAACCACGAAACAAGGTTTTTCAGCACAAGCTGATGTCGAAAGGGAAAGCTTAGGGCTTCGCAACAGATTTTACAAAATAGAGGGGGTTTAAACCGTGGGTGAAGGTAGCGTCGTCGGAGCGCTTCCCACGGCTGGTGTCTGGGGCGCGGCCAGGAGCTGCGCAGGGGAGCGGGGCGGCGGGCAGGCCACCGCCGCAGACGCACGAGCCCTTCTCCGGGCGCCTGCCCTTGCTCCTGGGGTCTGAGTCGCTGACGACGGAAGTGGGCCTTGGGCATGACGGGACCTAGCGCCCTGGGTCCTCCAACCGGGACAGATGGGCGGGCGGAGCCGGGGGCCGAGGGCGGGTCCACGCGGGCCGCCCCTGCTCCGACTGGGGCGCATCCGCCTGCGGCTGCGCGCGCGCTCCTGCCTCCTGCACGCCCGGCCTGCGGTCTGCCTCGCTTCTGCTCCTTTAACACCCCTTCCCGGGGACTTGCCTCCCGTGGCCTCGACGCCCCGGGATTCCCGTTCTCCGAGACGGACCCGTGTGGACGAGGGCGCTGGCATCATCGCAGCAGAAATCCGCGAGTTCCACAACTCCCGGGGCTTGTTCCCGTTTCTGCACCTTTAGACGGCTCCGTCATGCCGCTGGTGTCGCTCCAATATTCCCTGACGACTGACTTTACAGTGATTTGTTTGTAAGAGCAAAACCCTCTTCAAACAAGCGCTGCGAAGTCTGATTTCCCGGCGAGGCTGCCTGGGAGGCCTCACCCCGGCGCCCCGCGCGGTCGGTGCGAGTCTGGACGCCGCAGCCTCCGAGCGAGATGTGCGAGGAACAGCAAGAAAACACGCTGGATTTGGTCTTTCTGCGGTTATGTAAACTGGGGCTAATTTTTCTTCTTTCTTTGGCTCTGCATTGCCAGGGGAAGGGCAGATTGCAGGAGGAGCCAGGGGTCTGTAGCCATGTCCCCCCCCAGACTGTGGCCTTCTTTCTTCTTTCTTCTTTTTTTTTTTTTTTTTTTTTTTTTTTTTGAGAAAAGGGATCCTACAGTAGACTGACAGAGGGATGCTTCAGCAGCAAACAAAATGAATACTTGCTTTAAAAAAATGTCAAAATCTGGATGTGCCTCCAATCATTTAAAAAATAGGAGGTGATAAGTTGGAAATGTCAGGTAATTGGCAGACAGATAGAAAGTTAAACTGTGTCCTCAGTGAAGAAAATTAACCAGCAGCTGCCAGCAAGGACCTCAAGGTCATGTGAATGCCAGAATCAAGCAGAGCCCAATCATTCAGAAGGGGCGCTCGGCGGCTGTCCCCCTCCCCGGTCATTCCCGGAGCTCTCAGGAACTGCCCTGAACTCCTGCCAACATGTGTTCATTTCTAAAAATTACATAGATTGTGATTTATTACCCATCACACTACAAAAATCCACTGTGAATTAAATCAGCCCTTTGTTTAAATTGCTCCTCAGCAATACGTATCATATCGTCATAAATGACATTGAAGTTATAATCTGCAGTCGCGGGCCTCAGCCACTGATAAGGCTCCACCACGGGACGATCAATACTTACTATTCATTTTTGAAATTATCTTCCCATTGATCCCTGAACACGCGCCAGCAACACAGAGGCCCAGCGCCTTTAATACAATAATTATATAAAGGTTTACAGGCTCATCCTCCTAGCCAATAAAAGCTGTCAACCGGCAGGGACAGTTACAATCCCATAATCCATCAAAACCCTGTTCTCTGACCTGTGGGCTTCTGGGCTTTCGGGAGAGCACGATAAACACGCTCGTCGAGGAGAGGACAGTGTGCGGACGGGCCAGACAAAGGCTACGATGGATATTACTGATTAACGAAAAATCCTCCGAGTGGCCGGCGTCCCTTTTTTTATGATAGGAACAATGAAGGGTCATCTATTCAGCTATTTGCTGATTGTAATTCTGCAAGGAAGAACCTAGCCAGCGACTTCTCTGCTTTTATTTTTGGGTCTTTAATTTATCAGGTTTGACTGTGGACTGGATGATTTACAGTAATGAAGTAAGCCCATGGAAATCAGAGTGGAGACAGGTGCCTCAGGACAGGGACAGGCAAGGGTCTGAGACCAGAGAAGGGGAGACAGATCAATGGGAGTGGGACTTGGGTTCAGAGCTCTGTCTCCACACACACACACACACACACACACACACGCATGCGTGCACACACAGGGACACACAGACACACAGAGACATAAGCAGAGACACACAAGGACACACACGCACAGACAGCTGACACAGGCAGACACACACGGGGGCACACAGCACACACATGCAGACACATGCAGAGACACACACACACACAGACACACACACACGGGGGCACACAGCACGCACATGCAGACACATGCAGAGACACACACACACACAGACACACAAACATGGGCAAATACACGTCCACAGCCACATACGCACACACACAGGATTATAGTAAAAATCTTCCCAGGCCAAGTCTGAGTGGACGTTTTGATTTTTAAGAAATCCTGCAACTTTCTGTATCTGTGTTTTGCCATTAATTATAACAAAGTCATTTACCGAATCTGTTTAATGTGTCATTGAACGTAACCTTGCTTAGGGAAATAGACCGCAGACAGCTAGCAAGATCCACCTCGAATTTCCTATTATTTTCAGCTGTTTTCAGCCGTGATTGGAAGCGTGGCTCTGCATTGCCAGGGGAGGGGCAGATTGCAGGAGGAGCCAGGGGTCCGTAGCCATGTCCCCCCCAGACTGTGGGCTTCCTCTCCTCACTGTCATCCCCTCAAGAGGGAGGGGGGGAGGGTCCACCCGCGAGCAAGGCCCTGCTGCGTGTCTGCTCCTAGAAGGAGGCGGCCACCGCTCCCCACGGGCTCCAACCTCAGAGACCCTCGCTGCCGCCCCACCACAGGCGACCCTCCGTTCTCTGCTCCCAGTCCTTCCTTCTCAAGTGTTTCTCTGAGGGGCTGTCGATCTTCGTTGTGTCCAAAATGACAACTTACTGGCTTTTAAGAATCTTCCAGAAGATTTGTTGTTATTTAAAATTGTTAGCATTCCAGTGCTCCAGAGAAATGGTCACCTGGCATGCAGTGGGCCCGCGTTCAGTGTGTTTCTGTTGTCACTGGGTTTGGAATAAGGGTTCATCTTCTGGGAGGAGGTGAACAAGGTTTTCCTTAGAGACGATTGAGGACACTGGCAGGTTGAGTTTATGCAGTGGGGGCAGGGCAAGCAAACCACAAGTCTGCAGGAGGTGGGGAAGGATACCGAGTCTCCTAACTTTATATGAAGACGATGGGTATCAATAATCTTTAAAAATAAGCATCAGGTTTGGAGAGTTATCAGAATTTGTGCTAAGCCTTGATGTTCTCCAATTCATTCATTTTTAATTTTTTTTTAACAATCTCAAGTGTTGCTTTTTATTGTTAAGTTTTTTTTCCAATTTATTTATTTTCAGAAAAACAGTATTCATTATTTTTTCACCACACCCAGTGCTCCATGCAAGCTGTGCCCTCTATAATACCCACCACCTGGTACCCCACCCTCCCACCCCCCCCCGCCACTTCAAACGCCTCAGATTGTTTTTCAGAGTCCATAGTCTCTCATGGTTCACCTCCCCTTCCAATTTCCCCCAACTCCCTTCTCCTCTCTAACACCCCTTGTCCTCCATGCTATTTGTTATGCTCCACAAATAAGTGAAACCATATGATCATTGACTCTCTCTGCTTGACTTATTTCACTCAGCATAATCTCTTCCAGTCCCGTCCATGTTGCTACAAAAGTTGGGTATTCATCCTTTCTGATGGAGGCATCATATCCCATAGTGTATATGGACCACATCTTCCTTATCCATTTGTCCATAGAAGGGCATCTTGGTTCTTTCCATTACGGAGATTCAAATTAAAACCACATTGAGATACCACATTCCACCAGCTAGAATGGCCAAAATTGACAGGGCAAGAAACAACAAATGTTGGAGAAGTTTTGGAGAAAGGGGAACCCTCTTACACTGTTGGTGGGAATGCAAGTTGGGGCAGCCACTTTGGAGAACAGTGTGGAGTTTCCTCAAGAAATTAAAAATAGAGCTTCCCTATGACCCTGTAATTTATTTTTTTTAAGTAAGCTCCATGCCAAGCAGAGAGCCCAAAGTGGGGCTTAAATTCATGACCCTGAGATCAAGACCTGAACTGAGACCGAGGTAGGCGTTCAACAGACCGAGCCGCGCAGGCGCCCTGGTTTTTTATTGTATTCTTAAAAAGCTGCGTGGCCTGTCCATTCAGGCCACACAGCGGGGATAGAAAAATCAGGAGATCAGAAGTCGCTCCTTCCAAATGCTCCGCCTGGAGCCCCGCAGGCTCCAAGAGGGTCATTGGCTGCTGGCAGAGAGAGGCGCGTGGGGAGGTGTCCGGCGGAAGCACAGACCCCGTGGAGGGCAGCATCCGCGCGTCCTGTCCCCCGGTTCGTGCACTTGCTCTGCTGGAAGATGAGGAAAAACTATGACCCGTCATGGAGAGTGGGATCCCAACGGAAGCTCCCGCGGCAAACCGACTTTGGGTGACCACGGAGACCCCTTCCCATTTTGAACTCGCCTCCCAGCGCCCCTGCCCTCCAGCGCCCACCATCCGCTGGACGGACCCCGCGACAGACGCACCTCCAAAACCGCACAGAGTCCTCGGAGCAGAGGCGCGGGCGCCCGGGGCTCCGCAGTCCCTGTCCTGCCCCTCCACAAAGGCGGCGGCCTCTGTCCCTGCGTTCCTCCCACGACCTCTGCACAAGAGCATCCTCAGGGCAGCGCCGTAGCGCAGAGGTAAGGTAGCCTGGGTGTTTCCTGTGTGGGCAGGGGTTCTGGAGAAGCGTGGGCAAGAGCACGGCCTCGATGCGAAGTGCGTGGTTGACCTGAGAACTGGGGGCCCGTCGGCAGGCGTACATCCATGTTGAAGATGCGTATTTCATACCAAAAAATTCCTGCCACCGGGTCGCCCACCCCCCTAGAAGGAGTGCCAAAGTGCATTCAAACCTGGAACACTGACCCCACCTCTGGCTAGCAGTGGGCACCCGCGGGGCGTCCTGGCTGGGCTTCGCCAGGAGCGCCCGTTCCTCAAGAGCAGGGAAGGCCTGGCCTCAGTTGGAAGAGTCTCCAGCAAGCACCACACCCTGCGTGGCTTATAAACCCCGACAAGTTAGTGCTCACCGTGGGGTCTGGAAGTCCAAACTCGGGCTGCCTGCCTGGCTGGGGGCTGGGAGGCCCTCCCCCGAGTGGCAGAGGGTGGCCCCTCATCCTGTGCGCAGGTGGTGGAAGGAGGCAACAGGGCCCCCTTGTCTCTTCCTACAAGGGTTCTAGTCCCCCCGTGGGCGCCGCTCTCCCGACCTCACACATCCCACAGGCCCCACCTCCTGATACCACCACCTTGGGGGTTCGAATTTCAACAGAGGAATTTTGAGGGGCCCAAACGTTCAGTCCATTGCAAGAACCTTCAGTGGCTTCCCAGCTCCTTAGGGCAGAGACCACAGTTCTTGACAAAGCTGAAGACCTTCCATGGGCCTGTGCCCAGCCCAGCAGCTCCCTCTTCTCAGTGCCCTCCTTCGGCAGGATGGTCCCTCTTTGTTCCCACACTGAGAGCAGAGTGTCCCGTCTGCCCTGCAACTCTGCACGTTCACTCCTCAGTCTGGAGTCCGTTCCCGCCACGCCTGTGCACACCCCCCACCAGTGATCCTCCAAATCCCGACACGCAGGGCTGCCCGAGGCCTCCTGCCTGACCCTGTCTCCCACGACAAGACCTTCCACTCAGGTCGTACCTTCGTGGCGCTGACCACTGTGTAGATTCCACGCTTGGGCGATGGTCACACCAACTTCCTGCTCCTCCTGTTCCTTCCGGGTCTGTGAGCTCCCGAAAGAGAAACAAGCCTCTCCTAGGGGGTGAAGGCATCTCTAGGGTGGGGCATGGTGGCCTCCATCTCTTAGCACTTTAGGAATATTTGTTGAGTGAGCAAATGACGGATTCGGTCCCAGGTCATTTGACCCCAGAGTTATGCTGCTACCTCCTGCGTCCGTGCTCCCCGGTGTTCTTGGCCATTAATGTCAAATGAAGAACTTCTGAGAAATTATTATGTAAAACACATGTAACAGGAAACTTGTGTAAACTGTGTAAAACACACGTAACAGGAAACTTGTGTAAATTGTGTAAAACACACGTAACAGGAAACTTGCCATCTTAATCACTCCCGAGCGCACACTTCACTAGAGCTCAGGATACTCACATCCTCCTGACCGGGCCCCCGTAATATTTTCTAGTTGCAAATCTGAGAGCACATACGCATGAAACGCGGAACTCCGTCTTCCCCGCCCCAGCCCCTGGCACCCCCACTCCACGTTCTGTCCCTGTGAATGTGACCCCTCTGGGGACGTCACAGCTGCTTGTGCGTGGTGGCTGGCTTCTTTCCCACAGCGCCGTGTGCTCACGGTTCGTCGCGTGGCCGCGTGGGACAGAGTTCTGTACTCGCCAAGGCTGAACGCCGCTCCCCTGCAGGGGTGTACTGTGCTCTGTCTACCCGCCCGTCATCCGTGGACGCTTGTCGCTTCCACCGCGTGACTCCGGTGGCCAATGCTGCTCTGAGCGCAGGTGCGCCATGACCTGCTCCAGACCCCGCTTTCGGTTCTTTTGGATAAATACCCAGAAGTGGGATTTCTGGGTTACCCAATGTTTCTTTTGTAAGGAAGCACAGAATGCTTTCCCAACGGCCACACCACCTTATGTCCCCCTACAAGGGGACAAGCGTCTCATGTCTCCACATCCTCACCAGCCTTTGCTCTTTTTGCTTATTTGTTCTTGACAGTAAACATTCTATTAGGTACAAGGTGGTCTCCCACTGCAGTTTTGATTTGCATTTTTGATAGTTAGTGATGCTGGAATCTTCTAGAACTTACTGAGTTAGAGCTCAGTGAGAAGAATCTGTAAACGGCAGGAAAGCCATAAGGCTTTGGACACCTGTCTTCAGTCTGTTCTTCTCCAGACGTATCACCCTCCTCTTCCCTCCCGTCTCCTTCTCCCAGGGAGGGACGCCTCCCTGTCTGCACACCCCACAACCTCCTGCCTGGACGCCTTCGCTCCTGGGCTGCTCTCTGCCTCACGACCCCCAACCCCGTGTTCCCAGACACGTTCCCATGTCAAGGATGAGCTCAGATGCTTGCTCACATTCAAAGCTCTCCCAGGCTGGCTTCAAGAGAAATCGTCTTATGTTCTTCCTTAAATTTTAAGCTAGATCAGAGTTTTTCTGTCTCAGCTCTATTGACATTTTGAGCCAAATAATTCTTTGTGGGGGGAGTTGTCCGGTAAACTATAGAGTTTTAGGAGCACCTTTCACTCCCACCTACTAGATGCTGGCATCACTTTCCCCCCAAAGTCTCCAAGGCCCCCAGACATCCCCTAGTGTCCTGGATGGGGTGGTTTCCTGTAGAAATACTGTGGCCTCTTCCCATTCTTCATAGGCAGTGGCCCTGATGGTGTGCGGATCCTAAGCTTGGGTCTAGAGCTCACGTGGATGTCTTCTAGCATTTTGGTCCTGTGGGTCGCTCGCCAGCACTCTCCCTCCGTCCTTCGTTACCTCCTTTACACTTGGGCTTCTCAGCCCGAAACAGCCCAGAAGACACTTAGGGCATGGTTGGAGATGACCCTAAAAGCCAGTGCCAACGAGACTGCTTTGAAAAGTCAGATCAAGGATGGTCCTATTGCCTGGGGGAGGTGAGGCCAGGACTGGGGAGCAGAATCACAAAGGGCTCGCTGGAGGTCATAAGCACATGACACCCACGCTCATGTCCCATGCTGCCTCCCGCTGGTCCCGTTCCATGAAGATGCAGGCATGTTAGTGGGTGTTCTGTGTCCACACGGGCATGCGTGTGTGCGCGTATGCATACACAGCTGTGGGCATTCCTGAAACGGCGCCCAAGTAGAGACGTTGTGCCTGCGGTAAACGTGCTTGCATTTCAAATTCTGCTTTCAGAATCAAACTCCAGGGGCGACCTCAGGTACGCCAAATTGCTTCAAAGCTAATATGCAAAATAAGGGTCAACAATCCTTTAAGTTTTAGAATTATCCGTGGCTGTAAACCGAGGTGAAGAAGATTCGAGCATGTGAATGGGGCAAACACCATGCGTTGTTACAACAGGGACATGGGACATGGTCCCTGAGACGGGTCCCGTCTTTAGGAGGACATGGGATTCTGTAAGTGGCATAGCTCTGTGGCCTGGTTTTCCAGGTGGAGGTTTGCAGAGAAGCAAGGACAATGGGATAGAGTCGATGCAGGGTCAGGGAGGTCCGTCCCATGAGCAAGCAGGCAGGCCACGCTGCTGGCCGAGGACCAGGGCTTGGTTAGAGCGAGAAGCTGAAGCGAATTTAGGAAAGGTAGGCAGTAAGCAAAAGTCCGTGAGCTCCAAATGCTTGTGATGCCAGGGCTGGGAGCCCATAATGGACGAGGGCTGTAGAGGCGGGTGTCCAGGAGCACGGGGGCCCTGGATGGCGAGCCTGTTGTGGGCTTCGATGTGTGCCCAGAGAGGCCGAGGTCTGTATGGCAGTAGACACCCTGTCCCCCGTGGAGGGTCCCCAAACCCCCACACTCCGTGTCCCCCACAGGAGCACCGGGCAGCCGGTTCAGGAGCAGGAGTCATCTCCACTGCCATGCGGGGCCGGCGTGCAGTCATGGAAGGCTCCCTGGGCCTGGGAGGTCACCCCCGCGCGGCAGCACGTCTCCACCACCCACCCCCACCGCCTACAATTACTTCAGTTTATGCGTGGACAGGGGCAGTAGGGATGGAGCAAAGTAGAGAGCGCGTCCCCGGCACACGGGGACCATGAAGCGTCTCCACGGCGGGTTCCCGGGCACGGAGAGCTTGTTTCTCGAGGCTGCGTTATGGCGCTCCCTCCCCGGGACCCCCTTCCACATCCCGCGTCTCCCGCGGTGTGGGTCCTGGTGCGCGCATCTGGGTCTCACGTACCCCGGAATGTGGGCACGTGTTAGTGCTGAAATACAGCCATCGAGGGGTCGTCGTAGATTCTTGGGATACTGGAGACGCCTCAACTTGTATTTTTATTTAATTGCTTTCGACTTATAACAATGGGGAAGTAGTGAGCTGTGTAAGGACAGCCGTCCCCGAGCCGTAGACGATGTATCTATTATCTGGCTTGCATGAAGGTCATCGACCTATGACAGTCGGAGTAGCGGAAACATTAGAAATCATGTGCAATTTAATCTTTACACAAATAAAGGAGAAGTATCACAATGCCTGAATAATGAAGACTCTCGTGGAGAAAAAGAGAAGTCTGTCCCCGAGGAGAGGCCTCATTTTCTCTGCTGCACTGTTGGACGCGCACGCTGAGATCCACTCTCGGGCTGACACACGTATTAATAGAATTTTGGCTGGAGAGAGTCGATGTTCTCCGTGATTGCCCCGCGCAGCTGTGACTCAGTTCTCCCGCGCCCGCTCATCACTGCCCCGTGTCAGCTCGCCGAGACCATTGTTCACTGGAAAACTGTCATCGGGACTGAAATTAACCGTTTTCCCTCCTGTTACAAGAAGAATGTTTCCCGTCCCTCACTTTTCAGGATATGCCTGCCGGGCTGAGACCTTTTAGAAAGTTACAAAGAAAGGGAACGCGCTAGTCCTCATCCAACGTGACATAAAATTGAAACCGACCCTGAGAATTGTAAATAGGGGATTTTTGAAGCAGGAATGAAATGTCTGGGTGTCATATCTTTAAGGACGGGGAATGATCACTGCTTCTGTGTGACTGCCCGTGAAGCTCCGCTCAGATGCGGCACGAGAGCCTGGGCTCTGTTGGAAAAGACCTGTGCTCGCGGCCACTGGGCTCAGGCCCCCGGGGTGGGCCTCAGGAGGGCGTCGCCCCTTCTGCTGGAGAGGAAGGAATCGTGAAGGGCATGGGCAGGCACTTTCTCTAGCACGGCACAGGGGTCAGGAGGAGGAAGCAGCCTCATGCCCTCACCCAAGATGTTGCCATGTTGCTGGAGAATTCCACAGTCAAAGGGAGAGAGGAAGACCCATCTTCAAGGACAGACTTCCTTTTTGGTTTTACTTTCTCATATTCAAGTAATTTTTTTTAAATTGCAGAACAGTGTTAGATTTGCAAAATTTGCAAAGATACTACGAAGAGTTCCCGGTTACCTTCCCCGGCTCCTGGTGTGAAAAACCGACGTTACTAGGGCCATGCTTGTCACCACTGAGGGACCAATGCCAACGAGGTGCTGTGAGCTACACTCCCTCTCTTATTTGGGCTTCCCTAATGTCTGTCCCTCTGCCCCAGGACCACCCCCAGGACACAGGGCTGTGGAGTCACTATGGCCACCTGGCTCCTCTGTGAGTGTTTCTCAGACTGCACTTGGCGTCCATGACCATGGCAGGCCCCAGTGGACAGGGCGGGTACAGCATAGGCTGTCTCTCCAGTAGATCTGGCCTGAGGTCTTTCTCGTGATGAGGACATGTGGACTTTGGGAGGAAGACTCCAACCATATCATACCAGGCTGAGTCCTATCTACAGGATACGTCTCTGATGCTGGCCTTCATCGCCTGGCCATGTGGGGGTCAGGCGCTGCCTTTCTGTGTTGCTCCTTTTGGGGGCAACTTACTACACGTAGGCCACCCTTCACAGGTGGGGAGTCACACCCCAGGGGGAGTAGCTGCACAAATTATTTGGAATTCTCTTATGGAAATTTGTCTCCTTTCTCCCTCTTATTTATTCAGCTATGTTTCGTATTTCAGTATGAACTCATGGATATTAATTTTATACTTTGGTTTATAATCCAATCCTATGTTATTTATTTTGTTGCCCACGTTGCTCCAGCGTTGGCTGCTCGGAGCTCGTTCAGTGCTCCCGTGTCCCCTAACACGTGCCCATCGCTGGGAGCACTTCTCTTCCTCACGGGCTCTGTCTCCCACGATGTCACAGGCTTATCTCAGAGCCAGGACCGAGGTGCTGGCGGGTGTCGTGTCTCCGGGAGGCCGTGTTCCTGAGTCTGCTCAGCAGACAGAGCAAGGAGATGCCCGTGAACTCTTCCCATGCTTCTGTTTGTCATCCAAATGTCTATCGAGGATCTTTCCTGTAACACACACCCCCACCCACGGGACGCCCCCGGCTCCCACCAGTCTATTCCTTGAAACCAAACATGAATTTAAGGATTCACTTACTGTTAAAGTGTGCTTTATGTTTGCTGTGTTTCGCCTCTGTGAAGTGGACAGTCCCTCCTGTGATTGGACCACAAGAATCAAACTGTGGTGTGCCTGTCTGTCACCAACGCAAATCTGGTGTGAGGGACAGGAATTTCATTTCGGAGACTTCCGTGGATGCACCAAATCACTACCAGGAACAGACACACCTGTTAGCACACGTCTGTCTCCGTCGGCATTTGGAAACATCATATTATTATATTAAATTAGCTCCTTCTGGCCTCTCCAGCCTGGGAGACTGACACTTTAGAAAGTGAAGAGCTTTGCAGAGTAGCTACGGAACCAGCTGTGGTTGTCTTTGTTTGTTTCCAAATAATCACCATTCAAGCAATGCTTTTGATTACGTATCAGTCTTGGTTTCTTCTGACCTAAGAATAGGCACCAAGCATATTGCCTCCAACGTCAGCCAGTGTCACGGGACCAGAAGTAAGACGTGTGCACACGTGTGATATCGTGGGCTGTTTGTGCCCACCTTGACTATTGGAACCATCATGTGCCCTGGGGAGGGGGACTTCCCCATGCATGTGTCCTACCCTCGCAGAATCGTGGACTCAAACGGCAGGTGTGAATTCCAAGGCAAAGGTTTTGACACTGGATTAGAGTTTCGATTAGTGAGCAGAACATTGTTTTTCTCTAATAAATTATTCTGGGAGGAAGAAAACTAGACATTCTGATGTGTGCCTTCTCTCGAAAACACTTGGAAAGGACACTTGGGTTGCTTTTCTCCATCCATCCTGGAGAAAGCGTAACATAACACCCCAGTGCTAACATTGGATTTATTTATATTATAGAATTAATTTACTATTTTTGTTTCTAAGGCAGAGTCAAGTCAGAGCAGCAAATTCTGGCTCTGATGCATTTTATGCTCCCAAAAAATGAGGGTAAACAAGAGAAGACATAAAGAGGCTCAGAGCAGAGACACGGCTGCTCATGGACCAAAAATGGGAAAGAACTAGAAATCTGAGCATGGGCGGAGCCAGGCCCTGCTGGTCTGTGAGGTGCCCGCAGTGCCATGTGGGGGTTGGCACCATGTGCAGCAGAGCAAACAACTGGAAACGAAACCAAACCGAATGGAACGGCAGCCTTGCTGCTGTTCTTAGTGAGATCAGCCACAGACAGGAAACCAGAGAAGGGCCACCTTTGGTCACGGGCGTCCGCATGGACAGAGCCCCAGTGTCAGCCCGCGGATGCCCCCATCCAGCGGACCCAGGCAGGAGAAGGGAAGCACAGGACTCAGTGAGACATGAGACAAAGGCAGAAAGAAAGGCAGAGCCAAAACCACAATCTCAGGCTGGGCGAGCAGACGAGAATTCTAATTCTCAAAATGCATTTAAAAAATCATCTGCTGGAGAGAAGAAAGTGTGGCCAAAGTCGGAAGGAGGTGGGAGAGGTGAGGAAGGAGAGCACATGCCCCGAGCCCATGAGGTCCCCGGGTCTGTCCCCAGGGCCGCAGCAGCCCTTCCCCCGCCTCCCTCATCTCCCCACGTGGGGACCGGCTGCCCCTCCCCTCGCCCTGAGTCCTGACATGCTCCCTCTGTCCCGTTTCAGTAAAGTTTCCTGAGAACCGAACACCGTGTTTATGGTGCGGATGTCTCTTCTCTTTCCGGCGAAGCTTGGTGACTGTCTTCAACTAATCATATCGCCTGCTATTAGTGGGCTTCTGGCGTCCGCTTCTGGTGAGTCAGGCTCGCTGTGAAGGCCTGTTCATCCAGTCAGTCCTAGTCCCGCATTTGGTGTGTATCCTGCAAGTGTTAAAATGAAGATGAAGGGCTGAGACACGGTCCCTACGTTGTAAAAGGGAGGATTTGCTTCCTTAGCTTCCCAAGGATTGTCTGGCAAGCAAGTTCCATCCACATTTGGGATTTCTCCTCTTCTGGGCTGAGCCCTGTGCTCATCTCTTCTAGGCTTGAGTTCTAGAATCTGTCACAAACACATGCTTCCAATGATTTGATATAAAAATCCATATTTCACTGTGTCTGTTTTCACATAAAACATCTACAGAAAAACAGAGAATGAGTCATTAGGTCTGCTTCTCCCTTTGTGTCTAACCCCAAAGTGCCGACCGAAGAGGGCATTTCGCAATACAAAGCCTGGGCTCCAGGACTAAATTTAGGATTTCCAACTCTGCTTGCTGGGATGTAACCCAACTCATCAGGCATCAGAAGGGCTTTTATTTATTTATTTATTGTTTCCATTATTTGGCAGGATCTCTTTTACCTTCTACCCCCTCACATTAAAGTCACTTTTGTTTCCATAAATGGAGCAGCAATGCCGGCTCAGCCAAGGACAGGAAGGGAGGGTAGGGGTCACATTGCGACTTAGTCAACTGCTACCAGATAATGTCCTTGGCATCCCAAGCAGAAATTTCCAACGGCAAATAACCAAGCATGCTTTAAATACATAACTATGTGCTCTGCCTCATTGCATTTTCTACGCGACATTGTTTCTCCTTGACACATCAAATCGATGCTGACAGACATAGGACCCCTCTGGCTTGCCTGGTAATCTAGTATTTCATGTGAGAGTACACGCCGCCCTAATTACTCTTTCTTTGTGCAAAATATTGCGTGTGGTTTGGTTAGGGGTGCCCGAATCTTGCCAAGTTGCTGTCCTTAGAAAAAATAAGCCAGTGCTCAGTTTTTCAAACGCAGAAGCATGACTTTTCACTTGACATGCATAGGGACACTGTCTCAGGAAAGCGCAGATGCACCACGTGGCTCTCGATCCAGAGGTGTTCTCAAAGCAAAGTGCTTGCACGTACCTGTGCCTGGATGGCAGTTGTGCCAAGCGAGGCTGGGGAAGGGAAGGGCGCTGGCTCCGAGGGTGCATGGGGTCCTGAGAGGCCCGAGCTCAGCCCAGTGTCCATACCTGCGGTCACCTCTTGGCACAAAAGGGCGGCGAGTCTTGGGTATAGTGGTCACCGGCCGGCAGGCGGAGGGATGGTGTGGCCTGCTCTTCCCAGGGACCCTGTGTGGAGGGTCCTCCTAAGGGACATCAGGGAGCACTTGGAAATGGCAGGGTCATGGCATCAGCATAAATGATACGATGCTGAATCACGGACACTGGGACAGGCGCTCCCCCAGGCTGCCTGGAAGTCCTACCAACGCGAGTGAAGACAAAGCTGAGTCACCGGCAACGGTGTCCTGGACACCCTGAGTTTCAGAAGCCAGGTGTCCCATGCAGTCTCCGAAAGAGAATAAAGCAGGAGCCGTGTAGCCCCGCCGGCTTTCCCAGAATCTCAGGTGCCCACGACAGGAGCTGGGTCCTGCTGTTTAAGTGGAAACACCTGTGAACCGACAGCAACCGCAGAGCCGTGAGGGCCAGACTCGCGACTGGAGGCCGCCCAACGCGAGGACTGCGGCCCAGAAGCGCAGGGGCCACTCAGCGGGCAAGACCATGTCGCCCACCACGGCTCCGCAGGCCACCGCCTCTGCGCAGGCTGGGGCTCGGACGGGAGGCCCTACGGGCTCTCTGCGCCGTGGGCACTGCAGGCCAGCCCTGTCCTGAGAGCGGAGGCCGCCGCTGGCCCGCACGGGCTGGGGCGTGACGTGAACCGGGCGTCCCAGGAGCCGAGACCCGTCCCGCTTGGGAAGGCTGTGCAGGGGTGAGGGCACAGGACGGAACGGGCACACGGGTCCCCCAAGGAGTCCACGCAGGGAGGGGGAGACACTGCCCCACGTCCAAGCTGCAGAGGGAGCAGGGCTGCGGCGGGAGAGACCACGGAGCAGGGGTGAGGGTGCGCCTGGAGCTCCGGACCGCCCTGCAGGGCCGAAGCGCGCCTGACCGTGACTTCGCCGCGCACGTGCGCTCCTGAATCCCGGGACCAGGCTCCTGCCCCGGGCGGCCTGGGCCGCGGCCACGTGCGGCGCACAGTCCTCGGCTGCGGTCAGGGCTCCCCAGAGGGCGCGCGGGGCTCTCCCGGGCCGGCCCGGGCTGCCTTCCCACGGCGTCCCAGGAGGGGCAGTGCCGGGACCCCGTGTGACCGTGTGCTAATCGCTTTCCACACAGACACACGTCCCGTTGGCTTCGAGCCCAGCCCACCGACCTCCGTCTAACTGAGTCACCTGTTTAGAGGCCCGGTCTCCGAGCACAGCCACATTCTGGGGTCTGGGGGTCAGGGCTTCGGCGGGTGGATTCCGGGGCCGACGATTCAGCTCCGCCCCAGTCCTGCTTTTTGGCCACCTGGAGCCTGCCCTCCCTCGGAGCCACAGCCCGGCCTCGGGGGACGCTCCACAGGGGGGCTGGGCCGGGCAGGCCCCGCCCCGCTCGGCCGCCGGCCCCGCCCCGCCCCGCCCCGCCCCGCCGCCCGCCCCGCCCCGCCCCGCCCCGCCGCCGGCCCCGCCCCTCCGCGGCACGCGCACACCGCGCGGTCGGGAAGGTCTACGGACCGCAGCCCCGCTGTGATACACAGTAGCCTTGCGACGGCTGCTAGAGCCCTGCCCTCCGCAGCTAAGGGAGTATGTCGACGTGTAACCACAGGCCGGATGCGGAGAGGAAAGCGCCTGGATCCGATCATATACACACGCGAAGCGGGAAAACACCAAGGCTAGGCATGTAGACAAGCTGTCATTTGCTGAGCACACAGCTGTTTACAGGCCGATTTTTATTAGACCACATTCATTTTTTTAATTTAATTTAATTTTTCCAGTGTTCCAAGAGTCATTGTTTATGCACAACGCTCAGTGCTCCATGCAACTCGTGCCCTCCTTAATGCCCACCACCAGGCTCACCCATCCCCCACCCGCCTCCCCTCCAAAACCCTCAGTCTGTTTCTCAGAGTCCATAGTCTCTCATGGTTCGTCTCCCCCTCCGATTTCCCCCAAATCCCTTCTCCTCTCCATCTGCCCATGTCCTGGGTGTTATTACTTATGCTCCACAAGTAAGTGAAACCATATGATAATTGACTCTCTGCTTGACTTATTTCACTCAGCATAATCTCTTCCAGTCCCGTCCATGTTGCTACAAAAGTTGGGTATTCGTCCTTTCTGATGGAGGCATCATACTCCATAGTGTATATGGACCACATCTTCCTTATCCATTCGTCCGTTGAAGGGCATCTTGGCTCTTTCCACAGTTTGGCGACTGTGGCCATTGCTGCTATAAACATTGGGGTACAGATGACCCTTCTTTTCACGACATCTGTATCTTTGGGGTAAATACCCAGGAGTGCAATTGCAGGGTCAAAGGGCAGCTCTATTTTTAATTCATTTTTAAATCTTATTTTATTTAAATCCAATTAGTTAACATAGAGTGTATCATTGGTTTCAGATGTGGAGTTCAATGAATCATCCCTCAAACCACATTCATGTCTAAAGATATGTTGGTGCATAAACAATGAATCTTGGAACACTGAAAAATAAAATAAAATAAAATAAAGATACATTGGTATAGTGGGAGAATCTGAGATGTGCTTCCCCGAAGGACAGTTTCTGAACTCGCCGTGGGTTTATTCACAGCCCAGCGCATCTCCCTGACATGTGCAGGCAGCCCTGGACCACACTGCTCAGAGGACAGATGGAAGGTTGGAAGTGTGTTGGGTGTAGACGGCAGGGAAGGCAGCCTTTAGCTCGCCTACCTTCGTATCTTCCTCCTCCTCTTGGGGAGGCTTGGGGCTTTTCTGGGGTCTCTGGTGCAGGGGCCTCAGGATCCTGGGTGCCTGAGTGAGGTTGGCTGTTAAGCTTCACGGAGAAGGAGGGGTCACTGCAGCCTCCTCAGCCAGTGATCCCCGGATGGCGCTGAGACCCTCTATGGAAGCCCGGCCCCCAGTCCAAAACCCTGTCAAAGCAGTGTCGATTTTGATTTAACTTGCTACTCCAAGATTCCTACAGCACAAGAGAGTGGGTCCTTCCCTCCCTCCCCTCCCCTGCCCCTATCTCTCTCCCTGCTGTGAGCAGAAGGCTTTAAGAAGGATGAGATTATTTATATCTTCCTCCCTGATTTTTGACTCTCAAAATCCCCCATGAAAAATGGAGATCAGAGATTCAGCTACTTTATCTTCTTAAAGAGATAATTTTAATAAATCAAGTCATCTTCTGGAAGTGTGTCATTGACGATATTTTTGTTCCCCTATGTCACAAATAAGACATGTTTATTTTTGAAGTTTGAGGTCTGTGCTTTTATATTAAAGATGAGACTCTTTTCATCACAGTTCCTAGAACAATACTGGTACATACACACCTTTCTGCCTCCGAACCAGATTAGGTCATCGCAAACAAACATAAAGGAAGATGGCCTTGATGTAACTTGAGCTTTTTCTTGATTTCTTTTTCATGTGGAAAAGCGAACCCTTCATTTTACGGGTTTCATATAGTTTCTTTTTGAACGATATTTCATACGGACCTACATTCTGTCCTCTGTTTGGGGTCTTCTTGCTGACGATGTGCGTCTGTGCCCGGCCAGCTCGCACACTGCTCTGCGTCCCACACTCACCGGAGTAGAGCGACGACGTGCACAGTCCTGGTCGTTTCTAACTTTATCCAAACCGAACGTTTGACCCCTGTGGTCCGCAGCTGAAGTTCTAGATTACGGGTCCTTTAACGCTGCTAATGGGCCTTTTAGATTGCGGGAGCCAGCGTTGACAGCCCAGAGACTGCTCGGGCATCGACACTGCCCTTCCTGTTACAGGACGCGGGAGCCTGGCCCAGGGGTAATTATCCGGCCCCGATGAGACATTGCATTTCCCTGGGCTCCCTCGCGCTGCTCTTAATGGCATGCGCTGCCCCGTGAGGCCTCACTCCTGACAGCAGTAATAGCCACACGCTTTCTTTAGACGGCTCATAGCCCTGCAGCCGGCCCGCCGCCCCTTCTGCACCCAGATGCTGCGAGACGTGCTGTGGACTTGCTGTCTCACCTGCCGCTCAGACCTTTGCCCACCACCCTGTCGCCCCAGAGCGGACCCAGAAAGAAAATAATCGACCACAATTTGGTATAAACTTCTTATTTCAGCATGAGGCAATCTTTTCCTCACAAATTGGAAGTCATGTTATTCCTAACTTTAATTTTCCACTTAACATCATTATCAGGAGCCCTGTGTGGGTGTTTCGTGTTCTCAGACAGAAACCGCAGCATCTTCACGGTGACGCAGCCGGCGGGCACCTCTCCCATCCCACTCAGATGGCTCCGTTTTCTCGCCCGACTCTGATTCTGGGTGATGCTGAGCTGGAAAGCACTGTGTGCCCGTGGAAATGTTGGGGAAGAGTATTCATACTTGCTGGGTCCTGATACGTATCTACTCCCGACCAGCTCGCTGCAGATCTTGTATAAACTCCTACCATCCCTGCACACTTTTGGCTATGTCTTTGCTGCAAAATACCTCCACTGGACAGTTAAGCCCTTTGAAAAGTCAACGTTGTGGTTCATTTGGAGTTTTTTCACTGTAGTAGAGATTGAAGATGTTTAAAATATGGGATTTTCTTCTGTAAAGTGCCTGGGGTAGGCTGTGCTCGGCGCTCAGGTGGTGGCCTAGTTCCGGGAACTTAGGAGAATAAATGTTGACATTAGGCCCACCTGAGGTTGCCGGGCCCTTCCTGCGTGACGGCGGGGGAGGTAGATGGGCCCCCCAACCTCTTGGACTCGTTTGTCTTAGTCACAAGGATTTGCGTGAAGCATTGGTGGTCTGACATCCGTGAATCCATTCGATAAAAACGCATTTAGGGTTTGTTTTTGCTGTGGCAGTGGCGCTGCGTGAGTGCCAGGAAAGTGAGCAGAGCTGCCTGTGCTGTTGGCCAGTCCCTTTATGGATGATATTAACCCTGATCTATTACTTTTTTCTTTTTTTCAGAACATAGTCTTGATCTATTGATCCCTGTTTATTCCTCAGTTTACCCTAGTCTTCCAGCAGCACGTGACATACTAAGATGGTAGTTTGGGAGTGGGGGGGGAAGGGAGACTCTGGGAAGGAGCCAGCCCAGGGGGTCTAAGACAGACATTAACAGGACTGTGGGGCATTATGCCGCAGCGGCTGCTGTTCAGTCCCAACAAGCGGATGTGAGTCCTCTGAAGACGGGGTCCGTCCTCGCCCCTGCCGCATCCACACCACGGCGATGCCCAGCCCGCGGAGAGTGCTGGGACCTCGGACCGGGTCAGCTCCTGGAACTACCTGGCTTCTTGGAGATGCTTCAGCTCCACAGGCCCCACGGTGGGTGCCGAGGCACTGGGGCTATGCTTATCTTCTGAAGGAAGCGTGAAAATAGTGAGCATACGTCCCACTCCATGCAGACCATAAGCTAGAAGTGACTCAGAGCTCCCGTGCTGGGCGGTGCTGCCTTCTTTCCAGCGATGCCTGTTTTCAGGAAGTGAGGTCTTGGCAGCCTCCTGAAGATCGCTGTCGCTAGGATAGGAGGGCTAAGAGGTCTGATGCGGAGGCTTAAGACGTCGTGCAGTGCGCGACAGGGGCAGCAACACCATGTGTTAGTATTTGAGGTTATTGAGCAATGAAATCCGATTTTGATTTTCCTTTTTTTAGGTTTGCTGTATTTTTGAAAAGCTACAAAATTATTAGGAGGCAAACACTCATGAGAGTCTTCGGATCTACCTAACATGCTGAATTGGTCACTGTTTCTTTTGGCTGAGGGGTATTTTGGAGAAAAAAAAAAGTGGAAAACACGGGGGACCATGCACTGAGAAAGTTTGGAAACCTCTGGAAACAGTCTAATGCAGCTGGTTCTGACCCTCAGGGGACATTTGCCATTTACTGACGCCAAATATGAATTCCATTATGCAGTGGAGGCTGGACAGTTGCACATTGATTACTTTTTGACACTTATTATTTGTGTATGACCTACGGGAGCTTTTTATTAACAAATAAACGAATAAGCGGGGCTATAAGGAAAAAGGCACCTGTAAGCTGTTGTAGAAAATGACATTAAGGCGGACATCTGTATGGTAATTTGCCTTCAGCTAATGGGAAGCACATTCTTAGAGTGTCAAAACCCTGAGGAAGACATTTAAAGCATAAATAATAAAAGGCAACGTGTCTGTCTCCGAATTGGCTTCCCCGTGATGAGAGGGGGAATGTGAAGTCAAGCTTTTCCTCTGGGCTTCACGTAGGGGTAATGCCTGTGCTTTGGAACAAAGAATGATTTAACCCAACACACTTTATACGGTCCTGTGTGGGGCCTTGGGCTGATAAGCAAAGCATTAATCATAAATATGAGACACTAATACTTTAAGTCCTCACTGCAAGGACCCCACTCGCCTCCTGTCCCAGGACTAATTACCTACCGTCGAGGAGCCTCGCTCATGGAGATATGGGTTTGGTCAGTAATGCAAACCCTGATCTCTCTCCAGAAACTCCCATTTATGTGCAAAATGTACATGGGATCAGGTAGAAGCAGCCGTGCCGAGCATCACTAACGAGCTGGTGGAGATGAGGCAGACCCGGCCTCTCCCTCACTCAGCTTCTCCACCGTCTTCACAAAACAGGACATTTCCCAAGTGTAGCACGTTTGTGAGAGTTTAAAGATAATTGTTTCTTCCAAATCACACAGTTTCCTATGAGAATAATAAGGCTAACTAATCTTATTGTGCAACCCTAACAATATGACTTATTCCTCACCTTTCTTAAGAAAAATGATTTAGACCCAGCCTTGGGCTGGCACATTTGTGGAGAATACCGGATTCCTCCTGAGCTGAAGCTGAAAATGTCTGTGCCCTGCAGCACCGTGGAAGGGAGCTGTGCCGGGGCGGAACGGAGGCTGTGCAGAGATGTCCACGCACCAGCAGGCCACCCCAGCGGGAAGGGGGCTGTGTCACCCAGGAAGTGACGTCGGTCTATCGCCGCTCGGGGAAGTGCTGATGATGGGGGGGTCACGGCCCTGAGGGAGGGAGGTGGAGTCTGGGCTATAGCAGGACCACGAGCCACTGTGTGTCGTACCGTGATGTCCCACCGCCCTCACCAATCAGGAGTGTCTGGATCAGTGGTTTTATCACATCCATGGTGGTGTGCAACCGTCACCGCCGTCCGGGGCCTGAGCACTCCATCGCCACTGAAGGGACCCCCTTTCCCATTTACCAGTTTACTTTTGTTTGGCATTTTCTTTGGGGAGAATGTGATTTATTTGCAAAACACCGTACTGAACAGTGAGCTGTGTATAAAACATTCTGCTGCGTTCGTGACGATTCTGGACCTGAGAGTCACACGGAGTTCGTCTTAACATTGTGCTGAGAATAAGGTCACTATCAAAAGACATTAGTGATCTTTGCTTTTTGCAGACTGATGTGATTGGGAGATGATGATCTATAACTGACAAGAAAGCTTAGATATGTCTGGGAAGCAAACAGCCATGTACTGGGCTTACAATGCAGTATTACAGACTGCTTAGTAGCTAAGGAGGGTTTACGCCAAAGAACGCTGGATGTAATTTCTTTGAAAAAATTATAAGCAAAAGGATTGAATTTAATCTAATATCACCAGTAAAGCTTGCCGCAATCCCAGGCAGCATTTGGGTAGCACCTAGGGCCAAGAAGATGATCCTGAATCAGCACAGCATACAAATCAGCTTTTCGGTTTTTATCAGATTATCTGCATTACGGGCTAATGCTGATGTATTCGGTAACATGCGATAAACACTCTCAAGCATCATATTTCTGTGGTGTAAAATATCCTCAGAGCACATTTTAATTGTTTTAACAAGATAGAGTATGCTATTTTTGCATGAATAATATTATCAGTATTACATCAAATCTCTTCATTTATTATCGCTAATGCTACTTAAAAGAGATGTTAATGGAGTAATTCATTCTCATACCATGACCTTGGTCAGGGGTACATGATGGTTCATATTCATTATGCTGAGCTAAGAGAGGGCTTCTGTTATAATATCACTTAATTTATATTCCGAAAAATGCTCCGGGGACGTGTTGCTCTGCTGCATTAGAGCTCCATCTAAATCACAGTATTTGAAGACAAGTGGGGAAGCCAGATAACTATTAAACAAGTCCTCTGTGTACACTTGGCTCTCCCACAGCCGCAGACGAAAGTGCTAAATCCCGGTGACCTCATCTAAACACACAATTTACCTGTGCAAATCGGGATGCCTTTACGTGCCATACATTGGGATCTGCGTCAGGTGGGGGACGCTGGGTAAATGCCGGGACGCACACCCACCGGGTGACCCACAGAGTCTGCTGTGCATTCGTCACGAGGCTAGAAAGGCATGGCCAACGACGACCTTTCAAAAGTGTGAGCACCTGTTGTCTTTGGCTACATCTGCCCTTTGTCAGAACACAAGGTTTGCATGCGTGTGCGTGCACGTGTGATAGTGTGTGTGCACGTGTGTGTGCATGGACCGGCAGTAGGAGATGCATGTGAGCGATGCATGCTCAGAGAAAAAAGTACCAGTCTTTCTAAAAAAGTAATTCCAAATAAATCTGTAATTCAGTATATCACATAAATGACAACACAATTAATAACTTGGAAGTGCTAATATAATTTACATCAATTAATTGGACTGGCCATTGTTTTAGTATAATATAATTCTTCATAAGTACTTTAAAATACTTTAAAAGTGCCTGGAGACATTGTAATGAACTGGATAATTTTAATTTATAGTCTTCACAGAGCCAAAGATGTTGTTGGGACACATGATAAGTACAAATCTTAATTTCAGAGCTAAGAGGGACAGGCTAAGTGTATTTTGCAGAGAAGTAAAAAAAAAAAAAAAATCCAACGGGCTAAGTGGTGCAACAAAGTCACTTAACAAAAAGATAGTTAATGAAAATTCACAATAATTGCATAATGAATACATTTGCAGCTCACGAGTTTGGTAGATGTGGACAGAGAGAGGGAGCGTGGCAGTGAGGGAGGGCGTTCGGACCTCACCGTGGTGCAGAATGAAGCTCTAGGGTTAGGTCAAGTCCTCCCTTTGTTGCTTGAATAGGCGAGTGGTGGTTGTGGGCAGTGTTGATGGTGTTGGTCACGCTAATGTGGGTGTGTTGGTGTTGGTGATGGTGGTAGGGATGCGGTTAATGCTATTGTGATATTGGTTGTGGGGTTGTTGGGGTTGGGTGGTTATGGTGTTGTCGGTGGTGGTTTTCACACTGGTTGTGTTGTTGATGGTGGTGACGGTAGTGGTGGTGTTGGTTGTGGTGTTGGCCGTGTTGATGGGTGGATGTTGGTGTCGGTGGTGATGCTGTTGGTGCTGCTGGCAGTTGTGGCGCTGGTGTCTGTGGTTATAAGAGATTGAGGAAGGCAATGGCCTAAGAAACAAAGTAAAAAAGCTCTGTGGTTTCTGACAGTGCCTCTATCGAGCACCTGTCTTGTGTCTGTAACCACCGTGCTGCGGGGGATGGGCTCAGGGAGGGAGGGAGCCGTGAGCCGCCATCTTGTTCTGATTACCTGCTTCTGAACCGCCTGTGAATGAGAGAAGGGACTTACGAAGTCCACCTCCACGGAAGTGCTAAATACCCTGGATTTTTTAAAAAACGTACAAACACACAGTGGACGGCAGTGAGAAATGAAATACGTATTATATACATGAAACGATAAATTCTCAAAACACCGATCTAAAATCAACTTCAATATTGGATATTTCTGTAACATCAGCACACAATATTTTAAAGTAACATCTAATCAAGTCTTTCTGCTTTTTTCAAGAAATCAATGTATTGTGAAGGGTGTGATACTCTGAAGAACAGATAAACTCTTCCATCTGAGTGTGTGAACTCCTGGGACCACCTCACGTACCTTGGCCACATGAAGAGGGGAGAGATACCATTATTTCTCTCCTTGTTGGACTTGGGAGCAAAAAGTCCCGGGCTCCCAGCATAAGCACCGACACTTACCAAAAGAAGATGCATGTGACTGATCGTTCAGAATTTTGAAATTCTTACCCTAAAAATTAGGGAGAACATTATTCCACCTAAAAGATGGAGCAAGAGTTCTTGGTAAACAAACAAACATGCGCCTGAGTGTTTCTCATAGCAGCTAGAATGAGCAGCGGATCTAAGAATGCTGATTCCCCCTTTCCTGATGGGGGACTCCAAGGAAATAGGCAGACAACTTCTCTACAATTATACATCAAAGAAAAATAATATGGGCCTACAGAGAGCCTTTTTTTCAGCCTGCCTTGGTTTTGAACACTGTCACTTTTGACTTCAGTTTTTTAAAAGAAATATAATAAAAATTGCCAGTTGGTTTAAAGATGTTCATGCAACCACAATCATGTCTGCTTTGAGAAACAATGCATGCAACAAGTCATCTGCGTTTGGGTTTGTTCGTTATTTTAATTTCTATACATTCACTTTAAATTTTGTTCTCCTTTCTTGTTTTTGAAAGACACCAATGTGTTTGGATAAATCATGCTTAGAAGGAAAAAAAAAACACGTTGACGTTATATATTAAAAGAAACTGTTTCTCATCCCCCTTTGACTCAAGTCCCATGTCCCCCCAGTGCTGGGGGAGTCCACACCCAGCTCCGGAAACACAGCAGGTTCTGGGTCTTATTAAGTCTATTGGATTGAAATGAATTCAATTGACCATAATAAAGAGAATATTTTAAATTGTGCTAGAAAAATTTTAATATTCACAGAAGCGGGCAAATATAACTACACTGTTGTAGTAAAGGGCAATTGTTACTGACATAAAAATTTATATATGCATTTTGAAATGTTAGCATTAGCAGAAAATATCCGAGTTATGACTGTCCGCATTTGCCATCAATGAGCGTAAATCCACATCTGGTCAAACTATAATCAACACACCAAAGAAACACATGATCGACTTCCGTTAGGAACATCCATCCTTGACAACTCAGAAAAAAAAATAAAAAATACGTCACTGCTCAAAAATGCCGCTGCCCAGAGTGTCAGCCTTGCCTTGGAGATTATACTCGAATTTGTGTTGCCTATGGACACAGAGAGAACCAGACGCTGAGAGAAAGTACGGTGCGCTTGGAAGAGCAGAGGTTTTGGGGGAATGAAGAGCACACTTCTGCTTAAAAGGCATTTCATAAGTTTGGTTTTTAGTGTTTTTAGATCTATTGAGTCGCCCCTTTGGGGACTATCTGAAAATACATGAAAGAAGACAGTGTGAGCCTAATGGTCTTCTGGGGAACAGAGCAAGTGCCTCTTCTGAGAGTAGGGGATTGAAGAGATACATTAACTCTTTCAAGACCCTCGGGCAAATGTCTTCTACCGGTAGTAGAAAGCTTAGTGACCCCATACTTTCAGAATATATCTTCTAGTGTGATCAATGACTCTTAAATCCAGGTTCTTGAGAACTGGTTTTGTTTCTAGGTCTGTAAAGCACCTTTTTCTGCACTTTTTCCCATCTGAACTCTCAATACTAAAGAATAAGAATTTTTATTTTGTGCTATTCTATATTCAATCCTGCTATTTTAAAATTGTCCTTATGCCGAGAATGTGTTCATCTTCAAAAATACTTTATATTGTAAGGAGGAAAACATGCTTATAAGACTTTGGAGATGCCACCAACTAGCCAGGCTGAAAATCAAATTTCTTTCTTTTTTTTTTTTTTTTAAGATTTTATTTATTTATTTGAGATCGAGAGAGAACGCATGAGTGGGGGACATAGGGAGAGGAAAAAGCAGACTCTGCACTGAGCAGGGAGCCTGACCCAGCGCTCAATCCCAGGACCCTGAGACCGTGACCGGAGTAGAAGACAGATGCTTAGCCGACCGAGTCTCCCAGGCTCTTCATTTTCCGACCTGCAGATGCGTCTGCTGACCACGTGGAGACATCCTGACTAATTTGAGCAGAGCCCTGGAACCGCAGCTCTCAAGCTCCCTCCTTGTGTTGTTTTATTCATGTTGGACCCCTGAGTATTTCTTACAGCATCACAGTGAGTAGTGGCCGATCAGTGGTTTAGTCCAGGCACTTGGCTGTGGACACAGGCAATGCCCAAGGGCCCCTGACGCCCACCCTTTCTATCTGTCTCCTGACAGAGTTACTCAGATAATCTCCAACTCGGCTGGATTTTGAGTCCAGGAGGTGAGGGACTTTCCGTAATTCATTTATTTTTTTAATGTGCTTTATGATTGCACCACTGAGTGCACACCGTTTACAGATGGAAGTGCTTTAATGCAATGCCTGGCCGTGTTATTGAAGGCTCTTAGGGAGGGACCAGTCCCCTTACATTAAAATATTGCTTCAAAATGAAATAGAAGCACTAAAAACCACTGGCTCAGGTGTTTCCACCTTCATGGCATAAAACTAAACATACCCCCTAACTTCCCTCGTCTCCAGTGCAAGGCCTCACTGTCCTCCAGTTAACACATGAACAGTGCCCTGCCTGTTCGGACCGCCCGCTTTCCTTCGCCGTTTCTTGTCCTACAGCACCTGTGTGGGAGCATGTGTCATTTATATTCTGTAAGACGTTGTATTCAATAATCTTTCCAGACACCCCGAAAGGATGTTTGAGTTCCCGGCTCTGGCCTCAAAGGCAGACTGGCCCCATGTCCGCAGGTGTGCCGTGGTCTGTTCCCTCGCTATCTCATGGATGCTTTCCTGCTCAAAGGTGCTCAGGCCACACTCGCCGAGCACAGACTGGGTCCCATGCATGTCATGGGGATGAGATTTGAGATCCCACTCCAAGGAGCTCACCGCCACCGGAGCAAGAGCTAACCCGACAATCACAAGGCCTGGGACACGTGCTCTCCTGGAGGCCACAGGACGGCACCTGGTCTGAGCAAGACCAAGGGCTTAAGAAAGTTTCTCTGGGTGTGTTGAAGACAGGCAGGAAGGGGTGCGGGTGGCCCACGAGGGCTGGAGCAGGTGTCTTCCCAGAGCTCTGTCCTGCGTACCTTATTCATGCTTTTGTACCATTTCGGGGAGACGCTCCCTCCCCCCATCACATTGCTTGGCCTTCAAGCTCTGCAAATCCTCACCCCGTCCCTGTTACTTGGGCATCGCCAGCCACCGTCCCAGAGGGAGGCACGTGGGCTGCATGTGGAGAAGTCACGGCCCCCGTGGGCAACAGGATGGCTCGCTCATGGGGTTCCCAGATGGGACTGTCTAGGAGGGAAGACAGCTGGGCGTTAGGATCCAGGGCTCAGGGGAGAAATGGCCTGAGTCAGGGGCATGTCTGTCCGAGGTGCAGGGAAGCTGGCTGCAGGCCCGGACGCTGAAGCTTCCCCAGGGCTCTCACTGTGTCTGCAGTTGGCGGCAACCTCGGGCAGAAGAGTCCACGGCCACACGTGGCTCGGACACACAGGGACCCTGAGTCTGCAGTTCATCAGCAGGGGGAGGTTTGGCTGCCAGCTCCAGGCCACGCTGTCATCCTGCAGGTACCAACGGATGATGGAAGCCTAAGGGACTGACCACATCTCCCGTCAGGAGAGAAATTCTGAAACTAGAGTTCAGGCTTCTGGACTCTGATTTTGTATTTTATAATCACAAAGTGCTGCCCAGTAAGGAAGAATGTCCCTTAGAAACTAAGACAAAGCAAACCAAAATTGCGTGTGCTTCTTCAGGTCATGTACGAAGCTGTTAGGGAACAGTATTCCAGCCACGGCCTGCAGGGTCCACAGAAGTCAGCGCACGGTCCCTTGTGAACCGACGTTTGATAATGTTCGGTATAAAACCTTACCAGAGACTTCGTGGAAGTGTGACCACATCGCATCCGCAGCTCTCCTTGTGTGCACCGACCTTGACCCGTTGCCCAACATAAGGCACTCTGTGTCCTGCCGCCTGTTGTAGGGACGCTTGGCACCCGGAGGGGAGACTGGGGCCGCGGGCGTGATAATGGGAACGACTGCTGGGAGGAGAGCAGGACTGCGGGGGACGTGGACAGTGCGGCCGGGTAACAGGCGGCAGGGCGGAAAAAAGGAGGTGAGCTCCTGACGGTGCAGGACTGGAAGGGCAAAGGGGGAGGGACGTGTCTTTAAATGACGGCTGGGAGGGTGGGTCTGTGCACCGGGTTCTACACCAAGTGCTTCAGTCCCGGGGCGGTGTGGGGCGCCGGCTCCCAGCCGCCTGCGGTGGGGGGGCGCATAGAGGGGGGCGTTGGGGGGGCGTGCAGAGGGGGATGCGCAGAGGGGGTGCTCCTGGTGCTCAGCGCCTACGTGCAGACAAGAGTCCTGAACACCCCCTCTCTTTCTCTCAAGTCAAAAGTCAAGGCTTAACCCTTACCCCATTTAGGTTACTCCCCAAATCGTCCGCACAAGGAATCCCTTTGCAAGTAAAAAATGGTATTATCACCTAAGAGAGCTCTCCTGGCTTTCTGCAGTTCAGATCAGGTCATCTCTCCTCTGTGCCGCGTCTGTGTGTACCCGCCCACCTGTCCGTCGGTCCCTGAGTCTTCTGTCCAGCCGCTCTCCCGCTCATCCGTGTGGGATCTGTCTGTCTGCGCTGTGGTCCGCCCCCGCCTCCTCCAGTAAAATGGACGAAGAGAGCAGAGCCCGTCGGTGGGGACCCCTATGTCCGTCGTCCCTGAAACAGTGCCTGGAACCTCGTAGGTGCTCGATCCGCGTCCGCTGAATGAAGGGTGGTGGGGGGCCTCCTCCCCGTCGGCACAGAGGTCCTCGCTCACACCCTGGGCGACACGACCACGGAGCCGGCTCCCCTCGGCCGCGCGGAAGCAGCAGTCGTCGGGCCCCGTGTGTATATTCTCAGCGACGAGACGCCGCGGGAGCGCGGGCGGGACGGGGCGGCGGGCGGGACGGGGCCGCAGCCACCACTTGGGGGGACACGAGCCAGCGCCACGGCTTCCTCCCATGCGGACGCTTGCCCCTGCCCGCTGTCTTCTCGTCAGGAACGTGCCTTCCCTGCGTCCTCCGACCAGCTCACGTCCATGACACTGTCCCTCTTCCCCTTCCTCCGACCCGTCTCGCGCTCCGCTCCTACCGTCCCGCCCCCCTGGTTTCCGGGGGGCGTCCTACAGGGGAACACAACCCAGAGAGCTGGGCCGCTGCCCTCCGTCACCCACCTCCCGAGTCCGGGGAGGACCTAGCGCAGAACGTCGGGGAGATCTTCAAGAAGAGCGGGCGCGGCGCGGATTCGCTCTCCTGCCTCGCCAAGTTCCCCACGACAAACTTTCAAAAATGAGACTGAAACCTGTGGAGTTTTGTGGCTCTATTTTGCCACACTGCCTGGTAGCAGATGTGAACATTCAGAGTGGGCCGTTCAAGGACATTGGACGGTGCACAGAGGGCGACTGCACAGGGCAGTTAACACCGAACTGACCCGGTCGGAGCGCGCGCACCCAGTGAAAGTAACGAGGGAAGCTTACGGTGAGCGCACCTGCACAGCGTCCAAACACGTTCCTGCGTTTTATATCAAATGCTGTTTTTCATGAGCAGTTTTGCTTTTCTTTGACTATTTCTAGGTTTTAGACTCCAAAGTTGTGACCTGGGGACGTGGCTATAGAGACACAGGTGAGTGTGTGTCCGCCCGTGGGGAGGGAGAGAGGCTCCACCCGCGGGGGCCTGGCTCGGGCCACCGGAAGGACAGGTATCCGAACGTGGGCTCCAGACGCCTCTGACCGATCCGCTGTGATTTATTACAACGCGGCCAGAGCTCCAGAAGAGGTGATTTAGTAGTCACTGGTTATTTCAATTTACTCTTTTTGCGTTTTTAATTAGTAAATGAATCCCTCATGGTCAAATGATTAACTGCACAATAATTCAGCACACCACCTTCCTTCCCTGTTTGTACAGAGCCCAGTGCCGGGGAAAGCGTTTGGGGTACGGGCCGACGTTATAAATCACAGCCCCGCGCTCCTGCTGCCCCGACGGGTATGGTCAGCACTTCCGTTGCAAACCCCCATTTTCAAGGTGCTTAACACTGCGCCGGGAAAACTCGATGGCAGCTGGTATAGGAGAGGTCCACCAGGGAGCAATGTTTTAAAACCAGATTTGAGGATTTACTTGGCCATTGTTAAAACCACTGATAGGACGAAGTTAGCAATGCGCCCTCCTCAACCAAGTCTGGAAGATTAAATAAAGTTTATATGGAATGAAAGGGCTGGTCTCAGCGGCAGCAACTCGGAACCGAGCCGTGGAGTGACGCGACTTCAGGAGCAGCCGCCGTTCTCTACTGTTCATCTTTCAGGGCCTCCCATTTTAGAGCGGTCTTAGATCTAAAGGAAAACGCCAGAGCCAGTGGACGTTCGGGCGCCTGCACCTGGCATCTCGCTCGAGGGCGGCAGGTCTGCAACTATTGGGAACCCGTACTGATAGGATACACGGTTGTTCATCAAAGTCCCTACTTTTTTTTTTTTTTTTTTTTTTTTTTTTTTCAGATTTCCTTAGATTTTACCTAACGTCCCTTTTCCGATCCAGGATCCCATCTCGGGCCCCTCATTACATCCCGCCACTCCGCCTCCTGAAGCCCCTCCTGGCTGTGACCGTGTCTGCGACTTCCCTTGTTTCTGATGACCTCGTCGGTCCCGAGGTGTGCCGGTCGGATAAAGCTCGGGGCGCCCTTCTGTCGGACACGTCCCAGCTCCTGGCTCTCCTCAGGATTATGATTTTGGGGATCTGGGAGAAAGACCACAGCAGGAGAGGGCCGCTCTCAACCGGGGGCACAAGGCCTGACTCCCCGCCTGCCTTGTCCCTGTTGGCGTGATGGGGATCACCCGGCCTCAGCCAGGCCTCTCCGCAGGAAGCTACCCATTTCTTTTTTTTTTTTTTTTCTTTTCCTGTTGTCCTATTTAAAAAGTCATCATCCATCCCCAAGGAGAGCGGATTGAATTTCCCACCTTCTTTAGACACGTATCAACACGTTTATTTGGGATTCTTCCGCTGGCCTGGGTGTCCTCGCCCTCAAGTGCTCACTGACGACGATTTGTTTCCGGCCCTGTGGACCCAGGCATTACCTTGCCCTGTGCCTGTCACGCAAAGCCGTGTCGTCTCCTGAATTGTTCCAGCTCAGCTGTTCATCGTCTCCCCAGGACGCGATTGTGATGCGAACGCGTCTCCCCACACGCTTGAAACAGGATTTGCTCCTCACAATTGAAAACCCGCCGTCGGGCCGCGGGTGGCCCACACGGGGGTGACGCACTTCAAGCCCCGGCGCCTGGTGTGGATTCAAGTATGACATCGAACTGACACGAAGCGAGCTCACTGTTTCCTCGGGGACCCGCATTCCCCCTTGCGGCCGGCAGTCTAACGAACTTGCTGGGAAGTTCCCAGACGTGCTGAGCGCAGCCAAGGACAAGAAGGAAGCCCACCAGGAGCGCGGTGGTTCCGGGCGCCATCGTGACCGCTGTTGCCTCCCTCCAAGCACACAGGCGCTGGGTCCGGACTGGATGGTTGCAAACTTCGCCCCTGAATCCTTGAGTGACCGGTCATTATTTCAGGACTTAACGCCGGCCCATCGGCCAGCAGTGAGGGTAACAGTGTCCAGCCGGAGGGGGGGACGCGGGTAGCGGTAGCAGGAGAGCCTCTGCGGCCCGTAACCAGCACCGGCTCTCCGAGATGCGGCAGCACCTCCGTGCAGCGAGCAGGCTGCTTGCGTGGGGCTGGGAGTGGGGCTGGACCACAGGTGGCTGTGCAGGCAGCAGAGGCACAGACCTAAGTCACCCCCAGGACACATTCCAGGCAACATCACGGCAAGGACGGTAATCACGGGACTGTCGGTCAAGCAGGCAGACCCAAAGCAACAGTGCAAGACGGGGAGGGGTTGGCGTGTCCTGTCTGTGCCCAGACACTGGCCACCGGCTCTCCGGCTGGACCCCCTCCGGATCCCTCAGAACACAGAAACCATTTGGGGGGCACCATGTTCCAGGATCGTTTCCCAAAGCGGCCACTGGTATTGCTTTGCTCCACAACGGAACAGCCTGTGACCCTGTACAGGCCCCACGTCCTTTCTCTCTGGACTCATGTCCTGTTCTTCCAGCTTCCCACCTTAGACCTGCTCACCCCCCCCCACCATTTAAGGCAGGACCTTTTGGGACTCCACAGGGTTCCCTGGCATCCAGACGCCTCACGCTCATCTCAGGAACCAACGCGATGACTGGACTGAGCACCGCTCCTGCAAAAATGCTGGTTATTTTGAAAATAAGAGTTTAATCATTAAAAGTAATCTAATGTATTTAAGAATAAAGCATTTCAAACTTAGAGAAAGTCAGAAGTCAAATTTTGCTTGAATCAGTTTTGTTAATGTCCTATATCCTCCAAAATATATGCAACTTGTTCCATGAAATGATGTTCTACGTATGCGTGCAGATACTTCATACATCAGTGAGGTTCCACATTCACTATACAAGCGTTTTTACAAACAAAGCTTCTATATATTGAAAGCTACAGGTAAGGCATATAGAAGTACCTTTGTATCCACACTATATAAATTTATTTGTAAACGTATAATTAATGAATGGCATAGAATTATAACATTTTCGTGACCCTTTCTCACTTTCCCTAAATAAACTTGTCCATTTTATTGCTTATTTTAAATAACCAGATTTTGATGAGATTTTTTATTTTATTTTTGTTCCCTATTGACTCATCTTCTGTTCTCAGGTTTTTTCTTACTTTTATCCTTTCTGGCTGACCCGGTCATCATTTGAACTTCTCGGCTTGGTTGCTGAGCTGATTAATGTGCTCTCTTTTATTCTAATGTTTCCATCTAAGTCTTTTTTTTTTTTTTTGTAATTACTTCTTACCTATATCCTAGAAATTTGGTAGGATTGTCATTTTTATCAATTTCTTTGTGCAGTTCTGCCTACTTTTTTTTTTTTTTAGATTTTAATTTTATTTATTTGACAGAGAGAAATCACAAGTAGATGGAGAGGCAGGCAGAGAGAGAGAGGGAAGCAGGCTCCCTGCTGAGCAGAGAGCCCGATGCGGGACTCGATCCCAGGACCCTGAGATCATGACCTGAGCCGAAGGCAGCGGCTTAACCCACTGAGCCACCCAGGCGTCCCATCTGCCTACTTTTAATGTTAATATCTTGAGCTGTGAGCTTAGATACAAACGGGTTGGACTGGGCGGTTCTTGCTAAGTCCTTTGCTGGAACCGTCAGCCTTATGTAAGATCGTGTTTTCTTACCACCTGCTCTGCAGTAATAATGTAGTTATGACAGGCTCTGACACCCATTTTCCTTCCCCATCAAATGTTCTAGGTCATTGCATTTTATATCGACTCTTAAAAATAGCACACAGCTAAACTTTAAAACAAAGTCCAATCTGAGAGTCAGTCTTATGAGCTGGTGACCCGAGTCCCTCTACAATCACTGCAGCTAACGTAGTTGACAGTCTTCCGATGGTCTTATTTAAAAATCTCTCTGCCTTTGCTTCTTTGCATTCTTTCTTATTTCTTCCTTTTCCTTCTACTCTTTCAAAACTACTTCATCATTTTTATAATCTTATGAAGTAACAAATAGCATTTTCATGCATTCATGATTAGCAAAATCTAAATTAGTTAATGTTTCATTTTCCTACTAAGCAACGAGTCTGATCTCAAGGAAAATCCTTTTTTACCCGACGCTACCTTAATAGCATTTGGATTCTGTCCTGTTTGCATTTGTTTTCATAAACGTGGTCACAGCTTTGGTCATTTCTCTGGGCAGTTGGCATCACCGTGACTCCACCCACTCTTTCTGGAGCTCTTGCCCTCCCCCCCCGTGTGAGTGCCGCGCACCCCTGCCAGCTTCCCTGTTGTGTCTCCTGAAGCGTGTCCTTGGTGGCTCCACCATCAGAGTGAGGGGAAAGATTCTCTCAGACTCTGTGTGATCCACTTTCTCGTTTTTCTGTTTTCCTTTGAACGGGATAAAAATTATCACTGGGAAGTTGAATCTCCTCGTCCACCAGCCACGTCCGAGGTTCCCGTGGAGGGACAGCTGCCTCCCGGTGCTTCTCCCCCTGCCCTCTCCTCGCTGACCACTGCGCTTTTACGGCCGATCTCGGGCTTCTGTCACGTCTCATGACGAGTCTTGCTACGGATTTACTTTCTTGACCCTTCTGTGGGCGTATCGTACTTCCTGAACCTCAGACCTGCACCCTTTACGCTTCCAAATGTTGTCTCATTCTCTTTTGTCTCCCATTTGGACCAGAAATGGGGTTTTACCTCCTTCTACTCATATCTTTTAACCCGTGTCGTGTTGTCTGTGTGTTCTCTTCTGTGTTCTGTCTACAGGGAAATGTCTTCACGTCACGGTTTGGTGTTCTTAATTGTGTTTTTAGATTTTCCTAACTTGGTATTTAATCTCTCCACTGAATGTTTTATTCAGTTTTTATTAACTTATTTATTCCCAGAACTTTTTATTTATTTCTATATCTTATTCCTTTCCCTGAAAGCTTATTAATTTATGAATTATTACTTTTCTGATGAATTATACCAGAATGCACTTATTTTACATTTTTGAGAGACCACTGATAGACAATGCGCACGCATACGACACTGGTGTGGGAAGTTCTGGCACCCACAAAGGCTTTGCTGCTGCCCAGGCATCGAGCACGCAGCCCCCCAGCAGTGTCCACTGCTCCTCTGCACCTGCTCCCCACACCAGACCACCGTAGGTCTGCTCTCACCAGAGATCCTTCTGCATTTTCTGGAACAGATGAATGGGGTCATGGTTTTGTGGTTGACAGAACGGCCCTCCAAAAAATCCCCAGAACCGGTGACCAGGTGTCTTAGCATGGTGAAAGGGGCTTTGTACATGTGATGACCTTAAGAGCCCTGAGATGGGGGAGGCGGCTGAGTGATCCAGGTGGGCCCAGGGTCTTCACAGGGTCAGAGCAGGCATGATGTGGACCGTAAGCCAGGGAGTGCTTCAGCTTCTAGAAGCTGGAAAAGGCAAGTACAGGTTCCCTCCCACCGCCTCCAGAAGACGGCAATCCGGCAGACACCTTCGTTTTATCCCAGTGAGGCCCGCTGGGGGCTTCCGACCCACAGGACTATGAGATTATAAATCTGTGTTGTTTTAAGTCACTGTGTTTACAGTTATTTGTGGAAATGGTTATAAACTGATAGAGGCACGCACCCTTGGGTCTGGCTTCTCTTTCACTCAGCATAATTACTGTGAGATTTGTCGGTCTTGATGTGTCAAGCTTTGCTGCTGTAAGTGGTAATCCCTTGTACAGACCTACACCCCTTTACAGGACATTCAGGTAGTTTCCAGTCTGGGGTTATCACCCATGGAAGTGGTATGAGTGAGCACGGATGTGCAAGTACTCGTATGTGCACATGGAAAGGATGACTCCTTTGCTTTCCCTTGAGTAAATATCTAGGAATAGAACAGGCCAATCCGATCTTGCCCGTTTGCTTTCATTTTTAAGAAGCAGCCATACTGTTCTCCAAAGTGGGGCGCCCTTTTACACCTCTGTCACAGCATCGGGGAGTGCCAGGTCCTCGCGTCCTCACTAACGCTTGGTAAGGACACTTTTTCCGTTTTGGCCGTTCTAACAGACGTGCCGCGGTCTGTCCCTGTCCTTGGGGTTACGTGTAAATAGAGGCCAGGGACATGAAGCACGCTTTCAGGCGCTGGTTTGTCTCTCTCTTGTGCTTTTCTTCTTAAATGAAGGGTCTCTTCAAATCTTCTACCCATTTTTAATATTGGGTTGTTACCCCATAATTAAGTTTTCAGAATTTTTAATATTTTCATATAAACATTTATATGTAAACATATATGTATTTATAATAAATATCTATACATTTACTTATATATTTATATATTCATTTACATATATAGTATATATATAATATATATGTATTTATAAGATGTTTGCAAATATTTTGTCACAGCCTATGGCTTGTTTTTTCAGCTCCTTAGCATTATCTTTCAAGGAGAAAAAGATTTCAATTTTGAGGAAATCCAGTATTATCTGTTTCCTTTTATGGGTCATGCTTATGGTATAATATCTATAAAACATTTGCCTAATACAAGGTGCAATATTTTCTACTGTTTTCTTCTAGAAGGTTTAGAATATTAAGTTTTGGGTCTATGATTCATGTACAGTTACTTTTTTATATGGTGCAAGTATTCTGTTTTACTGATTATTTGTCTGTTTGGACAGCAATGCTACACTGTCTTTCTTTCTTTTTTTTTTTTTTTTTTGGACTACACTGTCTTAATTAATATACCTTTATAGTGAGACCTGAAATCAATTAATGTTGGCATTTCAACTTTGTTTTTCTCTTTAAAAGTTGGTTTGGTAGTTCTAGGGCCATATGGATTTTAGGATCAGCTTATCAATTCTTACAAAAAGCTTGTTGAGATTTTGACTGGGAATGTGTTCAATCTATAAAATGATTGAGGAGAATCAACATCTTAACTGTACTGAAACTTCTGATACATAAAAAATGTGTAACTCCATTTATTTAAATCTTACATACTTTTCCTCAAAAGCTTTAAGCATTAAGCATCTTTTGTCAAATTCCCCAGAAACTTCTTAATTATTGATATTATTGTGAAGTGTATTTTTATTTCATTCTCTAATTGTTCATTGTTAGTATGTAGCAATTCAGTGAGTTTTTATATATTGATCTTACATCCTGCGACCTTACTGGGATGACTTGTCCATTCCCACTGCTTATTGGTAGACTCCGCTGGGTTTCCTATATAAACGTACAGATGATCCTGCTGTCTTCGAAGTCTCACTTCTTGGTGCTCATAGGGATGACTTGTATTTTTTCTTTTCTTATCCAGAACCTCCAGGACAACGTTGAATAAAAGTGATGAGTGTAAGTCCTCGGAATAGTTATTTTAAATTTCTTTTATTATTATTATATTATTTAGAATCAATTTATGGGTTTTTTATTGGTTTTATCTGCTAAGATCTTGCGGTATTTTATTGGTCTCTAGTGAGTTTTTCAATTTAGGCTATAATTTTATCTCTGAAGGGTCTTGCTTTATTCTGTGCCAATTACTAGCAAGGTTCATTGTACAAATGCATCTCAGGAAGTTTCGATTGTCATGGTATTTTCTCAAGTTAGTGAGCAGAATAAATGCAAGTAGCCAATCTGTGAGAAAGTCCATGGATTCCCATTCTTAGTAGTATGTTTTGTTTAATTTTCACCCAAAGCCTGGAAGGGACAGAAAGCCCCCTTTTGGTTTTCAGAGTCACTTGCTATATTTGTTTCTGTTCAACACAAATTGTAAACTTAAGGGCTCTGGCAAAAAGAATCGCCTCTGTTCCAACTCACTATCTAAGCGAACCAGACGATATCATTAGTGTCGCCACAGGCAAAGGAACCTGTGTAATAATCACTTCTACCACCACCACCTCTACCGGCAACTTTGCCCCCAGCACCACCATCTTCACCATCACCATCACCATCACCTCCATCCCTACCATTATCACTCTTACGTCACCCCTCTCTCCCTCCCCCATGCCAACTGTCACCTCCTCCACCAGTGCCTCTATCTCCACCATCACCACCTCCACCATCATGACCTCTACCATCACCTCTATCTCTACCTCTACCACCACCATCTCCATCATCACCTGTACGTCCGTATCCACCATCACGACCTGTATCATCACGTCTATTGCCACCTCTACCACCACCATCTCCATCACCCCCTTTATCTCCTTCTCCACCATCATGACCTTTACCATCACCTCTATCTCTACCACCACCATCCCCACCTCCATCATCGCCTCCACCTCCATCACCCATCCCCACCACCATCCCCACCACCATCCCCACCTCCACCATCAACCTCCTCCACCATCATCTTTATATCCACCTCTACCATCACCATCACCATCACCAACCCCACCATCAATGGTTCCAACACCAGCTCTCATACTCATCATGTGATTCCCAGTTCTTTCTTCTTGCTGGCACCTGGGGGAGTCTCCTTTATTTTTTAATATCGGCATTGAAATTAAAATACTGTTATCTGGAATTTTATCCAACATTTCTATCTTTACATTATCTTAGTTCAGAAGATAATTGGAAATATAAGTACTTCAATGCTTCATTGATAGTCTACACTCCATAGATGTTGGCAGGTACTAATTTTGCAAATATGTCATATATAAATTATTTAATTTAATTTTTTGATAGTTTTAAATTCATTATGATATTAATATCTGATTTGCAAAATTATGACTCTTTCACTATGTTTGGTTGTTTTATTTCAAAACCTATCATGAATGTGATGGCTTTTACCATCTATTTTCATACTTTTTATTTTCCAGTGTGTAAACTCAACTAAATGGAAGCATTTCCCCACCAAGCTTTTATAAGAATTTGGTGACTCTTGTTTATTTTACCTTTGTTTGGAACAGATCCTAATAGAATAGCTGAGGGGAGGTGAACCATGAGAGACTATGGACTCTGAAAAACAGTCTGAGGGGTTTGAAGTGGCGGGGGGGGTGGGAGGTTGGGGTACCAGGTGGTGGGTATTATAGAGGGCACAGCTTGCATGGAGCACTGGGTGTGGTGAAAAAATAATGAATACTGTTTTTCTGAAAATAAATAAATTGGGAAAAAAAAATAAAAAATAAAAAAAAAAATTGAACTGCTAAAAGGTTAAGATTAAAAAAAAAAAAAAAAGAATAGCTGGTATTTGTTGAAATATTTCCAAGAAAAAAATAGGCCAAAGTTTCATCACTGTTCACCTCAGGTCTGGGCTGGGAGTCCATTCAAACAGGTTGTTAACTTACTGTCTGAATCAGAAGGAAGAGAAAGATGGAATACATGAGAAGAAAAGCGGATTGGACATCTAAGCTAAAGTAGATAAATAAAAGTAAATAAAGCTGTGACAAAGAGAAAAAGGAAGGAACTAGAAATAGAGAGAGAGGAGCGGAGACGATGGAGACAGAGCGAGAAGGAGACGGAGAGAGAGACAGAGAGAGAACACCAATTTTTGACACAAACGTTATTTGAGCAGCTCAACACTTCAGGGCGTCTCGAGTATTCTGAAAGACAAAGAACCCTCTTTGAACTGATTAGCCAGGTTTGAATGAATGTATGCATTTAACTTTCATGTTTAATCATTTATGTTAGGGCCCCTCAAAGTAGGGTTGCTAGCGTGTTTTTATAGCAGTGTGTGTGTGTTTGTTTTCTTTTCCTTCTCTTTATGCTTTCATGTGTATATTTTGCCAACGTTGCTATAAATCATCTCCACATTTCACTGCTTAATGTAAAATTGTAAAATAAAATGTGCTGATACTTTCACCTGAGATTCTATTTTTTGTGTATGTGACCATTTGTGTAATTTGCGATTAGGTAGTTTGTATAATTTGTGATTGTGTATTATTTGTGTAATTTGTGATCATGTACTGTTCATGTCATTTTTCAAAAGTTACTTTTGATGTTGGCCTGGAGTCAACATCAGGCTATTTGTTCAGCCAAATGATTAGTCAAGGAAAAATAAATTAAAATAAACAGCACATAATCATTAAAATGTAAAAAAAAAAAAAAAAAAAAAAAAAAGGAGGTTTGCCAATCACGCCTGGGTCAGTTGTGACCGGAAATCAATCCTGTCGATGGGGAGCACAGTCTGTGTGGACCTGGGAGGGGGGCCGGTGCCCACGCGGGTGGGCATCCCCAGACACCACGCCAGCGCCCCACCCAGCTCCGCAGCCTCCGCAGGGGGGTGGGGAAGGGCCATCGCCCCAAATGCAGCTCCGTCCTCCTCCAGGGACCCTCACGGAGCCTGACAGCAGCCTCTAGTTCGCACCCTGCCTCCTCTCTGCACTTGTCAAAGCAACACCTCATCCTTCCGCACACAAAGTCTAATGAACTCATAAAACCATTCCCTCAAGCATGTGTCACTAATTTAAAACAATAATAATCAACACAGGTAAAAATGTGGCATCATCCCCTTCCCCGAAATGACGGAGCAGTGCCAATGACTCATTGAATGGTCTCATTAGAAGACGCGCATTTGTTAATAAGGCAGATTTGGAGAAACTGGCCTGTGGACATGCGGTAAGGGAGTCGTTATAGCTTGTAAGTGTATTCAGGGCTGTTTTCCTCAGAATGCTTTCTACACGAATGTGTGAGATAAAAGCAGGAGTTAGCAGTTCCAGAGGCTGTGGAAGGCCGTCTGTCCTCACCGACACTGCCTGAGGTCAGAATCGCCCCCTCCACCCCGCCTTCTCCTCATACACACACTTCCACTGGGAGCCGGCTACACATTTGCACACTTAGGAGGCCCCCAGAGCCCTGTATTATCTCACTGTTCTTCAGAATGCAGGAGCTTTGGAAAAAATCACTGCCCGAAGAAGAATAAAGAAAATACCTCCCCTGCTACAGTCCAAACTTGGCTAGAGGTGATCAATACACACCAGGCAGAAGCAAGTTTCCTTAATCATCTCTTTTCTAAAGATGTGTATGATGCTGTACGCCAGGTAGCAGCTCCTTCAGGAGCACCCGGCAAGAAGCGCTGGTTCGTGGAAGGTTCACCTATTACCTTGCCCCCCAGCCAGCTGGAGGCTAAGCAGACCGATAACCCTAAACCACGACAGCACAGACCCAATGATTTTTACATCAAGCAGCCTGATGTACTGCTCGGCCACCCACCAATCCCTTTCCAATATCGATCCATTCCTAAATGAGCCTTCCCTGCTTTGTACCATGAGCAATAATTAAAAAAGCAGCACATTGATTTTAACTAATATTATGAAGGGTCTGGATGTGCACATGCTTACAAAATAGTGGCCTTACCCATCTTTCATTGTACAACAAAGGATCCTGATTAAAGTTTGGACACCAGGAAGGAGAGACATGTCTGCAATTGAACGTGTCAAAACTTACACCTGTTCTGTTTTATTATAAATCTCGTTTCAATACCAATGGAGGTTTTTGTCCTGAGTTTTCAGAAAAACAAATAAGGATATTCTGCAGCCCAAGATAGAGTGTAAGAAATTAAGGGGACATGCTTCTTAAAAATGCTGTTCTCCTACTTTATAAGCTTCCCACTCTACCAGATAAAATCATTTTCATGTTATCTAGGTCATTTGAGAGCAAATCGTGTATTACAATGTGAATTTATGTTTTTACCAAAAGTGAACCACCCTCCAGTTTAGAATGCCTCCAAACGGTCCTATGCACAGTCAAAACTAACTTGACACTAAATCTCCTCTGAAAGCAAAGGACGTGATAAAGTTTTCTGCATCATCAGTGAATACCGAAGCCAATCCGTGGGCAGGACGTGGGGTAGAATTTCCATGATCTGCAAAGCTGAAGAAACTAGATTTTTTAAAAATAGGATACATTGTGCTCTGCTCGCAGGAGAAAACAAATTTGCCGCTGTAAAGGTCACCGGGGGTGTTCTTCATGTTCCTCGCTGTCCCCGGCTGCACACACTCGAGGTCTGCCCTCAAGGAAATCTCCCAGGCGGCTGGAGACCCCAGCTCTGCGCAGAGCCTGCCTTTCACACCTCACAGGTTTTTTCAGCTGAAAACACCTAAGAGGAGATTATGAGTCATACCAGTGACACTAGTAGATGTTAAAATATATTTAAAAGCCCAATAATTTTTAAAAGTATTCTGTGGGCATTGTAACTGACAGATTATTTAAAAAGAAATACACACACACACACACACACACAGTGTAACACATCTGGACGTTGGTGCCGGTCCTCTGGCCGGCTGGGGGTCTCAAATGGGGGGAAATTAAGTTCTGACCATCTGGGGTTTCTTTCTTTTGTTCCTAATGGGGTGGGTACAGACAGATAGAGGCGGCTTCTAAGATTTTTCTTAGTTTGTACCGTGACCCATTATCCACTAGACATTTCACTGCTTTTTGCTTTCCTGCCCCGTTTGTGAATACAGACTGAAAACTGTGGGGTTTTTATGGCGTTCCCAAGACCAGCCCTGGAGTTCACAGGACTGACCTGTGCTCACTCCGTTTCTTACGGTGGGAGGTTTTCTTACACAGATACGTCATGGGGCGGGGGGACTATTCCAACTAGTTCTGAAGGAAGAGTTTTGAGGGAAAAAATATCGAGCAAGATAGATCTTTGATCATAGCCCAGGGAGAATTCGGCTCCAGCGGACAGGTGTGTTAACGGTGCCCCCGCCACGTGTACATACTTCTTTCTCCCCAGAGAAGACCTACACGCGTGAGCGCATCATCTCAGGGCAGAGACCGGCGGACCGCGGAGCCGGGCAGACGCGCACCTGTCCGGGCGGGGCGGGTCTCCGAGTGCGCGGCTCTAAGTCCCGCCCTGCCTGGAATGGACCAGCTCAGCCTCCTCTGCGGTGCGGACGGTGCGGGGGACCGAGTGACCAGTGCGGCGCGCTCCCGCTCCGCGCAGTGCAGTCCGCGCACTGCGCCTCCGTGAAGGACTCTCAGACCCCTGGGCCCGGAGCACAGATTCTCGTCTGGGGACCCGAGCAAAGACACCGAGTCACTTGTTTACTGACGTTTGTTTCCCTGGAGCTTCAACAACGGGTCAGTAGACTGAATCGTGCCTGAGCAGGAGGAGACGAAGAGGGGCAGAGAGCCTTCGGGGAGCAGAAGGAGGCACAGGGCAGAGGGGCACCTGCACCCTGGGCGTGTGGGGAGGGTCCCGCACACAGTTCCTTACTGCGGGTTGGGGTCGGGGTTGACCACCTAGGTGGCAGAGAACACCGGGTGGGGAGATGAAGACATGGGCTTGGACTGGGTCTTCAGGACCCACTCCCGCACCAGACTCCAACCTGGACCGCCTGGAGAGCTGGAACCCCCAGAGCACCGGCCGGGAGAGCTGCAGGCCTGTGGGCTGCCCCGGGGGATGTGCTGGTGGATGGGGCCCGGAGCACAGACTCGGAGCTGGGGAAGCAGAAGCGGGCGGGTGAAAGCTGGTGCCTGGGCTGGGGTCAGCAGATGCTGGTCCCTCAAGGGGATCTCCAGGGAAACTAGGTTGGCTGAAGAAAATAAACTTTTTAAAGATGAACTATTTTTTATACACACATTTTCAGACTGAGAATTACACTTACTATTTAAGTAAATGTGTGTATGCAATTGTGCTAAATGCCAACAAGTCCAGGCACAATAATAGAGAAAATTGGGTTGAGCAAAGAAGTCCTAAAGGAAAGCTAAGCTGATTGCTCTTGGGTGGAAAAGAATCTACCAGACAGTCTCGGAGAGCGCACTGTTCCAGTAGAAATGCCAAGGTTTTAGGTGGGTTTGAAGAATTTCAACAATGGCGATGCAAAGTTGACTGAATCCTTCCCTCCTGGTTACTGGGTTGCCGGAATAAGCAGAGACGAAGTGATACAGAGGAGGACCCCACTGCGGGATGGGGGTGGAGGTCCAGTGCAGTCCAGAAAGCTGCCATCCGGGAAGACCCCAGGACCCTGAACCTGATGTCTTCTGTCTACCAGGGGGCTTGGTCATGTCAGGACTCACCATCAATAATCATTTCTGCTGCACTACAGCAGGCACCTTGGGCTTTACATCTTATGACACTGTAGATTTGATCTCCTACAGATATGGCCTTGGTTACTGTACATACAGAGGGAAGAGTAGGTGCAAAGTCCCAGGGGCATGTTGAGCTTGGCCTTCCTGATCAACACAATTGATCCCAGTGAGTCTGGAGCCCACCATCTGCAGAGAGGGCGAAGTAGGCAAGGGTCATATAATTCAGGCCTTTGCAGATCATGGTAAGAATTTTAGAATTTATTTTTGATGTGATTGTTTTGTGTGTGTTGAGTTTGAGGAGTTCTTTATAGATGTTGGATATTAGCCCTTTGTCTGTACTTTCGTTTGTGAATTTCTTCTCCCATTCCGTGGGTTGCCTCTTTGCTTTGTGCAGTTTCCTTTGCTGTGCAGAAGCTCTTGATCTTGACGAAGTCCCAAAAGATCATTTTCGCTTTTGTTTCCTTTGCCTTTGGAGACATATCTTGAAAGAAGTTGCTGTGGCCAATATCAAAGAGATTACTGCCTATGTTCTCCTCTAGGTTTCTGATGGATTCTTGCCTCACGTTGAGGTCTTTCATCCATTTTGAGTTGATCTTTGTGTACGGTGTAAGAAAATGGTTGAGTTTCATTCTTCCATACATAGCTGTCCAATTTTTCCAGCACCATTTATTGAAGAGACTGTCTTTTTTCCACTGGGTATTTTTTCCTGCTTTGTTGAAGATTATTTAATCATAGAGTTGAGTGTCCATATTTGGGCTCTCTACTCTGTTCCACTGGTCTATGTGTCTGTTTTTATGCCAGTACCATGCTGTCATGGTGATCACAGGTTTGTAGTAAATCTTGAAATCAGGCAACGTGATGCCCCCAGTTTTGTTTTTCTATTTTGACCTTTCCTTAGCGATTCGGGGTCTCTTCTGATTCCGAACAAATTGTAGGATTGTATGTTCCAGCTCTTTGAAAAATGCCGGTGGAATTTTGATTGGAATGGCATTGAAAGTATAGATTGCCTTGGCAAAAAAATGGGCAGAAGACATGATCAGACACTTCTCCAAAGAAGACATACAAATGGCTAACAGACACATGAAAAAATGTTCATCATCACTGACCACCAGGGAGATTCAAATCAAAACCACATTGAGATATCACCTTACACCAGTTAGAATGACCAAAATCAAAAAGACAGTAAACAACATGTGTTGCAGAGGGTGTGGAGAAAGGGGAACCCTCTTACACTGTTGGTGGGAATGCAAGTTGGTGCAGCCACTTTTGAAAACAGTGTGAAGAGTCCTTAAGAAATGAAAAATAGAGCTTTCCTATGACCCTGCAATTGCACTACTGGGTATTTACCCCAAAGATACAGATGTAGTGAAAAGAAGGGCCATCTTTACCCCAATGTTCATAGCAGCAATGGCCACAGTCGCCAAACTGTGGAAAGAACCATGATGTCACAATCACCATACTGTGGAAAGAACCAAGATGCCCTTCAACAGACGAATGGATAAGGAAGATGTGGTCCATATACACTATGGAGTATTATGCCTCCATCAGAAAGGATGAATACCCAACTTTTGTATCAACATGGACAGGCCAGGAGGAGATTATGCTGAGTGAAATAAGTCAAGCAGAGAGAGTCAGCTGTCAGATGTTGACTTACTTGTGGAGCATAAGGAATAACACGGAGGACATGGGGAGATGGAGCACAGAAGGGAGTTGGGGAAAATTGGAGGGGGAGATGAACTATGAGAGACTGTGGACTCTGAGAGAAAAATCTGAGGGTTTTGTAGGGGAGGGGGTGGGAGGTTGGGTGAGCCTGGTGGTGGGTATTAAGGAGGGCACATATTGCATGGAGCAGTGGATGTGGTGCATAACCAATGATTTCTGGAACACTGAAAATAAATTTAAAAAAATAATTAAAAATTGAAAAAAGAATTTTAGAATCATTTATTTATTTGAAAGTATTTGGAATTAATTTTATTATGTGATTGTATCATTAAAAGGTTAAGTGAAGGGACGCCTGGGTGGCTCAGTTGGTTGGACGACTGCCTTCGGCTCAGGGCGTGATCCTGGAGTCCCGGGATCGAGTCCCACGTCGGGCTCCCAGCTCCATGGGGAGTCTGCTTCGCTCTCTGACCTTCTCCCCTCTCATGCTCTCTCTCACTGTCTCTCTCTCTCAAATAAATAAATAAAATCTTTAAAAAAAAAGGTTAAGTGAATAAGCCAATTTGTGTTTCTAAACAAGTGTGTTGGATGCAATGTGTAGAACAGATTAGTGGAAGGTCTGATAAAAATTGGGGAGAACCATGAAGAGGACATTGCCATTGCCTTTGTTAAAATGTGAGGGATGGCTTTGGTGGATGAAGGAATGCAGAAATACCGAGTTTTGAAATTTGTAAATAAAGAAGGAACTCCAAGGAATTATTCTCAGGGCAATTACAGGTGGTTCAGACTAGGGTTTGGATGGACATTATTGAGTGCACAGAATGCAAAACCATGGTGGTGATACAAACTCTAAAGTCATGGGGCGCCGGGGTGGCTCAGTGGGTTAAGCCTCTGCTTAGGCAGAGGCCCTGATCCCAGGGTTCCGGGATCAAGCCCCACATCAGGCTCTCTGCTCCGCAGGGAGCCTGCTTCCTCCTCTCTCTCTGCCTGCCTCTCTACCTACTTGTGAGCTCTGTCTGTCAAATAAATAAATAAAATCTTAAAAAAAAAAAAAAAAACTCTAAAGTCAGAAGGAAAATGGTCCCACACAGCTGGAATCCCTGATGTCACTTCCTAGTGGGTGAACTAGAAAAAATATTTTTGTAAAGGTGATAGGCTTGTAAAATTAGTGACATTTCCTGGAAATGTAAGTCCTCTCTGGAAGAGTGCAATTCTTACCAAGCATGAAAGTGTTCACACAAATGAAGTTTCTAAGAAGCTGAGGTCACAGTAAAAAATCACAGAACACACAGGAACCTTGAGAGAAAGAATGGAACTAATAGCCGCCACAGCCAAACTCGTAGGGACTGTGGGTGTCCGAATTACTGATCACGATACAAAATGAGTGTTCATCAATGGAAGTATGATTTGGAGGTTCAGAGACAGAAAGGAAAGGATTAATATAACTCTAATGTCAGGAAGAGTGAATAAAAAGAACTGGGTAAGGTCATATTCTAAAGCCAATGAATAAGAATTTTCCAGAATTGATGAAGTACACAAAGCCTAAAACTCAGAAGTACAAGTACAAAGCAAGATGCATTGAAATAAATTCACACTCGGTTTTCGTCACCTCACAGTGGTTTTGTTGGAGACTGTGTTGTGCGCCCTCTCCGAGCCTCCATTCCGCTGGGACAGACCTCTTCTCCCGGCCCGCGAGACTGCTGCTGGTTGACCTCTCCAGGAATTCCTCTCCTAAAGAGCCGTCTCACCATGACCATGCCCCTTTCCAGGGACAGTCTGATGTGGAGGACGTAAAGGCCATCGCTTCAGGACCAAGGCAACGCTGTCCTGACCTCAGAGTCTCTCATGGGATCATCTGGATTTTTTGTACCTACATCACAGCCCAATTCATTCTTCTCTAACATCCTGCTTCCCTCCCTTCTCTGATACATGTTCATCCTCAGAGCACTCCCTAACGAACTTCCTGGATGCGAATCTCCACGCCAGATTGTCCTGTGCTGTGGACCTAACCTGCAACAAAAACCCGGCAGATCACCCCTGGGGACAGAAAAACACCCTTCACGTTTTGTATTGTTTTAAATGATGCTGTCACAATTGGACATCTATATACGAAGTGTGTATGGACCCCTACGTCACCCTCAAAATAAGAGGTTTTTTGTTTTTGTTTTTAACCAATAGAGCCTTATTTAAGTTATTTCTGAAAGTCCATACTTCAAGAAGAAGGAAATCAAATTTGAAGAAACATCCAAAAGGGGAGAAGAGCAAAGAGAAGCGTAAGTGCTTGTCCGCGTCTCTACCGCATCTCTACCGCACTTCTGCCGCGTCTCTACCGCGTCTCTACCGCATCTACACCGCATCTCTGCCGCGTCTCTACCGCATCTCTACCGCACCTCTGCCGTGTCTCTACCGCGTCTATACCGCATCTACACCGCATCTCTGCCGCGTCTCTACCGCATCTCTACCGCATCTATGCCGCATCTATACCGCATCGCTACTGCATCTCTACCGCATCTACGCCGCATCTCTACCGCGTCTCTGCCGCGTCTCTGCCGCGTCTCTGCCGCATCTCTACCGCGTCTCTACCGCGTCTCTGCCGCGTCTCTGCCGCGTCTATACCGCGTCTCTACCGCATCTTTACCGCATCTCTACCGCATCTCTACCGCATCTACACCGCATCTCTACCGCATCTACGCCGCGTCTCTACCGCATCTACGCCGCATCTCTACCGCATCTACGCCACATCTCTACCGTGGCATTAACCCAAGACTGGAGTACTAGAGACAACAAAACCTCAGCCCACGGAGGGGTAACCCACTTCATATGTCCTTCTTGAGTGTCATATTTTGTAATATTTTTCTAATATGGGTGGCAGAATGAGAGCCAGAAATGGGGAGTAAATTGTGAAGTCAACGATATTCTCACCTTTAAAAAATGAAGTTATTTGATACTGTCAAATGCTTATGAAAACATCTAGTTCATCAGTAAATGATGATGTGATGAGATGTGATGTGAGGTTTTATGCCTGATGGGAAATTTTTATGCCTGGGGTGGGAGGTGGGGAGGATTAAGGGCTGGTTAATTTTGCAGAGAGAAGGCAAAGCTCTGGAAATTTCTGTTCTATCTTATTTCCTGTGTACAGCAGGGAAAGCATGCCCCAAACTGGCATGCATCCAGATCCCCATGATCTGCCTAAGCTTCTCCATCGAAGGTAGCCTGTCTCCAGCTTCCTGAGTGGCCCTGTTGACCCCAGGGAGGTCACCATCCTTATACTGGGCAGCTAGTCCTCAGGGAGAAGAGAGCAGGTTAAACAGGTACCAGCGTCTGTTGCTCAGTGGAGGCAGCCGAAGGACCTGAGCCAAACCTGCTCTCTTTGCTGAGTGCCGGAATAAACCTTAATGAAGACAAAGAAGTCTTCTCAGGGTGTGCTTTTATTCTAATTCGAAAAGAAGACTGTTGGAAATGCCTTTAAACATAATCACATGCAGGTCTGACAAGCTCCAACAAGCAGGTGATTTCCCAAACATGTGCTCTGAGATGAGACCTGTTTCCTTGGGACCTACTTCTTGTTGTATTAAAGAAAAATAGAAAAAAAAAATCCCGAAAACAATGGACATTTGGCAGACAAACATAAATTAGGTAAGTAGTAAATATGAGATTTAATAGTCCTTCAATGCCACAGGACTGGAACACACCTTTTGGGTTATCTGCCTAGACAATGAGGTTCCCTCTCTGGTTTAACCTTTATTTGAGGACAGCGTTGTGCTAAGCAAATGATTCTTTGAGTCAATGTCTTTGGGAAAAATCCCTGATTTGTGAGATCACAAGTCATAATCCAGCTTCAGATTAAAAATGTTCTCTTGGAAGTGTACATCACCAGTTGCCTCCTTCCTAATATGTCATTTATATAATGCCGTAATTTGCAAGCACACTTTTTTTTTTTTTCTCATGTCTGTACCTGGTTTACAGACACAAATTGTTGAGTGGGTAACTTCCGGGAGCCATCTGCACAGCTGAGAAGTTAGTAACCCTGTTTCACTGTGTTGATTATTTAAAAACAAATTTATCTAGAAACTATTAGAGGTTTATTAAAAGCCAAGTAATTTTTAGGTGCCTGAGGACAAACACAACCACAGCTACAAACCTCAAGTCAGACTAGAATAAAATGCTCCAACGTATAAACTGACCAGTTTTGTTTTCCACTGAAATCTGTGAAAAACAAAGACTTCCATCGTTCTCTAGTTTCAGCTGCCTGGTGGAGTACAGATGCAAGTGTCAGAAATGATAACGACACACCTACAGACACCAAGGTCAAAGTGACCGAGCTAGGGCTGCGTGAGGCTTCCTACATGGGTCTGGCTTCTGAAACCCTCCATGTTGGCGCGTCTTGACCTCCGGGTCCACTGGTGGAGGTGCCTGTCCTGGCATGTGTTAGACGGATTCTGAGGCCTTTTCGATCCCCACAATTGGCTAGAGATTTGAGAGGAGAGCTGAGGAATTCATACATGTGTATCCAAAATCACGCGTTAATCAGCGATGACCCAAGGAGGATCAAAGACTTCACTGAACACCGATCACTTAGAAGGGAGTTGTGCGCGCACTGTGTTTGCAGTGAACTGTGTGTTTAATCGGTTTCTGCAATGCAGTCATTATGGTTTAAAAAGAACTCGGCCAGTGAGAACCTGGGGCTAAAATTAAGTAGTTAGGGAATTTAGCTTTGGATGGCGTGTTAAAGGGCTGTATTATAACTTCTCAACGGAGTGGAGTGTTAGGCGCGGCGGCTGGCGGTACGTGGGAGTAATTCCCGCAGTCAGAAAGTGTGGTCTCAGGCTGGCCCACTTTCTTAAACACACAATTGCTTCATTTGGCAGTGACTTTCGGGACCTGCAGATGTGGTTTCAGAACCACTCCAAGTGCCAGAAGACACCGAAGGCTTATGGTGCCTTGAGTGGGAAGGCGTATCATTCAGCATTCCAGCGGGAGGCACATGGGTTTAAGTGCACCAGTCCCTAACCCGTGGTGGGACTGCCGGTCCGTGTCATGCTCAGGAACACGAAGAGGGTGGGCTTATCTACTATTTGCTGCATCTTAAAATCCTGACACCCAAAAAGAACTAACCGGCTGGAGCACACGACCCTCATCGCACAGGTGAGAAACTGAGGTAGTTGAAGGTGATGTCCTGAGCGTGTCTGCCTGTTGGCGGGGAGCCCGCTGGCCCAGACTCGGTCTAGGGCCCCTGCGACACCTCAGCACCTTCCCCAAAGCAAGAAATAGGTGCCCCGAAATGCTCGCTGACTTCAGACATCCGTTCAAGGGCCAAGCACACATGACGTGATGGGGCGAAGGTGAGCCCAGGGGAGGCGGCTGGCCTGAGCGAAGGCTGCTTTTCCTCCAAAACTGAGGCTCCGACGTCACCTACAAGGGAACCAGAAGGTGACACTATGGCATTCCAAGGAATCTGTGCTGTTGTTTCGCAAAATCAAATTTGGAAATTAGTTAAAAAGAAGAAAATAATGAACCAACCCAACGTGGCATGTGCATAAAGTATGCCATAGAAATAACTGAAGCGGGGTAGTTAAGTTTAGAAGCAAGTGCCAAGAAAAGAAAACTAAATTTCCATCAATGGGACTGTGGTTTATCACGAAGCCACTCACAGCAGACCAGGGCAAGTGGCTGCAAGTCAGAGCGACTCAAACCTGGTGGACGTCCAGGACGAGCACTTTACTTACAGCTTCTGGAGAACATACGTGAACAAAACTACACTACGGACTGCAGGGTGTCACCGGAAATGAAGGTGATTATTTTATTCCCATTAAAATATGGAATTTTGTGTCTAAGCGTTCATCACCGCTTGATTAAATGTTTACATTATTCAAGAATTAAAGATACGCAAGAGATAGAATAATACAATAGTATTTTTTTTAAAGATTTTATTTATTTATTTGACAGAGAGAGATCACAAGTAGGCAGAGAGGCAGGCAGAGAGAGAGAGGAGGAAGCAGGCTCCCTGCTGAGCAGAGAGCCCGACGCGGGACTCGATCCCAGGACCCTGAGATCATGACCTGAGCCGAAGGCAGAGGCTTTAACCCACTGAGCCACCCAGGCGCCCCAGAATAATACAATAATATTTTTAAAGCGATCGATTCTTGAGGAAAACGTAAGAGAACAATAAATAGGTGGTTTCAACAGCAATTAACGCTTTGGGAGAGTAGTGCCACAGAGTTTTTTACTTGGAATTCAGTTTTCGACGTGAAAACACTGTTCTGTGAGAGGACACGTCTTCACCCTGCAGCAGGTTTCACTTGTTAGGACCGCTCGTCCTTAACTCCGGGCTGAGACCTGTTTCTTTGTCCGCGGTTACCGGGAGAGTTACAAAGTTACCGAGAACTCGGGGAAACACAATACGCTACTGTGTTTTTCACTCTACACAAGGGACAATTTCATGTGGTTCAACTTCATGAAAACACACGTTACTGAAATAAATATATCAAATAATACCTAAGGGCTTGTAATGAAACACAGCCGTTCCTGCATCATTGCCATGTCCCCCGGTGCCCCCCAGCAACTACGTACAAGGAGTTTGGGGTAGGTACTGTGATACTGCTCAACCGTATGTTGGTCCTGCACGTCTGTGTGTTTCATGCAGACATGGACTAAGGAATTTTTACTGCGATTAATGAGGATTTAGCTTTATAATTATACGTATCAGATGATACAATCCACATTGTAGAAACACTGAGGGACGTATGCCGACATAACAGATGGCCTATCGGGGTCAGTTCTGACGATGGCGTCCCCTTCCAGAGACATTCGCTGTGCTCCCAGGCCTGAAATTTTGTGTGGGTGAGTAGGGAGGTGGTTAACCTCTGTGTGTTGAAACAGCCCCGTTGGCAGCTGCGAGTAAGGAGGAGGTACCCAATCTCCAAAGTGCCGGGTTCAGATGAGTTTCTCTCACTCACCGTGCGGAGGAATGACATCAAGGCTTAGTGGGCAGAGCCAGGCTTCAGCTGGGATGTATTTATAAATTAGTCGTCTGTGGGTGAATTATCAATCACACTCGGGATCTGACACTTTGCATATGCATTCAGAAAGGACTGGATGGGTGCAAAGCAGGAGACAAACAAAATGGATTATGAAACATGAGCCTGGTAACGTGGACCTTTCACTACGGACATGACATATAGGCCATTATCAGGAAACTTAAGCTCACCCCCAGGCCCTTGTTTCTCAGCCACAAATTTGGAAAACAAATATTATCTTATTATGCCAAAAGTGTCTTTCTCTCATTTACTAATGGATAATATTTGACTAGTTGATTAGAATTTTTAATACATCTAGTTCCAGTACAGTAACTGACATTTAGATATAGGGCTATGTACACGCGTGCGTGCATATATGTGACTGTCTGCTCATATCCATGAACAGATAATCATATACTCATACACATCCCATATACTCAGGTACGTATTCATGTATCTATAGGAATCCTTCCTAAGGAGATAAGACAAAGTCAGCTGTCCCCAAAGACGTTCATTAATTATTTGCAAAGTGTCATATAAAAGGAGATAATTGAATACACTTTAGTAAAGGTGATTCTTTCAGTAAAGGCAATATGTAAAGAAACACTACACAAAATTCCCCCAAGTTATTATATTTGTGTTCTAAGAAGCATTCAAATTTTATATTCCATAACTGTCTTTCACTCATGAAAATGGTGTCCTTCAAATAGTACTTAATACCGGTCTTTACAGAGCGTGGCTCTAGGTGGCAAACCCAGTGTCGAACACGTCAAAAATCGTCCTGGCCAACGGGGTTTTATTCTAGAGAGCACACAATATACAGTTCACTTATTTGTTTTACCGTTTGATTTTCTCCTCTATTTATTTTTCTCATAAATTTCTCTTTTTCTTTTGCCGCCTGGCCCTTGGTTCTAAGGCAGCCCGGGCATGGGGGAGGCGCTCAGAATTAATAGTGGGGAGCGAAAGGGACCGCGCGGGCAAGGAATTCTGAATGGGGCCCGCCGCCGTCCAGGGCAAGTGGAGCTGGAGGTGCCCGGGTCTGGGGAAGGGGGAACAGGACGCAGCCCGTTCCTGCCCTGGCTCAGACGCGGCGCTCCGCGTATCAGAGCTCAGTGTGTTCCCCAATGTCATGTGGGAAAAGGGTTTGAATTAGGAAATTCCTGCTTGAATCCCAAATCTACCACCAAATGGCTTCTCAGTAGCTAACATCTCAACATGGTAGCCTTCCCCTTTTGCAGAGATTCTTTGTCCAGAGGTAAAACACAAATACACACGATTGTCCGATTGTCCGTGTGCCACCCATGTAGTGACTTCCACAAAGTAAATGGCAAGAAGATATTGTTCCCTTTTCAAATGGTATTCACCGAATTTTAAATGTAAAATCTCTCAGCGGGTAACCTCAACTAGTTGTTTGTTTATCTGCTTACCTTTGCTTGTTTGCTCTGTGTATTTTAATCAGAACCACAACTGCTCTTTCCCATCCCTCAGGGAAAGCCTGGCTTTTAAGAACCAATGGCTCAGGTACCACCAAAAGAAAAGAACTTCCTAGGAGCACAAAGGAGGTCCTCTGGTGGTACAAGTGGATTCTGGAGACAAAATAATGAAAACGAAAGGGAGGCAGTTTACAACCCAAGCCTGAGGGACGCCTGAGTGGCTCAGTCGGTGAAGCATCTGCCTGCAGCTGGTGTTGTGATCCCAGGGTCCGGGGATCCAGTCCCGCAGCCCTCTCCCTGCTCAGTGGGGAGTCTGCTTCTCCCTCTGTCCCTCCCCCTTTTTGCACGCTCTGTTACTCTGACAAATAAATAAATGAACTTTAAAAAATAAAATAAAATAAAGTAAAACCCCAAGCTTGAATAGAAATGCTAATATAATCAGGGAATTATACAACAATACTCCACATGTTAAGTTCTGGGGATGCTGCGAGCTGGCGGAAGCCACGCTGGTACCTGGAGACTGGCCTTAGTAGGAGTGTTCGCAGGGCAGAGACTGCACAAAACCCTGTCCCCCAGAGAGTCCCTTGTGAAGCATTTAGCAGTCAGCCCTGCAGACCGGGGACAAAGGCTGAGCCCCTCTCAGGGCACCACGGCCAGCAGGTGGGACCAGGGCTGTTGGGGACCCAGGGGCTGTTTCTCTGCAGGTGGGGGAGCAACCTTGGCAGATGCTGGCTCCACTTCTGGAAAGCCATGGAAAGGGACACTCCTTGCCTGTTGCGGCGCGGTGCCCCCTGGCCTCTTTCCGCCTCGCTGACATGGCAGAACAGCTCCCCATCTCCGGGTTTTACCTGCGGCGGCGTCCTGCCAGTGACTGGGGTTTCCTTTCGAAGCGCCCCATACCGCCACAGCGGGCTTCCTCCTCACCCTGAGAAGCAGGGTGCAGGGCCCGGGTGCCGTCCCCACTCCCTCCCAGGACCCTGCTCCCCTCTCCCCTCGCCACTCCCCTCCGGGTTTACTCAGGATGACACGGGGGCAGGGGTGAGCGGATCCCTTGGGAGACCACTGCTGTCTCACCTGTACACTTACAGCGGTCCCCACGGGGCACGGGGCCCTCTCTCCCGCCCTTGATGACCAGCACCCCCTCACCCCGGCCCAGTCTCCGCTTTGCATCCCCCGTGCTGCCCCTGCTCTTCAGGCCCGGCGGCCCCTCTTTCCTGAGGGTGTCGTGGGCACCCGCCCAGGAGCACGCCTGGCCTCCTGTCGCCCTCGGAGGCACCCGGGGAGGGCGCAGGCTTGAGCGCAAGGACGGCGCCGGCCCAGGGGTTGGGAGCTGGGAGGCACCCGGGGAGGGCCCAGGCCTGCCTTCCTGCCGACGCGGAGAAAGAGGTGTTCTTTTCATCCTTACGGGCTGCGCTTCTGCTTCAGGTTCTCCATCCTCCGAGAACAGCTCAGCCTTGGTCCCCCGGCAGGTGTGAGTGCCGGGGAGGGGGCACGGGGACCCTCCATGTCCCTGCGCCGCCGTGTCCTGAGGTCCCCATGGCTCCCGCGCTCCAGGCTCCTCCCGGCCTCCTCCCGGCTCCTGTCGTCCGGATGGGGAGCTCTCCACTGGCTCCGCTCCGGTGAGTGAGACCCAGCAGCACCCAGAATTCGCGGAAAACCTTTCTAAAACGTCCAGCGGCCAGCAGTGCTTTGGCCTGTGCGTCTCCGTGACTCCTCCCTGCCCCCCCCCCAACCCCAGGTAGCTACAATCCGAAGTTAACGTTCTCCGTGGCCTCCGGTTGGCTCACTCGGTGACGCCAACTCTTGGCTCAGGTCATGATCTCACAGCTGGGACGTGGGCCGTGTGAGGCCGGCGCAGACCTCGGACCCTGCTTGAGAGTCTCTCCCTCTCTGTATACAGTCCCCAAAGTTAGCTTTCTAGCCTGTAGATGTTCCTACACAGACTAATTTTTCACCAAGGCTGTTTTTTGTTTGTTTGTTTGTTTGTTTGTTTGTTTTAAATACCAAGGTACTAAGAGGAAAGACACATGAATCTAGAAAGTAGACCCTTATCCCTTAATTCCTGCTTGTTTTCTAAAGTACGTAGGAAAGAGCAGGAACATTGTCTTCACAGTACAAGAAAATAAAAAATTTAAATCCTGTCCCAAAGGGCCAAGTGGAGCTCACGGACAGAACAGCCTACCCTGGGTCCCGTCATCTCCATCTGTGATTCTAGCGACTCGTCTGTATCCGGCTGCAGGAAGAGGTTTCTGAACCACGGGGTCGGGATCCGCGGACCCGTCCCAGACACGCGAGCCCCTGCCGGTGACCGCGGCCCAGTGCAAGGAGGCCCGGCCCCCGCGCGGGAGGTGGGCAGAGTGGGGACACAGCAGAGAGGTGACGCTTCGCGGTAGCACATGGTGACGAATGCCGAGAAAAATACGGCAAGGCGAAGGCGGAGAAGTGGACCTTCTGGGTGGAAAGGTCGGCTGCACGTTCAATTTCCCTCCTAAAGAGGCCGCCTCAGCCACCCCAAGCATAGGAAGGAGGGACCCAGGTGAGGACCCAAAGAAACTCTGCCTGGGGCACTCACGAGTCAGCCGCTGTGACAGGAGCGAAAAGCCAAAAGGCCCTGGCAGGGCGGGAGGTGGGGGAGCGTGCGGGGGAGGGGCAGGCCCAGACCGGCCGGCGGCTTGTACTGGATGGAAAGAAATTTAACTTCATTCCCAGTTTTTTGGAAAGCCAAGGGAGGCTTTGGATGCTGCCCTACATGCCCCGGGGAGAAGACTGGAGGGAGGGGTGTCCCCGGGCGTAGTGGGCACGTGGAGGGACGTGCCTGTGGAGGGGCGTGCTTGGTGACATTTCAGAGAAAAAATAGATTCAGGAGACAGGAGGTGTGTGACAGAGACCAGGGCACTTCACGATGCAGAATTTGAGAAGAGAAGGACCACGTATGAGGTGTGTGCGAGGGTCCATGAGATGGGAAGAAGTGGGAGGTGTGGGTCCCCAAGGCAAATTAGGGAATTATTTCAAGGAAGAGAAATCCACTGTGCCGACAGCTGCTGAGAAGCCCACTTACACACTTATTTTTTCAACCCCAAATTTTCCTTCTTTGACATCATCAAATTGGGGGACTAGAGGAGAAAACATGTTTGAAGGGGCTGACAGAGAGAGGGTCATGGGGAAGCAGAGTCATAAAGGACATTTCCTCTTTAACAGAGTTGTTAGAAACTGGAAAGTTTTGTCCTTCCTTCTTTTCTCCATTCTTTTCACATCCCATGGCTTCTCTGAATGTCCATCAAGGAGAGTGCTGAATTGCCTAAGTTTTACCCTGTGTTGCATAAGTTATGCACCTTGACCATTCATTCTTTCATCCTGGAAAGTGGACTTGATGGCTGGTACCCCAGCAGCTATCTTTTGATCCTGAGGAAACCACCAAGTCTGTAATAATACTCTTAGAGAGCAGAAAAGCAGAAGGACCCTAGGTTAATGAATGCTGTCTCGAGCTGCAGAGCATGTCTTAGGTGGCTCGTCTCTGAGCTTTTTATTTGTCAACTGCACTGTTGATCAGATCTCCACGTTTTCCAGCCAAACACAATTTCTAATTTTTTAAAAAATTATTTTATTTTATTTCTAATTTTTTATTATGTTATGTTAGTCACCAGACAGTGCATCATTAGTTTTTGATGTGGTGTTCCATGATTCATTGTTTGCATGTAAAACCCAGTGCTCTAAATGTAATTTCTAAACACTTGATTTCATTGACAAATAGTTTCTCTCATGCCCAGCGATGGGTTCTGTATGCTTGTAACTTTGGTGTCTGATGCCTGTAACTTTTACATTTGAATGACATTATGACTCAATATACTATTCTTAAGGTCAAATTGTCATTTCTTCAAAAGTTTGTAGATTTTCCGTCATTTTCTCTTGGTGGCAGAATACGTGTTTTCCCTTTGTAGTTAATATGTTTTTGTTTTTATTTTCTGTCTTGATCCCAGAAAATTATATTCCAATTCTTAAAGTTGAGTAGAGTGATAAGAGATGCTTGCATGACGTGCATGTCATGAATGAGGCTTATTTCTTGGGAAATCATCTATTTTCTGATCAGCAGAAGTGGTTCTCTGTTAACTTCAGAGAAACTCTCATATCTATGAATATATTTTCGGATCACATTTTGGTGTCTCTATTTCAGAAACAACAAGCGTCTTTTTGTAAGACAATCTCTGTTTCTTAATCCATGTCTTTATTTGATTTAATGGTCACTGCTTTCATCTTCATTCACTGGAACTATCTAACTTTAATTACGTTGACTCTGTTCCTGTTGTGAACATTTTTATTAGTTCCGTAATTATATTGCCTTGGTATTCACTTATTTTTTAAACCTAAAATTTTCCTTCTTATCTCTTTATCTTGCTTCATCATCTTGCATTTTAGTCCTTATTCTGTTGATTCTCAGATACACATTCTAATAAAATTTTCTATGAACGCATCTTAAGACATTTGGTTCTGTTCCATTGCTTGTATTTTCTTCTACAGTAAACATGTTGTCTGTTATTTTCCACATTCCACGTGTACACATTTTTGCATTGCTGTCAGAACGTTCTTCTGCATCTTGCTCAAGCACAGAGAGCGCTGTTCAGGCATTCTCTTTGCTTCAGCACAGTGTGGATGCCACTTAGACAACTAACTTTCCCCATTTTTTTCTGAGTGTAGGTTCGAGTTTCTAATTGTCTTTTCTATCCTGAAGCATAGTTTGAGAACCAGAATCACACTTCCATCCATGACCCGCGAACTTCATAAACATGGATATTCCCTAAATTTGGCAGTTCCCAGCCATTATTCCTTTAAATGTACTTTCTGCCCCCTTCTTCCTCTCTTCTCCTCTGGGGTTCCAGTAATTCCCATTCTATTTCTCTTGACAGAAGCCCACAGCTCACATAGGCTCTCCTCACTCTTCTGCTCTCCTGTCTTTGTTCTCCCCCCACAGGACCACCCAAAGCCCTGTCATCTACCTTCTTGCTTCTTTCCTCTGCTTGATCCCTTCTGTAGTTGGAGCTGTTTTCAGCTGTTTTTCTGTTCCTGTTTTCACTTCACTCATGTCATTGTTCTCTTTTTCTGATTTCTCTTTATTAAACTTCTCATTTTATTTGTACATTCTTTTCCTGACTGTGCTGAATTGTCTTTCTGAGTTTTCTTGCCTCCTTACACCACTTTTTTGTATGCTTTATTGGGTAAATAGATCTGCATGCCTTTGGAATCAGTTGTTTGAAGATTATCATGATTCTTTGGTGGTAACATGCTTCTTTGATTTCTCCTGGGTTTTTGTTATTGTTGTTGTTTTGTTTTGTTTTGTTTTGTTTTGTTTCTTGCACTGCTGACTTCATATGTGCCATAGCAGCCACATCTTCCTGACTTTGCGCACAGACTTTTCAGCCCTGCTAGGGATTTGGAGGCTTTCTTGGACCTTCTATGCCATCATCTCCTCCATGTTGCTTGCTTCCTCTTGTGCAGAATTCTTGCTCGAGAGACTTCTCTCCACCTGCCTGCATCCAGTCATTTGCTTTCCCAAGAGTGGAGCTAATACTCAAGTGTATAGTCTCTTCCTGGCCCACAGATCCTGACTGACATTCAGTAGACCTCCAAGGGAGGCTGCCAAAGCTTGCCTTCACTGCCACGGGGAACATGCATAAGGAGCAGGCGATGCAGTGTGCATGTGTGTGTGCACGTGTGCATGTGTGTGTGCATGTGTGCATACGTGTGTGTATGTGAAATGCATGGGCCAGTTGGAGAATCTGTCAGTGAAGCACCCCCAGCAGCTCATGGCTGGGCTTCTTGCTGACGTCCATGACACAGTCAGTGGACCCTCATCTCTGTCATCCCTCCCAGCTTCTTCTCACCCATAGTCATGCAGCTCATGACTCGGTACTCTGGATGCCAACATCCTGGCCACCTGGGAAAACCAGGTACTCACATGCTCTCATATTTCCTGCAGGAGAAATCATGGACTGTGATCTCTCTTGGCTCTGATCTGTGCCCACCATGGGGAGGTTGATGCAGTTCAATTAAAATGTTCCTCTGATTGACCCTCTCCAATCCATCCAGACTTGTCTTGTTTGCTGCCACGTGATGGTGGACATTCTCTGTTGGACACCTGGGTTTCCATAAATGCTTCCTCATCCATGGGGGTTCCTCTGAGCCCATGTTCTCCAGGGCTCCTGGGCCACATCAAAGAGACACTGGAGCCACTTCACAGGACATGACAAGGTCCACAGTATGATTGTGGTCTGTGTGGCAATGACCTGAGTTGCCGCTGGGTGAGCTGCCCACACTCCCTTGCTGACTGGGGATGGATCCCAGTTCCCGAGGAGGACCTTCTGTCCAAGGATGGATGTGAACTTGCTGTTGGTTGGTGGGGGGTTGATGAAGGATCTCACTCAGACATGCTTCTGACCTTCTCTTTTCTACCTTCTGAGATACCCCCTTCATTTGCTTCTCTTCAGAGTCAGGGTATAAGTTAGAATTTTTAAGAATTTTCAAATCAATATCAGGTGGCTTCCAGAGGATGGGGATGATAAAAGGCAGTGCTGCAGTTCTGGACTGCTGGGGTAGCACACCTGGAGCCCAGGGCTGGGAGGGCTCCATTGTCCTGAGGCCTCTATACTGCGGGAAAACCCAGATTAGCCCACTCAAAAAGACCACGTTGAGAGGCCTGGGGCTCCACGAAGATAGAGTGGGATCTGCCGGCCCACGTTTGTCCCGGTTCTTTCCTGCCTGGCCCTGGCTGTCAACTGCTCACAAGACCTTCAGCTAGGACTTCCCAGCTCAGTCATTCCTAAATTGGGGGTTTTTAGAAACCATGAGGAGTAATAGATAATTAACATAGTTTAAGTCACTATGGGTATTTTTGTTGCTTATTTATTTATTGGAGGGACAGCAACAGATAGCTGAACACGTGATTAATTCATCTACACTGCAAATCTATGGTGACAGTGTCCCAGGACCCGGATCACTCCACCACCAGGCTGCCCTTGTCGGTCACGCAGAATGATTCAGGTGGAGACTTCAGAGCTGTTCCCAGATCACACTGTCATGCAGGTGCGTCTGGGGCTGGACTCTGGAGAAGCGTGTGATGTAGATGGAGCACACAGAGAAAGAGCGCTGTCACTGAGTTCCTAGTTGAGAGCAGAGTGCAGATGGGCAAAACCTCATTGCCCCCAGCAGGCCAAGCCCGGCGCCCAGCTCCTGGAAGACTTCAAATGGGCAAATCCTTCCAGATTACTCTGATGCGCTGTAGTGGGGCAATATTGATCATTCAGTTTATGAATGTCCATGTGTACCATGCCATGAAAAGTGACAGTTTGTAAGCCACCCACAGATGGATGATAGACGATGCATAGACAGAGACAGAGGGATGGTAGACAGAAGGATGTTTGAAGGATAGACGGATGGACGATACCTAGCAGGTGATCTCAGGGCCAAGACCACGTGGCCGTTCCTTCAGCCCCATGGACTTCTACATTTTGTTCCAGGAATCTAAGAACCCATAAGCCTACTAATAGATGTTTCGTACATTATCTGACCACAGAGGAAGGAGAGATGTGCATACGGTCTAGTCAGTTGGGATTTGTCACCCGTAACAGACATTAAAAAGAATGGAATCCAAGAATCTTCAAGTTTTATAAAGACAGACGCTTGTCAGAAGAAAAAGAAAAACCCAAGTCCTTGATGTTTAGACTTGGCTGACATAACCGTCAGGGTGTGCCTTGCTAATAGCTTGTTTTGTTTTTATTTAGCCTTTTAGTCTCAAGCAATTACAACCCTCATCAGTAGACTGTTTTGAATTTTCTCAGAACAGTATTGTTATCAACTGAAAAAAAGTTTGCAGAACAAGTTACCCCTTAATAAAATTAGGGAAAATTCCTAGCAGGGTCTTGACGATTTCCTTCAGGGATGCCTATTAAGAAGAGACAGAAGGACCTTAACTAGCTCAGGGCTTAGCTGAAGCCAAGAGGTCCAGTAATTTTATTTTAGAAAAATTGGTTTCATTTGAAAGCGGAGGCTTCATGGCGCAGAGGCCAGCCCCTGCTGCATGAGCAAGCCTGTCTAGGCATCGGGGTGCTCTGTGGCGGGAGGGAGGAAGCACATGAGGCATTTTAGAACCCATGCCTTGGTCAGTCTACAGAAGGACAGAAGTTTTGTCCATCTGAAAGCAACATTCTGAAAAGCTGATTTGTTTCAGACACTGTGATCCATTTGCTTCTCTGCTATAGCGCTTGTTCACATGGGTGTGGGGAAGCATTTCGGTGTCAGTGACAACGATGAATAAACTTTGGGGCTATTAAATATTCACGCCCAACAGTTGTTCAAGTGTGTATCTAAGGACCATCTATTAAAATTGCCATGAAATCCTCGTATGTAGCGGGAGAGGAGAGCAGGCTTTAAAACGGAGCCTGATCCCTGCACTCACAAAATGGTAGAAAAACTAGAACAGCGTTCTTGATCTGCTGCCCTCCGTGCGTTCCCAGCCAGGGGGCCAGCAAGGGCGCATTGGCCAGCTGTGCTGCTTGGACTTGGAGGTCCTCAGCAGAGTTCGGGGTCCTGTCACCACATTAACTGTTGAAATGATGGACACGGCAGCTCTTCGCAAAACCCATGGAGCCCCACGTAGCTCCAGTCAAGACCTTTGGAGAGCAAGTGTCTTTGTCTGGGAGCAGAGGGAAAGAAGGAAGCGAAGGCTGAGAGAACCGATAATCGTCCGAGAGGTAGATCCGCCCCTGCCCACCGGGTCCCGGCTGCCCCGTGCCCCACCCCCCCAGCTCTCATAATCCTTAGCACGCCGCCTTTGTTTTGATAGGCATGACATTACATCAAGGTCATTTTTAATAACTGTCAATAGCTTGGGAGCTGTAGTCAGTTTTATTGACGCCTATGTTGAAGAGCTCAGGGAGCTGTGAGAAGCCCCTGCCCCACCTGGGACACCGGTCCGCTGGGAAACAGATTATTATTGATATTAGTAAATTAGTATTGATAGAGATTTGATGAGTGCGGTGCATCTACAACGTACTAGCCAACGTCCGTGTCACAGAAAGAGCAGAGCCTGAGGTCTCTGCCGACATGCGCGCCTCCTCTATTCCTTTACTCTCTTTTTCTTCAGAGAAAGCGTGAGAGAAAAACCTTCATTTTAAATAGATATCGCTAATTACTCCCACTCAGAACACCCTACAGCGATGCTCGGTGGCCCACGCTTTACATTGTAATGTTTTCCCTCTGTGAGGAGAAGAAATATTCCTTCTACTTCATGTTGTATCCATCTGCGAAATTGTCTATATTTACAAAGAGGATGTGGGGATGGAAATGTATTTATGGGTACGGGGGATCTGACGATAGCAACAGTTCTGGAGAAACCCTAAAGCAGCAAGAGAAAGTAGCCATGTTGGCTTTCTTGATAAAGGAGGGTGAACATCTGGAAAAGGAAACAGTCATGTGGAAAATCAAATCGATGTTCAGGAAAAATAGAGCAATAGCAGAAATGACATGAAAGTCACTGAAGATTCTAGACACACGAGATGTCCCCAGTATGCAAATTATGGATACAGAAAGCCAGTTAGGAGGGACATGGAGGGGACTGCTATGGGGCACAGGTTTATCGCGGGGGCAATGAAACCTTTTGGAATTAGGTTGTGGTGGCAGTCCCACAACTCTGAATACACACAAAAATGCTGAATTATACACTTTATTGGGTGAATTCTGTGGTATGTGAATGACGTCTGGATAAAAACAGAAACCTGGAGAAGTCTTTGCAGTTAACAAAAGCAGAAATGATGGAATGAGAATTAGAAACCAAAGTCTTTATTTCAATGTTAATGTACAGATTTAGTAAATCAGGGAATTAGTGTCCCTGCCATTATGCCTTGTATTTCTAATTCTGTAAATTCAGAGCAAGATAAGATAAGTGGGGTGAGTGACTGCTGCACTGCGCGCAGAGTTACAGAGCTGGACGGGCGGGGTGCTTCTGTGCCTGCAAGACGAGGGTCCTGTGCCGGCCACGCCTGCACCCACACCAGTACCAGCACCCACGCCCACACCCACACCTGCACCCACACGAGGACCCACTTTTGCACTTACACCCACACCTGCACCCACACCTGCATCTGCACCTGCACCGCACCTGCACCTGTTCTCACACCTACACCTGCATCCACAGTTGCACCTGTACCACATTTGCACCCAAGCTGGCACCAACACCTGCACCCACACTAGCAGCCACGTCTGCACCTGCATCCACACCTGCACCTGCACCTGCACCCACATCCGCACCAGCGCCCACACTAGCATTAACATCTGCCCCTGTACCCACACCTGTACCTGCACCTGCACCTACACCTGTCTCTGCTCCTGTACCTGCACCCACACCTGCACCCACACCTGCACCCACATCTATATCTGCACCCACACCTACACTTGCACCTAGAACTGCATCCACACTGGCACCCACACTAGAACCCACATCTGCACCTGCACCTACACCTGCACCTGCACCCACATCCGCACCAGCGCCCACACTAGCACCAACATCTGCAACTGCATCCACACCTGCATCCACAAGAGCAGCCACATCTGCACCTGCACCTGCACATGCACCTGCACCTACATGCAAACCTGTACTGGCACCTGCACCCACAGCAGCACCCACCCCCACCCCGGAGGGCAGTGTGGCATTGGTGGTGCCATGCATGTAACTGGCCAGTGAGCGAGCAAGGGTGCTCTCAGTTCTAAAACTTCTCTGTCAGCAATTGCCCTCATGTGGGGCCCCACATTCATTGGTTAAAGATCGTCTCCACTGCCTGTCGGCTTTGTTTCCTCCACAGCAGGGGGTCTCCACTTGCTCCCAGTCTCAGGAAAAGGCCACATAAGATACCTGGGTAGAGCCACATGAGTGTGGGATGAGAGCGAAGCATAAGGAAGAGCTGTTCCACCTAAAAATGAGGAGCAGAGACCCAAAGGCCAAGACAAGTGATTCACTTGTAGAAGACAATACACAAAAACATAGATTTTAAGACAGAGCCTGAAAAGCACAAGAATGTTCACGGAGATCATGCTTCCGGTTGCAGAATACAAACAATGTGGTTTCGCCCTGGGTCAATGTCAGGTCCTGGTTCTGTCTGTGTTTCCAAATACTAGACTCCGATGTCATAACTCGAAGTGTGACTGCACCTTCAGAGAGAATTCGTGACAATCACCTGCTGAGGGGAACTTGTGGATGAGAAACGACTATAAAATGCAGAGTTTAAATCAAATTTCTATAGAATTTCACACAAGTATTGAATAAACAGACCATGGATGCAACTAGGGGCACATGAATTTGAGCTATCAACTCAACCCAAATTTTCTAAATTCTCTTAACTAGATCAATCAGAAACAGAACCCCACAATTCATCATCGCATAAGGACAGTTACCAACAGGGTCTCTCATAGACTGGACACCCAGCCTCACCAGGGGAGGAACATAGTCACCTTGAGGATTTCAATCTATTTTTATTTTCTTGGCCATGGACCTTCTGGGAAAGTACTTTGAGAACTAGACTTTCAAATATCTTTACTTAATGAAGACAATCCTCATGTTACTTGAAACTGTAACAAGTTGCATCTGGACTACAAACTGGTGCTCGCTTCGGCAGCGCATATGCTAAAATTGGACTACAAACTGATCGAGAGAGTCTCCACGTGACCAGTGATTAGCAAATCAAAGCCTCCACATGACCACTGCCCAACAGTCGTTGTTGGTCATTTTTTATAAGTACATGAACAACTTTGGTACTGCCCTAACTTACCATTGAAACAAAGAGACAAAAACAAGGCTGTAAAAATAAAGAAAAAGACACTCGTGTCTAAATGTCTAATATCGATGCTCTGAAGTGGGTTCACTCACATGGAATATGAAAACGATTTGTTTTGCCATAGAATTTAGCATATTCCTCATTAAAAAGAGAATATCTTGAATAATAAATTTCAAATTATTTCCTCATACATGTCCATATGCGTAATAAATGGGCATTTAAGTTCCTATCTAATTATCTAGATTGGTGCAGAATTTTTTTTTTAAAAAAATGCCAGTTTTAATTGCAAAAGTGCTGCCGGCTTCAGATTTTAATTGCAATTCACAAATGGTTGGACTGGCAGTGCTCCATTACAAAGAAAAAATCATTTTAATAGCACAACGACGGCCTCACTGCAATTTCAATTTCATTTTACAAGATACTAGGTCGTTCGGCATCATTACGGGGAACAAATGGCCGGTGTGAAGCTCCCAGGTGTGCGCCAGGGCACAGAAGCCCTAGAAGCACGGCCTCCCCCAGGCACCCCGAATGGGGCTCACATTTTCATTCCAGCGAGCCTCCCGAACGTCCTTACCCATCAGCGGCACCTGGAGTCCAAACTTGGCTCTTTTTAGACTTTGTTGTTCTGTCTCGTCTATCAAGGGCTCCACAAACTTCAGAATAAAGGAAAAAGCAACTATTTCCATGGAACGTGTCTCCTCCCAAATCTCACAGTTCACTGTGCACTGAGCCCACGCGTGAGTCTTCAGTGTGAGGTTCGTCTTCTCTCTTACAGGACCCTGCAGGTACACCGGTGAGGGTGTTGTAGGTTTACCTTGTCATTGATACTCAAGGAGGCACACTCAGAGTGCCACAGTAATCCTGGTGTCACTGTTGGCCAGGTTGTCTACTGGTAAAGTCACGGACTCCAAATACAGTAGCGCAAGCATGGAAAAAGTCATTCAACTAGGACCTTAGACCTGGGTCTCCAGCAGTTGGGAGTGAGACTGTTTTCTCCACACCCTCCCTGTCTTGCCTGGGGGTTATCTGTGCCCAGAGAGCCTTCTGCCCATAGCTGGTATGGTGGCAAACCCTCAGAGGGGTTCCAGCCCTCTGCCCACATCTGGGACTAGATGTGTAGGCTTTGCTTTCCTCTGATAATTGCGGATGGAACCCAAAGAGTGTCCTGCCTGCAGAAGCCTGAGGGTCCCACAAAAGAGCAACATCATCTAAGACTCAAACACACTCTAAAGGGACTTGAAGTATTATTCCTTGAGCTCTGAAGAATTGCCATTCAAAAGGAACTAGATTAATTTCTTTAAAGATTTTATATTTCGGGAGCAGTTTAGGTTAACAGCAAAATTTAGGGCAAGTACGGGCATGTTCATAAGCCCCTGGTCACGCTCATGCCTTGTCTCCCCATCATCAAACCCCCACCAGAGCGGGGCCCTTGTTCCTCTGGGTGAATCTCCATCGAGACAGCAGCGCCACCCAGAGTCCAGTTCTATCTTGGGGGCCTCTACAGGGGGTGACATGGGTCAGGCCTGCACAGACACACAGTGTCACCGGTGAGCGCGGTGCTGGCCTGCGCACGTCCAGTGTCACGTCTCCGCCATCCGCGCCTCCCTCAGAGAGGTCTCTCCGCTCCGCCGGCCCATCCCTCCCGAACCCAGCCCCCCGCAACCTCGCAGGCTTTTATTGTCTTCATCGTTTGCTTTGATGAAGTTTTAAGTCTCAATTTTAGGACAGTATCAAAAAATGTTCAGTAAGCATATCATTTTTATGTTTTTATGTTTACTATTTGCCAAAAGTAAATTATAAATAAAATGGCACGTTGCATTACACAAACTCATGTATGGGAATGTTATTTACATGTAAGTGTATTGTTACATACCATGTACGTATATGCTATATGCTATGTTTATACGCCCCATGCATGCATATGACATTCACCGAAAAACAAGCATGCACCAGCACACTAACATCAGTCCATGTGCTATGTAGATAAAATAATACAGGGATTAAGAATACATTCTCATAATGTTAGTAAACTCATTTGACATAAAGATATAATAAAACTTTAACGATTTCTAAATGAGGCAGAAGAGGAAGGTTAACTTCCTTGCTGTGCTGTTACCAGCTTCTCTTTCTATTTTAAACAAGTGTAGGTTTTATACGTCAGAACGCTGGCTCTCCTGTGCCCAGAGCACGGTGCGTTCTGCAGAAGCATGGATACGTCTGGAGATACATGTGTGCCAACACCCAGACGGAGCCTCGCCTCTCCGGGCACGCTCGCCCTCACTGCGCTAACATGTCTCCCTGCCGATGAACGGCCATCGTCACCCCTTACGTATGACGGTGACGTCACACTGGATGTGTGATGTTCTTAACTTCAGCTCAAGGCCGTATTAAAGCAGACTTAACAGTTAAATGGTTGCTATTTTGTGCGTACGAAGTAAGACAGAGTGCGTCTCTCGTGTATTTCTGCAAATACTTACTGAGTATATCTGTAAGGCACTGTTCTCTTCCCCAAGCTTACGGCCAGGAGGACCCACACGAGGTTTAGCAGAAAACAGGAATTTCGTGCCTGGCGCCCCGCCCGCCCCCACCGCGCCCACCAGCAGTGATGCTGTCTCAGAAAGCAGAGTTCATCGTCTACTGCTTAGCCACGGGGAAAGTAGAAGGGAGTAAGTGTCTACTCCGAGATACAATTGTATCACATATTATAAAATCCTAAAATTCCAGGGCAGGGGCTGAGGACTTTAAGGATGCCCGTCTCTCGGGGAGGCAGCAGGGGCCATGGAGTCGGCGGCAGGGCGGCCGCGCCAGAGACTCGCGCCGCTCGGGAAGGATTCCTGCGGCGGCTCATAGGCCTCTGCAAGAGTCTCACCTTCCTGCCCAGCGAGGAGCCGGCCCTGGGGTGAACAGTCCACAGCCTTCCGAAAGTCTGCCGTGGACATTAAAGAAAGGAGGAGAAGACATAAATCGTGGAGAGCCATAGCCGGTAAACCTGAACCTGATTTCCTTGAAACACAGGAACCAGAATAAAATGCATGATAAAAGCTTCCCTCCTCGTCGGGGGAAGCTTACCCGGAGATTCGGAACCAGAAAGAAGATAAGGAAGCAGTCGCCACGTCTCCACAGGAAAATCAGACTCTGGGCGAGAGAAGCTGAATTTTCCCACGTGCATGTGTCTGTGTGTGGATGCGCGTGTCTTCGGAGTGTGAGATCGACCGCGCCAGACGGTTTACCGCGTGCAGACCGAAACAGCCTCAGCTCGGGTGCCCAGGTGCCCAGTGTTCCGCTCGGACACGCATCCGCATGGGCAAGACACAGGTCATGAGCGTCCCAGCTTCCTGAAACAACCTCTCATCGGGGCAGATTTCGTTTCTCTGGGGCAAGCCCTGGGGACCGCAGCTCAGGGGATCCCCGTGATTCCCACGGGGACCGGAGAGTCTGCCCCGGGGGCCACTGTTCCTGCAGGGGCAGCTCTGCTGTCACGCTAGAGAGGGACACGCATGTGCGCAGGGTCGGGGTGCTTGGCCAGGGCTTGAGGGGTGACTGTAGGTGCTGGATGGTAAGTGACCAGAGGCCAAAGGAGTCCGCACACACTTGAGATGGGCACAAAGGAGCCCAGCTTGCACAAGCATGAGGTTCAGCGGGGCTGGCCGGGCAGAAGATGTCTCTGGCACCTGGGAGCGGACACATCCACATGGACGTCCATGACATCCCCTAAAGGGAGGGCGCGGTGGATGGTGACGAGGTGGCCTTCGGGGGTCTTTCTTCCTCGGCGAACATTTTCCCCACACAGTGCTCCTTGCAGGGCAGACTGAATTTGTAATCCTCACCCCACCTGCCGCGGTCCCGCTGTGTCACATGGGACACCTTACCTGGCTCTGCTCTGTGTCCGTTTCCTGATCCGCACGATGGGGAGTAAACAGCAGCTCCCCCGGGGGAAGGGGTGAGCACCGGGTCAGAGGATGCGGCACGAGCTTGGGGGAGGGCGTGGGGCACAGCCGTGCTTCTCAGTACCCCATCCCGGTCGCCGTCACCCGGCACACCGCAGCTGTCCCTGGTCGGAGAGAGAGGCGGGGGTGCGGGGAGCCCGGGCCCCAGCACGTTCTGGCAGATGATCTGGACGGCTCGTCCTTTCGGGTCATGATGTTGCCGCGGGACTCGGAGAAACGCTGACCACGAGCCACGCTCCTGCTAGTTTGGACCCACGGGTGCCTTGAAACCAGACCGCGGCGTGCCGTCTCCCGTAGGGCCACCACCGCCCCGTGGCTGCGTCCCATGCTCTGCTGGAACGCATTTCCTGCCCCAAGGAACTTTCAACCAGAAACTGGCCTTTCCCTCCGTGCCCCCGAACTCGCGTGTTCGGAGGCCTGTCTTCGCGTTTGAGCGGAGACTTGCTCATTGTCATAGGGTCCAAAGTGCTTCATAAGCGCTAATTATTACTCCAGTAAATTTTTTTTTACATTTTTCTCCAAAAGAGTGAAATAGAACAGCATAAGCAGAAAAACATAAAACGCAAGAATTGTTTGATGGGCCCCGGCTGAGATTCCTGAACGCGAGCGCTGTGCGCCAGGAAGCGTTGGATGCAGTCACTGCCTGACGACGGGCCACGCTCTGACTGGCACCTTTCGGAGGCCCGCGTCTCCTCTCTGACGAGGGCTGGAGGGACTGACCCGGTCGCGTCGGTCCTCGGAAGAGCTTCCTGAAGCCCCTCCAGACGCACGCAGATTTTACAGGGCGGGCGGGAGAAGCAGCCCAGACGGCAGGATGTGCCGTCAGCTGGGCTTCCCGGGCGGCTGGGACGTGCAGGTCCCGGGAGGCCGCGTCGACACACAGGCAACGGCTCCGCTCGAGCTCCCTGGACAGGGCGGGCGACAAGGACAGAAAGATGCGGGTGGCGTACGGGTTGAGGAAAGAGGTGTGCGTCTGCAGCACGGAATTCTCAGGGACAGAGAAGCAAAATGGACGATCTGGCAGGGGAGGACCATTGTCTTTAAGACCCACGAAGTGTGTTTGCTTTCGGTGAAGGAAGAAAAGCCAGCCCTTGAGAACTGTGCTTACTGTGGGTACTAGCGACACAGCGCGATGTCTGTGTCCACACAGGGTGTCCCTGCTGCCCTCGGCGTGGGTGATCTCACAGATGTTAGCCTCCCCTGTGCTCAGGAAGGGTCAGTGGCAGCTGCGTGAGGGGCGTGAAGTGCTCGCTCTTACTGAACGGACGTTTATAACACGCCTAGATAACATCTCTGTGTTCATTTAAAATTCAGCATTACTGGACTATATACACATTGGGTATTATATACTATATATGAATAATAGAGGCATTAGATATTATTATAGGCATTTTATTATGTATCTGTATATAAGATGCACATACATATACACATTACCTGGTAAATTGTGTGTGCATATGTACGTGATTCTATGTGTGTGTGTGTGTCCACATATACATTAAGGTTGCCAGATTTAACTCACGGATAAGCTATTTTTGTCAGTGTTTGCAAACACCTTATTTCGGTACCTGTGTCTACGTTGGTAAAGATGTCGCACGTTACGCCTGCATTAGGCACGGCCCCTGGCAGGAACGTTGCTGATCAAAAGGCAGAGGAGGGAATCCTGTAGAGCAAGTGCTGTGGCGTAAGAGCTAATCCACTAACTGGTGGCATTACAAGCAATTAGGGTTTTAAAATGTGCGTGTATGGTCCTCTCTGCCACAGAGCCAAGAGGAACACAGACTCTCCTGCTCACAAGGCATTTCCCCTGTGTGTACACGGCGTGCTTCTGTGCGGACAGAAAGGCAATTATGTTTTTAATACACTTATATTCTACGCATCTCCTCATTGTTCCAGGATAATGAGTCATTAGAAAAAGGGAGAAATATAATACTCAGCAGTGCAGCTCACTGGCTGGTGTGAATCATCATTGTGTCCGTGAAGTGCAGGTTCCTGACGACTTGGAGAGCCCAGATACCAGCAATTTCTGTCCGAGTGCATTTTCAGCTCCTGATTCAGAGAAGCCTGCCACCCCCTGCCCACGGTCCACGACGCCTCCACCCGCTAGAGGCACACAGGCATGCCCGATGGCAGCACAATTCTCTGGGTACAGGTGAAGGCTGTCTAGATGCCGCAAATGGGCTGCTGCAGATAACCTGATAAATGCACGAATGTAGATCGTGTTGTGGGTACACGTTATATGCATTACGTATATTTGGGCGACAATCATGGATTTCACAAATTGCCTGGCAGGTTTCAGCAGACCATTCCCGGCAGGTAGAGGTGAGCGGGGCCACGGCTTGAAAGACAGGAGGAATGTCAGGGTTCACGCGGCTCACTGCGGAGGTCCTGATTATCCCCACTAACACCGGATAACAGCCGGCCTCCATCCGAGATGCTCGCGCATCAGCCATGCAAAGGGAGCTGGGGGAGAATCATAGGGGTGGAGGAAAATGTTAGCAAAGGTTAAACATCGCTCTTCAGAACCCTCGGTGTGCTCCTCTCCCCTGCTGCAAAATGTCAGATGACCCTGCCCAGACCCCGGGCGGGCAGGAGGAGCACACCTCCGATACCACACGTGCCTTCGGGCTGGTGTCTGGATGACGTTTCTGTGGATCGAGGGCCTGTGAAATGCCACATACACTGGTTGATAATCTGTACATGTTATGCAAACAAAATGGGTATTTTCCATGGAAAGATCAGAGATGACCCTTGAAATCTGAGAAAAATTGTATTTGCGGTAGACTTAAATATCCATATTTTAAACCCCCCTAGCAACCTATTTGGTTGGAGTGATTAGAAGCATTCCAACGTTAAGGAGAGCACTGCTCGGCAGATCCTATGAAAGGTCTGGATGAGAACATGTTAAGATACAATAAAAGCAAAAAAATCGTACTATTTCATTTTTCAGCTAAAAGATTCCAGAACTACTTAACAAGACACAAGCAATGTATAGGCAATTCTTACACCATTTTGCATACATATGTAAATGTACCTGCTATTTGTTTGACATAATGCAAAGCCAAACAGGATTACTTCTGTTCTGGGGGAGATTTGGGTCTGGAGGACTCATAACACGGAGGAATTGAAACAAGAAATGCTATTCACAGGATCCATGCTTTGGCTCATGGTTATGCTGGACACATTTTCATAGCTATAAAAAAAAAAAAAAAAAAAACAAGACCCATGGGGCTACCTTACATTTTTAAATAAATAATTGGAGATAACATATATATATATATTAAGCAATTTATGTTTTTGAGTCAGAATGATTATAACCAACTAATACTATTGCTCAAATAAAAAACTCCAGTAAGGCCAATTAGTTAGGTGGCAATTCCAATGGTTGTTATGAACCAAAAGCCTTTTGTGAATCCTGGACAGCACGAAGCAGAAAAGTGTACAGTTTAATCAGCCTATTGGTAATAGGTCATAATCATGGTAAACTACAACTTTACAGTTTGCAGCAAGTCAAATTGTACACAGTATTACATTGACTCTTTTATGAATACCTTACTAACATACTTTATTTGTATATTATTATGGTACAGAAACAGCCCTGAAACTACTGAATTTCTAAATGATTTTGACATGTGCTAGGGAACATGAACATTGCATCTTTTTTCATACAATAATGACAATAATAATATTTGCAAGCTAAGCATGGTACTGATGAAATTTTAGGCACTCTCTTTAAAATTCATCAAAAGATTTATACTTAATAATGTGGAACACTGAGAGACCTTTTGATTGCTAAATTTCTAAGATGCTATTCAAGTAAAAAAAAAGCCATTTAGCACATCTTTATTAATATAAGATATAAACACTTCTAACAGTTTGTAAAATCAATCTTCTTCATAATGTTTTTGCATTATGCTCCCAAGAAAACATTAGTAAACTTCTTTAAATCATCCTACATATATGTAAATATGAAATGTATAAAATAATTACGTGAGTGTGTAGACATACAGTTCTACTACCCATTTGTCTAACCCTGTGCTTCAGGAGGAAAAGAAGGACAAGATATAGGACAAGTTCCTCAAGTCGTTCTAAGTAAAATATTTGTTTTAATGATCTAAGCACTTATTTCTAAGAAATAAAGTAAGAGGATAAATAAGGGCCCCAATAAAAATCTAAGCATAACCCCCCCACACACACACACACGTACAAGCCACTGTGGAGTCACGTCGTGGTGAGGCGGTACTTGGTGGCAGTGGACTCCCACGTGGGTAGAGCATGGTGGTTCTTGGCCGAGGCTCCAATATTACTCAAAACAGCTCTCCCCAAAAACGGGTTGCATTTCAGTTCACTCTAAGCCAAGACAGTACAGCCTTCGCTCCTTTGAGATTCGGAGGTAAAGACAAACCCAGGCCCGCTTCCCCCAGGACTCCTTGGAGGGGTGGTGGGGCGTCCTGGGGGGCGCGGGGACCGCAGGCCTCCAAGGCCCACCCCAACCTGAGAGTCCACACCCTTGCTCCTGGACCAGACCCAGGCTGGAGCATCCTTCCTGGAGGCGCCGCCGCTTCTGGATCCTGGGGGATGCACTGCCATCTAGTGGCCGCCTGGGGCCTCCGCTCAGGCTCTGAAGACCTGCAGAACAGGTGCCTTGTCTTGGCCTGGCTCTGCAGGAAGCGGGCTCCAAACCGTGCCCACGGGTGTGGCCAGGACCCCCTGGGGACCATCGGGTCCCAGTATGTGCTGAGACTAGTTAGTGCTCGCCCGCTCGGCGGTGGGGTCAGGCAGAGGGAAGCAGCCTTCCCTGTAGGTCAGGACAATGCAGCCTGGGCCAGCTGGCCATGGCAGAAGGAAAACAGAGGGCAGTGTCTGTCCAAATTGCAGCCCCTCCCTGACCCTCGGGGGTCTGGGGCCATCAGGGAGCACCAGCCACCCTGGCCCACCAAGCACCCGCTGAAAATAGCAGTCGGGACTCTGGGGCACTAAAGCTGCAATATTGGGGGGAAAATGAGCAGGGAATTAGCCATTCTGAGAAGCTACTGAAAACAGCCATCCAAATGCACCCTAGAAGAAATGTTTTAGAAAAAAAATGTCAGGTGACAGAACTTCTCTGATTTGCGTATTTATTCCTACCGCTGTTTGGTCATACAGACTAACAAGCAATGGTCTACAGACCTCCCTCAGCAGCTTAACGGCCACGGGAGGGCTGATACCAGTACGCTAGTATCTAAACTAGCATAGAACTGTTCTTTGCAAATGGCAGAAAAAGTGTGTGCGTGTGTGTGTGTGCACGTGCGTGTGTGTGCACGCATGTGTATCATTTTTTTTCTAATTCCAGAGCCATGAAGTTATTTTGAGATCATCCCAGATTGGTGAAGGGGCTTCAAACAGAATGATTCTTTTTTAACATTTAAGAAAGTTCTTAAAAAATAAAACAAGATGAGATCAGAGAGGGGGACAAACCACAAGAGACTCTTAATCATTGGAAGCAAATGGAGAGCCACTGGAGGGGAAGGAGGTTCAGGGTTTGGGTAACTGTGTGATGGAGATTAAGGGGCATGTGATGTGATGAGCCCTGGGTGTTTACGTAAGACAGACGGATCACGGACCTCTATCTCTGGAACTAATAATACATTACATATTAATTCATTGAATTTAAATTTAAAAATTGAAAAAAGAAGAGAAAAGAAAAAAGCCTCAAAAACCTGAATGGAACTCAAGCATTAATATTATGCATATGGCTCAGTGTGCGCACATACCACACACACAAAGCAAAGAACATAAATGTTTATAAATATAAAGTATTGCAAAGGAACCACACAACACCTTCTCCTTAATGATTATTTTGAATATCTTTTAAAAACACAACATTTTTCCTTTATATTGGACTATATCAAGTCCTGGGGGGTGATGAACCTATTTCCAAACACAGCCGTAGATTTTTACATACAGCAACACTCATGCCCACGGTAATGGAGAAGACCCCTCACCTGTCACCAGTTCCTCACCGGCAGCTCTGCCCGCGGCTTTTCGGAATATAAGCCAATAGAGACAATCCCCAACTACCACGTATGGCCTTGGATCTTTCAACTGGTGTGAAAGCCAAACAGGAAACTGTACTGGGAAGTTTGAATTTGGATTTGGATTCTTGAATTTGGATTCTTTCCCACGAGGGGCTCATGGTCCTATCCTCTGCCAGGGTGTGGGGTGGCCACAGCTCCCAGTCAGCAGCGATCGGGGCATCAATGATGGGACCTCGGACAGCCTCTGCACACCCCGCTCGGCTCTTCCCTCCACTAGAGTGTTCAGTGCCTTGCACCAGACACTCAGGCCGTTATCATCGAAGAGGCTTCTCATTGGACGATGTCATCCGCCGTGGGCTGACGGAGGTGCCCCCAGCTTGCTTCGGTGGGACAGGCTACCTGTGTTGTTTAGTAGGTTCGATGTCCTAAGTGCATTTCTGACTTAAGATATTTTTCACTTACAGTGGGTTTATCAGGACACAGCCCCATCACAAGGCAAGGAAGATCTCTGGCATGTTCCCAAGCCACCAGTGATATCTTCTTTGTTTTCCCCCAGAAATCCTGGGTGTGTTTATTACTTGGAGAATGTGCGCATGGGACTCTAGGAGCCGATGTGTATCCTACACGCACGACTGGGGTATCCTTCCTTTCTTTCCTAAAAATGATTTTCATGAAGCCTCTGGCCTCATTACTGAAAACAAGGGCATCTGCCTCTCTGCCCACACCTGATCGGGACCCCGGGCTGCTAGGGCTGGCTGGTGAGGCCCGGATCCCAGCGGCGCTCTCTGGTTTACTTGCCTCCTCTGATGGGCTTGACGAGAGAGGGCGATTCATTATAGGTAATACGGTAAATGCAAATTACATAGAACATTCCCTCCACGGGGAAAAACCACAGATTCCCTACCTGCCTGTGTGGGATTTCTGTAGCAATACATCTTATACTCACGCAAAACAGTACCGGGTCTTTTCTCAGGAAGATTAGAAACTCATGCATGCGTTATTGATACTGACATTTCAAATGTATGTGTGCTTAGCAAATCCACATTTATCTCCATACTAAAATGAAGGATATTTATCTCAACTTATTTACTGTTGTTTTTTCAAGGTGTTTTTTTTTTGTACTTTCTTATCACTGCTTTTTAAAAGATAAATAAGGTTATTTGTATTTTGAAATTAAGTGAAGCTTGTTGAATTTTAGATGTCCATGAAATCAGCTTCCATGAACCTGAGATTGGAAAGGTCTAGGGCAGAAACATCATGGCTAACGGCAGCAGCAGATTATCTGCAGAAACAAGGAATCGTAGACTGGTATTTGCGACGGAGAAGCTTGTTTTCTAATAAGCGGGAACCGCTTTGAATGCCGGAGTTCTGCCACCTAAGGGCTGATTTGGGTTTATTTTACTGTGTCAAAGGGTGTCCTTGACAAGCACACAATTGGCTGCATTTTGACTCTGTTAACAACAACAAAACTAATAGCCAGTTACAAACCTTCCTTGCCAGAGCGGCCGCACCAAAGGGCTTTCATCGGAAACTACCAGAAGCTGCAAGGTTGTTAGAAGCGGAACTCGCTTCCCGCCCTCTACAGACGCCATCAAAGGCGGTCTTTCCAGGTAAAATGAAGCCTTGAGCCCACGTCCCCGCCCTCCCCTCCTCCTGCATGTGCAGGGGTGGCGGTGGGCCTGGCCGGCGCTTCATTCCCGCACAAGGAGTGGCTGCAGACTCGACCCCAGCCCGCTGACAGCTGATGGCCGGGCCGTCAGACTCAGGAGCAGAACCTACGGGAATGGCCGAAGCCCCAGTACTGTCAAATTATGACTGAAACAGAGCGACGTGCATTCTGAAACACTTGGCTAGCACTCAGCTCGGGCACTAGCTATGAACGAAATACAACACAGCCAAGCCATTAAAAACACATAAATGTAATGATTTGGGTATTCGTCTTGCGTGCTTCGTTAGGAGTAAGAACTCAGCGGACCTGTGGGCCATGGAAGCTCCCCGCCGCCACACACTCTGAAACAGAGGACCCCGCGTTCATTTACATATCGCCCAAGAAGAGGAAAATGTAAATCCTAGTCCTCTTATCAAAATCAGATTGTGCATTTTATCCAAGAGTGTGATTTTGTATTTTAAAGAGCATGCGCATAAGCACGCACCAAAACCCGGCTTGATCACGGCCCAATTTCTAGGCCCCGGTCTTAGACCAATGGGCTGGGCATTCTGGACCAGTTGTCGACCCTCTCTGGGTTTTCCCACATAAATGCAGCCCAGCAGGCTGGCTCACTTCAGAGTCACTATTGATGCTGTTATGCTGGAGGAGGAGATGCTTATTTCTGGACGAAATCCCCTGCCATGGGTTCCCATCTGCTCACGATGGCCCAGATTCAAAACCAGGAATGGGCAGATTTCTTTGCAGAGGGCCAGAGACCAACTATTTGAGGTTTTGTGGGTCATTCAACCTGTCGCAACTCCTCCCTCATGATGCTGTCAAGGGAAAGCAGCCATAGACCCCACACCCACCAGTGAGCAAGGCCACGTTCCAATAAAACTTTATTTACAAAAATGGACAAGACAGTTTCCACTCAAGGGCCCTTGTTTGCCCACAGAGGAATGGGTTCCAACCTTCAGACTGTGAGTCCCTTCAAGGTCTTGACCTCTGCTTTGGCCAACAGGGCCACCGGCATTAGGGGACAGATGAACTCCATGGCTATCCTCACCGTTTCAATTTTTGCCATGAAGTAAAACTTCATAAACTATGTACTTTTGAAAGTAAGGAAAACAGCAAATACATACTCAAGGAGAGAAATGGACATTCTTATTTTTTTTTATTTTATGCACAATTTCTCATTTTCTTCCTTCTCTGCATGGACTGAAAATACATACGACAAATTGAACATCATCTGCACAAGAGAATGAGAGACCAAACCCATGTAAGTCACGGCACCGCCAACCTCCTTTGATGACGGTCACGGTCGCTGACGCTGTTGAAGGTGTCGTGCCCCTCCCGCAGCCGCTCCGTGTGCTGTTAGCGGATCTGCGGGGGTCAGAACGCAGTGACAGAGGGTTAGAAACAGTCACACGTTTGTCTTTGAAATGGAGCCGTGAGGAGTCGCCGCTCAGACCCAGGCCCAAACCCGCAGCCCAGGAGCCGTGGGCAGAGGAGGGAGCGGGTCCGGCTCCCACGGCTTCCCTGGGAGGCTTTCTCCGCGTCGCGCCGTCCCTCTTTCCTCTTTCCAGCCTTCTCTGGGGTCTTTCTTTCTGGAAATGTGAGCAGGGATCCTGTCAGCCCATGACTGACCTTGACTCCGGGAATCCTGATTAATGCTGAAAATCGTCAGCTAGTAAATAATTTCAAAATCACGTCAAAAGGAAGATGTAGAAGAAAAAACCACTGACACCTTTGGCAAAAGGCGTCTCTTCCTATAATCCATGCAGGGTCTCAATCTCAACATTTAGTAGATGACAGATGGGAATGCTATATACATACGTGTAGATATGTCTGTATGTCTGTGTGTATTTGTGTCTGTATTTTTTTAAGACAAATGTATTTGTCTTATCTGCATCTTATCTCTTAGTTTCAGCTGGAAGCTGTTTTAACAGTTTCCTAAACATGAGAAAAGTAAACAAATAAGAAAGCAAATAAATAAAATGTTTTTCGGGGTCAGCTATTTTCCTCATTTGAGGAGGCTCGGTACTGTACATTTTGTAGTACTTATTTAATGCTTCTAATTAAGTGAAATGCTTTTGCTAATTCTGAATCTTCATTTACTGTAATTGTGGACCTAAACACTCCCAGTAGGGTGCCTTTGGAGATGGCTCTAAATTCACTGTGATTGTGCACACGGTGGCTATAGGAATAACCTGTTTAATTCTCCAGCCATGGAGGCTTGTTGCAAAAGTTGATCCATTTCGGTAAGTGCCTCTCCCCTCTCTGGAGGTGGTCCTTGACACAGCAAATGAACTATCTTCTTCCACAATAAATACTAAATAACTGCATTTCAATCCCTATGTCGCTATACATCTATGCAAAAATTACCGTGCGAGGGTACTAGGTGTGGGATAGTTGTGTCTCTTTTACTGCCTGAGACCCGGAGAAAATGAGCTTCCTGACCTTTCTAAAGCTGCGTCCGCCCGACAGGAGAACGCCGCTCGTCTACGGAGGGGTTTTTGTAAGAGTTACAATAATTTCCCCAAAACACAACTGCCCGCGATGGTCACTGTTTATGTCCTTGTGCCGAAAGATATGTCATATTTTTAAATTTGATTTACACTGGTGTTTTTGGTCCCGTTTTGTCGTTCTTCTCTAACCTTGCCCTGTGAACCCGTCTAGAAGTCGACGGCTTCACAAGGTGAGAGATGTCCCTCGGGTGGGTCCGGCGTCTGCGTCCCCCAGACTCCGTCGAGCCCAGGAGAGAGCTCCCTCTGTCCAAGACACTGCTTAGAAAGACGCCACCGATAATTAAGCAGGAACGTCCCGGGACAGAGTGCTTGCGAGGGAAACAGAGTCAGGAATGTCTCCCCGCCAGCCGGCGGGGACACTGCTCCCCGGAGGAGTCACCAGGGGACCAGTCAGAGCCGGGAGCCTGTCGTAGGAGCGCCCTGGGGACAAAGTGCAGGTGAAAGGAAGGAAATTTGTCACTCATTAAATAGAACCTACACGGGGAAATGCACGAGAGTCCGTGGATGAGCCCAGAAGGAACGCGAGGTGCGTGTCTCTCCACGTCTGGTTTAGAGGGCCTTTGTATTTCCTTCATTCGCGTCTGTATTTTCTAGGATTTCTACAACAGATGCGTTTGTTTCATTATTTTCACGAGAAAAAAAGTGAAAGTAATGGAGAAATAATACTTACAATAGTGTAGTACCGGTAACAAGCAAACAAAAAAAGAATCAGTTACAAAAATGGGCTGTCCTGAGTCAGACCTCATTTCCTATCCACACCACCTGGGTACATGAGTCTGTATTGCTAACGAGTGGGGGGAGGTGGTCCAATGGCTATTTCTGATCAAACCGGTTGCTTTTTGATGAGCAAACGTAAATTTAACTCCTCACCCCACGTCATACTCTAAAACAGTGTCCTGGCACCTTAGGGACTGAGGGCAAAACATACTAGTAACCGGAGGAAGAAGAAAGCATTTAAGGTGCAGATGAGTCGGCAAATGTTTGGGACACATCGTGGCAAAGAGACTGTAAAAGTGGGGAAGACAGGTGCCCCGTGGCCGCTGTCCTGGCCAGGAGAGCCATCAGTACAGCGGGAAGCTTACAGAGGAAATGGGTTCGCATTTTAATCTATCTGGTGGACAAAGTCTACTATTTACATGTGTTTTAAAAGCTCCTACAAATCAGTACAATAAGAATAAATCGCAAAATGGTCAAGACTTAGTGGCGAGTCCGATCAGAGCTGATAGGACTCAGGGTACGTCCGAGCTCTCCGCCGAGCTTCCCCGTCTTCGAGCGATCGTGGGCTCCATGCTCACTGAGCCCGCAGCTCTCGGGTCCCTCCCCTGCTCTGCCCTGCGCCAACCACACCGGACAGAGCCTGTTGTCTGGCCCTGTCGTGGAAGAGGGTGAGAGTGTCCAGAGCTGCCAACCTAAAACCGTTTCTCTGCAGCCTTTACTATGGAATGGCAGCGTGGCTGTTCACAGAATCCTTGCTTCACTGTTTTTCCCCTTGATTTTCCTGAAAATAGTGACACGTCATCATGATCACTAGTAGTATGATTTCTTTGCTCTGCTTGTATGTTGTTTCTGAGAATTCTGATACCAATTGAACTCCCTTTGCCCTTGGAAGATGTTTGATTTTTCTGCTTCGAAGCCCTAGGGACATTCTGATCATCAAACATCAACGCTTTATCAGGATACGTCTCGGGAAGATCGCTCTGGGTCCATCGTGCCTGGGACCTGGTGGAGGCCCTCAGTGTGGGCCTCGTCTTCCCCAGGGTCGGGATGGCTTCTGCCACGCCGGCGTACGCTCGGTCCGCTCCCTCGCGTGGTCCGTCTTCTGAGCTGCGCCCGCCTTTCAGCCCTGGGCTCCCGGACCCTTCTTACTTTCCACGTCATTTCATTCTCCTTGTCTTCTGCGTGGGTTCAGAATTGTTTTTTACGGTTTCATCCGAATGTTCTTCTTGTTCTCTTGTCTCCATCCACTTCTGAGACACGTTTGTATCTTTCTTTTCCTTCCGTGTTCCGTGATTTTCCCTTTCGCCCCTTAGCGTATCCATGTTGGTTTTCAAGTGTTTGAAGCTTGATTGATTTTTAAAAATCACATGTGTTTAAGGATAGTTAATGGAGTTTGGAGTCACTGCATTGTATTTTTTTCTTTCTTTCTTTTCTTGAAGGGAGGAAATTGAGAACACCTAAAATGTTTTGGTTTTCATTTTCTGCATTCTTCTGAGACTGGATTTGAACTTTGTGATTGCCTCTGTGTGAGTCTTTGGGGACACGGGTCCCACGCACAGGGGTTGAGACCCTGCAGTGCGGGACGGGAGACGGGGCAGAGGGGCGGCCATCTGAGTTTTCCTGCTGAGCAGGACTGTCCTCACCAGCTCTCTGAGGGACCTCCCTCCCCTCCCACCGCCTCTTACCCTGAAGGAGCTTTTCCCCCAATGCCGCCTTGGAGACGGGGCCTTCCTCAGGCTGTCCCCACAGGGCTCCATCTTCTAGAACCCTCCCTGGGTCATCTCTTCTTGAGTTTCTTGGGGTGATTTTAGTTCACTCTGTGGTGAGGACTTCTACCCAAAGTAGGAACTTTTCTCATTTCTGGGCCATTTTTCAGGACTCCTAACTCTACAAAGTCTTGCCGGGAAAGCTCTGGAATAGAACTCTCATTCTAGAGGAAGTTCACCACAACGGATCATTTGAAGACTGCAATAGTCTCCCTTCCTAATTATGCTCTCTGGTTCCATTTATTTTGTTTCTTCCCATCTGTACAGTTTTCGACAGGGTCAGATACCATTACCTCAGATACTCTGATGTCCCCTGAAAATTGACTTCCGAACGGATCTAACTGTAGGAGATGTGCTGGCAATTCCGGTTGTAACTACCATAGGGGAGTAAAGTTTCTCCAGAGCGAAATTAAGAAAAACTAAGAAGGACAGTTCTACAAGAAGTGTTATTTCATTTGGCATTTGGTCACTAGTCCATAAATTGTGTAAAATTTTGGTTATTGTGATATAATTAGAAATCTAGCTGAAATGATGGTAAGAAAAATAAACTTCATGACATGCATGCACTATATATATATATATAGTGGGATATATATATATATATATATATATATATATATATATATATATATAAAATCTGGGGGTTATTCTTTACTCTTTTATCCTCCTAAAGATCTCCAGAGACCTGAGCAGGCCAGTGATAACTGAATGTGGCCATTTTTATATAGTGCCTCTTTGAGTTTTATAGTGCCTTTTCCAAGGTACTGAGGATAAAGCATGTTTGTGTGACAAGTGTCCCGAGCATTTCTGTCTCTGGTGTGCAGCCCAGGACCATCACGCCCCGTGTTCTGCAGACGGAAGAGGACATCCGTGCCCCCGGACCACACCGCGTAGTTCCCGAATTACAGTGAAGCGAGCTGTGGCTCCCTGTGAGGAGGGGACGTAACGGGGACTGTCCCTTCCTGCTCGTCTCCCGGCTCATCTCCTGTCCCGACTGGACATCTCCGTCCCCGCTCTTTCTCCGGGAAACAAGCTTCTCTCCATTTCTTCTTCCCACGTCCCCTCCATGCGCCGCTTCCCACAGGAGGAGGTTTATAAACTCAGTCCTTCATTTCACTCTGCCATGACGTCCGTCACCCTTACAGCGGTGCACGCTGAACGTGGCTGCCGGTTCGGTGCCTGCCTCCTTCGAGACCGGAAGCGCAGTGTGGCCCGGAACACGTCAAGGTCTGCGTCACCGTCGCCCGGTCAGCTAGAACGGGGGACTGCTCCGTCAGCACCTGTGGGATGCATGAGGGAATGAATGAGTTGGTGCCTCTTAACGGCTCTTGGGAAAGTGATCTTGGGAGAGCAACGTCTCGGAGACCTGGTGACCTCATCTGTAGGAGGAAGATGGAAGCAAGAAAGAGAGACAGAGGCAGGGAAGGCGGGAGCAATAATCCAGTGCAGCCTTCATAAAATAGTCATTCTGGACCAGGTGAAACAAGGTGTCCAGAGGGATTAAATATCTGGTACCCAGGGGCCAGAACACTAAATGTTATTGTAACGGATTGTATCCCATTGTAAGCCCAGATTTTCTTTCTTCATTGTGCATATTTCAAACCAATTTTGACTGGGGCTGGGAAGCATACAAAGGACATCAGTCACTCAAGCCAGTGGTTACAAGGGCCAAATCCAACTGAACCAGGCCCTGAAAACGGCCTCTGGTAGAAAGCCGGGAGCCCACGTCACTTTCCGGGCTCTGGATCCCCAGAAACCACAGTGTGGCTCAGCTTTTTGCTCCAGGTTTCTCTGTGGAATTTGTGGGGTCGTCCTAGTCCTTTCCCCCGCTTTGGGACTCCCTGCATAGGGGACACGACTCTCTCCCTGCTTGTTTCTGACACAGGCATTTGTCACCCCCCCATTTCCCTCATTTGCTTAATTGGGTCACTCGACTCGGCAGCAGCTCAGTTGTCAACCCGCGACCGTTGGACACTGTAAAGCGTAAGAACAATGACTTCATCTCTCAGAGTTCGGGCTCTTTATGTGTTCCTCAGAATAACCACTTTGTAGCATTTTCTTGCTGTTATTGTTAAATATTCATAAGATTCTGTCTGCTTACGGGATAATTATATTACATTAATATGGTATGAACAAATGAAAGCAGTAATTATGCTTTTATCCCCTCCTATTTTGCAATTTACAGTTTGCTTGTTTGGAGAATAAAAGGAAATTGCCACATTTGAAACAATATTATTTCATTTCTAAACAAGGGAGAACGCAAGAAGCCCACCCAGGGTGACAGGTTAAAAAAGACTTACTCCTTCACTTCTTTTAGGAAAAGACCCTGTCTTTGTATCATTTTGTAAACTGGACAAAATTAGCAGATAGACAAAGCTAGGGATACATATTTTTTAGAAAAAAAAAAAAGGCAGAAGGAATCTCTTCATTGGGAGATAATATTTGCTTCGAGCAATAGCAAAGAACCGAGACATTTTAAAGTGATTGGCCCAAACCGTTTCAATGTCCAAACCCAGATTCATGTTCCTCTTCGGAGAAGGTTTCTTCTCTCCGATTCCTCCAGGAAACAGACTCCCGCTTCCGACGGCCTGATGCTCTGTGGGGGTCATCTGGTGAGTGTACAGGTGGCTAGAAAAGGCTCAGAAGGAACCTCCACTGATGTTTTATGTACCTACTCCGTGTTCGATGGAGACTCATCGAAGGATTCTAAAACGTGTATGCAAATTTTGATTAAAACTGTTTCCGTCTTTCTCGGTGGGGCCCTGTCTAGCGTTAAAATATATTGAGTGTGAAACTGTATTCTGAAATGTATTTTACTATTATGCGGTTGGATACGCTTCAAATTTAAACATATTTTAAATATTGTTTAAATAACGGTAAAATATCAAATGATTTGCTTGAAGGATTTTATTCCTTTTAAAGAAATAGTATTAATTACTTTTGTATTATAAGCAATTTATTCATAAAGAAATCAAAAGGATAATTTCTGCCACACACCTGAGAAGAAATGTCCCGCTTCAGCCACTGCGAAACGTGGAACCCTAGTCTAATATTCTATTCTTTCCTACGACATTTGTGGTGATTGTACAGGATATTCTAATCAACCCGTCAGGTCAAGTTCAGCAAAATCATAGGCCAGATCACGCCGGAGACTGTGTTCCAAGCGTACTTGTAAATGACCCAACATCAGGACGCGGGGAGGCAGCGAGCGGCCCTTCCCCGAGACGGTCTTGGGTTCCGGCGGCGCAGCGCGTCCGTCCGCTTCCCGCGCGTGACGAGCACGTGAACACCGGCCCGGAGCCGCACACGACGCCTAGGCAGCGGGAGAAGGGTTAATGCGACCGTGAGATTCCACTAGATGGTCGGAAGAGACCCGGCTTCAGCAGAGGGAGGTCGGCCGTCTGCGGGCGTGCGGGGCGCGGCGCGGGGCGCTGGCTCTGGCTGCTTTCCCTTTCGGCATGGGGAGCTCGGCAAACACGCGGAAGCCCAGGCCACCACCACGCCGTTCCCCTGAGCTCCGCGGCGCCCTGTGACCTCCGGGGGCTCTGACCCGGGACGGCGGCCCGCGGCCCCGACTCGCCTCTCAGGCCACGGCTCCTCTGTGATGAGGCACACGTGACGCACTTGGGTTTTGACAGAAAAGATCTGGGCCACACGCTGACATGGACGCAACGACGTCGCTGAGACGGTTTAAAAAACTGCTGGAGCGAGGCGGAAATTTTAAAAGAATCACAGGAGCGCGTCGCCCGCCCACACGTAGTGACTGAGGAAACTCCAGCCGGTCCACCGTGTCGCAGCCTTAGACAGTGGCCACTGTGCATGTGCTCTGTGAGTCTGGTTTTACTGCTATGCTGACCATCATCGTTGTCTTCTCTTCCGTTGCGGGAGGACATGACCCTTCTGCATGACATATTCGAGGGACTGTAGAGGCTTTTAAACTAACTCGGTGTGTCGCCGGGGGCATGGCTGCCCTGCACCCGGGACTCGACTGCGGTGCCTTCAGGCGGCCAAGCTTTTCACTCTGTCGGTGCCACCCCTGCAAAGAGGTGACACACCAGGACTTAAGAAGCTGAAACGGATTTGGTGGAGAGCAGCAGAAACGATTAAAGACTCGGAAAATAGCTCCTATGAAGGAAGATTAAAGGCTCTGTGATTATTTAGCCTGGAGAAGAGAAGCAGACCTAATAACCATCTTCAGGCCGGTGAAGGGTTATTACACGGCGGACGGTGACCAGCTGCCCCTCTCCACACTGAGGATGAGAAAGGAGGAAATGGGCTTATGTGTCGATAGGGGGATTTCGATGAGATGTAAGGAGCTTCCTCCCAGCGTGGCTCTTACCGCTAGACCCGGTCAAGGAGCCGGGGCGCTCCTGCTCCGGGATGCGGGGCCCCCCCTCTGGAGCAGCCTGTCCCTTCGGGGCTGCCCGGCCGGCCAGGGCACCTCTGGGTCTGGGGAGAGGCCCTGCCCCTGCGTGCAATCCCCCGCGCTCTGACTCCCTTTCTCTCGGTTCCGTCTCCGGCTTGGAGGGGCGCCGTGGAAGCCGGTCTGTGTAAAGGTCACGTATTTCAAACGACCGCTCGGTGAAGAGGGTGTGCGTGCCGGAAGGGACAGGAGGCTGCGGCGGCTATTTATTCTCACTCCGTTTTAATGGGGGATTGTAACGGCACCATCAAAGGACTAGGGAAGCTGTTTTGAAGAAAAGAAAAATCAGAATCAACTCTAGCCTTGAGTTCAAATTCTTTTCAGTAGAAATAAGCTTTGATGTTTTAAAAATAATGTATCCAGCAGGCATTTTCATTTGTTTGTTGGGAAGAAAGAGGAAGAAGGCGAGGAAGGACACGTTTTTTCCCTTTGACATTTGAATGTCCACACTCAGAAGCATTTCTCATGTGTTACTCTTATGTGGGTCTTGGATAAGCCCCGGACGCAAATGTTTGGAGAATTCTCCATGATTCCAGTGGAAACAGCCTCCTTTACACGAGCAGGAAAACAAGCATCGCATCCCTGGACCGTTATCAGCCAGATGTTTCCTTTGTAGGATCTGCCCTTAGCGGGGAGGGTAGTTAGTGGACCCCGATTTCACCGACCCCACCATGATGTCTCCTGCTTTCCCTCGGCACCTCCGTCGATGATGGCAATGTTTGCAATACACTTGCTGGGACCAGAGGAGAAAACACTCTGGTTTCCCGGCAGGAGCTCTGCAACATAGCAAAAGCGATGCTTGTGACACAGAAATCAAATAAAATGGTTTTGTTTGTTTATTTGTTGGTCTGGTTTTTTTGTTTTTTCTGTTTTTGTTGTTTTTCTTTTTGGCAGGGAAGGAGGCTCTCATCAAACACCATCGCCCCCCTCACACGGTATCAAATTTGGATTTCTTTTATAAGGTGCACGCTCTTCTGTCTCCTGCACACCTTTTCGGAATGATTGAAAGTGGCCCCACCTTCCAAACACAGGTCAGCTGTGTCAGCGTGCTGAATGTCCTCAGCCACTCCTGGCCCTCACCCCCTTGCCCAACCCATGCCTGACTCTCTTCCTTCCCTGGGCGACCCTACTATGGCTGCCTCTCCCACTTGTCCCTTAACTGTCTGGGGTATCAGCACCCCGAGAGAGCAAGCAGGCTGTGTTTTAATGTCCCCTCTGCTTACGTGTTTCTCTTGCAGGACAGTGATCTTCCCAGAGTCCGCCCTTTCTGAATTGTATCTCCGTTTACCTAAAACTACTTGACACCCTACAGACACTTAAGCACACGTGGGTGGGCTATGGAGTGGTGCGTAGAAGATGCAGGGCTGGGGGTTGCTGCACTTTGGGTGCAGGAGAGACTGTGGGGGTGGGAGGGAGCATTGGAGGCAGGTCAGGTGCACAGAGCCGTACTCCGTGAGGAGTCTGGCCGGGTCAGACATCCTCTCCTGAGCTTTGGTCTTGTTAACACTCGAAATTAAGTAACTTGTTGGACAACTTCCCGCTGTTTAACAAGAATGGAGTTCATCACATTGCCTTAGGTGAACTCCCTTGATTTTGGAAACCTGTTCTCCTTATTTTAGGGGAAGGTGTATATTAAATTAATTTCACCTTTCCATCTGCCACATCACTTCTGACATCCAACTACTTCGACTTATTGTTGGGTCTCACCTGGCGACGGGTGCCGTCCTCGTAGAGAAGTGACCTTTGTTAGCTGACCGAAGGCTAGAGCAATACCCACTACTCATGCTTTGCTCCTCTCTGGAATGTTGACACCCAACAGGAATTTCTAATTTTCATCAGGCTCAGGGAAGAAGGAATTTTGGAATGCCTTCTCTTTTTTCCATCAAGGGTAGAAATCAGAGTGTTTCTAAAAATTATAAAGGAAAGGAGTATACACTTCTATAAAGCTTTGTTTTAAAAAAAAAAGCAGAGTGGGATGATTTTTGTAATCAAATGGAGTTTTAGAAAGAAACCCACTTTGTAAGTGTGTGGAGAAGAATGAGAACCATTGCTGTCACTGGGGATTTCACACACATGCCCTTCTCGCAAGTCCGTCGATCAGCAGAGCCGTCTACCAAAACGGTCTCAACAGTTCTTTCTCTGCTTTTCCTCCACTTGTGTGGGCACCTCGGACAATGACTCAATCATCCATTTTAGAGGAGACCATTTTTTTTTAAAGATTTTATTTATTTATTTGACAGAGAGAGATCACAAGCAGGCGGAGAGGCAGGCAGAGAGAGAGGAGGAAGCAGGCTCCCCGCTGAGCAAAGAGCCCGATGCGGGACTCGATCCCAGGACCCTGAGATCATGACCTGAGCCGAAGGCAGCGGCCTAACCCACTGAGCCACCCAGGCGCCCCGTGGAGACCATTTCTAAGTAGACACACCCCTCTGAAATTAGGGAAGCTCGTGGATGATTCTGGCTGCCAGTTCTGATAAGGAAAGGGGGTGGCCCGTCATTCTGTAAGTAGTCGCCCATTCTGGAAATTGTTGTGATGACCCTACCAAGTCCTTGCTGTACTAACATCCCTGCTTCAGCCCTAGTATGTTTGTAAGATGTACCCAAACCAGAGAAAAACGTTCAGCCTCTAAAGAAATTCTCTGCGTGGGGCTTATATCCGACAGAGCAGAGTTTCTGATGGACGTACCCCTCCTTCCTCCCCCCCCCCCCGTCTTCCCAGGGCTGAGAGCCACCTACTGTAATTAAATACCCTAAAACTTTTGATAAACCTAGAATAATGTGCATAGGCTTTAAAGCAGCTCACGAGAGATTATGGTTACGGTAACTGTAAATAATGATTCTCGGGGTCTCAGGGTGGGAGCTGGTTTCTGGTTCACCTAAATTACCACAGTAAAACAGCAAAATACATATAAGACCCTCGATTTCCTGAGAAGGAGACATTCTGGATTCTAGGCTATGGAAGACATTGAGGATATTTGGAATCTGGGTAACTGAAGAGAAGTGACTTTTGATGATTCTGAAAACCGAAGATACTCACCACTTGAGGCTAAGGGTGGGGAGAACGGTGTGTGGGAACCACAACTTCTATCTTGTGTCCCCGATGAATTTGTTAAGATCTCAGGTAAGAAGAGCTGCAACCGTCTCCGCAGCCAAGTCCCAGAGCCCTGCTCCCTGCCCCGCCCCGTCCCCTGGCTGTCCTCCCTGGGCGTCCTCCTGTGCTCCCCGGATTGCCCCCGCCACGCGCAGCGCAGGGAGCCCCTTGCAGCAGCTCCCGTCCCCGTCCCCGTCCCCGCGGGAGCTCATCCTCTCAGGAGGAAAGGCCGCTCCGCCGGCCACCGAGCCGCCCCGCAGCATCTCGGCTCCCCGCGCGCCGCCGCCACTGCCAGAACGCGGACCGCACTCGAGGGCCCGCAGGCCACGGCGCCCTCTCTGCGCCTGCGGCCTCCCTCCCTGCTGCACCCCCGTGGACTTTGCGCCCCATGCCGCTGTCTGGCACCCCCGCTTGCTGCAGGTGCTGATCCCGCGCCCGGACTCCCAGTTTCCCTGCGACCCGGCCTCCTGGCCTCCTTCAGCCCCCAGGACCAGCCAGGCGATGTCCAACCCCAAGCCGGGTACCAGAGTCTGGAGGCCACCGCAGCTGGGCGGGGTCGGAGCGCCCCTGAGCCGGACACAGGGCCTCCTCCAACAGGAGGGGAGCTTCAGGCATTGAGGCCTCCACTCTGGAGGACGTGCTGATTTCCAGAAACCCAGCTGGCCAGGAGCCCCTTGCCTATGGCGCAGTGCCCCAGGGCCTTAGGACGCCCACCTAGGGGGAAAACCCCCCATGCACAGGGGCATGGGCTCTGTCAGTTCTGTCCCTTTGCTCCCTTGGCAGTCTGCAGGGATGGTGACCTTAGCAGGTGACCTTGCTCCAGTGCACCACATGTACAGTGTGGAGATCAAACTGCAAACTTCCCAGGAGAGCTTAAGGCCACTTTGTGACCCCGGCATCACCTTGATAAGGAGACTGAGGACGGCAGCTACAGGAGTGACAACAGACATTTGGGAAGCAGGTGCATTGACTGGTAAGTAAGAGTGGAGAGTAGGGCATGGGGGGCTTGGGGCCACAGAGTGTGTACCTGGGGTCACCATCCAAGGTCATGGCCACTGTCTTGCTTCAGGAGTCCCCATAGTGAGGACAAGGAAGGAAGAGGTGGTCTGCCTTTCTGCCCCTCCGCTGGGGAGCCAGGAGACAGGCCGGGTGGTTTCCGTTCCCAGCACTAAGGTGGAGGCTCCTGGCCCAGCCGGACTGCTGCGAGAGGCAGACACGCAGGAAGACGGACGGCCTCCGTCCGCCGCGGTAGCGGGGCCAGCAGCGGCCCAGTAGGGTTCCAGCACAGGTGGCCCAGCTCCCCTCCAAACTCCTGTGCTTCTGGAAGCAGCTTCCTCTGGGTCTTAAACCACCTTCCAAGCCTCCCCGCGGTGTCCATGACCCAAGCCAAGCTCTGCGTAAGCTCCTTCTCCGCTGGAGCGTGTGGAGAGGCTCTGCGCCCGGGACCCTCCCTCCGCGGCTGCTCTCTCCTCCCAGGACGGGGCTCTGGGTTCTCAGTCCGTGCCCTGAAACTCCTGTTGGGGAATTGGAGGTTTTACACCTAAACAAAGGGGCTGATCGGACGGGAGGCTGACGCCAGCGTGGGCGTGCAAGCACACCGACCCACGACGTGAAAACCCCGGGAATGACAGGGAATGAGACAGTGAGACAGACAACGTCGCCAAGCAAGAGACTCCATGGGCAGGTGACACGTTTCCAAAGATGGGCCGGTGGCCACGTTGGGCACTGGCCCTTCAAAACTGAAAAGAAAACAAAATCCCCCAGTTTGCCGCGTTTGTCCACGTCCCACCGTAGCCGATGGCGAGCTGAGAGACGCAGTGGCCACGACTCCCAAGACTCCAGCGGTGCCTGCCCGGCGTGCGGCCGTGTCCCGCGGGCTCCAGGAGTTCTGAGTCACTGCCCGCCAGCACAGCGCAGGGAGGTGGCTGGGTGTGCGGCTCAGGGGGCGGGGCCGGGCGGCTCAGGGGCGGGGCCGAGCGGCTCGGGGGCGGGGCCGGGCGGCTCAGGGGCGGGGCCGAGCGGCTCGGGGGCGGGGCCGGGCGGCTCAGGGGGCGGGGCCGGGCGGCTCAGGGGCGGGGCCGAGCGGCTCGGGGGCGGGGCCGGGCGGCTCAGGGGGCGGGGCCGGGCGGCTCAGGGGCGGGGCCGGGCGGCTCAGGGGCGGGGCCGGGCGGCTCAGGGGTGGGGCCGGGCGGCAGCCCCGAGCTAAGAGCGAGGGTTACGTCGTCACCCACTTCCTGTTGGCAAACGTTTGATGCCACCGGGCCCAGTTGTCAAGCGAAGGCGTTTACTCTGAGACGTGGCATCAGGTACGGGTGCTCGGAGGGTCCCACGAGCGCCGCTCAGAGTCACGAGGGCCGGGACAGGAGGGAGTGAGACCGCCGTCCCTCCTCCGCCCGAGGGCGCGTTGGGAGAGGTGTCGTTGAGATGCTCCGTGTCGTGGGGACCCGCGCGGGGAACGGCCCCAAGCATGCCTAAGGCAGCTGCCCCCGACGCCTGCAGGAGCCCGGCCCCCTCCATCCGCCTGCAGCCCCCGGAGGCCATTCCCTGCCCTTCCTGGGGGGAGCCCCCCGCCCCGTCCTGCGGAGGCGAATGAACCTGCAGCATGTTCACCTCCGTGACACCGTTCCACTCGTTCTCTCCCTCTCCTTACTTTTTGGTATGTTTCCTTTTCTTTCCCCTATGGGGTTCCTCTTATTATTGTTCCTCTTATTATTGCCTTCTGTTCCTCTATCACTACCTTCTGTTCCTCTTCCATTTTACCGTTTGATTGTTTTATTAGCACCTTCCTTCTTGATCCCTAGGTAAAGCTTCAATTATCATTTATATGCTGATGACTCCCGAATTTATACCTACACTCAGACTCCCCTCACCCCAGGTCCGTTCACACAGCGTCTGCGGCCCACCCCATGCTCACCCCTACAAGCACTCCAGATCTCACTGAAGACCCCCCAGCTCTCCACGGCTTTCTTCCCGTGCTCAGTGCCCCCACCAGGTGGCAAAGCCCACTCTTCCAGCAGCAGCAGCCCCTGGCTTCACAAACGGTAAACCACTGGCTCTCGTCACTCAGCAGACCCGTTACCCCTCCATGAACACATCAGTCTCTGCCTCAACCTTGTACCCAGTCCTGGTGAAGCGGCCTCCTCCACCTGCTTTGATTTCTGCAAGCGTCCCTCAGTGGGCCTGCAGGGTCAACGCCGCCCCCAGTCCCCGAGTCTTGCTCCCATGCAGGCCGTTTCCGCAGAGCACGTCTGTTCGGGACACCCTCTTACTCCCGGTCCTAGAGCCTCTCCCGGAATGCCCAACACTGCTGCTGTAATGTACCATCACAGACTCATAGTTCTGGAGGTCAGAAGCCCAAAACGAGTGTCACTGAAGGAAAGCGCAGGTCTTGGTAGGACAGCTTTCCTGCCTGGAGTTTCCGGAGGAGAACCCGTGTCCCGCCCTTCCCCTTCTGGAAGCTGCCTGCGCTCATGCTCCTGGTCCCTTCCTCCGTCTTCAGAGCCGGCAAAGACGGGTAGAAGCTCTCCCAGCTGCGTCACCCCAGCTTTGTCCCTGCCGCCCCCTCTTCCACATTGAAGGGCCCTTGAGAGGATACTGAGCGTACCTGACAACACAGAATAATTTCCCAGAGCGACGTCCGCTGGTTAGCAACCTGAATTCAGCCACAACCCTAATGCCCCTACCACCCAACCAGGTCCCAAGGATTAGAATGTAAACGTCTTTGGGGTCTGCCGTTGTGCCCACCGCAGCTCACTACCACTCCAGGTCATGAGGAACACCCTTTGTGCTGGCTTCGGGGGCATCCGTCATCTGCCCATGCCTGACCTCTGTGCCCGGTCATGTTCCTGGCAGACTCCCACAGACCCATCTCTTGCAGCTGTAGCCCCTCCTGGAGTGGAGGTTCCGTCCCTCCCTCTGTGTTAGTGGGGAACCCGGTGCACAGCCCAGGGCTCAGCTTCCCGACCACGGTTCCCAGGCAGGGACCCTCCGGAGGCAGCTGGCAACCCACGTCCTCCGGCTTCAGCATGCGGAACGTGCCCCTAACCGTCCTGTTCTGTCACGGTCCTCATGCTCTCAGGCAAAACCAGGACCCCAGAGAATGTCCTGAAAAGGAAGGTTGGAGTCCGTGATCCTTCTGGGTTTTTCTCTCTAAACAGGATGTCAAAGTCCACATTAGAAACAAGCATTTGGAAACACAAATTCAGATACCGTTGAGAGAAGAAGATGTACTTGAACTCCAAAATGGAGTTCTGCAGAGTGAGGCGGGACATGCGGGGTGTGTCAACATGATGACCAGGAGGATCAGAGCCCATAATAACAGGGCCCGGGCGGCGGGGAAGGAGGCGCAACCAGAAGGTGGTGGCAGGAAGGTGGTGAAGGGACAGTGGCCAGAGGGGCCTTTGGGGCCCGGCACAGCCCCCTCTGGGGCTCGCGTGCGCAGGACCGAGTGTGCACACGGAGCAGCCTCGCCCCATCTGTGGCCCGTGCCAGCGCATGAGAGCTGTCGCACATCTGCACAACCAGACGGGCGAGCAATCCTCCCTGTCTCTGGGCAGGGATGCCTCCTTCCAGTGCCCTCCGTGGAGGGCGGGTGAGATTTTGCTCCGGTCGCTGTCAGCACGGGAACCACGGACCCGGCTTCCACTCGAAGCTCTCCCACCCTCCGGGAGCTCTCCGCACGCTGTCGGAACATGGGTGCTAAGCCTCCTGCTGCTCCAGGACACACCGGGCTGCCCCTGAGCTAGAAGGCATGCAGGAAAGACAGCAGCACGTGGCTCCGGAACCTGGGCAGCCTCCAACAGTAGTGACCCTGCGGCTCGTGCGTCCAGGTGTCGGTGGGAGGGTCTGGGCTCCAGAGCCACGCTATTTCTGGGCACTCAGAACCCCCACCCCACATCTTCCTGCTGGGTGTCCAAGCCCATGTGGCTCTCTGCTGTGGTAGCCACCATTGGTCCTGTGCTTCCTAACAGTAGGCATTTGCTTTTTGACTTAAAAGCAATTAATTAGTTAGTCTGCACGGTTAATCTGCTCCCAGGTAGTAAGAATTCAAGGATAACAGGACACGTTGACTCTCGAAATGACTTTATGAGCCTGACATGTGAGCCGCCCTGAGCAGAGCAGGTGCACTGAGAATGTGGTGTGTGTGTGAGGCTCAGGTTGTGGGCCCCGGACCTCGGGACCGAGTCTGGTGGAGCCTCTCAAAATGCTCTGGAGTGCTTTGAAAATTATGGATTTCTCTTTGCCATCATGTGGAAAGACTAATTCATTGAGTTTATAGAGAACTGAAGAATTATATAATCTTGTAAAAGTATCTTAAGTCAACGAAGTGTACTGGGGGGATGAAGAGAAGGTGGGGTTGGGACCAGTCGGAGGATTAATTCGGTGATTGTTCATGAGTAAATCACGCTTATGCAGCCCCAACTAAGCAAGAGAAGATTTGATACCAAGTAACATTAAGTTCCAGACCTTTTTTTTTTTTTTTTCTCCTAAGTTACAGGACAGAAAATACTTTGTAAAGCATGGAATCAGCACGTGGGCTCCAGCAACAGAAGGCGGCCCAGGGTCTACGGCCATACCACCCTGAACGCGCCCGATCTCGTCTGATCTCGGAAGCTAAGCAGGGTCGGGCCTGGTTAGTACTTGGATGGGAGAAGGCGGCCCAGGTATGTCGCGCATCTGGGCATACCTGGATGGGCATGAGGGGGACCCTGTCCTGGGGAACTCGGTATGACAAGAGTTGGGCTCAGGCAGCCTCTTCGGCCCACTCCCCCACACAGATTCCAGGTATTTGAGGGGCTCTGGCAAGGGGGAGGCTCACACAAACAGCTCAGAGGGAAGCCCCCTTCATCCAGGCTGAAGATCTCCTCCCCACCCAGTGAGGAGCTGAACCACCAGGGGAATTCCTTCTGCCCACCCCCAGGTATAACAGGAAGACTTCAGCAAAGCCCCAGCACTACCAGACCAACCAGACAGGCCAAAATATGACCACTAAGGGTCTGGAAGTTAGACTGTCATTGGAACCACGAGGTTCTGCCTGGGGCTACCTGCAAAACAGGGAGACTTCAGTGGGACTCAGACTCCCCTGACGTAACAGAGCAAACGTCCAGGATACGACTGAAAACCACGCACCACACTAAGAAGCAGGGAGATCACCAGTTGTCACCAGTGCTGAGACAGACCCTGTGACAGCATGGCCTGGCAAGGATTTTGAGGGAGCCGTCACAAAGACACACAAACCATATCGAGACAATTGCAAATTGTCTTCAACAAATGGGAAAAAAGAAGAGATCAGCAATGAAATGTAAGATTCTACAAAAAGATCTAAATAGCAATTGTAAGCTGAAAACCACAATCCCTGGAAGTGGAAACCTCACCGGCCGGGTCTGTGGCAATGGCCGCTGACGGAGGGCGGAAGCCGTGGCTTGGGGATGCGTGGCCAGGATGTGCCCACTCGCACAACAGAGAGGAACCAGCTAGAGAACAAATGGGCAGAGCCGCTCAGGACTCGGGGCAGCACACACGAGCCGCACCCCCACCTGAGAGCCCACGAAGGACAGCAGAGAGTGGGGCTAAGAGCATTTAAAGAAATAATTGGAAGGGGAGGTGAACCATGAGAGACTATGGACTCTGAAAAACAGTCTGAGGGGTTTGAAGTGGCGGGGGGGTGGGAGGTTGGGGTACCAGGTGGTGGGTATTATAGAGGGCACAGCTTGCATGGAGCACTGGGTGTGGTGAAAAAATAATGAATACTGTTTTTCTGAAAATAAATAAATTGGGAAAAAAAAAATCAAAAAAAAAAAAAAATAAAGAAATAATGACAGAAAATTCACCAAATAGGACAATCATGAAAATCACCAAGTGGGGTTTGCTGTGGATTCAACGAGCTGAGTGAACCCCACGGAGGGCAAACTTAAACAATGAGTGTTTCCTAATAAGATGCGTCATGATTGCATTTCTGAAAAGTAACAAAGACAAAGACCTTGCGAGGACCTGAGAGAAGCGGAACCTCATCTGCAGCAAATCCCGCGGCTGCGGATGTCCGCCCCAGCACCACGGAGCCCGGGGGAGGACACAGCATCGCCCCCAGCACCACGGAGGCCAGGGGAGGACACAGCACCGAACAGGAAACAGGAGCAGAAACAGAAACAGATAAAATGCAGACTTAAGGGGAACCAATCGACAATCACCGTAAGTGTAAAGAGTGTAAGTGTTTTAAGACAGTAATGTCAAAGTGAGTTAAAAAATCAAACAAACAAACATGTTGTTTCCTATCTTGTTAATTTTGGCCATTCTAACTGGTGTAAGGTGGTATCTCAATGTGGTTTTAATTTGAATCTCCCTGATGGCTAGTGATGATGAACATTTTTTCATGTGTCTGATAGCCATTTGTATGTCTTCATTGGAGAAGTGTCTGTTCATGTCTTCTGCCCATTTTTTGATATGATTGTCTGTTTTGTGTGTGTTGAGTTTGAGGAGTTCATTATAGATCCTGGATATCAACCTTTTGTCTGTACTGTCATTTGCAAATATCTTCTCCCATTCCGTGGGTTGCCTCTTTGTTTTCTTGACTGTTTCCTTTGCTGTGCAGAAGCTTTTGTGTGTTGGAGGGGATGTGGAGAAAGGGAAACCCTCTTCCACTGTTGGTGGGAATGCAAGTTGGTGCAGCCTCTTTGGAGAACAGTGTGGAGATTCCTCAAGAAATTAAAAATAGAACTTCCCTATGACCCTGCTATTGCACTACTGGGTATTTACCCCAAAGATACAGATGGAGTGAAAAGAAGGGCCATCTGTACCCCAATGTTTATAGCAGCAATGGCCACAGTCGCCAAACTGTGGAAAGAACCAAGATGCCCTTCAACGGACGAATGGATAAGGAAGATGTGGTCCATATACACTATGGAGTATGATGCCTCCATCAGAAAGGATGAATACCCAACTTTTGTAGCAACATGGACGGGACTGGAAGAGATTATGCTGAGTGAAATAAGTCAAGCAGAGAGAGTCAATTATCATATGGTTTCACTTATTTGTGGAGCATAACAAATAGCATGGAGGACAAGGGGAGATGGAGAGAAGGGAGTTGGGGTAAATTGGAAGGGGAGGTGAACCATGAGAGACTATGGACTCTGAAAAACAATCTGAGGGTTTTGAAGTGGCGGGGGGGTGGGAGGTCGGGGTACCAGGTGGTGGGTATTATAGAGGGCACGGCTTGCATGGAGCACTGGGTGTGGTGCAAAAATAATGAATACTGTTATGTTGAAAATAAATAAAAAATAAATTAAAACAAACAAACAAACAAAACCAGTCCAAAACTATGCTCTCAGAATAAACTCACAACGAAGTCAATGGCAAAGAGAGTATGAGAGACGTGACGGAGACACATACACAGGCACACACACACTGTGGCTCTGCGAGCAGAAGATAAAGCCCACTCGGTTGCCAAGAGAATTAGTAGTAGCGCAGAGAAACGTTACATAAGGATAAGAAAATTAGTTCAGTAGTAAGACATCATGATCTTAAAAGTGTAGGCATATAAAAAATAATCCCAAGAAATCTCCAAAAATATCTTAGAAGTGATGCGTGATTTCAGTACTGTTGCAGGATACAAAATCCACATAGAAAGACCAGTCGCATTTCTATATACCAACAATGACTGCATGATAACCAAATTTAAAAGCGATGACCATAGGTGAAGGCTCTAAAGACAATGAAATGTGTAGGAATAAAGCATGCACAGAATCAAGATGCTGAAAATAATCCCATGCTCATGAAGGAAGTCAAAGGTCCGAGGAAAGGGAGACCACACCGGGGTCGTGGACTGGAAGACTCCGCAGGTAAGACGGTCAAACCAAGTGACAGGCTCAGCGCAGCGCCTACCTAAACCCCAGCATGGTGGTTGCAGACACTCACAAATTTACTCTGAAACTTCCACGCCACGAGAGAGCACAGACGTGCAACAGCCGAGACAATCCTGAGCTTTAAGTAGAGGACGGGAAGGATCATTCCACCCGAGATCGAGGCTTGTGACTCATCAGCAGTAATGAGCACAGCTGAACACGGACAACTTCTGTTCAACGGGACAGAACAGAGGACCCAGAACAGAACCACGAAGAATGTTCAGCCGAATGTTCATAAAGGCACAAGGCACACCGCTGTAGGAAGTATTGCCTCGTAAACAGGGCTGAAGGGTACATTCATAAGCAAAACAAACAAATGAAAAATACATAAAATAAAAAACATCCCAAAAAACACCTTAACAGAAGCAAAAAACCATAAATCCCAAAACAAAGCCTGGTGGTGGGGATTAGGGAGGCACGTACTGCACGGAGCACTGTGTGGGAACCAGAAACAATGAATCTTGGAACACTGAAAAAAATAAAATGAAGTTTAAAATAAAAAGAAAACACACACACAAAGTAAAATGAAATAAATAAAAATACTCCTCAACGCACACCTCACACTTTCTACAAAAAGCTCAAAATGTATCCTGGACTTAAAGTGCAATAATATAACACAGAAGAAAACAATGGAGAAAATCTTCAGGATTTGGGATTAGTTCTTTGATATCGAAAACCTAATTCAGAAAAGGAAAGAGTGATAAATCAGACCTCATCAAAATTAAGAATGCAGCTTTAGTGAGCTCTCTGTGAAGAGGGCGAGTCGACAAGCAGCCGCCGGCCGAAGCTCCTTGCAAGGCACATCTCCGACAGAGAGATGTTTTCTGCCACGTATGTAGAGCCTCCGCACTCGCAGTGAAAAAAACAGAAATCCAATTAGAAAATGGACAGCAGACACGAGCCATTTCTCCAAAGGGGAGGCACAGATGTCAATAAGCACACAAAAAGAGGTTCAACTTCATTATCCATCAGGGAAATGCAGATTAAAACTTACTAGCTATCAGGACACACCTATCAGAATGGCTGAAATTAAAAAAAAAAAAAAAAAAAAAAAGGGAAGGTTGACAGCGACAAGACCCGGCCAGGACACACTGGCATGGGGCAGAGTTCTGCTCGTCCCCACACGCTGTGGGGAGGACACAGAGGAGGCGGCGCGGAAAGGCCCCCCAAGCTCTGTGTCCAGTGCGCAGGCAGCCCCAAGTGCGCAGGTGCCAAACTGACCTTCACCGTCTGTCCTGTGGAAGGGAGGTCCCGGCGAAACCACCTCCGGAGGCCCGAGGAGCCAGAAGATGCGGACAAAGGTGGCAAGTGCAGCTCGAGAAAGGTTTTGTCCACGGCTCTCGGGGCAGCGGTACGCGGCCAGCGCGGGACCGCGGAGCCGCCTCCCGCCGGACCAGCTTGGACGGTCCGAGAGACCGTGGTACCCGCGGGGCCGTCCGGGGGGGAAGCTGAGAATGGCGGTCAGGAATCCAGAGGCCGGCAGGGACCTTCGGGCCTGAGGGTGCAGTCGGAGGTGTGGCTGAACAGGGAGGAGGAGGGCAGGGCGAGCCGAGCCCTGGAGGACTGCAGTCAGAGAAGTCCGGGTGGGTTTGTGCGAGACCGAGTCCGTCTGACCCCCGAGGAAGGAAAACCTGTGTTCGTGCAAAATTCTGAGCAAGAACATTCACAGGAGCTTTCCCTCGGGATAGGCCCAACCAGGGAACCACCCGGACAGCCCTCCCGGACCGCAGGATTCAACGGGTCCAGGTGCATCTGTGTCCCCAGCGTCCCTCAGCGCTGCCCGGGCCCGCGGCGGTGAGCGCCCGAGTGAATGGCTGTTCGGGGAAGCGCGCCTGTGGGAAAGCCGAGTCCCAGGCTTGTATGCCTCGTGTCACATTGTGACAGAAGGACCTTCTGACTTGGGGGACAGACCCGTGATGGCCAGGGCAGCGGGCCCCAGGGGCGCGGAGATGCAGGGGCAGGAGGGAAAGTCCACAAAAAGCATGTGGGCGGTACTTATGGTAACCGGATGTTCCGTGTTACCTCCACACGAGATACAGGGAGCAAGACTGTGCACGCTCACATCACACGCACGTGAACACGCGGCTAAATGTAAACCTGGGCGCATCTGAAAGGAAACCCCCGAGGTACCAAGGCCCAGTACTTCCTGGACGTGATACTGTTCTATGCAGCTTCGCCGGATGGTACTCTTCAGGGAAGACGGACAAACAGCGTCGGATCTGTGTTACCTGTTACAATTGCATATAAATCTATAATCATCTCAGCATATGTTTAATTAAGAAACAGTGCTGGGCGAGGTGATAGATCCATCCTGCTGAACCTAAAAATAAGGCCCTCGGTTTACCAATCTATTTATATGTAAATTACAGTCATCAGCTTCCCAAATCTAAGTAAAACCTCAACACATATCCCTGAAAGGTGGATTTAGAGCACTTGCCAGTAAGGACTAGCAGAGCAATCAAATACATTAATGCTTTCATTAGAGTGATGATGAAATAATTAATTTAACATGATGACTTGAGATTCCTGTCGTAAGTCTTTGGGTAAAATGTCAGGGAGGAGTCTGAAGAAGCCCGATGGGCAGGAAGTCTCCATCTCCCCTGCTCCGAGAATGGTCTGTGCGTGGATCAGAATATCGGTATTAGAGTATAAATATTTTAAAAATATACATTCAACATCCTTTTGTCCTCACAGGCCGGCAGTCAACATTCCCAAGAGCATGAAAATCATGTCCACAGCATAATTGATTTCAAATTATTCATTTTTATACTCTGCAAATGTTCTCTGTTGATCAAACCTTATCACGAGAAGAACTTTTCTTCTTTTTATCAAAAGGCCAAGAGGAAGGCCAGGGGTCTTGGGCACTGCTCTGTAGGTGCAGGGAGCCATGACTGTGGGGCAAGGCCTCCAGCCTGGTTCTCCAGGAAGCCAAAATGATCTGCCCAGATCCACAGGAAAACTGATAACCTCTGCCTTTCGTCAAGGTATTTGCTGATGCTGAAGGCCATGAGCACATCATTTCACGGAATACATGCCACCCCTCCTAGGTCAAGAGCAGCAGGAAGGTCTGACCCTGCAAGAGGCCTCCACTGACCAGTCAGTCCCCGGCTCTGTAGCTCTGCTTTGCAAGGGACCCAAGGGGTGGTGCACCTGAGTGTCCTCATCCTGTCTACATTCTGCACTCCCCTGCCTGCCTGGCCTTCGCCCAGCTGTCCCCCTCCCCTCCGGATGAGGCCAAACCCCTGAGCCCATCAACCAGTACCATGGACGAGCCTCGTCTCCAAACAGCACCGGGCCACAGGCTTCCTCAGAGCCTCCTGAGGCACGGTTCCCCTCCTGCCCTGACTCAGAGACCCCGACGCGTCTAGTTGTCGGCACTTCCGTGCAAACACGCGGTGAGGATGCTGTGGTTGCTTTCCCAACACGGCGCCCCCACCCCGGACTCTGAAGGGCTGTCTGCCCGCCCACACACCCCTGTCCCTGGAGCAGACGCCCACTCCCAGACCGGAGCCCTGCCCTTTCGTGACCCGCAGCGCAGGGCGTGGAAACCCGCAGCTCAAGGAGTACCTGTTCAGCAGGTGAAGGTGAGCACCATGTCCTCCACCGTTTGCAGATGAGATAGGGAAGTCCAGAGAGCTTGCTCCGCAGGTCCTGGGGCTAGGAGCAGAGGGAGGGGCTTTGGGGTCTGCTCAGTGAGGCCCCAGAGCCATTCTCCAGCCACTGCCTTACTCATTTGCTAACAATGCCTGCTACCATTTTCACCGCTGGAAGCGCCTTTCCAAAGCCCTGATTCTCAGCGTGAGGACGCAGGTCTTCACTGGCCCGTGTAGGCGCCTTCCTCTCTCTCCCTCCTTGAGCTGTCTCTGTGTCTGTCTCTCTCACTCCCGACCCCTGCCCTCCGGAAGATGCCTGCGCAGGTGTTCTACTAGGCTCCGTGACGCCCCTCTCCTGAGGAATGGGGGTGCCGCCCCCAGGGTGGGTGGTCCTTTGATCCATCAGTGCCAGGGGCCAGGGCGCTCTAGGCCCAGGCAGTTCAACAGCTTTTAGGGAGGAGCTGCTAGCTCCAGCCCAGCGCCCGGTAGGGGACCTGCCCTGCCCCCTTGCTCCGGTGGCAGAAGGGCAGTTCGCATCAGGAGGCCCAAGGGGCCAGATGTGCCCAACACGTGCGCGCTGCAGAGTCCTGCGAGGCTGCTCGGGGAGACCTGAGCTCCCGCCCTCGGGAAGGTCCAGTGGGGGCACAGAGGACCCTTGCAGCTGAGCCCCGTCTCAGGATCCAGGCTCTTGCTCTCACGTAGTTAGCAGGACAGAAACCCACTCCAGAATTCCGGATCCGAAAGAGTCACAACCATCGAGCGGAGGGGGCGGCGGCTCCTGGAGAACTTGGCTTCTGGGCCCCCGGGAGAAGGGGCTTCCATAAATCGTGTCTTGCTTGGGCAAGAGGTGCGCACCCCCTTGGGCTGGAGAGCAGAGCCACCGGAACCTCGGACGCGTCCCGACCCCTCCCACGAAGTCTGGCTCCGCCCCCGGGGCAGCTCCCCCCACGCACCGCAGGCTGAGCGGGCTCCGCCACTTGTTACCTCGCGCGCCTCCCCATCTCCTGCATCACGACCCCGCCCAGGTTCTGAATTAACAGCTGAAGTGTTTGACCTGGCTCCCATTAGCGCGCATCACCACCTGGTAGCATCCTGCCTCCCACATGCCGCACTTCCCGGTATCAGTCATTACCCCCGTCCTGGAGCCGTCCCCAGGCAGTATGCTAACAGCCTCTTCTACAAGCCAATTTACAAGGATCTGGTCATGTTTACATTAGCCTTCTCCCAATGCATGAAAAGAGAAGAGCTTGCTTCAGAATAGAAATGAGCAAATATGAATAATTCAATTTTCCTTGTGGCTATTAACACATTTTCCTTGAATAAAGTGATAATAGGTTATCATCTGTGAAATGGAAATTGCATAACAGAGAGTTTCTGGTTACACCAGAGGAAATTAATTTCACAGCGCATCTGCTGGGACCTAACTTGTGAATGCTTAACGATGAGTGAGCACAGCCGTTCAGCTCGGCTACCTTTCTAATTAGATTAGCGCGGCCTCCGCCGAGCAGGAGCCCGTCTAGGCGCAGACGCGCCCCCTCCCTCAGACCCCTAATATTTGTAATGACGCAATGACTGGAGCCATTAGAGGAAGTTAAAAATGAATTATGGGGCCGTATTCTATTACCCAGATGCGGCCTGAGAGGGGCCGGGTTTGTGTTATCTGCCTGGTTAACCGCGGGCCTCCGACCAGCCGCCTGGCCGTTGGCGGCGCGGGCCCGGTACGTCCCGGATCACGCTATTTTCAAGTCGGGCAAGGGTTGCCATGTCAACCGACAACGGGGGACTCGGCCGAGACCTGGGCTGCCAGCCTCCCACGTGCGTCCAGGTTCCCCACCACGGGGCAGGGCCGCCGAAGCTCCCCGTCTGGCCGGTGGAACGAGTGCCCAGTGGCTGGGTGGGAGGGTGGGGACACAGCCTTCATTATCTGTTGCCGTGGGATCCTGGAGGAATTACTTTCTTTCTGCTTGCTCCTTATCAACGTGGGCATAAATACCCACCCAGGAATCCGGGGAGAGGGGCCTTCCTGGAATGTGCTCTCTTTTTAAAACGGGGAGGGCAGTGTGTGAGCTGAGGTCTTCCAGAACTCCGTCTTTCTGCCTGTCCTTGAGGGCCTCCGGTTTCCCACCTCCAGGAACCCAGTGGTTCGTTGTTTTACATTTTTCAAATGGTGTCGGAACATTTAAGATGAGATCTGTGCTCCTCACGGACTTTGAGGCACCGAGCTCTGCGTGGCTACCTGCAGGCATGGCGTGATCCAGCAGACCTCCAGAGCTGACTCACCCCTTGCACCTGGAACTTCCGAGGGGGGAGGGGGGCAGTGCTGCTCCCCAGGCCCCTCCCCCAGTCATATCACAGGCTTCTCCCTGCTTCTGCAACTTTGAAACTTCTAGATGTCCATGTAAGTGGACTCCAGCGGTATCGGTCTTTCCCTCAGGGGCTAATGTCACATAGCCGAGTGTCCTCCGGGCTGTCCTGCATTGTCACCTATAGCAGGATTTCCTTCCTTTCCGATGCCCAGAGTGTTTCATGGCATCAACACGGGACATTTCCTGTGTCCATTCGTTCATCTGAGGACACTCAGCTTGCCTGGGTGTCGAGGCTGCTGGGAATGACGCTGTGGGGGGATGAGGGGCTCACACACCCCCGTGGTGGGGCTCCTGGTCTGGGGCAGCTCCGTCTGTGGGGTTTTGAGAAGCTTAACGCTGGTTCTGCCACAGCTGTGCTGTCCCTGCCGCAGTGCCCAGGGCTGCCTACCTCCAACAGCGCTGGCCCGGTTCCACCTCCCCGCTTCTTAACGTCCGCCTTCCAGTTTCCTCTCTTACTGCTCTGTTCTCCCATTTCTATCCCCAAACGGGAAAGCCCACTTCCCTGATAATTTATAGACCTATTAAGCTCACGGAAATTTCTTCATAATTGAGCTTTAAATTCACATTTTTAATATAACTGGTCACTTAGCTCACTTCTCCTTTTCCCCCGCAAAATGTGTTGGGAAGTAACACAGCGTGACACTTCCTATAGCTTGGGGCTCTGCCAGGGCAGACTGTCCAATGAGCGTCTGCACCTTCTGGGGAGGACGGACTTCCTAGACATTCCTGAGGACTGTCCCCGGCTTATGCTCCAGACCCTGCTCCATACTGGTCATCCACAGACCTCTAGTGGCAGTCCTAACAGTGGTGACCTCGAATGTCATCTAATGGTGAGGGTGGTCTTGTCCTGTCCATTACAGTTCTGTGTCCTGCTGCCCCAAGGATGATTCTCCCATAAGGCAGGACAGAATTTCAACAGAGAAAACTCCTATCTCCCCGAAACATCTGTCACCGCTCTTTAGACACAACTTAAATAAAATTCAATAATTTTAACTTTTAGGAATGGTGCTGGGGAAGCAATATATGTTTTTAATTATTATCCTAAATTAGCCAAAGTCCAATACAATCTTTGGCATTCTGCACAGGGAATACTTATCAAGAGACGTGAGTGAAGCTCTTTAAGTCAATAAATGGGTAGGGGAGTTTAATACGCCTCATTAGAAGGCCCGCGTTTAAAGAAGAAAATATATCATTCCTACTTACCAATTTTATTTTGGACAGTTAATAGCCTATCTGCATTAAGCGGTATGTACTAATTCCAGAAAACTCGCGTTTTAACATGACGGCGCTCTTAGAAATCTGCATTGTGCTACTCTTCCAACCAGCCTGCTATGATTTTTAATTTTTATAACCACATTATTAAAAGCCATAAAGAGGATGCAACTCATTTCGATGATGCAATGTCTACTTTCCAAAGAAACGGGAAAATCCCTAGTGTTTCATTCCAGGCATAAATTAACACGTCAATAATTAACTTCCACTCTTTCAAAAAATGTTGAAAACAGAAGACGACAGTTTTTTGTGTTCCAGAAGCAACTGGGAAGATGTGGTTGTGACCCCATTCTGTCACCTGGAGATTTGATGGCTTTAAGTCATAAATCATAAAACTTGGCTATTCCTAAACATTTTGAGATAAGGGTGTTGGAAATCCAATCAATTTAGATGTCTCCATGCAGGCTCCAATCTTTCCAGCCAAGGACATACATGTTGTCCTTGTCACGTCACCTCCAAGGGAACCAGCTGAAAACACATTATCTAACAGAAGCCATCGGCATCCTTTCCCAGGATGCACTGATGGTTCCACAGAAATCACGAGGTCCACACCGCCTGCACAGAAGGGAAGTCATCACTACTTCCTGAGCGAATGCCGATGTTGCTGCTTGGGATTCAGAATTAAATTCCCGACAGCACAGGCCCAAGGTCCGTCGCCGATCACAAGGTCAATAGCAAACACTGGGCGTGGAAAACAGGACGAGGTAGAGAAAGCTACGTGGGCTTCCCCCAGGTCTGGGTGCGGAGACTCCTGCCTCTCATGAGCCGTGTGGCCTTGAGCAAGTCCCTCGTCCCCCTGAGTCTTCAGGCCCTTCTTGACCAGCAACACACAGATCACATCTCCCGAGGGTGTTGCCAGCCGAGACCTGGCCGGGCTCCCGGCAAGTGCACAGCACGTAGTAGCTATCGCTCAAGTCCAATACTGGCATCAACAAGCTTGTTCTTTGGAAAGTCAAAATGCCTTCAGACCCCATTCATTCAACCTCCATTTGGGGCAAAAGTGTCGAATCAACCAACACAAATAATCCTACAGGCAGAATTCCGATGCCAAGCGGTACATCTGCGGGTCTGAGGCCGGGGCGGACACGGTCCCTTTCTTTGCTAGCAGCCCTGCTCTGTCCCTTTTTGCTTACGTGTTTTTACATTTCTAAGAGGAATAACAGAAATCAGAGCAAGAGCAGGAGCCGACAGGCGCGCAGAAGTTAGGGTCTCGTGGAAGTATTCGTGATTACACTCCATTTAATCGAGCTGTGTGAGAGGAGGACCCGAGGGGGAGGCAGGGGGCTGTGTGGTCCAGCGCATTTCCAGCCGCTCACCTAACGGGCACCCGTGGTTCCGGGATAAACGGGGCCGAGCCGCGCTGCCGTTGGCATTCACATAGCTAAAGTCAGAAAACAAAGAAAACCGTCCCGGGCGAGGCTGCTCCCTCTTGAAAACTTGGTATAACTTGGTGTAACCCTGGCCCTAGCCACTCGAGTTTCCTCTCATTAGTTCATGAAAGTAGAGTTTTGATGGATGGCCGCCAGCAGAATCCATCCGTAATGAGTAGTGGTTCAGGAGATCACTCAAATCCTGGCACCTTTCTTGTGGAAAGCTCCTTTCTAGAGTACTTAATTGTAACATATTGCTGCTATTATTTTAAAGTAATAACTCATTACAGAATGGGATTTCTATACAAGCCCTAATAATTCTGTTATGTCTACCACGATTTTTCAGCATTAGCTAATGAAGTGCCCCATCATTTATCAGTAAATAACATCTAATGTTGCACAGTAAATCTTTTGTCAGAATTACCCGTGCCAGCGTCCTAGATCAGGGACAATTAATATCGTCAGAATTGGTGATTTGGGAACCTACTCCCTTGTCATCCATCCTACTCTTCCCGGGCAATGAAATCATTTGACAAGTGGATACAATAGTCCCATTTTTCATTCACGTTATCAGCTTCGGGCTTCCCATGACATCCTCTATCTGGAAGGGGCACAGAACTTCACCAGAGAGCCACGATGCACTTCGGGCCAAGCCTACCAGCGCAGGTGTCCCCGACTGCCTTGTTCAACGCCCCCCCCCCCAAGCTTTCATTCTGGGTGACTACCAGTGACCTGATCAAAAATGAGCTATGCTGGGGTTCTGGTTAGGTCTGTTTGTTTGTTTTATCCACAAATAGCATTTCACTGTGCTGTGTGACAGGGAAGTAGAGAACTGTTTCAAAACTGTTCTCTGGGTCAGAGAGAGGCAATATCTATAATTTGTGTGATCGCTCTTTGCAAAGATACTGAGTTCAGGCCTCCTCTGTGTGTGTTTCTGTGGGTGCCTGCGTACACACCCATCACACTCTGGTTTTTATATGCCAGATACACATTGCTTTCAACATTTCATTTTGAAATCTTCTTTTTTTTTTCAGTTTTAAGAGCCACGTTATTAAAACCTACACAAAAAGAATGAAACCGGTCTGAACTGACAGCCCAGGCCCTCCCCAGAGTGACGCAGTCAGGGTCTCTGCATGCGTGGCCAGAGAACCAGAGTTTCCAGACTCTTCCCAGTGACTGGCAGGTGCAGGCAGGGGTGAGGACCCCAGGTCCAGGGGGCGGCCCTCACTCATGGACCAAATCACGGGCGTCACGCACCTTGCAGCTAGGGCGACCCACCCTCTGGGCTTTCAGGCCCAAACTAGGAGGTCTTGTGCGGACCGGGACAGCGGGTCACCCCATTTACTGCACGGCAGAGAGACTCAGGGGCAGGAGCTCAGCAGGGCCCTGGGGGCCTGGCTCTTGTCTACAAGCCTAGAACTTTCCTGACTTGAGTAGGGAGAGTCCAGTCCGAGGCAGACTGGGTGATGGTCGTCCTGGCTGGCGCCCGAGCTGTGGGAGCGGAGAGGACAAACAGAACCGCAAACACGACAAGGACAAGAACAAAGAAGGGTCCTAAGATGGCGCTTTCCTCTCTCACATGGACGTCCTGGCATCTCCTCCAGGCAGCGCTTCCCAGCCCTGGCCTGGTGTTGGAATCACGAAAAGGAGAAGGAAGGGCTTTAACATCCCCGTAGGCAGGATCTGCCCCGGGGCCCCCCAAGCCCAGCGTCCAGAGGTGTCTGGGGTTCCCTGGCAATCCTTGGTTCGCAGCCGCCGCACCCGGCTCTGCGGCCAGGTGGCCTCCCCGGGCGCCTGTGTCTCTTCCTCCTCTGCTCAGGACAGCTGTCCCTGACCGCCACCATCTATGGTGAAATCATTAAATCTTAGGAATTAAATTCAAAATTGTCATCTCCGGCATTTCTCTCCCGAATTTCTTATAAGTGTCGTACTGCTGTCTGTGGGGAGTTTTCTTGTGCTGTTTAACCACGCTGCTGAATGAGCTCTGTTTTCCTATAAAGACATGAAAAACACATTTCACAGGGACTCTGACGAGGGCACCCAGGAGCCTCCTTAAGCCTCCGGGTGCAGAGTGGCCTTTGGTGGCTCAGGGCCACTCCGCCTCCTCTGCTACGGGAATCTGAGGCCATCCCCGGAGACCCAGGCTGGGCCTCCTAGAGCAGCCCGTGCCCACAGCAGCCCGGCCGCTGGGCCGGTGCCGTTGCCATGGAACGGCAGGAACGTGCGGGAAAGGCAGGCTCAGGATGAATAAAGGCTCCAGGAGGAACCGGATGTTCCTTTCTCCCTTCCAGCAGCAAAACTGTTTGAACACGTGCGTCCTCTCAGGGCCCCGTCCGCATGCGGATCCCGTCCTCCTAGGTCAATTGCTACTTACAGAAGCAGCACCCCGTCAGTCATTCTGAGAAATTGGTACCTTGGGAATCAATGGAGTCCAACCCAGTAATTGGTGGGAGAATCAAATAAAGTGCTAAGTGGGAAAGGTGGATTGCACGTCGAGTCCCCCACATAGCACAGATAATTAGCCAATATTCCGAAGATTCATTTTCATCCAGTCTAGGTTTCTGAATTGTAATGTGACGAGGCACCAGGAGTAGGGGAGCGCTCGGGTTCAGAAGGTCGGGTCAGCCTTGTGCCCTCCTCCGGCAGCCGTCGCAGAGAAGGTAAAGATCAGGAAGAGTGGGCTTGCGTCTTCACTGCAGGAGGGAAGGACTCTTTCAACCACAAGGAAGAGGGGTTGGAAACTGCCAGGAAAACATTGTTCCGGTACTGGTAAGCAGAGGCGCTGCCACGCGGGGAACCTGGGGCATCCTCGTCATCCAGGACCTTTCAGGCTGCTCAGGGCAGGTGTGTGCTGGGGGAGCCCTTTGGAAACACTCTGAAATGGAAGGCTCTGAAGCAGATCTACATCTAAGTGAGGTTCCCCTGGTTGCTGATATTGGAACACGGTGGAGACATGCGCAGCGCCCGAGTGTTTCCTTGGCTGGAGTGTATACAGTGGCACAGCGGACATCCAGCAGTGCTGTGACCTCGAGGCGTGGCCCCCAGGAGGCTGGCTAGAAGTATGGAGAAGCCCACGCCCTTGGGGGCTCAGCAGCCCCGCCTGTCCCAGCACCCCTGGATTCCAGCATCTCTCCAATAGTGCAAACAGGCCTTCCCTGGACTTCTTCTCGGCACCTACTTTTAACCTCCACAGATGCTGCCCCGAGTCTGCGGGTGGAAGACTAGCCCATGTCTAAGACATCCGTAGAGATGAGAAATGGATGGTAAAGAAGCCATTCCCGTCCCTCTTTGAATGTGCGTGTTCCCTTCTAAAGCTCAGTGCTTTTATCAATCGTTTCAAATCCTTTCGTGCAAGAAAGGCAGAATAGAAAGAACTTCAACTGCTTTGCTCACACTCTATCCTCCAAAATAGGTTTAACAGGTAAACCTTGATTTCCTAATAGGGCCAAAAACCAACAGGTTCCCTCTTTAGTCTTATATCATACATAGAGAAGGTGCAGATCTTCATCTGCACATCAGCAGCATCGTGCACATGCTTGTTAGGGCAGGTCACGGCCATGTGCTGCTAATTGTCTTGTATACTCAGCCTCCTTGCATCAGCCTAGAGCCATTGCTACAGAAAAGACAGTATGAATCCATCCCCATAATAAGACCTCAACCCCGCCAGCGTGCTTCCTGTAAATCCAGTTTTGATGAATGGAAACGAACTTTGGAGGGGAGAGAAGGAAACGCACCCAGGTTGTGTGCCCGGAAGGGAAGAGTTTCCACAGTCACGTGTTCTGAAGCAGAGTTAGATGGCAGCCTTAGAGACCCTGCGGCTTCCCACATGGAGTGTTTTTAAGCAAAGCAACAACAAGAATTTGTTTCCTCGAATGGCTCTCCAAGCTGGCCCACCCGTCCGCCGGGCTCCGGCCCAGGCTCGGCCGTGCTCAAGATTAGTATTTCAGGACTTGTCACGGCCGGCTCAGACCCCACCCCCGCCTGCGTCTGACAAGCTATTTCTCATGTCGCTAAGTGCCAGCGTTAAATCATCCCTGCTGTTATGACAGCAACATTATTCACCAGGGCTCCTGCCTCCGTACAAGGCCGCGCACAGCTGCCCGGTCCGCTGCTCCGGCTCTCCGAGGTGCACTGGTCTCTGCACTTGGAAGAAAGAGCGGCAGAGGGAGGGACGGTGCCCGCCATGCGGTCCTGCCCTCCCGTCGAAGACCATGCCTGGGGGGTTGCCGTTCCTCCCACCTTGGAAACTTTTTTTTTTTTTTTCGCACAGAATATGCGCTCCTGGTTCAGTTGTCCTTCTTCACGGGAACCCTGTGACGGATGAGCATGTAGACACACTCCATGGGTTTGGGGCTGAGCACACTCACAGCGGGATCGCTGCCTGCGTCCATTACCGCTCCCCGTCGCGACCCTGACAGTCAAGGGTCGCCTGGAGAACCATTTGCTCGCCGTGTCTGTGTGACTAGAGAGTCAGGAACATTGATTTTACTCCATAGAATTTTATTCAATTTTGTGAGGCTCCAGAGCCATTCAAATTTCAGGGTGAATATGTTTCCCTAGAAACAGCGTGACTTGAAGATGCTGGGGGAGAGTAAAGTCGTCGGCGTCCGCGGCGATGTCTCGGGAGCCCTCCTTCAGAGCCACGCTGCAGGTGACGGAGACGGCCACCTCCTCCCCGTGGGCTAGTTCGCAGTCACGGGAGTGAGGTCACACCCAGGAAACCAGACCCCACGGCCAACCTGGCGGCTGCGGATAGACCGTGTCGCTTATGAAAGTAAGGGAGGGTTGGGGCAAGAGGTCTCACGTTCATCCACCAGTGGCGGGACCCACCTCCCCCCACCAGGGAGGAAGGGTCTCAGCTCAGCGGAACGAGCCAGAGAAAGCTCAGGAGGGTCCTGACATGACAGACACGTAACTAACAGAATTGTAATGCCCCTTCCTCTGACCTTAAGAAGAACAGAAGCACCTAAGGGACCTCTTCATTATGACTTGGTATTTCGCTCAGATTGAAGGAGAAGAGACAAAAATGCAAAGTCCAATTGTGCATGATTTCCTTCCTTCTCCGCTAGTGGGAATTCAATTAGCGGAACAATTCATTCTGCTGGGAAGGATGTGGGGGAAGGGGAGGAATCTGCGCAGGGACGTGTGCTTGCCAGACTCCGGAGAACGTGGCTTCATTATCGCAATGATTTGGGGGAAAGGAGGAAACGGGAAAGAATCTTTTCTTTGATGCAAACTCGTCCATTCATTTCAACATGCACACACGCATCCGCACACACCTACGGGGACGGGCACGGGCATCCGCCCTACCCTGGTGCTTGCCCTGGGTCGCCGCTCAAAGACCAACCTGCCTGCGTCCCAGGTCCCGCCAACTCTGGCCTCAGGCACAGTGTCCGCGCTGGCAGGGGCGACGGCCGGTACTGCTATTTCGGATGACGGGAAGCAGGTCCGCACACCGTGACGCCCCTTGTTTCCAGAGCCACCTGAAACCTGGAACAGGACTCCTCATGGACACAGGGCCCACGTCACCCCCGCCCTGTGAGGCTTTGGGTCTCGTGTCACCGTCCCAGCTGAGAGGAAGGAAAACACTGGAAGCCCTTCGCTTCCCTCATTCACCCAGGAGCTTCCTCATCCACAAATAGCTAGAAAACCAGACGGTTTTGGAACACCGGACACAGAGTTTGGCAAAGGAACATCTAATTTTGACGTAGGCTCTAAAGTTCCTTAAGAGCTGGCTGGTCCACAGCACCGCTTGCTTGTGCTTTCTTTCCGCTCTCCCGAGACCTCTCGTTCCGGTTGGAGGCACCCAAAGCTCTGGCCAGCACAACGCACGTGGGGCACAGAAGGAGGAACTGCGGTCCAGCCAGCAGAGCTGCGACCGGCTTTAAGGTCCTTCGTGTGTGAGCGCTATCTGTGCATTAAAGATTTTGTTGGGAAGAACTGAATAGTTTATGTGTTTTCCTTTCGAGTGTCTGCAAATTACATGGCGCTCCTTCCTCCTTTGTGTACTGGCGAGTCAAAACAATCCATAAATTAGTCAAAGGATCAGAATAATTCACTTGTTGAGAGATTGCAGTGGTTTTGTTTATGCGTTTTAAACACAAGGGAGTCATCTGCGTACCCCAGGAGGACCTGTCTCCCGGACTACAGGCAATTTTTCATAGCTGTATTATTTTTATTCAGACATTTTCTAATGAAAAATCTCAAAAATATCCATAAAGTGAAGAACATAGCAGTAGCCCACATGCGCGGCACGTCACTGACCCCATAGCACTGGAGCCTGCGGGGTCGCGCCTCGGCCCACACGCCCAGGTCCTCTCGGAAGCACCCACGGCCGGTTGGGGGCCGGCGCGGCGGAACGTGTGTCAGTCATTACTCGTATCGTACGCGCAGGATCAGAATTCCCCTTGGAGGGAACTTCCATCGACAGCACACGTACCCATCTTTCAGGGCACGCGGACGGGATTCGGCCAACGCCAGCGCCTGTTCAGCTCAAACCCTCAGATCACACGACGTTACTGTCCTCTGTCCTCTTGTAGGACAACCACCGTCCTGATTGCTTTGTTTGAAATCATAGGTTACCCTTGCCCGTTTTAAGACTTTGAATAAATGAAATCGAATGCAGATATTTTCTCCTAATTCAGTTTCCACCCCGACGAGCATTTCCGAGATCCGTTTCCTGTGGCATGAGCCGGGTGGCCGCGGCTTCTCGGTTCTGAGCGACCCCCGTGTGCACGCGCGTCTCCGGTTCTCCTGGCTAAGCGCACCAAGGCGGGCTGGCCGCGTCTGATTCCGTTTTCTGATCACGTTGGGTGAGTATTCAAACGTTTTCTGGAAGGTCGTTGATGAACGGATTGCCTGTTCAAAAAGAATCCGCGTCCGCGAACAGACCTTTATAGAAATGGAAGATGACGTTTCGTAGCTGGAACGGGCCCTTGCACCGAGTAACCCTTCACGGAGCGCTGTGGTCCTGCCTGGCGTGACACCGAAGCAGTAAAACGCAGGCCTCAGACCCAGGCAATCTCGTTCCTGATACTGGTACAGAGTCATACCCTTCTTTACTCCTCTTTTATTTAAATATCTTTTAGGGAAAACTTCTAAAAAGTTGATCGAGGTGTTTGCAGTAATTAGTACCTCACCACGGAGTTGCAGAGTCAGTACAGCATGTTTCTAAGCATGACAGAAGCCTGAGCACGTAACACACACACACATTACATATGTGGATATTTTGAGAATATAGTTGACTATATGCATAACAAAACCATTATTAACTCAGATAATATGTGGATAATTTATTGACATTGTAAACAACTGCTTTCCAAACATATAATAAAGCTTTTTTTAAATATCAGAAAGAATAACGTTTTTTAGTTTCCAGATTTAAAACTTGCACACATAATTTAACATTTGCATGGAGCACTGGGTGTGCTGCAAAAATAATGAATACTGTTATGCTGAAAATAAATAAAAATTTTTTTTTAAATTGTGAATTTAATTTTGAAATAGCCCTTCCTTCAGGCCAAGTGAAATCGCTATTATCTGTACCCATTAGTGTTTGGAAAGCCTGTGACTGACCCATTTGGGCCCATATGATACTGAACGAGAATGTGGTCCTTCCGAGCTCCTCGGCCAAGCTGAGTGCAAAGCTCTACTTGATAGAGAGGGTACTTGAACCCAGCAGCACTGGCAGCCCGTGACTTCGTCTGGTGTCACGGTGTGTGTTCCAGAAAGTGAGCCAGCCTCGAGCACGTGGCAACACTGGGTCGAACTACTGGGTCTGTGGGTGATGTCAGAGGCAGAACGTGTTGAGAACGCAGAGAATCTGCATAGGAAAAATACTGTGCGCAAGAAAAAGAAAATGACACCGGAATGACCACAGTGAGATTAAAAACAACACCCCAAAGAGGAGGAGATTTGTTTACAATCTGTTGAAAGTTTTGTACATCACAAAGTAAATATCATACAAGCTACTTTTCAATTACTGAGATGAACTTTCCCCCATAGATTCACACTGTTAATAAAAAGCGAAAAGATAATCGCCCTCCCACTTAACGGCCCAGTATCTGTCCCTCGGAATGGGGCTGCTTTCTTGAGATTCTCTTGTGATTACTTTCAGAGCTATTGTGAGTTTATGAGTGCTTTTAGCTTCTAATGCAGCTTCAAATGTCAATCTTTATATCACCGAAGGACAATTAGGCAAACCATGTAATTGTGTTGTCACTTATTAATTTCAAGCTCCAATGTCATAAATTATATGCTTTAATTAATACCATGTCAATGGCAATCTGTAACTTTGAATGCATACAGAGGTTAACAAGAATACATAATTAAAAGAAAACAGTGAATAAGGGCACGGCTGAACAGTTTATAAAATTAGGCAAGAAAGTGAATGCTTTGTCAGCATGCAAGCACCATGATTAAAGGGGGGTGTGTGGAGGGATTAATAAGCTAGAGCAGAGAAATGGAAGCCATAGAATAAGACAATAAAAAATGTATTCAATAAAGATAAATGAACGAATAAACAGGCACAATGAAGCATTCTAAACTAAACGCTCAAGAAACTGGGGACATTTGTTGCTGTGATCTGAATGTGTGTGTCTCCCCCCAAAATCTGTAGGTTGAAACTTAACCCTCCAAGTGATGGTATTAGGAAGGGATCGGGTCACGGGGGTGGAGCCAGAGGAATGGGATCCGTGTTATTACATTCAAGACCCCAGCGAGGACCAGCCCCTTCCTCCCTGGGAGGACAAGGTGACAGGAGCTGGTAGTGTCCCAGGAAGTGGGCCCGCCCCAGAACTCCCCACGTGGGAGCCTTGATCTCGGCCTCCAGCCTCCATAACTGAGCAATAAATATTGTTTATAAGTCACCTGGTCTGAGGTACTTTGTTGGAGGCTAAGCATTTATCAGTAGATGTTTCCAGTTAATTGAGTTGGTAAAATCCTTCTTCGGTTCAATTCTCAATGTTGGAAACCTTTCTAAAATGCATGACCTCCCTTGCCTGACTTAGAAAATATGGTACTGTGAGAGCCGCGTAGTCATGTTGCAGAGATTGGGAATGCTGTGCTGTTTGGGGGTCTTCTCTCCAAATAAGATTTCTCATCACTGTGCCGAGGATAAAGGGAGAGAGACCCTGCAGGTGTGCTACTCTGTTCAATGATATTTATGTAAAGACCTCACAGACCAGATGTTTTAGAAATACATATCTAGTATTGTTCTTAGGAATTGATACTTTTTTTTGTCATAAAATTAGATTGTGGACCTGCTTTATGGGGTATTCTCTTTAGGATTGAACCCAGAATTCACAGAAACTTGAAGGCAAGTAGAACATCTCAAAAGCTGCTTGATACAATCCATCCACTTTACAGATATGGTGACGAGATTTTCAGGGTGGAAAGAAACGCAAGAGCAGAGTCAAACGGGGGAGCCGGGGGGTTGCTCCGATTCCAGGTTGAAATAACCCTTACGTTCCTAAGGTGGCACGTTACATGAACTCGAAATGGAGTCAGAATTAACTTATCTCGGAGGGAAGGTCTACAGTGTAGACAAGGGATGATGACATCGGAGAGAAAGTGAGCTGCTTGGACCAGGCAGACTCCAAGAACCAAGCACTCAGCCAGCTTGTTGTGGCCATAACCGCTGCACCCTCTGTGATCACGATTGTCGGAAGTATCCAAGGGGTCGTGGGTGCACAGTGCGTTCCACGAAAGCACAGTGAAGGGGATGACGTGGATGGGTCACCACTCGTGTTGGATGTGACCTTCTTCCCATCACTGAAGCAACTGGCTTAGGACATTTCCATTGATTATGGTGGAAATGATTTCCACCAGAACCAGTGATTTCCCAGTTTTCTCCCCAAAATAATGAGTCTATTACCATCAAGCACTGGGTTGCCAGGGAACAGTAAATAACTCTGTGCCTGTGTAACATTTTCTTCATGTCAATCCGGTACGTCAGAGTTCCATGATGCTAGGGGATTAGAAATGGTACAGTCTGTTTTTCCGCTCAAGCCCTGGGATGAGGGCATGCGCCATTTTATAACTCAAGGCCTTTGCAACGTTGCTTTCTCTTCCGGGCTTCACTGTTCTCTCCTGCCACAGGGGACTCTGCCACATAACTCACGGGATGGCAGAGGGGGTTCAGTGAGCTACAAAAATGGAAGAGTACACTAGGAATTGTCAGGCCACATGTGAGATTTTTGTTATGAATGTTGTTCTGGTTTCCTGGTGTGTGCTGTCAAATGTAGTTTTGAAAACATAATAAAAAATTCAGTAGGTTATTGGAGATGCCTGGTTGAGGCAGCAAAGTCTTATCAGAACCTACTTTCAACATGGCCGACTGAGCCCAGTCCGGGGCATACAAGTGAAGGAAACGAACCTGTGTGTCTGTGAGCGACGTCTGCGTCCCCCTGTCCACGGCAGCACTGGTCACAGCAGCCAACACATGGACACAACTGAGGGGTCCATGACGGAGCAAATATAGCAGAGACACACACACGAGCACTAGTCAGCCATAAAAAAGGAAATCCTGACCTTTTTGACAGCATGAATGACACCTGAGAGTGTTCAGTGAAATAAGTCAGGAAGACAAAGGCGGATGTTCTACGATCACACTCACATGTGGAACGTGAGTGAAGCTGAACTCGTAGGAAGAAGAGTCGATTGGCAGTCGCAGAAACTGGGGGGGTGACGGGGAGACATTGGTCACAGAGACGTCCAGCTACGAGATGAGACAGTTCCAGGACCTGGTGTGCAGCCCGGGACAACAGCGAACAAGAACTGTATCGGACACTTGCACGCTGTCAAGAGAACGGATCTCACACGTCCTCACCGCACACGCAGAATCACGACAATGACGCGAAGTGACACGGGTGTTGACTGCCGCCGTCGTGGTCATCAGTTCACACTAGGGGTCAAACCGTCGCGTCGTCCTTCGTAAACTCCCCTAGCGTCCCATGTCACCCGGATCTCCGTAAACCCAGAAGAACAAGAGACGAAACTGCGTCAAGGTGCCCGCAGAGCCTTCGTCCTCCACCGGGGGATCTCGTCCTGTTCTCCACACAGGAGCGACTGCAAGAAATGCTTTCCACAAACAAGTAAAAAGTAAACAAAAAAGGAAAGGATTTTCAGGCATTTTGTGAAAAACATACATTCCCCAAAGCACTTGACATGTTCTGATTCATGATACGAATGAAGCAGTTCTTTGGTCCAACCCAGGTGGGGCCCCCGATCCCCAGGAATAACAGGCTGAAGCCAGGTCCTCCCACATGGGCACATTCTAGCCCGTCACCCTGACAAGGTGACAGCCTTGCACGTCTTTGCTGGTAACAAAGTCCTTAGTCCTTCCACAAAGTCCTTTCTCAGAAAAAGCTGTCATTTTCTGACTAATTTCTGAGCAGAAGGACTGTGTGACCAGTTGCTTGCATCATCTCATTTAATTTTTGCAAGCCTAGGGCGTTAGCTCTAACATTATCCTGCTTCTGTGGGCGAGGAGATGGGGGTTTGGATTGGTTAAGTATCGTATTCAGAATCACACAGTGAGTAAATGGAGATGCTAGGTCTGTCTACATCCAAAGCCCAGCTTCTTAATCACCGCTGAGTAAAACCACTAGCACCTTTACAGAAATACTCTACCTGGTGGGAATTTTTCCTAAAAAAATAATTCAATAAAATGAAAATTTCTAAGTGGAAGCAATCTCGTTGGCTTTCTGAAATCATCTGAGCATTCCAAGGTTGGGAGATGATTACATAAATTCTGCTCCATCGAATAATATGCAGAGACAATAGGTAATTAGACAATTCAGCCACTGCTAACAGAAACACAGTTGGGCAGAGTGTCATTGGATTCTGTTATTTTTGTGAATATGGAGTAAGTACATGTTGGCAAAAACTGGAAAAAAAAAAGATGAGACTCTGAAGTTTTCATTTTTCTCCATTATCAAAATTTGAGATAGAGTGATTTTACTTCCTTCACCAATTCCTCCCTTCTTTTCACTGAGAGATCTGTGGCCCAGCTATGTCCAAACCCTGGCACATCCTCCTGGGGCTCACAGACCGGTGACAGACCAGTGTGGGTGGGCAGCTGCCAGGAGGCAGAACACACTGCAGGAGGCGCCCCAAGGCCCCTGGAATCACAGGACTCAGAGCACCTGCCTGTGTCCCAAGAGCAGGAGTCCCTGAGGTCTTCCTGGAGGAGGTGACAGGCTAATAGCTGAGTTCACTGTAGGAACGGGTAGAGAAGCAGCTGCAAAAGGAGAATATTTTGTACATAAAAAGGAATGGAAGGATTAAGGAATGCCCTGTTTGTGGAAGAGTTAGTGCTTGAGTTCGTCCAGAGTAAGAACTGTCAGTCTTCTGTCTGTCTGTCCTTCACCTGTCTGTCTACCCATCATTCTTTTGCTCTTCATCCCCCCCCACACATCCACACACACTTTCCGTCTCTGCCATTAGTTACTTAGAATTCATTTTATTTGGCAAGGAGTTTGCTCATATGCCAACTTATTTTTATTTATGTAGAAAACAAAGTCTTTTGTGCATAACCTACAGCAGAGATACACATAATTTTAGAATTGGAAGGATTCACAAATCCCTGATTTGGGACTCTGTGGAGTTATGTATGTATATAACTGTACTTGCACCTATGTCTGTATCGTCTGTCGACAGATGAGCTATCAATCATCCATAGGTCGACAGATGATCAACCTCTCTATCCATCCATGTACCCATCATCTGGCTCCTCACCTATTACCCAGCTGCCATCCATCCGTCCTTCTCTCTACCATCTACCTGTTTATCTGTGGATCATCTGTCCATTTGTCCATCCGTCTGTCTGCAGAGAGACAGACGGGGCTGGATGGCACGCGCATGTGCCCTATCAAACAAGGTCTCAAGGTCTGTCCAAGTTGGGGACTCAACAAAAGATGACGAAACCCCCTCACACTGTGCTGGAACCCGGGGCAGAGTCACGGAATGGGAACTTGGCGAGTTTGAGCGGTACCAAATTTCAGCATCTTTAAACGCGTAATTTCTAAAAGAATCTGGCAAGTATTTGCACGACTTTACCCACAATCTCTGAGCTCCGGTTTCCTGAAAATCAATCTCACAGTGAGAAACAATGAGATAATGTTAAAGACAAAGACAAAACTGAGAAAGCAACCTGGTTCCCGACACCTTGCTGTCCAATGTCATATTTATTTCTGACTTTGCTGCATTCGGGGCCTCACGTCACCGAGCATCCTGGTTCGGACATTGTACTCCTTATGGGGATTTCTCCAGTCTGGGGGAACTCGGGTCTCTGGGAACAGGCTGAGCCTCTCCGATTCTGCACTTGGCCCATCAGACTCAGAAGCACCACCTTCAGGCCTCCTTCCAACAGGGAGGAGTCCGCAGAGTCTCTGTCACCTGCGCTCTCCGCGTACAGACCGGGCTGTGCCTCTACCTTCACCATCACTCGGTCGTGGGGGTGGAAGGGTTGAATACTTCTGTGCACACATGTGTACGCATATATGCGTAGAGACGGATGAGAGGCAGACAGACAGATACAGATGTGTGTACCTACCTCTGTGTGATGTCTATTGACGATGCACCTGACTCCGTGAGACTCCGAGTCTTTCCATTTCTGGTCCTCATGTTTCTTGTTTCTACTTCTCTCGTCCGTGGGTCACAGTGGCCACCACAACTCAGTGTGTCTGCGATGGCTTGTCAAGGGCTCAGGATCCCCATTCACCACCTGACAAATGAGCTAATCAGAATTATTCAAAAACCATTAGTAAAAAAAAAATACTTTGATCAAATAAAAATTTAAGAAATGTGTGTCTTATACATTGAAGTAATGTCATGTTTTGTTGCTATATGTTTTCCCCACAGGAAAAACAAGAACAAAAACATTCAAACACTAAATTTGGGAACACCCATGTAAGTGAAACCGTCACCATGTGGTGCACCCTAAATGCCAATTTTACCCACTGGTATAACTTTAGATTTGGTGCATCATTTTGAAACACTAACGATAATTGAGAAAGCTGCGGAGCTCATCCCTGTTACTGTCATCTTCAGGGCCTCGGATACATCAAGATGATTCGATAAACTCGTGTGACGTGTAAAGTACAGTCCTAGAGGAGGCAGATAAATCGGACGTCAGCTCACGAACAGAGCGGTGCCTGCACGTCGCGAGCGTCGGTGCCCTCGTCTCCACCCACCCCTCCCCACCGTGTCCAGGTCTGCTCTGCCTCCAGTCCTGCGATCATCCCCTTGGGTTTCTCTTTCCTTCTTTTAATGCAGCTTCAACACTAAGGTCTGTATTCTTCGGCAACGTGCTCTTTAACTCGAGCGTGATGGCCTTGTTACCCCATAAGTACCGGTCATCAAACGTTGTCGTTGAACTCACTTCCCCTCCCCTAAAATCACTTGCATAGAGAGGGAGTTCTCCGAGAGGAGAAGCTGTGTCCCCGCTGCTGCCGTGTTTGCGGTGAGCTGCCACGGGCTGTCACCTTCTGCTTTACCGTGGGAAGGTCCCAGAAGTGGTGGTTGCTTAAGTTAGAGTCCTCTGGAGAGGACTTCAGGTATGGCCTGCTGATGGGGAGGGTAGCGCCTGTCAAAACAGCACCGTGCATTTTCAAACAGACACGGGGCTGAAGAATTCTCCGGAAGCCCCACACAATGCCTTCAGAGCAACCCCCTTTAATTCATCAGTGTCATAGCTGTGATGCAGCTGAAAGAAACTTCCATGGCCATTTACTTTTCCTGAGCCATAACAAGGAGCCGCTCGTGCAAAGCCACGGGCTCCCTTCAACAGACCTTCATTGTCCTTTTTTGATAGGAGGAACGGATGAATTAGATACCTCCAATTCTAACATTTACTGGAAAAGATGAATTATATTTATTCTACAACAAGTAATAATGGGTAACCCATGTACAATAAAAAAAAAAAATCCAGGCAGGACGGCGAGTGGTCAGGATTTGCTATCTTTCAATATACCTCTTAAGTGGTAATAGGATAACCCCTTAACATGTTGGGAGCCCATCAAGCCGCCCCTCAGACTTGACCCTGGGTGAGACAGGAAAGTCGGCTCTGCTCACAGCAATTCAGCTTCTGTGCCAGCCAATAATGAAGTGACCTGAAATAATATAAAACCCTTGGCTGCCGTCTGATGATTTTTGTCTGGGATAAGAGCAGAGATCCTGATTCGGACTCACAGTTCATTTCATTTTTCACTCCTGATGAGATCTCAGCTGGTATCTGATAAAATTGAACAACTATTACTGGGCTCTGCTGAGTAAAGCCCCTTGACTGCTCTTAACAGAAATCCTATACACTCCACTTTGTCAGCAGTTTTGAATCCATCGTCGTAACAAGATGATAGGAATAATCTTACCAACTGAGATTGACAGTTCATTTCAGAAATCAATATTTACAATTTACTTCTTTCAAAGTTCATTCGAGAGAAGATTCCATATTATCCCTCTCCAAATAAGCTGATCATATCTCAGTCGTCCCTGGAATGAGTTTTCCCAAAATGTGAATTTTTGGTAAAAATCAATGTCAGCATTGTGCACTTTAATCTCGCCTATGATGACAGTAAATCTTTATCTTTTTATGGGTAAACGCCAGTGGCTGCTGACACCATTTCCTCTCGGAACAAAGCTTGGTCCGTGTGGACTCTGGTAGATACATGAGCTCTAATGTGGCTGGACATGTTTCACTGGGGTCATTAATCAGGCGCCCTGACAGCCACCTCCCGCCAGCCGCCGCCGCCGCCGCCCCACACGCCGGAGCAGGCCGGGGCTCGGCCCTGAGCGCGTCCCAGCGCGGACCCGGCGCCGCGGGGCCCGGTGCGCACAGACGCGGCCGCAGCGCAGGCGGAACGAGCAGCGCATCTGCGCGCGTCCGGCTCGCGGGGACACGCGCTCCTTTCCCACGGCGCGTCCCGAGGCGGCTCGCGGGCACCCGGGCGGGTGACACAAGCCGCGCCACCTGCGGGTCACCGAAATCCGGGCCGCGAGGGCGGGACGCCATCGCCGCGTCTACACCCGCCGCATCTACACCCGCCCCCGTGGGCTCCTTCGTGCGCCGGAACGAACGCCCCGGTGAGTTAAAAGAAGCGGAGGCGTCGTCGCCAGAAGCTGAAATATGGTGTTGCCGCTGCGAGGCCTCACGTTAGGCTCCCATCGGAATGGCTATAACCCGGTGAATTAATGAACTCGGCTTCTGTGGAGCCGGTTCTCTTAGACAAGATCAATCAGGCGACGCGCTCGCAGTAACTGAGGAGACCCCGCTCGGCCAGGGGGTGAGGGATGACACAGTGGCACGGGGGCGATTGCAGGCAGGAGAGAACGAGTTCCCCTTAAATTTGGTGAGTGTAAGTGCCGAGCCTGCAGAGGGCCAGGCAGGGCCTGCAGTAGCTTTGGGCTGATTTATATTTCCTACAGAGTCTGGGAGCTGGAGTCCAAGAGTTAAAGCACCAAGTGCAGAGCTCTTCATGAAATCGTGCATTTTTATCCGATTCCGGAGACTCGGGGTGATCTTTCTTTTATATGTGAAGAGGGAAGCCGAGCACGTATCACATGCGAACATGTGATGTGCGCGAGGACATTTAGAAGGATGAATTAAAATATTAATTGAATTTTAAAGAAAGATCGCTAATGTTTTCTAGCCACCTCAATTGCATTGATGCAATAAATCAGTTGCTTATGAATGTAGCTGCAGTGGCTTAGGTATGAAGAAAATATCATTTTGTTTTTACTCAATAAGTGATATGACAAGAATTATAAATGTATTTTATGTAACTCTCAGTTAACGAATGAGATATCATCCTTGGCAACACTTCCAAGAAAAATAATTGTTGCAAAACGTGTCTGTTACATTTCCCCTTAAGTCAGACATAACAGCGTTAACAATTGTTCCCAGTGTATGGATAAAGCTTATATTAAACATCATAAAAACATTAGAGCATAGATTTAAATATACTTTGCCTTTTCATAGCTGTGTTTTATGGTAATTACTGGTCAGACCATGCCTCTAGTCAAACCAACACCCACCATAAGACACTAAGCAAACCAGCATATTTCATGTTCCAAATGGTGTTCAAGCTTTTGAGATTGAAGTGTGTGTGCAGCCCTTGCAATATTCTGTCTCCTGAAGTGTCGCATATCACGCCTTTAAAAAAATATACTTTAAAATGTCGATTCCCTGAGTGCAGGGGAAATGAGCTACTTTTTTTTTTATTTTTTCCACCAAGAGAAGCATGTTGTCCTAAAACATTCTACTTATCTATATGTGTCTGCTGAGAAAAGAGAGTGAAATTCAGCCAGTCTGAAAATTGAAATCCATTTGGTTTCTGCGATCTTCCTAACTTCTTCTCCTGGCAGGTTACATTTCTAATTGAAGCCTACTGTGGAGAAGCATGTGTCTGATTTATAGACCAGGGCTTATCCTTTACAAAACCTATCCATTCCTATCAGTTGTTAAAAATTGCTTAGAAATAATCACAGCTCCTTCTTGCTCAGACATCTAATTCAATTAAAATTTAACCACTAATTTTTACTCCTTTTTATATTCACAAACGAAATCAAAAACAGCCCCTGCATCTGTCTTCTTCCCTCTCTTTCTCTTTCTCTCTCCTTCCTCCCTTTCCCTCTCTCTCACTCATTTGGTGTCCAGCCAGTGAATCTGAATCTTTCCCAAGCTTTTAAGAGGGTAAGGTCATCAGTTGTCTGGAGTAAAACGTGGGTAGAGAAATGACAGTATATCTTTGGCAATGCATTGTTGAAATGTCACTCAGCACATAATCTTTCTTCAAAATAGTCCTGGATAATGCATCGTGGCTGGGACCACTTTAAGTGGTATTAAATAATGTCATGGGCTGAAAAGGTAGATTAATGAGTCAGGCAGGTCCAGGCAGCCCAGGAAGGACCGGCACTGCCCTGACCCCATGCTGTGAGCCCCCCACTCCCCCAACCCATCCTCAACCCGGAAATCATAGATGTTTTTGGTCACAGCAGCCCCTACTCCAATGGAGTAAGTTTCAAAGACAACTTCTGTCTAAAAATCCCATGAAGTCCTTGCAGAGAATGAAACAACATTTTATCTAAATACAAGTGTTCCTTAAGATTAAAAAAGTGTTCCATGCCACTGCAAATTTTTTTTAATTTCATGTACTTATAATATTTTCAAATACTTGCTTAAACAAGGTACATATATTGGAAAGAAAAGTCAAGAATGATACCATGTTGAAATAATTTAATTCATAGATGATAGAAATTTATTAGCCACCTTGAAAAAAAATGATGTGGACTCCTAGGTAAATTGAAAAAATAATGGTATTTCCGAATATTTACCAGTGTTGTGCAGTGTTTAATTACTAGCTCAATTAAAATACAAAAATAAACAATCATTTCTATATTCATAAATACATGAACCATATTTGCAAGAAGGACTTTAATATAGTTCAACTATTATCCCAACAAAGCTCTCTCATGCGAATGGGCAGATCAAGAATATCAAAGCCACGCGGCAGAAGAACAACCCAAACCTCCAGCCACACCACCAAAGACGGCTTTTGTTAAACCTACCACCCTCCTACATGAGGAGATTGAAGGAACGGCAAAGACAAAAGGCACAAGATCTGTTAATCAGAAGGAAAATGGTGAAGAGATTAACTCAGAACGGGGGCACAGCATCCTTCCCCAGCCGATGACTTCTCCGTGCTAACTCGCCTGCCCGTTAAGCCCCAGAACTCAGCTCCGTGGGGGCAGGGATCTTGGCATCTTACCCATATTGATAACCCTTAACGTTTAGACACAGGCTTGAGGACAATAGTGCTTGGTACATATTTATTGATCAAACCGATGAATGAATAAATTTCAGAGCGCTACGCACAGAATGTTGCTTTTCCTAACATCATGTCAATCATGGATCTACAGAGTATCTGGCTGGCTTTATAAGTGGCATACCCCATGTCAGTTAAAAAGCATGTGACATTTTGAAATGGTCCTGGGCAGCGGCACCAGGACTTTCGAGCTGCTCTGTCTACTCTCTTCCCAGCTGGCTGTTTGGAGGGGCAGCATGGCCCAGCAGGCGGAGGTGTGCCTGGGTGGCTCCATGGGTGAAGCCTTTGTCTTCTGATCAGGTCATGATCTCAGGGTCCTGGGATTGAGCCCCACATCAGGCTCTCTGCTCAGCAGGGAGCCTGTTCCCCAACCCCTCCCCGCGCCTATCTCTCTGCATACTTGTGATCTCTGTCCACCAAATAAATAAATAAAATCTTTAATAAATAAATAAATAAAAGCAGGAGGGGGCACCTGTGTGCCTCAGGGGGTTAAGCCTCTCTGCCTTCAGCTCAGGGTCCTGGGATCAAGTCCCATGTTGGGTTCTCTGCTCAGTCTCTCTCTCTCTCTGCCTACTTGTGATCTCTCTGTCAAATAAATAAAATCTTTAAAAATAAATAAATAAACGCAGGAAAAAACAGTCACATTTTAAGAACGATCGTTTTCAGTAAAAGCAAAGGATATGGAATGTCTTCCACTTTTGAGAGGAAACTCCTGGGATTATGATCACAGGAAGACCAGGTCTGCAGGAGGCAGTAAGGGTTCAGCTGTGGCCGGACAAGATGTTCTCATGAGAAGGAAAACCTCTTCTACAGGGTTTATAAATCAAAGAAGCTGTTTCAAGAGAGAGACCACAAAAATACAGAATTTGACTGCATTGCTCAAAACAGCTAGTTGTGTCTCATATCACCAAATTCTTCACTGGCTTAGGCTGTAAGTGTCCTATCGTTCCTGACTAGAATTAAATTACTTACCATTGAATTTAGGGATCACAATACACAATTTTTTGGATCTATACAGGAAGATTACATGACTGAAGGCAAACAAGGATTCATGTTTTCTATAAGGTAGAAGGTTGGGCTTGGCGCCTGGAGCAGGTGCCCAGGAACACCAGGCTGAGCTCTGTGCCATGTTGACAAGACCCTGAGAAGAAAGGCACTTGAAATCCTGATTTGATATATCGACAAAGCATGGCTCTTTGAATTCATGTGGACAGAGAAGGGGTGTTTCACCAAGTTTAGAGCCTCATCAGGAAATGCTTCACCAAACATATATATATTTTTTTAAATTGAATTCTGTTGCTATATCTGGGAGATTTTTCTCTAGCCCATGTAACCACTTTTTAAGGCTTTTGAAATTAGGTCTCCACATCCCTGTGTCCTGTACTTCCTGCAGCATTCCCCAAAGGAGTTGCCCAAACTCTCCCAGTTTATAGTGTAAGCAGGAGTTGCAACTCGGATATTGCAACAATGTAATCCCATCCATGTTCTTCTATTTATTTACTTAAGTAATCTCTATACCCAATGTGGGACTGGAACTCACAGCCCCGAGATCAAGTCATACTTTCTTCCAGTGGAGCCAGCCGTGCACCCCAAAGTCCCATCCATGTTAACACAAATAAGCATATCATCCAAAAATGAACAAATGTGCCATCTGTTATAGTAATGTTTAGTATTACAACAGGTGTTTTTACACTTGGCTTTACCGTATTGCTTATTTTTATATTCCAAGCCAAGAGTGGATTAGGCAGGGGGAAAGACCCCAGAGTGAGAATTCTGTTTCTAGTCCCAGATCCTTCTTTTAAAATATTGTAATTTTATTTAATTTTTTTTCAGTTTTCCGAGATTCATTGTTTATGCATCACGCCCAGTGCCCCATGCAATTCGTGCCCGCCTTAATACCCACCACCAGACCCCTTTCTTTCCAGCCACAGCCTGAGCTAAGTCCTATTCCCGTTTGATCTTTGTGTCTTCATCTGTAAAATTAGAAGCTGGATTAAGTGACCCCAGATAGCTCCTTTCGGTCCAGCCTGTTATGCTGGATCAGAGAGATGACATGCCCGTCCTGACTCCTATCATTTGGGCGGTAAAGACTCCAGTGAAGATGCGCGCCCATGAGTCGCTTGAGGCACCAGCATCCACGACCTCACAATAGCGACCTTCGGATTGATGTATGCTGCATTTCTTACACTAGCTTATTTAGCCAACTTTATTTGGAATTTGTTGACATTTACCATTTACAGTGTCAACAGATTTACATAGGAACCTGTCACACTGCCTGCATGAAAGGGGGGACATACTGTGTTGATTATAGCTCATCCTTGCACTGAAAACACATATCATTGCATACCATCCTCAATTCGTATACAAAATGATAACGTCCTTAGATTTTTTTTTTTCCCAATCAGAAGGATTCTTTTTGTAAGAATCTCTCTGTAATCAAGCCAAAAAGTGTTCTGTGGGGAAATAGCTCTAGCGAATTTGTATCTCAGGGACACCTGCTGAACTCTCAGCAGGGAAAGAACCAGTGTGTGTGTCAGTGGGAAAGTGAGGTAAAACTTGTGAGATTTGGGGCTTGAACCCTGTCCTAGCAAAAATAAAATAAATGAATTTTAGAACCAAGATTAAAGACTTTTCATGCCTCTCTATGACCGTATTAAAAACCAGAGACCAATATTATTTTAAGAAGAAACGTTTTAAGGTAAAAAACAAACAATGAACAAAATGAGAGAAAAAAGGCATCCTATGTAACTCTAAAAATTATAGCAGGAATACATTTGACGATGGGGTGTGAAAAGTTCACATGATGATGATTTTAATGGATGGTAAGACTCAGGTGCGATTACGAAGCCACCTTCCTTATCAGGTATCATGCATGTGACCATTTTTCAGGGACGATTCTGAGTCCAAGAGTTCACAAAAGAAGCCTTCTGAACGTGTATTGTCTCAATTTTATCGTAGAGAGGTCAGATTGGGTTGTGCGAGCAGAAAGGAAATATACATCCCGTTGCCAGCAGGGTCCTGAGGACAATGAAGCGGAAAACAGACTGGGAAAGGTCAAGCCTGCCATTCATTAAATGTCCAAATGGGAAATTTTGATTTTTTTAAAATAAAAGGTAATTTGATCTATCACAGCTGAATGTTACATTAGAAGATGTCCCACTTTGCCCTGATACAAACACAATAGTGCTTCAAGGAACAATGTCCAGGAAAACCCTCGGGTCTTGGGGAATATATTGATTTCATCTGAGTTAATAAATGTGTAACAATGAGACCCGCTAATCGGGGACCCTTGGCAGAAATACCACCCTATCCTCTCGGGAAATGTGCGATTTCTTTATTCATATTCACAGACCCCAACGTGGCCTCAACAAAAGAACTTTTCAAGTTCTTGAGGGGCTGTCAGTCAGGAGTCTGGTTTAGTTGGGGACAAGAGAAGATTGCTGACTCGTTTATGAAAGCAAAAAAACAGAAGACACAGACCCAGGAGATCTTAGGGGACCTCCTGAAAATAAACCAACAAAACAAACCAAAGCAAACCACTCCTGGACCAGAGGCAGATTCTGTGTCTGGGGCTGAGCTGTTGTGCCAACGTTCCCGTCCGCGAGGCTCACTGGCGTGTTAGAACGCTGTACTTCAAGGTGCCAGTCGGGACATCCTCTCGACTTCCAAACCACCAGCGAACACCCACCTCTGTCTCCACATAAACCAGCAGATGGTCCAACTGAGAAAACCCACATGTCGACCCCTTTTAAGGCAGACAGACAGACACACCCCACCTGTTGTTCCCTGGGGAGTCAGGGACGAGGGCCCGCTCTGCACCGACGGCTGGTTTCGCCCCGAGGGCGTGTGCGAGGACACAGGCGTAGGTTCCTTCGCGTGGACTGTTGTCTTCCAAAGCAACACCCACCTCTTAGCTTTTGTTCCTCGACTGATTTCACAGAATTTAATATTCTAATTCAAAACAATCATTGTAATTCAAAGAATCACAGTTTTCATGTGGAAACAGATTTAAAATCTTTTGCCTTTTGTAACCTAAGATAGAATTCTAACACCTGCTCCACCTTACATAATCCCCTTCTAGTTTTCTCCCACACAAGTGACCCTAAGGTCTGGGCCTCATGTCTGACGCCATAGGATGCTTCTGTGCCGGCTGAGGGAGGTCCTTAAACAGGTAGAAAATAAAAGCCTAATTGTGAAATCGGCACTTAAGAATGACCCAATACTCTGAGATATGCATATATTCTTAGATGGCATTATCCTTTTTCATATTTTTGTCGCGGTGGTGGCTGTGTCATAAAACAGAACGCAGGAGCGTTGGGCTATGGAAACAATATGTCCTTGTGTTTTTGGACACACTGTCTCTCGCCGGTCAAGCATCCCAGTCTGAGCATTCTTTGATGATCTACATTTTTTTTTCCTTTCGATCCTGGAAGTTACCAACTTTAATCTAAAAATATTTAAATAAAGTTTTTATTTTATCCCTTAGTGATCCTAATCTTTAAAAATGTTTTTGGAAGATCAGTAGCGTTAGAGGAAACACTGATTTCCTGTTTACTCCCTTTCTCGTTGTTGAGTGCTCGCCTTCTCTCCGGCATGTCCTCCAGCGTAGACCGGACCGGTCACTGTCTCTTCCCCAGGACACCCTTCGAGCTGTGTGGTACATGGTGGCGGGCGTTGTGTACTTCTGAGTGTAAATCATGATTACAGCGTCTTAACCCACCTGCATAAATCATCCTACAGCGAACAAGGAGAGAAAACAACAAAAAGAAACAGTCTGAGAAAGGTACTTTAATGGGTATTTTTTGGTAAGTCACTGAAAAGTTTTGGTTTCCAAGTGTCTTCGTCACTCGTCACGTCCACGACACAACATTCCCCAGCCACAGGTGTGACCTTCCCCGTCCCATTTCTTTATTCCTTGGTGGTGGGTGGTGGGGCCACGATGTCCCAGTGAGTACCTCCTGATATTCAGGAAGCGGCCTTGAAACAGCCAGTCTCCAGGGGACTGACTTTCCGAGGACGCGAGCAGCGTGGGGCCGTCGGGGCCTGATGGCATCAGACATGAATCCGTGTCTGCAGCAGAGACGGGAGAGTGGAGACTTAGTGGGATCTCCAGCAAGTTCCCTGCACTCTCCCCGCCTGGGCTTGCTTGTCTCCGAGCTAGGGATGAGAGTGTGAACAGGCACAGCTCCTGGGGGATGACCGGAGAGGGACCCGGAGCTTTTCCTGGGAGCGCTCAGCTCCCCCCGGGGCGGCCCTTGGGCCGGAGTTACGGCGAAGGCACCACCCGCCTACAATCTCTCCCCGGTTCCGGAGACTCACGGCAGAATAAAGAACGTTTCTTCCGTTGTCCACGCCTCCTCCAGGGAGCCACAGCCTCAATAGCGAGGCGGCTCCCTTCACCCTCCGCTGGGCACAGCGGCTGGCGCCGGGAAGGCGAGCCCTGGGCCGCAAGCCGTCGTTCCTCCTGACGGCCAACGCGCCCAGCGCCCGCCGGACGCACGGCCACCGCTCAGCCGGGAAAAGAAGGGTGGCCCGAGACACAGCGGAAAGCCCAAAGCACTATTCCAGAGAAGTCTCTTACTGTCTGTCTGGTTTCATCCATTCCTTCGTCAGCTGAGAGTACCTGGCTGGGGATTTCTGCATGGAATAAAGTGGGAAAACATCCGCTCATTTTTTGTTCTGTGCAATAAAAGTAAAGCAGGAAAGACATAATGGGTCACCCATGTGCAATTTGGGAGAGAGGATGCTTAAGAGAATTGAAGAATAAAATATAATTTCTCCGTTGAAGGGAGCAGAAGTGCAGAGATTTCCCACGTGCTGCCTGGAATTCCCACTCCTTCCAGCAGTGGGCTTCAGGGACACTCTTGTTTACCGCGGTCCCCCCTCCCCATTTATTTTCTTCTCTTTTCAGGATATCGCTGAAGGGATCGCAGTGGGAAATTACTTGTGCTTGTCGGTTGATTGTGTGGTGAGGAGGCCGGTAGGGCTGGGGCTGAAGGTCTCTATCCAGTGCAGAGCAGACTGAAAGGCAGTGCCCTGGGACGGAGCGCGTTAGCTCTCACCTCCTTCCTGACCTGGACCTCCCGGCCAGGCCCACCGTCTCGCAGCGAGGCTGAGACGAAGCTCACAGAGCACTTGGTCCTCATCCAGCCTAGCCTCAACCATCACACCCACTTCACCAGAGTCTGAAATGAATCCGCATTTCTGAGGACGGGCAAGTGGACTGCTTGGATTCTGTTCTGCTTTTTGATTAGGTAATGCTCCTCTCTCCAGAGACCTGAAAGACTTGCCTGAGGATAAAATAAAAGGTCAAGCAAGCAGCCTACACTCTTTCTACCAAGGAAAAACTGTAAAAAACATAAAGCTGGTAGTTCGTGGCCCCCCTGGTGGTGTATCTTTGTGGTGGGCTCAGCTCTAGGCTATTCCTGATCAAGTAAGTGACACGCTTTCCTAAACATAGATTTTGAGGTGGTATAGGCTCAAGAATCACATGCCGAGCGGGCCGGCCAGCAGCCAGGTGGACGATCCGCAGGGACACAGTCTGCCTGATGGTACGGGTAAGACTCTTACCAAGTGTGTAATGACTCCAATGTCACGAGGGGCTATTTTGCATCCCCACGGGCTACGGGACAGCCGATGAGTTGAAAATTCCTCAAAATTTAAGGAAAGTCAAATCGTTCTTTGAAGGTACAACAGTAGGAACATCCCGGAGCTCTCCACGGTCAGCGGTGGCCAGAAGGAGAGGTGGGTTCGCACCACTGGGGCCTCTGCTCTGTCTCTGCTTCCGTGGAGCCTGACTCTCCAGCTACCCAGCCGTGCTCCTCACTGCTCACTCCCGTGCCTTGCGGTTCCACTGATGACAGCTCACTCTGGGTCTGCGTGCCACATTCCAACCCCCAAGACAGAGACCACCTGGTTGACCCGTCAGCACAGGGAGCCGGCTCACCGCCTCCTGTGCATGCAGGAGCTCCCGGGGCTCGAGCCTGTCCCGGCCAATAAGACAGCCAGAGGCCAAGCACGGTAGAGCTACCTTTGGGAGCTGTTCTGTCTGCAGAAGGTGAGTAGGATCCTGGAGGATATAATTTTAGGATATTGGTCATATAGATGAATACATTATCCCACAAGCTTCATTGTATAAGGAAGTTTTTCCGGGGATTGGAAAGGAAATAGAAAAACTTTCAGCTTGCTTGATAACTTATTCCCATCTCACTAATCGGTGGAAAAATTAGCAAGCAAGCCAAAAGTTTTCTAAATCTTTCTAAATAGACTATATCATGCTCACAATAATATTAGGTACAGAATTATCCAATTAAAAGACAAAGATTTCCAGTAAGGATAAAAAAATAGATAATATATGATTGCATGCCACAAATAAAACTACAGATTCCTGACAGGCTCAATGTACATTCTTGAAAAAATATACACCAGGCAAATAAATAAACTTTCAAATAAAAGTAAGTGTGGCTTTACTAGTATCATTCAAAATAGTTTAATACAATGGGTAGTATTAGAAATGAAGGAATCACATTGAGTTGTTGAAAGACAAAATACTAAAAGTACGGAAAATGTAACAGGTTTAAACTTAATAACAACTTAAAAAAAGACGAAATGGGAGGCCTGGGTGGCTCAGGTGCTTTAGCCTCTGCCTTCAGCTCAGGTCAGGATCCCAGGGTCCTGGGATCAAGCCCCACATCAGGCTCCCTGCTCAGCAGGGAGTCTGCTTCTCCCTCTGCTTGTGTGCTCACTCGCTCCCGCTCTCTCTCTGACAAATAAATAAAATCTTTAAAAAAAAAAAAAGGTGAAGTGAAGAGAGCAAAACCTGCCATTATAATTCTAACGGATGATGTCATCAAACTCTTCTCAGCAGATGATAGGTCAAACAAAGCAAAATAATTATAGTAATAATCTAATCAATCCAAAAAAGATGAGACACAACTACCTAACTAACCAACAAACTTGAGATAGTTACTACATGTAGGATATATTGTCCCTAACTGTAGGAGAATGTACATTCTTTCCAGGCACAGAAGCAATTTATATGAAAATTCCTCAAATATCATGCTGTCAAGTATGATATGTCAACAAGCTGTAGTTCAGTGACAAAATGGAGATGGACAGTGCAATCAGAACTAATAAAAACCAAGATCAAGAATAAAAAAGCTGGGGCGCCTGGGTGGCTCAGTGGGTTGAGCGACTGCCTTCGGCTCAGGTCTTGATCCCGGACTTCCAGGATCGAGTCCCGCATCAGGCTCCCAGCTCCTTGGGGAGTCTGCTTCTCCCTCTGACCTTCTTCCCTCTCACTCATTCTCTCTCAAATAAATAAATAAAATCTTAAAAAAAAAAAAAAGAATAAAAAGGCTAGGGGTATCTGAGTGGTTCAGGTCATGATCTCAGGGTTGTGGGATGGAGCCCGTCATCAGGTTTCACCCTCCGCAGAACATCTTCTTGGGAATCTCTCTCTCCTTCCGCCCCTTCCCTCTGCAACCCTGCATGCGCTCTCTCTCTCTCTCTCTCAAGAAGAAGAAGAAGGAGGAGGAGGAGGAGAAGAAGAAGGGGAAGAAATTTTTTCAGTAGCTAACTAAAAAAATGGCCAAATCTTTCTCAAAAAATGAGGCAAAAATTCTAAGAAATATATTAGAAAATTTAGTTTTGCATTATATTTAAAAAGGCCATAATGGTAACTTTGTTTATTCCATAAATTCCAGGTTGGTTCATTGTGAGAAACTATATTAGAGTCACTCACTGAATTAATGGAGTATGGTAGGAAAAGCCTAAATAATCTCTAAAATAATGGCAGAAATACAAAACAAAAATTTAATAAAATTCATATTAAGTCATATTTTTAAAAAATCATAGCAATCCAAAGGCATAAGAAAAATTTTATGAACTGATAGAGGATTTTAAAATGTGTAATCCATGAAAAAGCATTGCAAAAATTATTCCTTCTAGAGTTAGAAATAACAAAATGAAGCCAACTATTGAGACTTTAGTTTGAAATTTACTGAGGTTCTTTCCAATGTGATAGGATAGGAAAACAAATACAATTATAACAATTGAAAAAATAAGTAAGTTTGAGATTGTCTATAATAACATCAAAAGGTTCTATGGGTGACTTATTAAAATCTATAAGGGAGCTTTACAATAATGGAAACATAGTATTAACATGCAATTGTCAGTTGTATTTCTATATTACAGAAGCAAATACAAAATATAATTGCTATTTACAATGGCTATACATAATAAGTTACCTGAAAATAAATATAATAAAAGACTTGCAATAGTAACCTACATAGCAACCTATAAAATTTAATCAAGAAGCATTTAAAAAGACAAATAAAAGAAGAGACCTACCAAAGGGAAAATATCAGTTGGATGAGAAGATGGATGAAACAGGTGATGGCGATCAAGGAGGGCACTTGTGATGAGGGGCGGGTGCCGCATGGAAGTGTTGGACAACTGTACTGTACACTCAAATCTAACATTGCTGTATTTTAACCAACTGGGATTTACATAAAAACTTAAAAAACCCCTCAGTTTTTCTCAGACTTATGCATAGAATTAATGCAATTCCAATAAAAAGTCTAGTTTTTTTAAATTTATTTTTTATTTATTTTCAGCATAACAATATTCACTATTTTTGCACCACACCCAGTGCTCCATGCAATCCATGCCCTCTCTAATACCGACCACCTGGTACCCCAACCTCCCACCCCTGCCCCTTCAAAACCCTCAGATTGTTTTTCAGAGTCCAAAAGTCTAGTTTTTGAGGACTGAAATCTGACAAGCAAGTTCTGAAATGTAAATGTTTATAAATGAATAAAATATATTCAAAATATTCTTTAAAAAAATAAAAAGAAAAAAAAAGGCAATGCAGAGCATCAGGAAAAAGACAGTCCAGTAAGTAAACCATGAAGAGAAAAATCAGTTAACCATATAGGAAAAAAAAAAAAAAAAGAAAAAAGAAATCTGATTCCTTTTTCATGTCTGAAGCGAGTATCAGTTCCAAGTGAATTAAGCCTTCAAATATGAAAGTCAAACTTTAAACCTTTTAGGTAATAACTTTACGATGAATTTTGGGGAGGAGTTTTTGATTCAAGCCAACAGAAATGTGAATCATAAGGAAAAAAAGATGCATTGCACTGTATGAAATAAAGGACAGCAAACGGTAAGCAAAATGAGTGAGAAAACACAAGCTGTGGACTATAGGATATTTGTATAGAGAATAGACAAATTTAATTCCAGGAGTTATACAGAACACTTATGTATCAAAAGGAAAACTTCTGAAAATTCTCCTAAAAAATGGGAAAAATACAAATGGACACTTCAGATAAAATACAAACAGCCGTAAAGCACATGAAGGGGCTCAATCTCTTCTATAAACTAAGAAATGGAAAAAATATGAAATTACATTCATTTCCCCCAAATTATGCATCCAAAATTATCAAGGATCCACAGGAACCAATAAAAAACACACACTACTGGTCAGAGCAAAAATCACACATCAACACTTGGGGTAAGTGATGCCCGTTTTCCGTCATATTTAAAGTTAGTTCTGCCCTATGACCCAGACAATCCTGCTTGATTTCAGACTCTGGGGAAGCTTGGGCACTTGTCCACCAGGGAACGTGCCTGAAGCAGCACTCTTTGTAGCAGTAAAGACTCTGTAAACACTGAAAATGCCCAACTGTGCAATGGATAAATCAACTGAGTCCGAGAATGCAATGCCATACACACCCAACACCATGAGAACGACTGGATGGTCACACGTGTTTGCACAGATGATTCCCAAATACAGCCGTGAGCAGGTAAAGAAAGCCATGGGGGAAAACACCTATACTTGCTATTTAGATAGAGTTTGAAAAAAATAAATAAATAAAGCAATTTTGTGGGGGGAAAAAAGCCATAAAATACAAAATACTGTAACAGAACGTTCTGGGTGATGGTTTCTTCAGGGGTTGGGGAGGGAAATGGAAGAATCAGGGATGGAGAGGCCTTCCCAGAGGCCAGCAACGCTCTGTTTCTGGGCTCGGTGTTGGGTGCCGACCCCTTAAACTGTTGACTCTTGTTATGTTGAAAAGCTGATGAATTCAAGTGAGACCTTCTCTCTCCTTTTCTGTTTGACATGACTTCTCTGAGTCTTCCCCATGTTAATAACGAACTCCATCCACAGCCAGAAACGTTGAAGTTCTTCTTAGAGAACCTCCCCAGCCCCAGCCCTGGCACAACTACCTCATCCACTTGGTCCCCAGCTCCGGCGCAGTCCGCCTGCCGACCGTCTCCGAATTTGGACCACGGAGCGCGGAGCAGCCCCCTCACTCGTTGGAAGCGTCACCTGCGCTCAGGCCACAGCAGCTCCCTCACCTTCCAGCTTCTGTGTGGCCAGCCCAGCATGCAGCAGCCAGAGTGACCTTCCTGACACCCCACCTCCTGCCTAAAGCCTTCTGGGAGCGTCCCTGTGCCCCAAGGATACTATCCAATGCCTTCCCCTTCCAGGAAGACTCAGTGTGAGTGGACTCACGGACCTTTAACACCTGGTGACTGCCTTTCTCCTCTTTGTTTCTAACATTCCTACCACAGCAGTCTTTATTCAGTTCTTTAAAAGGGCCTGAACCTTTTCAGTCTTATATCTTTCATAGTGACTCTCTCTATCGCTTTGCCTACCTAATTTTGCCTCATTAGTTGGTCTCAGATTAAACATCGCTTCTGTGGGAAACCTCTCTCTTAATCTGTGATGTAATTTAGATTAACCTCATATAATGTCTTTATAGGGTCCTATACTTGTCCCTAGGAATGCTCTGGACAATTATAATTACCCATTAGACTGCATTTCCTATTAACCCCGTATCTCACCTGGGCTAGTGCAGTAATCTCCCCAGTGTAATCCCTGCTCCACGATTGTCTCCCTCCATCCCATTCAGCGCACCAGCCAGCATCCCCACTACGTGTGCTAAAGTAAAACTCCTTGCATGTGAGCGCATTCCCCAGCACTTAAAGCAAAATCTGAAGTCCTTATCACTGATGCCTAAAAAGCCTTATTGTCCCTGCTCATCCTGCATTGTCCACCCAAAACCACCCTTGCTCACCAAGTTCAAGGCATACCCCAGTTCTTCAAAACATGTGTCCTGACTTTTGATGTGATTTTGCACTTAGGGAACAACGGCTAACATTTCAGGGTTGTGTTTGGGTGTCTGCCCAAAGAGAGCTTTCTTGGCCACCGCCTTTTATTCATGTAACTTATTTATGTGAATGGCAATTTTTTAATCTGTCCAGTCTTACTGAAGTGCAAGCTCCATGAAGTCCATGGCCTGTTCTGGTCATCTCGCGTCAATAGTCCCTGACAAATGCCAGGAACACAATGATTTTTAATGTATTTTTTAATGAATGTGAGTCAAAGAAACAGGAGTAGGGGTGCATGCAGTGATATTAAAAACTAAATTTGGCTCAATTGATGCTTTTAGGTAGGAAAGTGTAAGGCCAAATTGGAGGCCAAATGACTTGGCATGACCAGGTAAAGAGAACAAACTTCCACATATTTTTCCTACTTCTTTGGCAGTTTGAACTGTGGGTAGAATTTTTGTTAAATACATCTGTCAGTTTTGTGTTCACAGATGAGACAGAATGGTTGAGAAGTCGGAGTACCAGCGTGGAAGCTGTTGTAAATGCTGCCATGTGAGCTGGAGAGAACCCCAGTCCATTCCATTAGATTGGAAATGTAAAAGAAAGGAGGTTGAATGAACAAAAGAAGGAAGGAATGAATAGGGTAACTGGCTTGATATGGGTGAAAATTAAAGGGGACTCAAACACAGCTTCCTGCACTTAAGCGCAGCAGAGAAAGGGAAGCACCTTAACCCGTGAATCAGAGGCGGAGCTGATTTGGTGGAAGATAGGTTGAGTTTCTTTCCAAACATATTGAATTGATCATGAAGTTGAGGGTCCATATCTGGGCTCCCTGTTCCACTGGTCTATGGGTCCGTTTTTGTGCCAGTACCATGCTGTCTTGGTGATCACAGCTTTGTAGTAAAGCTTGAAATCAGACAGTGTGATACCCCCAGTTCTGTTTTTCTTTTCAACATTTCCTTAGCAATCCAGGGTCTCTTCTTGTTCCATACAAATTTTAGGATTGTTCGTCTGGCTCTTTGAAAAATGCCAGTGGGATTTTGATCGGAATGGCATTGAAAGTATAGATTGCTCTAGGCAGTATAGACATTTTAACAATGTTTGTTATTCTGATCCATGAGCGGTCTTCCATCTTTCTTTTGCCTTCTTCAACTTTTTTCATGAGTGTCCCCAACTTTACGGTCAAATAATCTTTGACAAAGCAGGAAAAAAATATACAGTGGAAAAAAGACAGTCTCTTTAATAAATGGTGCTGGGAAAATTGGATATTTATGTGTAGAAGAATGAAACTCGATCATTCTCTTACACCATACACCTAGATAAACTCAAAATGGACAAAAGACCTCAACATGAGGCAGGAATCCATCAGAATCCTAGAGAAGAACATAGGCAGTAACGTCTTTGGCATCGGCCACAGCAACTTCTTTCAAGATATGTCTCCAAAGGCAAAGGAAACAAAGTGAACATGAACATTTGGGATTTCATCAAGATCCAAAGCTTCTGCACAGCAAAGGAAACAGTCAACAAAACAAAGAAACAACCCACGGAATGGGAGAACATATTTGCAAATGAAAGTACAGACAAAGGGCTGATACCCAAGATCTATAAAGAACTCCTCAAATTCAACATGCACAAAACAGATAATCATGTCAAAAAATGGGCAGAAGACATGAACAGACACTTCTCCAATGAAGACATACAAATGGCTATCAGACACATGAAAAAATGTTCATCATCACTAGCCATCATGGAGATTCAAATCAAAACCACTCTGAGATACCACCTTACACCAGTTAAAATGACCAAAATGAGCAGGACAGGAAACAACATGTGTTGGAGAGGATGTGGAGAAGGAGGAACCCTCTTACACTGTTGGTGGGAATGCAAGTAGGTGTAGCCACTTTGGAAAACAGTGTGGAGAGTCTTTAAGAAATTAAAAATAGAGCTTCCCTATGACCCTGCAATTGCACTACTGGGTATTTACTCCAAAGATACAGATGTAGTGAAAAGAAGGGCCATCTGTACCCCACTATTTATAGCAGCAATGGTCACAGTGGCCAAACTGTGGAAAGAACCAAGATGCCCTTCAACAGATGGATGGATAAAGAAGATGTGGTCCGTATACACTAAGGAGTATTATGCCTCCATCAGAAAGGATGAATACTCAACTTTTGTGTCAGCATGAACACGACTGGAGGAGATGATGCTGAGTGAAATGAGTCAAGCAGAGAAAGTCAATTATCATATGGTTCCACTTATTTGTGGAGAATAACAAATACCATGGGGGAGGGAGATGGAGAGGAGAAGGGAGTTGGGGGAATTGGAGGGGGCGACGAACCATGAGACACTGTGGACTCTGAGAAATAAAGTGAAGGTTTTGGAGGGGAGAGGGTTGTGGGTATGGTGAGCCTGGTGGTGGGTACTGAGGAGGGCACGGATTGCGCGGAGAACTGGGTGTGGTGCATTAACAACGAATTCTGGAACACTGAAAAGAAATTATAAACAAATAAATAAAAATTTTTAAAAAAGAATAATTATGAAAGACTTCACAAATCTTTCACAAGAACTATAGGAGAGAGCTCCATTTAAGAGGGAAAATGATATGGTGAGTTTTTTTAACTGAGTTTTTTTAACTCATGGATTATCCGGCAATGAAACGCAATGTGGATGTAGAGGTTAAATGTGACTAGGTCCCCAGGAGACTGTTCTTAAATTCAAGGATGGAGTGACAAAAGCCTGAGTTAGGACCATGAAAAGGAAGAAAATTGTGTAAAGTTCAATACAGAATGTTTGTACATTACTCTCATAAGGAAATAAACGAAGTTAAAGAAAACATGTCAGCAACATGAATCAGGCAGTATAAGAAAACTGTGAATGCCACAGGCTCCTCCCCACCAAACTTTTCAAGAATGAATTACAATGAATTACACGTGCTTGACCAATCTGAGTGTTACAGCAAATTCTTTGAATTGGCCTTTGTCCATCAAAAGGCATCACTGTTGGTAGCTTTCCCTGTTCCTCTTCATGCTTCTTAAGAAGAAAAGAACAACAGTTGGCACAGGTGTGCATTGGGCTAGTTGGTACATGTCAGGTGGGAGGCACTTCCAGCAACTTCTGCTCCTAACAGGTGAACAGTCCTGTAAACACATGGCTACTTAGACCTTCCACTAGTCCATGCCCAAGGGAAGACAATTGATCTTTTCCATTAGAACATATTTCAAAAACCAGTACAGAAACGCCAAAGATCTGTAAGTATCAATTCCCTGGGGTTCCCTATGTGAAGAGGGGAATTGATTTTTATCTTTTAGGGTGAATTTTCTCTTTAAATTAGCCTTTTTGGGAGTAGCACTTGACTCTATAAAGTTGAAGTAATAAGGAATAAGGAAGGTCAGCAGCAGTGCTAACGAGAAGGAGCACACTGGCCTCACCCCTGCGACTGCACCCCGGGCTTGGGAAGGAGTAGCGCACAGGTGAGCCTTCCCAGATCTGCCAGGAGGAGGAAAATTACCCGAAAGACATCAACAGTGTTATTAAAATACTTGCCTCCTGTCCCCACTGCAGATCTGTCCAGTTCCTCCCTGGACACCACCTCATCTTACGTTGTCTACTGCTTGTTGTCCTCTTGCCCTCCCTCCCCCACCCTAGAACATGAGCTCTGGCAAGTGTGAGATTTATCCTGTGATGCCCCAAGACTATAGAATTGTTTTGGACACGTGCTCAGTAATACCAGTTGAATAAATAAATGAATACAGAAGCCTGGACTTGTTGCAGTATTTGCTGGTTTTTTTTTTTTTCTTCTTCTCTTCTTCTTTTATTTTCCTTTCTCTTCTTTTATTTTTTCCTTTACTTTCCCAATGAACATACTCCAGTCCCTCATGAGGAAGAAACCATTAACACCTGTGGCTACCCAAGGCGGGTGCACAGCCCAGGATGGGGCGATGGGCTGTGCCCAGGGCAAGAGAAGGAAGTGTCGGCACAGGGAACGAACTTCCATTAGCGGCTGGCCAGGCTCCAAGAACAGCAACTCCTGCTCAGCTTAAAGCACAAGAGAACCATTATTCATACGTGTTTACAGAAGCAGCTGTGGAGGAGGAGGAGAGTTACAGCAGGTGTCCATCCAGCTCGCGCCTCACCTGCCCTGCTTGGCTGCCACCGTGGTGTCGCCGACAGAAACAGGAATGCAGGATAAGGCTCCGTCCTTGCACACTAGGTTTAATTTTTCACCCTGAATATGTGTGAGTGTGTGAATGTTTGTATGTGTATGTGTGAGTGTGAGAAGGTGTGAGTGTGTCAGTGTGTGTGTGAGAATATGTGAGTGTGTGAATATGTTTGTATGTGCACATGAGTGTGTGAGGATGTGTGAGTGTGTCTGTGTGTGTGTGAGAACGTGTGAGTGTGTGAATGTGCGTGTGCGTGTGTGTGCGAATTTATTCCAGCGAACCCCGAAGCGAGCATGGGGCCGCCTGGAAGAAAGCACAGATATCAGAATCAGGAGCCCAAATTTTCTCTCTCTCTCTTTTTGTTTTTTGTTTAAATAGATGAACAGACAGTTTTGGGATTTAATTAAAACCGCAGGACGCGGGGGAAACGCAATGATCCTCTTCGACGGCATCTGCGAGTCTCCTTCCCCTCCCGGCCCCGCGGGGGGATGAGCATCTCGTCCAGCCTGGGGCGCCCACCCTGGGGGGACCTTGGAGGACCCCTAAGGGCTGCAGAATCGATTTCAGGCTTCCCAGTCTGACATCCGCTCATTCGGACACAGACAGCAGAGCCGGCGGTGCCCACCGCCCGCGCGCTAACCCGACCGTGGAGACGCGCGGGTGCTGCGGACACTGGGCACCAGCGCGAGGACACTGCCCGGGGCGCCCCGGGGCCTGCGCGCCCTTAACCCCCCGCGCCCCCATGTACAGGCCAGCGGGGCGGGGGCGGCGCACTCAATCGTGGCCCCCCGGGAGGGAGCAGGACTGTGGAGGCGGTCGGCACGCGAGCCCTGCGGACCGGAGGGAAGCGAGATCTGGACCGTGTCGGGGGCGAGGCTGGCCTGGCAGCATCAGCGCGACGTCACCGGTTACCCCCGACCAGTCGGACTGTTGGTGACCAGAGCAATCGGGTTGCTCTTACTCTATCAAGGGACATTTGAGTCTGAGCCCCTCACCTGCAAGACGGAGGAGGCCCTCCAGTCCCTAGGAAGCCCGCCCCGGGGTCACGCGGGAACCCATGGCAGGGCCTGTGGTGTTGCCGGGACACATCACCGATGCCTGCTCCCAGCCGTCTCTGGTTTATGGAAGACAGGAGCCTCCACTGATGGCACCATTTCCTCCGTGCAGAATCCAGCCCCAGCATCTTCTCTCAGAGAAACAAATTGTTAAGACTAAGGCTCGCCCACGTGGAAGTCAGCACCTCATGGGACAGGGCTGGTCACCGCCTGCCTCTCCGCCTACTTGTGATCTCTGTCTGTTAAATTAAAAAAAAAAAAAAAAAAGGTGGGGGGAAGCATACAGATCAGAAAGGAAGAAAGAAAACGATCCCCAGTGCAGATGGTGTGATTGTCTACCCAGGAATACTAAGGAGGACACAGAAAAACTCCTAAAACAGATAAATGACCTCAGCAGGGTCATGGGACAAAGGATGTAAGCCCTCTTGAGTTAAAGAATACAAATAATACAATTTACTTTTTAACCTGTGTCTATGAAACATAATTTTTTTTAAAGAAATGGAATCATACAACAGCAAACACCTTTCTGTCAGTGGCGTCTTGGCACCTGCTTCCCTTCTTTGCCATTCTGCAGATATTTCAGGAGGAGGGGACGGGAACCGTCTCCCGAGGGGCAAACGTCCTTCACCAGAGCTTCTGAAAACACACCAGGTCCAGTTTTGCTTTGGAGACATTGAAGACTATTTGGTTTAACTGGCTTTCTGATTTCTCTGTATTTTCTGCATATTTTTCTTTTTCTTTTTTTTAAGATTTATTTATTTATTTATTTGACAGAGAGAGATCACAAGCAGGCAGAGAGGCAGGCAGAGAGAGAGAGGAGGAAGCAGGCTTCCCGCCGAGCAGAGAGCCCGATGCAGGACTCGATCCCAGGACCCTGAGATCATGACCTGAGCCGAAGGCAGCAGCTTAACCCACTGAGCCACCCAGGCGCCCCTCTGCATATTTTTCAAATAAGACCTTCTTTTCAAGCTTTATACATAGCTACATAGAAATAATTTTTATGACTAACTTTAATTAATTCAATCTCCCTCTCCATGCTCAAGATTCAGAACCACATGGATGGTGTTGCCTAAAGCTTGTGTGTTCTTTTCAGTGTTGTTCTGGTCCTAGAGTAGTTCGCTGCATACTCTTACAGCTCCTAACACTTTTACTTGCCTCATTCTACCCAAATTAATTTACAGACAGGGAAATGTGCAGTCCACGTTAGAACAGAGTGCTAGAGACATTCAGCACCGCACACGAACTGAGGTACCTGGGTGGCTGATGGAGACCGGCCCTGCGTGTCTGGTGGCTCAGTCAGTTAAGGCTTGGACTCTTGACTTTGGCACGGGTCATGATCTCAGGGTCCTGAGATGGGGCCCCATGTTGGGCTCTGTGCTCTGCGGGGAGTCTGCTGGAGAGTCTCTCCCTCTCCCTCTGCACTACCCCCTCATGCTCTCTCTCAATTGCAAATTAATTAATTAATTAGGTCACCTGTTCTTTTCATTAATGTAATTGGAAGTATCTGATATCCATAAATGTTCCATCTTCTCCAATCTGGCAAACAAATATTTGGCTTGGAATCAGTAGTAATTGCTAACCAACGCTGCCTTCAGGGGCCGTGACCTGGGCTTTCTTCTCCCTCTCTCAGCCCTCTCACGTGAGTGGAGTTCCTAACCAAGGAATTGCTGTTGTCAAGACAAGCACCACGTTTGGCTAAGTTCTTACAGATTTCAGGCTTAACTGACTGTTCCCCAGCAACAAGACCTTCACCTTGACCTTTAAACTTGGAGCCATGTTTTGACCTCAGTAAGAGAATATAAGGAGCTTGGCCCTTGCTGCTGTGGGCGTGACTTCTCCGCCTTCACTGGTGCTCGCCAGCCCACGGGTCTTGGAGTAAGGTGCATGCTTATCAAAATAAAGTAAAAATGGTGTGATTAAACTTAATTTGCCATGAAAAATTACCTCAGAAAAATAAAATGGCTGTCATTAGGGCAGTCACACTACTTGAAGAAAATGCAAAATGGTCCTGTCACCCAAATATTGTTTATAGGCGTCATTACCATTGGAGCTCACTGCGCAAGTATTGGTTTTATTTCCATCTCCCATGACTCTGCCCCTGTTTCAGCTTCGCTTCCTCGTACACGTTGATTTTTGGCATCCAACCATGACCATTTCATAACGTTTTCAGTTTCACTACTTCATATCATTATTTTTAATATGTTGCCTCTAGAACTCTAACAAGCAGATATTTTAATTCCCTTACTGTGGAAAACCTATGTTTCCTACAAAGGAAAACCATACCCCTGTGTCAGAATGGAGCATGCTGGCTCTGTGTGGACTTTGGCTCTCCCACACCCTTGCCTCCTCCCTGGGTCACTGAGCTGGATGCTGGGCTTCTCTTCGGATCCCCGTGGACATGGACCAGTCAGCAGACCTGCACTTCTGCCCTTGCTCTGGCTTCATCAACCTCTGATTCTACATAGAGGACCTGGCTAGCATCTTGAACTCATTCTCTCTCTCTCTCTCTCTCTCTCTCTCTCTCTCCTTAAAGGTATTAAAGCTTCTTGACTTCTGATGCAAAACCAAAAAGTCTTCAGGATGAAGGAAAAGTATTCTGAACTTAAAAGTAAAAAGCTCAAGTTTTGAGACGAGATAGCACGGACTTACCTTTCCCTGCCCCTCTCCTCTGAAGACTCCTGAGTACCTTGGGAATATAATCGTCAGACCGTCATAGAAGGAAAGGTGGGCGAAAACAGACTGCCAGGGCCTCAGGACTCAGGCAAAGGAGCAGTATGTTTGCTGGATGTTGTTTTCATGCTGGTGTGGCACTGGAGAGTCCTGTCACTCAGAATCACCAATAGATATGGACAGTCAACCACAGAAAAACCTTCCCCAGCCAACGATTGTGAAAGGGGCACCCCAGCAGAAGTCTCGTGGATAAATCCTCTGTCGGATGCCCAGCTGGCATCAGCAGCCCACTTTGCTGGAGCTCTGCAAGGTTTCCCTCTACACCCCATGCCAGCCCCACACGCAGGGCTGGAAGCAGTGTTAGCAGAACCCATCAGCTGTCCCAAGCCAAGGAGTAGTGGCCCAATCTGCCCTAGGGTCGGGGTCAGAAGAGTGCAGGTGGAGATCCAACCCCCACACAGAGGGTAGTAGTGGCCTCATCACTGACACCCAATGCACCAAGTGGCCCAGGACCTCCTGGTCCTCCATCCAGGGGCAGAAAAGAACTCAGGCCTGGTGTTTTCTGAGCCTGACATCTGATGGCAGCAGCCCAGGATGCCATTGACAAGGAATCTGGAGTCCCACTGATACCAAGAGAACGAAGCTGACCAAAATAACACAGAAAGGGCTCCAGCAATGAAATGAAATTGTCACTGGGACTACAGATCGCAAAAGCAGTCCAGGACCTACTACTGGACCTCAAAAGAGTACATGCAAACAGAAGATTTAAATAGAATCAAGAGATAAAAATCATTGAGATAAGAAAATCAATTGACTCCAGCATTGAGGTGAAGAACACACTATAAATATCCAGTAAGAATTTTAGAGTATTCATCATAAAATGGCTTGAATAGACAATTAAATATCGTCCTGAAACATATTCCAAGTGTTTTAAAAATATAGCAAAGAAATGCCATTTGAAAAAAGGATCCGTTTGGAAATTATGGAACTGAAAAATACAACAATCAAAACTGTACCTCTCTGGGTGGTCTACAGAGTGGGAATGACAAGGGTAGAGCCACCGACCATCAGAGAATGTGATAAAGATAACAATAGGAATTAATGAAATTAAATACAAACAGTAGAAAATTCCCTAAAACAAAAATGCTGGCTCTTTGAAAAAAATAAAATATCAATGGAATCAACTAATCATTAGCAAAACTGACAAATATGAAAAAAGAATACATACAAATTACCAAAGAATGGCACAAAGATCCTACAGATCTTGCAGTCGAGAGACAGGTACTAAGAGATTACGATGAACAACTTTATGGTCATAAATTCAACAATAGAGAAGAAAATGACCAATTCTTTATAGTCCACAAATTACCAGCACTCCGAGAAATAGATGACTGAGTAGTCCTATAATCAGGAAAGACGTGTGTGTGTGAATTAAAAACAAATATCCATCTTGTTCCACTGAAGATCTTTACCAGACATTTCAAGAAGTAACACCAATTTTACACAATCTGTCAAAACAGAGTAAGAAGACATACTTCCCACCTCATTTTATGAGGCCAATATCATCTTGAAAAAAAAAATGGTCATAGGCTATACAAAAAAAATGGGGACAAACCTATCTCAGGAAGTTAGATACAGAATTCCTCAACAAAATATGAGCGAGGCAACTCCAGCATGTGTGCATAGTGTAAGACCACGAACGTCAGGACTCGTTTCAAGTACGGAAGGAAGACAGTTCCATGTTTGAAAATCATCAATGTAACCTCACAGAAAATTCAGTAATAAAACTAGTATAATCATGTAAAGCAACACAAAGAAAGTGTTTAACAAAATTCAAAACATACTGATGATTTAAAAAGAAAAAGTCAGCACACTAGAAACACAGGGGAACAGCTTTAACTTGATAAAGCACATCTACAAAAAAGGCTACAGCTAATGTCACAGTAGTGGAAGGCTGAGTGCTTTCCCTGTGAGATGGGGAGTGAAGCAAACATGTCCGTTGTCCCCACTGGTACACAACAGAGCACTGAAGTTTGGGCCAATACAATACAAGTTTGGGCAAGGAAAATAATATTCTATACATTGGAAAGGAAGAAGGAAAGTCAGTAACCCTATTTACATAAGACATGAGTGTTCATGTAGAAAATTCTAAAGAATTTACAACAAACCTAATAATTTACAACAAACCTTCAAGAGCTACATTGAACAAAGTTGAAAAATACAAATTCAATACAAAATATCACTTGCCTTTTTCTATACTAACAATGAACATGCAGAAACAAAAGTTGAAAGCGTGATGCTATTTAAGAACCCTCCAGAGGAAATGAAGTATTTAGTGTAAATCTATGAAAACGTGGGTAGAATCCGTACATGAGAAATCAGAGAACAATTCCTAAAAAAATAAAAGAAGAATAAACGGAGAGATATACGGTGCTCATCTACTGTAAGTTTTTATAAAGACCTCAATTCTCCCAAAATTCATCTCCAAATTTAATGCAGTTACTATCAAAACATAAGCAATGTAATTTGTAGATACACACAAGCATATTCAAACATTTACATGTAAAGAAAAAGGCCTCAGAGTAGCTGAAATTATCTTTTTCTTTCTTTTTTTTTTAAGATTTTGTTTATTTATTTGACAGAGAAAGAGAGATCATAAGTAGGCAGAGAGGCAGGCAGGTTGGGGGGCAGGCTCCCTGCTGAGCAGAGAGCCCAATGCAGGGCCCGATCCAGGAGCCTGGGATCATGACTAGAGCTGAAGGCAGCGGCTTTAACCCACTCAGCCATCCAGGCGCCCCTGAAATCATTTTTCAAAAGAAGAATAAATTGAGAGGAAGTGTTCTCCTCCACATCAAAGCTTACGATACAGCTGAATCAATCAAGAAGGTGTGGCTCAAAGACAGACACACAGATCAGTGGAGCAGAATAGGGAGCCCAGAGAGAGAACCATACAAATATGCCCACTGATTGTTGATGAAGATAAAAAAGCAATTCAAAGGAGGAAGAATAGCCTTTAAATAAACGTTGTTGAAGCAATTTGACTTCTTCTATAGGCAAAGATATGAACCTTGACCTAAACCCATATCTAATGTAAAAGTACCTCAGAACAGACCATGGAATCCAGAAAAGATATTTCTTTTTTTTCTTTTTTTAAATTTATTTTTATTTATTTTCAGCATAACAGTATTTATTATTTTTGCACCACACTCAGTGCTCCATGCAATCCATGCCCTCTATAATACCCACCACCTGGTTCCCCCAGCCTCCCACCCCCCTGCCACTTCAAACCCCTCAGATTGTTTTTCAGAGTCCATAGTCTCTCATAGTTCACCTCCCCTTCCAATTTACCCCAACTCCCTTCTCCTCTCTAACGCCCCTTGTCCTCCATGCTATTTGTTATGCTCCACAAATAAGTGAAACCATATGATAATTGACTCTCTCTGCTTGACTTATTTCACTCAGCATAATCTCTTCCAGTCCCGTCCATGTTGCTACAAAAGTTGGGTATTCATCCTTTCTGATGGAGGCATCATACTCCATAGTGTATATGGACCACATCTTCCTTATCCATTTGTCCGTTGAAGGGCACCTTGGTTCTTTCCACAGTTTGGCAACCATGGCCATTGCTACTATAAACATTGGGGTACAGATGGCCCTTCTTTTCACTACATCTGTATCTTTGGGGTAAATACCAAGGAGTGCAATGGCAGGGTCATAGGGAAGCTCTATTTTTAATTTCTTGAAAAATCTCCACACTGTTCTCCAAAGAGGCTGCACCAACTTGCATTCCCACCAACAGTGGAAGAGGGTTCCCCTTTCTCCACATCCTCTCCAACACATGTTGTTTCCTGTCTTGCTAATTTTGGCCATTCTAACTGGTGTAAGGTGATATCTCAATGTGGTTTTAATTTGAATCTCCCTGATGGCTAGTGATGATGAACATTTTTTCATGTGTCTGATAGCCATTTGTATGTCTTGATTGGAGAAGTGTCTGTTTGTGTCTTCTGCCCATTTTTTGATATGATTATCTGTTTTGTGTGTGTTGAGTTTGAGGAGTTCATTATAGATCCTGGATATCAACCTTTTGTCTGTACAGTCATTTGCAAATATCTTTTCCCATTCCGGGGGTTGCTTCTTTGTTTTGTTGACTGTTTCTTTTGCTGTGCAGAAGCTTTTGATTTTGATGAAGTCTCAAAAGTTTATTTTCACTTTTGTTTCCTTTGCCTTTGGAGACATATCTTGAAAGAAGTTGCTGTGGCTGATATCAAAGAGATTACTGCCTATGTTCTCCTCTAGGATTCTGATGGATTCCTGTCTCACGTTGAGGTCTTTTATCCATTTTGAGTTTATCTTTGTGTACGGTGTAAGAGAATGGTCGAGTTTCATTCTTCTACGTATAGCTGTCCAGTGTTCCCAGCACCATTTATTGAAGAGAATGTCTTGTCCAGTTTTCCCAGCACCATTTATTGAAGAGACTGTCTTTTTTCCACTGTATATTTTTTCCTGTTTTGTCGAAGATTATTTGACCATAGAGTTGAGGGTCCATATCTGGGATCTCTACTTTGTTCCACTGGTCTATGTGTCTGTTTTTATGCCAGTACCATGCTGTCTTGGTGATCATAGCTTTGTAGTAAAGCTTGAAATCAGGTAACGTGATGCCCCCAGTTTTATTTTTGTTTTTCAACATTTCCTTAGCAATTCGGGGTCTCTTCTGATTCCATACAAATTTTTGGATTATTTGCTCCAGCTCTTTGAAGAATACCGGTGGAATTTTGATCAGAATGGCATTAGAAGTATAGATTGCTCTAGGCAGCATAAACATTTTAACAATGTTTATTCTTCCAATCCAAGAACATGGAATGGTCTTCCATCTTTTTGTGTCTTCTTCAACTTCTTTCATGAGTGTTCTATAGTTTCTCGAGTACAGATCCTTTACCTCTTTGGTTAGGTTTATTCCCAGATATCTTATGGTTCTTGGTGCTATAGTAAATGGAATTGATTCTCTAATTTCCCTTTCTGCATTTTCATTGTTAGTGTATAAGAATGCCACTGATTTCTGTACATTGACTTTTCACTGCACTGGATCACCGAACAGCACAGAAGGAATGAAGCCAACACCAGCGTGTTCCTGTATTGCTTCTGGATTTAGTCTCTGCCACACACCAGCTTCCCCCTTTACAAATGGTCCCCATTTGGTCTGCAGTATTCTTCCTGCACTCCCCATCCTGAACCTCACCCACCCCCACGGACGTGAGGTAGGAAAGACGAGGATGAGACGAGACACATGTTCTTCCGTCCTCAGATCCTTTGACAGCGGTTTGTGATGGTCCCTTTCCAGAAGTGTCTCTTCCTCCGACCTGGTTTCCTCCAGTCTGGGCCTCACCAGCATTTTCTTCAGCATGTAGCCAGGGGCAGGGTACCTGAATATAGCAAGTCTTCAATTGCTTTGATTGCGTAGATTTTTACAATTGGTTTGCACAAAGATTTAAATGAACTCTCTGTGGTTTTCTTTGATTTGAACTAGTTGATTTTGAGGTGAATTCAGACACCACGCCTGAGTGGAAACTGAGAGAGTCCCCAGCTCCAGTAGCTTGTAGCCGCTCCTCGCCGAGCACCAGGCCTGGGAGTCAGAAACACATGGATTCCAATCCTGTCTCCACCTCGCAGGGTGTATGTGATCTTAGATTACCAGTTATCTTGGCCCCACCACTTCCATCTTCAAGATGGGGGCAAAAACAGGAACTACTTCATGGTGTAAAGTTAAGTGAAATTCAATGACGGCATCCACTTATTAGATGTGGTCTTCACCATATTATTCCTTCACCTGAAAGGCGAGTTACCACCCAGCGTGGGGGCCATGCGGACAGTAGAGCCTCTACACTGGCAGTCAGCACGTGCGCCGTCATGATTTTGGAGCATAGATCTAGCGTTAGTTTCCACATTCTCAGGTATGTTTCGTAGACTTATATAGAGTGTGTGGGTTTGGGGGCACCCGCGTGATGCAGTCGGTTAAGCGTGCAACTCTTGGTTTCATCTCAGGTCACGATCTCAGGGTTGTGAGACAGAGCCCCATGTTGGGCTCCACACTGAGGGGGGGTCTGCTTTAGTGTCTCCTTGTCCCTCTGCCCCTCCTGCTTGTGCTCGCTCTCTCTCTCTCTCCAATAAAAATGTAAAATTCTTAGGAAAAATAAAATGTATGGGTTTTGAGAATTTAAAAAAAAAGGATTCATTAATTTCAGAAGTTGACTGCTGGCTAATGAGCACAGAGATCTCTGAACAGCTGATAGGAAAATTATGGACTTTCCCTGACTGACCCATGGGACACACAGCTTGGGGTCAGTACCTTATCACATTCTAGGTTTCCTTGTTTGTTGTTACATACTGGAACTTAGCTCGTGGTTCACACCAAGTACCCGACCCTCAAAATCACGGTAATGTTGATTAAAGTCATGGCACTGAGCCCTGGGGTCACGCGGCCAGCCCCCAGCCCTGGGGCCTTGGATGGCCTCACACAGTGCTCCCGAGCCAGGCACGAGAGTCTGATGCGGTCTCTCTCCACTTTCATCTCTCTGAGCAGTAGCTGCAGAGCATTCTCCTCCCTGCCCGGAATGAGTTCACGCAACCAACACTGACAGGCTCTCCTCAGGGGGAATGTTCTGTTACTAACCATGTCTCATCACGAGTGGGTGAGACTCAAGAAGGAAGAAAAGGTGCTTAAATTAGAGCATTTCTTACTACTCAGCAGAAGGTTTTAAAACTACAATCACCTATTTTTTCTTAGACCTCAAGACATTCTTTGGGATTTGAAAACAGGAGTTTTCTCAGGACAAAGGATCTTTCTCATCCTCCTAAGACAAGTTACTTTTGTTTTTGTTTGTCTGTTTTGTTTTTTGTTTTAAATATTTTATATTTTATTTTATTTTATAGAGAGTGAGGGCATGAGCAGGAGGGGCAGAAGGAGAGGGAACGAATCCCAAACAGACTCGCTGCTGAGCACAGAGCTCCACGCAGGGCTCGATCTCATGACCCTGAGGTCGTGATCTGAGCTGAAACCAAGAGTGGGATGCTTAAAGGAAGGAGCCACTCAGGTATCTCAGGGTAAGCTACTTTCTACGTCTTTCACTTATGAATTGTCTCTCAAGTTGGCATTTGCAACGGGGTAGAGGGCTCTGCTTATTAGGCTTTCCACTCGTTTCAATAACATACGCAGTGATAACATGATAAATTACTTTATAAGTTACTGATACTTGAGATGACCCATTCACATTCGATATAAATTAAAGTTGTAGCACCCCACCCTGTATGCACCATGACCTGAAACCCATAGAAGAGTTAGCTAGCTCTTGGGTGTGTGCACGACTGACGGATCCCTGAACTCTACGTCTGAAACGAATGAGGTACTATATGTCAGCTAATTGAATTTAAATTAAAAAAATTAAAAAGCTAGAATTTATATGAGTGAAAGTCATATAGAGAGGAAGTCCCCTCTTCCCTTTTTTATTCCTCATTATATAAACTTTACAGACAGGGATAAGAAGGATCCCGTATCTAAAGACAGCTGTGGAATCATATACAGTATTTTTCCACACTTAGCAATATGATAGGTAGGGTAGGGTGTGAGGCAGGGGTGAGGGTGTAGGGATAATGCAGGGTGGGGCAGGGATGGTGGTGTAGGGATGCCACAGGGTGGGGGCTGTAGGGAAGGGGTGTAGCACCATGAAGCAGGAGCAGCAGTGTCGGGGTGAGGCAGCGCAGGACTATGGGAACCACACAGATGTGGAGGGACGGGTCTTGAAGCTGTGTTTCTGAGAGGTGACTGAGGGACACCCGAGTTACCCCAGGGCCTGCAGCCTGCCACTGGGTCTTGTCACAGAATTATGGGGGCTAATTGGGAAGAGTTTAGCGAGACTAGCTAAAAGAATAAAGCCTTCCTCCTGCCACGATTAATTCTAAATAATCTTGTTATTAGAAAAGTATGCAAATCTTTCCTTATCAAAACAGGTGATTTTGGCCATTGCACTACTGGGTATTTACCCCAAAGATACAGATGCAATGAAAAGAAGGGCCATCTGTACCCCAATGTTCATAGCAGCAATGGCCACGGTCGCCAAACTGTGGAAAGAGCCAAGATGCCCTTCACACGAATGGATAAGGAAGATGTGGTCCTTTCTGATGGAGTATGATGCCTCCGTCAGAAAGGATGAATACCCAACTTTTGTATCAATATGGACAGGACTGGAGGAGATTATGCTGAGTGAAATAAGTCAAGTAGAGAGACTCAGTTATCCTATGGTTTCACTTACTTGTGGAGCACAAGGAATAACACGGAGGACACGGGGAGATGGAGAGGAGAAGAGAATTGGGGGAAATCATATGGGGAGACAAACCATGAGAGACTGCGGACTCTGAGAAACAAACGGAGGGTTTTTCAGGGGAGGAGGATGGGAGTTGGGTGAGCCTGGTGGTGGGTATTGAGGAGGGCACGGATTGCATGGAGCACTAGATGAGGTGCATAAACAATGAATTCTGGAACACTGAAAATAAATTAAAAAATAAAAATTAAAAAAAAATAGTGATTTTGGTATTTTTTTTGGAGGTCTTTTCCTCTGAGACCCTCTTTTATTGGTTGACAATGCATTGACCTTTAGCCTCTGACCTATGAGGTTCTCCACAATGGTCAAGTTTGTTAGTGTTCTTTTTAAATTATAACATTCAGAGAAGAGCAATAAGACCAGCCCTTTAAGGCCTGATTTTCTTTTCTAATTTTATGTGTCTTTTTGTACCCAACATCTCCCTACCCAGAAGTCCAGATGTAGCCTTTTCCCCTTCCAATCCTAAACCAAGCAGCAGGAATTTCGGGAACTGTAGCTTGACACTTCTCAAATGCCAAGATCATCACCAAAGACATTTTTCTTTGAAAACAGGTGCATCTTCGGAGACTAAGCATATAATAGCCCACCCACCTGTGCCCATCCATTGCTCAGACGGGGCTTTGGGCTCTGAACATACTTCAGTGTTCACTGTTGGCTCCCCCAGAAGTCCTGAAGGCTGTTCTAAAGAGAACCCCCTGCCACCTTGAACAAAAAATAATGTTCTATCGGAATCCCACCACTCTGCAAAACCACTGTTTGTGTTTGATTCACCCCTGCACTCCTGGGGGAGTTGTGATAAACACAGCTGTGTTCCTCTATGTTCCCCATAGCCCGTTTTCCCGTGACTCGGAAGGGTTCCTGTCTTTGAATACTGGTTCCTTCTCATTAAGCTTTCATCTCAATTGCCACTACCTTAGAAAGGCCTTCGCTGAAGTCTATTTTCCTCATTTGCTTCCTTAAAGTTCCTATCACAGTAGAAATTCTGTTGCCAATTTAAGCTCCAGAGTCTCACTGCATGAGGTGTAGATCAAAGGAGAGATGGAGACTGGAGGTCGTTAATAAATCCACCATACACCTCCCCTACTCAGCACCACACATGTGCACCCACATCCATATAAAACACCTGCCACATCCCCACAAATGACTATCATATCTGATTCTATCTGCTGGTAATTCCTTCATTCCTGGTTACCCTGGGAGATACGACAAGCAAAGAATGCAATGGGAATTGCCAGGTACACTTAATATCCCTCAATCTGGTTCTTAACCAGATAGCACAAAATAATTTTGGCAAAAACCTTTTTATTATGATTGCTAATTTTACATGTCACATTGACTAGGCTACCCATGGGGTGCCCCGACTTTGGCCCAACATTATTCTGGGTGCGTCTGTGAGAGCATTTCTGAATAAGAACAGTGTTTGAACTGGTAGATGGAGTAAAGCAGATTGCTCTTCCTAATGTGGCGGGCCTCATCAAATCAGGTGAAGATCTGAATGGGACAAAAAGACTGAACTTTTGTCCAAGTAAATGGGACTTCCTCTGACTGACCATCTTCAAACTAAGACACCTGTTTTTTCCATCTGTAGGCTCCAGCTGAAACATCGCTGTTCCTGGATCTCAAGACTACTGGCCTTTGGAATGGAGCTATACCACACCATTGACTCTCCTGGTCTTGGGCTTTTCAGACTCGAAACTCAACTTCACCAGCTGCTACCAGCTCTCCTGGGTCTCTAGCTAACATGTGATGGATCTTGGTGCATGTCAGTTGCCATAACCACACAAGGCAATTCCTTGCAATAAGTATCTCTCCAGTGGCACCTGGGGGCTCCATCATTAAGCATCTGCCTTCAGCTCTCATCATGATCTCAGGGTCCTAGGTAGAGCTCTGCATAGGGCCCCCTGCTCAGTGGAAAGTCTGCTTCTCCCTCTACCTCTGCCCTACCCCCTGCTCATGTTCTCTCTTTCTCTCTCCCACCCTCTCTCAAATAAATAAATACAATCTTAAAAAAAAGAAATAAATGTCTCTCCATATATATACATCCCTTGGCTTTGTTTTTCTGAGAACCCGGGGACAAGCCTCTATAAAACTAAGTGAAAATTGTTGTTTCTATCTAAATACATGTTGTGTATACATACCAATTACATCTTTCAAATTTATATTGATGCTTTTATAAGTAATCAAATACATATTAATTTGGAAAAATAATAATTTTCTTTTAGTTCTTTGTCATTTTCCATGTATTCTTGCAGCTGGGAGATACTAATACAGCTACTACTTACAGGATATTTTCATGTGATTAAATGGTCCTCACAGAGAAGTAGCAGCCTGTATGAGAAATTTGAAATCCTGGTTCATAAAATGAATGTAAATAGTTCAAAAGAGAAGAAGGGGAAAACGAAGTGGTCAGAATTCCAACTCTGCTGTGTGTTATTCTGGTGAATTTAGGCAGGATATTTTACCATCCTGAACCTTGTTTTCCTTGCATATAATTCAACATGAAAATATCTATCGTGAACATTTCCAAGTTGGTGTACGCAATACGATTTATCGTATGTACGTATTGACCCTCTTAAAATAGTTTAAGTGCAACCTAACTTCATCTTGGTGCAGACAATGAGGACAAGTCTTCTCTTAGTCCCGTGAGCACTGATCAGAACAAAACTGGTTACTGTTCTCAAGAACGCTGGGCCTGCCTCTGAGCCAGGGACATTTTGTGGGCTCACTCCTGCAGGCAAGCTGCCTCCTCTTCGAACACAGACAATGTTTTCTGGCATGGACTGTGCTGAAACATGACTTCCCTCCTCGTGTGTCTGGCTGCGGCGGCTTGTCTGGCTGCGGCTCTCCACCACACAGAAGGGGAGCTTTGTTCCTGACTCAGAAGCTTCAGAAGAATTTGGGGCTTCAGAGTTTCAGATCTTACCCTCACATATCCCCGTCCTGTCTCAGGTGTCAGGGCACCCCGCTTTTCTTTGCATAAAGAACTGGAAAGCCTGTGCATTCTGTCCCTAGGCACCTGCAGCAGGACTCTGGCTGCATCCTGCCCCCCATGTTCACGCCAGTCCTGCTGTTCCTGGAGTCAGGGTCTTCTGGGACGGTGCAGTGGGATCTCCAGCTGGCCGTCGCAGAATGTCGGAGTAGGACTGGGCTCCCTGGAGCCTATTGTTTGGTTTGCCAAGCAGTCCAGAGCCTGTCCTTTCCACAATCCTTCATCCCGTAACAATCAGCGGCCCATCGCAGGCCACCGCATGCATCGCACCTGTCGGACACAACCCAGAATTAGGCAGCAGCATCTTTAGAAATGGCCGGGCTGCAGCCTCATAGAGGCTGCCACCACCTACTAGAACCCGCTGCGCGCTCTTGGTCACTGCCAGATCACAGAATAACCCAGACCACCATGTCCTCTGAAGTCTAATTCTGGGTTCACACTTGCTGCCAGCCTGAGTTCCCCAGAAACCAGAGCCAGACCAAGGCTTCCTGGCTGCGGTGGCTTCTGCAGGGGTGCAGTCCCCGTAAATAGGAGTGATGAGGGTAGGGTGGAGGGAGAGGCAATAGGAGTGTGCATTGTGCACCTGGCCTCCCCTTATTCAGACCTGCTTGGCCGCCTCTTGGGGAGATGCACAGAGGGTTTGCCTAGAGCAGTCTGCAGTGAGAAGAGGGAGGAACCTGACCAGCAGCTCTCCATGGTGTGGCGCCCATCTCCACTTACGGGCCTCGCAGGCTCCGGTGGTCCCGGCTGGCATCTCAAGCCTCTGTGTCAGTGAAGAATTCCTGAAACAGAGACAAAAGGTGTGGCTGTGAGCGGCTCTGAGTCCGGCCGTGGACCTGTGCCCAGTGGAGGACCGACTGCCGCTCCTCACCTTGCTGGAGGGAGCGAGCCCGGGGAGCCAGGGCAGGTGGCTGCCTCCTGTTGCAGCTGCCCCTCAGGCCACTGTCACACGGGGCCTCTCGTCCAGGTGCCCAGCCTCAGCAGGTGCCCATCCCGACGTCATTAAGTCAATTAATACGTAGGTGGTCAGGGGCCCAGTGGGATGGATGGATGAGCTCTTCGTTTAAAGGTACTTCTTCCTGCTTTCATTTTGCCGTCACAGACAAGCGTTGAGCTCAGGCCCAGAACTTGATTACAGCTGTTAGCCATGATGAGTGACCCCGGGAACGCCGGGGAGATGCTTCCTGCCGATGCAGTTTTCTCATCAATAAAGTGTGCGTGTTGTCTGTGTGTTCGGCATGAGGGGCCCAGCCGCCCTCTCTACGGCCGCGGCGGCTAATCTAATTCGCCAGGCCAAGGAATAGTCTCTGTGACCTAATTCTCAATCTGCTACAGGATTGAGAGGAAGACCAAATCATCTTACGGGTCTAATAATCGCGTTTCGATCGATCAGTTTCTTAGGCGGTATCCTTTGGTGGAGACTTTTCAGATAAGTAAAGAAAATTAGGTTGAAAAGCAAAATGCGTCTTTCTGAGCTGTGGCTCGCCCACCCGCTCTGCCTGGGGCAGCCGGGCGGCCTCTCCCGGGTGCGTTTGGGGCCCGCGGAGGGGCACTTACTGTACCGGGTGAAGCCCGCTGCCGCGTGGCTCAGTGAATCAAACGCTGTGCTTTCTCCCATCGACTGCCTGGAATAAAATAATCTATGATGCATGAACAAGCGTAAATGAAATAATAATATCCTTAGCCGTGAAAAACGGGTCGGTAATACAGTAATTGAGCAGATTTATTGCCATCTCCTTGAGCTAGCCTGCCGAAACAGCCGGCTATTTTATTTAATCTCATATCAGAGGAATTACTGGCTGGTAATCCATTGTTAAACATCATTTAGAATGATGGATGAAAATGTCAGCTTTCCCAACATAATCAATTCATATCTCATTAGCACATATTATTTACGATTCTCATAATGGGACCTGCAGGGGTCTCCAGGGGCAGGGGGAGACCTCAGCTGCTGTCGAAATGAGCTGAGATATACTGTAGGTTATGAGTTAATAACTGCATATAAAAAAAATACTTCTCCGCAGTATTGATTGTTCTTACATTTTACGAATGAATTGAGTGACCGGGCTGCCCTCCGCGCTGTGTGGGGCTGCGTGGGCTGGGTCTGACCACACGTCCACCTGTGCTTTCCCGGACTCCTAATTTCCCTGAAAGATTTTCACCGTAATAATTCACCTCCAAATGTTCTTAAAATAATAAACCAATTTAGGAGACGTTCCCCCACACAGTAGAAAAGCCAGCCCCCAGAAGTCAAGGACCAAGACGCCCTTTGCTGCGGCCTGGGTGCCGTTAGCGATGGGGGCTTTCTTCCCCCCCTCGCTACCTATGAAGATAAATGGACATATTTCTCCAGCTCCAGTTCGGCGGCTTTTTAAGGATAGTCTCCACTGTGTGCTGCCTCCAAGACCAATGAAAAGCAAACCTTGATTCATGGACTAGATGCCGTGGATGGGGCGTCAGCAATCACGGCCCGGTGTCCACTGCTGCCTGAGTTAAACTGCATTGGAGAATCATTTTATGCTTCAGCTCATAAACATCAATAAAGGAAAATGAGTAATAAATGACTGTCTAGAGTACAAAGGACCAGCTCATATTTCAGATGAAAATGAAGACAAAATGTAGCTTTTATTTGCCTGTGGAATTCCCATTAACTGCATCACTGACAAGAGAGCGCCGGATCGATCGCTGGCCGGCCGCAGAAACCGTTTCTGGCTGTTCAGCAGCGAATGCAAAAGGAAAACTGTCATATTGTGATCTTTATCAGGTAATCTTCATTACACCAGACCAGTGATATATGTATATGCCGGTCAGCTAGGGGCACTTCTAATTCCTGGTCCTATTTGTGGTTGGAGTGTAGAGCGATCACAAATTATTTGTTTACGGTGATGAAAAATCTTCAATGTTCATTCCTTTTATTCTTTTTATAGGTAATCCATATCTGGGAACTTTCTCTCAACACCACTTTATTCACTCAGGATTCTTAAGAAAGTATTACATCAAATGTTACCTTCCTGCCTCTTCTGAGTCAAGAAGAACCTGCCAGACTGGGCGAGGCTTGACAGAGCGATCTGTAAGCTCCTTCTCCAAGTTCTGGAAGGGAATTCTGCTTTCCCTGTGAATTGCTGTTCTCTCTCTCATTGAGCAGAGAGCACTGCCAGCCAGGAGGAGGGGAACGGAGTGCTGCTTCCCATGACGGGCAAATGCAACAAAATGTGTGTCTCTTGCATTCTGTGTGCCTGCAAGGAAAAATAAGGGGGGGGGAATACATTCTATTTAGTGAGAAATAGGGTCAGCCATGCCAGGAAGAGCTCATTTACATGAATACAAATTCAGGAATTCCATGTTGCCTATCAGGATGGGCTCAGGTCTGTGGCAGGAAGCACCCCGCAGAGCCACGAGTTGAAGAGAGTCAGAGTGGGGAAGAGGCGACCCTTCCCTTAAAAGACACAGCATGGAAGGCAAGGAGAGGTGAGCAGTACTTGCTCTAACATTTCCCATTTCCTGGAAAACTTTGGTCCCGGGGGGTCCTGATGGCCTCATCAAATATCATTACATCCTTAAGAATCTTGATAAGGGAATGAAACTAGCCACCACTGAGATTTCTCACCAACCTGGATTTCCTGAATTGAATTTAGAAATCTACCAGGTCCTACAGACCCATCTGAAGGGTGTTAGTGTATCTGATTATTCGTTCTCCTTGAGATTACTCTTCTCAGTATTTAAATGCCTTTTGTATACACATGTCTTCTCTTTCTCTCTCTCTCACTTTACCATCAATGGCCAGCTTCATCTAACTGAATAATTAAATTTGACACTGCCGTCAAATTCATCCTGCCATGTGAAATATGTTCACTTTCTTTAGAAAGTGAAACGTACAGGATTGAGAGATGTTGGCCTAAAATGCAATTTATATAAGAGATCTAGTAGATCTAGGCCATCTAGTAGATGGTCCTTTGAATCATTTATCTCCATAGGTGTTTGCCAGCAAAGAATCCTATCACAGAATCTCTAGACGATTTTATTCTTTTTATGCCCAGCTGTTTTGGCCATCAGCCCTTTTTATTGTTCAGATGTCAGTGACACAAGAATGGTAGTAGATGTGACCTCTGGACACGCTGTCACGTCCTCCACATCCTCAGGGAAGTGGTTCTGTAATTAACAAGGGCAACTAAATCAATTTTCAAATGTAGTATCTGGAACCTCAAAAGGCCTGCAAAAATGATTCTGATGGTTTTTCTTGAGTTTTTTCAGGAAGAGGAATTCACTAAATAAAGCTTCTTGCAGTGCACACCCCATGTTCTTTCTGCCATACTATCTATCTCAGAAGCTGGAGACGGTTGCATTCAGAATTGGAACAGAGTAGCCACGCAGACACATGGACTTCAGAGGTTGTCTTGCTCTTTGCCATTAATGTATTTACTCCAAATTCGTAAATAAATGGGCAAATCTAATCACCACCATTGGATTCCACAAGGATTTTGGAGAATTTTCATGACCTCTCTCCCCCATCATGGTTTTCAGGAAAGCAAATTCTTCACTTAATAGTCAACAAACAAAATATGTGGTTGCCAAAGAACACCGATGAAGCCAGAGTCTAAAAGCATCTAAGAAACCTCCTACACGTGCAAATTAACCCAACGACTTGGGAAAAGGCAGTTTCTCAAAACGCTGAACAGAGAGTCGCTCAGGGATCAGCAATTCCACTTCCAGGCACGTAATCAAGGGGGTGAAAACACACCAGCACACAAAGTCTTGTGTACAGACGCGCGTTCCTGGGGGCGTTATTCATAATAACAGTGTCAACACGAGGCTGAGACGTCCATCCACTGAGAATAAACAACATACAGTACGTCACACAATGGAATGTCTCCCAGCAACAGAGCAAGCTACAGTCTGGATGAACCTTGAACGTGCTGCTAAGTGAGCAAGAACAGACAGGAAAGGCCACAGAGTGTGCAGTTCCGTGGATGTGAGATGTCCAGAATAGGCAAATCATAGAGACAGAAAGTAGATCAGTGGCTGCCCGGGCAACAGGGGTGGAAATGAAGAGTGACAGTTAACAGACAATGCCTCTTTGGGGTGATGAAAATGTTCTGGAATTAGATACTGGTAATGGTTGCCCAACTCTGTGAGTGTACTGACAGTCGCTGAGCCGTGCACTCTAAGTGGGGGAATTTTATGGGATATGAACAATATCTCAATAAAACTGTAAGTAAAATAAACTGAGGACAAAGGGGGCACTTTCTGACACAAATAGATGTAATATCAGTGAACACTGATACAGTTTAGTGCTCGCGGGGGGATGTGTTTCTTATTTCTCTGCATAGCACAGCATCTCAGAGGAAAAATTTTTCTGTAGTCCCTACAACTCACGATTCTAAACTAAGTAATGTCAGCAGGTCAGTCTGTCAGCCAACAGGTAATAGCTATTGAGCCCCCACCAAGTACTTGAAACCCAGATGAGGAATTCACACGACAGCACATAATAGTGACTGATTACGATTCATCTGGCTACTTAATACAGTTTGGAAAGCAGGTAGACTAAAAGCACCCAACCCTCAGCCTCTTCATTCTTGGTAATGGTACGGCTTCATGGAGATCTGAAGCAAACCCTTTCCAGGGAACACTGGGCATGCTTCTGTCAGGAAGGAGAAAAATCAAGGTTCAATATTTGTAAGCCGAGTGGAGAGAACCGTGTCCTAGAGCTTGCATTGAGTGGGCATGATAAAAAGACTCTGCTGAGCTATTTGCATCTAATTAAATTAACTTTCATTCATGTTATTTCAGTAAATGAGCACCTAATAAACATCTGCTCTATGCAAGCCGTAGGCTGAATATTATGAGAAACAAGCATATTTGGGCTGAGTCTTGTAGGAGCTTATGATCTGGCTGCAGAGACTCCATAATGTGTGCGGACACCCAGCAAAGAGATGCTACCTTCTGGACTGAGCCTGCATCTATGTTCCCAACGCGCTGTGTCAGTAGGATTTAGTGACTCGACTTGTGTGAGCATGATTTTCTCATTATTTACAAAGTCGAGGTAATGGTGTCTGCCCCACTTATCCCCGCAGAACTGTTTCATGGTCAAATTAGATAATGCACAAGGATTAATTCTATAGTAGAAACAAAATATGCCGTTGGAGGCATTTTCTTTGGATTCGGGGGATGAAATGGCTTTCAAGAGGGTAATAAGAGATGTCGTCTGTAACATGAAGAATGCTAAGACTTTTCTAGATGAAGAAAATCGTCTATTCACAGAGGAGGAGGCTCAGTGTGTTTGGGCTGTTACAACAAAATGCCATAAGCTGGGTAGACTATGAACAACAGTCCCGCGGTTCTGGAGGCTGGGAAGTCCACAATCCCAGGGATGAAGACACCCAGTAAGGATGGCTTTGCCATGTCCTGGACCCCATGTCTGGAGGGCAGTGGCAGTGGCTATCCAAGCATTTTTTTAAATGGCAAAAGCGGAAGTTCAAGAAGGCAGGCCCAAATGCCGGTTCATATCTCCAGCCCCGGGCCATATGTATTGGTCAATATACCCACGCCCCAGTCGCGTCATATGTCTGAGCCTAAAATACGTCCTGCCACCAAGGCACCGAGGCACACACGTGCACCCATGGCACCATTCTAGAGGAGGAAAGATTTAGGAGAAAATATTCTTTCTCCCCAGCACAGCTGCCTTGGCTGGCAGAAGGTTAATATGGGGTGTAGCCACTGAGCTGTCAATAAGATGGTTGAAAAGCAGATATTAAAAGACATTTTGTGTCTGAATAAATCAAGGAAACATGATTTTGTGAAAACTGAGAGTCAATGACTATTTTCAAATCAGAGTTGGATTTGGAGGAAAGATGATCTAGATGCCACTAGACCAGGTTCTCAGTCCCCGAGACACCCATCTCCTGAGGTGGCCACAGCTTTTCTCGCTCCGCGACCCAGACCACACCTTGAGTTTTCTCACCACACTCAATGGCACCTCAATTTACGTAGACCTGTTTGTCCTTTGAACCCACCCAAAAAAACTTTAATACAATAGGAACATAATTGTCACTTATTTCCACAAAAGGGATTGTATTAGTTTCCTCTTGCTGCTATAACAAATCACTACCAACTTAGCACTACAAAACAGCATCTTTACTATCTTACAGCTTCTGCAAGTCAGAGGTCCAGCATGGAGGAGAAGGTTCCCTGCCCAGGCTCTCACAAGACCAAAGCCCCAGAACCACCCAGACTGGACACATATCTGGAGTACCTTGGCGGGGGGAATCTGCTTCTGGGCTTATTCAGGTTGTGGGATGTATTTGCTGCCCTGTGGTTCTGAAACTATGGTCCGTCTGCAGCTTCCCGTGCCTCTGTATTCCTTGTCTGTGGGATCCTTCCCCTTGAAGCCAGTGTCCAGTCTGTCATATGCCTCAAATCTCTCTGGTTTCGTCTTCTGCTGCACCATTCTGACTTTCTTTTCTATCTCTCCTTTAGAGCTTGTGGGGTTTCATTGGGCCCACCTGCATAATTCAGGATAATATGCTATTGTAAGGTCAATTGATAATAACCCCAATTATCTGTAACCTCTATATAAGTGAAAATCCCTTTTGCCTTATAACATGATCTATTCCCAAGCGTAGTGATTCAACACACTGAGGAATTAGGGCATCCTCTTCTGGAGGGCCCCAATTCCATCCCGCCGGCAGCGGAACAGCCTACTCCTGGAGAACACCATCAGTCAGACACGGTCTGTATCACCTATGAGTCAGATCATCCGCATCTGTGAGCTTTCACTTTTACCCTCAGCCCTTTCATTGTCCTTGCTTGGTTAGCTAACTCATTCTTCTCCAGAATAATCTGAGTTTCAGCACTTTCCAGAAGCCCCATACACAGCTGCCCCATCACTCATTTTTGGAAAACAATTTTCCTTTTACTTAATTGAAGGAACGAACCCACCCGAGTCTGCCCAGCACCTGCACCTGTATCTGTAGCATGCCCCTCATTCCCCCTGGGCTCAGGCATAACTGTCTTACCTTCCTGCAGGCTTTGCCCTTCATCTCATGGCTTCCAAACTCGGGCCTTGAGAAGGATCTCTATAAAACTCTCAAGTGTGTGATCAATATTCCCTTCCCTTCTGATTTCCATCCACATGTTGCGATCTCTCCACCCATACCCAGAGAAAACTCTCCTGCACAGTGCACAGTGCTCCACCTGGCCATCTCTCTCCTCCTTTTCTGGCAAAACCTCTCCAGGCCTGAGCTCTCCTGCACTATGAAGATGGCTTACTTATTTCTCGGCATCCTGTCACCCATCCTGTCACTCCAACTCCACCACCTGGCTGAAGTTATTTCCACCATGTTGGTCCATGACCCTCTAATGGTTGGTTCTGGAATGCCATTTTGCATTATTTTCCTACCTCACCATCTACGGCCTGAGATATTGACTGTATTTCATCGGAACTCTACTTTTTGGACCTTGGGTTTACTGGAACTTTTCCTATCACTTCTCCTGACTGTTGACCTCCCTTAGTGGATGATTTCCTGGGATAAGCTTTTCCACTCACCCACCCAATTGGGTCTGCCTTCCCCAGCTTTTGTTCACAAACTCAGCCCAGACCCTCCTTCACAAGTCAGACTCCTCCGCCTACCGAATGTCTTGTCACTGTCATCTAGATACTTATAACTACTTCAAATTCAACAAACTTAATCTGAATATATATTTTCCCTTCAGTGCGTTCCTTATCACTCTATGTCTTACCCTCCTCTACACTTTTTCTATGATCTACCCATTCCCTCAAACTTGAAAACTGACATTTATAACCAATTGTTAAAAATTGCCAGCTAGTAACTAAATCCTCCAGAATTTACTTTCTGAATTTTTAACCTGTCTGTCTTATTCTTTCTCTTCCAAGGGTACCTCCACTGCTTAAGCCATTATCAACTAAGGGATTCCTAAAACAGCCCCCAACTAGCCAGGAGAATTCACCTAAATGAGAATCTGTCATCTTACTCTCCAGTTGCTCTCCAAGGCTCCCTGATTCTTACAAGTGAAAGCACACACCCATGATCAAGATCCAATGTGAATCAGTTCATCCATGGACAATATCAGACATGTATCAGCCCACCCATGGTCAAGATCATATGTGAATTGGTTTGCCCATGGTCAGGATCAGACATAGAGTAGTCAACCCTTGGTCAAGATCAGACATGAACTAGTCCCCCCATGGTCAAGATCAGACATGAATTAATCCACCCATGATCAAGATTGGACATGAAGTGGTCCATCCATGGTCAAGATCATATGGGAATCAGTTCCCCCATGCTCAAGATCAGACATGAATTTGTGCACTTATGATCAAGATCAGACATGAAGTAGTCCACCCTTAGTTAAGAACCAACATGAATTAATCTACCCATGGTCAAGATTTTACATAAATTGGTCTACCCATGATCAAAGTGAGACATTGTTCAGTCCATGATGTCCTTTCCATTCACATGTCTTTCATTTTCTGCTCTTAACCTTCATTTTATGTTATAATAACTATAATCTCTTTGTGATTTCTTGACACACCATGATTTTCTTCACTTCTAGGTGTATAATTTGGATTCTGTGGGAAGATGTTCCCTTCCTGTCTCTCTTACCTGCCTTAACATCTCCCTTCTTCAAGTGAACAACTCAGAGTTTTCCTTTGGACATAGCACAGTGGTCACTTCCATTTGCAGGCTCAACCTGAAAGAATGGCCATTCCTTGGAGTCTCATTGAATATCTTGTACACATAGATTTATCATGTTTAATCTCATATCATGTTTAATCTCATAGTCTGCTCACTTCTGTAATAGATCGTGACTTCTCTGGAAATAGTACTTACATCATTAATGAAGTCATCAGTAAGCTAACTGAAATGAATCAAAATGTAGATTGAAGGACAAACACATGAAACAGTAGTGGACTGACAACGCTGCTATGCAACTTGCCACAGCAGGAACACAAACCTTACACTGTGGGCAGAGTGTCAACACACTGCCAGCTGTGGGTTGACGGGAGGGCTGGGGAGGTCGTGCACCCCCAACACTTGCCAAGTGCACCTTAAAAAGTCAGTTTATTTCATCCCCTTCCCATAGCTATACTCCACAAGCTACCTAAGGCTGTGTCCTTGAAGGTAGACTATTTAGCTCTTCCTGAAGATGGACCCAAAAGTCACAAGTGTTGACCTTTTCTTTACTTTGTTTTGGGGATCGTATTTAGTCAGTTGAGAAAGAAGAGTACACAGCTGAGCTGACTGAAGTTGAGATTGGAAACAAGCAAACAAACAAAAATCCAAACTCAAAAATAAAGACTTAATGATGCAGATTAGTATGAAATAACTGTGTAAGAATATGTCACGGAATGGTATTGGAACTTATGAAATAATAAAATACTAAATTTGTTGCATACATCTGGATTTAGAAATAGATTTCAGAAAATTTATCAAGTGCTTTGTGTCAACTTTAACCACTCTACTAAAACCAAAATATATCTAGAGTCATACAGATATAGATAAATTGAGATATAAATATGCAGAGCTATGGAAATAAACACACAGACATAGATCTACAGATACTGGACATCATGTATTTGAATTGTCTTGGATTCTATGTTGGATTAAATCTGAATAACGACAGAAGTATTTTTATATAATTTGAGATGGTTACAATGCTGGGACGTTATAAGATACAGGGAAGAAAAAAATGATTCAAAACAATTAATTAGCAAAGTTGCCATTGATAAGAATTCAAATGGAAACAAATTTCGGTTAAGTGCAACATAAACTCAGTTAGGATCTTACATTCTGTGTTATTCGGCTGGCTAGCTAGCATCTCTGTTAGGATCACCCCTAAGTTTGTTCCAATATTGTACGGCCCAGTGAAGAGTTCAGATTATAATATGTTTTTATTACACCTCTGCATGGAAGAAAGAAAATGCACGTTTTCTCTGTAAAGGAGTCTTTCATAGGTAGATGCAGCACACGGTTGCATCCTGGGGAGGTGCACTGAGAAGTGTGGGGGCAGGGCCCTCACCGTTGTGCAAGGGGAGCCACATCACTGTGCTCCTCAGGGGCATTAAACCCAAATGACCCCGTCCACAAGGAAAATAAATGTCCATTTGGTATTTTAATTCGGGAGAGAACTTAGAATAATCAGTGATATTCTCACTTTTTGTTTAAGAAAAACCAGCTCCCTAAATCTTCCTCCCAGTTTCTAAACAGATTTCCAACAGAGAAAACCAAGATGGGTCATGTGCGGCTGAGTTTTCTTCCATCAGTCACAAGGCGGTCATCATCAATATGGAAGGAGTGGGATGGAGTCCCACAGGTCCCGTCCAAGAGTCACACAGTGTTTAAGAAGCTGAGGGCAAGGAGAGCACAGAGGCTTGTCCGCGTTGGTCTACGAAGTCAGCTGTGGAGGAAGGACAAATATTGCAGAAGTGTGGAGTTTAGACCTCAAGCACAGACACATGAATGACTGAGGCCCATGGGCAAGGCCAAAACATCTAAGGCTGGGTGGGCTGAGAGCTGGTAAGAGACCCACAGTCACCCTGAAGACAGCAGCGGGCTCGACCGCACACTTCCAACCCACCGAGAGAGGCCGTATCATTCTCATCGCTGTCCGGTAAGAGCAATCCTCTATCTCTTTATTCTTTAAGAGATCAGCATTGTTTTCTTAACCAAAACTAATAAGGAAACTCATTAATCAAAAATAAATTGATGAAGATTTCCTTTATGTAAAAATTTAAGGCATAGCCAATTCTAGAAACAAAACAGGCACTCAAAAGGCATAGTTTTTGAGTAAATGGTTGGAAAATAAGGGAATGCCTACTCAAAATTCTATATTCCCAGATTCTAATAAATCTAGAGAATTTGCGTGCTGGCTGCACACTCAGTTCTGTCAATGGTGGTCAGGGACGTGTTACGTGTGCGCCTGCACACCAACCCTTTCCAAAGGAGTCTAGGAGGCATCGATGGAGAAGACGATGCTGACAGAGTGTTTCTTTGGGTAAGCAGTAGGGGACAACAGTTCTGGACTTTCCCACTGCTGCAGAAAGTTCTGTGGGGCTGGCTGATGGAGATCTTCATCCCAGTAAAGACGGGTGCACACATGACATACGTTTACAACGCCGGGTTCTCAAGGAAAAGTCAGCAGCTCGGTGTGGAACACTTCTGCAGTTGAAAATAGAAGTTCCCTAAATCTATGATGCTGGACTATGCGATATCCATGTTTTTTTAACTTTAAAAGATTACAACCAGTAAAGACATAAAAAATAAATAACCATGTGGAACCCAGCCTTTCACCGACAACACAGCCATTCAAAGTGCTAAGCACCGATCCTTTGCGCCCGTCTGGGGAGAGAAAGTGCGGCTATACTATACTCCGACGCTGCCGGCAAAGGACAGGTGAGCGGCCCGAGGCCACGGAGCACGGCAAGCGGGTGCAAGCGGAGAAATACGGGAAGTCCAGTATTTCCGTCATGCCGTCCTTCCAGTTCTTAGCGTGGAAGCTGTTTCCTTGTGGTTGGCCTAGAAGCAGGAGCTATAAATAGCATCGTGGCGGCAATGTCTTTTTTGTTCCTGACAAGGACCTCAGGCCTGATGTGTCATTGGCCTCTGCCTCGCCCACCTGCGCGGCACCTCGGTGCCTGGAACCCATCACCTGCTCCCCGACTCTGGGCAGCTGCTCCAGCAGTCCCCACGGGCTTGTCTTCCTACCCCGTGCCCAGGGCTGCCCTATTTCTGCTTCTTTCCCAGCTTGGACATGGCGTTGTCCTAGAAGTCTTGGCTGCTTCTCATGGACCCCGTCTTTCTCCTCGTGGGATGAGTCCCCACCAGTATCTCCCCAGTGATGGCTGGGCTGCATGTTCCAGATCATTGCCCTGCGTAGCCTCCGAGCGGCAGAGGGCGTGAGCTCCAACCCACCCCCTGTCCTCAAGGCCCAGCTTGGTGTGTGACCCAGAGTAGGTGCTCACTGAAGGCTCGTTAGTGGAAGATTTCAGTTACATCACGGAGGCTTGGGCACAAAGAGCGATGAGCATTTTATATTTATTGTTAGTGGCAGTTACGCATTTTCTGCTTCTCTGCTCCAAACCCACTCTCACTAGCTGCTCTGGGTAAATGTGGGGGACGGGGGGCTAAGATAGTTTTCCTTTGCCAGTTGGCACAAAGTTCAGTAGAAGCTGCTGGAAAGACGCTGTGGGCAGAAGAGGCTTCCTTCCTGCTGGGTCCCCGGGCTTCCGTGTTCAGGCCAGTGTGTGCAGTCACCTCCAGCCCTCCGTGTCCCCGGCACCTGCTTCCAGCCGTCTTGCAGTGAAGGGTCTCCCGTGGCCGGGTCCCCCGCCCGGCACTCAGGATGGCAACGTGTGGCGGGCAGCTTTCCACCCGTGTGGGATGGGGAGTTTCTAGCAAGTCCTGCCAGCAGGGCACCCCAGCGACTCCGTCCACCAGTGAGTCCCCCTCCACCTCCTTCTGTGGCCCGGAGGCAGCTCGGTCTCAGCCCTGGGGCGGCGGCCGCTGCCCACATTTACCATCCCCACCATCTCTGGCCTTCTCTTTCCTGCTCCCAGCTTCCACCTAGTCACCCCGACCTCCTCTTACAGTTAATCATTCTTTACGTGAAATTTCCCTACAGCCACAGCCCGGCTCCATGTCCTGGGTGGGTGGGACCAAAGGGCTCTCTCGGATTAAGAAGCTACCGTGTCGGTCCTGGCGCACCTGCTTCTCCCGCGGGACGGAAGGGCGTGCGCTGCGCCCCGACGCAATGCAGTGTGCGCGAGCTCACCGCCTCGTGCTGTGGATTCACGTTAGTGCCGTGATGGGATTTGTTCTCGTGGAGACTTGACCTCCGGCGAGCCCAGGTTTGGAAAATGAGCGTGCGGCTAGCTGTCCCGCCCGTGAGCCTCCTGAAAAGCAGCCCTGCTTTCCCTGATGCAGACTCCTGGAGGGCCAGTGATGCACAGACATCCGGCCGTGCTCGTCGGGCGCGAATCTCGTCCCTGTGTCCTGGCACTGGATGCCAGGCATACGCCAACCCCAGGTAAACCCCAGGTATAAACTGCTTACTTCTCCAAGTATGTGAGTCCTGTATGTGTAAGTGCAGAAGTGCACACATGTATTGCCATTTGGGTTTATATTTATCAAGCTCTGCTCATTTCTAAGATCTTTCATGCACTGAACAAACGTGCTATGTGTCTTCTGCGTATATATTCAGCTTTTATGGGGGAACCAGGGAAGGGAAATTCTTCAGAAGGATGTGGAAGCTGTAAGTTCCAATGTATTTGCATGGACAGTGAACACTGGCCACAAGGAGACTATGTCGGCTTCCTTCTTCCTGGAAACCAGATTGCAGGCTGATCTGCTGTAGAATATAGAGCTGAAAGAGGCAAAGCTCACTCCAATCCAGCTGCACAGCGTGTCAGCACACACCTTCCTCAGAGCTCAGAATTCTGAATTATTGGTTGAATATTTGCAGCAGGAAACTGGCCTTCATCAAAACCTGGTTTACTCCTGAAATTACCAGGAGCCCTGATGATCGCAGGTCTGCATTACAGAACCGAGACAGCAGGGCTGTGTGTGGTGGGTCCTTTGGGACCTGCTGGATCTGAGAACATGGGTGCACGTGGGAGGGGTGTCTGAGGGATGTCACCAGCACGCCATTCCCCTCAGACGCCAGGCTGCCAAAGCTCTCTAAGGCTGGCACCTACGGCCACAACCAGATTGCCAAATGGTGTCCAGGTGGCCGTCCCTGGGACTGGGAACTGAGTGTAAACACCACCCGCTTATGATAACATCTGTCTCGTGATGTCATTTGAATCAAGACAATCAGAGCTAAGTCAAGTTGTGCAAAAGCTCTGGGGTTGAGGCCACAGCTGGCCGGTGAGGGACTCTCTTCGTCAGAGTCCGAGCTTGTGAGGTAGGTGCACTCCGGAAGCGCAGTTGGATGGGAGCTCTGGGCCCATCATAAGAAGCACGTGGCCACCCGTCAATATCGAATTGTATTAGTTGTTCTGCAGGGGCTCCGGGGAACCGATGGAGAGGACGTTAGTATTGATCACCGTTCGGAGATGCCCCTGTCCATTGTTTACTGAAATGGTCAATTATCATTGAATTTTTCATTTTGAGTTGAAATGGAAAATTAACAGAAATCAAGAAATTTTGTGGAACATGTTACTAAGGAATTAAAGAGGATTGAGGTTTTAGTGCCACAAACTTACAGCATGACCATTTTTACACAGACATATTTTTCTTTTTTTTTTTAATTTTTTTTTTATTTTATTTATTTATTTGTGAGAGAGAGAGGGAGAGAGAGCAAGCACAGGCAGACAGAGAGGCAGGCAGAGGCAGAGGGGGAAGCAGGCTCCCTGCCGAGCAAGGAGCCCGATGTGGGACTCGATCCCAGGACCCTGGGATCATGACCTGAGCCGAAGGCAGCTGCTTAACCAACTGAGCCACCCAGGCGCCCCGCACAGACATATTTTTCTAATGAACGGATATTATTATTACTATTTTGGTTCACTGAAATCATCTCCTTTTGCCCCTTTTATCAAGTGGTGTAGAATAGAAACAGTATTAGCTTACCTACCAGTCACCTGAAACTAACAATCGCCCCCTGACGTTGGAGTGTCGTTACCATTAGTTTGTTTTCTAAGTTTCATCTTCTCATTTCAAAAACCAGATTTAGAAATCCCTATTGACAAAAATTACATGAAACCATTTCGGATTTTCTTTAAGTGAAGGAAACTTTTTTTAAGGCAAAATACAATTTATCGGTCTCCAAATAGAAAATCTGTAAAGTGGGTTATCTTTTAGATATGTAACAACGTGGGGTGAAGTCTCCTGTGTCCTACATGCTCACGATGGCACCAGAGCAAACGTTAACACAGGCCTAGTCCAGAAATGCCAGGACCTGACTGAGAAGCACCGTGGGCGATCCGGAAATGTGACGCCCGCTGCGGCGGAGGCCGACGTGCATTCAGGGATCTGGGCTCCAACAAAACCGTGTCTTTCAGCACGCAGGACGTCCCACTGAGTGCGTCATGACCGACGAGATCAGAGGGACAGTCAACATCCTACAGACAGTGTGGGCAATCCTCTGCTCCGGGTACTGCATCTGTGTGGGGGCCATGACTGGTCCCTTGAAAGTTTCCATGAAAGTCAAACACGAATGCCCGGTGGTTTTCTGTGGTGCTGGAATTCACTTTTGAGTCTTACCACTCGAAAACCACATCCGAGTTCTGTGAGCAGCAAGTGTTTGGAAGGGCGGCGAGAAGAAGGAGCACGTCCGGCAGGGGAACGAGCCCGGGGCAGGTGGCTGGACCCTTTATGCAGCTCGGGCGCCACGTCGGGCGGAGCTTCTGCCTTCCCCTGTGTTAGCCGCCGAGCACAACACGTCCAGAGCAGGAGCAGCGCATAATGCCTCAGTGAAGACTCTTGATTTCCTGTGTAAATTCAGCAAAATCAAGGGAAGACTCCCGCGTCTCTTAATCTGAGAACTCTTTATTCCGTCCCTACTTATTTTTTATCCACACTTGGTTGTTTTGTTTTTCTCTTGTTTGTTTTTATCATCACCTACAGTGGCCAAGAAGAGTCAACAGAAAGAGCAATCTTAATCGCTTTGAAGGGCTCTGATAGAGCGGTAATTTGCCTTATAAACCACGTCACTGTGCCCTAGATTTACGGCAACATGTGATCTTTAAATATACTGTATATCACTCTCCTGATGGTCATGCAATTAGGATCTGGACACTCGGAACAGCACACCACCAAAAAATAGTTCTCAGAAGGGGATTTGGTGTGTCAGGGAAGATAACAGTAATTTAGAATTCAGGTCAACATGATTTTAATGCTAAATACGTGTGAAGATTAAGCCCCCAGATGTCCTATCTCTGCAGAAGATCTTCAATCTGGTCCAAGGAAGGAAATAAAAAAGGGAAACAGAGGAACAGACTTTAGCAAGGGACAGAGAACATCACCGATTTAATAACATGCCTGCGATTTTAATGGCCAGTATGAAATCCCTACAGAAGACCCCGCCACGACACCACTTGCTGAAGCCCACCCGATGCTCTCGGGGTCTGAGGCACTACATTCACTGGCACAGCTTTAGAATTTCATGCAGCTACTGCATTGTACATGCGGAAAAAATATAATTACATTCTCTCCTTTTATCACAAACACTACCATTTTTTATTTTTTCCTACTGACCTTATCCAGGTGTATGTTCTTGAGAAATGCATCCAAATTATTTAATAAAGGAATTAAACTGCCCGTATTACCAATGTGCTTCTAATGCAGAAGGATTCTCACCTGTATCAGGTTACTGTTATATTACTACAAATATGATTTATGTAGTTTTTGTAGAATTATTTGGTACATATTTGCCTCTCTCTGTTTTCAGCTCCTTGAGTTCAGGGACCACTTTTTTTTTTTTTAATTGTATCCCCAGCTTCCAACTCAAGGACCAGCAAAGGGGAGACATGCCATATAGACTTGCTGAACAAAGGAATGGGGTCTATGGGTCCTCATGTTCTTTCTCCAGACATTTCAGATCTCATGTTGCCATATTCCCCTTCCTTCGTATAAGTGTAATATTGTAAGATTTTATCACATAATATATTTTCTATTCCATACAAGGTGTTACATACTGTGTGTATATAAGGGCACACGCATACATGGGATTTCTGTGGCTACATGAATGTCACATATGTACACTATATGTAGACAGCGTTCTTTGTAAGTACATATATGTACGTTACCATAGGTGTTTATTTACATGTTTGGATATGTGTGTCTATAACTGACTATATATTAGACATATCTGTAGATTTCCCGAATTATTCTATGTAAACGTGACCACTTTTTATTTATATTTCATTTACCTACTTCTTTTTCACACAGAGGCTTGAAGATACACATTTGCAGAACTCACAGGTCTAGGAAGAAGCACGCAGTCAGAAAAGCAAGAAGGAGTCTTCAGCGCGGCCGCTCATAACCCGTCATTTTTGTTCTTCAGATCCCTGGGGCGGCCTGTGATCCATAGGGCTGTTGAGGAATTCACGGCGTCCGGACGGATGGGAGATCCCCACAGCCCTGCGATGGCCCCGAGCCAAAGGACAAGGCAAAGTTCATGTGAAACGGAAAGTGTGGGAGCCTCCTGTTTCCCCCAGCGACGCTGGGTGCGCTCGCTCTGCAGCAGGGGGAGAGCGCGGGGGGGAGGGGGGTCCCCGGCCGGGACAGCCTGCGGGAGTCAGGGCCCCTGGAGCAGACCGGGCCCAGAGTGATGCCCTCCACGGCGCCGCGTGGGCAGCCGACCCCGTGCCCCGGGCGCAGCGCGAGCTCCTTCAGGGCCCCCGGCCGGGACCACCTGCCACAAACCCCGTCCTCCGGCGCCTCTGCTCTGGGCCTTCTGCGCGTCCCCCCGTGGCCTCCTCGGTGCTGCGCGGGGCTCGTGCGTGTAGCTCCGGCCCCAGGAATTCTCTGCGAGTGACCATCGGAAAGATTTTGCCTCCTTGGATATTTTTAATTAGACCCTAATCCATGGATCGAGGATTAGAATTTGCAAAACTATTTTTTTTTTTTTTTAATAACAGAAGCTGACACGGAGGCGTCTCTTTTCTTTCTTCAAATGGTTTCTACACCTTGTATCGCTCGAAGGCTCGAAACACCGAACTACGCCTTTGAAGGGCAAATCACTGTGGCGGGAGCCCAACCTTAGTCCAGGCTGACGGACACTCGGCTGTCTGCGCAGAACAGGGAGCCAACCTGTACTTGGGAAGGAAACGGTGACTCCAGGAATCACGCTGTTTAGACGAGCGGGTTGGGCCGTGGACGCGCGGGCGCCGCAGAGACGCGCACGCGGCGGATCCGGACCCACTTTCCGCGTCCCCTGCTGCCCTCTGCCCTCCTCAGGCTCGTTCCAGACAGGGCTTGGTTTGAAGCACTTGGCTTTGAAAAATCTTCCCTTTCTTCCTTTTCATTGAGAAACTGGAAAAGGTGACCACTAAGAGGCGGGAGATGGGGCGAGGAGGAGAACGCAGGGGTGGGGCACGCTCTGGGGACGCGCGGCCCGGGCGGCGCAGCGGCGAGCGCGGAGGGGGCTGGCCGGGGGGCTTCGCTCACCCACGCCCGGCGGCTCACAGAGCAGGGGGCAGCGCGGCCGTCGGAGCGTCCGTCCGCTCTCGGTCAAGAACGCTTTCCTCCCGGACATGGTGATTTACAACGGGCGGCTGTAACTGACACTGTCTCAGAAACGCTGCTTTTTGAAAATAAATGTGGACAGTCAAATATCCCAGAATATTATACTTAGACGACTATTGTAGTAAAAGCTACCTTGGAGAGAAATTCTCAGGCATTTTTTTCCAAATTACTTCATTAATTATAGATAATATTTAACCATAAGTGTCCCCCTTTCAACAGGTAACTTGAGCTTTCCGTTTCGGTCATAAAACTTCACTTTCATTTGGAGGATGTGCATCTTTAAATTTTTATGAACACATTTCTTCATCCTTTCATATAGAACTAATTCCCAGATAATACCTATTATTCCTGTCAAGCAGTAAAAATGGGGCTGAGCCTTTCCAGAATGCAAATTCAATATTATCGAAGCTCTCTGATGGTGTATGTCACCGTTCTCGCGGGAATAAGGAAGAGATAAACATGAAGAGCTACAGTATCTTTATTCTGCTTAAACTCCTATGAGGTCCTTGAAATATATATTTAAAAAATCTATGCTAAAAAGGAGGCTAGGAATAAAATTGTGATGTTTTATTGTTGTCATTCATGGTGTAACTCACATGCTGCCCATCGATGTTCGTAATTAGAAATAAGACTCAAGTTCAGTCCCGTTCCAACAATCAAGTTTGTGTTATAAAAAATGCCGTGGGTTTGGCTGTGTGCAGTGTTGACGGCATCACCCTGTGTGTACCCATGATGCTCTCTCCGAAGCCCAGAGCCGCTCTGCGGTCCCCTGGGACGGCACGCGGCAGCCCCCCACGCCGGTGCAATGCTGCCACCGCATGGTGCACTCGCGACACGCAGCCTAGTGGTAATGGCTTTCAGAAAGACTGGTTCCCAACATCAAAGGGATATTTGCAATCCAAAGACACCGATGCGAGGAAGTCTGTGTGCACCTGCTCCGTCTTCAGCAGAGAGAAGATGGTCAGGCTAAGGATGACACGTTCCCCCCGACGTGTTAGTGGACAAGAAAGGCATTGTTGGAAGGGTCCAGGTGTTTCTTGTGTGGGCATATTCAATGCTCACCTTTCCTGGAGTGAGAACAGTAGAAGCTACGCCAGAGGTGACAGCAGTTGCCAGGGGAATGGCTCTGGAGCAGATTCTGGGGGAATTTAGGGCCTGAGCTCGCCCTCTGCAACTTCAGGCAGAAACTCAGGGCAGAGGCCGCGGGTCAAGATAAGGAGAGGGAGAGTCTCCGTAAGGCAGAGCAGAAATAAATGATCGTTTGTAACGCGGAATAGACGTAGAAAGTCACGTCAGAGGTTTTCTTCATCCTCCGCTGTCAGGCTAGTTAAAAAAGTGCCCCAGGCTTGAGAAACAGGCAGCGAGCAGAGATGTGTGAACTATTTCAGGGGTGCTGAGGCCTCCTGTGTGTTGGAGGCGGGCCCTGGCCCGTGGCCGCAGGAGGGCGATCGGCCCCCACGGGGCTGTTTATGCTCAGGACACGAAGCCTTCCAGGCAATAGTTAACTACGATGGGCAATAATTTGTGTCACTACAAGAAAGGGTACCCTAAACTTCCTTTAAAAAAACAATCATTAAACACATTTAAATGCCAAGGCTGCCTTTCTTTAGAATTAATTTCAGAAAAGAGCTATCAACTCCTTGTTACCAGGAAACTGATTCATTGACTCTTTGATCTCCACAATAGGCATTTTATTCATTTAGTAACAAAGGTCAAAAACATGCCAATTATGGATAACTGAGGTTTGGGAGGTCCTTAGGAAATAACATGAATATAAAAGATAACAAGACAGAAAAGACGCCTCGAGACTTTCAGTGGCCATGGAGAGGTGTGCAGAAATAGATACATGTGGGTGTGAAATGCATCTTCTTACATGTAGCCTACGTTTTCAACATAAATAGGTTTTAATTTCTAGTCAAAAATACAATATGTAAGACATAAAATCGGTCATAACATACTACCAAATATTTTGTTATCAGTTTCTAAGAGTTTCAACATTATTCTTAAAACTTACAAAATGATAAGGCTTACCACATATTTTCACAACTGTAGGTGTGCCATTTTTGCTGAGACAAGAATTACTGAACTGTTTTGGTAGAAGATATGCCTTTCAATCTATGCTTAGATAGCTGATAATACCATTATTTTCCTGAAGAACAGCACTGGTTGATAGGAAAGTGTCTCAAAGGCACGATGTTAGACACAATGGGCAAGAGAGTAACTATTTGTAATAATAATAATAATTAAAATAATAATAATCAAACCATTCCTAGACTGTGATTTGTTCTGTCCTTCCTTTGAAATTTCCTTTCTCGTGTGGATTTGAGCCAGCCCATGATATTGCTTTAATTTAGGTTTCCGTACGTGTACGTGCCCGCGTCAGGCCAATGTACTTGTCAGGACTGAATTCAGTAGGTGGGAATGACTTTCATCTGTCCCGCTGAGCTCTAGATCGCGGGAGGCAGAGCCGGCTTGAGCTGCTCCAGATCGGACCCGACGTTCCCTGAGCCTCCATCAATCTTTAATGACAGCCCTATTATCACCGCAGAATGCCTTCTTCCATCTGCCTTTCCCTTTTAGAGCCCTTCCGCTACCCTTAAGGAAATGGTGATCCCTGGCTCTCCTACCACAAAACAGGTGCAGTGCAACGTGGGCCGCACTGACCCACGTCCCCGAGGGCGCTCGCCTGGGGCTTTTGCTCGGGGGGCAGCTGCCAGCCAGCTCCGAGCACAGACCGTCAGGGGGATGGGGCGAAGGCTGAAAGCCAGGGGCAGCCAGTCCCGTGGCCACTGGTGGCAGAGGCAAACAACAAGTCTGAAAGCAAACAGAAAGACACTATTTGTTAGATTTCTTCAGAAAAAGCATTTGGCTCATTTTGATCTTTCTAATTCTAATTTTTGATAAAACATGCAGACTATACAAAGTAACTAATAGTAATACATGTGCACTTACTTATATAAACAGAGCCATGGTTTGTGTGTGTGTATATATATATATATGCATATATATATATATGCATACATTTGCATGTTTACAGCTATAATATGCTGACTTATTTTTTTAAGGATTTTATTTATTTATTTATTTGACAGAGATCACAAGTAGGCAGAGAGGCAGAGAGAGAGAGAGAGAGGAGGAAGCAGGCTCCCTGCTGAGCAGAAACCCCCCTCCCCGATGCAGGGCTCATCCCAGGACCCTGGGCTCACGACCTGAGCCGAAGGCAGAGGCTTAACCCACCGAGCCACCCAGGAGCCCCTATACTGACTTTTTTAAGAGAAAGAATGAGCATGTGAGGAGGGTTGGGGGGCAGAAGGAGAGGGGGAGAGAGAACCCCAAGCAGACTCCCTACTGAACACAGAGTCCAACTCGAGGCTTGATCCCACAACCCTGAGGTCTTGACCTGAGCTGAAATCAAAAGCCAGATGCTTAACCACCTGAGCTCCCCAGGAACCCCCAGACTGAAGTTTTTATTTAAGTAATATTTCTTCAATTTTTAACGTAAAGACGAAAAGAAACTCTCATCAAATTTGTTACAAGTGTATCCGGGATCAGAGATATTTGTACCATACCTCTCTGTCCATCATTGCTTGAGCGGTATTCCAGCAACCATGTTAGAATCACCCTTTTCTTTGTATTCACAAATTGAAACACGTTTTTATCTTTATCAGTTTGAATTTCACTATTTCTGCATTTGGCTGCAATAAATATTTCCCAGAGCCCTGCTCTTGTGTGCGCTCGTGTGAATAATTCACGCACCAGCAAGGGAGAGGTTGTAATTGATGGCGATTAGTGAACTTTCTAAATCTGTGAAACTTCAACAGTCCTTGGCTTCCAATAAATGCCAGTATCTATTTTTATGCCCCAACCTCTATTTAACAGAAAGGCAAGTGCATCAGCCTGCAGCTGCCGATGGTGCATACGCCAGAAAAGGGCTTTTGTTCCACCTACCGTGGCGTGGGAGGGCCGCTCCGTGCCATCATCGCTGGATTGCTGTTCACATTTTCTGTTAGATAGTCTTACAAGAGGGAGGAAGAGGTGATGTTTTCCAGAATGACATTCTGACGGCTGCCAGGCTCTTATCCCCAGGAGGGTGTTGGGAGGGAGTGGACAGGGCCATGGAGTCGTGGAGGAATGATATTTTGTTGATGTCATACACTTGCCTAAACAACAGGCTTGGAATTTAGTCATGAACCACCGAGGAATGCAGAGGATTTCCGCAGAGTGTGCCCTGCTCTGGGGAAGTGGATCTGTGTGTGTGTGAGTCACGCGGCACCCCGAAGCGATGTCCCCGGCAGTGACAGGTTTGGCCTGTAGTTTTAGATGTTATTGTACAGTGCGCGTGCCTTTGAGGTTAAGATTCCTGCAGTGGAAGCTTGTGGGCATCAATTGATCGGATAAAAGTAGTAATCATGGAAAAATTATGAGGAAAATTACAGAACCCCATCCTTAAAATTTGAGGAAATGACTTTTCATATTTTAAAGCCCTGCTTTTTCAAAACTGAATTTTTTAACCCAGAATGAGCTTAATGAAAAGAAGGAGTTGACTTCTTTCTGCAGTAAGCACGTTCAGGGAACGGTGTGCTCGGGAATCACGGAGTCTTTCATGGTTATTGGTTTGAGTAACGATATTTGTGGACTTGGAAAGTCCCTGAGGACTGTCTACGTGCACATTCTCGACCGGCTCAGTACTGGTCCCTTGTCCCTTGAGAAGCGTCTGCTTTCCAGAGGCGTTTGTCACCGTGTCTTGGCGGCTCCTTCGGCGCGACGGCCGACTGAAGGATCTGAGGAGGTAAACCGTGGAATCTTTGTGTTCAGACTCTCAATGTAGAAAAGAGCAAAGTGAAAGAAGCAGAATTACACCTGTGAGCCCATTTCCACCTGTAAGAAGGTTGTACATATGCGTCGGTGTTGGCGTGAATTCTGTCAGCTGTCTACACTGCCCCTTCCTCTCCCTCAAGGTCCCTCGTGGGGCCAGGACCTGCCCTGTGGCTCCCCCTGCTGCGGCTGACACTCAGGGCCGCGGCTGCTCACGGAGGAGCTCAAGGGTGAGCCGTTCCTGCTGGTCCTGGAGCTGGAATGGCCCCGGTCACGGCCGGGGGGGCTGGGCACCAGGGAGCACTGGGCGTCAGACCTCCCAACCTGGCCTGGTTTTCCAGGCCACTTGGAAAGGCCTGAGCTCCATCGCCATGCTCGCACCTACACGGGGGACCTGAGGACGGTCAGTGTGGATCCTGACGGGGTTCAGGCACCGCCCCGCCCCCATCCTAATGCGCTCGCCTGTGGCTGGGAGGGTGGACCCTCCCTCGGCTGCAGGGAACGTCCACAAAAGGACCCACGAAGCCCGAATCGCGGCCAGTCCACCTGCTGGGTCCTGAGTTGGATTAGTCAGCCCACCCACGAGCTCCAACTCAAGGCCCCTTGATTGACTCTTCTTGGGAGTCTGCCCTGTTTTCGCCGCAATCTCAAATCACCAAATCTGGCTGACTACACTCAGCCCATTAGCCTCTTTATAGTGACACCTGACTTTCTGAGATAAAGGACGCATACGTGCTTTATAAACTCTAAAGCACTCACTGAAAGTAATAGATTCGTCACCAATCAGACGTTGTAATCAACTACTTAAATAATATCCCAGATAATGTCCCAGACTCCTGGGCCCACTCGACTTTTGTCCTGTTTACTAAATCAATTCCCAAATGACTGGCCAGTGTTTAGCATCTCAGCTCTCCAGTCCCCATCTGGTCCCCGCCGTGTGAGAGCCCTGCTGAGCACATGGGAGACCCCCCAACTCCAGGGCCACAAGGCCTTTCCCCGCACTGAGTCCTCTCCCTGAGGCACACAGTAGGTCTTTGCCGAAGGCCACCAAAGGCTTCTGACGGCGCTCCCCAGGGAACAGGGGGATGCGCCGAGCACTTGCTGTCACCCCACTCCATGGGAAAGCCGGTCTAGGCAGCAGCTGGGGCGTTTCATCATCTCACCGACCTTGCTTGAAGAAGGATTTTCTTTATTTCAAGGGCTAATATGTGGGCAAACAGGATGCCCTCTGTACACGTCTGCTCCTTCGCTCTCTGTCCGATGTTGAGTAACCGGTTCTCCGCCTCTGTCCCTCCCGTCCTACGCTACACTGGCCTTCAAAGTTCTGTCTTGCAGACTCAGGGGAAAGATTAGAAAAGCCCTATGGATCTTACCTCTATGGATCCTGGAGTCCGCTGACCTTCTCCTTCCTTTGGCCCACAGCTGTTTCAGACAAAGGGTCCCCTTGTGGTCTCCACTCACACACCAGCCAAGGACCCTTAACTCCGTGCAGCTGGCTCTCCGTCCGTCTCCTCACATTTCCTCCCAGAGGTCCCCAGATCGCAGAATGAGCAAATTAACAGTCGCTCTCAATCCCCATACCTCCCTTCCAGGGGGCTACATGCCCCCCTGCGGGCCTCCACACTGACCTCTCAGGCGTGCCCCTACTTCCATTCTCCAGACCGGGGCATGGCCGGAGCTCCCCCGAGTGTATGCTCCTCTCTTGGTGGGAGGAAGCCTCCTACCCTGCAGGTTTACACCATCCCATCAGCGCACATGGGTGCTGATTCGGGATTCCCACCGTGAGACCCTCAGACCCAGAGAGGCTGCTGAGGTTAGGTCCCTGCCTCTGAGGCTCCCAGACTCCATGCGTCAAATCTGGACTCTTGATCTTGTCTGGGAAACCAACTCCAAACCACTTAATTTCATGGGGAGTTTCAGTTTCCCACCAACTGCACAGGTGGGAACATGCATCTGCTGGGATCCCTTCCTCTTCCACGGCCCTCATCCTCTACTGAAAGCCACACGCACCGTTTCCGCACAGAGACTCCGGGCACTGCATCCTCCCCGCAGGGTCGTGAGCCATCGCGCGGGTCTTCCACGGATTCCCTACCTCTGCGGTTTGAGTGTCATGTCACGACCATCAAGCTCTTTCTGAAGATCACGGGAAATCAATCCTGCTACGACCATGTAATAAGCTGGTTGGAAAAAAAATCCCTAAGTTCTTGCAGGGAAATTGTTACGAGTCTCCTAGCTCAGGGCTCAAGGTCCTCTGTAAACATCACGCCCTAACTTCTCATTAAATCCTAACAGAATGGACCTAATGTGCTACTGTCTCTTTTGTTCAATCAAGTCCCATCGATACGTGACTGGATAAAGATGCTGCATATGTATACAGTGGACTATTACAAAGCCACAAAAAAGGAGTAAAACCTTGTCATTCATGATATGGATGGACCTGGAGGGTACCTTGCTAACTGAAATAAGTCAGACAAAGATAAGTGTCGTATTTCATTTATATGTGGAATCTACAAAACAAAACACACAAACAACAAATAGATCTTAAACACAGAGAGTTATTGCGTGGTTGCCAGAGGGAAGGGGAATGGAGGGATGGGCAAAACAGGGGAAGAAAGGGAAAGTACAGTATAGGGAATAGAGTCCGTAACATTGTAACAATGCCGTTCGGTGACAGACGGTGAGCACACTGCCTGGGGGTGAGCGCTGTGTAGAGCCGCTGGGTCGATACACCGTCACCATAACATTACATTGTCAACTGCAGGTGAAGAAAAAATGATCAAATAGATACTATATTCATGAATGTTCGTGAATACATTTTCCTTGTATCCATGAGACCTGTGCTATCGTTCTACAATTAAACGCAGAGCACGTTCACTCAGGGACAAAGAAATCCTCCACCCATGTGGGTGCTTCCCGCAGACGAGCCTTCGCCATGAAGCTCGCTCTGACCATTTCGGTCAAGTGCATTACGTCCTGACACTCTACGAGAGCGATCTAAACCACGCTCTTGCCATCCAGGTGTGTACCATTGTCTTTACGGCTATGTGATTGTTCTACTTAAAAAAAAAAAAAAAAAAAAGAGTGGGATTATTCAATCACAGCAGATCGGGGTTTTAATTCTGGCTTCATTATTTATTATCCAAGGGAGGTTGAGTGAATGATTTGACCAGATACATTCCCTGCTCCAAATCGACAAGAGGGGAGCTTATAGCTTCATGGTGTTAAGGAAGGATGAACGGATGCTACCTACAAGGACTTCAATACATTGTATGAGCTTAGAGCTGTACTCTTTCTTTTTCTCAGGACTAGGAGCCTGTGTGAATGTGCTTCTCTCTGCATCTGAATCGTCTGGACCCAGCACAGGGCATGCATGTTGAGAATACATCTACTGGGTATGATTACAAGCAGAATCCAAAGGAACTAAATTGTAAGAAGTGCATCAGTCTAGGGCTTTTTCCCAAATGATGAACTTAAGAATGTTTGGGGAAAAAATACACATACACCCACACACACACACAGTCACTCACACTCCAAGTAATGGGTATATCATGAATAAAGTAGTGATATCCAATAAAACATCATCCACATTTCTTTCATTTAAATGAATCTTCAGATTACCAGAAGATTTATAGGTAGATGCTGATAATTATAATAAACACAAAAATAATAAGCATGTTAGAAAAATAGGCAAAATAAAAGCTCTAAAAATAATGGGTTTTGACCTTAAGTAGAGTTTGGTTAATGATTTTTATTAGAAATCAGACCTAACTTTATAATGGTATAAAGTTGAATACGATTTCATAAAGAAGTTTCATACCCGTGATCCTTCAAAGGTTAGTGTTCCAGAAAGAGCTGTTAATTCTATGCACAAATGTGAAATTTTCATTTTCACCCAATTTGGGCGTTCTTCTTAACCTTTCATTATCCCCAAAGCCCCAAAGCCCATTGGAGTCGCGAGTAACCACACCTGAGTAACATCACAAGCAGTAGGTCTCAAAGCACAAGTCTACCCGATGAAGATCTCATCTTGAGCAAAACAACCTAAATGACCTGTTATCCAGACTATAATTTTGCACACATGTAATATTTTAAAATAACGTAGACCATCAGAAACATCATTGCAGGATTCCTAGCTTCCTCCACGGTGATTCTGACCACGTGTTACTTAAAGTGCTTCGACCCACATCTGTCACTGGAACACTCCTATTAATAGTACGGTTTTCTGCTTTTACACATTTATAGAATTTGATCAGATCCAATGCCATGAAAACTCAGAGTTGGAAGGGGCCTTTTATTTTATTTATTTATTTTAAGATTTTATTATCGCTTCTCGGCCTTTTGGCTAAGATCAAGTGTATTTTAAGATTTTATTTATTTATTTATTTGACAGAGATCACAGGCAGGCAGAGAGAGAAAGGGAAGCAGTCTCTCTCTGCTGAGCTGAGAGCCCAATGTGGGGCTTGATCCCGGGATCCTGGGATCAGGACCCCAGCTGAAGGCAGTGGCTTTAACCCACTGAACCACCCAGGTACCCTAGAACGAGACTTTTAAATTGGTTTCTTCGTGCCCTCACTTTATAGACGAGAGAACAGAAGTCTAGTTAAGGCTAGTTGTTTTGCTTAAAAAATTCTGTCACTATTTTCCTGTCCATGTCTCATCTTCCTCTCCAGATTGTTATGTGAGCCCTCAGCTAGGAGGCCAGGGCGGTGGCAAATCATCTCTCAGGACCTCACGAAAACCCCTGCAGCTCGCTGGAAATGTGTTTATGTCGGGGGCGAAGAACATGAAAGGGCAGATCACACGGGCACCCGACCACGGCAATGCCATGGAGGTTTCAGATCATGTTTATCCAAGTTAGGTGGGTTATTAGTCGAAATATCTCTGTGTAATTAATACATGGCAAATTGTAACCAAAGGTCCTCAACTGTGTTTCTTTGATTCCTAAGAAGTCCACGAATACATTTTGAGATTTCTGTAAATCCTCTGAGGTGAGGTGTGAAAGGTCTGGGTGAGAACGTGCTCCAGAGGACCGGCTCGCGGCGATGGTGAGATTTTGGACCCACCGGTCACTAACGGCTCTTGGGAGGAGGAGCAGGCGTGGAGGGCGGACAGCAGCGCCGTCTTCTGCGAGGCCCCCTCCCGCACCGTCCTCCCGCACACCCTCCTGCAAAACCACAAGCGCAGACTCGGGCCGCTGCTGGGAGCAGCCGAAACCCAGAGGTGAAGAAAGTGTGGTAAACTCCAAAGGAAGAGATCTGATAAAATTAAAGCGTAATGGACACTTCAAACTGGGCGATCTGACCTAATAAGTTATTAATAGGGAGCCATTATTCCCCATGCATTTTTTATTAGGAAGGCATTGCCTTTTTGTCAAGATTAGTGGATTATAAAATATTTGTGCTACACAATATAAATGACCCTACCTATTAATAAGTCTCTAGAAAGATATGCTTAAATTGAATTACATTAGGAAGAAAAGTGCCAACAGAAAATTAGGCATAATTAATGGGAGCACATAAATAAACCAGATATGGAGGAAAGGACGTTCTTCCCATTGATCATTGGGAGAATTAATTGCCGATATGCTCCAATGACACACCAACTATGACTGTTTGCATAAGGGCTGTTTCACAGAAGGTGAAATTCCTGTAACTATGAGTATAGATTATAATTTATAGCTGGGAGATCACGGAGAGGATCCCATGCCTCTAATTAGCAGACATGATTTTGAAGAGCTAAAAGCTACCACTTAAGTCACAATATCGTAATGAAGACTCATTACATTTTGTTTCATGAACACAGAATGGTGGCTTCTCTGGAGGCAGAAGCTAGCTGCTCCCACTGAGCTGTGAGTGGGGTGCAGGGCACCCCTGCCGAGCGTGGCCGTGCAGGCGACGTTACTTTATTCTTTTCCGTGGGCCCGAGCCAGCAATCCACTTAGGGCTGGGATGCTCCACGATACAGGGAATTATTTTTTACATCTCATTGCCACAATGGGTGATGTGATTTGAGTTACCTGGTGGAGGAGAGCCCTGGATCATCTCCATTTGCAAACATATACATTTACACTTCGAGGTCACAGGCCACATCCATTACACTGCGAAGTAAACAGCTTCCCATTCCTAGTTCACCCCCGAGGACGTCTCTCTCTGCCCTGATTGAGGTGGGAATCTTTGGGGCTGTGACACGCCGATTTTATCATCGCACGTGTTATTATTGTTGTGTGTTTCAAGCAGTCAACATCACGTGGGATATCTTCCCTTTTGTTCACAGTAAGCGAGTCTAGTTTTAAAAAATGCCCAACATCCAATTTAAAATAATTGCCAATGCAAAACAAATATAGCTAATCAACCTCTTGCTTGCTGGTCCATATTACTAATGCAGAAAAAATGCAGCAAAGCAACGCTCATGGCCAGAGAGAGAACACGATAAACCAAGGAGCTCTGATGCCCTGACGCCCTATGAGACTGGTTCCTGGGGGCCTGTGGGTGGGCAGCACGGGGTCTGGAACCCACAGTGGGCAGGGGTGGGAGGACCTTCATGCGGAGACCCGCTGGGACACAGTGGGACACCAGCAGGGTCCACCAGCTCCCCGCTCTTTGTGGTTTGGGAGAGTGTAGATTTTAATGGCAACTTGAGGTACTGGGTCAACAGAAGCAATGTCCTTGGTCATGTTACTACCATCATCACTCCGGTATGAGAGAAAGTACTTTTCTACTGGATGGGTAGAGTCGCCGGACATGTGTGTGATGCTCTCTCCCTCCTCCCTGGAAACATCAGTTATCCTCCCGTGATACTAGGAAAAGGGCTAACCAGGATGGGAGAGGTCCCTTTGAAATCTAAACGAAGAGAAGAGCCGAGTGCTTTTTCTGAGGTTGATGGACACCCTAGCACTTGGGGGATAAAGATACATTATAAAGAACGTTGAAAGAAAACTGAAGGTTTGCTTCCCATTGCTAAGTTACATTTCTTGGTCATCGTGGCTTTTAGCTTTTCACTGACACTTATTTGTTTATTTTGTTTTATGGTTTCCTGCATTTTCGTTCATAAGTCCCGGAAAATGCCCTAACTTTGGGTTTATGAATGGACAGCCAAGACAGAAACCCAATCCCTCCTGTGCCTGGCCTTTCTTGGGACATCCTATGACCTGACCCAAGCTAGGGCCAGCTTTGTGATCGGTCACCTGGTCCCAGAAAACCCCGTCCTCTCTGGACCTCACTTTCCTTCTCCGTAAGGCAAGAGACTTGGTGCGATTATCGTACCCAGTTCTAAAACGGACTAATTTTAGACACAGCCTTGAGCATTCCTGGAGGAGCTCCTGAAGGAGGAACATGTGTGTACGGCCTCATGAGGGGAGGTAAAAATAAGTCAGCGCATACAGGTGCACGAAAGTGCCCTGTGGGAGACGCCGTGAGGAGTGAGCGTGCGTCTTGGTGAGGAGAACCTGTCCAGGGGGCAGCAGGTGCAGAGGCCAGTCTGTAGGGACTTCGCACAGGGCCGCACCTGCTGCCAAGGCCGTCTCTAGCGCTCCGACCACATCTGTGCCCTCCCTCCTACGGCACAGGTGCGGTCCGTGCATGCATGCCAGCCCTGTCACATGTGGGCGTTTCAGCGGGCTGGGGGTGTGCCTGTGCCCCAGCGCCCGCCAGGAGACCCGGCCGGGCTGTGTGTCTCACCGTCGGGCTGTCAAACTATCTGTGGAATTGGAAAATCTCGATTTTCCAAGAGATTTTGGAAATCTCTTTGGATTTCAGGAAGAAATCTCACTTTAAAAACTGGGGGTGTGTGTGGGGGGGATGTCTACTCTCTCCCAAACATCCTAAACACGGGCTCTCCTTATTAACAGGAAAAAGAAAAGAAAAGAGCAAAACCCAAACCATCTAAAATCCGTACTTAACCTGATTAAACCACTTTGTTCAACGTTTCCTGAAATGCCTCCCTGGCACTGACCAACTCCATCTGTGGCTCCGTCGGTGTCTCGGGAGGCAGGGGACCGGGTTCTAGGTCGACCTTTAGCTGTGACCACTGAGTAGTTACTACTGTGTCTCATAGGAAATACCTAGTTTCCACCTCAAACCCGGAGTTTCACAGAAGCCGCTTCACTGACTGGTTTTACAGAGGAATCCGCCCGTTCCTGTGGGTTGGCGGCCACCCTTCCATCTTTGAGGAGCTCCAGACGGAAGGACTCATCACCTCCTGCTTCTCTCTGGGCGAAGGAGAGGATTGGACGGGCTGCTTATCTTCACGGCCCTTCTGGCGTGAGTTTCTAGCTACCTGAGTGCCGTGTTCTATCCTCTCTGACCGTGAGACACAAGCACCATCGCCTTCCGGAAGGCTTGTGTGTGATGCTCGACCCGCGGCTGAGGCTGCGCGGGTGCGGGGCAGGGGCGCTTCTCAGCACAGGGGCGTCTGCTTCTCTGCTCGACACGGTGAGCTCATTCTGTGGTCCCTGCTCTTCCAACTCTGGTCTGAACACAGGAGGAAAATCATTTCCTGTTTCTTAGTAGAGCAGGGACACAACGTCATTTTCAAAACAACATTACAAAGAACCAAAGAACAAAAAGAAAATTACAGGGAAATCCAAATCGTGAACATCATCAACCTTCGAGTCAAATGGTTTTACTCCCTAGATGCCCACAGAGTGTGGCAGTGTCTTCCAGGACTTGGTCTCGTCATTCCGAGAGAACCACACTTTGCGGAGAGAAATGTCGAAGCCACAGGCTTCCTCCGAGCCCCTGAGCGGCTCTTCCTTCTTAGGAACTTCCAGGCACTGGGCCGTCACAGACTTCTCCACAGATTCCTATCTCGCAGTTCGCGGAACATTTTAGGCGCCCACCGGGTAGATTGCTATCAAAGATCTATTTCAAGCAACACACGGTTGTAGAGGGTCTGAGCTTTTTCTGTGTGGGAGACACCGAGCGCGTCTACACCTGCTCCCAGGGCGACCGGGGCGACCGGGCACTCGCGTGCCCACAGGCTCAGGGGACAGCCCCCAGGCCCCCTGCAAGAGCCCAGCAAGGGAGTCCACATGGGGGGGTGCAGCCTGGGTGCTGAACGAATGCCACAGAGACCACGTGGCTGGAGACAGCCCGGATCTATCCTCCCCCAGTTCAGGAGGCCAGAAGTCTGAAGTCAAGGTGTCTGAAGGGTTGGCTCCGCCTGGGGCTCTGCGGGCGGGTCTTCCTGGCTGCAGGAGCTCCAGCTGGTGCTCTCCTCCCTCCATGTCCTGCCTCTGTCTCGGCTGCGAGTGTCCGTGTGTCTTCTATGGTAAGAATGCCAGCCACAGGCATCCCCCTGCGTCCCCCGGGTCTCAGCCACATCTTCAGGGACCCTACTGCCAGATGCGGTCGCTTCCAGGATTCTGGGTGGGTGTGAACACAGAGGTACAGTGTGCCCCAGGACAGGACACCAAACTGTCCACACGTTCACTCTTACGGCCTTGGTCCTCTTTCCTTTGTGCAGGATTTACTCTGAGCATCCCACTGGCCTCTTCAAATCCTGTGGGCTTTTCGCACTCTCCCACCTGTGCCTTTGAGGTCCAGCTCTGCTGAACGAGGCAAGCGTCTTGCCGTCTCCCAGCCCAAGTCCACAACCTTACAGCATTTCCATAGGTGACCTTGTTTGAAATTCCCTAATAGGATCCATGTGAATTGTTACATATTGCAGATAAAAGGTCCCTAAAGAGCCCATTAAAACGAGTAATGAATAATGCAGCAGGTAAGCGGTCTCTTTCCCCCATGATGCCGGATTAGCAAGTTTCACCCACAGCCTCATCAACAAACTTCCTGCCCTACACCTCCTTTGTGGGGAAGACATTTAGATGTCGATTTAATTTATTAACTTATTTTAAATTAAATAGGTTTTATTTAAATTTAAAAAATGTATTAATTTATTAGGAAGACCTTTGTTTTGGTTATTTTAGGCTGGGATTGTGTTCTGTCCTCTGTCTCCCAAGAAAGACAGCAAGTCTCTGAATTCAGTGATAAGAGCCTCCACTTAGGAACCCGCACGGTGACCTTTACCTGCGCGGGGCGCTCCCTGATCCGGTGGACACAGCTCGCCTCCTCTCTGGACCACATGAGCGTCAGGAAGTGGGGGGACCTGGCGCAGGGGACAGGCCAGCGCCCCGGGAAACCAGGCCTCCGTGCTTGTCGGGCTTGGGCCAGGCCAGTCAGTGCCGACACCTGCCTTTCCTCACAGCACGAGTTCGGGGAGGGGTCCGAGGTCTCCTGGGGTGAAAACTCCGGTCGGTGTCGCTGGCCTGAAGACGCAAAAACGCGGCTGCGACGGCAGAAATGCAGGAGGAGAACTGCGGGGCCCGTTGTGACCTGGGCCTGAGCTCACGCCTCATCTTCCTCTCTTTGGGCTTGTCTCGTGCTCCAAAACGTTCACGAGTCCGCGTGGCTTCGAGCACGAGAAGCTGCGTCCACCATGGCCCTGCCCCGCGCGGCGCGTGGTTTCTGCGGGCCTCGGGGCCTTCCGCTCCGCGCCCTTGCGGGTCCGTCTCCAGGCCGCGGCCGGGCCTCCGCGAGGCGCTGCGCGGTGGCCCCTGAGCGCGGGGCCGCAGGCGGACCCGTCCCCACACCGGCCCGGGCTTGCTGCGGGGCTGGGTGCCCGACGCCCCCGCTCCTCGGGCTCTGTCCACTGCGCGGGACAGCCGCAGCGACACCGGCGGTGACTATGAAATGGTAACTGCGCCGGACCCCGGCGCCCTGGAGTGAGCATCCCGCGTTGTTCCTAACCCCTTCCCTCCCTCCCAGCGGCGCCCCGGCCGCGTGCTGGGCTCCCTGTGCCTGACGGCGGGTGCCCCGGGCGCCTCACTCGGGCCGCGCCCCTCTGCCTCCTGCCGCGCTTATACTTAGGCGGCTCCGAGGGTGACAGCGGCAGCCGTGAGCCTCCATCAACACCGGCACAGCCGTTCCTGAGAAAGTACCAGTTTGTGGTTGTGTGTTTCCTCTTTATAGGAATCCGTACCTACGGAAATAACTTTGTATCTAAAAATGCAAATGTAACTTTCTCCTAAATGCAACTCTATTATTAAAAAAAAAAAAAAAATGAAGCTGGTATTTCGTGGCCCTTGTCCAAGCATGTTTAAAAAGAATAAGGAAATCGTGGTCATTCCTAGCCTCGGAGCTGCGCACCAGCACCTTGGCAACCATCAGTGTAAATTACCAATTACCGTATTTAAACGTGTCCAGTCGGACCCTCCCTCCGCCTGGCCTGGGTCCCGCGCCCTCTGGTGGGTATTTCCGAAAGTGCAGCTCCAGGTGCCTGCGGTCCGGGCGAGCCTGGGGTCTGGGCCGGAGGACCTTTGCTTGCCCTCTGCACACCTTTCACTCTGAGCTCTAGTCTGGCCATACGTAGAGGTTGATTCATCTTTTATTCTTACATGTAATGTACTAAGCGCTTTGGAGATCTGTAAAGAAAACACCACCTTTCAGCTGAGAGTTCCCAAGAATGGTACCTCAACTGTGTTAGGATCATCTTTTTAACAGAAGGACTATTCTTGCACGCGGTATAAACTAAATTTAATACAAGAAAGCATGCTGGGGAAAATAGCTGACCTCTGAAAAAGTTAATCAAAAGTCATCATAAAAAGTGAAAGAAGAGAAACTATACACCAGGGATACCGCACATTGCAAAAATGTTCCCAAGTCTTACGATTATAACTCTTCCTCAAAATCACTTTTTTCTCTGTAATTCTTACGAAGGCTACACGAAGACAATTACTGAAGGAAGGGAACTGAGTATCTCCCAGAATCCCAGGCTCTGGCCACTCTACTGCTAAAAGGAGAGAGAAGGAGACAAGACCCAGAGGATCTGGCTCATAGAATAAGAAGAAAACAGAGAAGATACATACTTAGAGGGATGTGTGTGTCCAGATCTGCACATGGGGATTTGGGGAGATTTCTTGCACAGAATCTGTCTCTGTCTCAGTAAGTAGTAGACAAACCCACGAACCCATTCAATCTATTGAAGTTCTGCTGAAGAACGTGGAGTTACCTCTGGAGTCGCCCCTGAAGGAGCTAATATGGTCGTGCAGGTGCAGCCAGTGGAGGGAGGGGCTCCTGGGCAGGGTAAGGGTCTGGACGCTTTCGTCGCCAGGGGTACGATTTGGAGATGCGCACGTGAAACAGGACCGGGCAGCTCGGCCTCCTCCCTCTGCGGGGTCCGACACCCTTTCACACTTGTGGACAAGTTAGCCTTGACCGCTCGCCGACCCTGTATGGTGGTGGCCGGGGTCGCACCATTGCCAAGATGACGACTCAGTGAAGGGGACGCCGGCCAGCTTCAGATGTGTGAAACGGTGTCGACATGTGGCGACAAGACCCTGGAGTTGGAATAAGTTTCCATGATGACTGAATGACATGTGGCAAGCAGAGAGCCAGGCGAAGCCACAGGATCGCGGTGAGTTCTCTGTAAACACTAGATCGTTATCCTTTTCTCAAGATTTGATCCCAAATTCCACCACCCGCTCTTCTAGTCTGTCTGCTGACCCATTTGCATCCACCCCCAGCCTCACGAGCTCCACGGACGCTCCGTCTCACTCGTCTTCGGGGCCATCAACGTGCTGCCACCGTCCAGCACTGTCCACTCGCCCCTCGGGGCCGCACGGTGTCTCTGCTGGCCGCTCATGGCTCGGTTCAGGTCAGCCTCACCCAGTAAGCCTGCTGCACCCAAGCTGCTGGCCCTCTCCTCTCTCCTCCCTGGCACCCGGGCTTCCCTGAGGGCACTTTCAGGCCCACCTGAAACGTGGCATCTCTCTCACCAGCATATAATTATTTAGGGGCGGTGTTCGTGTTCCCATGGTTTTTACGTATCTTGACATTAGAGCCGCGCTTTCCCATTTAAAGCACACGTGCCCTACGCGACAGATAGGCAAACTGATGTCACGCTGTTACCAGCTTAAGAAACCATCACGTAGTACCCTCCCCACGACACCTAACTGCCCCCCGAGATAAGCCCCTACAGGACGGAGCAGAGTTGTGGACAAGTTAGCCTTGTGACACTTGTCACACTTGTGGACAAGTTAGCCTTGTGGGAGGTGCGCAGACGCCCAGCCTGAGAAGCGTGCCCGGGGTCCGCAGGGCTGTGCACGGGTCAGAAGATTTGAGAGGGAGGGGAGAGCTTACCTGGGGGCGCCGTGCTGGGAAGCCAGGGCACGTGGGAGGAAGCGGAGGAGAGCGGACAGGTCGGAGGCAGGGCGTGCGGAAGAAACGAGGGACGGAAGCCAGGCGCGTGGGTCACCAACAGGACTTGCGCGCTCATCCTGAGAGCCGCAGGGAAGCGCGTGTTTCCACGGCGCGGGCAGAAGGAGGGGGCCTGCTGGAGACGGTTGCCCTGAGCAGAGTCATTTGGCTCGTCTGTGGACAGCAGGTGGGCTGCTGACGCTGCGGAAATGTCTGCAACGTCTCCTCTCGTGGGAGAGGGCACCTGCGTGGCCGAGCGTCTTGGGTGTGCGACAAGGGGACGGAGGAAGAGCTCCTGCGTTTCTGGCCTGGACCAGCGTGAAGGCAGCGCCAGAGAGAAATACCAGGAAGGAAGGGGTCTTGAGTTCAGATCTGGCCACGTCGAGTTGGAGTTCGTTCCAAGAGGACGAGCTGAGGGTGTCTTAAGTCATTGGGTGTAGAGCTCTGAGGCCCACAGGCAGAGTTTTTTTAGGTAAAAATAAGTTTAGGACAGCAAATTTACCAGATAAATATGAGAAAGAGCCTCTGAGTAGTATCGAGGGCCCATTTCTTGAGGATAATCAGGAAATGTATCGGGAGTTCCAGTGATGTTGAAGAATTGTTACAGTGGGATCAATTCACAAGAAAAATATAACCACTTTGGAAAATTACTTGGCATTATTTGGCAAAAAGGAAGATCTAGAAGTTTGCAATCTCTCTTCTAAGCCTGTCTTAGAGAGGCAAATGTGAATTAGGATATATATTTTGCGCACTTGTATGTTTGTGAGTACATGTATTTCTTTCTTTTTTTTTTAAGATTTTATTTATTTATTTGTCAGAGAGAGAGAGAGTGAGCACAGGCAGGCAGAGTGGCAGGCAGAGACAGAGGGAGAAGCAGGTTCCCCGCAGAGCAAGGAGCCCGATGTGGGACTCAATCTCAGGACACTGGGATCATGACCTTAGCCGAAGGCAGTCGCTTAACCAACTGAGCCACCCAGGCGTCCCAAGTGCGTGTATTTCTATCTGTAGATACGAATGTTTTGATTTAATAACAGAATTGTTTGTAAGACCCAAGAATCAAAACAATTCAAAAATCCGAATGTGGACATATCATAGCACAGAAATATAATTTGCACAATATTAATTTAATGGAATACTCTAGAAACACAGGCATAAATAATCCAGAATCTAGATCCAACTAAACAACATAGATGAACCGTAAAAACAGTGTTTGCAGACTAAGGCAAGCAGCAAGTAATGCGGGATAGTTCTGTTCATATCAAGTTAAGAAACAGGCGAAAACTATGTTTGCACAATTCAGTAAACACGGAGATGTGAGGAGATCGTGAAGAAGGACACGGCGGCCACAGGCGGAAGGACTGGCCGCGGTCCTGTCGGGAGGCCAGGGTGTCGGGGACACTGATGAGGACCTAATTTTTTTTTTTAAAGATATTTATTTATTTATTTGACAGACAGAGATCACAAGTAGGCAGAGAGGCAGACGGGGTGGTGGGGGGAGGCAGGCTCCCCACCGAGCAGAGAGCCCAATGCGGGACTTGATCCCAGGACCCTGAGATCATGACCTGAGCCGAAGGCAGAGGCTTAACCCACTGAGCGCCCCAGCCACCCCAGGACCTAATTCTTTCCCTGGACTTGCACAATGCCTGCTTCAGGTCTTCTTGCAGAATCAGCCCTCTCTCCATGATGCGGCCTGTCCGACTTCACCCCTGAGAACAGTCCTTGTTCCAGACCCTGCTCTGACACTGAAATCACGACTTAAGCTTTCTTTCCCTGGGTGTTTGCACGGTCTGTCCTTCCCCTCCTTTTCCCTTCAACCCATTTTTGTCTTTATATTTTTAAGGTTTTTTTTTTTTTTTTTTTAGGAGCACCTGGGTGGCTCAGTGGATTGAAAGCCACTGCCTTCAGCTCAGGTCATGATCTCAGGGTCCTGGGATCGAGCCCCGCATCGGGCTCTCTGCTCAGCGGGGAGCCTCCTTCCTCCTCTCTCTCTGCCTGCCTCTCTGCCTAGTTGTGATCTCTGCCTGTCAAATAAATAAAATCATTTTTTTAAAAAAGGTTTTTTAAATTTATTTGACAGAGAGAGAGAGCAAGAGAGAGAACACAAGCAGACTCCCCTCTGAGCAGGGAGTCCGATGCGGGGCTTGATCCCAGGACCTCAGAATCATGGCCTGAGCCGAAGGCAGGTGCTTCACCGACAGAGCCCCCCAGGCACCCCCGGAAGGTTCATATTCTTAATTACTGATGCACCCTAGTGGAATAACTTGTACAGAAGTAAGTAATCGTTCCTTCACCTACAAGATGTCATTGTGTCAAGGTAGCGTATTTATCAGAGTTTCTGCAACTGTGTTCGCTTTTCTTCCCGAAAGGTACGGATCAGCGGAAATCCGCCTGCCACCGGCACGTGACGAGTGGTGACAGGATGGCCGTGAGCCTCAGTGCCGTTATCAATAGCATTTCCCCTTCCAGATGTGTGATCATTTCTTGCATCAGGACTAAAGGCAAAATTAGCTTCCCAAACAAAGCAGCTTCTTGATTGTCTGCAATTTAAAGTGACTTTGACGGTTAAACATCAGTGTTAAAATGTTTCTCTCTCCAGACTCGTCCTCCTGCCTACATACTTCATTTATGGTCAATTTGGTAATTTGGGGACAGTTCATCTTTTCTTAGCTGTTCCTACTTCTGTGTTTTGTTCATGCTAATTTCCTTGTTCACTTTAATAGCACTTCCTCAAACTCCAGAGCCTCTCACGGAGTAAAACTCTTGTGCACAACCTCATTATTTCCCACGTTCATTCCCTCCACTGTATAATGCCTTTCCAACGTTCACCGCTTTGATACATTTCTACGGATCATTTATTTTCCGTCAGCTCTTAAGCAGCACTTCTATATTTATACCATCGTTGTATATTGTTGCCCTAGTTGTTAAAATAATTATGACTTTAAAGCTCTAAAATGAGTCAGATTTGCTAGTTTTATTTTCGGAATGACCCTGTGAGACGGCAGTGTGTCCCCGTTCACCTATTTAATAGTTTGTAAAATGACACCAGGGGTTCTGTGACTCCTCACACAGTGAGGACGGTCCGTTCAGACCCTGAATTAAACTCGCTGGTGTCCCGGCCATCGTTACATTGCACATCCCGTCTGTGTCGTATGTACGCAACATACACCCAGCAGTGAACACAGCCAGCATCATTAGGACCTGAGTTCCCTCTAATATCCGTCTTCAGTTCCTGGATGAGAGGAAAAGCGACACCCGAGTGCCTACCACGTGTCTAACTCAGGAACCTTCGTGCGCTTCAAACACGCTCATTCACAGCAAAACCCCCTCTTATGCCGGCTCCCTGCTCTGATGGCCCCGTAGCCAAACCCTGGCAGTTCAGAATTCTGGCATTGCTTTAGAACTCTGAAGAAGGAGACTCCAAAACATCTTTCAATAACCCACTCCAGTGCTTATGTCAATGTCTTGGCCATATTCCAACCTAAAACTCTCACACTGCCATCCAAAGACGTTCTTGTTCTCGTCATGAGGATGAATGCAGTTTTAAATGTGTGTGTGTGTATATATATGTATGTAATTTTAACTACCCAACTCCCCTTTCAATGGCAGCCAGACTAGTTACTGCACTGAATCTTGGTCTCTCCTGTTTCCCAGCGTGTGGGGTCTCCACAGCTGGGTGGGGGGAGTGCACCCCTCTCTCTAACGCTTAGGCTGAGTACGTGTCAACATGGGATCCTTCCCAACGTTGTTGGAATTCCTTGGGGAAGCCTCTCCGAGAGCTTTGCACATTTCCACATGAAGGGCTCCAGTGTGCTTGCCAGGGACTCAGAACCCTGGCAGATGCTTGCTGTTCAACCCAATTATATCATCCATATCCTACAAATTCATACAGACGTGATCAGTATCTTTGCACAAGTAATGAAGCAGGTGGGGCAGGCTAGAAACAATCTTTCTTATTTCTGTTTTCCAAATTTTCATTTGTATTAATAACAATTTCAACTCAGTGTAAGTCTATCAATATTTCGATTGCCCCTTATTTGGCGTAGATCCTTATTATCAAATGACTTCTTTCCCCAAACAACATTGAAGATCAGCTTCAAATATGCCCCTTTAAGGATACTGTGACTCTTTTCTACAGTATTTTTTTAAAGCTGGTTAACCCATCTCCTCTGTGATGAAGCATTCTTGCACACTACTTTTAATAAACCTGATGGAAGCGAGAAGGAAGATACAGTAACCATGAAATGCAGAACGTATGACAAAGGACTGAAGACACTCCTGAAACCTCCCATGCTATCTAAGCCCGCCTGTCGAAGCCTCGGGTGTTTCAGGTGATACTTCACTGAATTGGAAAATCTGCGGACTTTTACTGTAGTTTCATCAATCACTTCTTTTTTTAATTTAAATTCAATTAGCCAACGCATAGTAGCCCATCACTAGTGTTTGGCGCCGTGTTCAATGATTCATCAGTTGGGCGGAACACCTGTTCCTCGTCCCGACACGTGCCTTCCTTAATGCCCGTCGTCCAGTCACCCCAACCCCACCCACCTTCCTTTCAACAATGCTCAGTTTGTTTCCCAGAGTCCAGAGACGCTCATGTTTGTCTCCCTCTCAGGTTTCTCACCAATCGCTTCTCAAGAGATTTTAAGACCGCCAAGAGTTAACTACGTATCAGTGGTAACACTTCCATCAAAGATGAAGACCTTTTTCTCAGGCAATGGGATAGTCCTGAAAACTATTTTCCTTCAATTTTTCTCCTTAGTAAAGTCATCGCACTTTATTGCTTGGAACGGAAGCCATCTATGATGGGCCTTTTTAACTATCTTGACAGTGAAATTCTGTTTTATAATTTTTTTTTCAGCTTGTTGATGGAAAGGATAGTCTATGTCATGACAATCCAATATCCGTTGGTCCTTTTCAAAACGATTTTAGATAACATACTGCCTAATTGTGAAAGAAAAGGTGTTCTTCTACTAGCTAAATAAAAACTACTTCAAATAGCCTATGGGGTAAGTTAGAGAAAAACGTGCGCTTCCGTGTGCTGGGGCCGCTTCTCGTCGGATCGGCTTCATGGGATCAGATGTGTTCCTGGACTCCTCCGTCACAGTAAGTCGACGTCAAGATCTACGCTCCTGACTCGGTGAGCATGCGTGAGCAGCCAAACAGGCATCCTAGAAATGTTCCCACTCTTCACGCTGAAGGTCAGGCCCTCGATTTGTTACATTGAAATTTTGACTTTAAGAAATTGATCGATAATGTCTTCCTTCTGATGAAGACCTGACTGTAGGATGCGCCACTGCAGCGCCTTCTGTGCGACTCGAAGTCGGGAGGCTGGCGAACATCTATACAAATTTAATGTATATTCCTAGACAGTCCTCATAGTTAGAGTTTGACAGCTTTGATTTTGTCTTTGTTTATCATCTGAGAGCGACTTGACAGCTTCCATTTAACTAAATGCACATTTTAATCATTTCCATGGCCCCCGCAGGCTTTTTGTTTTCAAGTTAAATGAAACTTCTCCCTGGCGATTCCTATAACTGCCTCCATTGACCTTCTCTAGGGTTTTCAATCTTAGCTGTGTTTTGGGGACATGGCCCTATTAATTTGTACTTTATACAAGAGTTAGATTATTCTGTCCTTAATTATACTCTGTCAGTTTCCTGGCTCAGTGATCTGTAATTATGGAGGTCTTTCCTTATGACTGGGTACCATGTTGGTATCTTTCCATTCTTGAGAAACAGTTTCTATTCTGGGAAATGCAGAACTACTTCCTTCCATTTCTGTTCCTTCAGGATACTTAGATGACTTCTTCCTGAACCTAGTGATTTAATGTCCATAACTTACCCCAAAGTACACGCTGCAGAACCTCTCCTTCCTTAGGTCAGCTCGCAGCGTCATGAGTGACAGGTGACGGCTGTTCTCGGAGGTTGGTGGCTCCTTGTTTCTCATCATCCATCAGGTCATCAGGAAAGCCATGAAATGCAATCAGCGGAAGCCTTTCCCTTTTTTGAGGGGTTCTTTTCTATTTTGTTTTATTTTATAGGAATCTGGAGCCTATTTGCTTTCCCAGAAAATATAATGTCAGGAAGGAAGGTCTTAATCCAAAAGCATTTTTTTTTCTCTTTCAGTTCAAACCACATTTCAAAATTGGTTTATATGTAAAAATAGAAAAAAAAGTTAACTATTATTTGCTTCTTAAACTTCTTACGAGATATTTCTATGTGATAATTTCCCTCACTCCATGCTAAGTGGTATTCAAATAAGTCAAAGCAATGGCTCAAATGTCTTAAAATGTCATTTACTCTTTTAAAGATGATTTCATAAGCATCCAAATTTCTATCCAACATCAGGAAGGAAAGACTTTAAAATGCCTTTAATTTTCACAACATATCTCACAGTTAATTAATTTTACAAATACTTTTTTAAAAATATGTTTCTATCACTTCACACAACATATCCCTCTATTATTAAGTGGTGAAATGATAAATACATCTCATGACAGATTTCAGGACACTTTATTTTTTATTTTATTTTTAATAAAATAACTTTTATTTAACATTGTATTTATTTATTTATTTTACGTTCTGTCTCTACAAATAATGTTTCTTCTTAGTATCGATGCTTAAATAAAATAAGAGAATGGGAAAATTGTCTAAAGAGTTCATTCTCTTTTGTTCCTGATATCGAAAGGTTTGTAATTGATCTTAATTTCTATCTATTTTTCAAAGATGAAGTCATATTTATTTGCCACTCTTTTAAAATTTTATTTATTTTTTCAGTGTTCCAAGATTGGTCATTTCCCCATCACACCCAGTGCTCCATGTAGTATGTGCCTCCGTAATACCCACCACGAGGCCACTTTTAAGAATCAGGATTTATTTTTTTTTTTTAAATCCAGTTTGAGTTTAGTCACTGAAATAAGGGGAGTTTTGTCTGGGGAAGAATGAATTTATTCCATGTCCTTCATTAAATACATATTTTTCTTTAAAATCTTAAATTTGACATTCTTCTTTTTCCTAATATACCATACTTCAAGGGTTTTACTGGCTGTATCGAGATGAAACTATGTCCACAAAGCACAGACACTTTTCAAGCATCCCGAACTCTTCACGCACAGATGTGGATACCCCAGTGGCTGTACATTTTGACAACATTATAATTTTTTCTACACATCAATTTCTTCGCCAACCACATTGACTTTTTGTATAAAATTGTTTTCCAGAATATTCGTATGTGTCCTAGGCATTAATTTTACCTCTTTTTAATTTTATTCATTAACCTGGTCTTTGTGGAATCTGCAAGGCTATGCCTTCTTCTTTGCTTTAAAAAATTATCCTCTGGGGCACCATAAACAGGCATCACACTTCATACTGAACAAAATATCTTGAATTAATACTTATCTTCCGAGGAACTCCCGCTGGGAAGCACAACTTGCCATTTATTTTCTCAGCGGGGCTGTGAGAAGCTTTATAAGTGAAAAGCTGGAGGTTACCTGTCTTGGTCACTTTTCCAAGGCATTCCTAGAATTCAGCTTTCCGTGGAAATAGTTTAGGGCCGGATCTGTTCCTTGTGTGAGATGTCCTGCCACACCTGCCACACCTGCATTTGCAGACACGCACGAGGGAAACACCCCGAGTCCCCAGTGACTGCACTGGGAGAGAGAGCTGAACCGTCAGCACAGATTATTAAATTCATTCCTTATCAAAGTGGAGCATCATTCGTTTGGAATCTACTCAGTACAAAGTTGTCTTTAGTGAAACAAAGCTGATACGTACACAGTGTGTGTGACTATCTTAAATGGCATGCACAATGACATTTCAAGACTTAAGAAAGTATTCTTCAGAAGCAGAAATACTTCAGAAGGGAGCAATAAAAGTCTATAAATGATCTCCTTTGTATTCCTTAATGTCAAGCAACTATCAAATAATGTGGTTAGCATGACTTTGGTTACATCTAATAATAATCAGCCATTTTTTAAACTATCCTATAATTTATAGAGTTTCCTAATTAAGTACTATTTTCTTTACATGTTTTCTTATTAAGGCAAATTAATTTAATTCACCATTTTTATCCACCTTTGAATAACTACTCATCCCCACCAAGAGACAGTGACGAGAGAGCTGGTGTCACTCTTGGTCACACAGTGGTGATCGAGGAGACCTTGGGTTACTCCTTTAAACTCTCCGGCTGTCTTAGCTGCAGCTGTACAGTGAAAGAGAAGTTATCTGGATTATTTCAAAGTTTCTTTGAATTCCAGAATTCTGTACAGTTATACTTCAGGCCATCCTTGTGAACGCATGATCTCTTCTTCAGTTCTTCTAAGGTGACATGGAGGACAACTAGTGGGATCCAAAGTGAGAGAAGGAAGAATCATGTTTTTCTTAAAAGAGGAAGAAGAAGAAGGAGGAGGAGGAGGAGGAGTGGGGAAAAGGTAAGGAGAAATGGACACAGAGAGGGGAGGGGAAAAGGCCTGGAAGCAGAGGGACCAGCCCCAGGTCCTCCTCATGGACATGGTGCTTCCCAGCATCTTTCTACCATGTCCTTCTTGGTTTCCGAGGGCCAGCTAGGTGCAGTGGGCTTCTGTGCCCTGTGGCCAACAGACTCTGATAAGAGCAGATGGCACCTGTAAGAAGGCGCATGGCAGTGAGACAGAACGCTGGGGTTTCTCGTGCACAGACGGCGCCCATGTGAAGCAAACCCACGGGCCCACTCGCCGACAGCAGTGCCCATCACGCTCATGTTTGCTGGGACTCACAGAACTGTCGGTATGAGACACACCATTAAATTAATGACAGGACCCATTGTGGGGGGATAAGTTACAGTAAGCGTGTCCTGGATTGTAAGACAAACTCAGATCCTAGACTCCTTAAATGCACAGAGGACAGCCTCAGGATGGGAGAACATCACTGTAGCTCTCATAGACCAAACAAGAATTTGAGAGCATGGTGGCCTTTCTTTCATTTCTTCCTCCCTCGAAGAGACTTTCTGAAATCGAAGTAAACATTTCTAAATTGAATCATACAATTGGTGAGACTGCATTGTCCTCTGAGACCCCAAGCCTTCCAGTTTTGTGTTTCTCATATCGTTTCCTTTTCTGCCTAAACAACTCAGGATGGAATTTGTTGAGTTTTACAGCTGCTGTTAAAGCAACCGAGAACAGCTATCAATAACCTTCCTCTTAGAGAAGAATTTCTTCCCTTCCCCAACGATTGCTTCTCCTCTGACCTTGACCTCTACACAGACCTTGGTATTTAAGGACACCTGCGGTCTGCGGTGGTCCTGACCACAGGACCTGATCTCCCGAGTGGCTGTAGCTGGCACATCTCGCCGGCACTAATGGGAGGCTTGGAATGATGAAAGACACGCTTTACACAAGCTCTCCGTTCTGCATTGTCGTCACTGTAAATAAGAAAACGTGAGTGGAGATACTGAACTGTGTCAAAGGGCCTCAGCGTAGATCTCAGTGGCCTTGTTACCGCGTATTTGTAATATGTGGGGAGCCTCGCCTTGCAGCACCGGCGAAACTGCACGGGGTCCATGGAAATTGTTGGTTTAAGGTAATTTGATCTCTTGGTGACGGTTCCAGTTATCTGAGGTTGACTGAAATAAAGTCTCTACGTTTTAACAGCTGAGGAAGATGGAATCGTCAGTGACCTTCAAAGCAAGGCTCAGGGACATCAGTGTGCACGGTTTTAAGAAGTGCCACACAAGCAGTGGCCATGGGGCAGTTACCTGGAAAACACGGACATTCACGACTCTGAAAGTAAATGTTCCTGGGAGAAATTAATCCGAAATGGGAAGCCTCGTGGCTGTGCTAATTGATTTCACTTATGTTTTCTAATAACGTATGCTTTAGTGTGATGTATTATTTTTAAAAATCTAACCAGATAAATCTAAGTGAGCTCTTTCAACAAATAGATGAATAAATAAATAAATAGGTGATTTCAATCCTATAAAAAATCAGACAATAAAAGATCTTATTTTACCAGAACTTTCTACTCATTATGCTCATCTTGTCCCCTTTTGTTGCTGTCTTCTCCCCTTGAAACTTGAAACAGTTGCGCCAGTTTTGTCGTGGCTACAGCTGACTGTGTACTTGTTGTCAGCGGCTTGCTGTGAGAAGGTGAAGGGGGGAGTGACGGTGTCAGTGGGGGACATGGAGGTCAAACTGTGCAGCCACAGCTGCCAGCGGGACTGAGAACTGGGAGCCGCTCCGGGACAGCACGGCGGTTCCACGAACAACTGAAAACGGAGCTACCCTACAGTCCAGCAATTCTGCCTGAGGATTCACCCAGAGGAAACAAAATCCCTGTCACAAAGAGACATCTGCATTTCCGTGACCATCACACCGCTATCTACAATAGCCACAACCTGGCCACAAGTTGTGTGCATTTTGGGCAAATCGATAGAGGAAACACGGCACACGTGTGTGCGTATCGATATACAGATACATGCGTAGATTTCATGGCCGAGCGTGCGTGTGTGCGCGTGTGTGTGTGCGGAGAGAGAGGTGATGGAATATTACTCAACCATAAAACATCGTTAAAGTTGGACTTCTTGCCCTTTGTGACATGGATGGACCTTGAGGGCCTTTTGCTAAGTGAAATAAATCAGAGAAAGACAAATACTGTATAGTCTCAATTACATGTGAAATCTAAAAATAAATAAATAAATAAAACTCATAGAAACTGAATAGCTTGGTGGTTGCTCTAAGTATGGGGTGGGGAGGAAATGGGTGAAGGGGTTGAAGAGGTTAAAAACTCCAGTAATAAGATAAATAAGGCCGGGAATGCAACGTTTTGCACAGGGACTATAGTTAATAACATTTTATTTATATTTGAAAGTTGTTTAGAGAGTAGATGTTAAAAGCTTTCATCACAATATATAAATAAATAATAAAAACAAGCAAAAAAACCTGTGTAAATAGATGGATTCTAACTAAACTTCTCTTGGTGATCATTTTGCAATATCTCTGTATATGACATCGTGTGTTGTACACAAACTCATACAATGAGCTGGGAAAGTGCTAAAAAATAAAGACAATGGAAGTGCCTTAAATCAAGTAGATGTCCTCCTGATGCAAATACTCACCTAGTTTTTGATTTGTTAAGATTATTCACAAGAAGGAACAATCTCTAAATATTTTCCTTGGCATCAAGTTAGAAGAGTTGTTTTTGCTGTTACTTCTTATTAAACTCATATTTTGTAAAATTTTTTTGAGATTTTATTTATTTATTTGTCAGACAGAGAGAAAAGAAGGGGAAGTGGTAGGCAGAGGAAGAGAGAGCGGCAGACTCCCCATGGAGCAGGGACCCCAAGGCTGGGCTCGAACCCAGTACCCTGAGATCATGACCTGAGCCAAAGGCAGATGATTCACTGACTGAACCACCCAGCTCCTGTTTTGAAAGGTGAAGCTTTGTTGGAGACCCTTGCTCCAGAAATCATGTACTCCATTTTCATCAGAAGAAAGCAATTTTAAACTAAGAACTTCTAGAATTAAAAAAAAAAAAAAAAAGGAAAAACTTCTTTCAAGATATGTCTCCAAAGGCAAAGGAAACAAAAGCAAAAATGAACTTTTGGGACTTCATCAAGATCAAAAACTTCTTCACAGCAAAGGAAACAGTCAACAAAACAAAGAGGCAACCCACGGAATGGGAGAAGATATTTGCAAATGACAGTACAGACAAAAGGTTGATATCCGGGATCTATAATGAACTCCTCAAACTCAACATGCACAAAACAGACAATCATATAAAAAAATGGGCAGAAGATATGAACAGACACTTCTCCCATCAAGACATACAAATGGCTATCAGACACATGAAAAAATGTTCATCATCACTAGCCATCAGGGAGATTCAAATTAAAACCACATTGAGATATCACCTTACACCAGTTAGAATGGCCAAAATTAGCAAGACAGGAAACAACATGTGTTGGAGAAGATGTGGAGAAAGGGGAACCCTCTTCCACTGTTGGTGGGAATGCAAGTTGGTGCAGCCACTTTGGAAAACAGTGTGGAGATTCCTCAAGAAATTAAAAATAGAGCTTCCCTATGACCCTGCCATTGCACTCCTGGGTATTTACCCCAAAGATAAAGATGTCGTGAAAGGAAGTGCCATCTGTACCCCAATGTTTATGGCAGCAATAGCCATGGTCGCCAAACTGTGGAAAGAACCAAGATGCCCTTCAACGGATGAATGGATAAGGAAGATGTGGTCCATATACACTATGGAGTATGATGCCTCCATCAGAAAGGATGAATACCCAACTTTTGTAGCAACATGGACGGGACTGGAAGAGATTATGCTGAGTGAAATAAGTCAAGCAGAGAGAGTCAATTATCTTAGGGTTTCACTTATTTGTGGAGCATAACAAATAGCATGGAGGGCATAGGGAGATGGAGGGGAGAAGGGATTTGAGGGAAACTTTAAGGGGAGGTGAACCATGAGAGACTATGGACTCTGAAAAACAACCTGAGGGTCTTGAAGGGGTGGACAGTGGGAGGTTGGGGGAACCAGGTGGTGGGTATTATGGAGGGCACAGATTGCATGGAGCACATGCTGTGGTGCATAAACAATGAATTCCGTTATGCTGAAAAGAAATAAAAAAAAATCCTTTCTCTTTCAAACTAGACTCCCTTGTGCATAAATTTTGAAACATGTTCCCTCAAATAAAGAGTGCATTGTCTGCTATCAATCCTGCAGAGAACAAAACACTCTGAGCTCATTCTTAATAATAAACAAGGAAGGTGAAATTTTTACCAGGTGCAAAGAAATTGAACGGAGGAAAGTAGCAGAAAAACCCTCACCCAACCTAGATAACAGGCTTGAGAGTGGTCATCAGTTAAAGGCCTATTGTAAATAATTGATGATGAACTAATTAATACTGAATTTTGTGTCTCTTATAATTACTAACATTGGTTAAACTGAACCCTAATAAATATCCCATTAGCTATTGAAAAGTTCATTTTCGTCAGTATCACTAATCCTGCCCTCAAACATCTGCATAAATTATTTCTCCGAAGCGGAAAGATTCTTGCTCTCCTTTTTCCTATAAAAAAGGTCATTGATTGATTCTTACAACAAATAACTTTTACGTGTTTATATAAATAACACAAAATTATCCTCAATATTTGAGGTCATACTATTTAGTTATAATTCTATGAATCCAACCATACTGATAATGAGTTTTTAAAATGACACTTTAAATTTAAAAGAAAATTTGTACCTGATCTTAATGCCATCTTTTAAAAAAAGCAACTGGGAAAATCACGTCCTCTGAGCTGAAGTTTGAATTAACTACAGGTAGCATTATAATATCAATCATCCACTTGCTGCCTGATTTGGGCCTAATAAATGTCCAATTTATTATTTATATCAGAAATAGATATTTCTAGGGTCTGATGAATTGTATTTAGGAAAGCTAATCCCTACAGCATAGAGTCAAGAACCCCACATATGTGATGTGTTTCTGTGTGTTCAAACCTCATTCAGAGGTTTACATTCAGTATTTTTGCAGGAGGAAGTCCAGTAACATTGGTTCTGGCTAAAATAAAACTTAAACCAAAATATTCTCTAGAAATTAGCAAGTTAGGATGATATAACATAACAAAAACTACCCCTGCTATTTTTGTTTGATGAGTTCTATACAGATTACCTCTTAAATATTTCAGAGCCATAGTATCATCTGCTTATTATTGTCTGATGGTGGTCCCAGTGGTTTTACCCTTATCATATTTTGAGTAAGTGTGCTTGAACCACGAGCTCTGTACAGCCACAAAAGAGAGAGTGATAAAACATCTTGAAGACTCTTCTGATGCCACAAAGTTGTTCTTGGGCTATTTCTTGATCCATTATGCAAATATTTCAGCTTATTAATAATTAAAATAGCAACACATTAATAATTAGGATCTCCATTACAAATCTGACCTTTAATTGAATTCTATAAGAATCGCCTGAAAAATGAGCCTCTTGATTTATGCTCCGAATAAAGGTTAAGCACCGTTTTCCTAGTCAGTGGAGGGCTCCTCCTTCTTCCCGGCCCAGAGCCGCGGGGGAGGGCGTTTCTGCAGGCATGTCTTCTCCCCGTTAGGCTCCGTTTTACTAATGAGCCAATGGCGGTGCAGGCTTTAAGAGCTCACTTGCTGTCTTCTGCTCTGCGGTCTCACTTTCCCAGGACAGTGCGGGAAGCTAACCCGTCCGGAAGGTTTGAAAAACAGAGCTAGGTATGAGTTGTGTCTACACGGAGCTCTCCATGAGGCATTTTAAATGAGCTCAGTCAATTCAGACACAGGCCTGGGGAATCCAATCAATCAATTTGACTGCGTTTTTTTCTCATTTAATTAGTCATTGAAGTACAGTGATTGACTGGATCCCGTGTCTGGACACAGCTTTCCTTCCAAACACAAATTCATGCCTGCAGACCCCGCGGAATGGGGTTATAATCCCAATTTAGTCGTGCACCTATTAGGAGATAGCATCCGGGGCCCCACATTGTAAGGACGTCGGGGCTTGTGTCCTGACAGGCAGAGGGACCCAGATGGGCCTTGGCTTTCTTTTGTCCTCCGCTTGGAGAAGCCCCATGGTGTCAGCCCCGAGCCCCGCGCTCTCCCGCATCCGGCCGTGTCTCCGCACGCAGAGGGCACCAGCTCTGGAACAGTAGGAATCCGAGGGAGGGAGGAGGGTATTTTTTAAGTGGGGAGGAGGTGACGTCCTCATCAGTTACACCAACAGAATGCAGATTTGCTCGAAGAGCAACGCATCCCAGCGAAGACGAGCGGAGGGCAGGAGGACGGGGCGCGTGCGGGGCCGGCCCTCCCGTCGCACCCAGCAAGGCAGCCGGAGAAACTCCGCGACTGCCTTGTCTTTCTTCTCCATGCGTCCCCGGCAAAATCATTCATTCCATGCAAACCGGTGCTCAGGAGACAGTCCGCACCTTACAGAACACGGCTGCGCGGCGGAAGAGCCACTGAGGACCAAGGCTGGGCTAAAGAGCTCCGATTCCCGTCAAAGAGCTAAGAACGCGGGGTAGAAACTCAGCTCACAGATATGTTTTGTTTGCTTGCATAGCTCTTATTAAAAATAATAATAATAATAATTACCAAGTTTAGGTGTGAAAATTACACAGTTATGTTATTTCTAACAATTTGGGGTTTTTAAAAGATTTTTAAAATTCATTTATTTGAGAGTGAGAGAGTAGGAGTGAGGGCAGGGGAGGCAGAGCGGGAAGCAGGCTCCCCGCTGAGCAGGGAGCCCGATGAGGGACTCGATCCCAGGACCCTGAGACCATGACCTGAGCCAAAGCAGATGCCTCACTGACTGAGCCACCCAGGGGGCCCTAACCTATTTGGTTTTTAACTTTTAATCTGGAGCTGCAAGTGAATTACCCAGCACCATTACAGTATTCGAGAATTTGCCTCTGACCTAACATACTCTAGCATATTCACATCACCAGTGAGTTTTACACATTCCTATGCTTTTGTGATGTTAATTCCCCTCTTTTGATTTGTGCTGTAAGAATGCCCTTGGATGGAGCAATTTCACTTCTGTGTATTTATGCAAAGGAAATAAGATCAGTATCTCAAAGAGACAGGGGCCCTCCCATGTTCACTGCGGCATTATTCACAATAGCCAAGACCTGGAAACATCTTAAGTGGCCTTTGACAGGCGAATGGATAAGGAAAATGTGGTGTACGTATACAATGAAATATTACTCAGCCATAAATAAAAAGAAGAAGAAACCCTGCTATTTTCAACAATGTGGATAAAACTGGAGGGCATTAGGCTAAACGAAATAAGTCAGTCAGAGAAATACAATTACTGTGTGATCTCATTTATCTGTGGAATCTAAAAAAGCAGATGCATGGAAACAGAGAGTTGGTTGGCGGTGGCCAGAGGCCGGGGTGGGCACTGGGGGAATGAGTGGAGGGAATCAAAATCTAGTTCTAGGAGGGGACAGAAGAAATGGTGGCTGTAGTTGATAATACGGCATTGACGTTTCTCAGAGAGGAGATTCTAGAAGCTCTAGCACACACAGAAACAGATGGGAGCGACCGAGCTGGGCGCCATATTCCACGCGTAGAAAATCACTACACGGACGCCTTGAATCACACAATGTTGTATGTCACTCACATCTCAATGCAGCTAGAAAGAATTTTTTTTTTAAATAAGAGAGAGAAAGATTACACAGTTAAATGTGGATTTCTGCATTCTTTGAGAAACATTCAGGTAATTTGGCAACAGTAGACCCTCGTTTCTGCATAGAATTGACCCAATTTGCGTGGAGGTGTGTCTCTTCTAGAAGGCTCACAGCAGGTGCTCTTGGTTCATTTCATGCTGTCTGTGTGCCTTCTTTAGATGCCTGGATCCGGATCTAGAGTACCTGCTCCCAAGCTCCGTGATCTGCCGGCATGCAGACCCGTCCTGCAGTCAAATGCTCTACCACTGAGCTATACCCCCTGCAGACCCGTCCTGAACCACACACGATGACGTTTGCTATCTCTCCTGGAAAGCCAGCAGGGAAGAGGGACCCCTATGTCTCCTTTCAAAGATTCTCTCGCAGCCTCGCGTATCTACTCATGACGTAGACTTCACTTGGCACCTCCTCCCTGAAAGGACTGCATTAAATCAAATTCTAGGAAATGCAATAAATTGCTTTTCTCCACGCCTGGATGTAAAGAGTCACAAATGTCACTCTTACCTCACTCAAAGAGGAACGTCCGAGTTTACTTGAACAAATGATTTGTTGGTGTCACTCGCTGAGGGGGACATGGAGAGCTGTGGCATCTTGAACATCGGCCCTTTCTCACCTTCTCAGTGTGATTCCCAAAGACTCCCCCGTTCTGATCAAAGATCCCTTGAAAATGAGTCTTCCCCCGCTTTCCACCCATTCTGTGAATGCTTCATTATTATAAAGTTATTAATATTAATGTGGCATTGATTGCACACAATCAGCTTTGGACGAGGCCACTTACCTATCGTCCCAGACGAATAATAATTCGTGTTGAACACACGGAGAAGACCAGTCATTTGGTTCAATGAATGGCTTCTCTGATGCTCCTCCCAAGAGGCAGGGATGGCTGGGCTATGGGAACACAAGACCTAGCCTCCGGTATGTTTCCCTGCCCTTCTGCACAGGAGCGTGCTAGCCCATGCACACGTGGCGGAGGCGCGGGCCACCCCGTGGGCGCAGGCTGGCCTGACCTGTGGTCGTCAGGCGGGTGGCCCACGTGTTGGCAGTTTCATTACTGTGTTCACATTCTCTACAAAACACCCTTTTCTTTATTTCTGTGGCACAGGGGAGCATTCCAACTGACTGCTTCTCCAGACGCTGCTGGCCCAGAACTCCTGAACACGGAGGGCGAAGGGGGCTCAGGGCTCGTGCCCCGCTCTATGCAGCGGTGGTGGGGACGCTGGCCATGGTGCTGGGGGGGTGGAGGTGGGCAGGGCCACTGGACCTTGCATCTGTGACACAAAGCAAGAATACAGCCCCCGCCCTGAGGCTGCTTTGAGGATGTCAGGACGCGCTGTCCGTGGAAATACTCTAAATACAGAGAAACTGCACAAAAACTGGTGCCGATATTTGCAGGGTCCGTGCAGGGTGCTTACCATCACGATTCCGTTTTACAATTAACTCATTAATCATGGTATCTGGTATACATCGCAGACGCAGCTACTGTGTGTGTGTGTGTGTGTGTGTGTGTGTGTGTGTGCGCGCGCGCCTGCGCCCATGCACGTGTGTGCATGCATGTGCAGAGGGGGAGAGAGAAAAAACTGCAGGAAATAATCCTTCTATCAAATAAACAAGAAGGGTCATGCGTCATCAAGTTTCCGTTGAGAATATGTTGTAGGACACCAGGGAAATACCTGAAGATTGTTTCTGAAAAGTTTTCTCTTACAGAACCTAGGCTGAGCATGAACATAACTGAGTTGTTTCAAGGACCAGTTAAAAGGTCACACTAGAGATCAGCAGGTCACAGTGTTCTCACGAGCTTTCCATAAAGCCTGTGGCCCACCATGTTGGGTGTGGTCCTTCCCGCCAGAGCCCCCCAGTGCTCCTGGATCCCGCAGACATCTGCAAGCCCCCATTTCCCTCCGCAAGAACTGGAGCCCAGCCTCCCTCCTCCTATCATGCCTCCATGGCTCTGGGTATCCTCCTGCCTGATGTTTGCTTTTCATCACTTTTGCCGAAAACACCAACTAAAAGTGAGAATGGGTAGTGAACAGGGTCAAACAGGACCTTGATACAGTCGATTGTCACCACACATGCATTGAACTTGCTTTAGCTCTTGTCCTGCTCCCTGTGAGTCTCAGAAACAATGTGGCAAACACAGAAGGATGCAAGTTCACCTTCTGTCTTTTACTTCCTATGCGGACGAATATTTTAACAAACGTGATAGGATGACTTTGTTCACTTAGTTATCTATATACATGATGGCAAGTGAAAAGAAGTTAAGAAATTCTCCAATTTTTAAATGCATAAATGCATTAATTGATCCCAGTATGGATTTCTGTTGTCCTACATTGCATTACAAGTTCTACGTGTAAGAATGCAGGGTCTAAACTGGCTGGATGGCTATAAACATATTCAGTTCATGTTTTGTCATGTAATAATGTGTTTAATTTTTCTTGCTTACTCCTACCAGAATTCCTACTGAATAAAATGTAACCCAAATGGTCATACTCTACATTTTCAAAGTGAGACAAGCAGGAGGCAACATTTTTATGTCCAGAGGACCTGACCCTCCTACTTTTTTTTTTTTTTCTCAAGACAAGGTCTTCTGCCTAACTGGGGTTCTTTCTGAACCAGAACAGTGAAAGTCTGCGTAGACCCAGCTTGTGTCCTCGCATATCTCACTGGACGGAAGAGTGGCGAGCAGCCGTCTAGGGTGGGCGTATGTCTTGCCTGGACCAGGGCGACGGGGGAGGGGCCGCCCCAGGCAGGTGGCTCATCTAGGTCGGCCGCGGCCACGCTCCTCCTCCAGGGCACGCACTATGCCTTGCATCCCCTGTTGCTTGTTTGTTTTACTTATTTTTTCTATAAGAAAACATTGTTTCAAAAAATTTTATTTAAAATTCAGTGTAATTAACATACAACATATCATTAGTTTCAGGGGTAGAATTTCGTGGTTCATCGGTCACATACAACCGCCGGTGCTCACCCATCACGTGCCCTCCTGAATGCCCGTCTCCCACTTACCCCACCCCCACCCACTCCCCGCCAGCAACGCTCAGTCCGTTTCCTTGATTAAGACTTGCCTATGGTTTGTCTCCCTCTCTGATCTCATCTTATTTTTCTTTCCTTTCCCCAATGTTCATCTGTTTTGTTCCTTAAATTCCACATATGAATGAGATCATATATTTGTCTTTAAAACTTTCAAAATCAGCTAACCTCAGAATTTTAATAGTTCATAAACAGTTTGCATAATTTGAATTTAAAATAGTAAAATACATATTTTATTCCAAATCTGTAGCATAGCTAAGGAGATTTCCAACATCTGAAAATACTTAAAAGTCCAGTTTTACGTGGTAATTTTTACAACTTACTCACTTTTTCTTTCTTTGAAAATCTGTAACTTCGTACTTTGTCTCAGAAGCAATGGACTGCCAACACATCGTAGTCGTGGTGTTGAATCGCACATTCATCACCAGCGTGGAGTGCGACAACGGGTCATGGAGGGAGGGAGAAGCCCAAGAAGCTTCTGAGCACATCAGTTAGTGGAAGACAGCCACAGCAAACCCGAAGTAAACTTATGAGTAATGTAATTTCACACAGGCACGGGTGAGTCTGCAGGAGAACAGACCCAAGAGCCCGCGATCGCGATGACGGGAATGAGCGAACACGTCTGGCTCTGCTACGCGTCCCCTCTCTGACCCCTCGGAGCAGTGCTGGGGGGTACGATTATCCTCATCACTACCTTCAGGTTCTCCCCGAAGGTCATCCAACCCGAGGCTGTGCTTCTGAACTTGGGCCCCAGAGCTCTGGCCGTGGGGCCCAGTCATGTTGTTCTGAAGTAGGGCGCTGCTCAGTAGTGGGCTCATGGCCGGAATGGGTCTCGAAGTGGGTGGGGATGTGTGGAGAGAAGCAAGGCTCTCCCTCTCCTGCATTATAGAATCATCTTCTCTTAAGCCCGTGAGGACAGTGCTCACATGGCCATCCAGACTCTTCTTACCGGACTGCAAACTTCCTGTGCTCCCCGCTACTCTCCCCACAGGATGGCTCCGAGCAAGTCTGTCAGAGAAGCTCCACTGTGGGGCGGGTGGGGTTTATGATCTATGCCCCAGACTGTGGGCAGTGCACGCCTTTCACACGGCCGCTCTGTATAGCGTGCGACTTGACGGGGAATCAGCGGGACTCAAAGAACAGGTGCGTCCCGGAGTCTCAGAGCTGTTCGAGGTCTAGGTGGCAGGGAGCTCCGCCCCACCTGAAGCCAAAACCTGAACGCTTCACTCTCCTTCCTCGCCCTGCACCTGGTGGCATTAAGAATCACGTGGCTGTGCACTCACATATGAGCACAACTTCTTGCCCCAGGTCCTTCATATAAAGTGCATTTATAGACAGTTTCTTCACCAAGCCTGTTCTCAACGAACATAGGATCGTCAGAAGGACAGATGTGGGAAGAGTGTCTTTCCACACAGACTCTGTATTTATGTAAGGTGTTATCCGAACATGGTTTCAGAGTAAGCTGTGTTCGGCAGTCACCTGTTGAATGATGCTTTACCTCTCAGAGGCCAGCCAGTACGGAGATCTCAGAACTGTGACACTCATCGATCTGTCCGGCAACTGCGGACTGCTGTGTTCAGACGGACCCACCAGAACCACATTAGGTGCCGGCATGGGGGAGAAATGAAGACTCATGGCCTCCTTGCTCTGTGTTTTGGGCAGAAATTTATATAGGCAGAAAAGTTGCTGGAAGGAGGTGGTCTTCACCGAGACTTCATCAAAGTAGATTATTTCAGAATATCCGAGGGGAGTGGAGAGACAGGACAAAGCACAGCGCGGGGCCGGGCGGTGACATCAGCAACCGCAGGGGCTGGAACGGAAGGTCGCGCTGCGGCTTGACCAGCAGGCAGCGTCGACAGGAAGTTACGTGCCTGCAGCTGGGAGAAACGTGAAATTCCCATAGAGAGGTAAACCTAGAGAGTGTTCTTAGCCATGGCAATTTAGCATTCTGATTTTGGTTTTAATAAATGGTCTCCAGAGTCAGAATGCAAAGAAGGAGAAATCGATTTTCTCTGACATCCAGGGAAGGTGATTATTTCTTGAAAAAGGAGTTGGAGGACATTTTGTCGACCACCTAACAGATGGATGTACACGTGAATTTAAGGGACAAGGACTTAATAAACTGAGATTCTAGATTGTGTTAAATATTTCATTTTAACCCGTGTTTACCATGGATCTAAAAATTTGAGTACAGCGATCTTCTGCTCAGCTGGGGGGACCCCACACCCCTGCACTCCTTCCCAGGGGGACTCCACTTTGCTCACTCAGCAACACCATCCCTCACCCTGGGTCACACACAGCCTCGTGCTGGAGAGCCCCTGGAACCCCTTCCCTCAGAAGGTGCAGTCCAGCATTACCTGGGGAGGGGAGGGAAGGAGCCCCTCTTGCTTCCCAAAGCACAAAAATGACAAGCAAGCAGACACATTTTGATGGGATGTGGGATCCTTTGAGCCTGGAGAATTGTGTGAGTGTGTGTGCACGCGCACACCTGTGCATGTATGTACATGTGTGGGGCTATTCAACAGTCTAGGACAGCCAACCTGGTAAAGAAAGCCTGAGGTTTTATGATCCTAGCCAGTGATTCCATTCTGCCCATCTCTGTCCTCACGTCTCACGCTGGGCAGTAGCAGGAGCTACTTCATCGTTGGGGAAGGACTGGGTGAGTCCATCACAGCAAGCCTTTGGAACAAAGCCTGATGGATGGTCAATGTTCAATACTGCTTAGTTTGGGTTAAAACTAAATTCTAAGAGAAGTCTGAGCATGCATTTCTTTAGACCAACTAAGCTACCACGGTTCAGCTGGGCTTGTATAGGAAACATGCATATAAGGAATACATATGATGTGTGTACACACACACCCCACTGGAGTTAGCAGCATTTGTATCCCAATTTTAAATGTAGTATCACCTGTAGCTCATGAACAGCAGCTGGGGCATGGACTGACACAGTCTGGGCCTTTCTGTCTGCTATAAATAAGAAAACTTAATCATTAATATACCAGTAAAATTTTTAACAACAACTTAAATGTGTATGAGACAATGATTTTATTTTCTTTTGCATGCCTCTACAATTTTTATCATATTTCATCCAGCTGAGAAAATAATATAAATTATCTGAAATAATTTGAGATTCAGATAGTGTAAGGTTAATTCTACAAATAAAACCATGGGATCCAAAAGCAAATCATCTGGAACTTGCATTGCTGTGTTTGCACCGCCGTCCTCGAACTACTGACCCTGGAGCCACGTCATTTCACAGGGAAAAACATAAGGAGAAGGAGGTAAGGAAAATGTCAGATTTTATATCGCACTGGTAATGGTTCTTCCTATAGCAAACTTGGATGCTTGACTCATTGATTATTATTTGTGAACCTACTGTGCTGCTGTCAGTGTACTGAGTCTCTGTATTTCCAGGTAGGATTGTCCTCCAGCTCTGATGTTTCTAACCCTTATCAGAGTCCGCACATTTCTCTGTAGGAGTTACTTTTTTTTTTAAATCTTGGGGGGGAAATCTATCACTTTCTTTGCAGGTCTTAAGACCACCCATGGAAACCATGCAAGTTTGCGGAAGCTATGGAAGTGTAGTGCACTTCTCACCGGAGGACCGCAGCTTTCATCTCCTATCAACGGCTCTCTCTCCTTACTGATTTTGAGAATCATAGTCACTTGAGGACAGAAACTATGGCTTCTGGCTCATTTTACCCTGAACCCTAAGCGGAGTGGCCAGCGGCCTGAAGTAGCCCCAGATGTGTGTGTGTTTCAGCTGCAGGACGACGGCCCCGTCTATACTTTGATACAAGGCAATACTGAGGCATTTGATCCGATATCAGATCAGCATCAGAAAAGCATGGGCATCAGGCTCAGTCCTGAGCTCCTGAGATTAATAAAGAGCAGAACATGGTTTTACCTAGACGTTTAATGATAACACACGGTTGTTTTATATATATATATATAGAGAGAGAGAGAGAGACATAAATATATATATGTCTCTCTGTCTCTCTCTCTATATATATGTCTCTCTCTCTATATATATATGTCTATATATATATCACAAATATATATATATATATATATATATATCACAAATCCTTCCCTTAAACCTAAAATACGATCAAATGTGTAACATCAAAATAAATAAAATCTTTAAAAGATATATAACATCAATGATAACTGAAGTCATCATAAATGAAGTTTGAAGAGGTATTTTCTTTTAATCTTTTCTCATGATAGTTATGAAAGCTATTTCTGATTTGTTGTCGTGTTTCAGAACTGAAATTACATGCTAACTAACTGGATTCTGACATATGCAAACTAGTAATAGTCTGTTTTTTTTTCTTTCCATAAGTTGATTTTTTCGAAAAGTGGGAAAATTCTGAATATTTGCTGGGGATGTATCACATTTAAATATTACCAGTCTTCAATAACTTTGGATCATGTTATTTGTCAGGCAAAAGTATCGCATGTGTGGAGAGAGGGCTCTATGATCATAAGGTACAAAGGCCAAGTACGGAATCTCGGAAAATGTGCACCAATCAGCACAAGGTGGGCTAGGAAGGCGGACGAGCAGGAGGTGGCTGACACGGTCACAACCGCAAATGCCACAAACGCATCCTGACTTGGAGGACATGATGCGGGAGAATTCCCACCAAGAGGGGGACGCTCTTTCCTGCATGGAACCGAGTAAATATGAAGCTTTTGATTTGGCTGCTTTATAAGTCCTTATTCCTTCATTTCCTTAATTCTAAATTCAGATGCCTGTAGGTATAGCCCCAGACCATTCTGGAAAGAAATAAGAATTTAAATTGCTTTTTTGAATGTTTGAACATCTTTTCTACCTTCTCTGGGGAGATGTCCATTTAAAAAAGCAACTTAAATGATGCGTGGTGTTCTTTATTATTGATGACAATAAAAGTGACAGAGCCAAAGAGTCTGTTTCGGACTGAAGGTGGGGCATGTGCCGTAGAAGATCTGCTCATCAGTGAGGTCCCTCAGAAGTGAGGCCAAATGGAATTAAGATATTTTTTCTATTTTTAATATTAAAATTATAAGATTATTTAATTTGAGGAAATGTGACTTTATAAGTACAATTCCTACAAAACCCACACTTTGGCAAGTGATCTGAGCAGCGCCCGGTGTGTGCTGAATGATAACTCGGAGAGGGGATTTAGCCATTCTTCCATTTGGATCTATCAATTTCACTAAGCTTTGTAGGACAGAGAATACAAAATAATATTTTAAGGAAATTTGATTCTTGAGGCTGTTGTGCTTCCTTCTACATAAATTACCCTTAAACCACAGTGGTTATTGAAATAAAAAAAATCCATTTCTCTTACATTGACAGTTCCTTCGGGGGGCAGGGAAGTTTCCTTCACCGACTTGGATAAGCAGAATTGGCTGTGACACCAATGTGATTATTACAGTCGCGCTTTTTATTTTTAATATTTTCCTCTTGACAGATTTATTTCTTTTCAAATCAGAAATATTTCTTCTTAGGAAAGAATATATAGCTCCCTTATATTTTCTGATACTGAAAATTACCAGATGCCAAGCTGTGAACATAAGGAAATTGAAGACCTTTGAGGGTGACCTTAAGAACCACAAAGGTGGAGAATTGTGATATAGTGGTTTAGGCAATTTCATTGTAGCTGCTTGGTTCGTGAAAAATGAGAAATAGGTTTTCTATTACTAAATATAATGAATTTCCTTTCTACCCTGTCACAAATTGTCAAACTTCATTAAATGGAAGAAAGATCTGGACCAAACATTTATAGAGGGGTTGTATGAATATCCACGTTGTACAGTGGATAAAAGCTACATAATTTTAGATAACTATTTCATTTTGACCTGAAACTTTAAGCTAATGAAGTTAGTCAATGAAGTCATATTGGGCACACTCTGACCTATAAATAGAATATTTTTAAATGCCCTGCACTAATGGTATAGATGTATACATTATGTCATATATATTAAATATCACATCCAAGTGGTTCCATGAAGAGGTTAATCATTTTCTAGGCAATCACAGGGGTTTTATTGAGTACCTGTCATGAAACAACACCGGCAATTTCATGGGTAATTACATACGACCCAATGATCTATAATACCATAAGGAAGAAAGAAATGACAATGTTAAGTACCTGGTCACTAGGTGATATACGCCATTTTATTTAAAAGTCAATAATGTTCAGTGAGTTAAAGTATTTGGATCATCTTTGTGTTTCATATTCTCTAAAGGTTTGCAAATTAGCCTTAGTGAAAATAAACCTTCATATTTACTTTTGGTCACTTCGTACTTTCAGAAACATTATGTTTTGCTGTTAACTTTCCATCTCCTATGTGATCACCTCTTAAGAGAGGAAGAGTGGTACTGGAATCGGATGACCAAATTCCCATCCTTGGTCTGTCTGCGACCACCCTGGGCGTGTGGCCAAGGTTCTCAGAGCCCCAGCTTCCTCCTGTGAAACATATGGGAATGACAGTATCTTTTCTTACTTGAAAAGCAAATGAAATATTGGCAGAAGCTCCCTACAAAGTTCCTGGCACATAAGAGGCATTCACTTCTCTGTTGGGTATATACATGTTGTAGCTGAAATCAGAAGGGTTAGAAGATTTCTACCGAAACAGTACTGAAAAGCAGATTTGATGGAGCAGTTAAGATAACCAGTAATTCTCAGAAGATGGCCCAGAAGACTGTTGTTACTCTTGGACAAAAAATGACTAAGAAGTGTTTGGTTATATGATATTCGCAAGAGACCTGGAAGAAATTGATTGTGTCCCCAACTATTAGTTATGCCGTGGATGTTAGATGTAACACATGTACCTGAGCACGAGACTTTCCTCAACGCAGATGGTACGAAGTCTAGAGAGCTTATCAAGCTGGCTTTATGTCCGAAGGCTCTTTAAGAAAAGACAACCTATGAGCCGAAGAAAGACTAAGGGGGCGGGGGCAGAGAGAGAAAAAAGTGGTCATAGAAATTGAAACGCACACAAACAACACAAATGAATGAAAGGTAAGGGAGGTTGTCCAAAGAAATCAATAAAGAAATAGATGGACATTATTTCGTGCACAGACTTTAAAAAGGTATATTACATAAACATTGTTTCATCTGATCCACAAGTGAGACACGAGTATTTTCAGCTTTTTACAGACAAGATCATAGAGATTTCACGAAACCTGAAATCACTCCAAGGCAAAGAGATGAGCCATGGTTAGAATGGACTATAATGCATCCATCTGGTGCCAGGTCCAGTAGATGATAACGTATGGTCTTCAAATTAAAAAAAAAAAAGGCAAACAGAGGGACACAAAATTAAAAATACATTCCAAAATTTAATACTAACATATCCAGTACTGCCATCCATATAGTTAAGCTTCCAATAAATTCTAAAAGCCCAGAATGTCAATTAGCAGCCATTTCAGGAACTGGATCTATATTTGGATTCTGGTATTTTAAGGAGCTTTATGAGTCTTTTAGTGTCTAAAACAGAGGCAACTACTTAGCATTTTGAAATTTTTATTTATTTTATTTTATTTTATTTTCTCCCTCCTACTGGACCCCGGAACATTCTCTCATTTTTTAATCTATTTTTAAAAGACTGTATTTATTTATTTGTGAGAGAGTACATGAGCAAGACAGAGCTCAAGAGACCAAGGGCAAGAGCATGAGCAGGGTGAGGAGGGGGCAGGGCAGAGGGAAAGGGAGAAGCAGACTCTGCTGAACAGGGAGTCCACGGCAGGGCTCAATCTCAGGACCCCAGGACCTGAGCCGAAGGCTGACACTTAACTGAATGAGCCACCCGGGTGCCCTGGTACATTCTCCTTAAATGAGAGCCTCAGACAAAGGACTCCAAGGCTCATGGTCCTATCTCCCAAATTCTCATTCCTAGCTCACCTACCTCACTCTCCCAAGCACCCATTTTTAAAACTTGACGTCCCTCTCTGTTCATCTTTGGTGACTGGCTTCATAAAATGAGGTTGGAGGAAAACCTTCTTCTTCAATACTTGGAAAGAGTTTGAGAAGGATTGTCATTCTCCATTAAATGCGTGGTAGAATTCACGTATGAAGCCAACGGATCTTGGGCTTTTCTTTCTGACATGTTTCTGATAACGATTCAGTCTCTTTACTTGCTGTTGGTCTGCTCAGGTTTTTTCACTTCTTCCTAGTTCAGTCTCAGTCTTACCTGTTAGTCAGTATTATCCAGGAATGTATCTGTTTCTTCCTGGTTTACCAGCTAATTGGCACGTACTTTTTGATAATGATCTCTTATGACCCTTTGTATCCCTGTGATGTCAGTTGTAATGTCTTCTCTTTCATTTATGAATTTATTCATTTGAGTTCTTTCTGTTTTCTTAAGTCAAGCTCAAGCTTTGTCAGTTTTGCTTATTTTTTTCAAAATCCAACTCAGTTTCATTAATATTTTGTGTTTTACTCTGTTCTATTTCTTTTTCTTCTCCTCTGACCTTTGTTTTTTCCTTCCTTCTGTTACTTCTAGCAGTGTTTGTTCCTCTTTTTCTAGACCCTTAGGTATAAAGTTATGTCATTTACTTGAGATCTTTCTCTCTCTTTTTTTTTAACATAGGTGTTTATGACTCTAAAATTCCTCTTATAACTGCAGTTGTTGCAACTTGTAAGTTTTGTTACACTTTGTTTTCATTATCTTTTATTTCAAGATTTTTTTATTTCTCTTTTAATTTCATGTTTGGACTATTGGCTATTCAGGAGGTGTCATTTAATTTCTACAAATCTGTGACTTTTACAGTTTCTTTCCTGTTACTGATTTCTAGTTCACACTGTCGTGATCAGAAAGGATGCTTGATATGATTTCTTTTTAAATATCATTAAATAACAAGATAAATTATTAAATAAGATAATCTCACAAAAATTATTATGACTTGTGGTGATCTAATATTTGATCGATCCTAAAAATGTTCCATGTGCCCACGAGAAGATAGATCCTGCTGCATTTAGGTGAGATATACTGTGTGTGCCCGTTACCTCCATTTGGTCTGAAGTATAGCTCATGTCCAAATTCTCCTTAGCCAGTTTTTGTCTGGATGACATTCCCTTTGTTGAAAGCTAGATGTTAAGGTTGCATAGTATTATTACTTTGTTGTCTTATTCCTTGCTTTAGACTTGGTGTTATATGCTTAATATATTTGGATGCTTTGACATTGGGTGCACATATATTTTTGATTGTTATATCTTTTGATGAATTTTCTCTTTCATTATTATACAATGACCATTTTTGTCTCTTGTTACAGTTTTTTACTTAAAGTCTTTTTTCTCTGGCATAAGCGCAGCTATTCTGCTCTCTTTTGGCCTCTACTTGCGTGGGTATCTTTCCCCATCCTTCACTGGGAACCTATGTGTGTACTTGAAGCTGAAGTGACTCTCTCCTAGACAGCAGAGAGTTGGGTCTTGTTTTTATCCATTCAGCCACTCTGACTTTTAATTGAAGAATTTAATCCATTTACATGTAAGGTAATTACTGCTAGGCGAGAGGTTGCTAATGCCGTTATTGTTGTCTGGCTGTGCTGCAGTTAGGTCCCTCTTCTTTTCTTCCGCTTCTGCTCTTCTCATTTGTGACTTGATGACTTTCCGTAGTGGAGGGCTTTGCTTCCCTCCTGTCTTTTGCACATCAACTTTACCTTTTCCATCGTGGTTGCCATGAGTCTTACATAAAGCATCTTATACAGATACCAGCCTATTTTAAGCTGGTAACAACTTTGATTGCATACAAAAGTGTGACCTGTGGATGCCCTTATATTTTATGTTTTTTATTTGCACAGTTTACATCTTTATATATTACGTATTTATTAAAATTCTTGTAGATACAATTATTTTTAATACTCTTGTTCCTTAACCTTTACACTGGAGATAAATGATTAACACACCATCATAGGACAGTATAGGAGGAGCGCGAATATGTACTGACCTGACCAGTGTGCTGGGCATGTTTTCACGTCACTGGTCAGCATCTGTTCAGCTGGAAGAGCCGCCTTGCTGCACTTCCTGTAAGGCAGGTGTCATGACGAACCCCCTCAGCTTCCGTTTGTCTTAGAAAGTCTTTCTCACCTTCATTTTGTAGTAGTGCTTTGCCAGGTGAAGTATCCTCAGTTGGCAGTTTTTGTTTGTTTATTTTAGAGCTTTGAATACATCATCCCTCTCCCACCTACCTGCAAGGTTTCCACTGAGAAATCTGCTGATAGTCTGGGGGGGCTCCCTGGTATGTGATAAATTTATTTTTCTGTTGCTGCTTTTAAAATTCGTTTTTTTGGGGGGGGGCACCTGGGTGTCTCAGTGGGTTAAGCCTCTGCCTTCAGCTCAGGTCATAATCCCAGGGTCCTGGGATTGAGCCTCACATCTGACTCTCTGCTCAGCGGGGAGCCTGCTTCCTCCTCTCTTTCTCTCTGCCTGCCTCTCTGCCTACTTGTGATCTGTCTGTCAAATAAATAAAAATCTTTAAAAAATTGTTTATTTTCCTTTGATTTGGGATCCTATATTATGTATCTCAGAGATTTTTTTGAGTTGAAACTTTTTGAAATCCTTTGCGCTCGATGAACTTGGATGTGCAACACTCTCCCCACATTTAAGACATTTTCTGCCATTATTTCTTCTTCATTTTTTAAAAAAAGATCCTGTTTATTTACATGTAAGCAGACAGAGGGGAAGGGGAGGGACAAGTAGACTCTGCACTGAGCATGGACCCTTATGCAAGGCTCAGTCTCACGACCCTGAGATCATGACCCAAGCTGAAACCAAGAGTCAGATGTGCTTAACTGATTGAGCCACCCAGGTACTCCTCTGCCATTATTTCTTTAAATAACTTTCTGTCCTTCGCTCCCCCACTTCTGCTTCCAGAACTCTAACAATTGTAGGTTGTTTCTTTCATCAGTGTCTGTAGACCTCCTCCACTTTTCTCATTCTGTCCTCTTTTGCTCCTCTGATTGAACAGTTTCCAATAAGTTATCTTTGACTTCACTAGTGCCATCCTCTGCTTGGCTGAGCCTGAAGCTCTCTACTGTCTCTTTACTGAGTCACTACGTTGCTCAGCTCTGGGCCTTGTGCTTGGTCCCCCCTCCAGTTTTGTCAGAAGTCGGGGGTGCCACTGACCTGACTCCATGCTTGGCTGACTCTGTGACCAGGCTTCCTGGTCAGGCTTCCCTTATTTCGTTTTCAATATTTTCTCCTCAACCTTCCCTTTCATCTTTCCTTCTGGTGCCGTCAGTATATGATGTCGATGTACTAACTGTGCCCCATGTGTCTCTGAGGCTCTGTCCATTTTCCTCTCTCTTTTCTTTCAATTCTATACCTATTGATCTATCTTCAAGTTTGCTGAAGGTATAAGTCTTCTTCTTTTATCTAATGACAATTAGATAGCATCTACCATTAAGCCCCTTAGTGAATTTCTCAGATCAGTTATTGTACTTCCGAAATCTAATATTTTCATTTGTTCTGTTTTTTATATCATCTGTATCCCCTCATATTGATATTCTCTATTTGATTATCACCACAATCATACATTTCTTTTTTATTTCTTTAAGCACGGATGTCTTAAGTTATTGGAATGTATTTATAAGTCCTGCTTGGAAATTTTGTCTCTCAGTCCTGAGGTCAGGTGTCTCTGCCAGGCAAGAGGTTTCAGCACTCTCCATGTCTAGGTAACACTCTGCTATTTCTGTGTATATCTCATATTTTTATTGAAAACTTCATGTTTTAGATAATGTAGTGTACTAACACTGGTTACTGACCACTGTCTCCCTTCTATAGAGCTTGTAACATCAACAGCTAAAATTTAAAATCCTCCTTGTTCACATTCATCAGTGGATATAAGGATGTGCTGAGGTTTACATAAAAAACAAGTACCTATGAAGTCCACATCACATTTTCCTCTGACATTTACAGTCAATATTTAAATTTGTGTGAGCGAGTGCAGGTCCCATCTAAGAACTCCTATTCTGTGTGTCAGATACCACTATTAATATTTTTCAAAGTCTTCTTGGAATACCATGGAATTTTGAAAGAGCTGAGTGTTGAAGTATCAATAAGACATTGGCTCATCAGAGAATTTTAAATCCGAGAACAATTAGTGCTGACTATAACTCCTAATAAAGAAAGAAAAGGACAAAGATTTATTACAGTATAAACATTTCTCAGAGCAACTATTAACAAGGCAAAAATTCAGGAAAAAAATCTGGAGATATTTAGACTTTACTACTTCTTAGTTCCATAAAAATAGGATATCTGTGAGTATTAAGCTAAAATCACTGAGAGAATGTAATTGGCAAGATGGCCTACGTTTGAAATAGCTTCAAAAGCTTTGATTTTAAGAATTTCTCTTACCCACAGGGCCCTCTAGTGGAAAAAGGGCCACCAAGCCTGAAATTGCAGAAAAATCAGGCTTCAGAAAGCCGCATTTTATTTCCCAGGAGTATAAAATCTGGGCTTGGGAGAACTCTTTAGAAGAAACCAGTCCTGGTGCGTCTTTTTCCTTCTCAACAATGCATTTGTTTAGGGGCAAAAATCAAAGTTAAGGTAAAAATTATAAAAACTGACATCATGTAGGATAAGAGATGCTGTTGCTACAGCACGTGAACATACGATGACAAAGGTCGTCATAAAAACGGGTTTACATCTTCAGTTTTCCTAGAAATCTTAAATTTGTAAGTTGTCTGTTCATGAGGTTTTTTTCTTGTTTTTAAAAACAAAGGATATTAATGGCGTTGAGCACACATAAAGCATGTTTCCTACATCATCGGCTTAAGATACTCTGAGCCCTTTAAAATTATTGAACAAATATTTGAATGTTCTGTCAGATTCTTTTCTCTTATATTTTTTGCATGTATTTATTTCTAACCTGCTACTGCGGAAAATGTCCAACAGGTACAAAATTCCTCCTATTCATTAACTGACTTCAAGAATGATCAGATCAACCACTCCATCTCTCCGTAATAATTCGAAGTCCTGCTAGAATTCCTCATCGGCTGATGAATGAAAATGATTTCCTCTCCTGCTGCCCTACTGCGTGCTGTCCGAAGACCAGAGGACTCCGAGCTCCCTGTCGCTCGCTGGTCCCTCTAGTGGTGACTCCCTGCGCTTGCACATTCTGCCCACCCTCCCCAGCCTGGCGCATCCCTTCCTGGTCGGGCTTGACTCGAGAAATGCCTTTCTCCGTGGCTACACGGGAAGGACAGAAGCGGTACCCCACGCTGCTCTCCATGCCCCACGTCTGCAGATGTCCGCAGGTACCCGGCAAGCCGGGAGCTACCGCAGGGACCTACTCTTTTCTCCAGGAAGCTGCCAGAAGGTGCTTCTCATCCTGCTTTCAAGCGTCTGGAGGTCCACCCAAAATAGAGCTTTTTTCTTCTGGAATCCGAGAGATAGTTCTTGGCAACTAGGCTCCAAGAGGCCCTTTCCTTCCCGGCAGCAGGAGCTCACTGACTCCAGCAAGGGGATGCCCACCGTTGCACAAGACCCCAGGTACAGGCCCAGAGGTTCCCCCAGAGGGAACCTGCCCTTGGCCTCCGGCCAACTAGACAGAAGCCACTCAGAGACAGGACTGGTGGGGAGAAAGTGCGCAGGCGCAGAGCGCAAGTTCGCTGGGGGGGCCCTTCCAAGGGAGGCGGCTTCCTCGCACAGCTGTGTGGGGAGAGGAAGGGAAGGGCACAGCCGCTCTAGACTGTTCCCAAAGTCACCCCTGTGCTCGCTACTGGCCCATCTCTGAGAAACCACTGCAGACCAGCCTTGGATCTGTGACTTGGGCTTTACGGCATCTTAGGAACTCCTGCCCATGTTCCCCGCTGTGTGTGGGTTCAGTCATGCTTAGCAAATTCCTTCCCTGTCTTCTTCAAGCTCCAAGATAACGAGTTCCTGGGAGATCCTCTCGGAACAGAGCAGGTGCCTTGACAGGCGTCCCTCCATGCTCTCCTCCCAGTGAAGACGCTGGGAGACTCCCTAGTCCACGGGCAGCAGGGTTCCCCTTGAAGCAGGCGTGTGGCGGGAGGTGAGCTCTGGCAGGGTCAGTGGGGTCCCGCTGTGGGGTCGGCGGTGGTGCTGGTGGCTCTCCCCAGCACTCTCCCAGCAGGACCCCAGTGCCGTCCACGAGATGGCGGTGGCTTTCCAATACCTGGGTCAACACAGCAGGGGAAGGACCCCAACCTCTGCTTTCCAGGTTTTCCAAAAACCTTGAAAGAACCCAATCTCTACATGACACCTTTCCTAACACTTGCGTTGTTTCTGTCCCTGTGGGGGTTGCTCACTGTACACAGCAGTGGAGGTTTGTGTTGTAAGGTTCACTGCGGGCGAGTGGGGGAAGGAGCGGAGGCGGGTCCGAAGGAAGGGAGAAAGGCCAGCGGGGAGGTTATCCCGGAGTCCTGGTAGGAATGGGGGGGGCAGGGCTGAGGAGGGGCCGGGTTCCTGGGCCACCGGTGGACAAAGTCAGGGTAAGCTGGGACTGACTGGGCGTGGGTACGGGCCGGGGGGCTCCCAGGTGATTGCTCCTCACCCGCCGACGGAGGAGGAATTCTGCTTTCCTCCTGAACTTCAAACTTGAGGTTTTGTTGAGTCTTCAAAGTGAAAACGTCCCCCGGATAGTGCACTTTGCCGGTTTTCGTGGCCCAGAGGAGCGGGCGATGTCTCATCAACGTCGGAGAACGACCACCAGCTCCGGGCGGGCGCAGCGAGCGGGTAAGAGCAGACACAGAAGCAGAGGCCGACGTGGCCGGTGGACCGGAGCCAGACCCGCCGCCCCGGCTCTCCCCGCCCTTCTCCCCGCAGCCGCCGGCCTCACCGTTGGCCGCTCTGCTTCCTGAGACTCTTCTCGGGCCGCTCGCAAGCTTTCAGGGCGCGCCCCGAGCCTGCTCTGCTCACCCCGAAGGGCTGCGGGCACACCAGCAAGGCCTCCAGACGGGCGCGAACTCGCCTGCCCTCCGACTCCGCGGACCTCACAGACTCGCGGCTGCAGGACCGCGCACAGCCCGAGGGGCCGTGAGAGGCTCTGATCCGGGCTGTGTCCGGGGTTCCGCGGGGGAGCGAATGGGGCAGGGTGCGGGGGAGGCGCACGGGTGCGCACTGGCCTCTCCATCATTCTACCTGCCACCGGAGGACCCGGGCAGGGCCCCCGAGGCAAAGCAGGGGTTCCTAGCACAGGTCAGCAGAGGGAGGCCATCTGCCTGTCGTCTCCAGAGCAGCCTTGCCTGGGCTGATGCTCCAGGTCCCGGACCATCAGAGCCAGACGGTCCCCAAGCTCCCAGCGTGCCACAGACCCTCACTGCCCGGCCCACCTCTCCTGGGGCTGACTGGCCATCTGTGTACAAGGCGTTCTAAGCCACTCTGATGGGTCTGTCCAGCCTCACTTTGCAGCACCCCCCACCCTTGCTTGCTGTTCCAAAGTCTGCATCTCAGAGAGAACGGGTCACCGCAGGTCCCCAAGACTGCCACACGGCGCTTGACTCTGGAAGGGCGGTCGCAGACACGGGTTTGTCTGGCTTCCAGCCGCCCGAGCCTGGGGCGGGTCTTCACACTCCACTCACGGTGTTGGCAGCCTTGAGCCCCATCCGGCATGCTCGCTCCTGGCCCCCGGCCCTAAATGCCTCTGTGCATTGTGCGGGGCCTACTTTGACCGCTTCCCGCATCCAGGTCGGTCCACACACACCAGGTAAAGTCGGCTGCTCCGCCCACACCCAGCCCCCTGTCCCTGCCTGGGCCCCGCCCTGCAAGCCCTTGGGGACCCTCTGCCTAGGTCTCCGCCCTGGGCACGCAGCTCAGGGCGGCAGGGGCGGGGCGGGAATGGCGCCTTGTTTCTCTATGTCCTTCCACTTAGAACACTGCCTAGCTCGTGGAAAGTGCGGAATAAAATAAAACTGCTCCCGACCACGAATGCTCTCCTTCAGGACGGCAGTTTCTGAGCTGGTTCTACTCCTCAAATGAATCCCGATTTCAAACTCTGCGGGTCTGCCCCCACCTGCCTTTCTGTCCCCCCAAGGACTTTCCTGCTCACACCCCACATTCCAGCAAACTCCAGCCCTGCTCCTTCCCTGGCTGCCCAGTCTTCAGGACGTTTCTCATGGCATCAGCCCCGGTGTCCTCTCCTGTGACACGGCCTGGCCCAGCATCACCGTGTCCAAGAAGCCCTCCTGGCCTGAACACTCTCCCTCTTACCATCAGAGAGTCCCGCCTTGAGATGAACCCTAACTTCTCCTGTTTCCCTGACTTCTTCTTACTCCTCTTTGCTCAACAGGGAAGAAATACACTGTAATGTATTACATTACATTACAGAGAGTGTAATGAGTCCTTCTGTGTTTTACATTTAACCCTGATATTTAAAGTGTATCAAACACCTTCTAAGTATGACGCTTCATATTAACGTTGTGTGAGTGCATTACATGAAAAGTCCCTTTTGGCTGAAGGTCCCAGCCTGTGTGATGACGATAGGGCTTCATCAGGATGATCTGGGGTCTACGGAGGGTACAGAAGTGCCTTCTGGGCCATCAGCACACGGCACGGGGGGCCAATATCCATGCGGTTTTTAGCTTAGTTTCCGATGCATTTTATGTTTATATTCTTAGAAAAATTAATGAAGGCCACAGTGTTTGGGACCAGGCTTAGACTTTTCCAGAAGTTAAATAAAACCTAAAAGCACATTTATTAAGGGCTCCAAGCCAGCAGATGGCAGTAGGTTCACAGTTTTGGAGGGAAGGCCCGCGCCCATCGGGATCAGAGCTGAGATGAAGCTGCTGTTTTCCAGAGAGCTCAGGAGCCACTGAGGCTGCAGCTAGTTTTTCTAATGCAATTGCGCAGCAACGAATGACGGACCAGCTCCAGTCAAACTGGACGGCCGTTTGTTATGTGTTCAATGTCCATTATCAGGGAACAAAATTAAATGATTAAAACCCACTTATCTTCTAACTTTGCAATATTTACCATTAGTGTCTGCATGAAATCGTATTATCTGTCCAAACAGGCAATTGGACTGTATGCCGCAGGGTGTACCGGAGTTGCTTCCAAACCCATTTCTTATGCCACTGCATATTTTTTGCAATTTGGGGCATATGTGTGTGTGTGTGTGTGTGTGTGTGTGTGTGTGTGCGTATGTGTGTATAAATGATTATTACGATAGCAAGATAGACTTGCTGTAATCATTTGCCTCAGCAATGAGGTCTTCAGAGTCAGATAATCGTGACGAAGTACAAGACTTCTTATAGGGCAGCAGTTCATACTTACTGTAAAGATACTCAACAGCAGTGGCGTTGCTCTGCCCCTGAAGCCTTTGCCCTGTGGAGCGACGAGATCACAGAACCAGAAGGCGGTTCTGGTTTTCTGGGCAGACAGTGCATTTGCCCTGAACTGTGGTGAGTCTTTGTGCACCAACGTCCCTTCTCAGTTCCCTGGAACAGCGCCCGACCCCCCCGAAATGTCGGCACGCATAAGCCTTGATTTCCAGGCTTCAGTTCTCCTCAGCTCTGTGCCTTCCCTGGTAGGCTTGACTCACCTCTCTAGCTTGGGTCCCAACTTAACTCGAAATGAACCCAATTCTTTTAAATTTGTTCATTTTTTTTTCTCCAGCAATGAGGTATATTTTTGTTTGTTTGTTTGTTTATTTGTTTGTTTTTGGAGTATTTAGGAGTATTTTGTTTTACCAGACCTCTCATTGCCATATGACCAGACACAGCCTGTCAGTCTGATCAGAGATATCTCTCTCTAAACTAACTGCCTTAATTTTCTTTCTCTTTGTTGGTGTAGAACTTTGACCTCTTGCCCTGTGCCGACTGAACCTTTCTCTGTTTGAATACATTTATATTTCAATGTATCTCTGTCACACTGATATTAAAATCAATGGTTGACTAAGCAGAAAATGTATCTGAATGCAGTTCTAAGACTACAACACAAAAGAAATAAAAAGGGAGGGAAACGATATAAAGTTGAGGTTCAAAGACACAAAGGACAGAGTGAGGGGATCCGACATGCATCTCGTCAGAGCTGAGGATGCTGATGGGGAAGACGGAAATGGGGGAGAGAGCACATTTATTTATTTGTTTATTAAGATTTTATTTATTTGACAGGGATCACAAGTAGGCAGAGAGGCAGCAGAAAGGGGGATGGAGAAGCAGGCTCCCTGCCGAGCGGAGAGCCCGATGCGGGACTTGATCTCAGGACCCTGAGATCATGACCTGAGCCGAAGGCAGCGGCTTGATCCACTGAGCCACCCAGCTGCCCTGAGACAGCATATTTAAAAGAATAATGCTGAGAGTATTCCAGAATTAATAAGAATACTAATTTTCAGATTTATCCATGATCCAACTTCACTGGACAAAGCAAAAGAAATCCATAACCCTGGATGTCTGGGTGGCTCAGTGGGTTTTCCTTTAAAAAGACAGTTTTCCTTTAAAAAGACAGTTTTCCTCAAAAAAGACAGTTTTCCCTAAAAAAGAAATACCCGATTGCTGGCTTCTCCGTAGTAAATAGGGACATTAGATCCCAGTGTAACAGTGTCTTTAGAAGCTGAACCAAATAAACCAGCTTATGAGTCTAAACCCAAAGAGAGAGGATGACAAAAACGTCATGAAATAAACATTTTCTGGTGATAAAAAGGGAGACCATTTGCTGCCATGAACAGGGTGGAAGTCTGAGGGTCGTCCTCCAGGAGGAAGGAACAGAAGCCCCAGGCCGAAGTCTGAGAAGGAAGAGCGGACGGTGAGCAAGGACGGGGAATAAAATCCAGGTGCAAAGTTGCATCTTTGTCTGTCACGCCGAGCGCAGACTACTGTTGATAGTAAGTCCTACGTTCCGATCCCTAAATGTCCCGCAAGGACAGTTCTGGGCAGCAGGTGGTCCCGGTCCCCGACCAAGGCGGGGCGGTCCGTCGTCGCCACTCCTGTGAGCGTCAGCGCGAGGAAACGGAAGAGTCTGCCGCGCTGGATGAGCGGCGTCCGAACAAAAGCAGCGTGTGGACAGCTGAAAAGTGCGTCCATCCCAGGACTTTATTTGGGAGAAGAGAAAAGATACTTCCCGACCGAGGAGGAGTCAGCCCTTGCGTCTGTCGAACCCCTTCTCTGGAGGTTCTAGGTTCAGCGCTGCCAGCCAGGACCAGCTCGTGGGCGTGCGGTGCCTCTTCTCCGAGCCCGGGATTATTTACAGTTCCTAATTTCCGTACGTCTGTGTCCTTCTGTCTCGGACATGCATTATCTAAATAATGAAAAATGTAGTTTCCATCTGCATGTGCTCGTGGTGTAATTAAATTGTGCAGAGTGGTTTGGAAATCCATCCTGAGTCACTCTCTTTGTCGATAAATTGGGACTTCTTCCTACCGCATCATGCTGTCATCGGCACTTGTCCCAGTCCTGGCTTCTTCTTATGCTCGTTGTTTGCTTGTCTTCACTTGATTAGGTATCTTCTTCCTTTTTTACCCTTCAGGTTTGAAAGGCGTATATGACGCTTAATGTATTTGAAAGACACACCGTGTCCTGTCACCACCTGTAAGACGGTCTGTAATGAGTCGTCATCTCTCCCTGAGAAGGTAACAGTCTAACCGCCTCCTCCGGCCCCATAACAAATATGCTGGTAGGTCAGTTGTCTCCTTCCAAACTAGAACTTATGAGAGAGCCCTAGTATGTAATACAAGGAAAGTTCTTTATGTTCATCGTTCTATTTACTGATTTCATTTCTCATCATTTCTCCTGGTTTCCCGGATTACCGATGGTCATCAGCTGTTTTCTTTTTCGGGTACTCACTTTAAAGATTACGGGAGAGAAGTTTCCTTCTGATGAACTCACAGACTTCAGCACGGCCTCCTCAGCGTCCGGTGCCCCCGTCGCCCCGCTGCTGGGTCAGCGGACACCTCCACGGCTGCGTCTCTTCTGAGTGTTGTCTGCGTCCCCCCCGGCTCTGTGACGTCGGCTTCTGTCCCAAGCTCTCTGAAGCTTGGCTACAGTATGTACACATTTGGGTCTCTTTGGCCTTACTTGATGTGAACTTCACTCTCTGTGTGTCAATGGTGCCCACAGATTCCGGCCCGGCTCCCGGGAATGTGGCGGGTGCCCTGCTCTCTGGCCGCCTGCAAGCAGAGGTCTCCAGCCTCCGTCTTCCCCGCGGCCCTGCACGTCCTCACCGCCCTGTCACGCGGGGCAGGCCCCTTAGACATTACCCCCCCATTCTCTGTTTCCTTCTTCCTCCAGCGTGTGTGTTGGGTTTTTCGCAGCAGTAAGTGTGGATCAAATGTTGTGTATGCGCATTTCATCATTTAAGATTTTCGTTTGTTTCCTGATATTCTGGCTAATGTCTTATACTTTTGCCTTTAGCTGATTTTTATGGATCCCGTCTTTTATTTCTTTATATATTTTCCATAATTTCTTCATACCCTTAAACCAAGCAAGTGGAGAGTCTGAGGGGGAGTGTGATGCTGGGCGCATCTTCTCCCCCGAGGGGCGCTGTTTCCCATCTGTGTGGCGACCCGGTCTGTGCACGGAGCTGCTGGGGATGTGGCTGGACGGATGCACAGGTGGACGCCAGGGCACCCCCAGACCGTGGGCAACAGGGCCATCGCCCCAGCATCCTGGCCCGGGCTCCCCCTGCCACACTCCACCTGACTGTCCACAGGGAAAACGCCCTGTGCTTTCAGCAGCTGCAGCCACAGCACAAGCTCCTGGGCTGTTTTGTGGCTGCAGTGGCCGTCCCCCCCGTGGCCCCATGTTGCAGGCCCCGTGCCCGTAGCGGAGGTCGGCGCTTCCTCACTGCAGCAGGGAACAGGCCTCAGAGTGCCACGGGCCCCGTTCTCCCCGGTGGCCGTTAGAGCTCAGGCTCTGCCTCTTTGACCCGCACCCTCTCGTGGTCCTTCACCGAGCGCCTGTGCACGTAACACGCCTGAACACGTCTCTGTTTCTCCCTCGCCGCCAGAGCACGGGGCTAACGGTGAGCAGTACTGTTTCTAGAATGACAGCTGTTTTCCACGAGCGTTACAGCAGAGCTTCCACTTTTTCCCGGCATTTGTCCTTGCGCTAAAAAGTCTTAGTGCTGTAAATGTCCCCCATTTCCAACTACAGACATTTTCCTACCGTGCGTGCCTGAGGGCTGCCGCGTCTTTCTGCCTGCTGGATTTCATTATGATACCTGGGTAGTCACATCTCCCACCAATTCCAGGAAATTCCCAAGGACTATCTCCCATATTCCAGCTTTCTTTCTTCCTTCTAATTTTCCCACCCAATTAATTTGGAATCTTTCCTTTGTAGTCACTGTTGCTCTTAAACTTTCTCCCGTAATTTAATCTCCCATCACATTTTAGAGTTGCACACTTTGTCCTAGGTCGTCTTCGCCCACTCGGGCTGCTCTAACCAAACACCACAAACGAGGCGGCTGGGACGACGGAACTCAGTGTGTCACAGCCCGGAGGCTGCAAGTCCAAGGTCAAGGCTCTGCCCCCCTCACCACGGCTCCTGGGCGAGGGCTCTCTGCCTGGCATGTGTCCTTGTGCCTCTCCGGGACGTGGGCGTGCCACGTTCTTCCCTTCTGCTGAGGACACGAACCCCAGCAGGGCTCCACCCTCAGGACCTTATCTAAACTTAATCACCTTCCAAAGGCCCGACCACCCGAGGTCATGGTGCTGGGAGTTGGGGCCCCCCAGGGCTGGGCGGCAGAGGCTGCATGTGCACCACAGCTCATTTCCTCACGCTGTCCTGCAACTCCGATCATCGCTCCAGCTGGTTTCCAGCCATCGTGTCTTATTTTAGTGACTCTACGTGAATTTATCTCTACACAGTTTTCTTCTAAGATTGGGTGTGTGCATGTGTGTGCACACGAGACGATCGTCTCCGCAGAGTCCTGGTCTCCTCCTCCTGACCAGGGCACGTGCGTTCTGTCTAGTCCACACTTAGACCGGAGCTTGTGGGCGGTGGGGGGACCGTCAGAGCCGATGGACAGTGGGGGGACCGTCAGAGCCGACGGACGGTGGGGGGACCGTCAGAGCCGACGGACGGTGGGGAGGACCGTCAGAGCCGAGGACGGTGGGGGGGACCGTCAGAGCCGAGGACGGTGGGGGGGACCGTCAGAGCCGACGGACGGTGGGGGGACCGTCAGAGCCGACGGACGGTGGGGGGGACCGTCAGAGCCGACGGACGGTGGGGGGGACCGTCAGAGCCGACGGACGGTGGGGAGGACCGTCAGTGGCAGCTCGGTTCTCACTTGCGCACGCTGGCTCCGGCCCCAGGCTCTTGTAGCCTCAGGAGCTACTGAACTGAAGCCTTGCGTTGCGCCACGCGAAACCTCTCCTCACACTCCCCTCCCGCCGTGTGCGGGAGCTGCGCTCAGCTTCTCTGGTCCTTCTGCTCTTGTGGTTTCTGGGCATGGTCTTTCATTTACCTACATACTCGTGTGCGTTTTCAAATGTGTGTTTCCGATATGATTTCTAGGTTGCTGTCATAGAAGGGGCACTTCATGGCCGATTCTAAGCTCCGACTGCTATGTAGTAAGACACCGTTTTTACGCCGCCATCCGCGACGCAGGTTCACACGCGCACAATGGGCTGCGTTCGGGTATGTGACATTTTCTTCCCCTTCCTCTGCACTAACGCGGTTGCTGCCGATCAAACTAATTTTATGGCCCATTCGCAGCTCCTGACCCACAGACTAAAGAGCACTGATCCCTCTTGCTGGTCTGCTGTTGTGTAATTCGCTCGTTTACTGTCTGCTGGAGGCTCCACCAGGAAGAGTGGGAAGCAGAATTAGCCAGAAGGAAGCATTAGCCGGGTGGGAATCGGTCTCAAGGAGCAGACGGGGAAGCCCGTGGTGGCAGGTCTCTCTGAAGTCGATCAGGACAGGGGGCAGAGGAAGCTGAACTCTCCTGTTTCTGGCCGGTGTGGCTTGAAGCTTAGAGGCCGTGAGGCTGATGCTCAACCTTCAGTCTTTGCTCAGCCTTGAATGACAGACGCAGAAGGAAAGTCGAGTTCTGACTAGATCTCCCCAAGCAGCTGAGCGGTTGTGCTGCTGAACAGAGGACGCCGTGGACGATCGCTGGACCTCGGACGGGCACGGAGGCACCGGTCTGACCTCCACTGCGCGGTGCTCGGTTCTCTGGTGCCACATGATACGTGGATCTCACAGCCGATGCAGAAAACAGCCGTGTTTGCCATGGGCACCAGAATCACTAGAAAAGTTTGCTCGTGACGGACAGAGATCAGCCACGATTTGGGGAGCCCCGGGCTCAACTCAACTGCTCCCAGAGCCGAGAAGATAGAAGCCGCACGACTGAAACACATTCAGGGCGCTGGGATGTTGTTGGTGGGGCGTTCCGCTGGACTCCGAGCCTCGTGCGCGCCGGATTTCTGAGAAGAGCCCACCCCGGGCTGGGGAATGTGTTTTTCTTGTCCTGAAGTTAACAACGTTATAATTGGTTTGTTTTATGTCAGGTTTGTTCCAGATGCTTTTGTGGCATTCCTTATATAGTGTTTACAGGAGTTTTATGAAGGAGTTTCCACTCCATCCCTTTCTTACAGTTGGAGGAATGTGAAGGACAAAGAGTTTAAGATAGTCTGTGACATAGATGGGATTAAAATTCAGGTCATTGAGACCCAAGGAGAGATACTGAATTCTAGGCTAGCCTCCTCTGATGGTGTGATCTTCTTAAGTCAAAAAGTCCACACCAGCAACGTGTTCTTACATGTCCAGAAAATTGCAATGCTCTACTACAGAAGTGGTTTGAACAGAAGTCTTCAGAGATGCCCTTCCTGGCTATGAACTGACCCGCACTTCCTTCCTGGGTGTCTGGAAACGCTAGACTCATGGCTGAGCCCATGCTTCCCGCAGCTGCTGGGGGCTTTGGGGAGGGTCTGCCCTGGCTTGTCATCCCCGCCCCTACCAGGACAGAGGTTTTCACAAGATTGTACAGAACAGGGATCACAACAGAGGACTCAAACCAGACTGACAGCAGAGCCTGGACAAGGGCTTTGTGGACACCCTAAAATGGGCTGGTCACCCACACGTGGGGGTACTTGTCACTTGGCAGACTGTCCTGGATTTGATCTTGGCATTGACATTTTAAATAAACTCTCCCGGGGTCTGATAGTCATGGTTTACAAAGATGCGCGTTATTAATCTTCATGGACATTAGAGCAGGTGTAGGTCCCCGTTATCAGTCATCGTGCCCAGCAACGGACGCGAAATCATCGGCTGCATTTAAAAAGAATCACATTCTACACACACAGAGATATTTCCACAGAAGGGCAGCTTGGCTTATTGCCATCACGAAGGAAGAGAGACGGGTCCCAGCCCCAGGGGTCCCGAGCAGCTCTGGGACAGTTGGTGGCCTCCGCTGGGGAGGGCCGCGTCCTGAGGCACCCATCTGCATCTGCAAGGGGGGAGAGAAACAAAGTGGTGCATTCCCTTATTCCATTTTCCCCTAAACTTTGTCAGCTTGATAATGTTGGGGAGGAAGTGACAGGCACAACTGCAGACGAGACTCCAAGTTTTGGGTTTATTTTGAATGGTTTTCTCTTTCTTTTTAGTATTTTGTGCTGCTTAGTGTAATGGTGCCGGAGAGCCATTAAGACAGTCATTTGTGTCTAGATGTGAAGGAAAATGGCATAATCATTTTACAGATGAGAAATCTATAATAGAAAAAGAATGTGATTTGCCTAAGGTCACAAACCGAGCCCGAGCTGCAGTTTGAAGGAGCTCATCTGCGCTTGTCAGAGAAGCGACGTCCGTGTTATGGGAAATGGAAGAATGCGCATTAGCGTTCCTTGAATTGACTCAAGAATATATTCAAATTCTTATGCTTAGTCAAATCTGTAGCTTGGGGAAATGAACGGGAGGTTTGCAGGATTCTGTGTTGGGAAAGTAATGTCTGAATTTGTTTTCCTTGTGGTGTTTTTCTTCTCCATGTCAAGTTGGTTGCCCATTTTCGAGCTAATCATCTCAACATGTTTTTCATTTAGAACAGAATTTAAAGTTTTGATGGGGAAAATTATCGTAATTTCTAATGTTTTTGAAATTTTCAGAGTTTCTCTTCAAAACGTAGCACATTGAAAATACAGTACAGGCTAAGCTCTGTGTTTTCTTATCTTTCATTGTTTAGCGACCACTGTTAAGTGGAGGGATTGGTTTCAAAGCTATAAAATTACCATATATTTGAAATGCAAGTGTTTTAGGTTCCAGCACTCAAGTCCATCCCCCTGAATCCCACACCTCCCAGGCCCATAATAAGTGTGACATAAATGTCAGTCCACGTGGCCAACATGCCAAAACCAATTTCTGATTTCTGTTGCCTCCTGCCTTGGCCTGAGCAGAGGATGTAATCGCTGCCCTCAAAGCCAAGGAGGATATCATGGGCAGACAAGAGTATAAGCTCGCCACTAGAAAGCCGAGTTTGCCGTATGTGTGTTTGGGATATTCCAAGAACAAGAACCTATTTATATCTGGACAACATGAAAACTTATGTTTCCTCATATATTTTAGGATTAATAAGCTTAAAATAATTTCTAATGTGTTTTACTACAATAAGAAAATATGTATTGATCATATCCTTGTATTTTCCATTATGAACCAAAGATGACGGAACGACCAAAATAGCCCATTTACCTGGCGTGTTCATGAGCGTGACTTCCGGCGTCCCTAAGATTTTAAAGGTTTTGGGGAATGGGTTTGTTATAAAAAAAAAACCAAACAGGATGTAAATACAGATTAGAAATTACTCTTCCCCCATTTGTAGTGGTCTGGAACAATGTCTGTTTTATCATATCTAATAGCATCTTTAGTCGAAACAGGGAAGGCTTAGTCACTCAGTCTAACTCTCAAAACCTGAGGAAAGGGTTGCCAGAATTCACTGGGAAGTGGTTTAAGATTGCTGAGTCTGGAGATGCCTGGACAAGTCCCTTCTGTCCCCAAGTCCAAACTGTACACTCTTGGAAACTTTTTCTCACATTTCATATGCAATCTTCGGGAAATCGTGTTTCTCTACCTTCAAGGATCATCTGAAATGTCTCCGACCGTTTCCGCTACAGGTGGACAGAGCCACAGCCCCTTCTGCCGGGCTAGCGCCCACCATCTGGAAAGTTCCTGGTTTCACCTCTTACTGTCCTACTGCCTCTTCCCAAAGGCCAGCCAGAGAAGTTCCTGGAAAATGTCAGCCAAATCCCGGCACTCTCCTGCTCTCCATTTCCGAGAAAGAACAAACTCATGTTCAACGGTGTCTGACCGTCTCTGGCTTCTGACCTCTAACCTCGCCCTCATGTCCCCATCACCCCCCCTTCTCCAGCAAAATGCTTGTTTTGCCATTTCTCAGATGTGCTGTCCTCTCTCCCTCTAATGACTACCTTCTGTGAAACACACTCCCTCAAATATTTGCACAGCTCACTGCCTCAGACGTCGCGTCCTGGGCCAAGGTCTTGTCCTGAGTTCGTCACTGGTGCATCATAAGGTCCTAAACAGTGAAGCTATCTGAACAGTGTATAAGAGGAGAACGGAATACATACTAGCATTGTTAGTAAAAAAATATGTCAGTAGTTTTTGATAAAGTCAAACCAGCTTGTAGCCTATAGCATTTGTTTCTAAAGAGTATTTTAAAACCGAACTTCGAAGAGGGAAATTTGAGAAAAGAAGGAAATCTTGTCACGACCAGCTCCAGGCGGCAAGTGGAGACATGAGCTACAAGGGACCTTTGCAGTGTTCCCGGATGAAAGCTAAGTGCAGAACAGGCATAATTAATTAATTAATTAATTAAAAAATTCATGATTGAGTTATGCAAAAGGCTATTCACTGCCACTCTGTTTTATTGTAACAGGGCTGAAATAGCCCCATCAGTAGGGGACAATGACGTGCTGTGGCTTTGTAAGTGAAGGAGAGGAAATCCCTCCTTACTGGGGGAGAGGGACGTCCAGGACACAGCGCTATGTGAGGGCAGCCAGGGGCTGGACGGCGGTTAGCGCCTAGTGTGGGACCCGTTCCGCGTCTGCAACCTGCTGCATCTGTGCACACAAAAGTAAGACCTAAACAGGTGGGTTGAGAACAAGAATTCTATTTATCTACTGACACTGAAGAAAATAAAAATTAATGAGAGAAACCAAAACTGTGCAAATGTTCACCCATAAGGAAAGAAGAAATAGTGGAGAATAGACACTTTATTGTCTACATTTTAATATTTAGAATCACATACATGATTTACATATTTAAAACTATGAACATATTTAAAACACACACACATATTTCAACATATATAGAGAGAAAGCAAGAAAATTAATATGAAATTACTATAATACATTACGTTAGGAACAAGCCATTTTTAGCAGCATGGAGAGTTCTGTAAAGGAAGACCCAGCAGGTGAGAGTGAACGCAGGTCACAGCTCTCGTGATGCTAATTCAACCCGTGACTTTGCCGGGATGGTCCCTTCCTTTCCCGAAGATCCATCAGTATAACCTTCTCCGCTTCTCATAAGCCAGAATTCAGGCCTTTTGTTTAGAATCTTTTTTTCACTGTTCCATCAATGTTTTAGAAGACTAGAAAATTAAGTAATTATGTATGCTGTATTTTGTTTTGTTTTGATTTGCTTTATTGTTCACTCTGTGTTTTTGCAATGATTTCTCCTCTATCTATTAGCAAGCTCTTCTCTCCATGTCAGGGAACAATTCCTTTTCTTCCTGTTGGCCTTATTTTTAACTTTTATATGTTTAAGTGACTTCCTCCTAAAAGAGAGGTTCAAAAACACTCGGCTTCTACAAAATCCAGGGAGTCGTATAAATACAAGGTCCATAAAGAGCACTGTTGCAACATTGTGTCAGTTAATCAGAATCCGAACGCTCGCAGCCAATCCACAAGGTCACTATTGCAGAGACACCTGCGCTACAGTCAAAGGTTATTGTTAAAGCAGAAGTTACAGTTTAAAGTCTGTCTGAAACTCTTAGCAAGGTCTTGGGGACACAATAATGCAAATTAGGTTAATACCACACATCATAAGGAAATTAAGTTCCAAAATGTATAGATGAATTTCTTTTATAAATCTTTCTTTGAAATCTAGATAAAAACCACCTAAGATATAATTATGATTTAAATAAATAATCATATTAAAAATGTGACATAAAATATTTGCAAGACATCCCAGATCATTCTCATTTTGTGTGGATTTCTAACCCAATCTGTGATTATCCTCTCCAACTTCTTCAGTAGGAGCCAGAAGTTCATTATTTCTGTCCCACAAAACAAAATGGAACAGGAATCAATGTGATTGGGAAAACTAAAGTGGCACTTTTTCAGAACTAAAGATGAATTTTCAGTGGGAATGGGAAAATTGCCACACCAGAAGCAGAGGTAGACATTCGCAGATCAAAGGAAACCGGTGATTGAAAGCTTTGGGGGTGGGGCTCTCTGAGTCCACCCGCGTGGACATGCGTGCCGCTCAGGTGACAAGCCCCAAGACCACATTAAGTGGAGAGTGTCCTGGGGGCTCTGGAAGGAGCAGACACGCAGCCCCGACCAACACTTCCATTTCCTCCGGCGAGGGAACGTGTATGAGTCCGTGCGCACGGGCACAGAAGATGCCCCCAGCCCGCTGTGTCGTTAATATTATTTCCCATCAACCTGCTCTGTGGAGAGCTCTGATCCATCGTCCGACTGTGGAGCCCTCCTGGGGCAGACACGACTCTCCCCTCGCCACCTGCCCGCTGACTCCCTGAAGGACACCGCGTCCGGCACAGACGGGATTAACACAGCTGGTGACGGTGAACTCACACGTCTCACCCAGGGACTCCACGTTCAGAGCCTTGCTGACAAATCACCCACGGAACTAAAGAAAAAAAAAAAAGAAAAAGAAAGAAAACTTCTGAGACAATGAAAGCGTCTAAAGCGTATTTGACAAATGTGGTGTGCTACTCCGACACTCACGGGGACTCTTCGCTTAATATTTGAAACGCTGTCTCTCCCGAGAGCCGTGTCCTGTGGCAGATCGCGTATTGCATTTCTGTAAAATCCTCTTTATGGATAATATTTTCTTTTTTGAATAATATTTTCTGATGAGAAGATAAGTATATGCTTATTTCAGGATATTTAGAAACATTAGGAAAATATAAAAAAAATACATGATCAAACATTCCATTAGGAATCAACAACCATAATTAGCATCTTTGTTTTCCTCAAATCTCCTTTCTTCTGTTCGAATAGGTACATATCTGAATGATTTTGTGATTCTGAAATATGAAAGTGAAGTGTATGTTTTTCGTTCTGGGATCACGAATATTTTCTGTTGTTACTGGAAAGCATTTTTAAAGGACTGTTTAATATCTCCCTATTAGAAAAAAGACTTGCTGGTGTTATGTTGTAAGGGATAATGGCGGTGTGATAATTCAACTTCAGCTGTTTTCACCACGGGAGGCGCATATTGGAGCAATGTTCAGTGTTCGATGACAGCGGATTTGCTGGAAGAAACATGAGAGACAGGGATGATGAGGGACAAATTTTCCCAAATGTTCATGATCGCTGAGGCTGGAAGGTTGACTCCCGTTCTCTGCAGATCTGTTTGCGGCGGCATTTATGTGACGTGAGGATCCAACTGTGTCTATAAATACAGTCAATTATACTCATGCTTTAAAAAGAACTTTCTATTTTTTCATGTCTAATAAGTCACTGATCTGTAAATAATGCACTAATTTCTAAAGTAAATTCCCGATTCTGTACCTGTTCTGTTGACTACCTACGTCTGCATTAACACTGTGCCCTTTCAATGGGACAGATTTGAGTTAGGGTTAATCTGATGAGGATAAGCCCTGCATCACCTGCCGCTCGCCCTCCTGTTTGGTCTCCGCACAATGTCCTTGGGCCTCGCCTCTGACCTTCAGCCTCTGCCTCGTGACTTTCAGTGTGACCCTTGGTGAGTTCTCCGGCGGGGAGAGAATCGTCTCCTCCTCCTGGTTTTCTTCTCACCTCCAGGGTGGTGTGGCCTCCTCTATTCTGCAGAAAGATGGGTCGAGTATCACTTGCTTTCAGTTTGCTCACAACTGAACCAGGAGCGCTCCCCTCACGCCCTGGGCTTGCTCGGCACCCAAACGTGCGACAGGGGCCTGGCCTCAGCCTCCCCACCCTCCGCACAGCACCTGTCTCCACCACCGGTGCTCTGCTGACTTGAGAAGCTCCCCAGCTAAACCCACATCCCCGAGCAACCTTTCCGGCAATGCTTTCGGATGGAGAAGGGACGGTGTCTGATTCCCCCTGTCTGGTTCTCTTCCACTTCGGAGTACGACCCATATTTGTGAAAACTCACATCCCCTAAAACCAACACTCCTGGTGCTTTGCTACAGAGCGAGGTTTAAAAAGATCGCCATTTCCAACAGTCGGAGAACACTCAGGCCTCCCTGCCTCCCTTTCGTTTCCGGGAGTCGCCGTTTTCAGTGAGACTGTCTGTGTGTTGTTGTGAACGAGTCCTCACACGTTGAGCAACTGCCAGCGACCGCGGGAGCGGGTGCCCGGGGCAGCTCGGCCCTCTGAGCAGCGTGCAGGGGGGAGGGGATGCCGTCTGCACGAGCGCTCTGCCAAACCCAGTCCTGCTCTTAGAGGAATCTGTCCCTTAAGGTGGTAGGACCGACGTCCCCAGTCCCCTGAGGCTGTCGGCACGCTGTGGCTGCCACACGCCTTGCCACGCCACACTCTGTGTTCAGAGCCGGGCTCAGTACCCTTCTGACTCTCGGGATCCCCGGCTTCCCCGTCTGTTAGCAGCCGGAGAGAACCCAACCTAAGTGGCTCCCGGGCACAGGTCAGGCCCACTCAGATAACCCCCCACTGTGCACCACGTGCCTTACGACAGAAGTCGCTCACAGGACTGATACCCATCCCATCGCCCGCCCAGCGACATCGTGCGCGGTGAGCACGTGCCCGGGCACTTCGGACACATGGTGGGATCTCGAGGCCAAGAGGAACAAAGCACCGGCAGGGCACTGGCCGAGTCCGTAAGCGGTGGGTATGACGGCAGGCTGCCCGAGAAGTATTGGTTTCTGGAACGTTTAATTCGAGCTTACGGCAGATTCACACGCAGTGGCAAGAAGTAACACCCCAGGACTGTGCGGACACAAATGCCCAAATCCTTCTTCTTTCTGTCTCGCGACCGGCTGCACGTATGTCTGGGGCAAGGCGCCCCAACCCGCGCCAACGGGGCAGGGGCGAGGTGGGGAGGGAAGGCAAATAGGACGAGAAGAATGCGTCGGAGTAAGCCCTCGCTAGGGCTGCTTCGGAGCCGCTTGCCAACGTCCATTTCCACAACAAGGTCCAGGCACAGGTTGGGCTACGATGTTCCAGGAACGTCCCCCGTTCCCCGGGGCCGCGAGGGTCGCTGATCCAAGCAGCGCGGCCGCTCGGGGAGGAGCGAGAGAGCTCAGCGGGCGAGCGCAGCTGTTTGCTCCGAGGTTCCCAGGGCTCCGCCGTGCCGTGTCCCCTCGAAGCTCCTAGCCATCCGGAAAGAGTAGGAGACCGTTTCTCTCACCTTAAAAATTGTACAAGTTATGTTTAGTGGTTTACTTTGTAAGGTCTGGTGAGCGAGGACAGCATGACACGGATAAATCTTCGGACATTTATTTCAGGATTTCTGTTTCCATTATAATTACATATCTGCCAAAAATTTTATTGTCCTCTAAATCATTGTCTTTACTGTGGAAAATCAGAACAATTACTAGATACGGTCTCTTGAAGGGAAAAGAACCAAACGTAGTGTTCTTTGGGATAGAAAAGACAGCTGCCAGAAAAATAACGAAAGAAACATGAGCGCCCGAGCTCGTGAGTGCGAGGAGAGCGAGGGCTCGCCGCCTCCTTGGCTCCGCGCGTCTCCGGGGCCCAGCACCGCGCCGCGCCTGGTGTGCAGATACACAACAACGTGCGTGTTCGGGCTGAATTGTGAAAGAAACAAAAATGTTTGAGAACAAATCGTAATTACAAATTGAAGATCTAATAAAACAACAGAAAACTTCATAGAATTCTCTCAGTAAGATATAGAAATACTTAAAAAAAAATATGGTCCACAACGATGCAGTGTTATTCTGTTCTTTTTTTTTTAATTAAAATGAATAAAATCCAACATAGAAAATGCATTAAAGTCTCACCCATTTCCAATCTAATATATGAAGAGAAGAGCTTCTCCTATTTTTTTTTTTTTTTGGTTGGTTAATCCTTTGGACACAAAGTTCAATAAATATTTAATTATTAATCATTTTAATGTGCAGACTTTGAGCCATAAAATTCTGACCTCCCCTTTGGATTGTCTCACCCTGAAAGCATATCGAGTGATGGTTTTGCGGCTCCAGTCGGGTCAGGGTGCCTCACAATGGGTATTGATCACCATTGGCAGAGCTGGGGAAGAGCCCGGAGTCATTGTAGGGCCATTCATTTGGGGCTTATAGAAGTGACCTTCAAATAAACTTGGGAGATTGGCCGTCAGCTATCTGCAATTGCTATTCTTCCAAAGAATCCGGTAGATGTACCTCTGTCAGTTTCCATGGAAACAGCCGTGCGGTTATTTCTCCCCAGAATCTCCCACCATCCACACCATTTCCATCACATACTACAGGTAGATTCTCAATAAGATGCATTGTTTTCATAACTGTAGAATGTACACCTCGTAAGAATATGTGAAGTCCAGGAGACTTAAGTTTTTTTTTAACTTTATCACATTTTGCCAATGCTTAGATAGATACCGTCCCACGGGCGGCATGTGGCAGACGTGTGAGAGGTAGCAAGACAGAGAAAAACGGACACTGAGACAATTAAAACACAGATTACTTGGGATTGGTTTTCTTCCCCAGAATCCTCCCAGTGACAGAAAGAATCTCCTTTCATCCCTGGTCCAAGCGACTAATCGATTTTCAAGGGTTCCAACTCTCCCCAAACAAAACAGAAATACTGCAGATAAGAATATCACGTACTTGTTCATTTTATTTAATGGACCCAGTATTCCCCCAGCCCAGTTACAATGTCCTCTTGAAAACGTCGGGCCTTGCCCAAAGAAAGCAATTCCCTCGGGCTAAGTAGGTTGAGCAACCGTTTATTGACTTATGTTTATTAAACTGTATTCCGTGGTCAGACCCCACCAGGCACTGAGACAGGAGCCTTCCACGGAGCACGGATTCCCTGTGGGGCCTTGGGAACCAACTGGAAGCGCCGGGGCCGATCCACGAAGCGTAGACAGTAGAACGAGTGGGTGTGCGGACTCCGTGGCTTCGGCTGTCCTCAGACACGGCGCACAGCAGAAAATGCGGTGATGCGTGTGGTATTTTATACCTGGCGGTCAACGCCTTCTGTCCCGGGAAGGAAAGAGGGGCTGCCCCAGTGCCGGAGGGAGGAGGAGGCCACCTTCCTGCTCCCAGGAGACGAGCGTCCCCGCCCTGGGCCGGCAGGAACACGGTGCGGTTGGGGGAAAGCAAGCCGGCCTGGCTAAGGCAGGGAGAAAGCGGAAGAGGCCGCCGGGAAGTCAGAAAGGGAAGGGGCTGCCGCGCATTTTCAATCGTTTGGATTTTATTTCCGGAGTGGTGAAAGAGCTTGGGCTGTCTGTGGGAATTTCTGAGGGGACCGAGGGTGGGTGTTCCCGCAGAAGCCTCTGGCCGCGGAGCGGACGTGCGATTGCACGAGACGTGGACGGAGGCGGTCAGCGCAGCTTGGTCGTGCGGGGACGGGGACTTGGGCCAGGGTCGGCGGAAGAGGCCGTGAGGTCACGTGATGGTTTGGTGACATTTTGGAGCAAAGGGTGACAGAAATTGTGGATGGACTAAATGGAGTAGGGTGAGAGGATCAGAGGGAAAGGGGGCTCCTGGCTTCCCGGTGAACGCTGGAGAGGTAGCAAAGGCGCCTGCCGGGACCCTAAGAACATCTCTTGAGGGTGTGCACCCGTCCAAGCACCCACCACGGCAAGGGGCTGGTCCCCAGGCAAGGGAAGCTTCTGCGACTGACGCCTCCAGAAGCCGGACCCTGTATTTCAGCCACACGGGGACACAAGCCTTCGGTGTAAAGTGGTGTCGTGGAAGCAGAACACACACTCTCCGAGCCCCGAGGTTGGAAATGAAACACCTGGTCAACACGAGCCACCCAGAGCCATGAAGAAGCCACCAGCGTGTCAGGAAAGTCACAGGAAACCAGTCCTTCTTGTAAAGAAGAGCACAGTCGTCAGGAACATTACACAAAGCGCTCGGGGAGAAAGATGATGCGAACGATCTTATCTGTGAGCTTGCGAGAACCTGGCGGGCCCCTTGGAAGACTCACCCACGGGCGTTTCTCCAATGGCAGAAGCAGAACAAATTACTAAGCCATTTGTCTATTCAGTTCCTTCAGAAGCAGATTTCAGGGTTTAAGAGAGCTCCGTGTCCACCTTTCTTGAACGTTGAATTATATTCCATGACGAGGTGAGGAGGATTTCACATGAACTTCTCACGGTAGCAGCAGGGTCCCTGGCCACACAGTGACGCCGCAGGGAGCGCTGTCGGCCCCGACACAGGAGGATCCCAGGCTCACACGGGGACACGGGGGAACCCAGGCTCACGTGGGCGCTGTGCTCTGACACCTCTCGTTTGCTTGGCTCAGCTATTTTGGAACAAACTCCTCCTCTCTCTCTCTCCCTCCCTCCCTCCTTTCCTTCCTTCCTTCCCTCCTTCCCTTCGTTCTTTCATTCTTTCTTTCTATTATTTCCAGTTATCTGGTGAAATGAAGAACCCTTTAAGTGGGAAATGACAAGCGAGGTGCTTGAAGGTACGTTGGCATTCACCCCGGGCTGTCCGTCCTCACCAGGAACTACGCATCTCCCTAGACCTGCTTCCTCTTTACCCGCATGTGCTGCTGCAAGCATGTGGACAATTGTCCAAGGTCCGTCGGTGGCCAGTGCCTTAAAAATGCAAGGAAAACAAAAGTGGAAAACACCTTTTCTGCCCGGAAGCAGAGGGTCCCTGACGGCCTTGCCCCCGAGTGAGACGAGAGAGTGGGCATCTCTGAAAACTGTCCTTGAGTATGGCACGATCGTGGCAGGAGCAAGTCGGGGGGCAGCGCTCGAAGCCTGGGGCTCCCGGCAGAAACGCGGCCACCCAGATGCCACGGCGGCGCACGTGTCCCCGTGGACGCCCTCCTGGGTCACACGCCTCCTTTGTAGCATCGGTCCTGAGAGCCCCTGCTCCTGACAGACATCGAGTTCCTAAGACCTGGCATCCGCAGCCAGGCTGGACTTCCCTCATGGATCTGCTGCCTTCCTGGAAAACGACTTCGCTGCCTGTATTAGTTTTCTGCGGCGCCGTAATGAATCACTGCGAACGGGGAAGCTGAAAAAAAAAATCACAAATTTTTATTCTCCCTCAGTCTGGAGGACAGAAGTTCAAAATCAGATGAATTCAGTGATTCCGTGAGATAGGACGATCTTACAGCTTATCAACCAAACGTTTGAGGAAAAAGGCGCCCCTACAAATCACAGATTCACCGGAGATGCCAGCCCGGACTGGCCCAATCAGGGTGTCATCATCTCAGCCCAGAAAACGTGTCTTCAGAGTTCCACACTTTCTTCTTAGGGTCTTCTTACATCGCTAGTGTTTTCGGTATTTGTGAGAAAGTTGGAGTGCCGTGATGTGGAAGCATCCCCATGCTGGCACAGTCACACCGGAGCAATGGTGGCTATCTGCCGTTGTGTAATGGCTCTCTGCCAACGCAGTGAAGGAGAACACTGTCCTGTATGGCCACGTGTCATGGTTCTGGTGTGACCTGGGCTCAGCCAGTGGCCTCCCTCCCTCCTTCCAATGGTCCCCGCAGATGCGCCGGTGTAGCAGAGCGTGGAGTCACATCTCAGACTGATCTCACGTGCCACGAAGCCTGGGGAGACCAACCGCTGGGGCCGGGACAGCAGGAGACCCTCAGTGTCTGTCCCTCCCACCTCCCCAGCTCTCCCCTTCCTCTTCCTCCCCCCTTTCCTCCGTCCCTCCTTCCCTCCCTTCCCCTCCCCTCCCGAGCTTCTTCTCATTCTGCTGCTCCCAGGCACTTCACAGAAGAGGTCATGAGCTGGACACAGAGTAATGGTGGACGCAATCCCTCACTAGATCCAGGAGAAATCACGGTGAGATCTCTTGTTGCACAATGATGTGCATCTTTTTACAAGTGTAACGATATGCAGCGTTGGCCGTGGCGTAAGGCAGTCATGTGTTCTCACCCGCGTTGGCTGCACTCCGTATAACGATGAACGAGGCCGGAGGACAAGGACAAGGGTTTCTGTATGCGTCAGGATCACTCTGCTCTAGAAACAACTCCCAGCTCTCAGGGGCGACCCCAGCTGCATCCCGCGGGCCTGGCAGGAAGGGGAGAAAGAGAAGCCGTCGTTCCCCACGCGGCCCCGGGGGGCTGCTTTCCCGGGGGCACCTGAGCAGACACTGGGCCGGCAGGTCAGGAAGGAGCAGGTGCAGGGGACCCGGCGGGAGGTCCCAGCAGCCTCAGGCCAGACTGGCCTGGGCTGGTCCATCATCGGTCTCACACCCGTTCACACAGGCGCGGCGGCCGAGACACAGCGTTGCCTAGGCTACACCCGTGAGGGTGTCCGTCAGTCTTTCCTGCATACACCGATGCCTCAAGCATTTATTTAATGCCTACGTATGCCAGGCACTCGTCTGACCTGTGAATTACTGACAGATGAGATGAAACGAAATGAACATAGAACCAAAGCACGCCGAGCAGAGAGGCACGTCGCAAAATAGAGCATAGCGTGTTATCCTGCTGGAGGTCACCTCAGACACGGCCCGTGCGGAAGTCACGGGGTAGCTCATTCGTACCGATGATTGACAGCGTTCCTGTCTAACGGATGGGCTCCGGCTTCCCGTGTTTCTCTATCGTTGGGTTGATCTTTAACTGAACAAGCAGAAGTTCCGTCTGTGACAACCTGACGGTGACCGAAGAAAGCTGAGCACAAGGCGAGGGAGCCAGGGCCGGGGCGGAGCGGCGGGTCAGACAACAGGGCTCTGCGCAGACTTCTGGTCCTGAAGCCGACCTTCCCGCAGCCCGAGCCGGGGGTGGGGGCAGGGCAGGCAGCCAGGCTCCGGCCCAGGGGCTCCCTCCCCACACAGCCCCTCACGTGACAGACTCTGCCCAGCCCCTCAGAAACCGTGTCACGGGCCAACGGGGGATGCTGAACCTGGAGATCCGGCCTTTCACACACCGTGTTTTCTTGTTTCTGATCATTATCGTAATGTTTTCATGAATGGAAACCCTCCTGATATTCCCGCGTCTACAACCAAGGAACGAGGCTACTCAGGGATGGTTTTCCTACTTTCTCAATGTCCCTGACGCGGAGCCGGAGGGCAGCTCTCTGGAATGTCAGGGACTGACCTGCCCGGGGCCGCTGCCCGCTCCCAGCACAAGCGTGCCAGGTTCAGGCTGCAGGCGTGCCCTCCTGACCGTGTCCGCTCGTGTTTACATTTGATACCTCTATATCTTTTTTGCTCTTGCCGATATTTCCGTATTTTCTAGGTGTCCTTGGAAAATGTGCGTTTGTCCGCGACCTCTCCGTACTTGGGTCCAATAGCTTCTGAGGCACGGGCCCAATATGGCTGAGTTGGGTTTCAAGGAGATGTCCCCACAGCGGGAATCCGCCCTCGCTCATGCCGTGGTCCTGCTGTGTGGGACTCGCTGGTGGAGGTGTCACTTCTCTGATGTTTCTCAGAGCACACTTCTGAGAGCTGCAGTGTTCGCTACCATCCCTCCCTCTTCAGAGTGATGGAGTTGGGACTGTTGAGACGTTTGAAATATGGTCCCAAACCCACAAAAGACTCATTAAAGCACCTGCCAGGGCCACACTCTGTGTCAGGAGACCCAGACAGAAGGAAGGCTCGTCCGGCCCCGCGGAGCTCTGTGAGCCCAAGATAGAGCAGACGGGCGACCAGGGCTGCGGGTGTGAGCTCTACTCCCCACTTGACCCTCCGGACCCGACCACACTCTCCTCTTGGGCTTGCTCTCGAGAGCTGCTGGCTGTCCTTGCACAGAGAGCCTTCAGTCCCGTCCGAGTGACCGTCTCAAACCCTGCCTCTGGTCTGGCGCTCTGCCGGCTGCAGGCGACCGCGTCCCGGCGGCCCGTGGAGGACGTCCGGATCCGTTGCACACCCGCAGCTCTATCACCGGCTTCCGCAGAGACAGGGAGGAAGCCTTTCCTGGGGCACCCCTTCCCTCGTACGAAACACGGGCCTGTTCTCTCGTTGTTTTCCTTCTGCAGGAGCTGACCTTGACTCTTCTCCAATACTAACAGGTGTTTTCCTCGTGGGCCCGACTTGGGAAATTTTCTTCCCGCTTCAGCTGGGCGACGCTCTATCAGGACGAAGAGGCTACCGATTCATGGCCTTAAATTATGGCTCTGAGATCCACACCACGTCCTTGGAGCATGGCAGTGTTTCCTCCAGGCCTCTCCCAGAGTGAGCCATCTTCTGGCCCTTCGCAAAGTTGGCTTTCCTCTGCCATAGACCTCCACGGTGTCACCCTAAGGGATGCTGAGGGCTGGGGCCTCGGGCAGAATCAGGGGTGGGAAGGATTTCAGGCAGGTAACTCCCTTTTCCCTTGTGGGGCAAATTACTTATTTAGGGACTTTTTCCTTCAGAGATTAGATGGCCCTGGGTTTGGGGGAGGGGGTCCTGTAAGCTGCTGTGTCACTGGCCTGCAGTATCTGACCCTGGGGACGTCCCCACTGCAAGAGGGGCAGTTACCTGCCCAGCACCCACCGGCCTTCTTAAGACCCCCTCCCCCAGCAGCGTAACTATGTCCTCAAACAGAAAGACGGAGAAGACGTTCCGAAAACCATCCACACTGCCCAAGCCTGTAGCATCTGTTATAAGGTCAAATCACTCCTTCCTTTCTGGATTCACATTTGTGTCTCAATTCTAATCAATCCAGCTTAGCAAGACTGCCTGATTATAGCTAGAAGTAAACATTTACAATGATGACAAGTTTTTATGAATTTTTTGAAGTTCTATAAGCAAAACATAAATTGCTTTTGGGTAAATCACAGTGAGTTAAAAAAAAATTGTTCCTACCTCGACAGATCTAAGAAAAGGTATTATTTGAGAGAGACCTTACAAATTCAAATAAGTTATTCCTTTCTCAATAAGTGGCTCGCAATCACCCAAATATATTTGAAAAAAAAAATAGAAAAGGAAATGTCTATGTTTGCCTGAGGATTTGGCAATATCCAAAGGATAACTCCACGTTGCAAAGAAGAAAAATACCCACCTTCATCAGCAGAGCCACTCTCCTTGCCCACCTTCATCAGCAGAGCCACTCTCCTTATCTTCTTTTATCCTGGAAGGCTACGGGGCCTCCGGACCAGACCGGCTTTTCCTATGAAGACTCTTTCACACCGCGGCGTGTTTGCATAAGCAGATTAGTTCCAAATTCTTATAAAAGTTCACATTCGCAAGTGAATGGGTCTCCACTTCCGTCTCAGAGGCGGGGACTAGTGGCATCTCAGGCCCGACTCCTGGAGGTAAGACATAGGACCCCCAGCATCTTGGCTTTGGGGCCATCCTGGCCCAAGGCCGGTCCCTGCCGGCATCCTTAGGGCAAGCGGTTATCCCTGGTTTTGCTCTGTGGACAGCAAGCACGTCCACTCACAGAGGAATATGCGGGAGAGTGTTCCGTGAGTTAATGCACCACTACAACGTCCCTGCCCGCCATGGAAAAGCATCTAGGAGCGGGATCAGCTCCGCCACCTCATAACAGAAAACTGTTCCCTGAAGGAACACACGGGATTTCTGGTACAGACCATGGAAGACACTCTAGCATCCGCCAGTAGGTCATGCTGGGCCAAAGGGACCCTGGTGATATTTCATCCAAGCCTCAGAGCCTCCTTTGAGCCCGTGACACTCATCCACTGGCCTTCGGCAGAGAACGGCCGAAGCACCGAGCGCCGTGGGAGGCCGACACCAACATCAGGCGTCTGAGGCGGAGGACCCACGGCCCAAAAGATAAGAAGGACGTTTTAGGCATGCTTCAGTAGAGTAGGCTGTTGCACACTCATTATTTACATTATATAAAACTAGCTTTTTTAATAAGAAGAAAAATGTATTGCAAAATAGTTTTCTGCATGGCCTAAACCATCGTCTTTGTCTCCGTGATGCATGTTTCTGCATGAATAATGAGCCGGTCCCATGGGGGAATTCTGGGGTTGGGGTGGGGGGTGTGAGGTCACAGACAGACGATGCCCAGAGCGGGCAGAGCTTCGTTTCCGATTTGTGAGAGGGTAGTCCTTCCAGATGTGAGACAAGAATGACCCTTTGCTAAATAAAACGAAACCCATGGCTGTGAATATTTATTTAAAAACTGATTTCTACTTAATATTATTTAGAATTTTATAATGAGAAAGGGTCTTATTTGTATAGCTTTTACTAAGAGCAAATAGGCTTTTACAATTCTTTAAAACCATCAAACAAGCAGTATTTCTCGGTACGATAGTCAACACTAACTGGATTTCGTTTCTCTTCATTCCCTTCTACTGCTGCTTAATAAAACTGGAAATTCCTCTGCTCTGCCAGCAGGGCCTGCCCTCATCCCAAACAACTCCGCACGGTTGCTCCGTGTCCACTCCTGTCCGTGTGTCCACGCACGTCGGCCTTGGGAACGCCCGTCACTGTTCATTGCTCACTCCTCCTTCAGGTTATCCACGGGGACATTTCCCACCAGCGACCCAGTCCCTGTGAAGGGCTCCACGCCTTGCCCACGGCTGCGCACTCCCAGTCCCCCACCCCCGCTGGCCTCTGGGAAAGCCTGAGTTTGCAAGCAACGTCTTAGGATTTAGTTTGGTCAACAGTTTTATTCCTTCCTTTTGGGAGGCTTTGTGGTCTGACTTCCGACTTTTGGTTCCCCTTTAAAGGATATTTTAGAATATATTGCCGCTTTAATACAGCATGTGCAAAGTTATTGTTTCAAGAATTGGCCTCAACCTCAAAATCGTTCTGAAGTAAGTCTTGCACGGACCTGAGATGTGCAGGGGCCATCCCGCCAAGATTCCCTCAGCCAGCCGCTCTGTCCCTCCGGCACCTCGCTCTGTGTGCTGCCGCGTCTCTTCACGCTCTGTCTCTGTCTTTCCGCGGGGACATTTCTACTGATCTGCTGTCAAGGTCTCAGATCCTTTCCTGAGCCAAGGACAAGTCCGGGACCATCTCCGTTCCGGCTCCTGTGCTCAAACCCCAGGCTTCCTCTTGATTCCTGGGGTTTCCGTCCCTCCGCTAGCATGACCCGCTGGCTCCTGTGTGGGGTCTGCGGCTGCGCCAGCCCCCGGACAGGTCGGTGGCGGCTCCCTTCCATCTACCGTCCACTGACTCCGCTTTCCCTGCTTCCCTGCGTCAGATTCCGACACCGCCCTTGTCTTTCCAGAATGCTCTTCCTTGCCCGTGGCTCACCTTTCAGTGCTGGCTGGGAGCCAGGCAGGCCATACTGGCAACAGGAAAATAATGTGTGTGGTTTTGTGCGAGTGTGGCGGGGAGTCCGGCTGTGTGAGAAGTCGTCTGAGGCCCCAGGAACCAGCGACCTCAGACCCCAGCAGGCACTTGCCTCTGGGCTTCCCTCCTTGCCCTCCCGGGGCACCCACCGTCCCGGCCCAGCACGTGTGACTGAGGGGAAGAGTCGGGGGCATCTCCCTGCGTCTCCGGATCAAGTCTCAGCCCCTCGGCGGCCGTTGGCGCCTGAAGCCAAAACCCCTCCAGGAGCTTATCCATTCCATTGTCCTGCAGCCCGTTTCCTGAAAGCCCTGCACCTGTTACCATCTGTGTTCTCCTGCGGGTGGGGCGGGAAGGTTAGAGTGAGTCTCACCGGGTAGAGACCCCTCCCCGCTGGGAGAAAGTTCCAGGAAACGAGCTTCCCTCCTCCCTCGGTCCAATCAACCCTCTGCGCTTCTAGCTACATTGTCGTCCCTCCTGGGACCCAAACGTTGCATTTCATTGCCTAAGCCCACTGAAGTGTAGCTCGCCGGGACGTGTCCCGCCGCCCACAAGGGGCTCACGGCCGTCCTGTCAGGGGGACTTCTCCGCGGACAGAAGCATGACACACAGTCCGGGTCCCATCGCTTCCAGGACCCCTGACGGGCGGAGCTTCCTGACACTACAGCTAGTTGAAGCGGGAATTGAAAACCTGATTGGGATTCATCACTTTGTCCTCCAGGTAATAGTCTTGTCTTAGAGCGAATGCAGAAGCAGGGTGACTCCGTCTCCCTTTCTCTGGGCATTAAGGGGTCTCGGCTATCCGCTCAGGTACCTCTTCTGAAACTTGGTGCACATGAGGAGTACAGCAGGAGGTAGATTAAAGGACGTGTCCAGGATGCCCAGGTACCGCACCGGGTGAGACAGATCGGTAATCATGGGCACGTTACTCTTACTTAAACAAGAGACCGTTACAATTTTCTTTAGAACGGGGTACTGTATGGTCATATTCACTCGTCATGAGAACAGCCACGGTAACATGAATATAGACGAGCGTGTTTACTTTCAGAAGCAGTGACGTGCTCATTCTTCTCCTTCAGGGTTTGTTGACCGCACCTGCTAGCTGTGATCCGAAGACGCGTCGTGCTCAGTCTCCCGGAAAGGCTGCTGTGATTTCCCTGTAAGGCAGTTAGGAGCTTCATCCTTCCAGCACACACGGGACATCTCTTCCGGGTGTTTGAGTTGGACTGTTGCGATCTTAACGGCACATTTGAAGGAGTTTCTGTATATTACGTTACATTTGCAGTAATTTGGGGGAAAATCACTCACTGCCTGTTCTGAGCCAGAACCTTCCAGGTACTTCCTGTGCTGCTGACGCTGTTTTCCAAGACGTCAGCCGCTGCTTGTCACCATTTTACTATTGAAGGAAGCAGGCTTGGGAGAGAGAACGGGGTCTGATCAGTGCTGCTCAGTCTGACTTCTTATGCTAAGGGTTAGAAGTCAGACTGATTGGTCGGGGGAACGAGACTGAGACGAGGTGAAAGCTAGGCAAAGCTCCATTCTAAGCCAAGCATTAGAAGTCAGGCTGACCGGCCAGGGCTGTCTCCAACGAGAGCGACCCCCCCCCACCCAGCTTACAGCTCAAGAACTGACTGACTGACCAGTCAGGGCCCCCTCCGAAGACGACCTTTTATAGAGCAAAAGTCTGGCCACACATAGGTGGCCAATGAGATTGTAGTCATGTGAGGTCACACTAGGCGGCCAATTGAATTACAGTTTACCCTGTAGTAGCTGTTTGAGCCAACCTATTGCTCTGGTCAGAATTGGTGCTCAAGGTTGGCGCCCAGACGGCGGGGTTTACATTCTTTGGTGGTTAGGGGAAAAGTGTGTGTTTCTTACTGACCGGATGTCTCCACCTGGCCTGACGCGTCCTTGTATTCTGGGCTCTGTTATCAGGAACTGGCTGACCTGGCCTTGTATTCTGGGCTCTGTTACTAGGAACTGGCTGACCATATTTTACTGGTTTCCCAGACTTGCTTCTAAGTAAGATTCTCTGGGGGGAGGGCGGCAGGGTCAGTTTAAGTTTTACTGCACAAACAACAAAATGGCTTTTAACCAAGATGGAGTCGCTCTGGCTAAATATTCCTTACACTTCAGGTTCCGATTTTGAAACATAGAGGATTCTAAACACAGAGATTGTTACTCCTATAATTCAATCATAATCCGGCAAAAGAACTTGTGGCCCCAGCCAAAGGATTTATTCAGGCTTCTCAGAGGAAAGCAATAAATCAGTTCTGATCATAATATGTAATTCCAAATTAATCCAGAACGACCACTGTCTGTGGCTATCTGAGACTGACGGACGGAAGATGGAACAGAACAAAGATGAGGGAAACAATGAGTAACTTTCAGTAACATCAGGCCGGCAGGGCACGGCGGGTCCTGGCAAGACACAGGCAGACCACGGGAGCCCATAGCGGGCCACGGCAGCTCATGAGCCCGTGCAGGGTTCTGACCTCTAGGGTGGGAGCCTTTCCGTGCAGTGGGAACTGGTCAGCTCCGGGTGTGCGAGGGCAGGTGTGGGATGCTGGCTGGGGTTGATGAATCAGCAGCTCCAACTACCCCCCTACCCAGGGGCCGTGCTCTCTGGCACACGACTCTGTCGCTCCTCCCACTCAGGAAGAGGAATTTCCCCTGTTCCTCACCGGGGACTGGCCCACGCTCTGCTTTGTCTGGGAGCGCTCTCTGTCCAGGAGGACCCGCCTCCGCCCCCAGCACCTGCACGTGAGCAAACACCAGGAGTTTGGCGCCGATCGGCAGTCCGGCCACCCAGAGACCCACCGGGACAGTTGACCCCTGACCACCGGGGAGTGGCTGCGCGAGGCGGATGCTCCAGTGTCCACGGATCAGAGTGGCCTGTTCTGGGGTGAAGACAACGCCGGCCAGGAGTCAGTCTAGAACCACAGCTTGTGTCTTTCTACGGCAGCTTAATCAGACAAATGTGTCCTTCTTGGGATTCAGGAGTATAAATGCGAATTTCCAAAGGCTCAAGAGCGAAGAAGTTCGGGCTTGGTATGTGCTGTTCGAGTACACGCATTTCAGTGCTCATCCATACTTACGGGTGTGAAATAGAATTTGTGTCAGCCTCACAGAAAACTGTACGTCCGTGTGACGGACGAATCGTCCAAGAGACACACAGGGCAGATGTCACGGGGCGTAGCGGCGACCGCGAGCCCAGCACTCGGGGCGTTTTCCGTCCCCCAGCTTGCCCGCCACGGGCAAGGAAGCCGTTCTTCTACGTGCCTGTCCCCCGCTCCCAGGAAGACCCGCAGGACTTGCTGTCCTCCGGTGGGGCCTGCGCTTTGCCCCGAGCTCCAGCTTCCTGCAAGTGGACGGGTGGACGTCCCGAGGCCTCAGCCTTGGACACACTGTGTCTCAAGTTGGTCGAATCCGTTTCTCTGTAATGGACCAGGCAGCAAACACGCTTGGCTTCGCTGGTGTCCTGCTGTGCTCGGGGGACAGCGGCCAGTTCGCGTGACCACAGATGACCGCGTTGCCTCAAGCTGAGCATCTCTGAAGGGCCGTCGGCTGAGCCCCTGTTGCACCACGGCTCCTCCTCTTCTGCTTCCTCCTCAGGAAATGTCCTCTCAGAGTCAGTCCTGGGGAGCCTGGAGGGAGCCCGGTCTGTGAACAGTCACCATCCTGCCGTAGCTCTGGAGGGACAGTCACCAGGCAAGGCTGCGGGAAGCCAGTGCTCCCCTGAGCGCCCTTGAAACTACACACGTGGGCGGTGCCTCTTCATCAGCTGTTTTGGGGGACGTATTCCACGTGCAGGAAGGTGATCATCTGGAAGGTGTCCCAAGACCAAGGGCTACTCAGGGCGGCCGGGGACGAGGAATCAGACCATGATGTCGGCCACCTCCCAGGGGCCCCCGCACTTGACTCCTGGGCAGGACACGGTCCACCTGGTCCGCTGCTGCCTCCCTCAGTGTCACACCCCTTCCTGGGGCGACCGCAGCGGCAGGGCCCCCACTAGCCTCGGGCTCATGCCCTCCTGGCCCTGTGCTCACCCCCATGGGGACACACTTGCCGTGACGCATTGTCATCCCCAAAGTTCAGGTCTGGCTTCCGCTGACCAGGCACAGAACTCATGCTTCCAGATGGTCTCAGGCCACCTCGGCAGGATTCCTGGGGACACCACCCTTCACCGGGTCTTTGTGGCTCTCAGCACATGGATGCTGATATTCCCAAAGGCTTCCTCAGCCACAGGGACGAGAGAAGGCCCCAGCGCTTCCATCCCCATCATACTGTTTGCCGCACCCGCTGGGCCCCGGGACTGTTGCGTGGCTTCCTCCTCCGCACCTAACTTTCCTTCTGTGACATTCTGTCCTCCTTAGAAAACAGCATGTGCTCTTCCTTCCAGAAACTAGTCCATGGCTTACTGTCAATGACAGAAAAGGGAGGGACAAATCTTAATATAAAGGAGCACACATCTACAGTCACTTTAAAATTAAGAGACCATGTCATCCACGTTCCACGTGCAGAAGACAAAACAGAAAACAGATTGTAACGCCCCCTCCTCCGATCCAGCATCCTGGGTGCTGCCCCAAGCCCGCGATTAAACGTGGACATCGTCTAACACAAAGGGGCGGACAGAGAAAGTAAGGGGAGCCCCCAGCAGCCCAGAAGGAGGCTGACCTCCTTGCTCCCCAAGTGGGGGTGCTCAGCACACCGGAGAGGGGAGGCTGGGTCACGCCCCGCTGACGCTGAGGATCTAGAAAGTTCAGTCTGCGCAGGACGGGTCAGCAGGAGCACCGCGGGGAGCATGTCACACAGACACTGCCTGACCTCCGCTCCTAGGACCGGGACAAGCCGGTCATGTGGGGGGGGGGGCATGGATGCCTGCCCGGGAGGAGTCCACACGAGCGGGAGGGCCCCCCTGCTTCGGGTCACCTTGACTGGCCTCGGGGTGCGGTGGTCACTGTGCTGTTTTGAGGAGACCTCCCCTCATGCATGGAAGCCGGTAGATTGCCAGCCTCCCTGCTGGAGGGCTTACACCCTCAGAAAGCCCGTCAGACCCCGCGCAGGCCATGCTGCCTCTCACGGGCTGGCGGAAGGTAACCAGGGACAGGGATCGACCCAACAACACATCATTTTCAGTGACACGTTTGGTCTCAGCCACGCTGGGCCCGGAATAAAGAATGAGTCCCTGAAGACGGTTCTGAGTTTGAGTCTCGGCGAATACCAGCCCCTCTGAGCCTCTGTAAGAAGTGGGTTACACAGTGCCCACGGTGTGAGGCTAGAGCTAGAAAGTCTCAAAACCAGGATGTCCCCGGAGCAGAGTGGCGTCTTGCTCCCCCTCCCCGGACCCCAACTCCACAGGCGGAGGGGGGGTGAGCTGTGGGTGGGCGCTCGGGGCCTGACAGTCAGGGACGGCCCTGTCATCGCATCCCTCGCTGGGGATGCTCAGGGGCACGTCTCACACACACATCCAAGCTTTGGGAATCTGCAGGTGACGCATGACATCACGGCCGGACCACGCGGGGAAGGAAGCGGCGCTTTCCGAGGACGAAGCCGTCTGGGACCGAGGACTGTGAGTCGCTCCCCAGACAGACTTCCCGGTTCTGGGCTGTCGGTCATGGAACGGTCAGAAGAATATCCCTTTCATATCAGGAAACACTGCAAATACACCTTAAAAATACGGACAAGGGTGTACTGATAATTCCACAACCGAATTCCATCGGCTTGATTTTCTGTCACTGTTTTATGTTACACTCTTGGAACTGTGTCATCTGTACCTCATCCTGTGCTGCTTCTTTTTTCTTCTTCTTAAAACAGGCCAGTGGCATCGTCCATGTGATGAAACAACCCTTCAGGGCTCCCCTGGCGGCCCGCGGCCCGCAGGCGAGGGCTACTGTCGCGACTTACTGACGAGGAGCCGCGGGCGGTCACTCGGCCGGCCCAGGTCACCGGCCAGCGCGAGACCCGTGTTGCTGCTGGAAGCGCGGGCTCTGTCCTGCCGCGCCCTCCGCGGGTTGTGGCGGCTCCTTGTCTAGCACAGCCTCGCGCTGGGGCGTTCGGGCCTGGGCCTGCTCCGTACGTTTCCTGTTACCGTGATTTCAGGGGGAAAGGTCGTACCAATTCGTTCCTGGCACACCAGCTACCCCTGGATCGCGGCCGGCTCCCCTGTCCAGCCGGAACCCGGAGGCTGCCCTTAGGAAGCATGTGGCTGAGGACGCAGGTTGATGAATATTTGAAATAACAGGAACTTGCTGCGTCTGAGCAGTTCAGACGCGCCTGCACTGCCCTATTGACTTACATGCCTGACTTCTCGGACGCGAGCGGGGCGCAGGGGTAGACATCCAAGCAGCCACCGGGACCCTGTCCCACCTTCCAGGGGCAGAGCCAGAAACCTGCGCTAACTTCTTGCTTTGTTACATCTGACTGGTCTGGACCTTATTCTGCATTTTCCGGACCATGTGGAGGGCTCTTTGCTCAGAGCGACTGGTGACGGGAGCCGGAGGCTGCGTCCCCCGCCCAGCCCCGCGTCCCCCGCCCAGCCCCGCATCCCCCGCCAAGCCCCGCACCCCCTGCCCAGCCCCGCGTCCCCCGCCGAGCCCCGCGTCCCCCGCTCAGCCTCGCGCCCCCCCCGCCTAGCCCCGCGTCCCCTGCCGAGCCCCACGTCCCTGCCGTGGCTTCTTACTGAGTCTTGTGACCAGGTCCTCTGTCGCTTTGTATTTAGAAGAACAAAAATCAAATGTAAGCTGAAGTTCTTCTCGATATTCCTTAATAAGAAGTTAAAAAAGGAAACCCCAATCCCCGCTCTGTCTACAAGGATCACTAAGACCGGCAGCAAAAAATCACCAAGGCAGGCTTCAGGCTCAGGCTTCTGGCCGGCGGTGGGAAGGGACACATTCCCGGAGGGAGCATCAGGGGGCAGAGCTGCCAGAGGACAGGCTTCCTCCAGGCCCGCCAGACACACATTCCCACCCAGCACAGTCCCCGTGGGATCGCAGCACAAATTGCTGCCAAGTGCACCAGGTAATCTGGGGGTAGAAAGACAGTTTCTCTTTACACACAGGGAGAGATACTGATATGCATCGAGTTCTAAATTCACATACGCACAGGCGCACTGACAGCTTCCACGCGTCCAGATAACCAGCGCAGAACTGGAGTGTTTGGGCTTATAATTCAACCAGGGGAATCTATTCATGCTTGTTGTCGAGATGGTGACTGAAATCCACGTTCTGAGTCAGTAGGGAAACTTCTCAGCGGGGTTACGTAGCTCACCTCATTGATTCATCCTTCCCTAGCTTCTCAAGGAAATTCTTATGAAAATGCAGAAAGAAATACAATACAACAAACACTACTGATGCAGCAGTGTCTACTCACCCTCGTCGGGCCAGTGAGAAAGCTGCAGCCATCAGGGAAACACAACGCCCGGGGCACAGCTTCAGGGCTGACGGAAAACACTGTCACGGATGCAGGTGACCCCGGGGGCTCACGGTGGTGTGCTCCCAGGAGCCGGGCTGGGTGCTGGGCTGAGCCAACGTCCAGGGAGCGGACGGTTGTCCCAGCTGCTCTGGGGCGGGGCCGGGAGCAGGGGCAAGGCTGACACAAAACGCTCACACTCAGGAGATGGGGTCACGTGCGTGGATGGATCCAGGAAGCACTTTCTTCTTGCCAAGAGAAGAGAATCAAGGTTATATTACTTCATCGAATGTTCCACCCATCAGATTCCCCAAAGCCAACCCAAGTCCAGCAGAAAACATCACAAATGTAGAATAGAAAAGTTCCAGTGGAATGAGCTGTGGTTGTCACACTTCACACACACACACACACAGTAACCAGCTCCTGCTATTTCGGGGACAAAGCTCATGCTGACATGGAAAGGAAGATCCCCGGCGCACTTCCCCTAAGTGTGACTCAGCATCACACACATCTCAGAATGCCTGAGCTTTTGAAGATCTTTCTTTGTCAACCAACCCAATGTCCTGCAGTGACTGTGGACATGTTTTAATTGAGCCCCTAATGTCGCTGTCATTTGGTTCAAATTAGTTGGAAACTTTTAGCTGGAGTTCCCAGGAATGACATGACGGAAAACCTCTCCATGGAAACTGGATCTCAATGGCTATTCCTGCGAAGCAGTGCAGAAACTGAGCAAACCATAGTTCAGTGAGATTTAACTTTGAAATTCTATAGTTATGCTTTGAAACATAACAACATAGAAAGAATCTTTCACTAGATCTCCCTTGTATTTTATTTTATATTGTCAGTGTTCCAAGATTGATTGTTTATGCAGCACACCCAGTGCTCTGTGCAATCTGCGCCCTCCGTAATACCCACCACCAGGCTCACCCAACCCCCCACTCCCCTCCCCTCCAAACCCTCAGTTTGTTTCTCCGACCCCACAGTCTCTCATGGTTTGTCTCCCCATCTGACTCCCCCAATTCTCTTCTCCTCTCCCTTTTCCAATGTCCTCCATGTTATTCCTAATGTTCCACAAGTGAAACCATATGTTAATTGACTCTCTTTGCTTGACTTATTTCTCTCAGCAGAATCTCTTCCAGTCCCGTCCATGTTGCTACAAAAGTTGGGTATTCATCCTTTCTGATGTAGGCATCATACTCCATAGTGTATATGGACCACATCTTCCTTATCCATTCATCCATTGAAGAGCATCTTGGTTCTTTCCACAGTTTGGTGACCGTGGCCATTGCTGGTCTGAATGTTGGGGTAGAGGTGGCCCTTCTTTTCACTACATCTGTATCTTTGGGGTAAATGCCCAGTAGTGCAATGGCAGGATCATAGGGAAGCTCTATTTTTAATTTCTTGAGGAATCTCCACACTGTTCTCCAACGTGGCTGTACCAACTTGCATTTCCACCAACAGTGTAAGAGGGTTCCCCTTTCTCCACATCCTCTCCAACACATGTTGCTTCCTGTCTTGCTAATTTTGGCCATTCTAATTGGTGTAAGGTGATATCTCAATGTGGTTTAAATTGAATCTCCCTGATGGCTAGTGATGATGAACATTTTTTCATGTGTCTGATAGCCATTTGTATGTCTTCATTGGAGAATTATCTGTTCATAAAACTGGAGGCATCACGTTACCTGATTTCAAGCTTTACTACAAAGCTGTGATCACCAAGACAGCATGGTACTGGCATAAAAACAGACACATAGACCAGGGGAACAGAGTAGAGAGCCCAGATATGGACCCTCAACTCTATGGGCAAATAATCTTCAACAAAACAGGAAAAAATATACAGTGGAAAAAAGACAGTCTCTTCAATAAATGGTGCTGGGAAAACTGGACAAGACAGTCTCTTCAATAAATGGTGCTGGGAAAACTGGACAGCTATACGTAGAAGAATGAAACTCGACCATTCTCTTACACCGTACACAAAGATCAACTCAAAATGGATAAAAGACCTCAACGTGAGACAGGAATCCATCAGAATCCTAGAGGAGAACATAGGCAGTAATCTCTTCGATATCAGCCACAGCAACTTCTTTCAAGATATGTCTCCAAAGGCAAAGGAAACAAAAGCGAAAATAAACTTCTGGGACTTGATCAAGATCAAAAGCTTCTGCACAGCAAAGGAAACAGTCAACAAAACAAAGAGGCAACCCACGGAATGGGAGAAGATATTTGCAAATGACAGTACAGACAAAAGGTTGATATCCAGGATCTATAAAGAACTCCTCGAACTCAACACACACAAAACAGACAATCATATAAAAAAGGGCAAATTATATAATTTTAATAATCTTAGCCCTTTATTTAGCTCTCGGCTTGGTTGTCCTTGTTGGGACCGTAAATTGTCCCATCACCGTGGTGACAGGGCAACAGCCCAGCCGCAGAGGAAGTGGTGCCCTTCAGGTTTTGTGCTCCTGCTCCCAACTGGACGCTGCAACAGGGCAGAGACCTGAGTTGGACATTCTTGGTCCCTTGGCCACAGTTCCCTGCTGTGAAAATCCAAAAGAAGAAACGGATGCCTAAGGCCACTCACCTTTAAATTCCGGAGAAATGAATTTCTAGGAACGTTTTGTGCAAACCGGCCCACTGGGAGACGTTTCTCTGATTCCTCCCCCCCCAATGGGAAGCATGTGGCCAAGTGGTGGGATCTCGTAGAGCTGCTGGTCCCATTCCACGAGCTCCGGATGCGTCACAAGGGCCTTCCACGCCGGGTCCACTCTCCACCCCCAGGACTTCATTTCCACGTCTGCGATTCTTGCAATAATGCTTTTAGCACCCGGAGCACGCAGGCCCCCTTACTCTTTTGACCTATTTCCGGGCGTCCAGAAGGAACCTGCTCCTACTCAGCCAACACTGACGGGAACGTGAAATCCCCCACTCGACTGCCGCTGGGGTCTCGGCTTCCGGGTGATAAGACCTCACGTACGCTGGAGCTCCGAGCTTGGAAAGCATCTTTCACAGGAATGTCCCGTTTTCCCCTTTCACTGCCGCCGACGCCCGGGGAGTAGGAGAGGTGGACGTGTGCTCGCACAGACACGCCGTGAGCAAACTCTCGGGATCGCAGCTTGGTGCGTCCGCCTCTGGTTAGCCACGTGTCCAGCCAAGGTCGGATCCAGCCCAGAAAGTCCTTAATTTTAGTCCGGGCTGTGCCCTTTCCAGATTTCCACGCTTTCTTCTAGGCCTTTTGATAAGCCGCAAGCCCACTTTCTGCCTCTGCCTTGACCCGCGACCGTCCAGCCTCACCCAAGTGGATCTTCCGACGCCATACGAGCCCCGTGCCCCTCCTCACCCCTCACGTACACATGAAGTGTCACCTGCTTTGATACCTTCTTTCTGTCCTCTTAAACTCCCTCTCAAAAATTCGGCTCAACTGCTGCATCCTTTCCAGAACCTTCCAGAACCCTCCATCTGAATTGCTAAAGCAAATAATATCGAGGGACTCAATTTGGCCGTGATTTAAAACTGGATGGTGACATGTTCTGTTATTTTTCTCACCATGCATTTCTATCGTGTTTTTTAGGATCGATCCTAAGCTTTTCCTCAGTAGGAATGTTTTGCATTTTCTTTGAATTTTCACAGTGACTGCAATATACAATGTGTAATGTATAAGTTATCATAAAGGAGCAGAGGGAGCAGAGGAGGTGCTCAATAAATCTTCACTGATTTCATTTAACATGGAAATGAGATTTTTCTCACTGGAAATAGAATTTCCTAATAAGATGCTGGCATGCTTTGATTTTTTTTTTTTTTTTTTAGATTTTCTTTATGTATTTGACAGAGAAAGACACAGTGAGAGAGGGAACACAAGCAGGGGGAGTGGGAAAGGGAGAGGTAGGCTTCTCGCCAAGCAGGGAGCCCGATGTGAGGACTTAATCCCAGGACTCTGGGATCATGACAGAGCCGAAGGCAGAGGCTTCATAACTGAGCCACCCAGGTGGCCCATATGCTTTGATTTCAAAAATATGTCTTTTCTAAAACTTTCTGAGATCAGGTGATAACTCGATGCAGTTATCTAAAAGACAAAAACTCATCTCTTTCCAAAAGTGGAGCAGTGTAAAATGTAGGAATAAATTAACCTCTGTTCCCCAAATGCCACGATCAGAAATTGAGCCGGAGGTAATCTGACGCCTGGTTGCTGTAGCTTGGATGTTTCTAGTAGACGGTTCTCAGCAAATCGAGAAGTAAGGCAATGGAGACTCATGGACCAAAATGCCCCCTTTCCTGCCGATAAAGGCAATCTGGAGGACGAAGCTTAGCCACGGGGCCAACGGAGTCCCCGCGGCCCCTGAACCGAACTCCCACTGTCCTTGCTGCTGCGAACAGCCAGGTGAGGCGAGGGGCATTGCAAATGGCTCGGGTAGAGGGGAGGGGCCCGTGCGGCCGGGAGCAGTCACAGGTGTCGTCGGTGGCGGAGCAGCTGGAAGGGAACCACACTACACCTTCTTGCCCGGGAAGGAAAGGCCTCTGGAAGCCAGCGGGGTCTGGAAGTACAGCCACAGACAGGTTCTGGGGCTCAGGGAACGACTCACAGACGGATGCAGCTCGGCGCAGCCCCCATGGCCCCTGTTCTCAGGGACACTCCAGAGCCAGCTGGACACTCCGGAGAGGTTGGCTTCCCTGCCACCCTTCTCTACTCAACTGACCATTCCCAAATTTGGAACACAGAGAAAAAAACTATCTTACTGCGGATCAGGACATTCTGCGTGTCTCGTAAGAGAAAGAAAAACCAAGTCATAAACGCCAGTTTCCATCCCAAACGTATCCTCACGTCATCGTAGAAATGTGGAGGGAGAAAGAAATGACTCATTGCAGAATTTCTAAATATACATTCTTCATGTAGAGGCCCCTGGACGTAATACAAATCCTGTGATACGATGTGAGACGGCATGAAGTGTGGATTTGAGATAGAAATCCGTTCTCCCACCTCCGTGCCCACCACGGACCTCACTGGCCTCGTCTGGGGCTCGCGGGGCCCCGAGCGCTGCGCGTCCTCTGCGCTCTCCCCCGTTGGACGCGCGGCCGGCAGCCTCCGTTCGGGCTCTGAGGTGAGGGAGGCGAGCTTCGAAGTCCAGCTCGGGCGCTCACGAGCTGCGGACGGGATGCGCAGGGTATTCGACAGTAAGAGGGAACCACGGTGCCTGTGTGGAGCCCGGCAGACGCCCTCCCACACCCTTACTTCAGCAAGGACGTGCCACGGGGACACGTGTCCATGCTCTGCCGGCTGCTCTGTGGGAAGCGACCCCGTCGCTCCCCTGGGGCCGGCTGTGTAGACCACGCTCTGTTCGTCCCGCACACACTGCTTCCCGACGGTTAAACAACAACAGTTTCCAGTGAAATAAAACACGGACACGCTCCCCGTGGTCACCTCTTCTTAGCGGCAAGGGAAGGAGCGGCGTCTCTTTCTCCTTGAAGCACAGAGTCCCCGGTCTCAGCACAGGGAGGAGGGAGACGGCTCGGGTTCCGCGGGCCGAGGGCGACAGGTGCAGGAAGCCTGGGACACCGTCCGGGGAAGGGGAGTCCCAGGGTGTCTGGGCTGGGCATCTCTGTCTCCCCGGCACGGCGATGAGCCTCTCCCTCCTCGAGGGGAGACGCCGGTGTGGAGACCGGCGGGAAGAGCCACTAACGCCCTTGGTAGATCCCGGCGCTCGGGTCGGGGGAGGTTTTTCTCGCAAGTGTTTCTTCTGTCTGCCTTGAGCATTTTGTTGTTTCCAAGTATTCCTGAGCCGGATTTCTCAGTCTCGCGCACCTGCTGCGTCTGCGAGAGCTTCTCCCGTCCTCTGCGGAGTGACCGGAACAGGTGTGTGTCCGTCACGTTGCCTTTTGCTTGGCAGGGTGCCCAGGGAGCCACTCTCCGCAGGACACACGCGCCAGCCCTTCCCCTGGCGTGGAGGCTAAGTGGGGCTCAGAAGGGTCACACGGACTTCCCGGCCCGGGCCGGCCCTCCCTGGCCTACAGCCCGGCTCCTGGGTGCACGTGGTCAGTTCCTTGCACGTGGGCGCTCAGACGGTTTGCGAGGAGGGACGGTGAATGCAAGGGCTTGGTGCAAGTGACAAGTCTCCTAGGGTAGATCTCACTTTTCCTCATGCCCCCTCCAAGCCCTCCAATGTCCTGTGGCCTGGATGGCGGTTCTTCCAGATTTGTGGAACCTTAAATAGAGATCTTATAGGGAATCTTCAGAAGATAAATGCCAGCAAATGTAAAACGCAGACAGACGTGTTAGTCAGCTCGGCTGTGGTCAGAAAATACGGGCTGACGTCAGCCTCTCACAGTCCCAGGGGCTGGAGACCAGCATGGTCCCCCCGTGTCCTCACATGGCAGGGACAGGGAGGGGGCAAAGGCTCAGATCTCTTTTTAGAAGGACATGCTAATCACCATGACCTCATCCAAAGCTAATTACCTCTCCCAAACCCCCCTCTTAATACCAGCACATTCGAGATAAGGGCTTGCGTGTGTGAAGCTGGGGACACAGACGGTCACCGTCACACACAGATACTTGATGTTAATTTTGGTTGCAGAGAACACGGCAAAAGCAATCGGCTCTTCCAAATAATCACAGCTTTAATAAGCTGCACGTGAGCTGATCCCGGGACTGTTTCTGTCCTGAGCCTGGCGTGCTGTGCCAAGGGTTTTGAACACATTTCCCTTCAAATTCTCGTGCGCACGGGAGAGGCTGGGAGTAGCACTCAGCAAGCGGCTCCGGATGGCTCCTCTGACAGTGGGGCCGGAGAGGCTGCTTCCACCTGCTTCGTCCTCGGCCGACACTGCTGTAAAGTTACCCCAAGGAAACAAGGGGAAGCCTGATGCGGGCAGGGCACCTGCTGGGTCTGGCGGGACAGACCACAGGGACACCCGCGTACCCCACCACCTGACCTCCTCTCGAGAACGTGCACGTCTTCACACTTGATGCCTCTAGGAGTTTGTGCAAAAACATTTCTCCTCATAGGAAACATACCAGAGTTTCAGCGAATAATTAGGATTTAGCTTCCAAATTATCAAAAAGATGGATGGAAAGGAAAGAGGCCAGGAGGAAGGGACAAGGTTTCCTTGGCAGGGGAAGTGACCCCAGTTCTGCACCGCGGACACAGCCATCAGGAGCATGACGGTGGTGAAGATCTGCCTGCTTCCTTCTCCGCATGCCCAGCTCCCTGGATGGCTCCGAGGGCATGCGGTTGCCATGGCAACAGCAGGGCTCCAGACCCCGTGAGAACAGGCTACTGACCGTGGAATCAGGTAGAAACTCCATCATCCTGGAGTTGCGTGGCAGGACGGGCCTGTGGGAAGCCAGCTTGAATGGTGCCCGTCTGCTCTGTAGGACTCATGTCTTTCAGCTTGTCCGTCACAGACCCAGGCAGATTACAGAGCACAAGGCCAGAAAGTCTGAGCTGAGTCCCGGTCACCACTGCCAGCTTGACCCCGGTGAGTGGTTGACCGCTCTGCATTGAAAAAGGGGAGGTCGGGCTGTCTCTGCCTCCTGGATGGACGACCCGGGGAGGACTTTCTCACCATCCAGACACACCGGCACGCAGGGAGTGCGCGTACAATTCTGCCAGAGGCGAAGGTGAAACATCACTTCTTCAAACAACAAAACAAGCAAACAAACAACAACAATAACAAATCACCTCTTGGTTCTTTGGAAGGTTCGTATGGTGAGGAACCACATACCGAAGGCAGGGACACACGGAAACCCGAGGGCCCAGGGGGACAGGCCCGCAGGAGACACGTCTTCTCCTCCAGGACCTCCCTCCTTCTTCCCAGCCACAGGCCGGCCTCATTCGCCCAACGGCCTCCTTCCACAGGACAACGCTCCGTCTCCGCTCGTCCACAGAGCTCTAACCGTGTCCTAAAACCCGACCTCAATGTGACTTGCTTTATCAAATTCTCTTTCTGACTAGGCGCACCCCCACATTCCCTGTGCCCCCGGCCTGCCTGCTGACTGGCGACAGTCTCCTGTTGACATTTCACTCTGGGCTGGAGGTAATTCATCCAGTTCCACTGTTCAGGCTGTGCCAGAGCCGCCAACAAAGCCAGTTCACAGACCAGCCCAGGGCGCCAACCCCACGACATCTCAGCGGTGGCTCTGTGTCCCCTGTTCCTCCAGGCGGGTCTTGGGACTCTCGCTGGTTGACAAGAGGTTCTGTGCCTGCTGCGCCATCCCTCCCATCTGAACTGCGAGGATGGGTAGAGTCAGCTTCTTCTGAGACAGGGACCTCAAACCCCCTTTCCTGCACGTCACTCAGCAGGATGGGCACGGATTTTCCGGCAACACTGGGGCACGGATTATAGAAATAGGAGCAGCCTCGGAAAGTTCAACAGAGTCACGCTATGAGCATTTGGAACCAAGACGTCAATGGTGTTGCTGTTCAGGATTCTTAGGCTCTGTGTCCTGAGATTAACCCATTGTTAACAGACTGAAGTTGCCATGATTCTGGAACCTCTGATGGGGAGAATGTGGAGGAAGAGATGTCCGGGATGCACCAGCCACGGGACCTGTGCCACTGCTCCTCAGTCCCCAAATCTCGGTGAGTCGGGAGACCCTGGTGTGGCCTGGGGTCTGGAAGGGATCGTTCTCTAGAAAAGTCCTCCAACTGGAAGCGGCGTTTGAAAGTCTAGGCCTTCACAAGAAGAGTCATGAGTCTGGGCATTGAGGGACTGGAGGTCAGGGTGTCAGTTAGTAGTTATGAAACTCATAGTAAAATAATCACATCAGATTTAGACGACCACACGCACCACTATGCCAAGATTCACCAGTGTTTAACCTTGTCAACAGAGAAATAAACGATGTTGTATTTGACTTGCCATCTTCTAAAGAGCTCAAGATAAAATTAAGAGATGAAAAACGTTCAGAATGTAACTGTTTTATATTTGACTCTCACAAAAATGACCAAACTTTCTATACTTAAAAGGCATGGACCAGCCCCAAAATCTAGGTATGGAATCGTTCGCATTTCAGAAAGCTCCAGGCATTTCTCCTGGTCACAGAGTAGCCAGCCTGGTCCCCTCGTGAGCAGGAGTCCTCCTAGGGGTGAGAAGAGACAAGATCGGAACATGTCCCACTGTGCCTGAAGTGAGGGAGCCGAGGCTGTGGCAGCTGCCAGCGGGGCCGCCATGAGGCCGGGACCCGACAGTCCCTGCGGGAGGAATGAGAGGGAGACAGCCCAGAGCATCACTGTCCACGACCCGGCCCCTGCCCCTCCCCAGTGCCTCCCACCACGGTGGAGCGAGTTCACAGCGCAGCTGCTCAGGGCACCCGAGCCGACCCAGCTCACACCTGGGCCCCGCCGTCCCCAGCAGCTCCGGCAGCATCGTTGTGACCAACCACCCGAATGGCGGGAACGTCCCCCTGCATTCCATCAGGACTGGGGATGCCCGGGTCAGGATGGTCACTCTGTGGGCCTTGACTAACCCCGATGGCCACACAGAGAAGAATCGCGTGCGGAAGAAGTGACACTGCCCTCCCCCCTCCCAGCCGGCAATGGCATCAGGACAGTCATATTGCCACGGAATGTCATTACTGTAGGAATGGGACGTAGTTTCAGAGGGCTCGGATCTGTGCCCTTGGCAGTGTCCAGGAAGACACAGCACTTACCAAAATCAGAAAGTGTTCATGAGATGGGAAAGGTCCACGTGGTAAAGATTATAAAAAATGTGGCCACGAAACCACGCATCTCGGTGGAGATAAGCGTAAAACAGGGATGATCAGAAGCCAGTGAGGAGAAGCAGAAGGGAGTCCACCAAAATCCGTCCGGGTGAGGAAACACTGAGATCGCAAATGGGAAGGGCTCACAGAGAAAAAGAAGGAAAACTTTCACAGGAGAAAAATATGGAAAAGAAGCAAATCCCCTAACCGTGTCTTGATAAAGCGACTGAAACTGTCACGTCTAAGACTCAGTTCGGGAGATGGTGACGAGGCGACGTGGAAACCAGCAGGCGGACGGCGTTCGCGTGGGCCGCGCTACCTCCGCTTCGGTGTCTGTGAAGCCGCGCGTGCGTGTGCAGCTTTGAGAAGCTCGGCGTGCGCGGCACGCGGGTGTGGACACCTCCGTAGCGGGGAGAACCGTCCAGGGCGAGCCACGGAGCGCGGCAAAGATGCTGGCTCACGGTGACTAATAAGGGAAATTGCTGAGAACGAACGTCAAGTTTACTCACGTTTGGCGCCAGAACGGAACACGGTGGAGCCGTGACCCGAGTGCGTGCGGAGCTGACGGAGTCTCGCGGCGAGCCGCACTTGCACGGCGCCGGGAGCGGAAAGCCGGTGGCGGGAGACGGGCCGGTGGAAGACACGGCCCTACACGCGCTCGCCGCCAGATTCCGCTCCTTGCTGCACGGGGGGAGCATCTCCTTCTTCACGACTAAGGTCAAGTCAGTATGGGAAAGATCATCTGCACACCAGGAGAAAATGTCTACGTATTTTCCTACCTAATAAAGGTGTTTGTGCCAAAATACATAAGGAATTTTATAACTAAAAGATAAGACAACAAACTACACGTAAACGGGCCAAAGATTTGAACAATTTACCGAAGAAGATATGCGACCCCCCCCGTACGACAGGAGAACTGGGGTCGCCAACGCCGTTGGACAGAGACCTGATGGCCGCAGTGACGGCTGCAGTGACAGCCTGCAGTGGTGCCAACGGGCTCAAGGGGGGACGCTAGTGGAAATCTCACACGTTTAGTGGGAACAGAGGGAAGATTTTTGGTTTCTTGTGATGTTAAACACGCACTTACTGTACAATCCCACAGTCCCAAGCTTGACACTTACTAGAGAAATGGAACATGTATACACAATTAGTACACAAATATTTATCGTAGCTTTGTTCTTAATACGTAAAAACAAAGTACAGGGTGCCTGGGTGGCTCAGTGGGTGAAGTTCTGCCTTCGGCTCAGGTCATGATCCCGGGGTCCTGGGCCGAGCCCCACAATGGGCTCCTTGCTCGGTGGGGAGCCTGCTTCTTCCTCTGCCCCTTCTCCCAACCTGTGCTCTCTCTGTGTCTCTGACAAGTGAGTAAATAAAATCTTTAAAGAAACAACAAAGTGAAACCAGACCTGCCGCTGAACAGCACTTTCCGGTGTGTCCGCCCACGAGGCGATGCTTCCCAGCGACCTGGAGGACTCACGAGGCGATGCTTCCCAGGAGCACCGGGAGGCCTGAGGGGTCTCGAGAGCAAGAAGCGAAGTGAAGAAGTCCGCGACGAAGACAAAGTGCCACTTGTTGTCTGTCTGTCTGTCTGTCTGTCTGAGAGACAGAGAGAGAATCCTAAGCAGGCTTCACGCCCAGCGTGAGCGCACTCGGGGCTCGATCTCCTGACCTGAGATCCTGACCCGAGCCAAACTCAACCAGCGGAGCCACACCCGTGTCCTTGGGATTCTTTCTCTCTGGAACTGTAGATCAGCCCAAGTGACCGGGACAGCAAACAGACGATGATTTTCGGGGTTAGGGTGAAGGACGAGGGCACCGGGGTGATGGAAACAGGCAGGTCACGACGCAGGTGCCGGACACACGCCGCACATCTATGGAAACACTCCTTAGTCCATAAACTGAAAAATGGGCATTTTTATTATATGCATATTACATCTTGGTTGACCTGACACGAATGGGACATGAATGCATATTGCGTACGTTTTATACATTGTCTTTAATTGTCCTTACCATTTCATGTCATAAACCCCAAAATTACTTTTCTAAGAAAACACACATGCCTCCTTCTCAGGGTGCACAGCCGCGTCACCGAACGCCATCTGAGAAATGCTGCATGAAGTCCTAGCGAGACCAAGAGCAGGCTGGGAGCGTCGCGCACGGCCGGTGCCTGCTGCCGGTTCCAGAAACCCAAACACACGTGGATGTGCTTGAGACAGACAAGCCAGAGACCCGGCCTAGGGCGGTGGGCGGAGGCTTGTGCGCGGCAGCTAGGATTCCCCACCGATGAGCCTGCGGAGCCGGCGAAGGCGGCGTTGAAACGAGCAGTCTCCGGGCACGTCCGTGCATGGGACGCGAGCCAGCCCCCCACGCGCAGCGACCAGGGGACGGAGGTCTACACTGGGAGGCCAGACCCGGCTCGTCGGCATCTCAGCTGAGCTGGATTTTAGACGGGTTTTGGAAGTGAGATCATGTCTGACAGGCCAGGGCCGGTGACAAGTCACCTCCGGAGAGCGAGGCTTTCCCCTGGGAGCATCGCTGGGACAGATCGACCCTGGCACGTGTTTGTGGGAAGGAAGCCGACGGGGCGGGGGGGCACCAGCTTGCAGAGCCGCTTTCCCTCTCTCTTGCTAACCCCTGGACGCGCAGGTGGGCCCGAGCTCTGCGGTGCCCCTCCGGCGCAAGAAACCCACCGCCTGACCGAGGGGGCAGGCAGAGCCCCACACAGGGCTGGGCTTGCCTTTTCGGAGAAGGAACAGCGTGTGACGACAGGGCGCTGCCTCCTCAGGGCGCCGGGCTCTCTTCCTGCCGCCGGGAGCAGGTGCACCGAGGGAGCCCTCACCCGCCCACACGCTGTCTGCAGGGGCACATTTTCTTCCTCGAGCACGGATCAGGTTTGCGAAGAATTATTTTAATAGGCAAAGGGCAGCGTCCTCTCTCTTGAGTCCCAGAGCCTCAGCAGGTCGTAAACTCATGCACCGAATGCAAGCACAAGGCAGTCCTGCTAAGGACGGCGGGGCCGTAAGCGACAGAGCGGGCCCGGGTCTCTCGTTAAGGAAGCTGGCTGTCGGACGGCTCTGTCGGCCGCTCCCTTCAGCTCGCCGCAGTGGACCGCTCTCACCCGTGTCCTGCACGGGGCTGCATTAAGAATGAAGTTGGATTTAGGTGTTTCCTGGCTGAGATTCTGAGTCACGTGACCGAGCCACATACAGAAATCTCATTTATGCAACTGACGAATTGATTGAAATAAATAAATAATGAGAAAACGCTCAGAGACCTCGGTCAGAAGCTCCGTCCCACTAGGAAGGAAATTGCAGGAGGAAATGCAAAACTTCCCCGGCCCAAAGCAGAGATTTCTCGTTATTTTCAGCCCGGCTGGGAAAGAGGCAGGAGGAGTGTGGCAGGCCTGCGCCCGAGGTCCTGGCAGAGACCCCTCGCCAGGTAGCACCGACGAGGACATCCTCCGGGCACAGCAGGCTCGGCTGCGGAGACACCGACAGGCCGTGTGTTTGGCCACAGGTTGGCCGCTGCTCCCGGCCACGCGGACCTCCATCAGCAGGACGCTCTCCGCGGGGCCGGCACGCAGCCCCTCAGCCACCTGACCAGAGGCTTCTCTGGCCGCCGCATGCAGACACAGCTCTGCACTCGGGCCTTCGGATCAGAGCTGGTGCCTGTGGCTAGAAGGCCGAGGCCACCAGAAGTCCTTCCTCCGACTCAAGAACCCCCACTTATCGCTCGTGGTGCATCGCCTCCCGGACAGCGGAGAGACTGATGTCCGTGTGTCCTCGAGGAGTGCTGGTCCGTCTGACCCTCTGCCGCAGCACTGCTCGGCTTGTCTGGGCAGCGATGTAGGAAGTTGGGGGCAGCCCCCGCTGGCCACAGCCCTGAGCCCACTCTGACCTCACTTGCCGGGAAGGTGAAGCTTCCTCCTCCCCCTTCAGAGGTTTTCACTCACTGAACCCCGGGGCAGGCCGTAAGCATGAAGGTCAGCCACGGGGACCACCCATCCCTCAGCCCTGGGACAGTCCTGCCCTCCCCCTGGGGCCTTGGCCCACCGGGCTGGGGGTTCTTGAGGGATGCTCTAGAGACCCCCAGAACAAAACCAGGTGAGTGTCCCTGACCCTCGAGAGACCGAGTGACATCCTGAAAGCAGTTTCGAAACCGCTGGGGTGAAGCCTGGGCCCTATATTTAGAAGAACCGCAGGTGAGTCCTACAGAAATATGCATCTGGGAACGTGAGCACCTGCCTTTGGCCCCAAACTCCCTCACCTGGTTTCAACGTTGGCGCCGGCACTTCGCCAGCTGGCTCCATGCGTCCCAAGGTCAGCTACACATTGCCGTCACCCAAGGAGCTCCCGGAAACCTGGGAGACCTGCCCCCTCCGGCACAACTTCTGGGGTGACTGGCCTGCGACGCGGCCCCGCCGTCCCGAAGGCCTGCAGCCGGCTCTCGGAGCAGCCAAGGCGAGGACGCCGATGGGATTTTACGTTTATCTTCAGCCGGTCGTGGCTTTTACGCACTCAGGCAAGTTTTATCTCTTCCTATTTTGTCTAGAGTTATGTCTGTTTTTTTTTACAAATGCTGTGAATTATAGCCCACGCTTTTGGCCACCAGTGGATAGAATCGTAATCTCCCGTGTAACGTGCCAAAGCACAGAGCGTGAATGTATTTTCTAATTCTGGAGTATGCCCGCCTTCCACTGGAACTTGCTCTATGGTCTGTCCCGGGTGGGGGCACGGACCTGGTGGCCACGTGTCCCACGTCCAGAAGTGTCCGCCCGCAGAGAAGCACGACACGCGGATGTTAAGAGCTCTTTATTTCAGCGTACCTTCTTCTACACTCTCCGGAGGAAAATTCCCCGCCGTCAGCGAGCGCCCTAGTAAAAGGCTGTGCGAGCCAATCAGGGAGAGGTACATGTGGAAAGCGCGTGGACAGTACATTGAGGCATATGGGGGCATGCAGGGATCACGCAGCGAGCACACTCTTTCCAAGCCAATGAGAGCGACTTCCTTAATGGACGACACTTGTTTGTCTCCTAAACCGCTCGTATTGGCATGTCGCCAGCCGGCATCTTGGCTTATACTTCTGTTCCCGGGCACCCCGACACCCGGGTGCTCTGTCTCCCTGTGGCAGCGTCGTGAACGCAGATGCTTCAGTTTCCGAATTCCAGCTCAGCGGGGACAAGAGCTCTTTCTTCAAAGCCCGTTGAGGAGATTACCTGAAGCAGTATAAGGAGTTGGGTCAGTGCCGGGCACATGACAGGACCCCAGGAAATGGCACTGTGGCCCCCGTCCCCTGGAATGTTGTGTTTCTCCTAGAAATCCCACAGGCAGGTTTCCCCTCACGTTCCACGGAAGGCTCTTTGGTCTGGTGCTGCCCTCTCCCGACCTCACCCTGCCCTCTGCCCTGGACCGCAGGGGCTCTGATGCCCCCATGGGCCCGTCAGGCGGGAGAGGGGTCCCAGCTCAGTCTGTGGGGACTGTGGGCAGGGACAGGGTCGTGCGTATACCAACCCTGCCACAGCTCCACACAGCCATGCTGGCAGACATCCGTGGCTCAGGAGCAAGTTCAAGGCCAAGGGGAGCCATAACTGAAAATGCACGGGATAGACAAGCCAGGGCAGACGCTTCCACTCCTGGGATGAACAGAGAAAACCAGTAGCTTTTGTGCGGAGGCCTGGAGAGGGCTCTGTGGCTCATCCCCGCAGAGGAAGCTGCATTATGTGACTGGAAGGAGTTTAATTCTCTGCACTTCACGCCATTACCAGGAGCATTATTTTCTTCTGACCATTTTAAAGGACTTTCCCAGTCCATTTAGGACAAGGACATTTCAGCTTGTCTGCTCTCCTTGCCATCTTCACGCACACGGAGGCTCCTTAGGAACCAGGAAAATTCAGTGGAGCCTTTTTGGGGGGAATGTTCCCGCTGCCGTCTGCTTACCTCGTCTGTCACCAGCCCGTCGGGTGAAGGCCACAAGGGTGTAGTGTGCCGAGAAGGAGCCAGACGCGTAGGGTAAGAGAGCCTAGAGTTTCAGTGGCTTACAGTCTACGGGAAATGAGGAAAACTGCACTTTTCTATGTTAACAGTAAAGAGATTGTCACATAATGAGTAGATATCGTACTTACTTTTGTTAATCAAGTCGCACATATACTTACGCATTTCACACAATGGGCAACGGATTCTTTGTAAGAACTCAAATTCGCAATTTTGACTTGTTCAACCCATAAGAAATTTGGTACAGTTTTTTTCATGCATTCCCAGGTAACATCTAGAAATATCCGTGGCCTGCTTGAACGATTGCTAGTAACAATGCTCCGTGTTCATAAAGGCCAGACGTTCCGAGGTGAAACAGTTTCCCAGGTCATCACGGTTTGGGCAGGAGCGGGTTGCCTGTTCCGCTCAGGCAGGAGGGCTGTCCTCCGCGCACGCGGTCGTGCTCTTCGTCAGAAACAAAGCACTCGCTGATCGTGTAGGCGTTGGAAATGGAAACCTCAGGCAATTCTCGGGATGCTTTCCCATGAGATACTGGTCTCTGTTCTTTTGTGCACGCCGAGAATTGAATTTCTTGGGTCTGCAGGAGAGAAAACATTCCCATCGCGTCAGGAAGTGGGTGGAGGCCTGCCGGCGACCAAGTTCCCACCTCCCGCGTGTCCCGTGACAGAGTGAACAGAGGCTCTCGGTCGGCGCGGTCACGTTGCAGAGGGAGGCCAGAGTGCTGAGCAGGGACACGTCTGGGGGAGCGTGAGAAATCACTCGGCGTCTCCCTTGTGAACTGGAGGTGACCCAGGCTACCACGACTTCACATCCCTGCCTCGTTCCTTTGAACTCATCAGACGTAAAGCAGCGAGTCATTTCTTTTTCTTTTTTTTCCTAAAGATTTTATTTATTTATTTGACAGAGAGATCACAAGTAGGCAGAGAGGCAGGCAGAGGGAGAGAGAGAGGAGGAGGCAGGCTCCCTGCTGAGCAAAGAGCCCAATGCGGGCTCGATCCCAGGACCCTGAGACCATGACCTGAGCCGAAGGCAGAGACTTTAACCCATTGAGCCCCAGGGACCCCAGCTGAGCCATTTCTGCTCAAACTCTTCTGTCTGCCTTCCCGTCCCCTGTCTGGGCAGTCATCGGGACCTGCCAACGACGGCCCATCTCAAGTGGATTTTCTTGCTCGCAAAATGTCAGTCATTTCACCTGAAATGTAACAGCTGCTTAGCCCATGGGTTTAGGTAAGTAAACGATGGCCTTGAAGTGGAATATTAACGATTTTCATATGGAGACTTAGAACTGTTGAATACGCTTGTGTTCTGGAAGAAACTAGTGGACTCGCAAGCAGTGGTAGACGGGGTAAGTGTTTGTGAAACAGAAGCATGAAGACAGTGACGTAGATAAGAACGGGGCTATTTCGGAAGATCAGCCCTTGTCCTGCTTTCTGCCCCAGTGCTTTTAGAGACGCACGCCTCCCTGCCTCCAACCCTTCTCTCCTTCCAGGGACAATCCCCAGGAGTCCGAGGCAGCGTCCTTCAAGGGAAGTCAGCGAATGCTTACCAACACCTGTCCCTATATGGTGTCACCGGAGATGGTCCTAGAACCCAAGGTCCTTCTAGGGACAAAGCAGACATAGAGTGTCTTCCCACAGCTGCGCGGTGCGGGGAACGGCCGCAGACCACAGGAGCTGCTGACCCTCACGCTCCCGTTGCCGCCACGGCTCCTGCGTCCACCAGCTTCGAGCCCTCATCCTTCTGCGGTCCGCGGCCCTCCGTCCCCTTCCACATTCCTCCCCACGTGTGTTCCTACAGATGCGGCATGCCCTAAGCATCGTGACTGCAGAAAAGTCAGTGGGGGTTACAGTGACCAGGCATGGCCTGCAAAGTGAAACGAGCGCACATCATTCCGGGAGCTGGACAACTTGCCCTCAGTGCGCTGAGGCAAGACGGCAGGACTGTTCTCAAAAAGCCCCCGCCCCATTGACCTGTCATCCCTTATCTAGCAGAACTCCCTCCCGCACTATCCATTTCCGCTGCCAGAGGCCCACATGTGTCCACAAACTCGGGGCCATTGCCGACTCGGGGTCCCCAGACTCAGCCACCCCAGCTTCCCTCCTCAGCCTGTCCTTCCCAATACTGCCTCAGTGGAGGTTTCTGGACTCTGCCGCCCCACCCTGTGTCCGCCCGCGCCTGCTCCTGAGCCCTCCCCTCTTATCCCAGATCATGGACCAAATGTCTGGCCTAAAGAGTAATGCCAAGAGCAATGCCAGTCCCCCCGGTTCCCCTCCACACCAACAGCCCGGACACAGCACAACCAATGTTCCACGAGCACCCTGAAAGGTGAGAAGAGGAAGGCAGCTGGGCCCCAGAGCTGCAGGAAATGGTACCTGGCAGCAGGATGCCTTTTTCGGAAAGACTCATTGTGCCCCAGTAGCACCGCGGGGACAGACCAGGGGTTGCGGGTGGGCTGGAGGGGAGCAGTCGCTGTGCAAGCAGGTGAACAGGGGGGCCCTACTCCAGCAGGTGAAACAGCAAGTTGGAGTGGGGAGCTGACCTCCGTGCCCTTCCTGGGAACCAGGACTAGCCTTGGTGGGAGAGGACACACCTCCTGTCCCCAGGAGCCCATTGCTCCTTCCCAGCACCCGGACCTGCTCCTCACCTCCAGCGGGCATCCAGCCGTCTCGGGATGATGAGCTTCTGCAGCCCCCGGACACGCGTGCTCCTCCCTCCCCACGTGGCTCCCACAGCGTCGCGGTGCCTGTGGCCGGGGTGTGCCAGCCCAGGCCTCCCTTCTCATTACCCACCACCCCATCACATCAGGAGTTCTGTCCCCAGTGGAAAACAGCCCGTTCTGGGCTCTCATCCCTCCTGCGCTGTCCCCCAAATGTACTGAGGTGTCCCAGAGAGCTATTACATTTATCAGGACTTAAGCATTAATCACGTTTATTCTTACTAGCTTCGTTACAACACGATGACATTTTCCCATTTTGAAATTCACATTTTTAAAAATTTCTTAAAATTCTTCACATATTTCTTTTCCCTTCACCTCCTCTCTGGCTTACCTCTATTTTCCCACTTAAACCTTCTACTGAGGAGCCCTCTGACCCTTAAAATCCCTCCATTACCTGATCTGCTGTATCTTCCAAAGAAACGGCAGCTTCCCACCCCCAGTAGTCTTCCTTCCCAAGTTGCTTCCTGGCAAGTGGATGAGATGGTGAATGTGGCCAAACACCGTGACAAAATGTCTGTGGAGTACAAAAGAATCATGGCTCTTACCACTTCTCTAGCTGGTAGGACACTGAGGAGGCTTGTTATGTAATTAGGATATCTTCCTTTACATACCCCCCTCGATTTTTATTTTTCCTACCAATGAATTCTCTTTTCACTTTAACAGTGAAAGCCCATGAATTTCATTAAAAACAGTCATCAGGAAATGACCCTAATCATTTTGCCCCTGGATGGCAAAAACATCCTTTAGTACTACCTTGTAGAAAAGAGCTTCCTAATTTGCATTCGGTGCATTTGTATGCCTTCCAAGGAATATTATTTTTAACAGCAGCAACTTGAAATCCATCAAAATGTTCAATACTAGAAGAATGGTTAGAATTAATTCCATTATTTGAATTACAGGAAATATATAGCAAGCGCCGTGTTAATTTGGGGACTTGCTAGGGTCTAGTTCAGAAGGTAAGATCATGTCATCACTGCAATTAGATAAAAAAGCACTAAGTGTGTCAAAGACTGTTCATTAACAGATGCTTTACACTAAACACTGGTGTGAGTGTCACTCACTACTCACCCAGCTGCACGCACTATCCACGTCTGTCTGCGAACGTTCCTTGACCTGTGCAAGCGAGGTTTCCAGAATGCGGAAGAACCCGTCTGTGGACGTGTGTTAACAGGCTCTTCTGCCTGCTCCCTCTTCCTGGTGGGTTGTCAAGGAGCTTGACTACCTCAAAGCCGTGTGTGGTCGCCAAACCGCCAGTACCGTAGCAGAGTGTCGCCAGCTCCTGTGAGGAGCCTGGCACTTGCTCCCATGGGCGAGCCGGGGCTGCCTCCAACCATTGCGGTGTAGACACGCATGGTGCCAATAGTGGGGTGGGGTTCTGACAGCAGCCCCCAGAGCACCTACAAACCATGTGACCAAGCCATGTGCCAGCTGCACCATGGAGTCCTAAACCTTTTTCAACAATAGTCCCATGGAAGATCTGGTGAAGCCTGTGCACGCTTCTAGGAATAATGTGTTTAAGTCCATAAACCAAGATGCACAGGATTACAAAAGAAGCCAATTGTATTGAAATCCAGTTATCTACAAAGAGGCAACCCACGGAATGGGAGAAGATATTTGCAAATGACAGTACAGACAAAAGGTTGATATCCAGGATCTATAAAGAACTTCTCAAACTCAACACACACAAAACAGATAATCATGTCAAAAAATGAACAGAAAACATGAACAGACGCTTCTCCAATGAAGACATACAAATGGCTATCAGACACATGAAAAAATGTTCATCATCACTAGCCATCAGATAGATTCAAATCAAAACCACATTGAGATGCCACCTTATACCAGTTAGAATGGCCAAAATTAACAAGACGGTAAACAACAAGTGTTGGAGAGGATGTAGAGAAGGGGGAACCCTCTTACACTGTTGGTGGGAATGCAAGTTGGTGCAGCCACTTTGGAAAACAGTGTGGAGATTCCTTAAGAAATTAAAAATAGAGCTTCCCTATGACCCTGCCATTGCACTCCTGGGTATTTACCCCAAAGATACAGACATAGTGAAAAGAAGGGCCATCTGTACCCCAATGTTTATAGCAGCAATGGCCACGGTCGCCAAACTGTGGAAAGAGCCAAGATGCCATTCAACAGATGAATGGATAAGGAAGATGTGGTCCATATACACTATGGAGTATGATGCCTCCATCAGAAAGGATGAATGCCCAACTTTTGTAGCAACATGGACAGGACTGGAAGAGATGATGCTGAGTGAAATAAGTCAAGCAGAGAGAGTCAATTATCATATGGTTTCACTTACTTGTGGAGCATAACAAATAGCATGGAGGACATGGGGAGATGGAGAGGAGAAGTAAGTTGGGGGAAATTGGAAGGGGAAATGAACTATGAAAGACTGTGGACTCTGAGAAATAATCTGAGGGTTTTGGAGGGGCGGGGGATGGGGGTTGGGTGGACCTGGTATTAAGGAGGGCACGTTTTGCATGGAGCACTGGGTGTGGTGCATAAATAATGAATTCTGGTACACAGAAAATAAATTTAAAAAATAAAAAATTAATTAAAAAAAGAAATCCAGTTATCTATATATAAAGAAAAGTATTTAATAATAACAGATCATCTGCCCGTTACATAATAAGATGTAGCAATGAGCCTTATCCTCCATGACTACCATGAAATTATCTGTAATTTCCATTATGAACAAAGGGGTAGATGCTGTTTTTAATACTGTGATTTGTTTTCTATGTTTTAATACTGTGATTTGTTTTCTACTAAAGGGAAAGGCTGGATTTTCTGTTGAAATTAGTAAAAACAAGGAGACATTTTTTTCCCCATCCAAGTTTACAGAACCCTCCACAGACTCCGGATGGGGTGCTCTGTGGACACCAGGTTGAGCATTGCTGCCTGCTGAACCACATGTGTGTCCTTTCCTTGAGTTCCTTTATGGTTGGCCACAGCAAGCTTGCCTTGTGATTCCAAGTCTGGTAAAGATGTGTTCTGAGTAGAAACCTTTGATTGTCCCAGCTTTTCCTAGGACACATGTATGAGTCCTTCCCCTCTGGCACCGTGTTCCTGGACCAAGCCATACACCTGCCCATTCACCAGGTGTGAACCTCGTGGAGGCCTCCTGGCTGAGAGATCGGTGGCTCATCCATCACTTGGGTTCTCCAAACATGCCCAGATGACTTATTCTCAGGGTTGGAGAGCAAGTTCCAGCCATAAGCCTGACTGAAAACTTTTAAATAACCAAGAAAAATGGATGAAAACGTAACAGAAGAAGAGAGGTATCGACCTCAGGAGAGTAATTCTCCAGTGATCTAGCACAGGAGGCTGGAAGGACTAACCCACCACACACAGCAAGACTTGTTTTCGTCTTGAGAATCTGTCACTGTAACTGCACAGCTCATCCCTGCGTGGGAATCCAGAGCTTGGGGAGCTTTAGTCTAACAAATCATCTCCACCTCACAGAGAAGACCAGATTCAAAAAGGTGCCGATTTTAACAACTTTACTGAAATACACACCTCTGTGCACCTCACTGTAAGGTCAAATAATGATTCCAAGCAAACAATGCAACCTTTCAAAAGCTCAAAAATCATCCCCATTTTCTTTCCCTTTTTGCCTACTTCATTTCTTAAACAACTTCCGATAAACAAGGAGTATGCTATCACTTAAGAAGAAACTCATCAAATGACAAATATCAGCGCATTGCCTGATTGGAATCATCAGTCAAGTGGAAATATTTACAGAAGAAAATCAATATGTGTCACTATAAATTGTTTTTTAGTTATAAGAAATGATCTCAGATATTTTTCTACTCATAATGCATTTCATAAAAGAATGTTCAATAATGTCGCAGCCATGTTGTCCGTCACCATGACTGAGTGCTTTGGATTTAATATGTCAACTTGTCAGATGCATCTTCACAACAGCCACACTCAATTTGTTTTATGGCATTGCATTAAATGTAGAGTCACGATGAATTATACTCATAGAATGCTTTGTTTATAAAACTCAGTAATTAAGAGGGGATGATTGTGTACTCTGAAATAGCTCATCATTGAAAACAGCTTGATAGTGACTGGTCTGTCTATTTCCATGATAGATACTCATGCCATACCTACACGTTATGCCAATAATTGGTTTTCTTGAAAAATAGATCAAAGAATACTGATCCTTCACTGTGAAAGTGGCACAATGTGTATGAAACTGTTTAGGTGATGTCATCAGATAACAAACATCTTTTCTTACTTATGTAAGAAATAATTTATAGTATTTTTGGTCAAGGCTAACACCTGCGTGCCTGTGGGAAGTTCTTCTAATGAGGGATTAAGCAAGATTCGTGTTGCCAGGAGAAGGGCAGGAGAAGCACAGCACACTTAGACCACGTGTCTGGTTTTTTTGTTTGTTTTTAAATAAGTTTACTCGAACCTCAGCAAAATTGGTATTTACGTAGTTCTTCCAACAAATGAGCCAATATCCAATATCTAACCAAGATCACTGCAGGTGGTAGGAGGAGGCATGAAAGAAAGGAAACAAAAGTCAGGAAACAGACCCAAAATGACACCCTTGATCCCTTCCCCACTTGGCAGATAACAGGTGATAACACTAGTGCTCTTTGCGAAAAAGCTAAAATTCTTCATGAAAACTAAATGGTCTTCCCCAAATCATCACAGAAGAATGATGGGAAGGCTCCTTCACTGATCAATGGTACACTGGTTTCTTACTGATATGCTCTTCCTGGAGAAAGGTCTATAAACCTCGTTGAACAGAATTCGGTTTTCTGTCACTACCCACATCAAAACAATCACTTTGTTAAGCTATTGAAAGTAGAGCCCTAGAGTGTGGGAGCAGGTAGCCCTCCTGGAGGCCTCCTCAGGTGAGGAGACAAAACAGGGAAAAGGAAGTTAGTAGAATTCCCTCAGAATATTTGACCAAATACATTGGTGTGTGTCCCTTGAAACCATAGGTTAATAATGCTTTTGTAGATTCTAGCAAAAACAGCTTTCTATTTTGTGTAAGATACATGAAGTTTCTGACAAATGCTTTCATTTTATAGTGATAAAGAAAGACAAATGCACAGTCATGGAGGTCACATAATTCAGGGACTACTCAGCTCAGGGACGTATTATTACATTTCATAGTAAATAATGAAAATGCCTTGATACCACATAGTGAAGAAGAAGATTTAGCCCAGAAAGCTTCTGTGAACGCACCCATTAAGAGAACAAATGATCCAGGTCATTTCCTTAGCCGTATTACTAAGCCAAAAAACAATTCTCTTAAATGAAACTAAAATTTAGAGATAATGGTTTCTTTGCTTCAGAATAGAAAATATCCAACCTTTCACTTGGAAAATCTCTCGAAGATGAGGGCAGCATAATACAGTTTGCATTTCCAGACACCTAGTGGAATGCCTCCAATTAAGTGGTGTTGGCTGGCCTCGGATGGGATTCCCAGTGGGTTCCTACAGAGGTCAGAGTTCAGGGTCAAGGTCAAAGGTAGAGCCCTCAGTGTGCAGATTCCCAAGAGAAATTCCCTGACATGCCAAGAACTGCCTACAGAGGCTGATAAAAGGTGGGCAAATACCATTTAAGTCCTAACCGTATAGATTCCTCCACTTAAAAACCACGAGAATCTACTGGCACCCACGTGTGAATGGAATTTTTTTCCTGTTTCTAGGTGTCTAGAAGCAATTAACAAAAGGGGAAGCCAAGCGTCCCACATTCCTTTGGCATTTTGGATCATCAGGCCCAGCACAGCTTTTATAAGGAAAATTATAAGTAGGTGTATGTTCTTTGTAACGTGTCTCATGTCCTGTAATATTTAGTGGAATGTTCTTTGATGTTCTACCTGTTTTTTAATGCATCAGACAGTTACTCTTCAGTCTGAAGAAATGTTCATTTCAATTCAGAAAAGCAGCCACATCCCTCATATAGATAAGTCATCTTCTTTACCAGTGCAGGAAGCATAAATCCTAGGAAAATTTGAACCAAACCACATGACAGCAATGATGACTCAAGTGCTCTTAGGAACTGGAGAAATGTAATTCGGGAGTTTGGGTCAACTTAACATTCTTGGTTCCACTGTTGGGATGGTCTCTAGAAAGAACCTTAAAAAATAAAACAAACCTGGGTGGCTCAGTGGGTTAAGCCGCTGCCTTCGGCTCAGGTCATGATCTCAGGGTCCTGGGATCGAGTCCCGCGTCGGGCTCTCTGCTCAGCAGGGAGCCTGCTTCCTCCTCTCTCTCTCTGCCTGCCTCTCTGCCTGCTTGTGATCGCTCTCTGTCAAATAAATAAATAAAATCTTTAAAAAACAAACAAACAAACAAAAAACCTAACAAAGTTTTCTAAAGTATTATTTGATAAATTTTGGAGTTTTAGAACAAGAAAATGCATATCAGCATCTCGCAAAAGCTGAACTTACATGAGAAAGGAACCATGACCTCCCCTCCTCTGTTCAAAAAACATCTCTAAGGTAGTTCTCAAGAAAGCGAAGTGGGAGGCAGAATGATGAGACCAGTCCTCTGTACAGTCTTTCTACTTCAGACACGTTTGCCTTTAGCAGTTCCTCCTCTCCTTCCCCCCAGAAGAGATCAATGTTACTAAAATAGCCACATATATGGGATTTCTTTTTTCTGAGATCCCCACCTACAATCGGATACACGCTACCTACCCTGGGCTGAGCCCCTGTTGTGCGCCAGCTGGCTGCAGGCACCTTCCAGTTGTCACAGGCCCCAGGAGATGGAGGCTCCAGGACCGGGGCCGGGAAGCAAGAGATGAGAGCACCACACGGGGACAGGCCGGGCCAGCAGGGCAGGCGGAGGCCCAGTGCTGCCCATATGGACTTCAAGTGCTTGAGCTTCAAGGAAAGAATAAAAACAACGTCTTTTCTTGAGAAAGACGACAGGTCAAACACATAATTTGGTCTTCCAAGCACTGGTGAGGTTGAAGAAAAAGCTATATTAAAAACCACAGAACAAATTTTTATCTCCTGAAATGAAGCAAATGATTAAGGAGAAGAAACATGAAGAGAGCATATAGAGGTCAAAGCACATTACATACAAATTAATGTGACAGGAAGGATGAAAATTGAATTTTAAAATGCCATCATCTCATCCTGAACTAAAGCTTGTCAGAGGGACATTGAAGAAAAGGGGCCTTTGAGAAATGAACTCTGAGACGCTAGCACAGTATTTGCAGAGCCTACCGCAGAAACAAACCCCCAGTGCGTATGTTGGAGCAGGCCGGCATTCCCCAAGGAAGGCGGCTGTGATTGTGTCAGGATATGTGACAGGCAGATCAAGCCTCAAGACCCACGAATGCGTGTGTGGGCACAGATTACATATTACAGAACTAAGAATACACAGTCTTCTCAGATGTTCATTTTGATTGTTCTGGATGGCAGAATGTATGCTCCCTCTAGGTTAATTTAGTGCACAGCTGTCTAGGAGAAGAAATTTCAAGATTAAATATTAAAATAATATTTGAATTGTGTAGCATCATCCCTGTGAATGACTCAGAGAATTTTAAAACTTGTATCTTCTTTGTTAGTAAAATGTGAGGTTGGGAAACCAGAATCCAACAATTAATAGACTTCGAGGCCTATTGGAATTATCTAACTCATGTCTGATGATCAAATCTTCTTCTGTCTGAATTCCTGCTACCTGCATACGCTCACACAAGACACGCGATATATTTATTACAACGGCCTTTGTAAATCCCTTTTGCTAATCTACAGGGAAGTAGGGAACAGATGTAGGATGGGAGCGGGTGCGGTTGCCGTGTGTCCGGGGCTGTGAGAACCTGCCGGCACCAGCCAATATCTACACCCTTGCCTGTACAAATATCTGGAACCTTGCCTGTAGGATTGGGTGCCCATGTGCCTCCTCAGGCTGTCTCTGGCCTTGGCCAGCACCGGCGGATGAAGTAAACGGAAAGGAAGGCCACCATCCTGCGTACTTTAGGTCCCTTCGGGTGGCACCAATTTCCGGCCCCTCCCCCAGGTACAGTATTGCTCTAATCCGGTCTCCTGTTAGCACGGGCACATCTCCCAGTTTTCACTGTCCGAACAGGAATCAGTGCAGGGGTTGGGTTCATTGCCAAGGATACATTTGGGGCCGGGGAAGAGACCACCAGGGTCAATGAACCACGGTAGGCACAGTCTGGGCTGCCTTTGGCCTCGTGTGTTCTCACTCCTCAGGGGCCAGGGTGGAGCATCATTATCCGGGCTTCGGGATCACATGGGCCCTGGGCCCAAGCATCCTGGCAGCCGTGGGAGGCCCTCCTCTACCGGCGTGCAGGTGCTCAGCCTCCTGGAGGCTCCAGTGGGGCGAGGCGGAGTACGTTCCTGTGTGCGTGCCCCATGGCGGTACGATCCTTCCCCCTGGGGACACAGCCTCCAGCCATGGGCTTCTGGGACTGAACTAGTTCAGATCTAGGAACTGGGAAAGGGACTGGGACTATTTGCTGGGGCAGCCGCCCTCACCTCCTGACGCCCGTCGCTAATTTAGTTTTACTGCAGAGATAGCGCCTCACTGTTGCTGCCTGGAGGTCCCTCTTGCAGTCAGGACAGCCACGTCCCGTTCACCATCTGCACGTCGCGCTGGACCCCTGGGACTGGGATCACTGTCGTCAGGTGGCTCAGGACGGTCCCCTCTAGCCCCGGCTGCGCTGGGGTCTTACGCTTTTCATTGCTGGCTAAGCCCCATTCAGCAAAACAGCTCCTAACTTCAGAGTAAAAGTCAGCGGTTTTGTTTTTTTTTTTTAAGATTTTATTTATTTATTTGACAGAGAGAGATCACAAGCAGACAGAGAGGCAGGCAGAGAGAGAGGGAAGCAGGCTCCCCGCGGAGCAGAGAGCCCGACGCGGGACTCGATCCCAGGACCCTGAGATCATGACCTGAGCCGAAGGCAGCGGCTTAACCCACTGAGCCACCCAGTTTAAACCCATCTCAAATCAGCTACTTACGGAATTAAATCCCATCCGCGTTTTTGTCCACCCCAGGACAGGAACATTCTTGCTGCTGCGGGTCCCATGCAAGTATCCCTCCCGGAGCCGAAAGGTGAGCGCCGCTTGAGTCCAGGAACACGCTGGGCACCCTCAGAGCTCGTGGATTCGGCCAACGTCACCAAGAACGAGTCCAGCGCGATTGTCGGTGGCCACAGCAAGGGTCCTGGCACCGGTTCCCGCCCCCCTCGAGGTCCCGGCGCTCTTCTGGCTTTCTCTACACCGTTGCCCGTCTCGGTGGACGGCAGAGCCGGCCCGCGCTGGTCACAAGGAAATAGTGGCCACAAGCCCTCCACACACGCCACAGTCGTGATGCCACACTCTGGGTCGTGATGCCACGCAACAGGACACAGGCCACATTCTAACGGCCGCGGACATCATGGCAGGACTCAGTCATGGAGACCGCGGGACGGCTGTTTCCTTGAATGTCCCCCACAGTCTGTCCTCAGTGCGGCCACGAAGGGGGCCGAGGCCTAACTGGATTATTTCCTGAACTTCAGCAGAGACTCGGATGACTCAGCGGCAAGTGATCAGAATGTTTTTTGCCCTTAGAGCATGACTTGTCCTGCTCTAACCTTCCGTTTCACGGGAGCACCATGTTCTTACCTTGAAGGTTTCGGGTTGCTCCTTATTCTGAGCTCCTTATCACAAGCACACCTGTTCACCTGCTAGGTACGTCCTTCCTTCTCCCATGTGCTCCCCAAGAGTTTTAAATGTGTGGTTCCTTTCGCTCTCCCTTCCACGCCCTGCAGCGTTTGTATTTCCCGAGGCCACCTTAGGGCAGGAAGGAGCCGGGCAGGTGGGCTGCCGTGCCCGACAACCTTCTGAGTTTCTTGGGATGCTGGAACGCCCTTTGCTCCAGTGGACAATCGCTGACTTGGCCAAGCCACGTCGCTTTTACTCAGTCTAGAGCCAGAAATCTAGACAAACACCAAACCCAGTAATTTCCAGCAGCTGTTTTCTCTACATTGCTGTTTGTGAGATAAACCAATCTGCGGAATTTTTATGGTGTCAGAGGTCATGCGAGAAGCATCAGCGTCCCTCGGTTCAAGAACAGGGTAAGTGATGATGTCATTTTAATCCTTATTTAGCCATGGTGATCTGAAAACAGAAACAGGAAGTATTCTAAATTAATTTACCAAGAGCTCTGGTTCTCCGTGTCTGAAGAAATACAGCTTCCACCGCTGTAGCCAGAAGGGGGGTCACCTCCGAACTCAGAATCAGATTGTAGACAGGTCGTAAGTGGCGACCCACGGCTGAGAGTCATCAGAAGACAAAACCTGGCAAACAGGAGAATTTACAATGAAAACTCCCTAAGATGAGTGTCCCAAATAAAAGGAATTTTGGTGTCTGACGGAGAATAAGTCTTTATTCTGGTACTGATCATTCCATCAGTTTGTATAAGGAAGAAGCCTTCCGAGTCTAGAAACATTCTGATGGGGATGGTGTTTGTCCCAATGCACGTGTTTTTGTGTATTCGTGTGCGTAACAAATGATGTTGTAGGGAGAGAACATGAACGCACGGACATCCGTGTCCCCCGGACCCGTCCTGGATTGGGGTGCAGAAACTCTCTTCTTTCTCAAAGAGAAAATGCACTTGACCAGACGTTACTGAAAGCTAATTATTCTGCTGCTAATTCTGCAGGGGAGACGGGAAGAGAGAAACATGTTGTCGGACGCTCCGTTCCCTGGACCCCTCCTAGACGCGCCTTTCCTTCCCAAGCGACGACGTGGTGTGGCAGCCTCCAAGTAGGGAGATCATCCAATCACGGAGGCTGTCCAAAGCAGAGGGGTCTGCCCAGCAGAAGGGCTGTTTAAGTATAAGGGGGCCGATGGGCAGGTGCCGCTGGCTGAGGGGGGTCCTGGAGGCTAGAGGAGCCAGGAGAGAGACCCAGCTGCCGAGCAGCAGGGATCAAGACGTTGGTCCCTCGCTTCCGCCAGCTTCGGCACACGTTCTCCCTCACGGTGTTGACGCCAGGAGGCCTGTCTGACATGCTGATGTTGGCCTCGAGACCCCGAGCAGAGGACCAGGGGAACCAACCCACGCCTCCGACCCGCAGAGCTGTGTGGGATAAATGGGTCGTCTATACGACTGGGTCTGTGGCAGTGACCCAGCGATCCCGAAACTTCGCAGCACGGAGCTGTCGCCTCAGGAAGGTCGGCCTCCAAAGGCAGAGCAGCAGAGGATCTGGAGGGACGTTTTTAAGGAAGTCTTCAAGTGCGTTGGCTGAGCTCACTCCCATTCTGGGAACGGGGTTGTCCTGTCGCCCCAGAAGGAGCTGAAGTGGCAATCCTTGATGTGTCTCTGCCGCGTGAAAACTGGTAGGTGCGTCTCTTCTCCAGTTCCGTGCACGCAGACGCCTGCCTTCTCTCTTGATTGCTTAACAATTTCTGCAAATTTAGTGACTTACAAAAGCACACACTTACTAGCTCCGTTTCCCTGGGCCAGGAGTCTGGTTGTGAGTTAGCCAGGCCCTGCTCGGGGTCTGACGAGGCTGAAATCAAGGTGTGGGACACGTTGTCCTGATCACCTGAAGCATGAGGTCCTCCCACCGAAGCTGCAGAGTTCGTGTCCATGAGGCTGCAGCTCTGAGCCTTCTGGTTTCTTACGAGCTGCTGGGTTGCTCTCAGCGCCTAGAGGCCGTCTTCAGGCGCCGGCCTCTTTGGGCAACCCCCCCCCAGCAGGTCACACGTGCTTGCTGGTGTCCCAAGGCCAGGGGGAGGATCCCTTTCCAGCCTGCCACAGCAGAGCCACGTGGAAGCCGGCGCGGTCTTGGACGGTCGAGCCCATTACGCTCCACCCAGCCTCAGGCAAGGAATCACGTGGGGCGTCTCCACTAGAGCTTGCGTGTCCTGGGGGCATCTCAGAATCCTGTCTGCCACACTTCTGCAGCCTGGGTGCCACCAGGGCAGACGGACCAAGACGCTACAGCAGCAGAAGGAATCCCTGGAATTCCTGTGCCCTTGACGGACTCCTGTGTCCGAGCAGCAAAACTCCACGGGCTGCAGGGCTACTGTCCTGCTTTCGATACCGTATCCGTCCGTAAAGCCACTCGTTCCTTCATCACTCATTCATTCGTTCATTCTACTGAGTGTTTGCAGTGGCCAGGCACCAGCATCGAAGCTGAGGTGACACGAGTAAACAGAACTCACCCCCTCTTGTCTTCAGGGAAACGCAACTACGCCTGTCCCGATGCACGTGTGTACGCGACGATCCGCGAGCAGTCTGATGGACGCGGCTCTTAGTGAGTGGCCCAGGCCAACCTGCTCCTCCGTCCCAGAGCCCGGGGCCCTTCGTGTCGAATGATATTTTATTCTGATAATCAAGCGATGCTCATATTAAGCTTGAAGCTGATTTTATTTGTGTTCTTACAGTGCCTTGTACCGCTGTCTCCTGGAACCGAGCAGTCCTGCCGTTGGGTCAGATCCGTGACCTGAGATCACAGACACTGTGTATTGTAAGTAACACACTTATAAAGTTACCAAAACTCCCGGGGTGAACAGCTCGACCTTACTCACTTGTGCTTAATGTGGAGCAGAAATGTGACTCTTCTAATATAGTTTCAAACATCTGTTCAGTCCTCAAGGAATTATTTAATTAAAGGGAAGGAAGGCAGTTGAGGATTCCTGGCCACGAAGCTGCATCAAGTGTTAGCAGAGAATTAGAGACGTCGCGAAACAGTGCTCACGTCGCCGAGCCACGCGGGTCACCCCACCGTGGGCTCCTGCCCCACGTGACTCGGCCGTCTGGAGCCCCCTTCAGAGCAAGTGCACCTCTGACGCTGTTTGCATCCTGCTGGAATGGCAGGCAGCATATCAGTCCCGCACAGACTCTCCAGAAAGGAGAGACATTGCCAGCTGCAGACGCGCTCCAGGGGAGCCCCCAGTGGATCTGCAAACCGATCTTACGTTAGAGCTTGTTCTGGGCACAAGAACATAAGATAATCATTGATGCATTTTATTTAACATGTTGATTCCCATCATTTCATTTCTGTTAAAATAGCAACGGTGTTTATTTTGCTGCTGCGTTTCCCATTTATATCCATCAGCCTTCCACTTGCCGCTGATGCCCCTTCCCCGGCCCCTCCCTGGGCGTGGTCTCTTCCCCTCCATGTGCTCCCTATGGGCAGATGGTCGTCCCTGTTCGACTATTAACTCACAGAGACAATTAACTGTGCCTTCTTGACCAAGCCTGTGAGGGGCAGGGTCCTTCGCCTAACAGACACCCTCGGACAGAGGAACAAGCTCACAGGTGAGGAAAGGATCTCGTGATATAAACACCAAGTACTCGTGCTCGCTTCGGCAGCACATATAAACACCAAGTACTCCACGGCCAGAAGCGTTGACGACACTCTTCCCTGTGACGTGATCATTTGAGAAGCAAAAGTGTCACGTGGTCAGCGACGCGCTGTTACGTTCAAGGTAAAATTCCTGCGAGAGGAGGGTGGACGTCCGTCTGGACCAGCAACACGCCCAGGGGCTCCCAGGCACATTCACCGGGTTTGAGGTGTTGTGGACCCCACGTCTCTAAGCCTCCTACTCTGGAATGATGCGCTGGCGTCCGGGCATGACCGAGTTTGGATTTCAGGAAGAGATTTCAGGGTCTGTGTGCCTCTGGGGTTAGAGACAATGTGTGCAAGTCACCTGCTCTGTCCTGCGTTGCTGAGTGACCAGAGTGCTGGGGGTCTCCCCCTTGCTCGTTTGGTCTAAGCGGACAGACTGCGTGACTCTCTGTGACCTACGTACAGACTTTGCCCAAACTCTGATCCTGTGGACGTGCTACTTTTTAAAGTTTGCTGTTAATGTCGACGAGTTAGAAAACTTAACTGAAATTTCAGGTCTATCGCTGGTCGAGTGCCACGGCCCCACTTCTCCGATCCTCGGTCCCCGTTACTCTGGGACGCACGCAGGGCGACGCCCGCCTTCTCCCTTCCGTCCACTGCTGTCCACCCAACTGTCCCCCCAGTTCATCTGTGGAAGCTCCAACTCCCCGTGGAAATGCACGTAAAGGTACTTAAGGTGAAATGAGGTCATAAAGCGTGGGCCTCGGTGCAGCACGGTGGGGGCTTCACAATAGAGGACGATCTCTCCCTCGGCTTCTGGTATGTCCCTCTCGTCCTCCACATGAGGACACAGGAAAGAGCAAAACCCCAACAAACAAGCCGTGAAACCCCCTCTTGTACGAGGAGACCGGCTCTTCCTTGAGGGCCTTCAAGAAGACCTCTTGTTCCAGTTTGCTCCACTCTTTTTTCTAGCTTTGAAGTAATTTTTGAAAATGTTGTAACACGTGAGAGATGATGCGCTGTGATGGCCGAGCCCGAGACTCTCCACCGAACTTGGCAGCTCGCGGGGATTTCTAAAGTGGGTGGCAGCGCCTCAGCCCGTGCCCCTGCTCCGGCTCGCTGAGGAGACAGCGTTTGGGAGGGCCACACCTGGATGTGAGCTGTGTGTAGTTCTAAAGGGAGGGGCAAGAAGCCACTTGTAACGAACAGATTCTTTAACTTTTTGTGTTTCAACACATTAAAGTGAAAATATCATATGCAAAGTTTCTGCCCATTTGGGGCATATAGCATTGCATTAACATAAAATTTGGAATTATTCCATCCTTTCTTACAATACTTAATTCATTGTACCTGCTAGGGTGGTAAGTAAGAAGAGTGGGAATGAAGAGAACATCCCTTCTTAGCTAAGCAGTTGGTATAGATTCCAAGGAAGAAATAGGATATGTGTATCCTAAGGTAGTAAAATAACAAATTCAATAAATTTTATTTATTTAAAGTTTTAAATAAATAAATTTTATTTAAATAAATATATGTATATTTATGTATAAATAAAACTAAACAGAATTTAAATTTTAAATATATATAAATTCTATATATGTTTAAATTTCATATATAAGTATATATATTTTTTAAATATATCATATAAATATATAACATAATATAGTTATAATATTACATATTATTATTTTAAAATAAATTTAACAAATTAAATAAAATAATAACAAATTACAACCTAGGAACGCTCATTAGTTCAGTGGCTTCACTCCAACGAGTGACGACGGAGGCTGATGTTTTCCTACGCGCTGGTGCATGAAGACACTTCTGTGAGGACACGCTACCACCGCTTCCCTTTGCGTTCCCTCGCAAAGCAGCATTTGCTTACACCCGTCTGTTCTTCACAGGATTTTGCTATTGTAATTGTTAAACTAGAGCATGATGAAATTAATTGCCTGATTGCAAACTAATGAAAGTTTCTTTTGAATTCTCTTTCTGACGGATTGGTTTCCAGCGTTTGAAAATAAACAGAGTGCGCCACAGGTCATCACGGACGGGAGAAGCTCGCGGGGCTGGTCCCTCGCAGCACCGGCCCCCACTTGCAGTCTCTGCCTGATTCCACCGTCCACGTCACCGGTCACTTAGCCACGTCTGTAGACAGATACGAACAAGCATCGTTCAGAACCTGCAGCTGGCCTGTGTGCCTCTGACGTGTGACACGATTGTGTGTGCCCGCACCCGTGTGTGTGCGCGCGCGTGCCCGTGTGTGTCCGCGGCACGCGTGTGCCATCGTGTGAGTGTGCATGTGTGTGCGTGTGTGCGCTCTGAGTACTTGCTTGACTTCTGGAACTGAGGTCCTCCAGCGTCACTTTGCACGCTCCCTGCCCCAGCTCTAGAATCATCATTTCCCCAGGACTCCTGCTCCTTTCCCTAGAAAATGGCATCCGCAGCCCAGATCGGGGCGTTGGACGTGCTCCTTGCTCCGGGCTGTCTCAGCTTTCCCCCGGGGACCGTGTGCGTGCTCCAACCCCTGCACATACCCACACTAGCACACCAGGAACTCTGTGGGAACGAGAGAGCATCACTGTGCGACGCACTTGGAGTGTAAGAACACGGGGGCTCGGGTGTTCTCAAAGGCAGCACACTCACCTGTGAGGCATCACGAATCACTTAGCTTCTGGGTCATAGCCACTCCAGAACACGTTCTGACCTGGCAGCTCACTTTCCTTCTTGTATTCTAGTCTGGTTTGCTGGTTGATTCGCAGAGCAACGTAGAATAAGTTTCCTAAAGAAAGGGCTGATGTTGTGACCAACACCAAGATAGGGACCTGAAAATTCAAGTGTCCGTATGAATACAGCAGCGGCCAAGCGGGTAAAGGGAACAGGCAAGGACACGCTTCTTTTCTTAATTCGCTGACATCTCCATTCCAATTTTACGATTTTGGGGTCTGTAACAACTTCTGGATGTTAGATACACCTGTAAGTTAAACTTGAGTCTTCACCGGTTTTCTTGAGAAGTTCTCTGTGAGCTAAGATGTGAAGATCTCGTCAACATATTTACCTCCAACCTGTCACGGAATATTCAAACAAGGTAATAAGGCGTAGACCAGACTGTTGGTTCTTCTGGCAGGTCACAGTCCCGTTGCCCAGCACAACGCAGCGCACGCTGTCACCACTGACTCTCCGCTGAACAAGCGGGATAAAAGCTCCACGGGATAACTTATTCACTGGGTGTTTCTAAAAAGTGATGGGAGCCCAGTGGGTCCTTGTTAAATTCATCACTGAACAAGAAAATGTCGCGGAATATTTGGAGAGGTACAGAGAACCTGCAGGGCATCCAGGAGGGGTGGATTTGTTTGTCTATATTAAAGATGCACTAAATTCTTCCCATAGGAATTTTTTGTAAAATACTAGCACTGTTTGGATAGAATTCAAGATTTAGATGAAAAAAGTAAGCAAGACACCAATCTATTTATGGAAATCATCTTCATATGTTACTACTTTGGTTTTTTCCCTTCATCTTAGGAGTAAAAGCAGAGTTACAGTAATGTTTATCTGCACATAAGAAGTATGTTTTGGCTCCAAGTGTATCATAAATCAAGTGTAACTGGGCTTGCCAACATGACTCTGTCCAAAGAATGCACGGACTTATTCCATTTTTCTCCCTAAATAAGTTAGAGTAGTTCATTCAGGGGTAATTAGATTCCCACGTTTTTTTATCAGATCTCAGGAGGACATAAACCCTTACGAGATAAGCATTTTTCTCCCCGTAGAGTCTTCTTTGGTGGGAGGTGGACAGGGTTGCGCGGGCGATGCCGGGTCGGGGCCGCAGAACGGAGCAGTGCGGACGCATTTAACGTCACCAGTAAGAACAAGTCAGGCATCTGGGAAAGTTGCCCAGCAGCGGACTAGTTCTGGTGTAGGAGTTTTCGACGTTATATTCGTTTTCGCTCTGTTTCTGTCTTTACCTGGAGTGGGAGAAAGGGGCCCCTTGCTATGGACCATGGTCACTGCAGGGGCACCACGGCGCTGGGAGAGGCACAGCCCCTGGTGAATGATCGAGGGAAAGAAACAAACAGCCTTGCCAGGTGCACGCATCTGGGTTGAAGTGTTCTTACCATCATGTTGGGCCACGGAAAAGGAACTAGAACAAGGTGTCATGAATTCGGCGAACCTCCCAAAATGTCATCCGGCACCCGTGCCCGAGCACGAAAACATCGGCTGAGACCCGAAACCCGCTCACGGACCACATGTGCCCTCCTGACGCAAAAGGCAACATTTTCCTTTGATTTTCAGGGGAAATGATGCATGATTCCAAGAACTTTGAATTTTACATTTGATAAAGTCTTCTACTTATTAAGCCGTGAGCATCAGTGCTGTTAGGAGACGACAACATTCGCCACTTACATTTGCAACGGGTTCCTCACCGGGATGTTCCCAAACATCGCGCACAGCACTGCTCTGGGAGACCGGGCACCCGCGCAGCCCTTCTAAATAGCCCCGCCTCCCGCATGCAGCGTCGGTGTCCAAGTTTTTCCAGGGGTGCTTTACAGAAACCAGTGACTGTCACTGCTGTCCCCTCTGGTCAAGGGACGTCGGTTGGGGACAGTCTTGCACTTGAAATGGAAATGGATGCTTCTCTCTCTCAACACCTCTTCTCTCTCCTTGGAGTCCTGCTTGCTTGGCTGTGCTGGGTGTGAGCCCGACACGTGCAGCAGCTGTACTTGATTCCATATTTTGACTCACGAAATAATCCCACACCTGGTTGTGCAGTTCATGGGAAACCATCCATTCTCTGCCTGCTCAAAATAGGTGCCCTCGTTGGCCAAAACTCCCTTTATTTTACTTACAGTGTGAGGACTCGCTACGGGCGCATGTTTGGTGTCAGTTCAGGATGGAGAAGCTGCGGTGGGCCGTCTGCAGCATTTCCTCTCCCGCCTTCAACGCGAGTGAGCCGAAAAAATACGTCGAACACCGCGGTCCTCAGTGTGTCCTCGAGCGACTGCCTGCACGATTATCAATGTGTGGCTCGAAGCCGTGACTAAGTCGGCAAAACGGATAAAATAATCAAGCGCAGATGACAGCTTCAGAATTCACAGGCGGTGGTGCTCGCGCTGTGCTGTGCTGCGTAAAAGGACATCGAGAATGAGTCTCGCCCTTCGCAAAGAGATGGCGAGAAAGTCAAGACCGTCAGGTTGAAACACCTTACGTAGCGGGGAGTGTTGGCCACCGTTGTGTCTGTGGGCAGCAGGTGTCACGCACTCTGGAGTTGGCCACACACGGCCTTTCAGAAGGAAGATGGTCAATACGTGTGTCTGCACTGGCGTGGGACTAACTGAATAACCCTGAAGCCCTCGGAGCCGAAACTCCAGAATGTTCTTTAGAGTAGCAGCAACACCACCAGCAAAAAGACAAGACCGTTGCTAGTGCCTTTTCACAAACCATTGCCAAGCAGCTCCTGGATGGACGTGATGAACGACGACATAAGCGTTTCCATCCCCAAGCACTGCCGGGTCTGCTGGGGCGGGGGCGGAGAGCAACGTGGACATGGGCCCAGGGTCAGCATCCCACGCTGGGATGTCCCATAGCACTGCTCCAAAGAAGACCGTGCTAGAAGGTGGTGGAGGGAAGACACATTGCTGATTCTGCTCTGCGTTAGGACTCGGCGCCCATGCAGACCGCCACAGGCGGAAATTCTCGGAAGAATCAGATGGTGCAGATGAGCGTGTATTACTGCACAGCGAGTGTAATGGGGCTGATCCTGAGTTTAAAATATTTATATGCATATGTCTCTCAATTTCTTTCATTTCAAGGTGATTCTTTATATAAAAATATCAAGATATAGCATTATTGTGTACAGCCATTTCCTAAGGAACATGCATTAATCCACTGAAGCCAATTTGTTCAGATAAAGAGAACAAATCAAAATGAAAGAACATCCGCAACTCAAGACTCCAGGTGAAGGGAATGGAAGAGGCAGAGCCGTTGGCACTGTGGCACAGAGTCCCCCTCCAGATGTGAGAGCAGGGCTGGTGGCCAGAGAGAAGCAGGGGCCACAGTCTGTAGTGGGGAGACAGAGACGGGCCACCCTAGAGCCAAACGCGCAGGATGGCGAGGGCACTAGAACCGTCCTCACTCAACCCGGCAGGGACAAGGTGGCCAGTGGCTTGAGTATTGCTTTCCCTCATGCAACAGCATCGGTGCTGACATGTAACTGTCCCAGCTCAGCCAAACCATCCTGAACGGATGGGGGACCCTCTCCGCCCACCCAGTGTCCAAGGCAATGTAGGCCCCATCACCTCCGGAAGCCAATTCTTCTCGCTGGCCCCAGGGACATGACTGTCGTCCAGCACGGCCACCCGCTGGTGCTCACTGCCCAGTCAGGGTCACACCTGCCTGACATCCTGTTACTTTTCATTCTTGAGTTTGAAAGAATCCGCTCTGCACTAACCCTAGGGCAATCCTTTAAAAATGCACATTTGGGAGCACCTGGGTGGGTCAGTCGGTTAAGTGTCCAACTCCTGATCTCTGCTCAGGTCGTGATCTGAGGGCTGTGAGGTTCAGCCCCAAGGTGGGCTCCATGCTCAGTGTCCAGTCTGCTCGAGATGCTCTCTCCCTCCCTTTCTGCCCTTCTCCCCTCTTCCTGCTCACAATCTCTCTCTCTCTCTCTCAAATAAATAAATAAATAAATAAGTAAAAACCTAAAATGCACATCTATTCATGTCCATCCCATGCAGAAAAGTCAAAATGTCTTCATCACCCCGGTGAAGCCCAAGTACCTGAACATGATTTATTTGTTCCTTCATGACCTGCTTCACACCTGCATAATTATTTCCATTAAAATAATCACTATGAAAATATAATAACAGGGGCACCTGGGTGGCTCAGTGGATTAAAGTCTCTGCCTTCAGCTCAGGTCGTGATCTCAGGGTCTTGGGATCGAGCCCCACATTGGGCTCTCTGCTCAGCGGGGAGCCTGCTTCCTTCTCTCTCTCTGCCTGCCTCTCTGCCTACTTGTGATCTCTGCCTGTCAAATAAAAAAATAATCTAAAAATAAGTCTTTAAAGAAAATATAATAACATACAATTTTAGAAATTTAGAAAATACCACAAGAATGCACAAAGAAGGAAATAAGCACTAAACCAATGCACTAACCACAGATAATCATTGTTAATATTTTCGTGTTTTCCATGTCTTTTCCTAAGCAATGAATTTTTAAAAATTTGGATCACATATTGCATTGTTTTGCAACTACTTTGTTTCCACTAAACAACACATCATGTCAGAAAGTATTCTCCTTCAAATCCCCTTGCTTTCCATAATGACTAAGTAAATTTTGCGCAAGGCGCCATTGCTTTGTTAGCCCTGGGTTATCTGGCTCTCTCTATGCACACACGTGAGCACACGCGTGTATGTGCTTACACAGCGTATTGTATTTGGATACATGTGTGTGCTCCTACACATGCACGTGCATCTGTGTACACACCCCCATTACGGTGCGCCGCTTTTGACATTTGCCAATGAGCCCCGTGAATAGCTCCGAAACAAGTGATCTAAACCGGCAAAGCGTCCTCCGGCAAGCTCCTGTGACGTGGCATCAGAGACAGAGACCTAGTTCATTTTCTGCTTGTATTTGTGTGCAACCCAAAAGTAATAATATATAGTTAGCAATGGTTATTGAAACCCGCCTGTCAGTTTACCCCAATGGACACCCTGTCCACTTCCACAGAAGGCCCACTGGATCCTCAAGCCCCTCATTATTGTCATTATTTGGTTCCAGGAAATTATATTTAAAAGAGTTTATAGTCTACATTCCTGAAATAATATGCTTTTTTTTTTCCTTCCAACCCCTACAGCCCTGTTGATTAATCTTTTTCTGAGTAATAGTAAACCTTCTCTCAAGGGTCTGGGATTAAGTCTCATTGACTACAGCCCTTCAGTCTGTAAAGAGGAGCACACACTCGTGCACTCGCCAGCAGTGTCCCAGTGAGCGGGCTGGCTGCTCAGATCCCGTCCTCAAAAGAAAGAAAGCTGGTTACAGAGCAACACCCTCTTCCATTGACCTCAGTTGTGTCATTGCTATTATTACTCATGGCTCTTATCATTATTTGGAGAATCTGACTGCTTTGAGGGAAAGCCAAAGGAAAAGAAGGAAAATTTAAGTTTTACCTCTCTTTTTTCAAATATGAGGCCCATAATTTTTCTCATTTAATTTTTATAACAATTCTATGATACTGATATGAATACTACAATTTTTAAAGAAGAAAAAATTTCATGTGAAAATGTAAGTTATCAGGCAATCCCCACAGCCTGTAAATGAGGGACTTTCTTTCCAAACCTTTCTGATTCTAAGCTTTCTGCCATCACCACTTCCTTAAAGTCCTGAGAAAAGTTTGAATCGATTCCATATATTAGACCAACTACTGATTCCAAGTGGCAAAGAAAAGACGGTGAAGACTGACTCCCTAGCCCATTCTACTTACCATCTCCAGTGTCACTATTGTTGCTAATACTGATAGAGGAATAGCTTTCCCAAAACATTTAAAACTGGTAGCAAACCACGTAAAGAAGTAAAAAAATCATAAGAAAATGTTATGAATATGTAATATATCAGTTATATTCAAAATTCAATTAAAAATACACTGTAACTTTAGCTTTGCTTTAATCTTGGATCCATCCAGAGATGAGAGTGTGGCCCTTAAAGAGTCGCAAACTATCAAGTAAGTACATCACTAGACAGCCACGTTACAGCAAAACTCACTCTCAGGCCAAAAAGGCATCTTTTCTCTAAAGAAATTGGAGGAATAGTTATTTGGATCCTCTGGAAGTCTGGACAGCAGGGAGCAACACTACTGAAAAGCATCCATGCCCCGCCCATTCGTGCACCAGAGGACGCCGCATGTAGTTCAAGGTGCCTTTGCCTGAGCCGGCTCCTGAGAGCAACGCCAGTGCCACCAGACCCAGACATACAGCTGGCCCGTTGCACACATAATTTATTCATAGAATTATAACATTTTGGCAGTTTGGTGTGATAACTGAAACTCTATATAACCAATGATCTTATAATTTAGCAATTACCCAAAAAAAGAGATCCTCAGAAAGCTGGAGTTCACCAGAAGGAATTCTTTTTTTTTTTAATTAGATTTATTTATTTTCAGCATAACAGTATTCATTATTTTTTCACCACACCCAGTGCTCCATGCAATCCGTGCCCTCTATAATACCCACCACCTGGCACCCCGACCTCCCACCCCCCTGCCACTTCAAACGCCTCAATTGTTTTTCAGAGTCCTTAGTCTCTCATGGTTCACCTCCCCTTCCAATTTACCCAAATTCCTTCTCCTCTCCATCTCCCCATGTCCTCCATGCTATTTGTTATGCTCCACAAATAAGTGAAACCATATGATAATCGACTCTCTCTGCTTGACTTATTTCACTCAGCATCATCTCTTCCAGTCCCGTCCATGTTGCTACAAAAGTTGGGCATTCATCCTTTCTGATGGAGGCATCATACTCCATAGTGTATATGGACCACATCTTCCTTATGCATTCGTCCATTGAAGGGCATCTTGGTTCTTTCCATAGTTTTGCCACTGTGGCCATTGCTGCTATAAACATTGGGGTACAGATGGCCCTTCTTTTCATGACATCTGTACCTTTGGGGTAAATACCCAGGAGTGCAATTGCAGGGTCATAGAGAAGCTCTATTTTTAATTTCTTGAGGAATCTCCACACTGTTCTCCAAAGTGACTGCACCAACCTGCATTCCCACCAACAGGGTAAGAGGGTTCCCCTTTCTCCACATCCTCTCCAACACATGTTGTTTCCTATCTTGTTAATTTTGGCCATTCTAACTGGTGTAAGGTGATATCTCAATGTGGTTTTAATTTGAATCTCCCTGAGGGCTAATGATGATGAACATTTTTTCATGTGTCTGATAGCCATTTGTATGTCTTCATTGGAGAAGTCTCTGTCCAAATCTTCTGCCCATTTTTTTATATGATTGCCTGTTTTGTATGTGTTGAGTTTGAGGAGTTCATTATAGATCCTGGATATCACCCTTTTGTCTGTACTGTCATTTGCAAATATCTTCTCCCATTCCGTGGGTTGCCTCTTTGTTTTCTTGACTGTTTCCTTTGCTGTGCAGAAGCTTTTGATTTTGATGAAGTCCCAAAAGTTTATTTTCGCAGCATTACCCTGATCCCCAAACCAGGCAAAGACCCTACCAAAAAGGAGAATTTCAGACCAATATCACTGATGAATATGGATGCTAAGATTCTCAACAAGATCCTAGCAAACAGGATCCAACAGCACATTAAAAAAATTATCCACCATGACCAGGTGGGATTCATTCCTGGGCTACAAGAATGGTTCAACATTTGAAAATCCATCAGTGTGATAGAACAAATTAATATGAGAAGAGAGAAGAACCACATGGTCCTCTCAATTGATGCAGAAAAAGCATTTGACAAAATCCAGCATCCGTTCCTGATTAAAATGCTTCAAAGTATAGGGATAGAGGGCACATTCCTGAACTTCATCAAATCTATCTATGAAAGACCCACAGCAAATATCACCCTCAATGGGAAAAAGCTTGCAGCCTTCCCGTTGAGATCAGGAACAAGAAAAGGATGCCCACTCTCACCGCTCTTGTTCAACATAGTATTGGAAGTCCTAGCAACAGCAATCAGACAACAGAGAGAAATAAAAGGTATCCAAATTGGCAGTGAAGAAGTCAAACTCTCTCTCTTCACAGATGACATGACTCTTTATATGGAAAACCCAAAAGACTCCACCCCCAAACTACTAGAACTCATACAGCAATTCAGCAACGTGGCAGGATACAAAGTCAATGTGCAGAAATCAGTGGCTTTCTTATACACTAACAATGAAAATACAGAAAGGGAAATTAGAGAATCGATTCCATTTACTATAGCACCAAGAACCATAAGATACCTGGGAATAAACCTAACCAAAGAGGTAAAGGACCTGTACTCGAGGAACTACAGAACACCCATGAAGGAAATTGAAGAAGACACAAAAAGATGGAAGACCATTCCATGCTCTTGGATCGGAAGAAGAAACATTGTTAAAATGTCTATATTGCCTAGAGCAATCTATACTTTTTTTTTCCCCAATTTATTTATTTTCAGAAAAACAGTATTCATTATTTTTTCACCACAATCTATACTTTTAATGCCATTTCTATCAAAATTCCACCGGCATTCTTCAAAGAGCTGGAGCAAATAATCCAAAAATTTGTATGGAATCAGAAGAGACCCCGAATCGCTAAGGAAATGTTGAAAAACAAAAATAAAATGGGAGGCATCACGTTACCTGATTTCAAGCTTTGCTACAAAAGCTGTCGTTACCAAGACAGCATGGTCCTGGCATAAAAACAGACACATAGACCAGTGGAACAGAGTAGAGAGCCCAAATATGGACCCTCAACTCGATGGTCAGATTATCTTCGACAAAACAGGAAAAAATATACAGTGGAAAAAAGACAGCCTCTTCAATAAATGGTGCTGGGAAAACTGGACAGCTATATGGAGAAGAATGAAACTCGACCATTCTCTTACACCGTACAGAAAGATCAACTCAAAATGGATGAAAGACCTCAACATGAGACAGGAATCCATCAGAATCCTAGAGGAGAACATAGGCAGTAATCTCTTTGATATCAGCCACAGCAAATTCTTTCAAGATACGTCTCCAAAGGCAAAGGAAACAAAAGCAAAAATAAACTTTTGGGACTTCATTACCGGAAGGAATTGTTAAGAGTGCTTATTAGGATAGAAAGAGTTGCTTAAAGAGTTAAAGAGTTAAAGAGGTTTGTCTTTATGAGAAGTCTCCTAATTAGTTGCTTAAAGTGAGCTCATACACCAAATGTTTGGGTAAAAGCCTTGCATGTCAGGAATGCACTACCAGGAGCCCACGCACGCAGAATGGAATTGCAGTCTGGATGTGTGACTTTCAGCAATCTGCCTCCATAGGATGTCAAAGCGTTTCTTCACCTGTGACTGTTTCTCGGAGTTGGCATGGGGATGTGGGCTCCCGCAATTAGTGGTAAGAGCTCCATTGTGAAGATGTTTTCCCAATGGGAGCCTCTCTCTGTGTCAATGTGGCCACTCTTCCTTTCATTTCTGGGGATCAACAGCAATCTTCACGCCCTTGGACCTGTACTTTCATCACGAAGAGCAATATTTCATGCTATGACTGTTTTTTTTTTTGTGGGTCTTTTTTTTTTTAAGTTTAAGAAACACACTGTCATGGTGTGGGGGAGATGACAAATGAAGTGTAAGATATTCCTCTCCAAAGTATACTGTCCGGATAAAAAGTTGTTCATTGTCACTTATGATATTTCAGAGCTTTGAGTCGTGGTAGACTTTTCTATTTAGTATCAGAAAATGAGAATTTTTATACCTGAGAGGAGTTTCAAATAAACCACAGCATGAATTAATCTTTTAAAAATTAAGATCCTGAATATGCATTGTGCTAAATGAAGAAAACTGGTAAAACAAACTGAGCAACTCACTAGACTAGAAAAGGAGAAGCAAGAATCCCTTTGGCAGGGCATGTGTTCCATTAGATAATAAGAGGAAATCTCTGTGGTGTGTCACAAAATATTCATTTTAAATGAATCATTTAATGTGCAAAATATTTTAGAAACTTTCAGAAAGCTGCCAGAAAGTCTGATTTACCGACTACCTAACAAAATTTTAAAGACCTGTTTTCAGGCTTACTTCTGTAGGATCAGAGACTGTTGAGAGACCCATATTGTTATTTTTTAATTTTTTAAAGATTTTATTTATTTATTTGAGAGAGAATTAGTGAAAGAGAGCATGAGAGAGGAGTAGGCCAGAGGGAGGAGCAGACTCCCAAGGAGCTGGAAGCCCGATGAGGGACTCGATCCTAGAAGTCCGGGATCATGACCTGAGCCGAAGGCAGTCGCTCAACCAACTGAGCCACCCAGGTGCCCAAGAACCTCATATTTTTAAAAATAAAGCTAGAATTTCTGTATTTCTATTTTATCATGATAAATTGTTTTAGGATTCTTCTAAGATATTTCTCTTGCATCCAGCAGCCTTATTGTTATAGGATAAAAAGGCCAAGTTTGAACATAACACATTTTTTCTTTTTTAAAGATTTTATGTATTTATTTGACAGACAGAGATCACAAGTAGGCAGAGAGAGAAGGGGAAGCAGGGTACCTGTCGAGCAGAGAGCCCGATGTAGGGCTTGATCCCAGGACCCTGAGATCATGACCTGAGCTGAGGCAGAGTCTCCAACCCCCTGAGCCATCCAGGTGCTCCTGAACATAAATGTTTTTAAAACAACCTTACTGAGATACGATGTATATTCCATAAAGTCCATTCATTTCAAGTGTTCAATTCTTAGAGGAATTATATCTAGAGAATATTAGTTTAATTTTATTGTAGGACATTCCCCAAACTGGGCAAAGATTTATCAAGAAAAGGAAGAATCTATTCAGAGAAAGATTTACTCTTTGAGGTACCCTTCAGTTATAATGTCAGCCTGTCTTCTTTCCCCATTAACTGGCCCTAACGAGCAGGTGTGGAACCTTAAGCACAAGGTCTTGGGGCTGAGCTGGGGCATTGCAGGATCATGGCAGCATGGGGGTGGGGGGCTTTCTTCCTTTCCTAAAGGAGCCTGACAACACTCTGGAACAGTAACTGCTCAAGCTAATGGGTATATATATTGTTTTTTCTAGGATTTCCCTTGTTTCTTTTTTCTCACCTGTTAGTTCTCTTTTTGTGATGTTCCGTGCTTATTTTATGGGATCATGTTTTATCCTAAAGTTCTCAAACATCATGCTATTGTTAAGTGTCCTTCGGGCAGCTCACTGATCTCGTTGATCTTCCGGCTTTCCTTCCTGCCTTGAACTTTCTCCAAGTGGCTTTCAGTGTTTGTCTGTTAACTCAGTTTTCAGGTTTTCCATGAGCCTAGAGATGGTTTCTTCCCTTCAGAGGGATTTTACAGAATTCACCAATCTAAATGAGTGTTTATGTTGATCTATTGGGCTTTGGATTTGCCAGGAGATCTTCCTTGCAAGAAATGTTAAAAGCAAAATCAAAAGCTTCTGCACAGCAAAGGAAACAGTCAAAAAAACAAAGAGGCAACCCACGGAATGGGAGAAGATATTTGCAAATGACAGTACAGACAAAAGGTTGATATCCAGGATCTATAATGAACTCCTCAAACTCAACCCACATGAAACACTTGATCTTAGCCAAAAGGCCGAGAAGCGATATGAAACAGACAAACACATCAAAAAATGGGCAGAAGATATGAACAGACACTTCTCCAATCAAGACATACAAATGGCTATCAGACACATGAAAAAAATGCTCATCATCATTAGCCTTCAGGGAGATTCAAATTAAAACCACATTGAGATATCACCTTACACCAGTTAGAATGGCCAAAATCAACAAAACGGGAAACAACATGTGTTGGAGAGGATGTGGAGAAAGGGGAACCCTCTTACACTGTTGGTGAATGCAAGTTGGGTGCAGCTTCTTTGGAGAACAGTGTGGAGATTCCTCAAGAAATTAAAAATAGAGCTTCCCTATGACCCTGCAATTGCACTCCTGGGTATTTACCCCAAAGACACAGATGTCGTGAAAAGAAGGGCCATCTGTACCCCAATGTTTATAGCAGCAATGGCCACAGTCGCCAAACTATGGAAAGAACCAAGATGCCCTTCAACGGATGAATGGATAAGGAAGATGTGGTCCATATACACTATGGAGTATGATGCCTCCATCAGAAAGGATGAATACCCAACTTTTGTAGCAACATGGACAGCACTGGAAGAGAATATGCTGAGTGAAATAAGTCAAGCAGAGAGAGTCGATTATCATATGGTTTCACTTATTTGTGGAGCATAACAAATAGCATGGAGGACATGGGGTGTTAGAGAGGAGTAGGGAATTTGGGTAAATTGGAAGGGGAGGTGAACCATGAGAGACTATGGACTCTGAAAAACAATCTGAGGCGTTTGAAGTGGCAGGGGGTTGGGAGGTTGGGGTACCAGGTGGTGGGTATTATAGAGGGCTCGGCTTGCATGGAGCACTGGGTGTGGTGAAAAAATAATGAATACTGTTTTTCTGAAAATAAATACCTTCAATTCAATATGAAAAAAAAAAGAAATGTCAAAAGAAGTTCTTTACAGAGAAGGAAAATAATACAGGTCAGAAACTCAGATCTGCATAAAGACAAGCATTGAGGAAGGAATAAGTGGAGGTAAAATAGAGACTTACATTTTCTTACTTTTAATTGATCTAAAAAATCATAGTTTGTTCACAATAAGAACACGGACAGTATAATCGATTGTGTGTGCTTACTTGTATATTTCTGAATCTTACGTGTGCACAAATGCTTATCTATCAACGAATGACAACAATGATCCAAGGGATGAGGAATTAGGATTACTTTATTACTATAATGTACTCACACTACCCATGGAATGGTAGATTGCTCTTTAAAAATGAACTTGGACTAGCTATAAATGTATACTGCAAACTTTTTTTTAAATTAAATTTATTTATTTTCAGCATAACAGTATTCATTATTTTTGCACTACACCCAGTGCTCCATGCAATCCGTGCCCTCTATAATACCCACCACCTGGTACCCCAACCTCCCACCCCCCCGCCACTTCAAACCCCTCAGATTGTTTTTCAGAGTCCATAGTCTCTCATGATTCACCTCCCTTTCCAATTTCCCCCAACTCCCTTCTCCTCTCTATCTCCCCATATCCCCATGCTATTTGTTATGCTCCACAAATAAGTGAAACCATATGATAATTGACTCTCTCTGCTTGACTTATTTCACTTAGCATAATCTCTTCCAGTCCCGTCCATGTTGCTACAAAAGTTGGGTATTCATCCTTTCTGATGGAGGCATAATACTCCATAGTGTATATAGACCACATCTTCCTTATCCATTCATCCATCGAAGGGCATCTTGGTTCTTTCCATAGTTTGGCCACCGTGGCCATTGCTGCTATAAACATTGGGGTACAGATGGCCCTTCTTTTCACTACATCTGAATCTTTGGGGTAAATACTCAGGAGTGCAATAGCAGGGTCATAGGGAAGTTCTATTTTTAATTTTTTGAGGGATCTCCACACTGTTCTCCGCAAACTTTTTTTTTTAAATGGACATACCAAGATGCTAAGAAAGGGAGAAAACTAAATCAAACAAAATATTCATTAAAACCACAAAAGGAGTGAGGACTACAAAAGAGATTGAGGACAAAAATCAGAACAAAAAACAAAGGACACTAAAGAATACAGATTTTTAAAATCCAATGATATTAGTCATAATTTTAGAAGGTAATGGTCTAAATGCATCAATTAAAAGTCAAATTATCATGATGGATCAAAAAACAGAACCTACCTATTATAGGTACACCTTTGCATTATCTATAAAAAACCTAAACATTGTCTACAAAAAAACCTACTTTATATATAAAAACACATATAGATCAGAAGTGAAAAATGTAGAAAAAATATCATGATAACACTAATCAAAAAGGGCAGGAGTGGCTATATTAATTGCAGACTAAGAAGACTTTAAAGCAAGAAGAGCTATCAGTGGGGACAGATATTGCATAAAACATAGGGTCAGTTCTCCAAGAACACATAGTAATACTTAATGTGTATTCACCTAACAACAGAGCACCAAACTACCTGAGGAAAACTAGTGAAGCTGTCGGGAAAAATAGGTGAATCCACTGTATGGTCAGAGGTTTCCACTTCCCATCAGAAAAGGAGAGAGCCAACACATAGAAAACCAGTAAGGACCCAGGTGAAGGCAACAACATCATCCATCAACTGGCTGTCATTGACGTCTACACACTACTTCTCCAATGACAACAGAACACACATCCGTCTCAGGCTCATGTGGAACATTGACCAAGAAAGACCACATTCTAGGTGGTAAAATGCAGCTTCACATATTTAAACAACAGAAGTCATATGATGTCTGCTTTCCGTCCACACTGGAAATCAGAGCAGAGAGATAAGTGGAAAATCCCCAAATACAAGGAGATAAAACAAACTCTTCTAATGAACACATGGTCAGAGAAGAAATCTCAGGAGAAATTAAAATATAATTTGAGCTAAATGAAAATTAAAAGCTATGAAGCTTGTGTGATGCATTTAAAACAATGCTTAGGGGGAAATGTAGAGTGTTGAGTACAAGTATGAGAAAAGAAGAGAGATTTAAAATGAAACATTGACGCTTCTACCAGGGAGAACTAGACACAGAGAGTAAGTTAAATCCAAAGTAAGCAGAATAAAACACTAAGAATAAAGCATAAATCAGTGAAGTTGAAAGCAGGAAGTCAACAGAGAAAAATCAATGAAACTAAAAGCTTGTTCTTGGAAAAAACAATCAATAAAATCCAGAAGCTTCGTGAGGCTATGTGAGAAAGAGAGAGAACAGACCCAGGGGAGCTGGGCAGGTTCTGGTCTTAGGACATGGTGGTCTTCCAGATTCTGATCTCTGATCGCAGCCTTCATTCATTCATTTGTTCATTCAGCAAAAGCTGTGATATTATAGGAGGTGTCATTTTTCTCACATAAAGCTTAAATTATGAGTCTGCTCAATGAAATCATAATTTCACTCCTGAGCCTTGGGGATTGGCACAGCAAAGCTAATGAGGGAATTGATACAGCTAATGAGCTGTATCCAGTTGATTGTGTTTGTGGAGAACAGAAAAGGCACAATTACAGATGCATTTATGGATATTCTGAACTTCAGTTATCAATTTCTGGCTCTTTCATTCCTTTCATTTTATTTCATTTGCACCACCAAAACCCTTTACTGAGATCCACATGGAAAACAGTAAGCTGACAATAACACATGCCATTTCAATCAATATGGCCTCAAAACCCTAGAAATTTATCATCTTTTCTAATGGAAAGCATATTACAACTTGTAAACAGGAAAGAAATGTTATCCTTTGTTTGGATTTCTGTTGTGTTTTATTTTATTATTTTTTAACCAAAAATACCTATTTATTATTCTAAGAGAAGAGAATTCAAGACATAACAGGTTTTTTTATAAATAATATGGTATTATTTTTTATTTTATAAATAAAGCGGTGTTATTTTATAAATAATACATATAAGCAATAGCTTGCTGTAGTCCCGTTTGATACAAACATACCATTTCATATTTTATATATTACCTAAATACAAATGTACAATTTGTGCATTTCATGGAAAGTCTTTGTTTTCATTTTATGTAAGAATATTACAGAAAATATTATTTTAAAAGGCAAAGTGACTTTTCCATAGGCAGACCCTGACTAATGTAAAGTGTATATTCTGATACTAAGATTCTGTTGTGTTTTATACAGAGATGTGTGGAAGTCCAAGAAATTGGTCTAGGTAGTGGTAAAAAGAAAACAGAATATTATAGCAATACAGATAGCTATGGTCCATAAATACATATCACACATTTATACTTCATGGAACATCATTTTAGGACCTGGCCACAAAAGATATGGACAGGAACATAATCAAGGTGCGTGTCTGTCTGTGTGAGCTGAAAAAAAGCAGTTTTCACTCAAATATCTCCCTTTAGAATTCAAAGAAGAATTTTTTAACCAAGTAGTCTTCTTCTATGAGGAATATAGCATATTATGAGGTTGAAGATGAAATTAATTTTCTCTCTAAAAAAATAACAGTGACATAACCATGGAGCAGCCAACAGTGGTCTCAAATGGGTCAGTCCCGTAGTAGAGAAAATGAACCGCTCTCAATAGCTATTCTTTTGTGTTCTAGTTCCAAGTCACATTTAAGTAAAAGCAAAAGAAGAAGAAGAAGAAGAAGAAGGAGAAGGAGAAGGAGAAGGAGGAGTTAAAAAATATTTTCTATAGCAGGTTTCATCAGGGGTGATATGAGAAAAATTAAATCAAAAATGATTTTATGTTTTCTACAACATTCAGATGATTAAATATTAAATTACTTTCAAAAGTATCTGAACTCTGAGACTCATGTAATTTTGCTAAGTGCTTTATTTACATCTTATTTCAGATGAGTTTATTAGGGAAATTTTCCAACACAGGCGACAGCGACTCGTGAACGACACCCAACCCGCAATTACTCAGACAATAACAGGCTCTTCTAGCATATTTGCTTCCTGAGCAGAGGGTAGGTGAGAAGCACAGATTGCTCAGAGTGAATCATCTAAGGTGACTACCGTTTGCCTCATGATTCATCTCATCTTGTTCTAACAGACTTTGGTGATCTTTGACCCCAGTTTTGGTTTAGTGTTTCCTTTCTGCTACACAAGAGTCCCAGTGTAGGCTCAAGGTCCCATGCTGCTTTTGCTCATGGGTATTTATTTGTTTTGGCAGAGACAACAGAGAAATCATATAGTGTTTCCTTAGCTACTTTCAGAGTGGAAAGAATCTTACAGATTTAAGTAACTCATCCCTCCTTGACATGGAAATCTTGCCAGAAGGAGCAACTCAGGATTTGACCAAGAACTCGGTACATTCTCTGATTACTCTGGATATCACCACTGCCCCTTGCGATATGGAATTAGCACCAGGATGTGTGGGGTGCCAGGAAGACTTATCTCTTCCCTTAAGGAAGGGATTCCTTCCCTGAAGCAATGCATTGATACAGCCTCTCATCACAGGCTCAAAATCATCAAGAATCACAGAGAAATTCAGGCAGCTTCATAGAAGAGTGTCTTAGGGGTGTCAGAGCCCAAGGCAGGGAGAAAGGTGGCCCCAAGGATGGACATCTGGAAGCTTCGAGTTGCAGCCCGGGCAAACGAGGGAGGTGTCCAGGTACAGTAATGGGCAATCGCTGACAGATGGAGGATTGAGCATGTTAGCAAATATGACTTAGCAAGTATCATATTACTAATATCTTAGCAGATACATGGAAGTGAAGGGAGCCAGGTTTCTCAGTGTTGGAGACCAGAACAAACACTGTGGTGCTGGACTAAAACCAGTGCTCCTGGAATGATGTCACAGATTTCAATATAGACCGACAGGTCAGTAGGAATGGCTAGATAGATGATGCAAAAATGTATCTTACATACATACATGATTGCGCATTACACCCATACATAGAATTCTTTCTCCTGTTAGGGCTTATGGCAGTGAAAACCCAGGAGCCCGGAGCTCCCTGGGATCATCACTTTCACATGAGTTCTCCATTAAAATGAACCAAGGCTCCCTGGAGAGACGGAAAGTACACAATGAGCCTGGGACGTCTTGTGCCAGGAGGCAGGAAAATGCTCGAGTAGAGACGGAAATGTCAGAAAGACACAGAACCCAGCTCACTTGTAGGCTTTCACAGGACAATTCAAAGACAAGTTAGCCATCAGAAGTAATGACAAGGAAGAACTTTAACCTTTTGAAGAAAATAGGAACTAAGAGTCCATATTTATTTAATAAATGAATAATTGAAAATTCAATGAGAAATGATACTTTCAGATACTTAGTGAGCAAAGACCCATAAAACATTGATTAATTGAAAAGCAATCAAAGTCATTTTAGCACAGAAACTGGAAGGCACCTGGACTGAATGATGGAAGGGAAGGTTGGCACATGTCGCCTGCAGGGACAGAAGGAGAACTGGACATCTCCTGAGATACTCCCATCAAAGGTGGTATTATGAAGAGACTGTCTTTTTTCCACTGCATATTTTTTCCTGTTTTGTCAAAGATTAATTGACCATAGAGTTGAGGGTCCATATCAGGGCTCTCTACTCTGTTCCACTGGTCTATGTGTCTGTTTTTATGCCAGTACCATGCTGTCTTGGTGATCACAGCTTTGTAATAAAGCTTGAAATCAGGTAAGGTGATGCCGCCAGCTTTATTTTTGTTTTTCAACATTTCCTTAGCGATTCGGGGTCTCTTCTGATTCCATACAAATTTTAGGATTATTTGCTCCAGCTCTTTGAAGAATGCCGGTGGAATTTTGATCGGAATGGCATTAAAAGTATAGATTGCTCTAGGGGCGTTAGAGAGGAGTAGGGAATTTGGGTAAATTGGAAGGGGAGGTGAACCATGAGAGACTATGGACTCTGAAAAACAGTCTGAGGGGTTTGAAGTGGCGGGGGGGGTGGGAGGATGGGGTACCAGGTGGTGGGTATTATAGAGGGCACGGCTTGCATGGAGCACTGGGTGTGGTGAAAAAATAATGCATACTGTTTTTCTGAAAATAAATAAATTGGGAAAAAAAAAGGTGGTATTATGGAAGAAACCCAGGTTGAGGGACTCTCCACAAAAAACTTGTTCTCTAATGTCCCAAAGCACCAAGGTCAGAATGGGCAAGGGAAGACTGAGGAGCCACTCCAGACGGAAGGACCCTGAGGACTCGTGACGACGCCTCAGGCGATCTGGCTGCTGCCACAGAGCACCACAGACTGGGGACCTTAGGCAACAGATACCGACTTCTCACAGCTCTGGAGGCTGGAGGCCCAACGTCCTGGCTCCATCAGATTCACTGTCTGTTGAGAACCTTCCACTTGGTGCAGACAGCCCTCTCTCTGTGCCCTCACATGGCAGGTGGGATGAGGGGGCTCTCTGGGGTCTTGTGGAAGGGCACTATTTTAAGAGTGACTAACCAAAAGGGTAAAATCACTGATGGATTCTTCACATTAAAATGGGATTCATGGAACTAATCTCGTGGGTGGGCTCCAGGAGTTGGGAACACTTGAGTAATACAGGCAAGATGCATTTGCGCTGTAGTGGATAAAGGGTGTCTGTTAAGTCTTCAAGTTTCCCTGGAGTCAGTGACCATCAGACTAGGCTGAGTTCTACAAGAGAAGGGTCAGTGTCAATGCCGTTCACCCTTCTACATTGCCCTCTGGTTCTGAATGCCTGCATACACAGTGTCCTCCAGATGTTAGTCATCTTGGTCATTATGGTGTCTTCTCCAGGGGAAGTGGATCACCCGTCCTGGTAGTAAAGGAGTAACACAAAAGATTTCATGCAGTAGAAGGATAGAGAATGTCCTTGTCACACTGACCCATGTGAACCTAGGATTAAAGTCAGTCTGGCAGCTGGAATGCCTGGGTGGCTCAGTTGGTTGGACGGCTGCCTTCGGCTCAGGTCATGATCCCGGAGTCCCGGGATCGAGCCCCGCATCGGGCTCCCAGCTCCATGGGGAGTTTGCTTCGCTCTCTGATCTTCTCCTTGCTCATGCTCTCTCTCACTGTCTCTCTCTCAAATAAATAAATAAAATCTTAAAAAAAAAAAAAAAGCCAGTCTGGCAGCAGGACCTTTGCTTCTTTGGAACATCCTCCCACAACCTGTACACCAGCCCTGGACGCTCCCCACGGGCAGACTTACGCCCCCGCTTCGGCTCTTTCCCTCCAGCCATTTCCATAGTCTTGTACAGATATTTGTGGGCTGGTTTTTACCTTGTCCTTGTTTCTTCCTGTTCCCTGTTTTCTTACTCCATTTTCCGGCACGCTGGTCTATGTCCACACAACTCTGCCCCTCATGCCTCGACCCTCAGATTCGACCCCACTTTCCAAGCCTCCAAGCTACGAACATTTCCCACATTACCCCCATGAAACAGTCGGGGGCACAGCTCATCCATCTCCTAAAATGTCTCCTGTTTTCCCCACGTTACCCCTATTCACCCTCTTATACAAGATTAAGACACAGATTAATTTTTTTGTGACTAATAAACCTAAGTGAAGGTCCTTTTAATCACGTTCAAGAAGGAAACAAACGTCTTACACGAAGCATCATCCACGTTACAATTTACTACTCAAAAAGTGGACACCGAGATTAGAGGTATGTTGGCCTGAAGTTTGGATGACTAGTAAGGGAAATGAAGAGCATCTTTGTCGCATCCTGCTTCTTCAAAATTGTCACAAAATACATTTCTCTGCCCTATTTTATTTTTAACATATCAATTCTAAGGGCTAGATATGGATTCGACTCTTTGAAGTACATCCCTGTACTTCTCTTAAAACGGCATTGTCTAGAAATAACGAATTCCAACAGTATCAGTTGGTCTACAATGAGTTTCATCATAATAATTATTTCATTTAGCATTATTGTTGTTAGTATTATGAATTTTTCACATCTTTGTACATCTTTTTCATTTTCTAATTATTTGCTATGTGTGCTTTTATCTTTGTCGTCTCAAAAATTACAGAAAACAATGATAACGAACTCATCAGTTTGCATTGTTCACACTTACATTAAAATTTCTATGCCATGTTCAATTGCTATCCATAACAGGGTCTGACACAAAAATTATATTTTTGCACACATGTTGTTCACATCATTTCCCATACTCATAAGTCGCATTGACTCACCACATTATGCTATAATGTCATCGCCCTTAGTTATTCTCTCTCACTTGCTCCTTTTCTGTGTCCCCCAACTTAGTGTAACCTAAAAATCAAACCAATGCAATAGCTGAGTAAAACGTTTCTTGTCAGTGTCTTCAGAGGCTCTTCTTTCCTGAGCCCATTACTGGTAATAATTATAAACCCTCCTTTCTAGATAAATGTATGCAATATATTTTTAAGAAGCTAATTCAAAATGTGCATTTGGTTTTATAAACTCTCACTGCTTTTCCACCGGAGGCATCTGCTGAAATCACAGCAGACCGTCTGGGGCATGTGAGGGGTTTCCTGCCTGTGCAGAGGCGCTCCTGGGACCAGGTGACTCAGCGGCACACCTGAGGACCTCGGGCATCTTCAGCACCTGGGTCAGCTCCACTCTGAGGAGCACCCACCTCACTGTGGGACATGTAAAGTCCGCGTGGGCAGAGCCGTGGCCGTGAGGGACAGTGTCTGGGCCGTGTCTCGAAACACGGAGACACTGGGTGCGCCAAAGCCAGAGGAGAAGGTGTCCGCCGATGAAAGGTCGGCACTTCCCAAGGCCGGGCTCTTATCGACTGGTGTCTCCCTCCCAAGCACATTTTAATCCAATGTATATACTGTGACATCCCCTCTCCATAGCTCACGTGACACACGGGTGACTCAGTTGTGCATTTACGCCCACAGGAGAGAGGTACCTAGGAAAATAGAGCTTTGGTGGAAGAAAACTCGGTCGCATCATACGTCTCTTGCATAGCGTGCAAAGCAGTGTCACGTGTGTCTTTTCGGCGGCTCCTAATGTGGAGGTAAGTCCTCATGGAGATCACTGTCCATTTGGGGTTTAATTTCCTGCATGGCAGGAAATGCTGAGGAATATTCAACTTTAAGGCAAACTGATCTCTGGGTTTTAGTACTGCCTGTTTGCTTCCCAGAGAGGGAAGGGCAGCAGGTGGGTTTCCATCGGATCCGCCCAGAGTCACGGGAGTCCCTGTCTGAGAACATCATGTCATGTGATCGAGGGTTGAGGGGTCTAGGTTTCCAGCTCTAGCCTAAACTGGCGAATTTCTAATATCTGAGAAAAATATATATATTGACTAATATTTGATTTTTTAAAAACATCTACATGTTTTTTAAATGGAAGCATGGGAGTATTTAGGGATCTGACCGATGCTATGCTGAAGTCTTTCTTGTTCATTGTGGTTTCAGGCTGAGGCAGTGGGAATGAGGTTCTAGTTGCTAGAATGTTAACAACACAGCAAGACAATAACAGAGAAACATACCATTTTTAACCGCACACTGTTGCCTTTAAAACATATCTTTATTGCTCACTGGCAATACGGAAATATTTTTTAATTCAGCAATTTAGCAATTTGCTTGTGTTCGGGTTGTGTAGAGTCACCGGAGCAGCACCAGAAATTACTTTTCTTTGTTCTCCTGAATAGCTGAGGTTGGAAATCCCAGGATAATGGATCTGGCATTCTCAGGGTTTTCCTTCAGGCGCTTTTCTTTCAGGCAAAGTCACATACGTGTGTGTAAGAAGTCGTTCAGGGTAGACGACATTCTCCTGTTAAAACGTGAAGGATTTCAATCCCTCCAAACTGCCTCTGGCCCTTGTTTATCCTGCCAAGGGCTTGATTCCCCACCCGCCCTCCAACACGTTTGATGTCACGCACGGGCATCGGGGCCGCACCCTAACCGAAGAGTCAGGAGAACCCACACGTTCATGTGAGTGGAGTGCTCTCCTGGGCACGTGAAAACTAGACCAGATGCCAGGCATGGGCTGGTGAAGCCTGAGGGCTCGAACCCTATCTGCCCAGGAGGGGCTTCCTACTCACTCTCCTGCGTATGGTAATTAGTAGAGAAATACTTTCTGGAGAAAAAGCATCTTCTCTGCTTTGCACCTGATGCACTTTTGCACGCACTCTTACCACCTGATGCAGGTACGAGCTCCTCGAAGATCTGGAGGGCCCCTCACACCCCTGCCCACCCAATCCCCCAACTACATCAGGGGCTCGGGACACAGTGAATGCAACTCGGTGTGGGTCCAGTTCTGAATAGCAAACTTCTTTTCTGTTCTAAAGATTTTATTTATTTACTTGTGAGAGAGAATGAGAGCACAAGCAGAGAGAGCAGAGGCAGAGGGGGAAGCAGACTCCCGCTGAGCAGGGAGCCTGACACAGGGCCCCATCCCAGGACCCCGGGAGCCTGCCCTGAGCCAAGGCAGACGCTTAACACCTGAGCCCATCAGGTGCCCCAAAATGGCAAACTTCTTAATGAGTTTATCCACCAAGGGATACAGATTTGTATCTGTACAAGTGTTCCAGAATTCAAAAATGAATATTCATTGAGAAATGAATAAAGAATTTACGAAATATTTAAATTGGGCACATTAAATATGCAATTAGACATGCCCTTCAATTCTATTGACTGTGTCATTGATGCAGGTGGTTTTAATTGTCTTGTGCAGAGCTCTTATCTCAAAGAAAGGTCTCCCCGAGTACCGAGGACTAGTCTGCACGGGAACGTGGCCTATGGGCACCTCATTATATGCCATATTATCTGATTATATGTGATGTGAGCATCTCACCTTCCATCTGCTAATTTTTTCTTTGAACTCACTTCCAGGAGTATGTGTTCCCCTCCTATAAATGCTACCTCTTCAGATGAGAAATACTGCTGTTTCCTGTCGTATTGTTCTACCAAACAGTAGACACACGCAGGCAAGGGACTTGGCAGAATCCTATCCCTAAATGTACAGTATTAGCAGCTTGTTTTGAATTTAGAGTGACTTTAGGTGACCAGAGGTCTTGTTCCATGGTGTCCCCGACTTGGATCAGTGTCATTTTGGTTCTCACCTGTCAGCGTGAAAAGCGACAGACGAGGTGACTAGTTCGGTATTTTTCTCGCTGTAACGTAATTGTAGACCAGGGTCAAGACAGTGCGATCAAAGCCGGCTGTGTGACCGTGAAAACAGGCGGCTGCCACTGAGTTTGCTGAGATACTAAGAAATGGCTCTTTAATGTCGATCTCTCTCCTTTGGAAGCTCTTAGGAAGAATTTGTGTGATTTAAATTCCAAGCTCGTGTTCAACAGGCAAGAGAAAAGCGACTACAGTTGGTGATCCGGATACACAGTACAAGTTAGCGTCCCAGGGCTCCATGTGTGGCAGGACGGTCTGGGAGGTCGCAGCGTGGGGCGATGGGGCAGTGTGGGCACGTGGAGGGGGGCAGGGCCTCGGCTGACAAGGACAGGCGTCATGTGTAGGTCTCACCTGAGCTCTGAAACGGACGGCTGAGGGAAACGGCGTGTTTCATTTCTGGGTGGTTATTTCCTACACTGCACACCGTGGCGACCCTGTGCACAGAAACCGCCTCTGGGAGGCAGAGGTGTGGACAGGGGGTCATAACACCTTGAGCGCGGTCTGCGAAGCTCCCGGACACGGCAGCAGGGACTCCTCTCTGACCACAGCCAGCCGCCTCCCGCTGCTGGCCGGCTTTGCTCTTAGCTGTGTGTCTCCGGCTGCGGCACAGGCGTGTGCCTACTCTGTCCTGTATCTCCTGACAGCCGCGGCCATTCAGACCAGATTTCAGTGCACACAGCCAGGAATCATCCTCTCCAACTCAATGGGAACCTGTGGTCAGAGATCATAAGACGTGCTTTCTTATAATGTCAGTATTCTACTGTCTGTCAAAATCAGTTACTTTATAAATAACCTTGTAAGGTTCTTAAATATGTGTGTGTATTTATATATATATGCATATATTTTTTAAGATTTATTTATTTTACAGAGAGAGAGCAGAGGGGGAGGGGGCAGAAGGGGCCTGTGCTAAGTGCAGAGCCCAGCAGCAGACTTGATCTCACAATCCTGAGATCATGACCTGAGCCAAAACCAGGAGTCAGTAGCTCAACCCACTGAGCCGTCCGTCCAGGCAACCCTTGAACATATATTTAAAGAAACTTCCTTTAAGGAATTGGGAAAACCTTTTTAAAATGCTATCTCATTGTGTTTTTGTTTTGTTTCACTTAGTATTATGTTATATTATATTATATTATATTATATTATATTATATTATATTATATTTACCCAGGGTTATATTTAAACATTATTTGATTTAATGCATCTCATTTATGCTTGTTAAGGCTGAAAAGCAGATACAAATTTGCACATGGGTTTTCTGTTTCTAAAAAAGTAGCTCAGGGAATTTTTAATTCTCACGTCAGAGGTTTGGACGCTTTGGGGACACCTGGGTGGGTCAGTTGGTTCCGTGTATGACTCTTGATTTCAGCTCTGGTCAGGATGTCGGGGCCGTGAGCTCAAGCCCAGATGGGCTTTGCACCCGGCATGGAAGCTACTTAAGATTCTTTCTCCCTCTCCCTCTGTTTCTCCCTCTCAAAAAAGAAGTTTAGATGGTTTGGACTGAACCCAAATGAAATTTTAAATACCTTCCTCATCTGGCACTGAGTCTGCTTCACGGCACCTTCAGCTGTTCGGGGGCACCTGGGTGGTCCACCAGTTTGTCGGCCAACTCTTGGTTTTGGCGCAGCTCATGATCTCAGGGTCCGGGGAAGGCGCCCTGCATCTGGCCCTGTGCTCGGAGGGGGTCTCCTTGAAGATTCTCTCTGTCTGTTCCCTCTGCCTGTGCCCTGCCTCTGGCTTGTGCGCCCGCTCGCTGTCCCTCCTGCTGTCTTGTGAGCACAGAGAGCACAGAGAGAGACAACTCCCCCGACTCTAACTAGACACACTAACTAACTGGCAGACCCACTACCAGCGAAAGAGGATGATGGTTTGCCCCATACTATAATTTTAAATATGACATGAGTTTTCTTCTCTGGAAAAGTTGTGTGTTTTGTACACCTAGGGATCCCTGCACGTGACTGATTGCCCCACGGCCCCGGCACTAGACCTGCGTCAGCTCCCTTCACTCCGGCCCGGTCACGTCCAATCCTTAGTGAACATCAGGCCCCCTGTAGACTGGCGTGACACGGTCACAGCAGCAAAGCGAGGGAGACGGGGTTTTCTGCTTCAGCGCGTGGGGCCCGCCCTTGAGACAGAGACCGCAGCTGAGGGGGGAACGTGAAGGCTGGACTCAGGGCAGTATTGCAAACAGCTTCATCGACGGAGCGTGTGGCTGAAGCTGTTAAGTGTCGCTCTTGACCATTAGGGCACAGGACAGCTTTGGCGCTCACGGACCTCATGGTGAATTAAAGTTCCCTACGTGACCGTCTATTCAGTACGGTTCAGAGTTCCACAGGTCACAGGCACCTACACGCACGCGACATTGGTTTTCTCCTGGTTTCTAGGAAACAGGCCCCGGCTTGAAGTTGTAGGAGTTCAGATCCTGCTTCCAAACCTGCCGTTTCTCAAAGCCTGCCTAATGCCAGTGTCCTCACAGCGGGAACGAGGCAGTGACATCTGTCCAGTCCACCTCCCAAGAGTAACGGGAAGACTAAAATAGAAAGTGTTGGAAACACTTGAAACTACGAAGGGCTTTGACAAGTCTCTCTTATCATTACTCTTTCAGTAAAATCCTATGTGTCTGTCCTTTCCGGAGCTCTAGTTCCAGATACTTTCAGAGCCCTACAACATGTTGTATAGGTGAGGGGCGCCTGGGGGCTCCGTGGGTGAAGCGCCTGCCTTCAGCTGAGGTCACCATCCCAGGGTCCTGGGATCGAGTCCCGCATGGGGCTCCTTGCTCAGCGCGGAGCCTGCTTCTCCCTCTCCCTCTCCCCTCCTCACGCTGATTCCCTTCCTCTCTCTCTCTCTCCCAAGCAAGTAAATAAAATCTTTTAAAAATTAAAAAAAAGATAAAAAAGATATTTTACAGGTGAGAAAGAACACAAAACCGCAAATGATAAAAGGAAGGCAAAACAATAGTGTTTTTTAAGAGGAAAATGTTACCCACAGACTTAAGGCAGAAATCTGAGGCCTGGAAAGAGGAATATATATGAATCTCATGTTTCTAAATACTTGGGAGAAGCTTGACTAACTGACACAAACATTAATGAACATTTTTTTATTAATACAAAAGAAGCATTCGTTTTCATCTTGCTTCTCTGTAGTAAATTACATTTATTAGTGGCGATATGCCAAAGCCTGTGTCCCAGGCCTTGGCAGTATAATCAGGATCTCTCGGCTGCCGAATCGACCACCTCGTTGAGAACCCTTCCTGCCTGTTCATCTGTTTCTGAAGAGAGAGATACATATTTTTACTAGTCCAGTTAAAACCTAGTTATAAAGATCCAAAATATGGGATTGGACATTGTATAACATCTTTCAAGCAGAAAACATTCGTGTAATTAAAACAACAACGAAAAAGCCTTAGAGCCAATGTTCTGCAGGTGTGTTTGGCTAAACACCAAGGTTCTGAGAAGGGCTACTCCGAAGCCGTCACCGCTGTTTTGTTGACGGGCAACCTAAGGACAGAGAAGTTTGAATGACCCCAGGCCTTCCTGGACCTGGACGAGAGTTGTGGACAAACTGTCAGAGGACATGGATGTCCATTTTCCGGACCGACCTCCAGTCCCACCGGCGTCCTGTACTTCCAACAGGACAAGAAGGAGCGCAGGGCCAGGAAATCAGGAACCTTCTGAGGAGCAGACAGCTGACAGTGCGGCCCTTGCCAAACAATCCACAGGGCCGGGGTCAAGTGTCAACAGAACGCGATGACATTTTACTTTGAAACGTCTCCTTGAAGGACGGGCGCTTACAGACAGGAAGTGGTCCTGTGTCACCGTCCTTGTTAAGCACGTCTGTTGGAAACGCCAGCCGGCTGGGTGGCTCTGGCAAGGGGCTCGTGGTTCAGGGACCTCGTCTCAACATTCGTCAGCACCAAGCTGGACTACGGGCCCTCGCCTGACGTCCCCTGGCCTCTCAGGGCCTCTGCAGCTGTCTTTCGGAGGCGGTTTCCCCGCCACCGACTGGGCGCTCTCTGGTCACATCCTTCAGGCTCCGTCCCCCAGCCGGGCCACGTCCTGCAGGAAGCCGCCTGCGGAAGGACACCGCCCACTGCGGGGAGACCTTTGTCCGTCCCCAAGAGCTGCCCCGTCTGCCTCCTGCACTCGGGCGTGGACTCCTGATTCACGGGAAAAAAGAGTTTCCCCTGTGCCATTTAGGGTAAGAATTTACCTCCTTTCTCCTGTGATGACCCTGTGGTCTCTTTTATATTCCTGGTCCTTGGGGCACACTTTGCTCACAAATGTCGTTTGGTTATTAGCGACTGAAAAAAAGGATAAAAAGTCTTTTTAAGAACGATTATGAGGTAGTTTATGGGATAAGTTTATTATGAGATGAGTTTAAAATGGATCTAGATCTTTTCTGGAAAACATTACATGATAAAGTGTATAAAAAATTCTAAGTAGTCCAAAACAGCAAAGACTACTTTTTTTTTCTTTTTTACTAATTGGTCTCTTTAAACAATGGAACCAGGGAAAAGGACACTCTATTTTCCTGAAAATGTCCACTTTAGTTACTCGTGTTTGATATTTATTCCATCTTGGTACTCGTCGGTGCAAAGAACAGCGGCACTTTGGCAGCGCGGGGAATCGCGCCCGTAGGTGCCTTCGGGGCTTGGATCAGAGAAACATGTCTTTGCAGTTAAGTACCCACGATGTGTGTTTTGCTGCTCTAGAAATATAATTTTACTTTTGGGGAAACGTTAAATTTCTTGAGAACATGGCGAGTAGCTCCTGACACCCTCGGACAAGGCGTGACGGACGCTCAGCCCACTTTTCGGCACAGGCAGGGAGTTCCCGTCACCGTTGCAGGATGAGCAACGGAGAAAAGTTTCACTGGGAGTCAAAACTCGGCCTTTACCTTGCGGGGCGGGAGCTCCCCGTACTTTAACCACCAGACTTAGTATTAGCGACGACGGGTAAGGAAGGTCCCGTATGCGAGGGAGCAGCAGCTTCTGGACTCCCCGTAGGGGTGGGGGCGGCCACACCCTGCGTGCTGGGCTGCTGCTTTGGCCGTGGGGGACAGAAATTACGACTGCTGTGGAGTCAGGGCTCTCTGACTTTTGTGACAAAGAAGCAAACTGAAAGCAGAACCCAGGAAACCACCAGGAAAGTACCCTGGGGTGTGCTGCCGGGCATTTAGTGCAGTTTGGTCCATGAATCATAATTTGGGGAAGATTACTCTGCGGGAAGCATGGGTGTCTTGCTTCTGGCCCCAGGAATTCCACTGATCCCCTGTCTTTCGGCAAGTCAGCAGCCCTCTGTGAGTGTTGTGTCTTAAACCGTAATATGAGGAATTCATGTTAGAATTAGCCCATCTCTGGGTTCCTTTTAAGTTCCTTTTAAGTTTAAGAATGTAAAGATCACACCCCTTGAATCAGGGAGAAGGCATCTCTGAAGTACAAAGCACAGGTGTCTGCTAGTCCTAATTTCCACATCTTCTCGGTAGCTTGGGACCATCACGAGAAAGGGGGGATGCTTTGCTGTCCTGTCTGCGATATTTTCAATGCAGAAGGCACAGTGGTGAAATGCTGGAGGGAGAGAGTTGGCCTTGGTCCATGTCTAGGTTTCCAGATGCCGCTGGTGAGTCACCTCCCCCTGAGTGTCTCTGCGCCGTGGCAAGGAAACACGCACCCTGGAGTCGCACACGGACTGAAACAGACCCTTGCTGAGGGCATTGGTCGGCACCGTGAGTGCTCGGGCGCAGTGCGGGCTCAGGAGCCGCCGGCACGGGTGGGACAGCTGCCCCACGCTGAGTGGCCTCTGACATCTCACGCTTCCTGCGCTGCTAATGATTTTTAGTACAATGTATCCAACACTGATCATAAGTATTCGGGACAATCTTCTACTTAATGTATATTTATCTCCAATGCCTTTTCCATTTCTCCCCAACAAGAGGTCGAGTCAGAGGGTGCAGGTGTCATTTGTGAGAAATACTGGCGTGGGCACCCCTAGGCAGTGCCAGAGGGGAGGGCCAGCATCGCATGTGGGCAAGGCTGCTTTGGCCCCAGATCTGCAGGATGAATTATGGCAGGTGACCTGGAGCCCCAGCAGCTGCAGCTGGACTCTGGACCCCCATGGTGGGGGAGGGCAGGGCGGGGCAGGGCGGGGCACCCACGAGGATTTGCTGCAGCTACTGTTTCCCAGTTCCACAGTTTCCTTTGGTCATTTTCTAGAACTTTTGCCTCCTGTTGAGCTGGTCCACTTGGTGTTCGTTTCGGGCCCTACTGGGGATGTTGATTATTCATGATGCTTCTTTAAGATCCTCTCCAGACCATCCCGGTTTCTGATGTCTCTTGCGTCCACTTCCCTGATGGAGTTTCTCGTCCAGTCATGGCCTCGCCCGCTGCTGGTGGGAAGACTGAGGTTCGACGGTAGCCTGGCCTTTCAGGCTGTTCCATGAGGGGCTCTGGCTCCTCCTCGGCTGTTCTGCTGCGGCTGGCACACCCCGGCGAGGGTCCACGGCAGCTCCTGCGCTCTGCGTGGACCGTCCTCTGGCGCTTCTGTTGCCAGAGCTCTTGGTGCTTTGTTCTTCTGGGGCCACGAGGGTCCCTCGGAATCTCGGCAGGGGCCGCTGCTGGATGCGAGATCCTTCCCTGGACCTCCAGAGGACACTGGGTACCCCGATGCCTACTGCCGAGGACGTGGGGACACAGATCGGCTCCCGTGTGGTCAGACCTCACCCTGGCACCCAGCTGCGGCCACCCGGGCCTGCCTGGATCAGCTCTGAGGGCTCCCCAGTCTCCCTACTGGGGCTCCCCTTCCTGGACCTTCGGCCGGAGACAACAGGCTTGTGCTCATTTCATTTGCACAGGCCCCTTGGTGGCTCGGGGCGGAAGGACCAAGAACTCTGGGGACAGAAAGGAGACCCAGGAACTCACCACATTGTTGCACAAATGCTGGGTCCCTGCGTCTCCTCTGCTCTGGCCTGTGGCCCTTCAGGGTCCTGGTGACAGACTCCACAGGTGTGTAGTCATATTTACAGGGAGGCAGCAGGGCAGAGGGAGTCTGTGCTCCAGAAACCTCCTACGACCCATTCACATTTGTCAAAACCCTCTGAGTCACGTCGAGGGAAAGGTCAAATCGTAACCAGTTATGCTGTTGGGTTCCCGGGGGCAGTTTACTTTCTGGAGCTTCTGACGCGTGATTTTCATGCGGAGAGGTTCACTGATGACATGAAATTCCATCTGGCAGGTGGAGGTAGAACCAAGGAACCCTGGCACGCGGCATCTGGTGCTGCACCCATCACGTGCTGGCACAGCGCCGTGGGCCGGAGAGCTACAGAAATGGTTCAGTCCTCTGCAACACCCTCGGGCCCAGGACAAGCGTATCTTGCATCAGAGCCTCGGGTCAGGAGAAGAACTGCCTTTTTACCCTTCACATTTAATCCATGGTCTTCTCTGACAGGCATTACCTCAAGCACCTGAGTGTGCTCAGAACACGTAGAAAGTCGGTGTTATTGTTCCCATTTGACAGATGAGAAGGCAGACAGCTGAAACACTGGGCCAGAACTTGGTGGACTCAAGATCTGAACCAGGGTCTTCAGACCCCGAAATCATAGAATGGCTTCCTTATGGTTTGGTCTTCAGTAATTACCCATAATTCTGCAAAACCCTAAAAACAAGTCTTGGAATTCGATAAGCAGAATTACCAGAAAATTCCATCCATTTCCTGGGAAAAGAGAAAGGGCTAAAGCTGATTTTATGAAAAACTGAAAAATCCTTCAGGAGCCGTTTTCTTCCCTGCACCAGGTCTTGGTTCCCTGAACTAGACTAAGTGCTCCAAGATGGTAAAGTGGGGAGCAGAGGATGGATTTAAGGCCAGGTCCCCTCAAACTGTGGTTTGCATAAGAACCAACTGAAAGGCTGTTAAGCTTTTAGATTCCAGGTCCCACCCCCCGAGAATTGGCCAAAGTTGACCAAGGGCAGGGCCGTGAGAATCCATGTTTTCTTGAGGAATCCAAGGTAATGGGCAATCCAGACTAGAAACTTTGAGAAGCTCTGCTCTGGGATTCGAAGCCAAGAGGTTTCTATCCAGGATGCAATTCATCCAAACTTAAATTTAAAATTAAAATATTGAAATAAAAACAGGATTTGTGGTAAGCATTAAAGCAAAATGAAAGTTTTTAATTTCTTATGTGCATGCCATGGGCACTGTCTTTGGAACACCACAGCTATAATTAATGTATTCCTAATGGGTGGACAAAACGAACAGATGTTGAGGCTCACTTGACCTTTCCGTTGTGTTCAAAGCCAATTTCAGCAAGTTTCCGAGTAGAGTCGCATCGGGCTTACACTTGGACTCCAGCTGACGTGCTGTGGGCTGTCCGTGCAGGTCACGTGGGCCACAAAGGAGAGACACCACAGTCCAGCCCCACACCTGCCCTGTTTCTGACCAACCAGCACTGCCTGCCCAGCCCCCGTGGGAGACAGGATCCCACCGGGTCAGAGTTGGTGGTCCCCTCTGTGGCTTCTGTCTCCGAATGTCTTCTCCTCTGCCTCTCGTCCATGTAGTTTTGGAATGTGGGTGAGGTCGGGAGCCCACCGCCAAGAAAGAATTCTTGAGACATCGTTGGTGCACAAAAAGGTGATTTTACTAAAACACAGGGACAGGGCCCTTGGGCAGAAAGGGCAGCCGCCTGCCGTTGTGAGGGCTGGCTGGTTATACACTCCAGAGCTGGGGACTTACGGAAAAAGGGAGGTTGTTCTAAAGGACTCTCACCTTCTGAAGAAGACCCGCAGGGTGCTGGAGGCCTGGCTGTCTTCAGGCTTGGACTGTTTTCCCCCTCGCGGAGCATCAACATGAAGACAGCTGGGAGTCTCCTGAGGAGAGTTCTACTCTTCCTATTACAAGTCCTGTCAGGAGCCTGCAGGTCAGAAACAAATTAACTTTGTTTACTTTCCCTTCTGCCTCTGTTTCCTTCATCACTGCGGAGGGGAGGGTGATGTCAGGGCCCCAGGAAATTGAGTTATGAGCTTCTGGAAAGTAGGCTGTTGATAAGAATGCTTTTTCCATGTGAATCACCAAAACACTGTAAACCAGTGGAGACCCACGTCCTGCAGAGCTGTGATCTGTCAGTGAACCATTGGCATTTCCTTCCCTGAACTCTAGGGCGGCTGGGAGTGCCCGGGGAACATCCCATGGACCCCACCCGGCAGTGGGGGGTGCAGGGCGCTAGTCTGGGCTTTGTCCTCTGCTGGCCTTCTTCTCCCTTATCATTATGGAAAATCTCCAAGTTCTATCATTGGGCAAAAAAAAAAAGCATGCATGGATGAGTGGGCTTTGTTTGTAGTTTTGGAAGTAATCGTCCTATGTGTGGAGGACATGTCAGCAAGGTCACGGGAACCTGCACGGGCTGGTTGCCTTCGAGGCACCCAACATCAGATGTACAAGACAAGCTTGGTTTTCAGTGTTTGTAATGTACATGCATTAACTTTATAAATTTTCTTTCATTTAACATTCTATTTAGAAGCCATATGAGGGAACACCACTAACCACGTGTGATTTGACTCTGCCTAATGCAAACTGACCTTCGTGCAGGTAAACATGAAAAAAAAGAAGTATTATATTGATGATGGAGCAGAAGGCAAGCTGAGGACAACGCAGAAGCTGACCCCACCCCCACACCCCACCCCTGCAGATGGGACCTATGTGACATTCCCCAGGCACTCCTGGCTGCCCCAAAGCTAAGGGAAGGGAAAACAAATGGTTAACTTACGGAGATGCCAACCCTGCAAGATGTGAGTCTCCCTCAGTTTACAAATGTCTTAGCAATCTACAGGAACAAAGCCTTTCCATCAGTAACCTGGCTTCCAGAAGGGACTATAGACACAATTAAATGTCCTTATAGGGAAGCCCTATTAGTAATTCCTTAAGGAATCTCCACACTGTTCTCCAAAGTGGTTGCACCAACTTGCATTCCCACCAACAGTGGAAGAGGGTTCCCCTTTCTCCACATCCTCTCCAACACATGTTGTTTCCTGTCTCGTTGATTTTGGCCATTCTAACTGTATACGGTGGTATCTCAATGTGGTTTTGATTTGAATCTCCCTGATGGCTAGTGATGATGAACATTATTTCATGTGTCTGTTAGCCATTTGTATGTCTTCATTGGAGAAGTGTCTGTTTATGTCTTCTGCCTATTTTTTGGGCATGATTATCTGTTTTGTGTATGTTGAGTTTAAGTGATTCTTTATAGATCTTGGATATCACCCCTTTGTACTGTCATTTGCAAATATCTTCTCCCATTTCATTGGTTGCCTCTTTGTTTTATTGACTGTTTCTTTTGCTGTGTAGAAGCTTTTGATCTTGATGAAGTTCCAAAAGTTCATTTTTGCTTTTGTTTCCTTTGCCTTTGGAGACATATCTTGAAAGAAGTTGCTGTGGCCAATGTCGAAAAGGTTACTGCCTATGTTCTCCTCTAGGATTCTGATGAATTCCTGCCTCACATTGAGGTCTTTTATTCATTTCGAATTTATCTTTGTGTAAGGTGTAAGAGAATGGTCGAGTTTCATTCTTCTACACACAGCTGTCCAATTTCCCCGGCACTATTTATAAATGTCCTTATAATCTGCAGTCACTGACAGAAAAGTGGGCAGAGTGTAATGTTCCTCTAGGAAGCTCCCAACTATCTCAATGTTATGCCTTGCCAGAGGGAAAAACAACCAATGGCAAGGCCTTGGGTATCCTGGGATTCTTCTTTAACATATGAAAATCTTTTGAAAACCCCCAATTTTCCTTAACTCCCCCAACTCCCAACTATATAAACAAACACTAATCACAACCCGGGGCAGCATCTCTTTCCCCCCAAAGGTCCTGTCCCCTTGCTCTAATAACCACCATTTTGCACCAAAGGCTTCTCAAGAATTCTTTCTTGGTCATCTGCTCCGGACCTCACCCTACAGAATCTCACCTATATTCTAAAAACCCGTTAATATGAGACCAGAAGATATATATATACACACAATGAATTTAGCGGAGTTCAATTTTATATATATATATATTATAATATATATATATATAAAATGCATTCACAATAATCTTTTGGTAAGCTTGTTATCCAAAATATTTAATAAAATATTTTATTATTTTTATTTTTTATAAAACATTGTATTTTTAAAAAAGCATTACTATGAAATATAACTAAAACAAACTCAAGACAAATCAAATGTTTGTGACATTTCACACACAGATGACATCAATAATTTTTTTGAAAACTCCTAAAATTCTCAAATGAGTCCACCAAACCAGGAACTGAAATGAGTTAGTTTAAGAGGAAGAAAAATTTTGTGTATTTTCTTATCTAGGAAATGCTATTAATAAAATGTTTCTTATTTTTTTCATGTTGAGCAGAAAAGTATAGATTGAAATGAATAAAATTGAACTGATTCAATAAAATTAAATGTATGTTGAATATTATTAAGGCATTTTAGTGATTTTCTACTTTTTCTAAAGTTAGAGAAAAATAGAAAAGAGCACATAATTTATATTTATAAACAAAGAAACAGCAAGAAAACATTTTAAACCATCTCAGAACAAGGACGAACTAAGTTCAATTGGTTTGATTTTTCTTTAATCCAACCCAGGAATAAAAGGAGCAAACATGCCGTGAAGCCGCAGGAAGAACAGGGTCGCTCAAGGGCACACCTGATGCACATGCGTGGATTCTTCTCAGCTAGATTAGGAACAAATTCCAATTCCACTGAAGAGCCTTAAGGAATGCATCCAAAAAATCCTTCTACACAACATTTGAACAACAATGGTCTGAACAACAATGGTCACAACAGGTTTTAGAAACAAGATTCGTGGGAAGAAAGGTCTGCTTTGCCAGCATGAAATGACTTCAAGGCTCCAACCTTTGCAGTTCTGCAGGTTTAAGAACCAACGGTGAACCAACAGAATGGCGCCAACACGGAGACATCTCGCGTCCTGTAGAACATGGCGCTTTCCAGCGCGCGCTGCAGGCGCCATTTCAGATTTGTGGGAAAGGAGGCACGATTACAGAATTTCCTTGAGAATAAGCTATTATTTATTACATGTGATGTGGGAAACAGAGGCAGAAGAAAAATCATTAAATTTCCTTACTACCTAGAGCCCACTGACGGCAAGTCCTTGAAACAGGCAGAGTGATTTTTCTCTAGGGACTCAACTGCCTCCACCTTAATATTTTGCTAAGGGCAAAAGGCAATCCTAGCCTGACTGCCCCCCACCCCCAACAAGGATCTTGTAAGTCCACTCTAACATGTAAAAATGCCTTTGGAAACTTCCTGTATCTCTCAACCCCCAGATACACACTGGCGGTCATCCCCAAGCATATGGCCCACCGATATACATCTGAAGGGTCTCATGACTAAGGTTTTATTAGACGGTAATAAATGACTTTTTCCCAACAACAACTAGCCCCTCAAGGTCCTGGGAATCTTGCTTCCAAAATTCCTTAGAGACTCACACCCTCTCTGGGCCCCTCCCAACTTGCAGGTGTGTGACAGACCACTCCTCAGAGGCCCAGGCCGGCAGCTCTTTTTGCCTTAGGGTCCTGCCCCCGTGCTTTAATAAAATCATTTTTTTTTTTTTGCACCAGAGATATCTTTTTTTTTTAATTTATTTATTTTCAGAAAAACAGTATTCATTATTTTTTCACCACACCCAGTGCTCCATGCAAGCCGTGCCCTCTATAATACCCACCACCTGGTACCCCAACCTCCCTCCCCCCACCCCCGCCACTTCAAACCCCTCAGATTGTTTTTCAGAGTCCATAGTCTCTCATGGTTCACCTCCCCTTCCAATTTACCCCAACTCCACCAGAGATATCTTAAGAATTCTCCCTTGGTCGTCTGCTCCAGACCTCACTTATATATTCTAAAACTTCATCAAAAGGATGCTGGAGGCCTGGCTATTGTCAGGCTAGGGTTGTTTTTCCCTCTAGCAAGACATTAATGTTAAGACAGTTGGGAGTTTCCAAGAGAACATTACATTCTGGCGGCCTCAAGTATTTGTCCATGGGCTGAAGGTTATAAGCACAATTAATTTGATCTACATTTCCTTCTGTCTTTGTTTCCCACACCACTCCCACGGATCAGGGGGCACCATGATATAGGGAAATAGCTTAGCAGTTTGGTCAAACTATAGTTTGTTGGCTTTTTAAGATTTTTATTTTATTATTTTTATTTTTATTTTTATTTTGGGACAGAGAGAGAGCACGTGTGTTTATGTGGGAGTGTGAGGAGGGGAACGGCAGAAAGATATCTCCAGCAGACTCTACACTGAGCATGATCAGGAGCTGGATCCCAGGACCCTGAGATCATGACCTAAGCTGAAACCAAGAGTTCAGAGCTTAACCAAATGAGCCAGCCAGGTGCCCCAAGATTTTATTTTTTTAGATAATCTCTGCACCCAACATGGTGCTTGAACTCACAACCCCCAGATCAAGAGTCACTTTCCACCAACTGAGCCAGCCAGGCGCCCCCGAACTCAAATTGAGGAGTCGCAAATTGAAAAGTGGAAGAAAGTAAACACAGCAAGTGAACACCGGAGATCCTCATCAAAGCAAAGCTGTGTTTCAAGGAACGTCAGGCCTGGCTGCGCCGTGTTAATTGGGGCTGGAAGTAACTTAATAACTGAGCAGCCTCACCGTGTGGCCCCCATGGCAACAAAGCCATGCCTGGCAACCAGACTTTACTTCCTTGGTGATAAATGAATCACATACATTCTATTTTTACGGTATGACCAGTTCGGTGGAGGAAGTCGCGCTGCCTCGGTAAATGAGAGAGAATTGGATCCTAAGGGGACGCTCTGACATGCGGGCAGCTTCCACAGTAACGCAGTCAGAGGAGTGAGCAGTGGGCCCCGGAGCCCGCGCAGGAAGTGGCCTCTCCTGGGCCGGTGCCTCCGGCGAGAACCGTCCAACACGGCGTCTGTGCGAAGGTCAGTCCCGCCTTGGTGTGCACATCCTCACTTCTCATTCAACAAAGCACGCTTTAAATGCCTACTTAAATGTGAAAATGCCTCAACACTTAAGAAATAAGGAAAAAAGGAGGCTAGAGGCAGAATTTTTATTTTCGGGGAATGCTTTTCTTTTTCTCTCAGGTCTTTCTGCAGTTGGATCTACGTTTCCTTTTACTTAATATAAACTTGCACTTTTGTTTTTGAGCAAAAACCTATCCTATTGAATCTCTTCTCTTTTGGGTACGATATTTGCGTAGAGGGCCTTCGTCACCTTTGATCTAAGTCACACAAACAAAATTACCTTGAGGTCCTCCGTGGTTTTTAAGAGTGAAGGGCAAGTGTCAGACCAAAACGTTGGAGAATCATTGCTCCAGATTATCACCTAATTTCATAGCGTTTGGTGTCCTGACTTACAGAGCAAGTGTGATATGAACGCAGTTCAGATCCCTCCTGAAGCATTTTCTGGCATTGAGGCAAGTGGTCAGCTACACCCGTCCAGTACCAGCACGTAGAACTGCCGTTGGCCATCAACGGTCATCTTGGAGTCCTCTTCATTTTGTGCGGAAATTTAACATAAAAAGTTCAACGTACCAGTCTCTCTCAGTGTTTTCTTGTTTCTGCACCGGATTCCTGCAGCTCATCAACTGGACCTCTGCCTTTTACCTTCAAAGCTAACCTGGGCGACCAGCATATTCCTTTCGTCATTAATTTCTTCTGGTTTTTAAGTTCCTTCCACTTTAAGTAGGAAAATGAGAAAACACAGATGCACCTCCTGTCCAAGCTGCGAGAGCATCCTCTCCGCCATCCACAGTTGCTGCCGTTGGGAGTGAGTGGGACAGTCGGGGAGTCAGGGCCAGGCTCCCCAGCAAGGAAACATGGCGTCAGGACAGCGGACACCAAACAGCACGGACGTCCGGCTCTGCGGCTGGACAGCACCACGCTGACCTTGTGTTCCGCGTCCCTGCAGAAATGACTTCTGCAGAATGTCCTAAAACAAACAGTCAACCACAAGGCACTTGTCACTATCACAGGCCAGGGGCAGGTAAGACCTACACCCCCAGATGTCAGCAAAAAAGACCATCAGCTCGTGGACACGAACACGGCACATAGATCCCTGACCAGAGCCCTGACTGGCACGAATCAGCCCACCCTGATTGCTTAAGCAAGTTCCGCAAAAGAGCTCATAAAAACCCCTAAACTTAGAAATCCGAGGGCATCCCACTCGGGGCCTCCCTCTCCTGGAGCTGTGTGCCCTCGCTCAGTAAACCCGGCTCACTGCCGCACACTCCTTGTCCTGCCCACGGCTTCCTTCTTTGAGGCGCTGCCCGTGGTTCTCAGTTTCATGTAAGTCACGTGAGGGGACGGGGCTCGAGGGATCATGATAATCAGTATTTATTAGCATTATCCTGCTGGACATCATTTACACATAGACTTGTGTAGGCCCCGTGGACGTTCAGAAGGCAGCTGCTGGTGTTAACCCCACACCACGGGTCAGGGGCTCAGGGAAGAGGCTGAGCGGCCCCTCACTCTCCCGGTGCCGTAGACCTTGCGGGGAACGCACCTTCAGAAGGTCAGGCTCAACCCTAGACTGACAGTGCGAGTAAAATAATAGGGACCATAAAAATTACTATCATTACATATATGTTGAGGATTTTTCTTCCCTGGAGAGGTTCACATTTTCTAGAAGGGAGAGAAATAAATAACAAAAACTAGAAAGTACCGTTGGCAGGTTTCCTATGTGCATTTCCTAAAAGTCTTCTGAATGAGTCTCTCAGTTAATGATCTTATTGAAATGATATCAAGGGGTGCCCAGCGGTGTGACTGGTCCACCTGGAGGGCCGCGTGGGGGGCTCACCAGAGGGTGGCTGGTGAACCACGTCTCCACGGGTGGGGGCTTCCCTCAGAGAAGCATGGGGGCGTTGAGATGCCGGGAGGAAGGGGAGCCCCAGGAAAGGTTAGTCAGGAACACGAGTGTATGGCCGTAAGATCTGTGACTAGAAGGCGTCACCCCGTCCTGGACTCGGTGGGGGCTGGGCAGAGGGCACAGAGGACAGGGTGGGCGGTGGTCTGTGCAGGCGGGTGAGCATCACGGAGTGCCCTCAGGGAGGATGACCTTGACCTTCTGTAGACAGGAAGGAGCCAGTGAGGCATGCGACTCCATAGACAGTGGGGGAGACAGATGGGGGAGACACGGGGAAGGAAGGAGATGGGCAGGGGTGCGGGTCCTGCCTGAGCACTGCCGTGCGGGCTGCTGAGCTGCGATGGTGTTTACAGGTGTGCGGCTTACTTCTGCTTCCTTGGGTCTCCCTGCAGGACAGACCTCACGTTCTGGGTGGTGTGGGTGCAGGGCAGAGTCCGCGGGATACGCTCCCTCTTTCTAAAGCGAGGGGAGTGGACTCAGGGCGAGGTCCTTCTGCTCTGTCCGTGGGGCAGCTTCGGGTTTCCAGGTGCGGTGGCTCAGAGGACGCATCCAGGGAACTGATAGGACCTTACACAGACCCGCCAAACCAGGATCTGCAGCCTCGCCCACGCTGGCCAGCCACACCGGAGCCCCTGTGTTACCCCATCGGAGAGTAAAGATACATTAAAGCCTACAGTGCCCTCAGTGTACGTTCTTTCATTGTTCCGATTCCTCCCAATTCCCACAAGTGCTCCCAAAATGATCCATTGTTACCTTTCTAAATTTATTTATTTGGGACAGAGAGAGAAAGGGAGCTCAGGGGAGAGGCAGAGGGAAAAGCAGGCTCCCCGCTGAGCAAGGAGCCCAATGTGGGGCTCGATCCCAGGACCCTGAGATCAGGACCTGAGCCGAAGGCAAAGGCTTAACCCCCTGAGCTACCCAGATGCCCCGACACCCCTCATCGTTATTTTTTGAAGGCAGGTTTCTTTGTGAGCAGGTTAATGGGGGCCTCTCCATCCACATCCCTACGTCCTCAGGCATCAGCCCCGCACTTCCCGAGTGCCAGATTTGAACTTAAACCTACCGTGACGTTGTCCGTCCTCACTCTTCCTGCCGTTTCCCAGTTTGAGTTGCAACTAGCAGGTCAGTCATGGAACGGCCTCCCAGATGTGGCACCGACTCACTTCCCTTCCCTATGTCTTACCCTTACGCTTCACGCTGTGGGGTGGACGGGGCCCTTTGCTCTCTGCAATCCTGGGGTAGTTTCCCTGCGCTTAGCTACCAGAACTGCTCTGATCCTGGCTTACCCTCCACCATGACCTGCCTCGTCGACCCTGCCCCATTCCTTAAACAGTACGCTCACTATTTTGTCTGTTCCTAAACTGTCCCAAAACCCTGGGATCTTTACTTCCTGAGTTTGGACATGGCTTTCGATTATCCTCTTGCACTGTCTTGATAAATTCAACTTATTTTAAAATTGAGCTGTTCATAAGCTTATCAAATCCAGAGCAGTCTTGAAGGCAGAGATCAAAAAGTGCTGAAAGCCAGTGGTGAGCAGTGGGATCCAGCCCAGTGTCGAGCAGTGGGAATCCAGCCCAGTGTCAAGCAGTGGGAATCCAGTCCAGTGGCGAGCAGTGGGAATCCAGCCCAGTGGTGAGCAGTGGGAATCCAGCCCAGTGGTGAGCAGTGGGATCCAGCCCAGTGGCGAGCAGTGGGAATCCAGCCCAGTGGTGAGCAGTGGGATCCAGTCCAGTGGGTGGGAGTCTTGGAACCAGCCCAGTGGTGAGCAGTGGGAATCCAGCCCAGTGGGGAGCAGTGGAAATCCAGCCCATGGTGAGCAGTGGGATCCAGCCCAGTGGGGAGCAGTGGGAATCCAGCCCGATGGTGAGCAGTGGGAATCCAGCCCAGTGGTGAGCAGTGGGATCCAGCCCAGTGGCGAGCAGTGGGAATCTAGCCCAGTGGTGAGCAGTGGGATCCAGCTCAGTGGGTGGGAGTCTTGGAACCAGCCCAGTGGTGAGCAGTGGGAATCCAGCCCAGTGGGGAGCAGTGGAAATCCAGCCCAATGGTGAGCAGTGGGATCCAGCCCAGTGGGGAGCAGTGGGAATCCAACCCGATGGTGAGCAGTGGGATCCAGCCCAGTGGGTGGGAGCCTTGGAACCAGCCACCACGTCAAGTTCTCATGGTTTCTTTCAGCCCCGCCCCCAGCTATGCTTTCCACATGGCCTTCCCTCCCGAAATCCTTCTGGAAGGGTCTACTACATGCTTCTCGAGAACAGAGATCTCAATACATTTTTTTTTCTTCACCCTGCAGTATTGAGAATTTTGATTGGCTCAGTGTAGGGTCAAGTACAGGACTGTGGGTTGATTGAGAAGCTTGTGACAAATGTGGTGGGAACAATAGATTCTGTATCGATGGAGTCTCCTTCTGATCTCCATGGGAGGTAAGTTCTGTGGCATCCAAAGATGGGAATCGCATCTTCAGTCACATCCATCTGGACCATGGCGAGTGGTAGAACGCACATTTAAACACTTGAGAAATACTTTTAATTATGATGGTGGGTTGCCTACCACTTCTAAGGGTTGATGTTTGAGAAAATTGCTTCTAATATAATGATTCCTACTTTCATCTTTTGTGATGGAAAATAACTAGGGTCCAGAGGCTTAAGGCAACCAGCATTATTCCCCTTTTAGAAAATTCAAAAGAGGCACCAACTTCACGGGTTACCGTGACTCAGCCTGGTTCATGGTGCGGAGAGTTCTTTCTGCAAAAATGCTCCATTAAAAGAATGTGGGATGTTCCCGTGGCCATTCTGAGTTCACAAGTGCTTAATTTCTTCACAAAGAGGAAGAAAGCCATTGTTTTCAGTTTACTCAGATTTTTTCCTACTAAGTGCATTATTTGGCCAATCTTTAAAATGAGAGATAGAGTGACATCCCATGAAATCCATCCTCACGGTGGCCACTAAGGATGGCTTCTTGCTGTCACTGTCTCTGATGCAGGAACTTGGCTTCCTCCGTCTCACAGCAAAGTGGGAAGCAAACACTCAGCTGCTAGTGGCTGAAGCAGAACTAATGATTTAATGGTCGTAGGTGTCCGCTCTTCCTTTGGATGATGGGCGGCTTAACCATGGAGGTCACTGGAGAAAGCTATAGAAGTCTGTTGCCAGGGAAACCAGGCACAGCTAAACACACTCAGCCCCGGCTCTCTTCTCCGCAGTGGTGAGAGCCCCCTTCATGGGTGGGGCTTCATTACTCCCAGGACAGATAGAAGACCCCCAGAGGCCTGCAAACATGAAATATGGGAAACAAGTTCAGCACTGGGGAACTTCTGGTTATATTGAATCTAAATTTTAAATAATTCTGAAACGTTGTGGTGCCTTTGCAAAATGACTTGAGTCTGCCCACAAGGGACGCACCTGGAGTGAACGTGGAGAGGATTTGCCTTCTCCGTGTGAGGACGCCTTGTAGTCAAGTGAGAGAGGGGCTCGGGGTCCCAGAAGCGCTGGCTCCAAGCCGTAGCTCGCTCTAGGGCCCTGAGGATTCTTGTAAGACATCCTCTGCACTTTGACACCCTCAGCGACACCATAAAACTTCACAGAAGGGGACCCAGGCCAGCCGGATGCACAATCAGAGTACAGTGAGGTGTGCGAAAGCTCTGTGAGTCCATCACACGTTCATGAGGGCGACGTGTGGCTGACACAGAGGAGGTGTCCTCTGACAGTGCGTGGGGAGAGGGAGGAGACCTCCCTGCCTTGGTGGGGGGGTCTTTTATTTTCTTCAACAACCAGTGAAAGACCCGCCTCTTAAAGAATAAGTTCAGTAGGAACCCCACCTTATTCTGCAAGTAATCATGTAAATGGACGGGAAGTCCACGTCTTCTGTGCGAAGGCGAAGGTTTCTGTGGGTACCCGGCCCACCGGAAGGCTCCTGCAGTTCCAGCCGCCTGAACCAGGCCCTCCGGAGGCAGACACACTTCCGTCAGCAGGTGGAAAAGATACGCAGACTCCAGCAACACGGAATTAGTGTAGGTAACACACGAGAAAATAAAGGAGAGACTAGAAAGAAATCAGGATACCCGTAAAGGTACTAAGAGGTTACGTGTTTGTATTTTTATGGAGGGTTCTCCGAGCTGCTGTGTTTCTGTGAAAAGGGGCATGTTCATATTCGTGGTCATGTGGGGATGAGGGAGAGCGATAAGAGAAGTCTGTGTTCTAAGGCGGCCAACCAACCCAGCAGGGGAATCCCAGTCCGGGCCCCAGGGCCGTTCCTGGTTCCACCCCGTCCCCCGGCCCTGCCAGCCGCAGCCACAAGAGTGGCCCAGGTATGGAAGTAGAAGTGTATAAACTCCCCCTTTGTCTGTGCTCGGGGCTCAGACCTTGGGAGATCCTCTCTGGGCCCACGACCATGAAGTAAACCCCCCATCCGCCAAGGTCTCCGGCGGCCCCTGGGTTTTTCCACCAGCATCCAGTCCAGGTTCCGTAACATTAGAAATTGAGTACGTTCACTGTGTGATTTGGAAAGACCCTGGACAGCACTCTCCTGTGAAGGGGGAGTGAGGGTGTGATCTAGAGTAGTCGAGGGACAGGGTCTGAAGTCACTCTTGCATTTTGGCTGCTAGGACCCTGGAATCACCTGACCAGTCTTTGCTTCAGCGTGTTCATCTACAACATGGGCCATAATGGCACCCAGAACGTGGGGATACTGTGAAACTGTACACAATTCACTTAAAATGGGTACTAACCTCACAGATCAAGGTGATTGCATATAGCATCATATAAAAAATCAAGTGGATTCTAACTTCAAACTCCTCCTTAACAGAGGAGTAAATTGTGGCCATTCTAACTGGTGTCAGGTGATATCTCAATGTGGTTTTGATTTGAATCTCCGTAATGGTTAGAGATGATGAATACTTTTTCTTGTGTCTGTTAGCCCTTTTATGTCTTCTTTGGAGAAGTGTCTGTTTATGTCTTCTGCCCATTTTTAACGTGATTATCTGTTTTGTGTGTGTTGAGTTTGAGGAGTTCTTTATAGATCCTGGATATCAGGCTTAGTCTGTAGTGTCATTTGTGAATATCTTTTCCCATTCCATGGGTTGCCTCTTTGTTTTGTTGACTGTTTCCTTTGTTGTGCAGAAGCTTTTATCTTCATAAAATCCCAAAAGTTCACTTTTACTTTTGTTTCCTTTGCCTTTGGAGACATATCTTGAAAGAAGTTGCTGTGGCCGATGTCGAAGAGATTACTGCCTGTGTTCTCCTCTAGGATTCTGATGGATTCCTGCTCACGTTGAGGTCTTTTATCCATTTCCAGTTTATCTTTCTGAATGGTGTAAGTTTCATTCTTCTACACATAGCTGTCCAGTTTTCCCAACACCATTTATTAAAGAGACTGTCTTGGGGCGCCTAGGTGGCTCAGTGGGTTAAGCCTCTGCCTTCGGCTCAGGTCATGGTCTCAGGGTCCTGGGATCGAGCCCCACATCGGGCTCTCTGCTCAGCAGGGAGCCTGCTTCCTCCTCTCTCTCTGCCTGCCTCTCTGTCTACTTGGGATCTCTGTCTGTCAAGTAGATAAATAAAATCTTTAAAAAAAAATAAAAAATAAATTAAGAGACTGTCTTTTTTCCACCAGATATTTCTTCCTGCCTTGTCAAAGACTATTTGACTGTAGAGTTGAGGGTCATATCTGGGCACTCTACTCTGTTCCACTGGTCTGTGGTGTATAAACAATGAAACTTTAAACACTGAAGAAATAAAATAAAATTTTAAAAAACTAAAAATAAAAAAATGAGTGTCTTAAAAGCCGCATTAAATTTTTTTTTTTAAAAGGAAAGGAGTAAATTTTAAATACGGAGATTACTTCTTTAAAAGTGTATCTAAATGCAAATAAGTATTTAGGAAACTGTGTTTGAAAGTAACAATTTGTAGTCTGCAACTTCTTCCCAAACACTGTCATCAACCCCCAATATACTAATTAATCATTTATTTGAATTATCTGTCCATTCGCCTTTCAGATGAGGTCTCCTCTCAAGACCCAACTTCACGTTCAACTCACTGAAGCTGGCTCATGCCGGTGTGTGCTGATCTGGAGAGAAGGCCCCACGGTCCGTGCAAGGACGCCCGAGTGAGCCAGGTGTGTGTGGAGGGCTGTCATTTACTCTTTCAAAGCTCACTCACTTAAAAGGGGACACAGCTATTAGTATCTAAATGTACATAATTGGTACAAAATCAGAAACCATAGAAATACAGAATTTATCAGCCTTTGAACTTAGTAAATCAGTTAAAATCATGTTGTGATGGAAGGTGCGTGAGATTTTCATGGTTGTTGGTCACATCCCTTTCCCATCTCCTCTCTGGAAAGGACAAAACAAATAACTGGGCTTACTTCGGTAAAACACTGATTAACTGAAGTAAATAACCTATAACATATAAAGCCTATAGAGAAAAGGGTTTAAAAATGATTTTATGAATTATTTTTAAAAATAATTTATCCTTAAAGTAAAATAATTTTTCCTTAAAGTAACTCAAATAGTTTGGACATGGTGATGTATGTTCATTATTAGAGAGGCAGGGGTGGATTCACCAAGGGGAAGTCAAGGAAGTAAGGAAAGTGGGCTCTGCCCTGGGAGTGTCCTTGGATAGGCTCCTCCTCTGAGCAGGAGCCCCTCACCCCCTGAGCACTTGTTCCCAGGGCACGCTTTTATGAACAGTATTGTTTGTTTCTGTAAAGATAATGACAACTATAAGGGGGAAAAATACCCTGTGCTATAGGTATTTAAAAATGAGGTGGGTTTCTTTTCTTTGAGATTATAGGAAAAAAGGATTTGGAAACTACAGTTTTGTGCCCAGCTAACAGATTAGACAGCGCAAATAATTTCAGACATGTGTGATTCTAGATCATTTGTCCTTTCCATTTGGGGAAAAAGAACTGTAATGCACGCTCAAGACCTCTCCAAAAACCCAAGTGAGTAGACATGAGATCCAGGACACAGAAATCTTAAACAGAAAATGCATCAGAAAGCAATCAATCCAAAAAAACAAAAATGAAAACAAACAAAACACACAACACATTCTCCCCGCTGGATTATAGATGACTGATTATACCAAACTAAACCTTTCAAACAATAAAATGTTATTTTTTTAAAAATGATCTTATTTACATTTATTTTCTCAATTATATAGAAAAGTAACTGGAAAATGATAGGAAAATGCCCAACACTTTTAAAAGAAATTTATGGCCGATAGATAAATAAAATAACATACAATGTTATAATCTGGGGCAACTGATGGAAGGTTAAGTAGATGAGGAGAGAGACAAAGGGGAAAGGGGAAAGGATCCACTTGGCCTACGTACAGAAACCGTCCAGAACGACACCAGTTTGCTGATGTTTAATTACACATTTTCTCATGACATTACAGGGTTCAATAGTGGAAAGCTTCTGCATGTTCATGAGTGTTTACGCCAGTATCAATTTTCTATTTTAGAATTTATAGCCAAGCACAAAATGGCAAAAAAAAAAAAAATTAAAGGGTTAATGTACTGATAGTTTTTTATTTTTTTTTAATTTTTTAAAGATTTTATTTATTTATTTGACAGACAGAGATCACAAGTAGGCAGAGAGGCAGGCAGAGAGAGAGAGAGAGGAGGAAGCAGGCTCCCTGCTGAGCAGAGAGCCCGATGTGGGACTCGATCCCGGGACCCTGAGATCATGACCTGAGCCGAAGGCAGCGGCTTAACCCACTGAGCCACCCAGGCACCCCTGATAGTTTTTTAAAAGAACACAGATGACAGGAGTTACAAAGGAGCCAGTGGGGTGGCACAAGGGAAGAGGAAGGTGGGAAGGTCTGGATGCCTCCATTTTATTCGTGGATGTTGAGGGTTCCTGGGCGCTTTTGACAAAGTCTGAAATACAGATAAATACTTAAAGCTGTAAGTGATGCTAATAGACCCACTCCATTCCTCACCTTTTAAGCCATCATGTATCGTGTGAAGCCAAGGGGCGCCAGGAGACTCAGTCTGTTTAGCCTCTGCCTTGGGCTCGGGTTGTGATCTCAGGGTCTGGGGGCGAGTCCAGCATCAGGCTCCTTGCTCCGCAGTGAGCCCGCCTCCCCCTCTGCCTGCTGCTCCCCCTGACTGTGGGCTGTCTCTCTGACAAATAAATAAATTAAATCTTAAAAAAAAAAAAAAAGATGTGAAGCCAAGGAATAAAGTGCGTAAAAACGCCAGTTACAATTACAGTGGAAACTCGGCAGAAGGGCACGTATTAGAGACAGTTTGATCTGAGAAGTGATTGGGTTGGGTGCCAGAACACTTTATTCTCTGTTAATATCATGCTGTGAGTGTGGAGTTATTCCTGCACGGTCATGGTCAGGCATGACAGGCCCGCAGTCCCTTCACTCAGCTACCTGGGGGTAGATGTGTCTCGGAAGTCACCAGTTCTTGGTGTCACGTCACATCTCAGCGGGGTCTGCATCAGCATCTCCTCATCCAACGCTCCACCTGTAGGGCGGGTTACACGTAGCCTCCCATTAACTCAGGACAGACTGACTGTGGAAGGTTTATGAAAACAGCATTCCTCCGTGCCGTGAGGGTTTTGTAGCCGCAGCAGGGAGTTGTGGCGCTCTACCTTGCCGATGGAATGAACTCACACACACATCACCTCCGTGGTGCAATCCACGTGGAACACACCTACGACACCTCCGACAGAACTTTCACGTCCCCTTCCGACCGAAGGGTCTACCGTGGCAAAGTAAAGATACGACTCGGTGACCAAAGACGGTTTCTCCTTTGAAACAACAAAATGCGGGTGTTTATATAGCAAGACCTACAAGGATGAAATGCTAGAGCAATTTTTGAAAGAGCATCTGATGTTAGTCATGATACAGTCTCTGTTTGGATTTTGATGAAAGTGTCTCCATTCTTTTGGCCGAGGACACAGTCCGGCGGGGACACTGCTCTGATCTGGGTACTAGGAGCAAGCAGTACATGTCCTCCACAATTCACCAATCTTTCCACTCCACCTTTTGTCACAACTAATTTTGTTCATGTTTTTTTCTACCAAAGATTATAATTTTTACCTCCAGGAAGGACAAGAAAAGGTCCTACTCCAGGTGAACGCTAGAATGAAGAAGTGATTAGGTTTGAAGACAAAAATCCATCTGGATTGTAAGTACAAGGAAAGTCTGGTCTGCTCAGCAGACAGAGAGAAGACAGGAAGCGTTCTGGGGGGATGTCGATCCAGGATCCAGGTACAGATGGATGGATCCAGAAGAGCTGGTACAGTCGCCAGAACAGGAGAATTGCGAAGAAACTCAACGGCTGAGTGGCAGGCAGACACACATACACACACACACTCATATACCCTGGGGAGAAGATGAGGGAAGAGATTGGTATGGAGAGAGAAGAGAAGGCTGGGGAAGGACAGAGAAAACAGTAGACAGGGAGAACTTCAAGGTCATGGAGTGGAGGCAGCAGGCTGTCCAGGAAGCAGGACCAGACAGACTGTCCCCACTGTCGGGAGAAAAATCCATCGCTCATGAGGACTGATCAGTACGGTGAAGAGAGTTAACTTTTCCTAATTAGGTACGTTTTCAGATGTAGGGTTTTATAGTTACTTCCTTTGGTAAGACCTACTGTAGTATCTTCAAGACTTTATTTCAAATACTTCCTCTAGCAAGGCCTGTCCTCTTGAACATATTGGAAAATACAAATAACTAAGACTATTATGAAAGTAGATTCTATTCCCACTCTCCCTCTTAAATTATCAGACACCACCAGTTTGGCCCTGACCCCAAATCCTCCCCGCTTCCCCATCCCCTGGCCCAGCCCAGCCCCCACCAGACACAGCTTCTAGAACAAAACTTGAGGTAAAATCTCTACTGAGCGGATCAGAGACAATAGGGTAGGTCTAGATAGCAGGAAGGAAAAGCGCAGAGGAAATGTTCTCAGAAATTGAGTCCATATATTATACCACATTTTGAAGCCACAAAGAAAGGCAAAAACAAAATAAAGCACACATACACACACACACACTCACACACACTCATACACAAACCCAACCAAAAAGGGACTCTAAAGCTGTGAAGACAGACATCAACAAAAACATTTCCTGCTATAGTTCTACAAAAAAAAAAGTAAAAAAGGAAGAAAGAAACTCATTTCACTTAAAAATAATCAAATAATCAAATGAAAAAATCCTAATTAATTCTCCCACAAAATTATTATAAGAAAAAGAACTAAGTAATGTCTTAATTAAAGAGAATTAAAATAATGTCTCTTCAGACAATAAAACCATGCTAAGAAAACTTTCCACAAAACAGTTGCACTGAACAAGATAACACAGACCAGCTCCACTCAGGAGAAGTCAATGCAAACATCTTACATAAAATATTGATGGTCACAGTGTTACAATATATTAAAAAGAAGTACCTCGTACACAAGGAGGTTTATTCCAGAAATATGAGTGATGCAGGATTAGAAAGTCTACTGACAAAATTCATCATATTAATAGAGGTAAAGAAAAGTCATATGATTTTCATAGGTATATAGAAGACATTTGACAAAATTCACCCCTCATTTATCTTAAAAATATTCAACAAGTAGAAATTGATGCTCAAAAAAGAAAAAGAGGGCACCTGGGTGGCTCGGTTGGTTAAGCAACTGCCTTCAGCTCAGGTCATGATCTTGGAGTCTGGGATCGAGTCCCGCATCGGGCTCCCAACTCCAGGTGGAGTCTGCCTCTCCCTCTGACCTTCTCCTTGCTCATGCTCTCTCTCCTTGCTCATGCACTCAAATAAATAAATAAAATATTAAAAAGAAGAAGAAGAAGGAGGAGAAGGAGAAGGAGAAGAAAAGAAATTAGTGACTCTTCTTTCTTTATGCACTTTAGTCCAAAGACAGCACCTGCCTTAACAGGACAAGTGAGGCTTCCACACACATTAGCGATGAGGAGTTACAAAAGAACAAGCGATCAGACCCAGGGTGGTTAGGAAGGAAGAAATAAACTCACTTGACTCCCTGATGGAAATGGCATAACCAAAATAAGAGAATTTAGTACAGGCACAGATTTTAAAATCAGCATAAAGGAGGATGTGGTCCATATACACTATGGAGTATTTTGCCTCCATCAGAAAGGATGAATACCCAACTTTTGTAGCAACATGGACGGGACTGGAGGAGATGATGCTGAGTGAAATAAGTCAAGCAGAGAGAGTCAATTATCATATGGTTTCACTTATTTGTGGAGCATAACAAATAGCATGGAGGACATGGGGAGTTAGAGAGGAGAAGGGAGTTGAGGTAAATTGGAAGGGGAGGTGAATCATGAGAGACTATGGACTCTGAAAAACAATCTGAGGGGTTTGAAGTGGCGGGGGGGTGGGAGGTCGGGGTACCAGGTTGTGGGTATTATAGAGGGCACAGATTGCATGGAGCACTGGGTGTGGTGAAAAAATAATGAATACTGTTTTTCTGAAAATAAATAAATCAATTTAATACAAAAATAAAAATAAAAAACATAAAATCAGCATAAAGAAAAATACAGCTTTCCTGTATACAAACAGAAAACAGGCTAGAAGATCTAATGAAAGATGCATCTGCATTAATAACAGCAGAACAATTTTCAAAAAGGAAAAATGCCTAATGTATTTAATGACAAAAATTCAAATATTTATCCAATTAAAATTAGAATTTAAAATTTTAGAAATGCCGTTTTCAGTAGCACTGAAAAATGAAGCATTGAGATATAAAACTAACAAAATACACCCATAGATCTGTATGTGGAAACTCTAACACTGAGTTAAAGATCCTGCATCTCAACACACAGAGAGCTAGTCCATGCCTCTGAATTAGGAGATCAGCACAAAGAGGTTGATTTTCTCGTGAAGGATAATTCCGTCGCTCCCTCCGGGAGGTGGAGCCTGGTTCTCCAGTTCATGACTGTGGGTCGCACAAAATTAGTTCCCTCCAAAGAATACAAAGTGGACACTAGGGAAGCGGGAGAATTTGTAGTGGGGAAACACGGCAGCCAGTGACTCAGCGAGGTCTGTCAGTTAGTGTCCTCAGCAATCAGTAGTACCGCAGGCATGTCCGCGGGCATGTCCTCTTGATAGGTTATAATGTGACAAATGACAGAAGACATAGCTACACGGGGGTTTCCAGATGGGGACTCTGAGATCTTCCCTAACATGAATGTTAACAATAATGCAACAATAGAAAATAGACACATTGTGTCCGGGTGGATTTCCATGTCAGTATATAGGTGTACAAATTTGTTACAATGAATTAAAGCATTCTCTAAAATTCAGCAGAAGAGTCTCATTTTTAAAAATTGAAACTCATAAAAAAGAATGAAAATAAGATAAGAGATAATTAATAGGCTATTAATAGGAAATGCTATTATCATATTTCAATAAAGAGACTTAAGGCAATTAATATATTTTCATGTTTGATTTTCCAAGTAATCAGAAAAAGTAAAATTAAATATGAAATTAGATTGGCGTTGTTGCAAAGCACATGTTGGCTGGATATGGGGAAAGAAGAATTCACTCCCAGTCCTCGTGGAGGCTCATGCTTTGTGGCACTTTGGAGAGGTATTTTTTTTCTTTTTTTTTTTTTTAAGATTTATTTATTTATTTGAGAGAGAAAGCAGGGGCAGGAGGAGAGGGAGAGAGAGAATCTTGAGCAGACTGAGCAGGAAAGGGAGCCCATTATGGGGCTGGATCTCAGGACCCTGAGATCATGACCTGAGCTGGAACCAAGAGCCAGACGGCTAACAGGCTGCATTGCCCAGGGGCCCCCGAGAGCTCCTTTTCAACACTCTCTCTCTGCCTCGCTCCACAAGGAGAAGGCTTCCATGCTGTGAAGGAGGACCACCGGCAGTCGGGGAATCATAACCTAAGTTTGTGTGGTCCTGATTTCTGACAGTCTGGTGAGCTCTGGCAGGTTGCCCCGGCTGCGCACTGGCTTCCACTCTTGGTTCAGGTACGTTAGAGACAGCAACAAAGACAAGAAAATGTTCTGGGCAGGCTCGCACCCGCATTCCACTTTGGTTAATATTTATCACAAGAATTTACAGAGCAGTCTGACTGCTGACTTATTTTTCTTCTATCTACTCCATCACTCACAAGGACCTCATGATTTCCTCTTTTCCTTTGTGGCGCTTTGGAACAAGGAGCCGTCAGCACTTTGGGGAATGACGGACACAGGTGTTACCCGTTACCCAGTGCACCCTTTCCTCACACATACAGGGTAACCCAAGGCACAGGTCATCCTTATGTCTTCTTCCTCTAAATCTTTCTAAAATCGGGGTCTCCAGCCACACGCCCGCCAACATCCCAGAACCACCACAGTGTGGCTTCAACTGTGTCACCAAAGAGGTCTTCTCAAGTCTGATCTCTGGTTCGCGTGAATAGGACCTTATTTGGAAAGAGAGCCTTGGTGGTTGTAACCAAGTTAAAATGAGCTCCTACCAGGTATGGTTAGTGTTTTTGTAAGGGGAGGGAGGCACACAGAGATGCCGGCAGGGAAAAAAGTCTGGGCCCAGGAGGCAGCACTTGGAGAACTGGAGGCACAGGGAAAATCAAGGATTTCCCAAAGCCTCCAGAGACAGGATGAGGCAGGAAAGGATTTTTCCCTAGTGCTGTTAGAGGGGGCATGGCCCCATGACACCTGACCAGCTTCTGGGCTCCAGAGCCCTGAGGATGAACATCTCCGTTGCAAGCCTCCCGGCGAGGGAGGATGACAGGTTAACAGCAGCCCTAGGAACTGACGCAACCGTTCATGGCCCTTTCTGCCTGGAACCATAGCGGTGAGAGTCTCTCTAAAGAGCTCACCCTCTTCTTCGATATTCTGTAAGGTGCAAATTCCTCTTATTTTAACAACTGTGAAAGCTCTAAGGGTACCCAACAAACTCCATATTTTGTTCCATAATCCAGAGCTTTCAGGGCACACCTTCTGCCCCTCATGTGCTTGAGCCTGACAAGTTATGTGTATCAACAGGGGACAATGCTGTTCCTCGGCAGTGAAGGCCATAGGTGGTAACACCAAGCTGTCCCTTAAATAGCCCAGAGCTCCTGCCCTGAAAGAAGGACAGAGCTCTAGGAAGGAAGGAAGGAAGGAAGGACAGGGACAGAAGTGGGGGACCTCAGTTCTTATGCCCAGAACTGCACTATTTGAGCTACAGTTCAGTTTCAATTTTCCCCAAGGTCAGACTCACCACTCCCTAATCACACAACCCTGGAGGAGACATTTTGGGGATATACAGAAGTTAGAAAACTATAAAATCTGTACATTGACTTTGTATCCTGCCACATTACTGAATTGCTGTATGAGTTCTAGTAGTTTGGGGGTGGAGTCTTTTGGGTTTTCCATATAAAGAATCATGTCATCTGCGAAGAGAGAGAGTTTGACTTCTTCATTACCAATTTGGATACCTTTTATTTCTCTTTGTTGTCTGATTGCTGTTGCTAGGACTTCTAATACTATGTTGAACAAGAGTGGTGAGAGTGGGCATCCTTGTCTTTTTCCTGATCTCAACGGGAAGGCTGCAAGCTTTTTCCCATTGAGGATGATATTTGCTGTGAGTCTTTCATAGATAGATTTTATGAAGTTCAGGAATGTTCCCTCTATCCCTATACTTTGAAACGTTTTAATCAGGAATGGATGCTGGATTTTGTCAAATTCTTTTTCTGCATCAATTGAGAGGACCATGTGGGTCTTCTCTCTTCACTTATTAATTTGTTCTATCACGTTGATTGATTTGCGAATATTGAACCATCCTTGTAGCCGAGGGATGAATCCCACCTGGTCATGGTGGATAATTTTTTTAATGTGCTGTTGGATCCTGTTTGCTAGGATCTTGTTGAGAATCTTAGCATCCATATTCATCAGTGATATTGGTCTGAAATTCTCCTTTTTGGTAAGGTCTTTGCCTGTTTGGGGATCAGGGTAATGCTGGCTTCATAGAAAGAGTCTGGAAGTTTTCCTTCCTCTTCAATTTTTTGAAACAGCTTCAGGAGAATAGGTGTTATTTCTTCTTTGAATGTTTGGTAGAATTCCCCAGGGAATCCATCAGGTCCTGGGCTCTTGTTTTTTGGGAGGTTTTTGATCACCGCTTCAATATTGTTACTAGATATCTGTCTATTCAGGTTGTCAATTTCTTCCTGGTTCAATTTTGGGAGTTTATAGTTTTCCAGAAATGCATCCATTTCATCTAGGTTGCTTAGCTTATTGGCATATAACTGTTGATAATAACTTCTGATGATTGTTTCTACTTCCTTGGTGTTCGTTGTGATCTCTCCCTTTTCATTCATAATTTTATGAATTTGGGCTTTCTCTCTTTTATTTTGGATTAGTGTGGCCAATGGTTTATCAACCTTATTGATTCTTTCAAAAAAACCAGCTTCTAGTTTCATTGATACGTTCCACTGTATCTCTGGTTTCTTCCTCATTGATCTCTGCTCTGATCTTGATGATTTCCCTTATGTGTGGAGTTGGTTTGATTTGTTGTTGATTCTCCAGTTCTTTAAGGTGCACCGACAGCTGGTGTATTCTGGATTTTTCAATTTATTTTTGAGGGAGGCTTGGATACACTAACAATGAAAATACAGAAAGGGAAATTAGAGAATCGATTCCATTTACTATTGCACCAAGAACCATAAGATACTTGGGAATAAACCTAACCAAAGAGGTAAAGGAACTGTACTCGAGGAACTACAGAACACTCATGAAAGAAACTGAAGAAGACACAAAAAGATGGAAGTCCATTCCATGCTCTTGGATCAGAAGAATAAACATTGTTAAAATGTCTATACTGCCTAGAGCAATCTATACTTTTAATGCCATTCCGATCAAAATTACACCAGTAATTTTTCAAAGAGCTCAAGCAAATAATCCAAAAATTTGTATGGAATCAGAAGAGACCCCGAATCGCTAAGGAAATGTTGAAAAACAAAAGTAAAACAGGGAACATCACGTTACCTGATTTTAAATTTTACTACAAAGCCAAGATCACCAAGACAGCATGGTACTGGTATAAAAACAGACACATAGACCAGTGGAACAGAGTAGAGAGCCCAGATATGGACCCTCAACTCTATGGTCAATTAATCTTCGACAAAACAGGAAAAAATATACAGTGGAAAAAAGACAGTCTCTTCAATAAATGGTGCTGGGAAAACTGGACAGCTATATGTAGAAGAATGAAACTCGACCATTCTCTTACACCGTACACAAAGATAAACTCAAAATGGATAAAAGACCTCAAGGTGAGACAGGAATCCATCAGAATCCTAGAGGAGAACATAGGCAGTAACCTCTTTGATATCAGCCACAGCAACTTCTTTCAAGATACGTCTCCAAAGGCAAAGGAAACAAAAGCAAAAATAAACTTTTGGGACTTCATCAAAATCAAAAGCTTCTGCACAGCAAAGGAAACAGTCAACAAAACAAAGAGGCAACCCACGGAATGGGAGAAGATATTTGCAAATGACAGTACAGACAAAAGGTTGATATCCAGGATCTATAAAGAACTCCTCACACTCAACACACACAAAACAGACAATCATATCAAAAAATGGGCAGAAGATATGAACAGACACTTCTCCAATCAAGACATACAAATGGCTATCAGACACATGAAAAAATGTTCATCATCACTAGCCCTCAGGGAGACTCAAATTAAAACCACATTGAGATATCACCTTACACCAGTTAGAATGGCCAAAATTAGCAAGACAGGAAACAACATGTGGAGAGAATGTGGAGAAAGGGGAACCCTCTTACACTGTTGGTGGGAATGCAAGTTGGTGCAGCCACTTTGGAAAACAGTGTGGAGATTCCTCAAGAAATTAAAAATAGAGCTTCCCTATGACCCTGCCATTGCACTCCTGGGTATTTACCCTAAAGATACAGATGTAGTAAAAAGAAGGGCCATCTGTACCTCAATGTTTATAGTAGCAATGGCCACGGTCGCCAAACTGTGGAAAGAACCAAGACGCCCTTCAAGGACGAATGGATAAGGAAGATGTGGTCCATCTACACTATGGAGTATGATACCTCCATCAGAAAGGATGAATACCCAACTTTTGTAGCAACATGGACAGGACTGGAAGAGATTATGCTGAGTGAAATAAGTCAAGCAGAGAGAGTCAATTATCATATGGTTTCACTTATTTGTGGAGTATAACAAATAGCATGGAGGACAAGGGGAGATGGAGAAGAGAAGGGAGTTGGGGTAAATTGGAAGGGGAGGTGAACCATGGGAGACTATGGACTCTGAAAAACAACCCGAAGGTTTTGAAGGGGCGGAGGGGGGGTGGGAGGTTGGGGGAACCAGGTGGTGGGTATTGGAGAGGGCACGGATTGCATGAGCACTGGGTGTGGTGCATAAACAATGAATACTGTTACGCTGAAAAAATAAAAAATTAAAACATTAAAAAAAAGAAAACTATAAAATCCTCCCTTTATCTGAAAAAGCTTTGAGCTTTGAATGTTCTCATGTTATTTACTATTTCTTATGTAGATGAATAATGCAACAGATATTCCACACAGTGGGGCGGGGGCACGGACTAATGTTTAGAATGACTGTGTTTTCCTTATGCGCTTTTCTCTCTTAGCATTCATTTTGGCTTTCAAAAATTACTGTTCCTATGGAAACAGTAATGATACCACTTTGCCCTAAGAGCAGTACATGAGGAAAAATGATTGTATATTAAAAAATGTCTTTTGGCATTACACTGTTTTATCCCCACAATGTCTCTAAATAATGTACCCATTATTATCCATAATACCAAAAATTGGCAAAACCATCCAAAGTAAGGCTATTCTTTAAATTAAACTCAAATATTTTTCCAAGTTCCATTTCTTAGTGAAATAGAAATTTTGATCCTTATTTCATCTGTTTGTTAATTCAGCCATTCAGCATTTATGAAATACCTGCTCTCTGGGAAAGATACAGAGAGAGTCTGTCACAGACAGACTTGTGTCTGTGTCTTCTGCTGCCATGAGGAGACTGACAAGAAGCAGTGAATGTGTACCTTGTAATTCTTTTGTCCTTAAGGAATTAGAATAAAAAAATCTTTTGAATTTTTACATTTTCAAAAGGATTATTTAAAAAGCTAAACTGTCGGTGCTCCTGGGTCTTTCAGTTGGTTAAGCCTCTGCCTTAGGCTCAGGTCATGATCTCAGGGTCCTGGTTCGAGTCCTACATCGGGCTCTCTGCTCAGCGGGGAACCTGCTTTCCCCTCTCTCTGCCTGCCTCTCTGCCTGCTTGTGATCTCTGTCTCTTTGTGTCAAATAAATAAATAAAATCTTCAAAAATAATAAAAAAATAAAGAGCTAAACTGTCAAAAAGTGAAAGGAATTATTGTGGTAAAACTCAATTGCTTAGTTGTGTCAACAGTTCTTGGTTAATTACTTCTAATCTTCAGAGCTGAGCCTGAGTGACCCTGGGCGGCTAACGGTCATAAGCATTAACTCGGAGACACTCAAAGCAAGCTCCTTGCTGGTCATTTATGTGGAATAATACTGATAAGTTAGGAGAAATGGGCCAATGTCCATAGCTCATCCTCAAAGTAGGATAAGTCCTCAATCAGTGTCACTCTAACTGGAATTCACTGAGATGTTTTATCTTCAAGGAGAAGTGACCCTAAGCTTGAAGTTCTTTGTTTTTGTCATTAAAATAATCTGCATTTATCTTAATAAAAATCTGTAATTCAGGGCAAATGAAAGACACTCATTTTCATGATAAGCTTTGTTCAGGAGGCTATATATAAATCTCAATTGGAGGTCCAAGTCTGCATTCCTTGGCTTGCGTGAGTATTCACAATTTAATTTGCAGAGGAAGTCGGGAAGGAACCAGGGGAAGTAGCTTAAACAGAAGTTTTCATATGAATCCTTTGGGCGAAGGAAGTATACATAAAACACAACAAGGGTGATAAAACTGAACCACACTGCCCAGAGCGCCCCATCTCCCTGTAGACAGTGTGAGTGTTTTCAAGGCAAACCCTGGCTTCCACTTGTGCAGGAAAGTTTTTCTTAGCACAAAACCCCTCCAAGAAACTTTCCTCGGAAGCCGGGAGGTTTCCCCGCAGTTTCTGGGCTGCTGTATCTCATGCAGTAGGTGCTGTATAGACGCATACGGATTTAAGGGCGATCCTTTGTCCGTGACCATCCAGTATAACCCAGAAGCAGCAGAGAGCTGACACCGGGCTCTGGGCTTCTCGTGATCGGAGCCGGGACAGCAGACATGCAGACCAGGACAGCAATAGCGGAGGGCACAGTCGGTCCGTATGCAGTGCCTGTTCTCATCACTCACGGCCCCTCTGGAAGGCAGCATGAGGCAGTGGGAATGTACCCGGGGTTTTGGAGACTTGACCAGGGGCAAATACCACCTCTACCTTCCTCAACACCGGAGACGGGCAAGTGACTTTTTAATCCCTCACGTTCCGACATCTGAAGCAGGATGATAACTGTATTTACTCTGTAGACTTTTTGCAGATAAAAAGGAGAAAATACATGTGAAGTGCCTAAGAAAAATATGGCACATAAAAGAAGAAAAACGTACATATACATACTTATACAGGCATCCGTACTTCTTCTTTTTCTATTCGTAGAACAAATTTATTTTTTCCTCTCTAGAAAGAAAAGGTTTTTTGTTTTTGTTATTTTTTTATTAATTTCTTTTCAGCGTAACAGAATTCATTGTTTATGCAGCACATCCAGTGCTCCGTGCCATAGGTGCCCTCCATAAGTGACAGGAAGAAGGGAATCTTTTGCAGATATTCCAAGTGCAAAGGTGGTTGCAGAAACGGGACCATGCATGTCGCCTGGTCGTAGGTCTAGAGGGGTCAGGGCACAGAGTGTCTTCCACCCACAAACAGATCCCAAAAGGACATTGGCAAGGCCGTGGGTTTGTGGTTCTGAAAGAGTGGGCCAGGATTATAGACACAGTCCCCAAGATATATTTTTTAAAATGTAAGTGTTCATTGGTCCTTTAAAAGTTTCCTGCCGCTGTGCTCTTTCCCTGATAACTTTTCCCCATTTTATCTACCCTGGCAAGGCAAAATTACTCCCTGCGTGACGGTTCATCAGGCCAGAGGGTGCTGCACCCTTGGTCAAGCTGCAGAACAGCACGCAGGAAGCCCTCACCAGCCCGCCGGGTCCCGAGGTGCTGGATCCCCAACAAAGCTGACAGCAGAGCCAGCTGGGGTAAGGCGGATGCACAGCAGACGTGGTGGCCCTTCTTCGGGTCACATACTCACCAGGACTCATGTGTCTCTCACTGTGGCTGTCACTTACCTGGGCCACACCTTCTGTCCAGAGCTGACCCTTCCTCTTTGACGATTATTCCTGCTCCCGAAATCCTTACCAAGTTCATCCGCCTCCTGCTGCATTATTACCGCTTTTCCACGTCTGCTTCTAACTCAGAACCCGTTGGGACTGTCCTTGCGATGCACACACTTCCGCACGCACCGGGCTCAGGGGACACGTCAGGCGATCACAGGAGTGCTATCCCACCTTAACGAGCGTGTGGACGGAAAGAACAGAGTCTCCAGGAGCGGCTGGAGCTGTGTGACCAGGGATGCTTGACTCCGGCCGGGGGACGTGCAGCTTTGCCGTCCCACACACTCCGCTGGGAGCCCAGGCCTCCCGTTTCCGACCTCAGCCGGACGCTGCCCCATCTTCTCACTCAAGCAGGTGGCTAGATCCACTTCACGCCTCCCATGCCCCTCGTCATCGTCCACGTCGTAGGATCGAGTGTTCACCCCCAGCGCCGTGACCTCTCCAGGGGCCTTCACACATCTGACTGCCCCAACCGTGCATTCACCACCCTTGAGTGCGGGAGTTCAGAGCCGAGCTCGCTGTCCGGGGCTCAGCCGGTTCCGCCCAGCGATTCTCCCATCACCGGCTCGTGGGCGGCTCAGCCCCGAGTGTCCGGAGTCGTCCTGGAACCCTCGCTGCCCAGGAATCCAGTCCGTCGGCAGCGGGCTCCACGGCTCGAGCACAGCGCCGGCCCGTTTGTGTTCTCTGCACTCGGATCACCCCCTCACTCAGGGGGCTGCGGTCCAGACCCGCGCATTCGCCTTCCCTCCCGTGACCCCGGGTCATTCCAGAAGCTGCGTGTGCTGAGGGACTAAGCAGAGGCAGCATCTCCTGTGCGGTTAATGCCTCCCAACGACCTCTGCATTGGGCATAAAATCGAAATTCCACACCAGCCAGCTTCGCCATCCCGGTTCTGGCCTGGCTGGATGCCTCGTACCTCCTTCTCTGTAGCCCATCGTCTTGTCCTGAATTCCACAGCGCACCCATTTTAGGTGATCCCTTGTGTGTTTTTAAGACACATCGTTGCATGTCATCATCAAATTTGAGGTTCTGTGGATCCCCATTGAGCAGAAGTAATGTCTCCCAATAGGGTTCAATATGCACACCAAAGTAAAGAAATTTCCTGTGAGAAGTCCCTAATGTTTATTCACTAAGTTCATCCCTTTCAGGTGAAAAGAAATGAAAGCTGTATTTCTAGGAAGCTCAGCCCAGTTACTAACTCAGAGCACTTGCCCCAGACTCTAGAAACTCCAACAGGGTCCCAGATCCAGCAATTCAGCAGCGTTGTGGGGGACCCTGCAGGAGAGAAAGAGCCTGGCACTGGGCAGGGTGGGTATGGTCCTCAAAGGGGCGGAGCATCTGTGGGTCCCGCCCCTGCCCACCTGCGACACCTGGGGCTCCATCTCACCCATAAGCAGCTTGACTTATGACACCATGAGCTCCAAATGCTACCTATAGCTTTTCAGGCACTGTGTTACTGAGTTGCATAAGAGCTCCATGGCGGGCCGGGGGGGTCGGAGGGAAGGGAGGAGTCACTTGTGCCACCAATGAGGTTTTCTCAGAACGCTTTTTCTAAAGGGTGAGCCTCAGTGCTGAGCTCAGGTCACCTCCCCGTGACAACCGACCAGAGAGTTATGGGCTCAAGTCACACCGAAAGCCCTGGTCCTACAAAAATCTTCCCGACTGAGAGAAGGCCCACCTAATGCCTGTGTCCCCGCACAAACTGCCTAGCCCTCTGAATGTCACGTCTTTCATCAGTGGATGAAGGTGGGCCACTCGTTTCAGAATGAGGGTGTATAGTTTGGCGGCCACACCAGGGGCCTGTATTTCCAGGAAACTGTGTCATGCCGCCTCTTCCCCAAGACTAAGGAAAGCCCAAGCCAACATCCCTCCCTTTTCCTCTCTCCCCGCACACCTTCTATCTGTTGAACTACCTGCTCTTTGAATTCCATGAGAGACTTAAAAGCACTCCAGTATTATTCTTGCATTTTATTATTATTTTTTTAATTTATTTTTTATTTTCAGCATAACAGTATTCATTATTTTTTCACCACACCCAGTGCTCCATGCAATCCGTGCCCTCTCTAATACCCACCACCTGGTACCCCGACCTCCCACACCCCCCCCCGCCACTTCAAACCCCTCAGATTGTTTTTCAGAGTCCATAGTCTCTCATGGTTCACCTCCCCTTCCAATTTCCCCCAACTCCCTTCTCCTCTCTAACTCCCCTTGTCCTCCATGCTATTTGTTATGCTCCACAAATAAGTGAAACCATATGATAATTGACTCTCTCTGCTTGACTTATTTCACTCAGCATAATCTCTTCCAGTCCCGTCCATGTTGCTACAAAAGTTGGGTATTCATCCTTTCTGATGGAGGCATCATACTCCATAGTGTATATGGACCACATCTTCCTTATCCATTCGTCCGTTGAAGGGCATCTTGGTTCTTTCCATAGTTTGGCAACCGTGGCCATTGCTGCTATAAACATTGGGGTACAGATGGCCCTTCTTTTCACGACATCTGTATCTTTGGGGTAAATACCCAGGAGTGCAATTGCAGGGTCATAGGGAAGTTCTATTTTTAATTTCTTGAGGAATCTCCACACTGTTCTCCAAAGAGGCTGCACCAACTTGCATTCCCACCAACAGTGTAAGAGGGTTCCCCTTTCTCCACATCCCCTCCAACACATGTTGTTTCCTGTTTTGTTAATTTTGGCCATTCTAACTGGTGTAAGATGATATCTCAATGTGGTTTTAATTTGAATCTCCCTGAGGGCTAATGATGATGAATATTTTTTCATGTGTCTAATAGCCATTTGTATGTCTTGATTGGAGAAGTGTCTGTCCATATCTTCTGCCCATTTTTTGATGTGTTTGTCTGTTTTGTGTGTATTGAGTTTGAGGAGTTCATTATAGATCCTGGATATCAACCTTTTGTCTGTACTGTCATTTGCAAATACCTTCTCCCATTCCGTGGGTTGCCTCTTTGTTTTGTTGACTGTTTCCTTTGCTGTGAAGAAGCTTTTGATTGCATTTTTAGTCAAATTCAGCAGATACTTATTGCTAGATTTCCTCTACTTTTGTCATTATCTTGCTATATGTTTTGATGCGTTGAAATTAGGACCAGTACCATCTGTTCCTGCTCTCCCTTGCTGGGTGAAAAACCACTCCACGCTTTGTGGCATAAACCCACAACCACTGACCAGTAGATCAGAAATCTGAGCACAGCGCCACCGAGGGTGACGAGACCAGCAGGGGTGGCCTGGGCAGCTGAACTGGAACCACTGGGCTGTGGACCCACTTGCGAGATGACTTCTTCACTCCCACATCTGGCACCATGTCCAGGACAGTCTGACTCAGCGGGTACCCTACATGGGAGAAGCTACACGTGGCCTCTCCCACGTAGCAGTCCTAGGGTACCTGGGGTTGTTGTCTGGCTTCCTCTGGAAAGAGTTTCCCCAAGGAAGCAGGCTGACTGCGGGGCATGGCCTGACCCAGCCCCAGAAGTCACAGAACACTGGGGGAGGGTGTGCTGAGCCCCTCGCTCTGTGGGAGGACTTCAAAGTGTATGTGTCACTCACAGTCAGTTCCCACGGTCCATGGTAGGGACCGTCTACACAATCGCCATGAGCACTGAGATCACAAACCATGAACAGTTATTCTCGGGGAAGCGTGGGGTGAGGTTCCTGGGAACCTCTGGTCACAACAGTTCACTCAGTGAAGACGTGACTTTGCTGTATGTGTGTTTATGTTGAAAGACACTTTATTCCATGTACATTGTTGAGTCATTATCACTGAACTCCTGGCCGGCGGTCTGTGACTCAGGCCCGAGGGTGACGGCCCCCAGCCACACTCACACCTCCTCCACGAGCAGTCACAACCCCTTGCCCTTAGGAGCCTGGACAACTCTTTTGTACTCCACCACGGACACGTGGCACACACTAAAGTCACCAACAAAACCACGAAAGTGCAAAACAAAAGCACGTGTCACTTAAGAGACAACGGGAAGGACCCTTGTCTCCAGCCCAAGGTTGGCAACGAGAGGGCAGTGTGCTGTCTTGTCCAGCGCCCGGTGGGGGCTGCGGCGCCGGCCGTTCGTGGGGGTCTGTAATGGGCCATGTGTGGGCCCTGAGCTTTGATATTGCGATTACCAGTAAAGCTTAGTGAGTCCACAAATCCACAAATCTGGAGTCCACAGATGAGGACCCACGAAGCTCTCCCACATCACCAGCCCGTGGTCACAATGTCCCTTTGTGCTTTTCGGTGAGCGAGCGTGTTGAGGTCATCTTCCTCACTGTCGTGTAACAGAGGCACTGACACAAATAAGACACAGACCAAAGTCTTCTCAAAACTCTGCCAAACCAACTTCTGTCAGCCACAGGCCAGGTGTGAGCGCGGACAGTGGTGTCCGTGCCGGTCTTTACCCCTGAGCACCCATCTTCCCAGAGGTGCAGTGTCTAACCATCCAACAAGTCCTGTTTGAACGAGCACAGTAATATGTACAGTCCAGAGCCCCAAAAGTCCAACCGCTTTGAAACTTCCAGCTGCACCCCGGGCCTTGCTTTTCTAGGAGTGACAAAAAAAATCACAGACTGTATCCATAACCAGGTCTTGGGGAAAAACCTAAGATATTCACTAAAACCAGGAGTTTCTTCGCTGAAATCTGAGTTTGGGAACGATGCTGGAAATCTGTTAAAGAAAGACAAATAGATTAAATGAAAACAAGGAGAAAGAGAAGCTGATCTTTTGTTATAGCATCTGCAAGTGCGGGAGCACATCCACAGAGAGTAAACAAGAATGGAGGCCCTCCTTTTCTGGAAGGATAGGGAATAAACAGTGCATGAGTTCAAAAATGTCGTCATGAAACCTTTCTCTTCTGTGTCATTACAGAGTTTAGGTTATAAATAAAATAATACATTTTCAAAATCAAGACATAAGAGTAGCTCATGATTAAGCCTCATTCCATTCCCAAAACAAATCTATTCCTTTGTTCTTATTTTTTTCTCATGCACAATATAAGATATTATCACTATTATGGACAATTATTTTCTTTTTCATTTCTTTTGGCAACTGAAGGCACAGCTCAGGCTTTAGAATCAGATGATTGTTTTTGGAACTGAATAAATGGCGGCCAGTCATTCGGTTTCTGGGTCTAATTCCCCGTGTCTGAGCCCACATCAGCAGTGATGGAAAAGTGCCATCCTGGCCCACAGCAGATGCTGAGGGACCTACCTCTCCCGACGCATGTGCACACATGTGCACACACATGCACACACACAAGGTGCGTTCCCCTGGTAACTCCAGCGAGCCTCTATTTATGAATGCAGATTCACTGAGTCACCCCTGACGTCCACACGAGGGACCCCCGCCTGCAGAAGGTGTCTGTGGCCGCAGCTTCACTGCCCGGCAACCTCACTGCCCGGCAACCTCACTGCCTGGCACCGGTCCTTCCCTCGCTCCCTCCCTCCCTCGGCTCGGCCTTCTCTGACCGTCTGTGGCGTCCTTCCCTCCCACGGGTCTTCCCAAGCTGCTCCGGCTCCGCAGAGGCTGTCCTCCTTGAGAGCTGTGTACAGCCTCTTCCCCGTGCTCTGAGTCCCCGCTGCCTCTCCTCATTTCCACGCTGCCATTTCACCTTTGGAGAAGCCTCCCTGCCTCCCTTCCCACAGGAGACCTTGTCTCGCAGTCTCGGGTGCAGCCCGTTCTATGTGCTTCCCTCAAGGTGTCTGCTGTCTGTCATCGGCCTGTTTGCTTGTGTCCAGTCCGCTCAGCTCCAGATCGTGGGCAGGACATGGCCTGTGAGCCAACTCCAGTCAGCCACTGTGTCTGCACAGCCTGAGAGCTAAGGATGGTTTTATGTTTTCAAATGGACGAAAAAATATTCCAATAAAAATAATACTTTATGGCATGTAGCAGTCAGAGGCTGTTCACATCCCAGTCCATACAGTTTGGGCAACACAGTCACGCTCATCCAAGTACCATCTATGCGGCCTTCACACCGGGACGCAGGGCTGAGTGGAAGCTAGAGACTATATGGACACAAAGCCTAGAGCAGGAACATCAGGCCCTTTGCTGAAAACATCTGCCAGCCTCTGACCTAGAATACAGCAGGCTCAGGGCAACCTTCTTTGCTTTTGTGTCACTTTGCGTAACCCGGTGCCTTGCACACTGCGTGCTCGGTAAACACCAGCTGCAGGAAGACTGTTTCTCGAGGGCATAGGAGATGTGGTTTCTACTCACCTCACAGGACTGGTCTCGAGAATAAAAATAAACAATGTCCTTCTTATTGATGTGGAAATGTCATTATTAGAAAAATCCTCAACAAAACACTAGCAGACCAAATTTACCAATACATTAAAAGGATCATAGGCCATGTTCAAGGGGAATTTATTCCAGGGAGGAAAGGATGGTTCAACATCAGCAAATTAGTGAGCGTGAAGACCACATTAACAAAATGAAGGATTAAATACCTCATGATACACTCGACTGATGCAGAAAAATCACTTGACAAAATTCAACATCAACTTGTGTTAAAAAATCTCAATGAAGCAGGTAGAGAGGGAACACACCTCAACACGATAAAACCCGTGAACGGCTACCCACAGCCAGCATCATACCCAAAATAAAAAGCTGAAAACTTTTACTCTAACATCAAGAAATAGAAAAGTTCTGTCCAGAGCGATTAGGAAAACAAGAAGAAGAAGAAGGAGAAGGAGGAGGAGGAGGAGAAGGAGGAGGGAGAAAGAGGGGAGGGCAGGGAAGGGGAAGAAAGAAAAATAGAGAAAAAAGAAAGGAAAAAGATGTCCAAATTTGAAGGAAAGAAATAAAACTGTCACCATTTGCAGATGAAATGATACAATATATAGAAAATACTAAATATCCCATCAAAAACTGTTAGAACTAATCAATGAATTCAGTAAAGTCACAGGATACAAAAGGAATACACAAAAAATCTGTTGCATCTCTATACAGTAATAATAAACTATCAGAAAGAAATTAAGAAAACAATCCCATTTATAATTGCATCAAAAAGAATCAAATACTTAGAAATAAGTTTATACAAGAAGGTGAAAATCCTATGCATTGAAACCATAAGATGATAAAGAAAGAACTTGAAGAAGATACAAATAAAGAGAAAGATATCTGATGCTCATGGAATGGAAAAATTAATATTAAGATGTCCACCCTACGCAAAGCAATAAGCAGATTCAGTGCAAGGCTTACCAAAATTACAATGGCATTTTTGAAAGAAGCAGAACAAAACAATCATGAAATTTGTATAAAACTGTAGGAGATCTTGAATAACCAAAGCAATCCTGACAAAGAATAACAAAGCTGGAGGCATCATGTTCCCTTTCAAAGTATATTACAAAACTATTGCCATGAAAACAATATGGTATTTGCACAAAGCAGACACACAGAGCAATGGATTAATTTACAACAAAGGAGCCAAGAATATACAATGAGGAGAAGACAGTCACTTCAATATACGGTGCTGGAAAAACTGGACAGCAACAAGGAAAAGAATGAAACTGGACCACTCACTCACACATAAAAATTAACTCAAAATGGATGCAAACAAAGGACTTGAAAGTATAAAATTCCTAAAGGAAAACAGGCAGTAAGCTCCAACACCGGTACTGGTGATGATTTTTTGAATCTGACGCCAAAACAAAACAACAAAATCAAGAATAAAAAAGGGGGATGAAACCATATTAAAAGCTTCTGTACAGCAAAGGAAATCATCAACAAAATGAAAAACCAGATTACTAAATGGGATAAAAAAAATCTGTAAATCATATATCTGACCAGAAGCTAATATCCAAAATATATAAAGAACTCATACAAATTGGTGGCAAAAAAAAAAAATCCAATTTGAAAATGGACAGAATATCTGAATAGGCATCTTTCCAAGGAAGACATGCAGATGGACAAGTACCAGAAAAGATGCTTAACGCCACTCATCACAAGGGAAATGCAAATCAAAACCACTATGAGATATCATCCCTACCTGCTAGAATTGTGATTGCCAAAAAGACAGGAAATAACAAGTGTTGGCATGGATGTGAGGAAAAGGGAGTTCTTGTGCACTTAAATGAAACTGTAAATTGATGTAGCTACTATGGTCGAAGTATGAAGTTTGCTCAAAAAGTTTTAAAGTGGGTATTAGAGAGGGCACGGATTGCATGGAGCACTGGGTGTGGTGAAAAAATAATGAATACTGTTTTTCTGAAAATAAATAAATTGAAAAAGTTTTAAATAAATAAATAAATAGTAATATAACTTATTAAAATATTTAAAGATGGAAAAAAGAAGTTTTAAAGTAAAACTTACCAGAGGATCCAGCAATCCCATTTCTAAGTATTTATCCAAACAAAACAAAATCACTAATTGAAAAAGATACATACACACACCCTCATGTTCATGCAGCATCATTTACAATAACCAAGATGTGGAAAAAAAACCTAAGAGCTCACCAATGTACAAATGGATACATAAATCGGTGTAAACACATACATATAAATAAGAATGAAATCTTGCTATTTGCAGCAACCTGAACGGGTCTTGAAGACATTATGGTAAGTGGAATAAGTCAAAGAGAAATGTTGTCCTGGCTTACATGTGTAATTCAATATGTATATTATACACACATTTCATGTAAATAGAAACATCTAAGATATAAACGCTTTGTTGCCTCAAGAGGAGGGCAGAAGACTAGTCGAGTCCTGGCACAAGACTCCACCATTTTTGACTTGACAAATTAGACATGTTTCATTTTGTAAATTCAGGGCATGCAGGGTGTTACTGCTGTGTTGGGGCTGCCGTTGGAACACCCCATCACTGTAGCCCAATATTGTCAACATTCCTCGTGGCGGACATTACCTCTCTAATTTGTTACAGACTTGTTACACGTTTGTAGCCTTCCCACCGTCCATCTGTTCACCTCATGCTCCATCCCCTAGTGATCACATCCGCCCCCCAGGTTTAACTTTTTACATTCCACATGTAAGTGACACGACGCAGTACTTGTCTTTCTCTGCCTGATTTCTCTTTCTTGGCACCATGTGCTCAAAGCCCATCCATGTTGTCACGAATGACAAGATGCCCTTCTTTCTCGTGGCTGAGTAATACTTCATGGTCCACGTTTTCTGTTTTTTATCCATTCGTCCATTGGTGGGCATTTGTATTGTTTCCATATCTCAGCTATTGTGAATATTGCTGACGTAAACATGGGTGTGCATATATCTTGTCAAAATCCCATTTTCAAGGATTCTACTTCTAAACAAGCTATTCTTTAACTGTTCGTGTTCGTGTTCATGAAAATGCACAAAACACGAACACACCTTACTCAGGTGTTCAGATGACTTTTATCTGTGAAAGGCTCATCTTTCCCTGAGCCTAGAAGAACTTCTTCTAAGAAAAAGACTTCTCTTCTCGCATCTCCTTTAGATTCCCTGCTGTGCCTGTGAATTCTCTCTCCTAGGGAGTGAAGCATTTTTTTTTTTTCCAAATAATGCAGATAACCAGTTGAAGTCACAACACAATGAACATCTAGGATCGGCAGATGAAGCAGGCCAACAGGGGTAGCCGATTGCCCATAGTTGAAAGAAACCCCCCAATTTTAAGAGTCCTAAAATGTCCAAAAAATGTGAATATAATAGAATAGGTAAAATGCGGTGACAATTAGAATTTTGAGCACTTATTACGCACCAGGCACCTTTTAAAGCCTGTTATATTAGTTAACTTACTTACACGTGATAACATACAGCCTGTCTGGTAGGTCACATCTGTTTTGTAAATGAGGAACAAGGAATATCCCAATGACCAGACACATGCTATACCCAGGCCATAATGCAGCTCATTTCTTGCTGCGCTACCCCTCCACTGCTCAACACAACATGACATGGCTGAGAAAAGGGTAAGATCTCAGAATAACCCAAAAACCAATAAAAACAATCTTTCAGTGTAATCCCTTCTAGGGTTGCCAGAGAAGATACAAAACATCCAGTTAAAGTTGAATCACAGAAAAGCAATGGATGATTTTTAGTATCGGTACCACCCAAAAGCAGCACGAGCTACTTATACTAGAAAAACAACAATAATCATTGTTCACTGAAGTTCAGGTTTACCAGGGTCTCCTGTGTTTTTACTTCTAAACCTGGCAACCCTATCTCAGGCAGGAGCCAAGGGCTTTGTCGCACATTCTCTTTCGGGAAGGAGGGAAAAGCCTGCGCGTACTGTCAGCAGGTTTAACACATCGTGTGCTTTCGCAGGAGCATGTACAGCGCTTCCCACGTGCCAGACGCCTACTGCTTGTCAGGACCCGGTGGTCCACGGGGCCACCATTGCCGGCTGCGTTCTGTAGACCAGCTCACTGACAGGAAGAGAAGCCCGGCAGAACCCCCACGGTTACACAGCCAGTGCGGGGGAAAGAAACACACACGTTCGGTGGGCTGGACGTAGGGCCAGGCTCTTTGTAGTTAAAACCAGTTTTGGGGCACCTGGAGGGCTCAGGCAGTTAAGTGCCTGCCTTCAGCACAGGTCATGATTCCAGGGTCCTGAGATCGAGTCCCACATCAGGGTCCCTGCTTGGCGGGAAGCCTGCTTCTCCCTCTCCCTCTGCCCTTCCGTTTGTGCTCTCTCTTTCTTTCAAATAAATAAATAATATATATTTTTAAAACCAGGCAGTTTCGTCTTATAGTTTCCATACTGACTGCTTATAACAATTTTTCCCAAGTGGGCATTACTGTTCCTGTTCCAATTCATCTCAAACGGCAGGGATTTTGCCAAAATGGAGGGAGTCAGTGCATGGGATTATGCCCTCTCTCTTCTGTGTCCACAGGGACCGGGGACAGTCCCTGCCACCAGCACACCCCCTTACCCAGCTTTTCATCAACAAGGAACAAACAGGAGAACCATGCTAATTTTGCATTCTAATGGAAAACCGGGTGAATAAATCCACAGGTGTGTGTTTTCCACACAGAATAAGGATAAAGCCTCGAAGCAAGAACACCCACTTTCAGGTGACAGAAAATGGAGAGAGAGGTTTTGCTCCCAAGCTGTTGACTTACAACCAGATGTGGGAGACAATAACCCAAATGTGGTTCAGGCTATACGCTTATTATCTTCAAGACAGCTCGGCATTGCGCAGGTGATGTGTTTCATATTTAGTGTTTGAGATTTAAGATGAAAATCGGTGAGTTTTATTTTACTTTCTTTTAGCTGAGAGTTTTCATGAGGTAATTCAACCATGCTTTTCCAATGATGTATTTAAATTAACACTAAAGGTAAAGACATTCTTTTTTAAGAAAAAAATATTACATTTTAATTCTCTTATTTATCATCGGGCTTTACTTTGATTAGCCACATCCACTCCTTCCTACTTCCACTGCCATTCTAGAAGGTTCATGAGTCCGTTCAAGAGCAGTGGTCCTTGCCCAGGGATGGAAAACCAGCCTTGCTTCGATATCGACACCAGGTGGTGTTTCTGTTGAGTTAAAGCAAAGCCAGAGGGAAGGAAGAAAGCAAAAAGGATAAAACCATTTGCAAAAGTGAAGAAAGAAGAAAGGAGGGAAGGACAAGGAACTACGTGGAGAATGTTCAGAAAATCACGTCCAGATGAATCTGATCACCTTGTCTGGTCTCCATGAATCCATTCTTTTCTGTGTTGAATGAATTGTCTTTCTAGAGCACAGCTCCGATTAGACGGAAAACTCTCATGACTTTCCATTGACTGAGTTCTGAAAGGCCAAGCTCCTTAGAACCTGCACGGTGGTCATGGTCCCCAGGGGGATGCCCTTGACCTCTCTCCCACTGTGACCCTCCACGGCCTCTACCCTCAGCCTGCACTGAAGGCCCCAACATTTCATTCTTTTGAAAGTGAATAAGGCGAAAATGATTTTATTCAACCTAAGGCCTTAAGCTTGAAGTGAATAAATAAATTATGGTTTTCCATGAAAAAGAATGCATAAAAATTTCTGAATTATGTCCCTTTGAAACTCATCTGAGATGAGATGGCATGGAGCGTGGTAGCCATAGGAGTGAATGACATGGTCCCCATGGTGTTTGTATTCATGAGCTCCATGCCTCCTGGTCTTAAGAACATCAGAGTACGAGATGTTCAGACCAGAGCAATGACACAGAGAAAGAAAGAAAGGCCATTCAATCATAAAGGAAGAAGTGAAATCATTTCGTTCACAGGTGGCACAATCTTACACGTATAAAACCACACACACAAATCTGTTAAAACCACGGAAGAGAATCCAAAAAGTGACAGGATACAAGAGCAACACGCAAAAACCAATCATGTTTCTATACACTGAAGATAACCAAGTCAAAGAGGAAATGAAGAAAGCAAGTTTATTTATTACATCAAAAAGAATTACATGTTTAGGAATAAATGTAACAAAAGAGCTAAAAGATTTAAAAAAAAAAGATTTGTACACTGGAAACCACAAAGCATTGTCCTTTTTTTGCATAATGTCAAACTTCTTAATCTTTAATAGAATTTTCAATGTGTTTGTGGAGTTTTATGTTGTATAATTTAATCAGATTTGCTTGTTCAGTCTCCCAGTGGACCACTCTGTCTTGCTCAAAACCATCCCTAATCCTGGCTAGTCTTCTTTACAGGGAATGGTGTTTAACTTGGGATTATGAGTGCTTTCCGTGGATCCACACTCATCTGTGTCTTTTGGAAAATCAGTTAAAAATGCATGCTCAAATAAAAATATTTGGGAAAAAGCTTAAACCATTTGTACCAAGAGAACTGAACTCCATATAGCTTGATTTAGCTAAACAAAGCTACCTAAATGCAGAAATCTGTGCTGATTAAAGTTGCAAATTCAGGTAATGATATTAATATCTATTTAAAGAAGGTCTCACAGTGAGAACTATGAAGACAGAGTGTGTGAACTTAGAGGAAAGCTGGTATGATGATATCAAGACTATGAGGCATGGCCTTCAAACCAGACTTAACAGGCATGCCATTAAACCCATTTTCATAAGCTAATACAGAGCACAAAAGATGGACGGATGCTAGAGACGTATTTGACAATAGCAAACAAATGGATTATAGTGACTGATACCACTCCAGGAGAACATTTAGACAGAGAAAAGAGCCCGGAATATTACCCTAGGGAGTATCATTATCAAAGGGCAGTCATACAAAGACAAGACACAAGAGAAAACACACAAGATAATCAGAAACATGAGGAGAAAGGCAGAACATCCTGGTGGCATCGGCCAGGTGTTCCCGGAAGGGCAATAACCAAGACCACTGGATTCGTTTGTCACGCCTGCTGGACGGTGGTCTCAGCAGAAGGGCTGCCATGAGGAGGACCTTCAGGCATGAAGCCGAAAGAGGAATAATGTAGAAAGAAGAGGTGCCCACTGCCACCTTGTCTGTCGAGAAGCTTGAGTGCACTCATAAAGTGAATTGGGAGAGAGAGGTAGCTGACACGGGGCGCGAGTGGTTAAGGACACTCGGATGTGTTTCTAAAGTGAGGGAAAGGACGGTTGAACACACAGGAGAGAAAGGAAACGGACAGACCCAAGAGGAGACCAGAGGGGAGAAGAGATGGTGCTGGGGGAGCCTTGAGCCTGGGAGAGCCAGTCTTCCTTGGAAGGTGGGAGCAGAGCAGGCAGCGGAGCCTGTCGTAAGCCACCTTGTGGGTGAGGGTAGAACAGGCTGTGCCCTGACGCAGGACAGGAGAGTAGCACCAGTTCACATCATTATAAAAACGAAAAATGAAGTGTGATTCAGAGCACAGCAGAATGTGGAGAGAGGATCTGTTCAGAGCACCTCCTGGTGCTTGTGGGGGGCTTCAGAACATCCCCGACCTCCCCATGCCCAGTTCGCCTCCTTTATTATGATACCTGAAGTCCACGTGGGAAGGCACAAATGTGTTTTTCCCACAGATTAATGAGATTCAGGTGTTATCAAGGATAGAGATCAGTGGTCTTTAGAAAGTACTACAAGCAATAATTTTGGGCAACTTGTCCCAGGTACCTGGGATGTCACCGTCATTGTCATCACCATCGCCACCATCATCACCATCACCTTCATCACCACCATCGCCATCACCACCTCATTGCCATCAGCATCGTCACCATCATCGTCACCATCATCATCACCATCACCTTCACCACCATTGCCATCAGCACCACCATCGTCACTGTCATCATCGTGGTCATCACTGTCACCCAATTATTAATTACTATCATCTGTGTCCTTGTGATGCTCCAGGAGCAATTCCAAGTGACTTCCATACACATCGGCCTATTTCACCCAGCTACACCCGTAAGGTGGGACGCTCTGCAGATCAGGAGGGGACAGTGAGTGTGTGGCCAGCCCAGGCTCAGGCAGCTGGCAGCCCCAGAGCAGGAAGCATGTTCTCTATCTGTGCGAGTGCCAGAGACCACACTAGGTGCCCTGGTACAGATGTCACCACATTTAATTATTTTGGGGGGTCAGTTTTCAGGTAGTTACTGTTTACTACAGAAAGGTTTCTTTAGTTAAACCAAAGCGAAACTTGAAAACAGTTTATCAATTAGTTTTTGTATGGACCCATTTTTTCTATGAATATTGACATGGAATTTTTTCTCTTTCAGAGCAAATACTCTAACAACAAATTCAAGGTGGTAAATTCACGGAAAATGGAAATTTTTCACTATTGAAAAGAAAAATAATTAGGAGCATATATTTTAAGTAAATCAAGATACACATAATGACTAATGGTCAAAAAGGATGATACTTAATACCGTATTTCATCCATGTGAAAAAAAAACATGATTTCTACAAAAACATGAATTTTAAAAGAATGTTGTTCTAGGCAGTATAGACATTTTAACAATGTTTATTCTTCTGATCCAAGAGCATGGAATGGTCTTCCATCTTTTTGTGTCTTCCTCAATTTCTTTCATGAGTGTTCTGTAGTACCTCAAGTACAGATCCTTTACCTCTTTGGTTAGGTTTATTCCCAGGTATCTTATGGTTCTTGGTGCTATAGTAAATGGAATCGATTCTCTAATTTTCCTTTCTGTATTTTCATTGTTAGTGTATAAGAAAGCCACTGATTTCTGCACATTGACTTTGTATCCTGCCAAGTTGCTGAATTGCTGTATGAGTTCTAGTAGTTTGGGGGTAGAGTCTTTGGGTTTTCCATATAAAGAATCATGTCATCTGCGAATAGAGAGAGTTTGACTTCTTCATTGCCAATTTGGATACCTTTTATTTCTCTTTGATGTCTGATTGCTATTGCTAGGACTTCTAATACTATGTTGAACAAGAGTGGTGAAAGTGGGCATCCTTGTCTTATTCCTGATCTCAATGGGAAGGCTGCAAGCTTTTTCCCATTGAGGATGATATTTGCTGTGGGTCTATACTGCCTAGAGCAATATATACTTTTAATGCCATTCTAATCAAAATTCCACCGGTATTCTTCAAAAAGCTGGAGCAAATAATCCAAAAATTTGTATGGAATCAGAAGAGACCCCGAATCGCTAAGGAAATGTTGAAAAACAAAAATAAAACAGGGAGCATCGCGTTACCTGATTTTAAATTTTACTACAAAGCCATGATCACCAAGACAGCATGGTACTGGTATAAAAACAGACACATAGACCAGTGGAACAGAGTAGAGAGCCCAGATATGGACCCTCAACTCTATGGTCAATTAATCTTTGACAAAACAGGAAAAAATATACAGTGGAAAAAAGTCTCTTCAATAAATGGTGCTGGGAAAACTGGACAGCTATAAGTAGAAGAATGAAACTCGACCATTCTCTTACACCGTACACAAAGATAAACTCAAAATGGATAAAAGACCTCAAGGTGAGACAGGAATCCATCAGAATCTCAGAGGAGAACATAGGCAGTAACCTCTTTGATATCAGCCACAGCAACTTCTTTCAAGATATGTCTCCAAAGGCAAAGGAAACAAAAGCAAAAATAAACTTTTGGGACTTCATCAAAATCAAAAGCTTCTGCACAGCAAAGGAAACAGTCAACAAAACAAAGAGGCAACCCATGGAATGGGAGAAGATATTTGCAAATGACAGTACAGACAAAAGGTTGATATCCAGGATCTATAATGAACTTCTCAAACTCAACACACACGAAACAGGCAAACATATCAAAAAATGGGCAGAAGATATGAACAGACACTTCTCCAATCAAGACATACAAATGGCTATCAGACACATGAAAAAATGTTCATCATCACTAGCCATCAGGGAGATTCAAATTAAAACCACATTGAGATATCACCTTACACCAGTTAGAATGGCCAAAATTAACAAAACAGGAAACAACATGTGTTGGAGAGGATGTGGAGAAAGGTAACCCTCTTACACTGTTGGTGGGAATGCAAGTTGGTGCAGCCTCTTTGGAGAACAGTGTGGAGATTCCTCAAGAAATTAAAAATAGAACTTCCCTATGACCCTGCAATTGCACTCCTGGGTATTTACCCCAAAGATACAGATGTAGTGAAAAGAAGGGCCATCTGTGTCCCAATGTTTATAGCAGCAATGGCCACAGTCGCCAAACTATGGAAAGAACAAAGATGCCCTTCAATGGATGAATGGATAAGGAAGATGTGGTCCATATACACTATGGAGTATTATGCCTCCATCAGAAAGGATGAATACCCAACTTTTGTAGCAACATGGACGGAACTGGAAGAGATGATGCTGAGTGAAATAAGTCAAGCAGAGAGAGTCAACTATCATATGGTTTCACTTATTTGTGGAGCATAACAAATATCATGGAGGACATGGGGAGTTAGAGAGAAGGGAATTTGGGTAAATTGGAAGGGGAGGTGAACCATGAGAGACTATGGACTCTGAAAAACAATCTGAGGGGCTTGAAGTGGCGGGGGGGGGGAAGTTGGGGTACCAGGTGGTGGGTATTATAGAGGGCACGGATTGCATGGAGCACTGGGTATGGTGAAAAAATAATGAATACTGTTTTTCTGAAAATAAATAAATTAATTTAAAAAAAAGAATGTTGTTCTGTGTCCACTAGAACTCCATTATTTATAAATAACTTACTTATTTATTTATTTATTAAAGAATTTCTTTATTCTTTCAATAAATAAATCTTAATACTATGCTTCAAGATATAGAGGATGAAGTAATTTACACTTTGGAAGACAGTGTGGAGAGTCCTTAAGAAATTAAAAATAGAGCTTCCCTATGACCCTGTAATTGCACTATTAGGTATTTATGCCAAAGATACAGATGTAGTGAAGAGAAGGGCCATCTGTACCCCAATATTCATAGCAGCAATGGCCATAATCACCAAACTGTGGAAAGAGCCAATATGCCCTTCAACAGATGAATAGATAAAGAAGATATGGTCCATATATACAATGGAGTATTATGCCTCCATCAGAAAGGATGAATACCCAACTTTTGTATCAACATGGATGGGACTGGAGGAGATTATTCTGAGTGAATAAAGTTAAGCAGAGAGAGTCAATTATCATGTGGTTTCACTTGCTTGTGGAGTATGAGGAATAACACAGAGGACACTGGGAGATGGAAAGGAGAAGAGAGTTGGGGGAAATCATATGGGGAGACAAACCATGAGAGACTGTGGACTCTGAGAAACAAACTGAGGGTTTTGGAGGGGAGAGGGGTGGGAAGATGGGTGAGCCTGGTGGTGGGTATTGAGGAGGGCACGGATTGCATGGAACACTGGGTGTCGTGTATAAACAATGAATCTTGGAACTCTGGAAAAAAATAAAATTAAATTTTGAAAATAGATAAAAATTAAATAAATAAAAATAAAATTTAATATCTTTAATATGTTTGGTTTCAAACGGTTGCTCTGTTGAGAGCTCCGCGTTCTGAAGGACTGCCCCCCTCGGCACCGTGCTTGTAGGGTGCAGGAGGGAGCAGACCCTGAGTCCCCCATGGGTCGCGAGCACACTACAAAGGTGCACACACAAGTCGTGTCTTTCCATCATGTCAGCCTTATTCAGTCATAAAGCAAACGTAACACAGTTGTGAAGCCGGTTCAGGATCCCAAACTCAGTGACATTTCATACACATTTAATGCTGCTTCCCATGCATCACACAAAGCAAAGCACAAGACAAAGACCCACAACAAACAAGACACAAAGGGAAGTTCACAAGCCAAGCACGAAGCCAGTCTGCGAGTGCACACTGAGGCAAGGCCTCAGCTCCCCACACTCACCATCTCCTAGGTTCAAGCCACGCAGCATCTCTGTTCTGGGCAGAAATCCACCTTTCAGAGGTGGTCAGACATGAGCGGGGCACCGTCTGCAGAGTCTGACGGTTTGCTGCAGAGTTCCTCCCCTTTGAAAGGGGAGGAGTCCTTGGGTCTTGGCCTAATCTTGGGTCTAACCAGTCTTGGGTCTTGGCCAAGCTCCTCTGGTTCCAGTGACGACAGCCCCGGTTCCTCCAGGCTCTCTTGGCTTTCTGGGTTTTCTGTTCCTGGTGCCTCCAGCCTGTGCGGGCATCTGCTGTAGCTGGCCTAGGCTGCTGATGTCACTGCTTGACCCACACTCTATCTTGCTCTCTACAACCCCAAGGAACCCTAAAGCCAATTATGTGGACGAGAACTAATGAACTGGGCACAGTCACTTATTTTTACTGGTCTTTTCCTCGGGTCCTGACACAAATATGAAGATGGCAGGGAAGGAAGGAGCTCTGCCTGGGTCAGGAAAATGCTGGGAGGAATCGCGGCCTGGGGTCATCCCTCCAGGAATCGGGGAGTCTGCCCTCTGAGGTTTGCAGCCGCACGCTATTAATAACGTCCCTGTTTTGGAAGTGGAGACTGGGTTCGAAAGAGGTGAAATTTGGAAAACAATAATAACAAGTAATAAGTAATACAGTAAGGCCAATGAAGGGAATCTCTAGTGTGTGATGAAGGGATTTTTAGCACAGAATGGGATGTGTTTCCTACCTGCAGGCAAAATCATCGACACAGCTTCTCCAGAAGTTTCTAGAAAGAAGACTGTTCAACTCCAACTGCAAGATGCATTATTGTTGAGAGGCTGGGGCTTGGATGTCCATAAAGGGGACACATTGTTGTGTGTCCCTCTGGAGATCCACTCGAACGTGAGCCTGAGTTCCACTTCTCCTAATGAGCTTGCACGAAATGGCCGTTAACCTCTCACCCAGTGACAAGCTAATAAAATATATTTCATTAAGTTGTGTGGGTACTTCTGCTGAAAATTCACACTTGATTTATTTTTGTTTTTGTTTTCTAATAGTGCTTTTTAAAGATCTTCATGACATAGAAATGCATTGCCTTTTCTAGACTAAAACTACTTCTTCCCTTATTTGCTGAAGGAAAATATTAAACATGGCAGTAATGGCAAGCATCACACCACCTGATGTCACTAAAGTATGAAACCCGTTTATGTTCCTGTAGGCTTCGTTACAGCCCAAGCACCATTAGTCTTTTTGATAGTTTCAAAGTTTTTAGAAAGCAACCTGAAAAACCGATAAAAATTAACCATCTTAGTTTATGCTGAGTGAAGTAAGTCAAGCAGAGATAGTCGATCATCATAAGGTCTCACTTACTTGTGGAGCACAAGGAATAACACGGAGGATGTGGGGAGATGGAGAGGAGAAGGGAGTTGGGGGAAATTGGAGGGGGAGACAAACCATGAGAGACTGTGGACTCTGAGAAACAGACTGAGGGTTTTGGAGGGGAGAGGGTGGGGGGTTGGGTGAGCCTGGTGGTGGGCATTAAGGAGGGCACGGATTGCATGGAGCACTGGGTGTGGTGCATAAACAGTGAATCTTGGAACAGTGAAAAAATAAATTTAATTTAAAAAATTAACCATCTGTGTCTTTGCCTCAGTTTGTGAGGAAGAAGCAGGAGAACCAGACTGCTCACCTTAGGAACATTCACACTTCATCTGATGCCAAGCTCTTTCCCCATGGGGATCCAGTGAGCCACGGCTGTAGACAGGGGCCTCTTGGTGCTGTCTGCAGCTTGCTGATTATATAGGTGGCCCTACAGGACCTTGCAGTTGGCCCTTTCCAGTGGACATTCATGTTTTTTTTTCATTTATTTATTTTCAGCATAACAGTATCATTCATGTTTGACCTCATGCCATCCCTGATCTGGGCTGTAGACAGGTATTGTGGTGTCTCTGGAAAGCCCCAGGGCACAGTAGCCAGGGTCCACATGGGCCAAGTCATCATGTCCATCTATACCAAGCTGCAGAACAAGGAGCATGTGACTGAGGCCGTTTGCAGGGCCAAGTTCAAGTCCTCTGGGCACCAGAAGACGAGCTGCACTCTGGTCCTGTCTTTCCTTGCCCCAGTGTCCAGCCTTCCTGACGCCATTCCTTCCGCCGTTCCCTAGAGCCACATCTCCACGAAGTGGGGTGTTACTCAGTTTAATCAGGATGATTTTGAAGACATGGTGTATGCAAAGCGGCTCATCCCAGATGACTGTGGGGTCTAAGACATTGCTGGCCACAGCTCCCTGGACAAGGGGCGGGCTCTGCACTCACGAGAACCTCAGTGCCACCCCTTCCTTATTCATGCCGGACAATAAATCGTACTTCCTGTCCCAAAATTACTCAAACTTCGGCTTGTTGGATTGGTGGTGATTCGTTTCTTTGTTCGTTTGTTAATTTAACACATGCTTAGTGACTGCTTTCCCAGTGCCAGCATGGTCCTCAAAGCTGAAAGCTCATCAGTGGACAAAACAGACAAGAATTCCTATCTTCATGGATCTTACTCCTAACTTGGGAAGAGAGAGATGCAAGCGATGCGTAGATAAATAATTCAAATACTCAGTGTGTAAACGGTGAGTCACAGTAAAGGGGCTGCAGTTTTCAATTACACGATCAGAAGGGAGCTTACTGGAAGGTGATGAGAAACATCTTGAAAATGACCCACGTGGACATCAGGGACGAGAGAGTTCCCAGCCTGTTCCAGGGTCCAAAGCAGGTGGGGCTGGAGCCCTGATGATGCAGAGAAGGAGTCCTTCAGACGGGTGACCGTAGCACTGTTTCTTCTCAAAAATGTATAAAATGAAAAACTTTATCTCAGTCTTAATTGAAGGAGCAGCAATAATCCTCTGTGCTGTTTTAACAAAACAAAACCTGTCCTCAACAGAGACATAAATGTGATACATAGATTTGACTAAGGGCCTCCTGAACAGTCAGATAAGGTTCAAGTTTTGCAATTTCATGTGAAAGAATCCAGGCGTCTGCAACAAGAACTTTCTATGGTGATAAAATTGTTAAGGTCAAAATACGCACACCATTGCTTGCTGTCTGCACGGACATGTAATACTGGTCCACGCGTCTGCTCTACTCCAGCCGGCCCACAGGTCTCTCTTCACCAAGTCCTTCTGTATCTGCACTTGTAGCCATCAGGAACCCTGATTCCATTATAAATTCCCATGGCACTCCGTCTGCAAGTAACTCACTCGTGTCTCCAGTGTCTCACAGGAAGACACACCCCCACTCCTGACAGCTTCCTTCCAGGGAACATGCAGGACCCCAGTTCAATGGTTGATGCAGTATTATTGTGAGCCTCACTTAGTATCTGTGTCATTTACTATGCTGCAGTGGCTGTAAATGTCGCCGGACCCGAGTCTCAAGAATTCACCTTATTTTCCTTATTGCCGAGAACTCGGCCACACACAAGCAGAGACGTGTTCTGTTATGTGGGTCGTTGTCTCATCGACATTTACACACCTCACCGTCACTCACCTGGTTCAGTGCACGAGCTCTTGTTGGAGGGGCTTCAAAGACTTTCTAGTACAGAATCCACTCAGGGTGCAAGTGTTCTCCCCGTCACACGACCATATGACAGTACGTATGTGTGTGTGTGTAACATGACAGCATGTGTGTAGCATGACAATGTGTGTGTGTGTATAATGTCACGACAGTATGACAGATGTCTTAGGGCTAGAAAGGGACTACCCCATCTAGCTCATCTGTCTGACACGTGGACTCTATTTTGTAGAATTCCTACACTTAGTCTCCAGTTGTCCATGTTACAATGGAATCCTCTAATGAGAGAGTTCGCATAGTCAAATCTAACAACTCATATTGTAAGCCATGGATAGTCAAGTCCAGCACTGCACAAAAAGCCACATGCCATGAATACATGGTTTTCCCAGGATATGGGGCTAGTTTAACACTCAATGATCAACCACTGTAATACATTACATCCACAGGCTAAAGAAGAAAGATCATATACACATATCAGTTGAAACAGAAAAAGCACTGACAAAGTCTAACACCCATGCATGATACAGTGAAAAATCCGCAAACTAGAAACAAAAAACAGACCTTAGCGGGTAACGAACAACCACAGAGCCACATAACAGGCATCCTGTCAATGATGAGACACTCAGTGCTTTCCCTGCAATACAAAGAGAGTGTCTGCTCTCACCTCCCTTACTCAACATCCTACTGGAAGTTCTGACCAGCATAATAAGGTAAAATGTAGAAATAAAAATTGATAATAACTCATTATAGCAAAGATGTCAATTTTCTCCAAACTGATCTATAAGTTTATGCAATTACTATCAGAATCCCAGCAACCTATCTGACAACCCTATCCAAAATTTGTATAGAAATATTCAAGCCTGGAATAGTTAAAATAATTTTGAAGAAGAGTAAAATAAGAGCAATAATTTTACTCAATATTAAAATCTACTATAGACCCACGGTAACCAAGACAGTGTGGTATTGGCAGAGGACAGACACACAGATCAAAGAATGGAACACAAAAACCAAATACTGACCCACACAGATATGCCCAGCTGATCTTTAACAAAGGACAAAGTAATTCTATAAATGTTGGATAGCCCTCAACAAACAGCATTGGATTAACTAAAGAGCCATAAGAAGAAAGAAAGGAAGGAGAAAGAGAAAGAGAGGAAGGAAGGAAGGGGTGGAGGGAGGGAGGGGGAGAGAGAGAGAAAGAGAGCAAGAAAGAAAGAAAGAGGGAGGGAGAGAAAGAGAGAGGGAGGGAGAAAAAGGGAAGGGAAAGGGAAGGGAGGGGAGGGAAGGGAAGAAAAAAGTTCTAAATAACCTTCATACCTTATGTAAAAATAACTCAAAATTGATATTGATCACAAACTTAATATAAACATAAGACTTTTAGGACAAAAAAAAAAAAAAGAGATAACCTTTGGAATCTAGAGCCAGGTAAAGTTTTTTTAGTCTTTACATCAAAAGCATGATGTAGAAAAGGAAATACTGCTAAATTGGGCCTCATCAAAATTAAACATTTTGGGTGTAGGAAGTACCCTGTTAAGATAAAGAGAACATACAGACCAGGAGACAATATTTGCAGACCACAGATCTGACAAAGGACTGATACCAAGAATATGTAAATAAATCTCAAAATTAAATAGTAAAAAAGCAAATAATCAATTAGAAAATAAGCAAAGGAGAGAAAATAGATTTCACTGAAGTTGACAGTCAGGTGACAAAGGCATGAAAAGACGCTCAGCAGTGCAACGACTGGGGAAATGCAAACTCGACCACAATGAGGGTCACTGCACACCTATCAGGGCGGCCCCAGCAAAGAAAGTCCCCCACCAGACAGTGCTGAAGAGGTCAAGAGCCCACCCACTTGCACACTCACTGCCTCTGGGAACATAGTGTGGCAGCCCCTCTGCAAAGTGGTGTAGCAGCTTCTTTCAAAATTAACAATGCACTTGCCAGAAGATAACGTGTGCAACCATTGCCTTCTTGGGCATTTATCCCAGAGATATGAAAACACCTTCACCCAAAAATCCATACACCAGTGCCCATAGCAGTTTTATTCATAATAGTTTAAAACTAGAAGCAACTTAAATACCTTTCAAGGGGTGAATAATGAAACAAGCTGTGGTCGATCCACACCATGCATGGAACAGCATGGAACAGCACAGAACAGCACTGAGCAATAAAAGGGCACAAATAACCAGTGTAAGCAACAGCCAGGGACTGAACTGAATGACAGAAGCCCAATCACAAAAATTACCCATTGTCTCATTCCATCTCTATAGCACTCTCTGAAATGATAATTTAATGTAAATGAAAGGCAGATAGTGGTTGCCAGGGGTAGGGGGGAGGAGGGAGGGAGGACTATGCTATAGAAGGTAGGATGAGGACCCCGGGATGGAGCTGTTCTGAATCTTGTGCTGGTGATGGTCACAGGAAACTGTACAGGAGATACAATTGCAGAACACCACACACACACACACACACACACACACACACACACACCCCTTTCAGTCACACAAATAATGTTGCAAAAAGCAATTCCCACATGTTACCATGTTACTACACTCACTCTGTCACTAAGTGTGTGTATGTGTGTGTTTGTAAGTATTTGGGGAAAGCGTAAGTCTAAGTTACAGACATGATGACTCTTCAGTTGTCCCAATGTCAGTGTGTAATTTCTAAAAAACTAAAGACTTTCTACGTCTTAAGCACAGTATGACTTTTGTATTCAGGAAGTAATTATTGATATAACCCTGTTGTCTGAGTCACAGATTATTCATTTTGACAGTTTTCCCATAATGCTCCTTATGTGAGGCAAGATCCAATCTAACATCCTCTTTGCTCTGATTTCTGTCTTTTTCATTTCCAATAATCTTCCACCATTTTATGACCAAGACACTCTACAGAGTGCAGGCCAGTCATTGTGAAGAGTCTTTCCATGTCAGCTCATTGGAGGTTTCCTCCTGGTTAGAGTCGGGGTGTGCATTTTTGGAGGAGATGCAACAGGTATGAAGTCATGGTCTTGCCAGCGAGTTGTATCTGAAGGCATTCAGTCTCAGCTTGTCCCATGACGGTGACGTTAATTTGATCAGGTGATCACCTGATCAAGATACTCTCTGCTATGAAGAAGTTACTATTTTGCCCTTGATAACGAACAGATTACTGGAGGAAGATACTATGAGATGAGATAGAGACCGTGCTTTTCTTCTTATTCTTGCGTACTAATTTTGACAACCACTGATGTTTCTTATCTAAAGCGACTTTAGGGACAGTCGCCAAACGATGGTATCTCAGGTCCGTCATTTCTTCGACTGACTCCAGGCAGATTTCTACCGTAGGCTGGACTTCCATTCGCTCCCACTTATGAGCCTTGTATCATATCCTTGTATCTCTGCATGACACCCTACCTTCCGGCTGAATGAACCCATCCCACTTCCATATTCTGATAACATCTCTTTTTCTCCAGTCCATCTAGCATTTACTACAGATCGCCCAGTGGTCTGATTATTTGTCAGCATTGCTAGAATATTTGAAAATCTGTTCATCACACTCGTCAGCACCGAGTCATGCCCTCCTCCCTCCTTCCCATCACTTCAGGAACTACCTCTAACATCCAAGTCTGGTTAGGTGACTCAAGCTTAGAACACATTCATGATTTCCTCTTGCCTACAAGAGAGAACACAAATTGCTTCACAGGACACAGGAGCCCTGTGTTTGTACAACCCCGGCCCGTCTCCTCCAGCATCACCCCTGCCCCAACACTTCTTCCCTGAATCCCAGTCACAGCCTCACCACTGCACCCACAGGCCCTGCATTGATCATGCTGCCTCATGTCTTCCCACAGAAGTCACTTCTGCTTGTGTTTCCTTCCCCATCCTGTCGAATGTGAGAACCCCAGTCATCCCTTCATTGGTCACAGCAAGCAGGTTATGGCAAGGGCTCCATGTACCTTCAGTCCTAAGCTGCCTCTATCAGAACCTGTCTTCACTCGTCTTCAAATGAGCATGTCCTCGAGGGACAGCATCGACGGGACCTGCGTAATGCAAATCATTCCCCCCTCACTACTTACCCTTCCTTTACATCAGGGAAACAACGTTAATTACATTTGTGTCTCCAGTGGAAACACGTAGTGGATACACAGAAAAAATGACTCAACCAATTAATGATTCAAGAGTAGAAATGAGTATATATTTTTTGAATTCAATTGCATTGAAATGAATGAACAGAAACATGTTCCTCCAGGAAGTTAAACTTCATTCTTTGCACAATTATCAAAATTACCCTGGAGTTTTTCCTTCAGTCCATTTGGTAATCCAATTTAAAATTTAGACCCAAATACTTTAAAATTTAAAAGTTTATTGGGAAAAATGTATATATACTTAGAACAACAAAATAAGAACCAGGATAGACTGGAAAACGTTAATTAAATTTGCTTTGGGGTGATTTTAGAGATCATATGATCAAATCAGAATATTTTATTAAAGCAAATAACCAAAGCTTTTATTATTATTCCCTAGAACATAACCTCATTAATTCAACTTTAAAGATTAACTTCAAAAGCGAAGTTGGATTTACATCTTTGAAAATTTGAGAACATCCCCTGTTCCTTTGAAGAAGCTAATGTATCCTGAACACAAAACCTTCAACACCACTTACAACACAATTCTAGCACCTCGACATGTAAGGATCCTGTAGATCATCACTCCTGTCCTTACAATAAGATCAAACTGGATGTACTACAAGCTGAGGACTTTTCTTGGGACCCAGGAGAAGGGTACAAATCGTACCCAGAAATCTAGAGAGACAGGTTCATCCAGAGAAGCACAGCCAGGAGGAGCTGGCCGTTGGCCGTGCTGGAGCCTCTTCTGGGAGGAGCACACGGCTGTCATTTTGATGAATTTCTGGAGGCTGAAAAGCCCACCAGCTCTCACAGCCAAGATTTCTCCCGGCTCTGGCCACAGGAGGAGAAGAGCAACATGCTGAACCATGCCCAGAACCTTCTCCGCAACCAAAGCCCACCCTGTGGGGAGAAGGTGTCACACATCCCAGCAGCTGGGGAGGGGCAATCCTCCCGCTCCAGGCCCCCTGTCTTCCCATCTCACCAAAAGAAGAAGAAGCACATTTCCCAGCTCAGAGTCAACATGGTGAGGGGCGCTGGAAGCAGCCTGGGCAGAAAGCACGTGGGGCCCAGATGCTGGTCCGCTCCAAGATGAGATGCGGCTCGAAGCAGACAGATGCCCGCCCTCCTCCAACCCCGCTGCCCACCAGCAGGGCTCCTGGGTGCTAACACAGACCTTCTCTCTCTGAGGAGTGGTCGGGAATGCCTGAGCTCGAGGGGCAGGCAAAGACAAGGGCACCAGAGACAGCAAACATCCAACATTCAGACCTCCGGACCAGATGAACGAAAACCTCACATCAAGCCCAAGGTGCCTCCCTACTCCACAACACCCCATGTCTGGCTTCGGCACCAAACGTACAAGGCATGACAGAGGCAAGCGATGAGCCGTCCCCAGAGCCAGACTCAGATACGGAACAGATGCTGGAGCCGTCGCACCAGGAGTTTACCGGAACCATGATGAATGCGTTAAGGGCTCTAATCGGAAGAGAGAATTCATGAGAGAACAGGCGGATATGGTCAGCAGAGAGAGTGGAAGTCCCCGAAAGAATCAAAATTAAATGTAAGACGCCAAACTCAGGGAGAGATGAAGAAAGCTTTATGCGGGGCTAATGAGTAGCCCCAACACGGTACAGATCAAATGAGTGAGCTCTCAGAGAGGTCAGTAGATTCTTCCAAATGGAGTCTCTCTCTCTCTCTCTCTCTCTCTCTCTCACACACACACACACACACACACACACGTAATGAACAACACAGAGCAGAGCAGCCAAGACCTGGAACCCTACAGACGGATGTTCTGCCGGTGAGCAGTCTAGTGACAGCTGTATTCCCGTGGGGGGCAGGGAGCAGGTTAACAATTCTGAAACCAGCACACACGCTTCCTGGAATCACGTGGTTCTGTAGACGGATGGCGGGTGCTGGAAGCCAGGCTCCTCGCTGTTGGACAGAAGCTCACAGATGAGCAGAGATGAGGCTAGACGATCCCAGTGGCGATGGTTCTGAGTAATGCATTTGCCTTGATCCAGATGTGGCTGCGTGCACACGGAGTTGGGCACAGACACCTGCACAGCCGCTAGCTCACTTGCACACATTCCCTTGCTCTGTCAGCCGAGGAGGACCAGAGACAGCAACGTCTCTGCACCGGGGAGCGCAGCTGGTGCCAGACCTTGGTTTCTAACACCACTTTCCGATAAACAGAAGGTGGGTCTCTGGAAGAAACAACGGTCTTTAGGACTGGAGACGGAGCTATCCGGCAATGCCAGGAAGTAGGGAAATGCCGAAAGCAAACAGCAAAACCCAAACCAAGAAAACACAAAAACAAAACAAGCCCAAGCAGAAGACACACACATGAGGAAAGTGCATCAGAGGAACTCGGAGAAAACCAAAAGAGCTCCCAGGGGCCAAATCAGGAGCGATTTGAACAAGAAAAATGGAAACTAGAGTGGAACATGACTGAAGGATAACGCAGACGTCTGTGGTCCACAGTGATGTAAACAAACAAGCACGTGGGCGAGAATACACAAACCGCGTGCACAGATTGATGCAGACTGCCCCCTTCACGGCGCTGGACACGACTGCCCATCTGCAGGCCTGGGGGGAGCAGCAGTTCCTCCCCTGTCTGCAGCGGAGAAGCTGGAGCGTTGGGGAGGATCAGAGTTTATGATCATGCTAGAAACCGTTGACAACGGTAGAACACACGCTGCTGAAGGAAACGGGCAGGCGATCAGAAGCATTTACAAGCATGATTTATTTTATAACAGATACAATGTATCGACAGAGAATCATTTGCAAAGTGTTTCAGATGTTTCTCTTTTCGCCCAGACAATGAGGCAGGCCCTCTGCCAGGGAAGCAGAACCATCTGGCTATTGACCTTGTTTGCGCAGTCCGTCATTCCACAGGCCTCCTAGATCCTGTGCCAGCCCACGATGGAAGAGACTGTCAGGACAGACAGACAAGTGGCAGAGCATTTCCAGGCTCTGTCTGAATTCAGAGCTTGGGTTTCAGGAGCTCGGTCCACCACTGCATATCCCCACATGGGGCTCTTCATTTCAGGGTGTCACAAGCCAGGACGTACAGATCTGCACTTCCAGTCTGTCGCTCAGCCGTGACGCAGAGCGCGGCTCATCGTGGGCACGGTCAGGAGGAAGAATCCGAGCGAAACGCTACTTACCGTTCAGCACCTGTGGCTCGTCTGCTCTGCGACAGGATGGCAGCGTGGCACTTCAGAGAGAGGAGCACACAGGACAGACTCCCTGCCGCCGACCTGCTCCCACGGATTGTCACAAATTCTGCAAACAAGTGGCCACAAGACTGTAAGCAGAGGGAGGCTGACGGGAACCCATCAGGAAAACATTCTGTGCAAAGATCTCGTTGGCTAACACGGGCAGCTGCGTGGCCGGTCCAGGGGTGGGGGCGCGGGAGGGGCCGGTCCCTGGAGGAGAGGAAGGCACAGGAGCTCAGGCGGAATGACCAGCGTGTGCGAAGAGCTGAAGGGTGGGGTGTGGGGGAGAAGGACAGCAAGGGGAGGAGGACCGTCCGTGTGTGTGTCATTGAGCGACCACTCCCCGAGGAGCGAGATGAACAGAGCGGCCAGGGGCCATCCATGAGGTCGCTGATCTAGCAGTCGGGAAGGGTCGGTGTGCACATATGTTCCTGCGGCCACCCGGGGCCGGGGGTGACCTCCACATTGCTTCTTCTCATGTACTTTGCCCCTTTACCTATCCCTAACCCTACCCCTAACACGAAGTGGCAGCCCTCCTCAGAACCCGGCAGCGATTTCTTGGGCTTCACGAAATCAGAGCTGAAGTGAGTGTTTCCTTTGGAAGGTTTGGGGCTGACCTTCTCACAAGGCTAGCTTTAAGAACATAACAAATTAAAAGGTGCAACCTCACTGACGTCCCTTGGTTACCCTGGAAATCTCTAATCATGCCTTTTATGTTCAGACGTATGGGAATGGAAACTCGACAATGGAAAATATAACATAGTTACTTTATTATTACAATTCAAAATTAGGAGCAATCAAGCATGCCCTAATAATAAGTGCCCTCCATCAAGATTCAAAACAAGGAGCCCAGGTCAGCCATTCTGTGCAGAAGGCAGGAGACAGGCTTCCAGGTTGTCTCCCCGAATACGCTAGGCTCTGCTAGTTTTCGGGTTTCTGAGATTCTCTGCAAAGAATCTGGCATGGGACCCCTCGGAGATTAAAGATAGAGAACTTCAGTTTCATGGACTGAGTTTGACCCCATGACAAGCTACAGCTTTCGTGAATCTATGTTGTACTATCACTGAACATCACTCAAACATGGACAGCTACCCCTGTTTTAAAAATAACAATATTTGGTTATATCTTAAGATTTTTTTTAATTTTCAATGTATTAAATATCTTTCTATAACTCTGATTTGGGTGCCTTTATACATGTAGTTTTTGAGAACATGAAAGCACTGCATGGTTTATCTCAGGAGGCAACTTGGTAATCTGTAAGAGTAGCAGGGACACGTATCTGTTCACTGAAAGAAGCTCCCTCCACCCCAGGGTCCGGGGCTCTGGGCTATCAAGTTTGGGGATGAAGTAAGATGCCTTGTCTCTGATTTGCAGGGAGGCCTGGAATTCACTCATTCTACCAGTTTCTTTTCTATAATACACACAGTTAAATTTCATGGAACCCTCTTCTGCAAGAATGTCTTGATTCTCCCTATTCATTGTGCATATAGTATATAGAAGAATATACATAATGGCCTGAAAATTCTCCACCATAAAGTAACATTTCAGAACTGGCCTTAGACTCAAAACACTAAAGCCCAGATTCATGATCACTGGTTTACTTTTATTTGATTTTATCTTACTTTAATAATTTTATCTTACTTTATTTTATTTCATCTTACTTTTATTTTATTTTATTTTATAGAACACACAACACCTCCTTTTTGGCAATGTGTTTCCCAGGGTATGTGTCTGAGACTGTCCGAGCGGATTCTGCTGGCTAATGTGCTCCGGGGACACTTGCTAACGGACAAGCACAGACCACGCATACAATGATCCTGCCCAGGACCTGAGCTCGGCGTAGACACACTCTGAACAGTTCTTCCCAGTCCTGTAGCTCTTCCTCCTCCCTCTACATGTGTTAATTACTCGGGTCTATATGGACTTATTTATCATTTTTCTTCATAATCATAGAAACAACTCGAAATGTAAATAAAAATTATGTTGTTGTTCATCCGTTTCTTGGCAAATTACTACATCATGTCACTACAAACACTGAAAACACAATTTCCTCTCCTCCTACGCGGAATACATGTGATGCGTCGTCCTCAGAAGTGAAGTCGTATTAAAGATTCAGAAATAGTACTGGATGCTTCACCGATCCGGGTCCGTGAAATGACCCTAAAGTACTAAGTAATAGTTTCAAATATGGGATTCAGGTTCTTGGGGGACTTAAGGCCAAGTAAGTCCCATACAGAAGACCCACCGCAGCTAAAAGTTACTGACAAAATTCGAAACTGGGCTCCCACCATGTGGAACTGGTGGCAAGCAGAGTCGGGAGGGCCATGGATGTGGGGGGACACCAGGACGGCAGCACCTGCTTGGTCTTCGTGTTGCTTCTTTCCCATTTCCTCTCTGGCTCTGACCCAAGTGGAGGCTGGTGGAATCACGGAGCCACGTGGCAAGGCTGGACAATGGACCCCTTCTGGACAGAAAATCGAAAGTGTGGGCCTCTCTGAGCTGCCAGAGCGCTTGGGGTAGTCCTACTCTCCCTCCAGGCACCCTTGAGGTCAGGGTCCATTGCAGAGCTGCAACCAGAAAGCACAGCAAAAACCCACCCTGTGGACAGAAGCTTAGGTGGAAAGAAGACTGTGGGAGTAAAACTCGCGCTTCCTCCCCTCCTCGCCGAAGGTGGGCCAGTGACACGGAACTGCGGGACGGGACCGCGGCTGCGAGTCTGAACATGTGTCCAGCCAGGGGACCCTGGCGGGGCTCCCTGTGATTCAGAAAGTGTGGGGAAACCTCACGAAGGAGCAAACAGGAGAGCAGGAGCAGGGCACCCCAACTCCATGCGGGGAGTGATAAAGGTTCTAGACTCCAAGCCGCCCACGATGGAACGTGCTGAGGAAGCACAGGGAAGGTTCTGCCAACTGAACAGCCACCTACACCGCTGCCCATGTCCCGGCCTCGCCTGTGGTGCTGGAAGGACAACTCAGATGACTTGCTCAGGCTGAAAAACGAAACAGACGCTGAACAGCCACCCCCGAGCTGCCACCTTAACCAACGGGGTGGATCACTGGTCAAAATGAACGAGTGAACATTGTCCAGACTAACAGGACTCAAAAGCCTCACAGGGTTAGATGTTAAATGCCTGCATTACAGTCCAAAGTGACTCAACATGCCCAGGGCCATGAAGCACTGAGCAGTTTTCGAAGGAAGAGATGAAGAACGCCAACCCTGAGACGACCCAGATGTTGGAATGATCGGAGGTTTAAAGCAGCTGCTCCGAGCATCCCCCACAATGTGAAGGTGCACACACCTGCAGTGAATGGAAATATGGAATTCTCAGGAGAGAAATGGAAATTCTCAACAGATAAAAAAGAAACTCAAGAAAAAGCAAATTGTAAAATTCAGCATGAAGAAATACAATAACAAAAATAAATCACCCTGTGCGTGGGTTCAGTGAGAAAGCAGAGTGACCTAGAACACAGCATGAGAGATTATCCAACCTGAATGACAAAGAAGAAAAGGAACAGAGCTTCGGGCTCCTGCAGAACAAGAAAAGTTCTGACATGATTGTCACTGGAATTCCTGAGACAGGAGAAAGCAACTGGAATAAAAAAAATATCCAGGTAGAAAAATATAATCTTGTGTAAATTTTCCAGATGCAAGATAAACAAAACACAAGTAAAATAAACCCAAAGAGAAACTTGCCCAGGCACACAATTCTGAAAATTAAAGATTAAAAAAAAATCTAGAAATCATTCGGAGAGGAACTAGCTTAGTATTTGTAGGGGGCGGGTTCTGAGGGCTGTGGATTTCCCATCAGTGAGGTCAGAAGACAGAGCACTGAGACCAGAGAGCCGCCCGGGGTCCCATGTCCAGAAAACGTGCCTCTGGGTTATGGCTGCATGAAGACATTCTGGAGTGAAGGAAAGCAGAGACGTGATCACATGCTCCAACGTAAACACAGAAAGGGACTCTTCACTCAGATGCAGAATGACCCCAATGGGAGACTTAGGATGAACCACAGACATGATAAACATACAGGTAAATGTATAGATGATATTTCTCCCTAAAAGTTCTTTAAAATATATTCACAAGGTGAATAGAACTTGTGACATTGGAGGGAGCGGGGGCTTGGGTGGATAAAGGGCCACAGGTGGCGGAGGGGAGAATACTGATGGTCCCACATGGCCGAGACCTTTCGATGTCCCGACAGGAAATGATGAAATGTGGACACTAAGTCACCTGGGAAAAATTACGTATCCATGGAATAATCAGAGATACAACAAAAATGCAGATAGATAACAAAAAATGCAAGAGATAAGTAAAAATTAAAAATTTTAAGTGCTCAATAGCAAAAAGAAAGCAAGAAAACAGATCATAGAAGTTATCTTTATAATACCTCCCATAACTGGTATAGTAAAAGACCTTATACATGACAAGTTGCATTTAGCAAAATATTTTTTGTCATATATTCTGTCAAGAGAATATTTTTGCTAATCAAAATTGGTTAAGTAAGTGTGTGATGTTTAAAAGGATGGCATGTGCAAACCTGAGTTTTCTTGTGTGTGAGAAAGATTCTTCAAAATCTATACTTAGCTTATATTTTTCAATTTTTTTTCTTTTTAGTATAGTCTACATAAGGAAATTCATCCATTCTCAGGTTTTGAAACAACTGAAATCTGAATAAGCAGTTGCAAAGATGTAATAATATAAATGTATATGAAACAATAAACATTAGGCAAATATTCAAATCCTGGGAGAAATCTGACATAGATTCAATTTTTTCTTGTTTTAATATCTAATTTCCAAAGGTGAAAAACAATGGAGAGAATGAATGCACACTTTTTGGGAGATGTGAATAACAGGGACAAGCCAGGTCCCTGGAGGAGTCGTCACCGAGGCAGGCAAGGGAACGTCATTCAACACCTGTGGATTGAACCACTAGTGATTAGATGTCCCTGTAGGCTAGGACTGTCCAAGATCTAAAGAAAGCACAGAGCAGCGAACAGAAGAGAGCCGGCAGACTGTGGCCTTGCACACTTGCCAGGCAATTCAGGATAGAATTCAGACCACTGTGTCTCTAAAGTCAGAATCCAACATACTTTGCTGTAACCAGACAAGGCATCAGATGAAGCTGAGGCCACCAGGGGTGACCTTCAGAGCAGCTTGTTCCTTCCAGTTTACCATCTCTCCCAGGTCAGCCTCCAGTCAAAGATTAATCAAAAAGAAGAGAATCAATAAGAATCCTAAAATAGAAAATTAAAGGAATTGAATCACTTAAAATATAAAAATAAATTAATTGCAATAGAGTAGTAACATAACAAGACACTGAGAAAGTTATGAAAAAGTTGCTGAAAGCTTTGGAAGACTAAATCCAATATAAGAATTCAAATTCACTCATGATCTTAAGAAAAAAAAAACTCTGGTGTTTCATAAGCTATCATTCAGCCTTAAAAAAGATGTCAGTCACACAGCACATTTTATGAGTTAAATAACAACCATTATCAAAAACCCAACAGAAAGAAAAGTTAAATAAAAGGCAAAAACTATAGGCCATTGCCAGCCATTACAATAGAGAAAATGTATCATCTGGATACTTTCCTGCAAACTTAATTCAGAACAGTGTTAGGATTTCCTGGCTTAGTTTTTATTACTTTCTGTCTCCATACCATAGTCCTTATTTTTCTAAGATTAAATGTTATAAATTCAAGTAATTACTGTTATTGACCATTTTTTTAAAAAAATTTTCAAAGTGAGCATCATGTACCCAATGTTCTAGAATACCTGCATGAACGTGACTATAAAATTCTATTTACTGATGATGGTGAAATCAATATTTCAAAATCTGGGAATCAAAAGATTACTGTCATAACTTAGAGACAAGAGAAACACTGGAAAATCAGAATGTTAGGTGCTTTTGAAAGTTGCATCAGTCATTGTGTACTCAGAACGTGCTTTGCATTACTCAGCCACCGTGACTTAGTACAAACCCTACTGAGCTCCCCACTTCTCAACACTCTGTTACTCACCCTACAACCGACACTCTCCACACTTCGGGCACATTAATAGGCAACACGTGCTCAGATTCAAGCTCTGATTTCCAGGTGGTTTTGCTGGTCCGATTCCTGGAAGAATACAGTGGTGCTGGGGTAGTCAGTTCGTGCCCACACCCTACCAGCCCTGTGGTTCTGAGATGGGAGCCCACAAGGTCACTGCGGCGATGTGCGTCTGTGGCTACATGTGGTAAACCAGTAGGCTGACCCCACAAGACTGGACTTGAGGGAGCCGCTGCATCTCCTGGGGGCCCGTTGGTTCCCAGGTGAGAGAGGACCAGGATGCTTCCGTCTGCCCCACAGGCCGTTTTCGGAGCTGCTAGATGAAGCTGTGACCCGGGGCACTGAAACTGGACCCTAATCCAGTCCAGTGAATTTACATCTGGGTCCAGATTTGTAACTAAACATGAAAATAGATCTTTGGAAAGTTCAGTGAAGACCTGAGAATCAGAAATTATGGCTTGAGATGCTTCTAAACCACGTCCAAGACAAGCCCAGCCACAGGTGTTATCAGCTGCCTGTCCACGGGTCGCTTTGCTTGGGAGCAGGCCACCCACACCTGCAGAACTTGCTGGAGAGTCACACCCAAGGCCAAGCAGCAGCAGTGACAGCAAGGACACGTGCCAGGGTGGCAGCCATGGCGGCTCTCAGCAACAGAGGCCCTGCCTGGACCCCAAATGCCCTGTGGCAGCAGGCAGCACTAGAGTACAGAGGCTCTAAGAGGTCACAGCACTGAACATTCCCATGACTTGTCCTGTCTCCCCTGGGGTGGGGGAGCCAGGTAAACTCCACATGTACTTTTGGGACATCTGGGAGCATTTCCGGTCGTGCTAGCTACAGCTGGAACAGTTGTCACAAAGCATCCCTAACATGCATTTTTCTTCTCTACCATCTTGCAGACATCAAAGCACTTTCCTACACTTCTCCTTGAGAACTGTTAGTCTGGTTTCCCGAGCTCCCTCCCTAGCTGTCTTCACATTCCCCCACTGCACAGAGCTTACAGAGTTGACAGCAATCCTCTGAGTCTGGTGATCCCTCTTACGGCATGTCACTTTGTCAGTCCGCGACCTTTATGGAGCTAATCACCCCAAAAGCTGTGGAAATGCCTCCTTACTTCATTATCAGGATACAAGAGCTGCTTTGTTTTTCTCTTACCTCACTGGTTCCTACTTCTCAATTATTGTTGCTGTTTTCCGTTAGCTCTCCAAGCTCCCCAGTGCATGTATTTGAATTGTCATCTCCTTAAACCCTCACCCTCTTGTTGGGAGCAACCCATCCTCTGGGTCCACATATACCTGCAGACTGATGGCAGACACCTATGAGTGTCCCCCCCAGACCTCTCCCCTGGACTCAGTCCTACATGTCCTCTGATATGCAAGAGTCATCTCCATGAACACTGCAAGCCCTGTTATTTTTCTTACGGTTTCCCCCATATAAGTAAATGACAACTTTCTCTTCAGGCCAATAATCTTACACTGAATCTCGATTCCTCTTTTTTTCAAGTTCTTTTGTCAAATTCTATTTCAAGTCTCCCTTCAAAGTACAATTCAATTATTTTAGGTCTTATTGCCTGGCTCCAGCTACTACAAAGTGAGCCTCATGGAGGGCAGAGGTTTTGTCCATTTTGTTCATTGATGTATTTGCAGCTGTAGGTGTTCAACAAGTGTTTGCTAAATTGACAGATGAATGAATTGATGGATGAAAGTTCGGTTGGTTTCCTGCAGGTCACTGCTGCTACTAGTTTCAAAACTGAAAGGCACAGTCTCCAGCAACCACTTGCAGGAATGACCTCAGGCATAATGTCTCTGGTCTTCTGGAAAGCAGGAAAGATAAAATCGCTAGCTTCTCAGAGAAGAGATTTGGGAGAGAGGTGGAGTGGCGAACTAGTCCGTCCACACCCACGGTGCATGATCCTTCCATGAGGTCTTCCCTTCATCTTCGAAGATTTGTGGACCTTGGGTACCATTGCCTAGACGGAAAGCTGTTAACAAAATAGAAATTCTTACTCCAGGAGGAATATATTGATAATGTGGTCATTCCAAAGCTATTCTGAAAAGTGGTATGACACTATCAGAGAAAATATGTATACCGATGCCCCATGCCTGACATTCCCATGCTTATGTCTATACCTCAGAATAAACATTCTTCAATTCTATAAAAGGGATTTCAAGACTTATTATAAAAGTATAGTAATTGAAAGAGTGTGATGTTGGAAAAATGCAGGCAATGTTGCTAGTTTAAAAAAAGAGAGAGAAGTCAAAGATAGTACTATACATACGCCATCAGATTTCTGACACATGTGATACTTCCACCTGTGGGAAATACATCACTTCAGCAGCTAGGGAAGGCACCAATAGACATCAGTACAGAAACAAAACTGCCCCTTGACCCCTACCTCACACCATACGCAAACATTCATTCCAGGTAGATTTAAGATCTAAATGTGAAACAGTAAAGAAACTCTTAAAAGAAAAAAAAAATAAGAGCATGCCTTCTTTACCTTCAAGAAGTAGGTAAAGTATTATGCCTCCATCAGAAAGGATGAATACCCAACTTTTGTAGCAACATGGACGGGACTGGAAGAGATTATGCTGAGTGAAATAAGTCAAGCAGAGAGAGTCAATTATCATATGGTTTCACTTATTTGTGGAGCATAACAAATAGCATGGAGGACAAGGGGCGTTAGAGAGGAGTAGGGAATTTGGGTAAATTGGAAGGGGAGGTGAACCATGAGAGACTATGGACTCTGAAAAACAATCTGAGGGGTTTGAAGTGGCGGGGGGTGGGAGGTTAGGTTACCAGGTGGTGGGTATTATAGAGGGCACGGCTTGCATGGAGCACTGGGTGTGGTGAAAAAATAATGAATAATGTTTTTCTGAAAATAAATAAATTGAAAAAAAAATCTGAAAAAAATAACATCATATAATAAAATCTTATTTCTAAAAATAAAAAAAAAAGAAGTAGGTAAAGTTTTCTTAAGGTAGAAAATGCACTGCTTTCTCAGAAGGTTGATACATTGGACCCTTAATATCAAGAACTTCTGTTTAGGGGCATCTGGGAGGCTCTGTCAGTTAAGTGTCTTCCTTTGGCTCGGGTCATGTTCCTGGAGTCCCAGTATCGAGTCCTGCATCAGGCTCCCTGCTCAGTGGGGAGTCTGCTTCTCTTTCTGCCCTTCACCCTCCTCTCTTGCTCTCTCTCTCAAATAAATAAATAAAATCTTTTTAAAAAGAACTTGTATTCAATAGCAATAATAAAAACATGAAAGAATGAATGACAAAACCACCAAAAGTAGGAGAATCTAACTGAAATACACTTCATCCCAAGTATGCAATTTATCCCTTAACTGAATGAGAAAAGAGAAAAACAATAATTCAATCGTGTAATCATGCCAATTATGCGCCAGGCTTCTTCATGAGGACGTAACTGTGAAGAATGTGGTCAGCTCATCCCACTGGGCATCATGTCCTCCAGGTTCAGGTGAGCACGCACGATTCCATTCATGTGATAAAGCTAAAGCAGCCGATTCTAGAAAGCTGAGAGATCAATGGTGCTCACAGGGGCTTTGGGAAGGGGGAAATGAGTGTGGAGTTGTTCGGATGGTTATCAAATTTTAGTTATTCAAGAGTAAGTTCTAGAGATCTGCTGTACAAAACAGTAACTGTAGCTAACAACACTATACTGTGCACTTAAAAATTTTTGTTAACTTGGATAGCTCTCATGTGAAGTGGATGTCACAAAAAAAAAAGAAGGAAGGAAAGAAAAAAAGGCAGAGGCACAGGCAACTTTGGAGGGGGCGAGTCTGTGACTGCCTTGATGGTGACGGCTTCACAAGTATATGCACAAGCCCAATCTCACCAAATTACATACATTAATATGGGCAGGTCTTTGAGGATCAATCATATTTCAAGAGAGTGTTAAGAAAAGGAAGGGCTGGTTTGTTAAAGCCCTGGGATAGAGGAAAGACAAGCACGCTGACTACTAAACGTTTATTGAGCATGACCTGTGAGCTAAGTAAGACCTATTCTGCCGGCTGGAAACAAAGCACACCAGTTACAAGGGGCAGACAAGATGCATTAATTGATACATGAGTGTGTATCATTGGTATGTGAGTGTGTATCATTGATATGTGAGTGTGTCAGGGGTAAGAATCGTTTTGCAGAAAAGGGGAAAGAGGGTAGATAACACAGACAGGTGTATTTAAAGGGGTCAGTAAGGCCATATCAAAAAGGCAAGATGTGAGCAAGACTCGCAAGAGCTGAGGCAGCCATTCCTTCAAGGGCCTGGGAAGGCTCCACAAGCTGTGCTCTGGATTTCCAAGACAACTGGAAGGGGAAGCAACGAGAGCAGCACAGGGGAGGTAAGGGGGGTCACCGTGTCTGCTGTGCACAGAGGTGCTGAGATGAGCCCCCAGGAAGATGCTGGATCATGACACCCACATAGGTCATGGCAAGGACATTAGAGACCAATGGAGGGTTTGAGCGGAAGCTCCTCTGGCCTCAGCATTTTACTCATAGTTCATAGTGGGTGTGGGGTACATGGAGGTAAGAAGACGGTGGGAGAGGAAAACTCAGGGAGGTCAGGGTCTAGCGGTGGTGACCTTGGGGAGAAGTGGTTGGGTTCCGGAGTGTGTTGAAGGTGAAGCTCCCATACGTTGATGTGATGTGCACGACTCACTGTGAGAAAGGAAGGACCCGAGGTGGGTCCTGTGGTCAGTGCAGCGTCCAGGGCCGAAAGCCACGGTGAAGAAGGGCAGGTGGCAGGTCCTGTTTCCAGGTCCGTGGAAACAGATTCCCTGAGGTGATGAAGTTGAGTTGGTTTGATGAACTTGAACTTCCTGGATAGAAAAGAGAAGGGAACCCATTCTTGGCAGAAGAAAGAACATGACACACCATGAGGGTCCAGCATTGCTTGGCTGGTGAGCGGGTCTGAGCTGGTGGTTTCTGCGGAAGTGTCAGTCCTGGACGTTGAGTGACGGAGCCCAGACATTTCCGAGTACACTCATGAGTCATGGAAAGCACTTCCTGTCAAACGATGGAGTTTGGACCTTATCCCAAAGTTAATATAAAGGGCCCAGAAACCAGGGGCCAGAAGCATATTTCCCATTTAAAAAGATAATTTGATTGACATAGAAAAGATTAATTGAAGGAAGACTCTGAATGGATGACCTCTTAGAATCCTATGGTAACCGTTAAGGGAAGTCATGACAAAGACCTGAGTTTCAGCACTGACAATAGGCAAAACAAACCAAAAACACATTTATGAGATGATTATGAGTAAGAAAAAGGTAGTTAGTGTAAAGTTAACAATATATGTACAGGGTGTGAACAAGAAAACTATAACATACTAGTGAAAGAAGTAAAAGATTATTTAAATAAATGGAGACAGTTTCCCTCAATAGCATTAAAACATCAATTTTTACCAACTTCGTTTATAGATTGACCTCCATTCTGAAGGGCAAGTTATTTTGTGGATATCAACAACCTGACCTAAAATTTATGTGGAAGTGAAAGACCAGAATAGCCAACTCAATATGGAAAGAGAAGCACAAATTTGAAGGAAGGGTAATACTTGTCTTTAAGACTGACAGCAACACTTTGTGAGCGACGAAGATGGTGTGGTTGCTGAAGGAGCAAACAGATCAATAGAACAGAATAAGAAGCCCAGAAATAGAGCCATACGAATATAGTGAACCGGTCTTTGACAAAGGAACAAAGCAATCCAATGGAGAAAGGGCAGTCTTTTCATCGGATGAGTCGGGGACGACTGGACATCTACATTAAAAGAAAAAAAAATTTAGACACAGACCTTACATGCATCACAAAAATTAGCTTGAGATGGATCATAGACCTAAAAATAAAACACAAGTTTTATAAACTTCTAGAAGAAAGTGGAGGAAAAAATCCAGGGGACTTTGGGTTTGACAATGCCTTTTTGGGTATAAAACCAAAGCACCATCCATGAAAGAAAGAATTATTGATTGAAACTAAAAATGTCAGGTGGCAAAAGACAGTGTGAAGAAAATGAAAAGAGAAGCCGCAGACTGGGTGAAAATCTTAGCAAAACACGTACCTGATAAAGGGATTGTATCAAAAATATACAAAGAATGCTTTAAACTCAGCAAGAGAAAATCAAGTAACCCAGATAAAAATGGAGCCAAAGATCTTAACGGACACAGACACCCCACCAAAGAAGACATACAGATGGCAAATAAGTACATGGAAAGGTGCTCCATTATCATATGCCATCAATAAAATGCCAACTAAAACAAACATGAGGTAGCCCTACAGGGGCTAAGATCCAGAACACAGACAACACCAAATGCTGGCAAAGATGGGAAGCAACAGGAACTCTCATTCATCACTGGTGGGAATGCAGAATACACAGCCACGGCAGAAGACACTTGGACAGTTTCTTACCAATTAAACATATTCTTACCGTAAGATCCAGCAATTGTGGTCTCTGGTATCTACCCAAAGGAGCTGAAAACGTATGTCCACCGGAAAGCCTGCCCACAGATGTTGTAGCATCTTGATCACAGTCGGCAAAGCCTGGAAGCACCCGAGATGCCCTTTAGCACGTGAATGGACCAACAAGCTGGCAGATCCAGACAATGGAATATTACTCAGTGCTAAAAAGAAAAGGGTCGTCAAGCCACAAAAAGACAAGGAGCGAACCCAAATGCCTATCACCGCGAGGGAGAAGACAATCTGAGAAGCTTGCAGACTATGGACTCCAGCTCCGTGATGCTCTTGAAAAGGCAAAACTGCAGAGGCAGTAGAAGATTGGCAGTTGCCAGGGTTGGGGGAAGGGATGAACGGGCAGCACCGAGAGGTGAGCAGTGAAACCGCTCCGTGTAACAGGGGAACAGCAGACACATTTGTCGGAGCCCAGAGAACTGCACAGCCCAAGAGGGAAGGCCGACACGCACGACGGCTTTAGTCAGGAAGGATGTATCCGTGTGGGTTATCAACTGTAGCAAATGCACCCCACGAGGGCTAGAAGCTAGCCAGATGACGCTGTGGGCAGCAGTCTCTGTACTTCCTGCCCAGTTTTTCTGTAAACCTGAAACTGCTCTAAAAACGAAGCCTATTGACTTTTTTTTTTTAATTATTAAAATGTTAAAGAGAAGAAAGACAAAATTTTTGAGAGTGTATTTCAGGTGCTGGCTTGGGAACTTTGATGCATTTTGATAGCTTCCACTTCAACCAGGACACGGTAGAGAAAGCAGGTTGGGGTGTGAGAATATAGAAAAACACATTTTTTATCCTGTTTGGGCATGGTAAGTGCAGTTTCTATCAGACCATGCAAAAGCCAGCTACAATAATGGTTTAATTATCATTTGCCTGTCATGCTTCCAGCAATTTTCCCTGATCAAGGCATCTATGTGACTCAGCAAAAATGATTTACTGAAATAGAAACACACTATTTCATTATATGGGAAGAACCAATAAATGCTAAGCAAAGTTAATCCATTTATCACATCACTTATAAATTATATATGAACCAGATTTTATGGCACCCTTTATAACCAGGCTAAATAACTCACAAAAGCCCCTGGATATGTTTAAAATAAGATCTACTGGACGGGCATTTAAAATTGCCCTACGGTCACTGAATTATCATGGAAACATCATCTTAGCCCTGGCAGTGCACAGAGACAGATTTATGGGTTAATCCTTGCAGAGTTTTGAACTTCCACTGAATAAATGCATGGAGCTGAACCAATGCTAAAATTGAATCAGCATATTTAAGGAAATTTTTAAACATGCAATGTCGGTAAGGGGGGTGGGTGGGGAACAGCTCTTTTGTTTTATTTTGTTTTAAGAGATGGGCAGCCCTCAGTGAATGGCACGGTCGCTCCAGCACAAACGAAAACCATTATGTTCTCGACGCCTTTGCACACAGACAGAGAAATGCATGGTCCAGTGCAGGTACGAACGAAAAGACTCAATGACTGCTCTGGATGTAAGTGATGGTTGGGGTTTTAGTAACATTGCTGCGCACTGAAGGACTCCAGGAAGGCGGGCACCCAGCCACTGCGGGCCGCTCACTGTCTAGCTCACTCTTCATTCTGATTCATTTTAGCTGGAGACATCCTAAGTCGATTGGTCTACAAAGGCAAGTAATTCTCAGATCAATTTTTCAGTGAAGACCTCAATCTAATAAATGAAAACATTTTATAAAGTAAGACTTGACTTGGATACGAGTCATTAAAAACCTGATAAGCTACAAGTCGCAGTTTTTCTTATCCTACCACTTTTTTGCCAGTTCGTGGAGACCTGATCCGGAAATGGTGGTCTGAGGGGCCCACTGGGGAGATACCACGGCGCTGTCCTGGGGCGCTCTTCTCCCGGGACTCTTGTTTGGGGCCTGAGGTCACGTATGATGCTGGCAGAAATGTGCGCTCTGCTTTTGTCAGTCCTTCAAGGGAGTGAGCCCTGCGTGCGGTGAGCCGAGTAGGGGTGGTATAGTGACTTAAAGAGATTTACCCATGTCCCGACTCCCCAAAACTCCAGACGGGACTTTATGTGGAAAAGAGTCTTTACTGGTGTAATTAAGGATCTCGAGGTGAGATCGTCTCGGATTGAACTGTGAAACATAAGGAGAATGCTGCCAAGAAGAATGGCAGAGTAAAAAAGACAAAATGTATCTACAGTCATTCCTAAACTCTCTTTTGCTTTAGGTTCTAGTGTTTCAAAGTATTTGTTCTCACAGACCTGCAGATTCCAGCAGGTCTCGAGGCAAGGAAATCCTACACGCTGACTCCAGCTGGTCACAGACCTATCCCTTGGGTTTCTCAACATGAGCATAATTCACAGACAAACACAGCAGTTGCTCAGGAGACATTCTGCTCTTCTTGGCCCCAAAGCCACAAAAAGAGCAGGTGCCCCCGATGGAAGTCAGGAGACAAACCCCGTGAGGCAGGTGGGATCTGGCATAGATCACTGTGGATGCCATGGCTGGGGTTTTTTCCAGTGAAACTCTTTTGAGGGGTGAAGAAAAGGCAGGCTGCTGCCCCTGAAATTTCCCTCTGTTAACAACGCCGGGAAAGGCTGGAAGGTGTGAGAATGAGGCAGGGAGACCCACTGGAGAAATATCTCAAGCCCATCATTAAAAGTCCCTGCATTTGTCTCTCAGATAACAGTGGGCCATTTGCCTTTCAGGGTGCACCTGTGCCTACAGAATAGTGAAATTTAGAAAACTTTGTTGGATAGACCATAACTCAAAATGTTTCTCAGCATTGATGTTTTGCCTTTGCTAAGTAAAAAAAAAAAAAAAAAAGCATTGTCTGAGCAGTAATACTGATGAGGAAGCATGATTAACTCGTAAGGTAGATGGGAATACGTTAATCCTGCCAAGGCTTTATTGCTTACATAATCATTGGCATACTGATTTAAAAATACAATTTGGGGTAATCATAGAAATCTTTTAATAAATAGTGATAAAGTAAAAAGCACCTAAAATATAATTCTAAAGACAGAAGTATTTATACTTAATAAATTCATTAAATAAATACTTACACAAGAGAACTGGAGTTATTCAAACAATACCAAGTCTCAAGGTATTTTATAGAATTTTTAATAGAATTTTACATTACCTAGGGCATCCAGCAGAGCTGGCCTACAGACCAACAGCTTTGCCCCTTCTAGTAAACACATATTAAATCCCTACTCACAGACAATCATCTTTTAAACAGATGAAGTTCTCTACAGAGAACGGGAGAATTTCAGTGGATCAAAACTAATCAGCGCCTTTTGGAAAATCAACTAAAAATCTCATGCCTCGCCAAACACATTTTGCTGTTTAGATGAAGAAATCTACACTAATGGGGCCCCTGGGGGGGCTCAGTCTGCCTTTGGCTCAGGTCATGATCCCAGGGCCTGAGATAGAGCCCTACTTCGGGCTCTCTGCTCGGTGTGGAGCCTGCTCTTCTCCCTCTCCCTCTGCCTGCTGTTCCCCTTGCTTGTGCTCTCTCTCTCTCTCTCTCTCTCGCAAATAATTAAATAAATAGATAGATAGTTTTTTAAAGAAGAAATCTGCATAATTATTATTTCCAAAGAGCTGTTCTTAGTTAATCCTGACTGACCAAAAGCTGTTCAAACGGACAGTTTGGTATTCAGTAAGATTACAGATGTGAATATTTTAAGAGCTTTACATTTCTTCTGTTTTCAAGATTAAACAACACAGTCCCTGCAGAGAAAGAAAGCACGTACTATCTAGACTTGGCAAGAAAAACACGGCCTCCAGAACAGACAAGCCTGTTTTGATAAGAGAAGAATATTGCTTTTCAACTTCTGGCTAAACAAAAGTCAGGCTTTAATTTACTAAATGCCAAGACCTCGGGCAAGGGACCTGTGCAGGCCGTGGATACAGGAGACCCCAGAGAGATCAGGAGAGGAGCTTGGCTTAGGACCCGAATCATGGCCCACATCCCGAGACATAAAATAAACCCAAACAAGATTAAAAGAGTTTAAACCCTTTGGAGTAGGCTCTGTAACCATAATGGTATCAAACTTGAAATCAATACTAAAAGAACAACAAGAAATTCTCCAGGCTCTTGGAAATTAAACACAGCACTTCCAAATGAGCCACGAGTCAAGGAAGACTTCCTGAAGGAAAAGTAAAACAAAGATAAATGAAGGGCGTGGAAAACACAGCCTGTTGGGATGTGTGGAAGTCAGTGGGAGGCATATTCACAGGCCAACACAGTGGCTCTAGGAAGGAGAAAGCTTCCATTTAAAACCATTCCTACACCAAGAAATTGAAAACAAATGAGCAGAATAATACAAATGTGAGCATAATGAGGGAAATAATAAATGAATATAATAAATAACATAAATTTCAAAGAGTAGAAATCCATGAATCTGAAATAAGGAAAATGAAAGAGAAAACCAATGGCTTAAAAGCTTGTTCTTTGTTGATCAACCTCAAGCAAGTGATGGAGATTCAGAGAAGAAAGAAATTATTGACATCAGGGGGAAGTGACGATTATTCCAGATCCTGTAGTGATTAAACACATCATAAAGAAATGGTAGGATAAATTCAACAATTTAGGAGAAATGAACCAATTCCTCAAAATGCATTTTGTTTTCTATGGCTGCTAGGACAAATTACAAACCAGGGGCATAAGGTAACACAAGTTTACAGCACTTGCGGTGAGAAGTAGGAAGTTGTTATCACAACTTCAGGTTAGAATCAGCGGTTTGCAGGCTGCAGTCCTTCTGGGGGCCCTGGTGAAGAGGCCATTGCCTTACCTTTCTCCGTGGCTAGGGGCGCCACACTCCATGGCTTCTGGCACCATCTGCAAAGCCAATGACATGGGCCAGATGCCGGCCTCCCCGGGAATTCTGTTGGTTCTCTGCCGTCACCCCCTTCCCTTTCTGAGAACATTTTGTTCACACGGTGACCACCTGGGTAATCAATTTTACTCGCCCTGTTTCAAGGTCATTAGCATCCGATTTCCATCCGCCACATTATTTTCACTTTGCCATACAACCTTGAGATATCTTTGTGAAATTATGATTCTCTGTACTCTATCCACAAATTACCACAAATCAACTAAGACTAAATAGATAATCTGAATAGCCCTATAACCATTGAATAAATGGAATTTGTAATTATCAAAGTCTCAAAAGAAAATCTTCAGGTTCAGAAGACTTCTGTGGAGAATCTGACCGAAACTTTAAAGAAGAAAGAACACCAATTTGCACAATCTACTCCAGAAAATAGGACAGGCAAGAATACTTTCAAATTCATTTTATGAGGCCAGTATTATCCTGATATCAGAGCCAGATAAATACAGCACAAAGTGAAGAAAACTACAGACAAATAATTCTCATGAAGTGAGACACAATTATCCTCAAATAATTAGCAAGTTGTCTCAAACAATGAATAAAAGAATCAAGTGCAATGCTCGCTCAACATTAAAAAACCACCAAACCAACAATCTGGAAAAAAGATCATATGAGCATGAAAACTGCTGTACAAAGAGCATTCCACCAATCCAACATCCATTCATGACAAAACCTGTCAGGGAAAAAACTCTCAGAAGACTAGGAACACAGACGAATTACAACAACTTGAAAAAATCATCTAAAACAAACCTATGGCTGACAACATAGTCAACTGTGAAACTTTTCTCTCAATGTTCAGAAACAAGGAAGACGTCCGTTCCATCGCTCTTTCTCAAAACGGTACCCGGAGCTGTAACCCATACAAAAAGCAAGAAACATAAAAGGCATACAAATAGGAAAGGAAGAAACTAAAACTGTGATTATTTGCAGATAACATGAGTGTAGAAGATCTCAAGAAACCTAAAAAAAAAAAACCTTTTGTAACCAATAAAGTACGTTCAGCAAAATCAGAGGATACAAAGCAACATATAAAAACTGCTGTGGGACGCTTGGGTGGCGCAGTTGGTTGGACGACTGCCTCCGGCTCAGGGCGTGATCCTGGAGTCCCGGGATCGTGTCCCACATCAGGCTCCCAGCTCCATGGGGAGTCTGCTTCGCTCTCTGACCTTCTCCTCGCTCATGCTCTCTCTCACTGTCTCTCTCTCTCAAATAAATAAAATAAAAAAATCTTAAAAAAAAAAAACTGCTTGTATTTCTACCAGTCAAAATGGTCATGTGAGAAATGATGCTAAGAGCACAAGACCACTTATATTCAGGCCAAGGAAAATGAAATCCTTCAGGAAATACTTTAGGAAACCAGTACAGAATCTACATATTGAAATTACTAAACTTCCAATGTCAGTAATTTCGGAGAAATGACAATCTAGCCCAGGTTTAGGTTTGACCGGCAGGCTATGAACCCTTCCACATACTGAGGTACGTCATTAAAAGCACATCTCACTTTTCCCAATGTTAAGGAAAGAGATTGAACTTCACATTGATTTTTTTTAATTTACCCAGGAGTAAAGTTGTCTTTCCATGGAAAATTCCTCTGTGACTTATGTAAGTGTCCAATCAGTATTTATTCATGTGACATGTGCTGTGGGGAAGTGGCAAGGAGGAGTGACAACGCCCTTTCCTTCAACAAGATGTGGAACTGAGTAGAAACACCAATGTTAACAAAAGGTGCCATCAGAGTGTGTTCTTCTCCAGAATTCCGATGGGTGCCGAGTCACATTAACAGAAGCACAATAGTGAATGTTACATGATTATAATTTGTTGGATCATTTTTCTACCAAAATCACAACAATTGACAAATACACCCTCAGGTAAACATCTGTATTGTTTCAATAATCTTCAAATACTGTTTAAAACTCTGGCTTCCCATATCCTAATAAACAGAGGCATTCTTTCGCTGACCATCCTTTCGAATGTCCACTGTTTATCCGAGGCACCATGGACAGAAAGAACGATGAGTTCCTTCTCTATCCTGGAGCTCTGGTCCTGCTAGTCTCTACTTTCATAAAATGTTTCAAAGTATTCTAAAGAAGCCCAAGGTAATGCACTAAACATTCATTTTCACCAAACTTGACATGCTTAGAGCTAAGTTAGTAAGTGTCCACCTTGGGTATCTGTAGTCTAACACCAATGATGATTTCACAGAAAAACATAAAGAACTCAGGAAAGCTGAAGAAAATAAAAACCAACAAGTAGGAAACATAATGAGGTAATAGTTTCAGTTCATAAACAAGCCAAGTGAGTATGATGGGACCACAGGAGAAGCATGGAGGTTCAAAGTTCAGGCAGAAGGAGCATGTTCTCGTCCATCAAGAGGTAGCACGGAGGGACATGGTGGTGGAAACCAACCAACGGGACTCTCGGAGCCTAGTGGGACTCAGGTCAGCCCGCTCCTTCCTGAGAGACTCAAGACTACAGCTGTAATGAAAGCCCAGCATGGATAATTAACTACTTGATGTCTCCCTTCCTGTCTACACGGCAAGCTTCATGAATGCTGCCATCTTACTGCTCTTGTCTTTTCTCTGCACTGCTGCAGGCACCCGGTGTGAAGCCCAGAGTGTGTACTCAGGAGGAAGAGCAGAGGACAGAGCAGTGCATGAAGGGGTGGATGTGTCCAGTTCCACCAGCCAGAGTCTGCCTGGGAGCAAGTCTTCACAGAGCTGCAACCTTGTGATGTGGGTCCTTTCCTGCCTGTCACTCCAGGAATCTGGCCAGCACCACTGCAACAGGTTCCTTTGTGCTCATTCCTTCAGCAAACGTGTTCAGCTACAACCATGTTCCAGACAGCACTTGTCAACATGCTCCTCACCAGTGTCCTCACCCCTGCTGAACCAGAGCCCTTGCTCCCATTCCAGAAGCATCCTAATCACGGCGCCAGTCAGGGCCTTCCTGGCCTTTGGGGGAGAAGTCCTCACCCCCTCTAATGGCACAATTCCTGGCCCTCACTGTTCTAGGGCACCTGTGCCAACACATAACCTACCACCCCGCCTCCACCAACCTTAAGAGATTGAAGCTTCTTCTATTGAATCGTACCTCACGCCTCTACTTCTGTGTCGATGATAGCCCCCTAATAATCCCCTTAAATAATCCCTCAGCTTTGTATTCTTCTATGCATATGTTTTTTCTCATTCTGCTTCTTCTAAATTCCAACACACATACACACCTGCTATACCTCCCAGAACCATCACTGTGTTATAAACAAACTCCCCTTTCTTCTCTGGTTTTTACAGAAAAATCTCCCCATTTCCTTGACTTGTCTAAAATGTGGCACTTCTCTGTGACATTGCTTCCTTACAGCCCTTGGAGACAGAAGCTTCCGACCCTCCCTCACCCTGCAGTCCTGACGTTAGGGAGGGCTATGGGACAGAGGGCCCAGCTCATGATTTCCTGACTCTCCAGAGCCTAGCGTCCAACCCAGGCTCACCCTTCATCTACAGCATCATCTGGCCGTGGCCACCCTACCACCTCCCAACCTTCTGGTCAGTCTCCTTTGTTCAATGGAGACTGAAACCCCTTTTTGTACCCAACCCCAGCCATGATCAGGGCTCCTCAGCAGCTGTGGGGGCCTCGGTATTCCCAAGTCATATTAAGTATAAAGACCTTCATCTCCAATTGATTTGTCTCAGTCATGACGTCAGACCCAGAAGCATGTCATCTGCTGGAAGGACTCTCCAAAATGCTCAACTCCAATACGCTTGTTCAAAAACGCTTGTAACCCTCTCTAACCCCCTTAACCCCTGGGTCTGCCATACTACTACCCTTCTGCGGGTTCCAGGCTATGAGTCCATGGCTCTCACTCAGCGTTCCTTACTCATTCTCCTTAATTATCCAAACTACTCTAAAGAAGAAAGAAAGAAAGAGATTTTGTCTGTTTGAGAGAGAGATAAAGAGAGAGAGAGACAGAGCTCACACATATGCGGGGGGTGCAGAGGAGAGAGGGGGGCAGACTCCCTGCTGAGCAGAGAGCAGACAGACAAGGAGCAGAGCAGGACCCTGGGATCAGACCTGAGTTGAAGGCAGACACTCAACCGACTGAGTCACCCAGATGCCCTGGAACATTTCTTTATTTGAGAAATGTCAGCTGGGAGCGTGATGGCCAACATATTTGTAGCTCCCCGGGGTAACTGAGATCTTGAGCTGAAATGCCAAAGGAGGCAAGTTGTGAATCCATGTGGGAAGACCTTCCTAACAGCAGAGCCGGAACAAGTTGTTCCAAGGCATAAACTTCCCAACTGGAGACGTCCGAGCACATAGGCAAGCCCAGGGAGAGACAGTGCCCTGAGTGTAGACGATTGTCATAAATCTCCCTTAGGCCCTTTCCAGCCCTGAGGATCTGTGATGACAGCCTGGCCCTGCCTCTGTGGGAGTCAGATGCCTCCCGTCCGGCTCCTCCTAGTCGGAACACGCCACTTGTAGATTTTCTTGTCATCGCTTGATTTCCCCCTTCTCTGTGGAGTGTCCTGTCTGGGCCAATCATGGCGACAGAACATGGTAGCTTCTGTTTTTGCTCACCTTTTATGTGCGTTTCTGGTGTCCCCAATTGGACTGTGACGCCTCTGATGTCACGTACCGTGCGTTATTCCTCAGCTCTCGAGGGCCTGACGGAAGCCCCACCCCCACGCACCCAGCACCTACATAGTTTAGCCCAACCTCCAGCTTCCTTCCAGGCTGCCAATTCCAAGCAATTCCTCAGACAGTCCCGTTTCATTCATGGAAGAAAGTGATCAAATGAAATAAGTCACCCCATGTATTCATGTCCGAATATTCAGTCTATCATTTCAGGTAACAGTCCAGCAGAAAGCGATGCTCTACTCAGAGAAAAAGGACCAGCTGGTCGACTGCTAGACTCGAGGGCCAGAGACTAGCGAAGGTACGGCAGCTGCGGGCCCAGCCCGGACGCCTCACGTAGCAGCAGGGCTGCCTTTGACTTTGGTTCTGTTTGAGGTTGTTCCCACCCATGAGGACTACCTCCTGACACATCCCGATTTGTACAATTCCCCCTTCTACTCGATACCATGGAGTGTTATTTTGTATCTTGGACTGGTTCTATGTGCTTCCTATAGCTCATAATCACTGTGATTGAATTAAAGAAGAATCTCATTTTCTAACGAGATTGGACATTCATTTCTCTAAGCAGTGTCTCCCAGGAGGCATTCAGATTGGCTGACTGGGAGTTCTTTCAAGTCGTCTGATTTTATTGTATTTAGAAATTCTGTAACAGTGGATATCACAGTCCATCTAAAGCATAAGTAACCAATGCTGAGTTCCGAGGACATCTCTATAAATATAAATAAATTAAATGAATTAATATAGTTACATTTTTAAGAAAGAAAAATAAAAGACCAGCCAAAAAAATCACTTGCTAAATTCTTGGTAAAATTGTTTTCTCTTAAAAACTTGTTTTTTATCCTTGTTAATGCATTTCAGCATGATTTATATTAATTTGAACTAAACTGTAGCCAAGTCATTGAAATTGAATTGGCGACAGCTTTTATAGATGATAATTTAATCAGGCGTGGAGGTGGAAGACCAAACTATTACACATTTATTTCAATTTTCATTTGCAAAGCATACAGGTTCATACTGGGTATATTTCCACGTATTCCAGAAAAGATTAATGTGATATTGTGAGGACGGAGAGTACGTGGTGGAAAGATCGTCTCCCCGTATAAGAGAACGTTTTCAACAGGTTGACTTGGCTGCGGGTCCTCACGGCTTAGTGGGCAGATGTCAGCGGTGGGTTACCGTGTGGGCAGTATCAGCGGGACGATAACGTCCTGTTCAAGGTCAGGGGTGAAGTACAAGGTGCCCTGCTAGGTGGGGGCCCACGGGAACACGCTGCAGGGCTTGGGCTAGGGATCAGCGGTGGGCTTGGCGGGCGTAACGGAGAAGGGGACCACCTTCCAGGCGGCAGTCACTGTGACAGAGGTCAGCAAGGGCGCACCCACCCGCGCACGGTGCAGGGTAACCAGGAGGCCAATGACTGCAGACCTGTCCCGACGGAAAAGTAGTTTGTTGAGAAAGATCTGTACTTTGCGGACGTTCTGCACGACCTTGGATCCACGCTCGTGGGTGAACTGGAAACGGGTTCCGTTCTCGTGTCCGCCCTCTCCCGGGCGCCCGAAAAGCTCTGTTCTCCCCGCTAATCTATTTCCCTTCTCCTTGAAAGAAACTGTCTCTGAGTTTAGAATTCTCTCTGACAATGATCTTATCTTTCATCCTTTTAAAAACATTCTTCCTCAACTCTATGGTCAATTAATATTTGACAAAACAGGAAAAATATACAGTGGAAAAAAGACAGTCTCTTCAATAAATGGTGCTGGGAAAACTGGACAGCTATATGGAGAAGAATGAAACTCGACCATTCTCTTACACCGTACACAAAGATAAACTCAAAATGGATAAAAGACCTCAACGTGAGACAGGAATCCATCAGAATCCTAGAGGAGAGCATAGGCAGTAATCTCTTTGGTATCAGCCACAGCAACTTCTTTCAAGATACGTCTCCAAGGGCAAAGGAAACAAAAGCGAAAATAAACTTTTGGAACTTCATCAAGATCAAAAGCTTCTGCACAGCAAAGGAAATAGTCAAAAAAACAAAGAGGCAACCCACGGAATGGGAAAAGATATTTTCAAATGACAGTACAGACAAAAGGTTGATATCCAGGATCTATAATGAACTCCTCAAACTCAACCCACACGAAACAGACAAACACATCAAAAAATGGGCAGAAGATATGAACAGACACTTCTCCAATCAAGACATACAAATGGCTATCAGACACATGAAAAAATGCTCATCATCACTAGCCCTCAGGGAGATTCAAATTAAAACCACATTGAGATATCACCTTACACCAGTTAGAATGGCCAAAATTAACAAAACAGGAAACAACATGTGTTGGAGAGGATGTGGAGAAAGGGGAACCCTCTTCCACTGTTGGTGGGAATGCAAGTTGGTGCAGCCTCTTTGGAGAACAGTGTGGAGATTCCTCAAGAAATTAAAAATAGAGCTTCCCTATGACCCTGCAATTGCACTCCTGGGTATTTACCCCAAAGATACAGATGTCGTGAAAAGAAGGGCCATCTGTACCCCCAATGTTTATAGCAGCAATGGCCACAGTCACCAAACTGTGGAAAGAACCAAGATGCCCTTCAATGGATGAATGGATAAGGAAGATGTGGTCCATATACACTATGGAGTATTATGCCTCCATCAGAAAGGATGAATACCCAACTTTTGTAGCAACATGGACGGGACTGGAAGAGATTATGCTGAGTGAAATAAGTCAAGCAGAGAGAGTCAATTATCATATGGTTTCACTTATTTGTGGAGCATAACAAATAGCATGGAGGACAAGGGGCGTTAGAGAGGAAAAGGGAATTTGGGTAAATTGGAAGGGGAGGTGAACCATGAGAGACTATGGACTCTGAAAAACAATCTGAGGGGTTTGAAGTGGCGGGGGGGGTGGGAGGTTGGGGTACCAGGTGGTGGGTATTATAGAGGGCACAGCTTGCATGGAGCACTGGGTGTGGTGAAAAAATAATGAATAATGTTTTTCTGAAAATAAATAAATTAAAAAAAAAAAGGAAAAAAAATTCTTCGGTTACCTTCGGACCTACATCACTTCTGAGGAGACGTCAGCTAAAATTTTTTGCTTTCCTGTAAGCCCGCTTGGTCCTGACTCCACGGCCCACCTGCCCCAGCACTGCACGGAGAGGATTTTTGTGTGATTATTTGTTTCTTTGTTTATCCTGCACAGGACATTCCAGACTTCCTGGATCTGGGGCTTGCTGGTTTTTTTTAATTTAGGAAACACTTCTGTCTTGTTCATTTTTACTTTTCCTTCCAGTTCAGCAATTAGTTACAGGTATGTTAGATAGTTTGTAATATCCCTATAGTCTCCACTGTGGTTTTTTGGTTTTGGTTTTGTTGTTCTTTTGTTTTATTCCTTTTCTCATTCTGGTTTCTCTTTGTATTTTACCTTCATGCTGTTCCTAACTTAGGTTTGGGCTCGCTGATTCTTTCCTTGGATGTCTCCGGATGGACGGGGAGCAGGAAACCCTTATCCCCCTCCACGGGCAGCGGGTGATACTCTCCATAGCCAGTCCCCTGGGGAGCCCTGAGCCTCAAGAAGGTCCCGTCTGTGCTACAGGTGCCGGAGGAGCTCGGGAAATCTCTCAGAATTCTGGCCCCTCGGAGCCCAGATGACATCAGTCCCCTGGCTCTCCACATCTCACGCAGGAGTGAAACTCCGAGGGTGTATCATTTCTCTTGGATGAATCATCAGCCCCAATATTAGCCTTGTGAAGAGCAGCATTTCAAGACTTTGAAATTAGGGTATGTCTGTGGGTATTTCAGAGCCCTCCTGAACGCCCCATCCCAGCTCTTTGACACTCCCATTTCTCAGTAAAGTTTTTTTAGTTTTAGAGCATAAAATCCTCTTTTCATTAGCTTTCCTCTTCTGAGATTCCCAAAAGAACAAAAATTTAAAAAAAAAAATGCCATGGACTTTCGCGTAGGAAAGGTCAGTAAATGTACCTGTTAGAAGAATGTCCCAGGCATGATGATCTGCTCTTGTTCCTTTAATGAAATGTCAGCTCACTTTGTGGTTTTTCGGGAACCGGATAACGGAGCTGTTTTCAGTCGCGGTGTGGCACAGTATGAAGGGGACCCGGCCACACAGGCTCAGTGCACTTGGCATGAAGGAATAAAATGACTTCTTATTGCCTCCAATTCTCTTTCCAGAAAAAAATTTTACCTTCTCACTATACATATGAATACGTTAAAGTCTTACTCTCAGAAGAAAACAGACGGTTTACTGAAGTTTCTCTTTTCCAAATGGCTTTGAAATCTAGAATCATGTGTACTTGATCCAGGTCTATGCCCTGGTCACTCGATACTAAATTATTTTATTAAACTTCTGCTGTAGGTTTTCTCAGCCATATTATCTTTCTAATCACAATGATTATCTGTACACAATTTGAGCCGAACTTGAAGTACTTTTTCAACTTAAAATTCCCAGATAATTACCGGCAGCTCGTGACCTACAAACGGGCTCTGAGGGTCCGGGAGTGGGTGATTTGTGTGCTGACGGCCATTTTCTCCTACGGGAACAACATCATCTGAAGGCTTATGTCCAGGCGCCAGCGACACCTTCTCTCACAGTCGTGGCCCTGACGTTCTGCATGACCAGCCAGCTGGATCCAGAATTCATTCGTTTGTATCCTGTGACCCTCGTATTCACAGTGTTATTCAAAGATTTCTTATCATGTGTGCAGTAGAGCTTCCCAGAGAGACGCCTGGACCACAGAACCCCTGAATTTTCAATGAGTCGCCTCCCACCCTCACTACGGTCACCACCATAGATTCCGGAACCAGATTTCTGCCTCGAGGACAAGACCTGCTGCAAGTGTCTACTTTCTGCCGCTGTTGGCCCTTCGAACCCACAAGTCTGGTTCAGTTCTGAGCACTGGTGAGAGGTTGGATTATGGTGATGCTAATGATTCTTTTAGTGCCCCCCAAAACCCCAAAACTAAAAACAACATTCTTTGAGTGGCTCTGGGCTTGACGTGGGGAGGTTTTGCACCTATTCCCGAGAAGCCAAGTTCTTCTCAGATGTGGGAATGGGTCCTGCTGCCGGGTAGGGGGCGGGGGGCGGGGGGAGTGGGGGAGGGAAGGCGATTCACAGCATGCCGCAGGGTAAATACGGCACCTTTTTAGAACACATTTATTTTATTTCACAGAGGTGATTTTGGTTTTATTTTTAGGATTTATTTATTTATTTATTTGGGAGAGAGAGAGAGAGAGAGAATAAGCAGGGGCAACGGGAGGCAGAGAGAGAGGGGGAAGCAAAACCCCAACAAGAAGAGAACCTAATGTGGGGCTTGATCCCAGGACCCTGGCATCATGACCTAAGCGGAAGGCAGAGGCTTAATGACTGAGCCACTCAGACTCCCCATAAAATGTCATTTTAATTCTTTAAACCCCTTTGACCTGGATGGAAATATTGTCCTGGGAAAGTCAGGCTATTTCTCCAAGGCCCTAGAGCTGTGAGACAAAGGCCATAGGCACCAGAACACCCTGTCCCCACCCCATGTCTACACAGCTTTTCCTGGGCTTCCGGAAGAGAAACCAACACTTCCTTCTGAGCAGGAGGAGGCCCTCGCCGGGCTGAGTCACCCCAGAGCTCCACGGAGGGTCCACTCATCTCTCTGCCCTCCACTTTCATGTGCATGCGTTCTCTCTCTCTCTCTCTCACTTTCTCTCTCTTTATCTGAAATAAATAAATAGAATCTTTAAAAAAACTAAGAAATATCCTGCATCCTCAGCATCTTCCTTTTCCAGGCTAAGTGCATGGAGTATCTTCCGTCCTGTCTCACCGTCCGCCCAGCGCTGATCCGAAACTTGGAGCCAAAACCATGTGTTCCGGTCTCCTCTGCTCACAGAACGTGATTCCCTCGGGGCAAAGTCTGGAGAATCTCTACGGAGGTCAGGAAAAGCCGGAACATGGAGACTTTGGGATGTTTGGCTACGCAGCCTATACTCATCCACAGGCAGAGGACGGCCCTAAATCCTACCCCATAGTGGATTTACAGTGAAAAGTGGCCTCAAAGGCGTCTCAGAGCTCGATCTCTGTATCTCAGTTTCTGAGCTCCGAGCCAGCGCTGCCCGGGGCCCCTGCTCGGACGAGGACGCGTGTCCCGTTATCCTGAAGAACCCGGTCCGGCCAGCACCTCCTCCTCCTCTCCGAGCTGAGCTACAGGAGGGCGCACTGTTGAACCCATCCCTTCCCGCACCAGGTCCCTGCGATGTGAATAAGGTTCCCTGCCCGGGCCTTTCCTGCCATCGCCGGTCCTGCAAGTCACCTGTGGTGTAAGGACGTCCCGAATGTCTGCGACAATCAGGGCTCCTTCCCACCTGCTGCACTGCCCGCTTTCCCCAGACTCTGTTCCCACCCCTGCTCCCTCCCCCTTTGACTTTCTCACTAAACTAACTTCCCTTGATTTATGACCATTTCGGGTTCCCGCCTCCTAGAGAGCTCTGGGCTTTCTCCACATATTCAACCTGCAGTCACGGCCCAGGCCCCCGGCTACGCCCTCTCCCAGGACCGCATCTGCCGGATGCTTTAACATGTCCCCGTTTCCCCCCAGTTCGCTGCCGTGGGAGGAGACCCTCCAGCAACTCACCTCCCTACCGATGGGATCTCTTCCGCTCAGAAGCCGCTACCACCAGCCTGATTTACACATGACGTGTTTCTCTCTCACTTTTACAGAAACGCTAATGCCATAGCCTCTTACAAGAATTAGTAGAGAGAGAAGCGGAAGAAAGTCAGGGCACTGAGGAGGGCATTAAGATACTCCAGATGTCAGTGACTCAGAATCATCCCAGTGGTTCTGCAACAGGAGACGTGAGTGACTCAAGAGAATTCAGAAAAGGAAAAGCCAATGAGTACGCCTTAAGGGAAAGAAAACAGGAGTCTAGGTTGACTATGGTTTTCCACCTGGGTAGCCACGAGCCCTCAGTCCCTCGACAGACACGGGGGCCGGACAAGGGTGAGGTGGGCATCCGGCGCCCAGACACAGGACGGACAGAGCACAGGCCCCACTTTCCTTCTCACGGGGAAACCGACGGTCAGAGCACAAAGAAGCCGACAAAATGACTTCACACAACTAGTAACTAGTCTGGACCAGAAAACGGGCTGAGGGACCGTGGCGTGGGGCGGGCGGGCAGGGACTGAGGTAGATTCAGGCACTGAAGTGAGATTTCCTTGTGACGTTGATAATGAAACAGAAATCCAGCTTGTGTGAAGGAGGAGGCTGTGTAGACGCTGCCGGCAGAATATTCCAGGACAAACGAAGCATCCCAGGGAAGGGTCAGGGGGTCCCGGGGGGCAGCGTGCAAGGCCGGGTGGGGGAGGGCGGCAGGCAGGAGGGTGCGCCCCGAGGGGACGTCCTGATGACGGCCGACACCGCACTTGCCCCCCGTAAGGACTCCTTGAGTGACGACTGTCCCCGCCAGTCCTGTTGTTATGACGACCGCCCGCGGCTTCCTGAGAGGCTTCAGGGAAGTGCGGACGCTCCGCTAACCCACAGCCACCGCGAGGCTCCTGCAGACACAGCAAGAACAGAGCAGGGAAGCCTCACGGGCGTCAGATGAACACAAAAGGAAAACAATTAAAATTATTTCTAGGATTGGACCAAGACAGAGAAAAACTTACTATACACTGAATGAAAGTAGTAATTTCTTATCTCACTGGGGGGGGGATGTACATTTGCAATTTTCTAGAAGGTAATAAGTGGGTAAAAACCTACCCAAAAGCATTAAACATGCCTTTTGACTCAGAAATTCCATTTCTTTAAAAGAAATTTTTTTTTATTTTTCCAATGTATTTATTTTCAGAAAAACATTATTCATTATTTTTTCACCACACCCAGTGCTCCATGCAAGCCGTGCCCTCTATAATACCCACCACCTGGTACCCCAACCTCCCACCCCCCCCCCCGCCACTTCAAACCCCTCAGATTGTTTTTCAGAGTCCATAGTCTCTCATGGTTCACCTCCCCTTCCAATTTACCCAAATTCCCTTCTCCTCTCTAACGCCCCTTGTCCTCCATGCTATTTGTTATGCTCCACAAATAAGTGAAACCATATGATAATTGACTCTCTCTGCTTGACTTATTTCACTCAGCATAATCTCTTCCAGTCCCGTCCATGCTGATACAAAAGTTAAATTTTAAAAAGAAATTCCATTTATTGAAAATATTGAAGTGTAGCAGTTCGTTCAGTGTGTGTGTGTGAGTACTGACTGACTGAAGGGAAATTGGAAACGTGCTAAATGGCCATCGATAAAGAATGGTGACATTATTAAACATCCACACATGTGACGAGGGTTCAGTCACTAAGACAGGTTTTGCAAAATGTATATGTTTTGTTGACATGGGAAGTATTCCTGTTATTAATGAAAGAAATAGTATAAAAATATTATTATGGCATGATTGTTGAGATAGACACTCTTTTGGGTCACGAGCATTTTGGGGGAAATGGCCCTCCCTCTTCTCCGGGCTCATGGGGTTGGCTGGGGCTGGAGAAGGCATCGGACCATACAGGGTGACTCTCCGCCACCGCAGCTGTGGTGAGTGCGTCTGTGGTCCCTCTGTCCCTCTCCAGAGGCCAGACGACGGCAGTGCTCCCTTGGTGTTGGTAGAGCTGTGTGGCTTCCTGATTTGAGCCCGTAACCTGCCCGCTTTTCAGTTGGATGGTCTGGGAAATTCAATTTGTCCTTGCCTCGTCTGAATTGATTTGCCGTCTTTGAAAGCCCAGATGTGCCTGGGACGGGCTCACGCTGCACCAAGAAGTGCTTTGCAGGTGGACAGGGTCGTTAAAGATGCTAGGGGCTCAGAGCCAGGGAACAGACCACCTCCCCACTCCTGGGAATCCAGAGAACCAAGGCACACGCTGTCTACGCCCTCCGTGCCCTCCGTGGACCAGGTTGCAGTCGCTAACTGGAAGGACACGGGTGTTGCCTCCTGAGACAGAGAAGAACCCAAGCCCCAGACTGGTCCCCCAGAGCCAAAAATGAGGTGTGGCCACTGCTGGCCCCTCCTGGAGGCTCCGACTGGTGCTGTCCCCTCACACCTTGCAGCATGGGGGCCGCCTGCCCCTGAGGCCCACAGCCTGTCCACCTGCTCCTTCAAGGCCCCTTGTCTCTGCCCGTTGCCCCTCCTTGTCTGACTGACCTCAGCTCTCCCACTCAGAGGGCCTCCTCCCTGAGGTGGGTCCCCAACAATTATCCAGGATAAGCTTCCCATTTTAAGGTATTTAATACAATCACAAATACAGAGAGACTTTTGCCAGATAAAGAATCGTATTCACAGGCTCCAGAAATTAGGACACGGATGGGTTTGAGAGATGTTATTCTGTCTCAGACCACTTTGGGCAGTGAGCAAAATGAGTGAAACTGATGAAAAAGAGCAGTGTGTGTTGCGAGAGGCTGAGACAGGTTCAGGCAAGGGATAGCCAGGAACCTCTCCAGCCCCCAGAGTAGACGTAAGAAGGAGGAAGGAGCCACTAGGGAGAGACAGGATTGTGGGTCCTGGAGGGTGACAAGAGCAACAGTGATGGGGAGGCCGGGAGAAGGTGTGGCCTTGCTGACCTTGGGGCTTATCAAGGTTTGGATACACTTGCTGGGACTGGGGACTTGGAGTCCCACTGGTCGGCGAGCCCCAGGAATGGGAGAGGTTGTGGGTGACAGAGGCACGGAAGACAGTCAGGACAGCGGTGGCCCTTCTGGGTCCCTAACTGCAAAAGGGACATTGTCTCTGTCCTAACATGAATTTAAAACCCCAGATGGAGGGAACCAGATTCTGCTCTTCTCCTAGATTTCAAAGTGTGAATCTGAATGTGAGATATTGAAATAATGACTTCCGAACTGTCAGTTCTCATTGAAAATGTGAAGGGAAAAAATTGTGATAAAGCACCATTTTTGTTTTGTTTTTAACAGAAATTCTGTCAGATAAAAAATCAAAGCTTGCTTATTTATTTATTTTTGTAGAAGCAATAGTTTGAAGTCTTTCCTAAAATGATACTATTTTCTGAAGATCCAGCAGCAGCAGAAGATACTCAGTTGTGCCCCACGGGGAAGACTCTGTAGGTATAGGTGTCCACACTGAGTGGTGTGTGGTAGGAGTGTGCATCCAGCCCCCTCCCAGGATGTCTGTGCTGTCTGCTGCACAGGACGGCAGGCTCTCGGTGCCCTTGGGGGCCCAGCAGGTCCACAGGACAAGAAGCCCCACTGTCCGTCCCTCCAGTTTCTCTGGATTCCCTTGTGTTGCTTTATTCTTCCTCAGAGAGGAAATGGGAGGGAATGTACCTGGAAATGAGAGTTTCCTCAAGTATTTAATTGATCAACAAAGTAGTCTTCACATCTCATAGCCTCAAAATCTCTCACTCATCAGATAGCCAGTAACTAAGTTGACCCTGGTTTAGTAGCGTGATCACTGCCTCAGCAACAAGCTCGAAACTCCAGAAATCTGAAACGTGAAGGAGTCACATGGAACAAACACATTTGCATTGTTTCCTGAGAGATTAAAGGAAAACACAACAGCTGCCCTTGGCGTGGAAGATATCCACCCCTCGGACTTGACTGGGAAGGACCTTTGGGGGGGCGGGTCTATGCAGGCCAGAGTGTTGTCTCCTCCACACAGAGAGCTCCCACGTTCAGTCCTCTGTCAGGTAGACTTTCCATTGTTGTGCTTCACCAATAATTCTGAGAGCCGTGTCCACCAACACCCTGCTTGCCTTCAAAATCCTGAGATAGCCAATAAGCTGAATCAACACCCTTCAGGCTCTGTTGAGACTCACAACCCTCTTCAAAGGTGAGACACACATTGTTCACTTCCTCTTAAATGAATGAGAAATGGTGCCTCTGAAGGCTCAGTGGCCTCAGTGTCAGAGCCGCATCATAACACACACTGCTGACTGTAAATTCAAAATCCCTTCCACTCTCACCTCATGAAGAAGCTGACATATGGATATATAGTGAAATTTAAGCAAATTGGTTGCTATAGATCTATGGAAATGGCCTATAGCCTGGACTGAATCAAAATATCAGTCCCTGGTAGATGTGAGCTTAGACACAGAACAATTACTGCTTAGAATCCAGGAGCGTCATGATTTCGCCATTGTTAGGGCTTCTTTATTGAGAAATGAGCAACATCCTCAAACTAGCGTTTCCCTAGAAATTCTCAGAGTTTCCAATTGTCGGCTGAAAGTCTACCTTGTAAAGGTCAGCATTCTAGAGACACATTTGACAAGAAAATTTCCTGAGATCATGATTCTACAAAAAGAAAAAAATTAATAAACATTACATAAGAAAAGAAGTTCCTGCAAATGTGGGCAAAAAATGCCAAGTTACTCCAGTAGAAATGAGGTTCTTAATGATAAAATTTTTCAGGGTCATGATATTCTAATTTGTTAAGTAGGAAATATAATCAGCACTCTTTTCAAAACTTCTTGAGCATAGAGCACTTTTTTGTTAAGTGAGTTAGGACGTAGGGCCCACAGAATCCACTTGAGAAGCAAGGATCCAGATGATGGTGAAATTAATACCCCAGAGAGGAACGGCCAAGGTGGAAGTTTCTTGCTGCAGACCAGACTAGAATTTCCAGGGTGAAGTGTAAGCTCTGAATTACAACATACTCTGTGTGTTCTGTGGTGTCTGAGGTGGGGATGTGCATGTGGGTATCCTGCTGGGCTGTCCTGGGAACAAACCTGGAAAGGCGTGGGTGGGGTAGGACTTCTCCATTGCAGCCTGGCGCTCAGAGGATCCCCCAGCAATTCTTGAGCAGGGAGTCTGAAGAGCTGCTGGTTGTCCCAGCAAAGAGGTGTCATCATGGGCAAGACAGGGTCCCTCAGCCATGAGCCAGGGACAGCCAATCTTCAGGATGTGGGGCGTGCAGGCCCAGCCCTGAACAGGGAATGTGGGGCTTCTCCACAACTCTGCTGACAAACACCCATCGGTGTGGGGAGGTACCCGAAACTGAAGAAGATGTGCCACTCCACTAACATTGACACACACACACACAGAGCAAAACATATGGGAAACATCGTAAAGCCTCTGAAACATGCCGAGAGGAAGCTGCCTGCTCCCACCCAGCTCTTTATCCACACCTCTTCACACTTCACTTATGCAAGTAACTATTTCAAGTAGAGCCATGCCATTTAAATATGAAAAACTGATAGAAATATTAATCATGGAACACACATATTATCAGCAACAACAATCTGAACACACACACACACATAAATTCCACAAAATGCACTTCCATAATGTCCACAGAACCTTAATTAATTATTAATCAGTTTTTTTAAAGCTCATCATTTTATTGATGAAATGGATGGTGTTCCAGTTAGGCTGTAACTAAGGATATGAATCATGAATTACATTCTCTCTTTTCTGTCTGTGACTAAAGAAAAGAAATGAAAAGTCCCTTAATAGCAGTAAAACACATGAACCCATCCCTCCATCAAGATACAACCTGAAATGAGGATTTTCACTAGGGGTCAGCACACCTCAGCCCACAGGACAACCTGCCACTGGGCGAGTGGATAGGAGAGGCACGCTGTTCTCTCCATGCTGGGTGGTCACCTTCACAGAGCAACAGCAAAGCTACCTGGTTGGCACAGAAAATTACTGCCTGGCCCTATCTGTAAACCATTCACCAACCCCAGTTTATGTTTATTGTCTGATTGGATACATGGAAAGACAACAATTGACCTGACTTCCTAGAAACCATCCATCAGACTATGCCGAAAATCTCAACAAATTCCAAAAAGGAAGTTGTATAGACTGTTTTTCTAACCACATGCACAAGTCTAAAATTTTATAATACAAACTCCAAGAGAAAAAATCTGAACAATGGGAAGTTCTAAAAATTTTTCTAAAAACACCAGTCAAAACAATCATAAGAACATATTATGAGCAACTATGTCCCACCCAACAAATTAGGCAATCTGGAAGAAATGGATGCATTCCTAGACACATAAAAATTATTTTTATTCTTAATATGTATTCTTTTAAATATGTGCAGCAGAAATAAATGTATTTCCAAACACACACACACACACACACACACACACAACTACCAAAACTGAAATAGAAAGAAATAGAAAACCTGACCATACCCATAACCAGGAAGGAAACTGAAGCAGTAATCAAAAATCTCCAAATACACAAGAGTCCAGGGCCAGATGGCTACCCAGGGGAATTCTATCAAACATTTAAAGATTAATTAATACCTATTCTTCTGAAACTGTTTCAAAAAATAGAACTGGAAGGAAAACTTCCAAGCTTTTTCTATGAGGAATGTAACTCTTTGTGGAAAAGCCAAAAGATTCCACCCAAAAATTGCTAGGACTCATACAGGAAATCAGCAATGTGGCAGGATATAAAATCAATGCACAGAAAACAATTGTATTTGTATGCACTAACAATGAGACAGAAAAAAGATAAATTAAAGAAAAAATCCCATTTACAATTGCACCAAAAACCATAAAATCCCTAGGAATAAACCTAACCAGAGGCAAAGGATCTGTATGCTGAAAACTATAAGACACTTATGAAAGAAGCTGAGGAAGACACAAAGAAATGGAAAAACATTCCATGCTCATGGGTTAGAAAAACAAATATTGTTAAAATGTCTATACTACCCAGAACATTCTACACATTCAATCAAGTCCCAATCAAAATACCATAACTTTTTTCACAGAGCTAGAACAAATCATCCTAAAATTGGTATGGAACCAGAAAAGACCCCCAATAGCCAGAGGAATGTCAAAAAAGAAAACCAAAGCTGATGGCATTACAATGCCTGATTGCAAGCCTCATTACAAAGCTGTCATCATCAAGACATTATGGTATAGGCACAAAAACAGACACAAAAATGAATGGAACAGAATAGAGAACCCAGAAATGGACCCTCAATACTATGATCAACTAATCTTTGACAAAGGAAGAAAGAAAATACAATGGAAATGGCCACAGTCGCCAAACTGTGGAAAGAACCAAGATGCCCTTCAACGGACGAATGGATAAGGAAGATGTGGTCCATATACACTATGGAGTATTATGCCTCCATCAGAAAGGACGAATACCCAACTTTTGTAACAACATGGACGGGAGTGGAAGAGATGACACTGAGTGAAATAAGTCAAGCAGAGAGAGTCAATTATCATATGGTTTCACTTATTTGTGGAACATAACGAATAGCATGGAGGACATGGAGAGATGGAGAGGAGAAGGGAGTTGGGGGAAATTGGAAGGGGAGGTGAACCATGAGAGACCATGGACTCTGAAAAACAATCTGAGGGGTTTGAAGGGGCAGGGGGAAGGAGGTCGGGGTACCAGGTGGTGGGTATTATAGAGGGCACGGATTGCATGGAGCACTGGGCATGGTGCAAAAATAAGGTATACTGTTATGCTGAAAATTAAAAAAAAAGAATATATGGCACCAACAAAAACAATCTATTTGAGGAAAGGGGGAGAAGTGTTGTTGATTTTTTCTAATAATAAAAATAATGCACATAGATACCTAAAAAAAAAAAAAAGATAGTCTCTTCAATAAAAGGTGTTGGGAAAATAGGACGGCCACATGCAGAAGAATGAAACTGGACCATTCTCTTACACCATACACAAAAATAAACTCAAAAAGGATGAAAGACCTAAATGTGAGACAAAATTTCAGAGGAGAACATAGGCAGTGACCTCTCTAACCTCAGCTACAACAAGTTCTTGCTAAACTTGTCTCCAAAGGCAAGGGAAAAAAGGCAAAAATGAACTATTGGGACTTCATTAAGATACAAAACCTTTGCACAGCAAAGGAAGCAGTTGACAAAACCAAATGATGACCAACAGAATGGGAGGGGATGTTTGCAAATGTCTTTTCAGAAAAAAAAACTAGTATCCACAATGTGTAAATAACTTTTCAAACTCAACAACCAAAGAACAAATAATTCAGTCAAGAAATGGGAAGAAGACATGAACAGACATTTTTCCAAGGAAGACATCCAGATGGCCAACAGACACATGAAAAAGTGCTCAACACCACTCAGCATCAGGGAAATACAAATCAAAATCACAAAGAGATGCCACCTCACACCAGTCAGAATGGCTAAAATTAACCAGTCAGGAAATGACAGATGTTGGCGAGGATACAGAGAAAGGGGAGCCCTCCTACACTGTTGGTGGGAATGCAAGCTGGTGCAACCACTCTGGGAAACAGTATGGAGTTTCCTAAAAAAGCTAAAAAATAGAGCTACCTTATGACCCAGCAATTGCACTACCTGGTATTTACCCCAAAGATATCAATGTAGTCATCAGAAGGGGCATGTGCACTCCAAAGTTTATAGCCACAATGTCCACAATAGCCAAACTATGGAAAGAACCTAGAGGTGCATTGACAGATGAATGAATAAAGAAGGTGTGGTCTATATATACAATGGAATATTACTCAGCTACCAAAAAGAATGAAATATTACCATTTGGAATGACATGAAAAGAACCAGATGGTGTTATGTTAAGCAAAATAAGTCATTCAGAGAAAAAAAATTATCATATGGTTTCATTCATATGCAGAATTTAAGAAACAAAACAGAGGATCATAGGGGAAGGGAAGGAAAAATAAAATAAGATGAAATCAGAGATGGAGACAAACCATAAGACTCTTAATCATAGGAAGCAAACTGAGGGTTGCTGGAGCGGAGGTAGGTAGTGGACGGGGCTGTTGGGTGATGGGAGTTAAGGAGGGCATGTGATGGACTGAGCACTGGGTGCTGTACACAATTGATGAATCACTGAACTCTACCTCTGAAACCAGTAACACAGTTTATGCTTATTAATTGAATTTAAATTTTAAAAAACAGTCAAAAAACAGATCAGTGTTCTGATGTTATTAATTAATATCAACAAATAAAGAAACAAAGATGGAAATATAAAAAAGGAAAATTAGAAAAAATACATTAAAATTAAAATATGCATAAATGGGCCCATCACTTCCATATTTATCTTAAGGTGAAAGGTAATGACGGAAGCTTTCATTGTCAGGCACTTCACTCTAGTTACAAAAGGTTAGAAATCTAGACATAAAACCATTGGTTGTGTGAATTATGGGAAAGCAACATAAAGAAACACCGTTGTGTGTATCCATTAAAGACACAGAAACATGACCACAGTTGTCTATCGACTAGGATTGCAGACTGTAAATAATGATACTGTGATTAAGGATAGTTTTTAACTTTACTGTGTAAGTGTTTCTACCTATTCTTATCTTACTTCTATAATTACGTGAAAGCCATCCATACATTTTATTAGGTCGGCAGAAATAATCACGGGCGACCATAACGATTTAATTCTGAGCACGTAATGAGAATGAACTGCATTCGAATGTCAGCATATTGTCCACAGCAGAAATCCGTGACAGTGGCTCACGGACGTGGAAGGCTGTTCTGACCTGACGCGGTGTGCGTTTTCAAATCTGGTCTCGATGCAGGGGAGCCTGGACCTTCTGTAGACCTTGAAGAATCCCTGCCCTCGAGAGGACCAGGCTGAGCTCGGTGCGAAGCATCAGACGCCGAGGGCCTTGCTGGGCGCCAGCTCCCCAAACGGACGGACCAGGCTGTGTTGGGGTGGGCGGGCTTCTGCGGTCGGACGGCCGGAGAGGCGGAGTGCCAGTGTCTGAACCCTAACAGGGGCCACGACTGCAGCGGGGCGGAACGTTTCCAGGCTTTGCTCCACGTTTGTTTTTGCTTCTGCGGCTGATCTCAGGCGGCTTTTTCTGAAGCGGCTCTCACAGCCGCAGGCCGCCGGACGAGCTTCGGCAGACTCCGCGCTAAACGCACAAGTCGGGCTTCTAGAGAAGCAGAAGCGCTCCTGGCACATCGGCACCGGGAAATGGGTGTCTGGGCTGCAGGAGCCCGGAGACCGCAGGCTCTGACCTGGTATGGCCGGGCTAGAGAAAAGGTCAGAAGAGCACCCACACCCAGCCTGCTGTCCCGAGGACCAAGGCTGGGGCGCTGCGTGCGGAGGCCGGGGCGACGCCCCCACTTGCCCCAGAGACGTGACTGTGGCTCCGACGCACCTGAGTCTCGCAGAGTCGCTGCCCTACGGCTGGGAGCCCCGCGCAACCTGCTCGCCCCTGTCCCCACCCAGGACTCCGGTCAGGGACGACAGGGCACTTCGGCTGCCCTGGACAACGGTGGACACCACGGTGAGCAAACGATTTCTGGAAGGAGCCAAAAAGTCAACATTTTAGGTTTTGCGGCTGTAGAGGCCCTGCCTTGGGGAGCCAACTCCCAACTGACAAGAATCACAAAATACTCTTCTTTTGATTTCTTTCACCCATTTGTAAAGGCAAAAAACCATCCTTAGCCCCGGGTGTGGGACAGACCAGGCAGACGGCTGCTTGGCTCCCGGGCTGTGGCTCCTCAGCTCCCGACGCTGCCCGAAGACGGTGTGTGGCTCACTCGGGTCTCGGATCACGAGCTTCCTGCTCGCCGCTGGCTTTCACGAGGGCTGCAACCTCAAGTGTTACTTGTCACTTCCGGGGTAGTGTTCATTGCACCCTCTTTGGGTCTTTAATTGCTAATTCTGAACCACGAGGAACTGTTTCTATGAACATTGTTCCGCACCCCCTCCCAATTTAAAACAGTGTTTTCCTCGATTCCGTGGCATTCTGCAAGCAGCGTTGTAGAAAGTCTGACAGGACATCCGTACACACAGTGAGAGACTTGCAAGTGAAAAAATATAAAATAAGAAAAGGAAAATGAAATTCGGTGTTTACTGCCAGTGGTGCTGTGTTGCTGTCTCATGTTAGCTCTAATGGCTAAGCGCTTTTGGCAGGAGATTAGAAACAAGACTGTTGTCTACGGCCATACCACCCTGAACGCGCCCGATCTCGTCTGATCTCGGAAGCTAAGCAGGGTCGGGCCTGGTTAGTACTTGGATGGGAGAAAAAAGACTATTCTCCTAGCGGCTGTGGACATGCAAAATTCCTTCTGAGACCCCAAGTTTCCCATCACTGGCCCTTAACTCTGAGCACGGCCTGAGACCGTTACCTGCCGGATGCAATTAATGGAACTCAAAACCCGTAGAGCCGTTTCCTGACCCCCTGGACCTTTCCAAAGCACTCTTAGCTTATTAAAATAAGCTATTTCCTAACTAAGCCCCCAACCTTCCCCTGTGCCTGGGTGCTCCCAGCATCCCCTGGGACCGACGAGCACCTCTACGCTCTTCGGCTTCTCTTGGTACTTCCCACGCAGGTGCTCACCTGTCTGTGAGTGCGGGGGCTGGGCACACGTCGTCAGGACACGGCTCGCTGAAAGGTGTCCTTTGTTGCCACCACAAATATGTTCCCGCCTTGAGACTTGTTATCTGAAGTCGAACTTCAAGTGAAAACGCCTCCACGGTGTTATTTCTTGCGCATCATCACGTGCTGTTAGACGGCTCCAGTGTCTGGGGCTTCACCACAGTCTCAGCCATCATGGGTTCTATCCTTACCCCGAGTCCTGGCGGCATGAATGGGTGCGGATGTCAACATTTTCTTACTCTGTATCTTCCAATTTTTTTCTAAATTATTATTTATTTATTTATTTTCAGAAGAAACAGTATTCATTATTTTTTCACCACACCCAGTGCTCCATGCAAGCCGTGCCCTCTATAATACCCACCACCTGGTACCCCAACCTCCCACCCCCCCGCCTTTTTTTTTTAAGATTTTATTTATTTATTTGACAGAGAGAGAGATCACAAGCAGGCTGGAGAGTCAGGCAGAGAGAGAGAGAGAGAAGCAGGCTCCCGCCAAGCAAAGAGCCCGATGCGGGGCTCGATCCCAGGACACTGAGATCATGACCCGAGCCGAAGGCAGCGGCTTAATCCACTGAGCCACCCAGGCGCCCCAGTCTGTATCTTCCAATTTAGCACAGCTTCTTTGCAGGCACTTTCAGTTTATTTACTTAAACCATCTCTGATTTCATCGAAGTCCCGCAGCAGTTGGCAGAACTGCAGAAGATACAGACAAACACTTGTGAGTTTTTCCTGGGAAGACAGGACTCCCAGGGCTCTGGGGTTTGGGAACCGAAAGCCTCCCTTCCTGCAGAAAGAAACTTGGAATTTCCATGTAAATCCCCAATCCTCCCACCCCCCGCAACCCAAAAGCTGCCCGCGGTGCTGGGTGTCCTTGTATGGCGCTGACCCTCAGTGCACAGCCTTGGGGCAGCAGCCGGCCTCATTCCACTCAGCCTTCCTGCTGCGTCCCAGACATCGCCATCCTCAAATGCGGGGTTTGCCTTTGGCCATCCCCTGCCCATCACCCCGAGAAACCCTGCAGGCTTGCTCCATGAAGAGCCCCTCCCATCCACCTGCCCTTTCCTAGACTTCTCTAGATGTCCGTGCCCTTGACTTTCTTCTCTATGTAGTAGGCACACCGTCCTCTGCCTGTACTCGGCAGGCCTTCTGCAGAGCCCATCTTGGCCTCAGAATGGAGTAAGAGCTACTCTTTGAAGGCACTGGAGCAATGAAATGCAGGTGGAAAGTGGAGAGAGTTCAGGGAAGGGTCTTTGCATGGCCTCCATCTGTAGGTGCTCCCCCCATAGTGGGTGTGCAAGCCAGCCGGGATGGAGTGCAGACTTCTGGCCAAGGGGTCACAGACTTGGGGCAGTCAGCACTGCCAGAAAGTGGGGGGATAGCTCAGAAAGGATGGACCACAGCACGCTCAGGGGGCAACGAAACCTCTATGTGTGTACATACACACATATATGTATACACATACACACAACACACATATATGTCATTGTGCATCTACATTATCCACACTTTCTATGTGTGCATAGAAATACACATGTGTGTACACGCTAAAATGTGCTTAACATATGCATCATTAAATATTAATAATTATATACCAATAATCAATATTTAATATATTGAACAATTCACGCACTAAATGTCTTTAATCTATTGTACTAATATGTAATAAATTGAGATGCTAAATATTTTTGTTTAATATTTTGTTTAATATTTAATATTTTGTTTAAATTATAATAATGTATATTTGATAGGTAATGCATACTTACTATATTAAATGTATATTTAAACATATACTAAATATAAGCATGTTGTGTTTTTCGATGTTAAAAATTGAACAATTAGATTTTCGTAAGGTCCCCTTTGAAATATCTCCGAGCAGCATTGTACAGAAGTCCATCGTCTTTCTGCCGCAGTCATGTCCCGCTGTTCTGGTCCTTTCAAGTTTCCCTCAGCACTGTCGCGGCCGCAGTTTCTACCTCCTACAAGGACGTCCAAGAGAGGAAGTCTCAAGTGTGGAAACAAGTGTGTCTCAGGGAAACAAGTGTGTCTCGGGGAGTCGTAGAAATGAAACGACCAAAGTGGAACAGCGTCCCGTGCCTGGAGCTCCGAACACGGGGTCCTTGCGGATCAGCTGCCTGCCAGCTGCTCCAGCTCCCTGACAATCCTGTGGGATCTGTGGGGGCTGCACGGGTCTGTGATGCTCGTTTTCTTGCTATTGGCTGCATCCTATCGAGTCAGGCTGGCGCCCACACTAATCTCACACTGGCCAGAATCCTTGGTTCGGCGCACAAGAAGGAAGCACCATCCCAGACTGTGTTCTGGGTTTTGCTTAGTATGGGCTGTTTGTGGGACCGGCCAGAAAGAGGCATCCCCAAAGCCATGTAGCCGTGTGCACAGACGTTCACAACCTCAATGGGCGATAGAAGCTTGAATTATTTTTCTAATTAAATATGCTTGCACATCTCCATGTTTTCTCCATCTCATACCAAGAAATGAAATTCTTTGGGTGATTAAGTGACAGACACACTTCTTTATTTTAAGATTTTAAAAAAATATTTTATTTAAAGATTTTATTTATTTATTTGACAGAGAGAGATCACAAGTAGGCAGAGAGGCAGGCAGAGAGAGAGGGGGAAGCAGGCTCCCCTTGGAGCAGAGAGCCCGATGTGGGACTCGATCCCAGGACCCTGAGATCATGACCTGAGCTGAAGGCAGCAGCTTAACGCACTGAGCCACCCAGGTGCCCCGAGGTTTTTTGTTTCTCTTTAAAACAATTTCTACACCCAATATGGGGCTCAAACTCTCAACCCTGGGATATAGGGTTGCCTGATCTTCCGACTGAAACAGCCAGGCACCCAGACAGACACACATTTAAGGATACACAGTTCTGGTTAAATTTTACAAGAGCACAAGAGAGGAGAGGGAGGAGGCGGAGTGGGAGGGAAGGAAAGCGGTGAACGGACACGAATCTTCGTCCGTCATCGTTTCTTTACCCGTTTTAGAGGACACAGATCTGTGCGACGGAAGGAGCTGGTCGACCTCCGCCAGGAAGGCTGGAAACTGAGCGTGTCGCCCAGACGGTGAGAGACACGGGGTGAGAAGACTCTCAGTCATGACACATACGGTCAAGAACATCCAGAGAAAATCTGCCGGGGACAAACTGGCACTTTACTCGCAAACCTGTTTGTGAGAATCACCTGGGTTATTGTATTACTGTGCACAAAATGAAGCTAATATGTTACAATATTCAAAATTCTGAGAACTATCAGACACAGAGAAGTAATGTTCACCCAAAGCAACAGTAAAACAACATATAAAAATTGGAAAAATATATTAGAATTTCACAATTATGCAAACTAACATATCCAAGGGGATCTGGCTATGGTTTATTTGCATTTTAATTTTGTTTTTATTCATAAAGTAATCAGATAGGTATATGCCTTATGGGTACAAGGAAAAAGTTCTTAAATGGATAAGGAAATAATAAAAAATACAGATACTAAACAGGGGCTGCTATCAATTTTTTAAAAGATCTAATAATGCTGAGTGCTGCGGGAAGGCCGTCAAGAAGCCGTTATGGCTTGTCCTCTCAGTAGAAACTAGGCCTTCCTCCGGGTCTTGGACCTCCAAATAATGATTATATCTGTTAATAGAGCACATTTAAATGTTAAAATGCAATTGTCAGAAAATGAATAACATAATAAAACAATATTTAGGGAACTCTTCTGAGAATTTAACTTGTATTTCAGTAAAAAAACAGAAACAAAACAAAACAAAAAAATAAAACCTTCCAATGTTAAGTTGAAGAGAATTTACGGAATCGCCTCATTTCTCAAGTGAGGTGCTCTGTGACTGGCCCACGTCATGGGGGAAGCTGCAGAGACCCCCGGACTCTCTCCCTGTCCTCCTGCCTTTTCCTCTCCCTCCCCAAGAAGCACCGTGGGAGAGCTCCCGAAACGGGGTTGCCTCTCCTAAGTCTTCCCTGACTAGGGCAGAACCTCCGGCCTCAGCCCTCCGGACATCCCCCAGGAACTCCCTCAAGGGGCAGTTTTGTTACTGCCCATCATGAGGCCACAAACTCGAGAAGCCATCTCGAAGGGTCCTTCGGGCCACATCAGAGCAGGACCCTTGGCTGAGGGAATAGAATTCTATGCAACGCAAACCAGAAAATGAGCTTCCAGTACAAGCTGCTCTGTTCAAGTAGCGGAATTACTAGATTTTAAAGGATGCTTCTAGAGACTTGGAAGTTTTCCCAACTATAATTCAAAGCCTAGGTATGATTTTCCAAACCCATCAAACTGCCTCATTTCTTGAACTTCATATCTTCTAAGGAATGAATTCTTTATCTTCCAAGGGAAGATTCTGCATTAACTAATTAATCACAAATATTAAGGTGTAGCGGATCCTAGCTGCATTTAAGAGTCTCCATAAGTTAAAAGTTCTCCCATCTCCTTGGCAAAAACGCGTAAAGGGTAGCCATCCGGTTATAAAAGAACGAACCTTGGAGGTCATGCAATTAGAAAATAAGCTGGAAATAATTCATTAAAACTATCCAGTTATCAGGTACCTCTCATCTTTGGACACACCGGTGGTCTTTCTTCACTTAGTGACCCAACCTTTATGAAACCCAGGCGGCGTGCTGGAACGTGATCGGCTCTGGAGAGAAGAGGTAAAGCCCTTGCTGAAGGAGACGCCAGCTCTGGGGGAAGGCGGCCGCACGACTTAGAGCAGACGTGAGCAGGCCCCTCTGTGAAGGCCTGTGGGGCAGGGACGGGAGTCTGTGCCCACTGGGGACTCTGCCACACCCCCGTGCCAGCCTGCCGCTGTCGCGTGAAAGCAGTCACGGCGGACACATCAGTAACGATGCTCCCTTCCCCACCAAAACTCGATTTACAAACCCGGGAAGTAGAAACTGATGGGGTCATGAGAGCAAGGACGAGCTGAGACACAGCCCCAGAGCAGAGGAGCGGGAGGAGCGACAACAGCCCAGCGTGCGGGATCGCGGGACGGCGAGGCGCGTTCATGGGAAACCCGCACCGCCAGTGAGGGTGTGCACTTCAGCGAACAGTGACAAACCACTGCTGTTTCTTACTCGTGATGGGCGTACCAGGGAAGGGCGACTCTGCTCTATTTGCAAATTTTCTTTAAATCTAAAAATGAAAAGTTTATTTAAAAAAAAAAAAAAAAAGAGGTAGCAGGTAGGACGTGGCTGACATGCCAGGTTTTCAGCCCCTGATTTAAAAAGTGAAGTGAGCGGGGACACCTGGGCGGCTCTGTCAGTTGAGCGTCCCCACTCTTGGTTTCGGCTCAGGTCACGATCATCGAGCCCTGCATCAGGCTCCATGGAGTCTGTTTGAGATTTTCTCTCTCTCTCTCTCTCTCTCCACCCGAAATCTTTTAAAAAATGAAATAAATTATCCTAAGCACTAGGGTAGAAACATGTTTGGGAGCCAGAGAAACTTGAATGCAGGCAGACAGACAGAAATGCTGAAAATCTCCTTTAAGATGTGGGTGCTGGGACGCCTGGGTGGCTCAGTGGGTTAAGCCGCTGCCTTCGGCTCAGGTCATGATCTCAGGGTCCTGGGATCGAGTCCTGCATCGGGCTCTCTGCTCAGCAGGGAGCCTGCTTCCTCCTCTCTCTCTCTGCCTGCCTCTCTGCCTACTTGTGATCTCTCTCTGTCAAATAAATAAATAAAATCTTTAAAAAAAAAAAAAAAAGACTGTCTTGAGAAAATTCCCAGAATTACTTGCTGAAAGAAATCGAGTTAGAAAGAAAAGGAGGGAAGGAGGGAAGGAGGGAGGGACCTGGGCATCCTAGGGTCCAGCAGGAAAAGGTTCAGTATATTATGATTTGTCCATGAATGAGACATATGGTATCTTTATGCACCTGGGTTATAAATTAATGTACTCAATATATATTTCGTTTTCATTTTTTTAAAATTTAATATGTAGGCAAAGGATTTATAGATAAATAAATAAAATGTGAGATAACACCATGCAACAGCATGAAATTCTGCTTCCAAATTAGCTTTCTGGTTTTTGTTTGTTTTTTGTGTTTTTTTTTTCATTTATTTATTTTCAGCATAACAGTATCATTATTTTTTCACTACACCCAGTGCTCCATGCAAGCCGTGCCCTCTATAATACCCACCACCTGGTACCCTGACCTCCTACCCCCCACCACTTCAAACACCTCAGATTGTTTTTCAGAGTCCATAGTCTCTCATGATTCACCTCCCCTTCCAATTTACCCCAACTCCCTTCTCTCTAACTCCCCATGTCCTCCATGTTATTTGTTATGCTCCACAAATAAGTGAAACCATATGATAATTGACTCTCTCTGCTTGACTTATTTCACTCAGCATAATCCCTTCCAGTCCCGTCCATGTTGCTACAAAAGTTGGGTATTCATCCTTTCTGATGGAGGCATCATACTCCATCGTGTATTTGGACCACATCTTCCTTATCCATTCATCCGTTGAAGGGCATCTTGGTTCTTTCCATAGTTTGGCGACCATGGCCATTGCTGCTATAAACATTGGGGTACAGATGGCCCTTCTTTTCATGACATCTGTACCTTTGGGGTAAATACCCAGGAGTGCAATTGCAGGGTCATAGGGAAGCTCTATTTTTAATTTCTTGAGGAATCTCCACACTGTTCTCCAAAGTGGCTGACCAACTTGCATTCCCACCAACAGTGTAAGAGGGTTCCCCTTTCTCCACATCCTCTCCAACACATGTTGTTTCCTGTCTTGCTAATTTTGGCCATTCTAACTGGCATAAGGTGATATCTCAATGTGGTTTTTTTTTTTTTTTTTTTTTTTTTTTTTTCCCAATTTATTTATTTTCAGAAAAACAGTATTCATTATTTTTTCACCACACCCAGTGCTCCATGCAAGCTGTGCCCTCTATAATACCCACCACCTGGTACCCCCAACCTCCCACCCCCCCCGCCACTTCAAACCCCTCAGACTGTTTTTCAGAGTCCATAGTCTCTCATGGTTCACCTCCCCTTCCAATTTACCCAAATTCCCTACTACTCTCTAACGCCCCTTGTCCTCCATGCTATTGGTTATGCTCCACAAATGAGTGAAACCATATGATAATTGACTCTCTCTGCTTGACTGATTTCACTCAGCATAATCTCTTCCAGTCCCGTCCATGTTGCTACAAAAGTTGGATATTCGTCCTTTCTGATGGAGGCATAATACTCCATAGTGTATATGGACCACATCTTCCTTATCCATTCATCTGTTGAAGGGCATCTTGGTTCTTTCCATAGTTTGGCGACTGTGGCCATTGCTGCTATAAACATTGGGGTACAGATGGCCCTTCTTTTCACGACATCTGTATCTTTGGGGTAAATACCCAGGAGTGCAATTGCAGGGTCGTAGGGAAGCTCTATTTTTAATTTCTTGAGGAATCTCCACACTGTTCTCCAAAGAGGCTGCACCAACTTGCATTCCCACCAACAGTGTAAGAGGGTTCCCCTTTCTCCACATCCTCTCCAACACATGTTGTTTCCTGTTTTGTTAATTTTGGCCATTCTAACTGGTGTAAGGTGATATCTCAATGTGGTTTTAATTTGAATCTCCCTGAGGGCTAATGATGATGAGCATTTTTTCATGTGTCTGATAGCCATTTGTATTTCTTGATTGGAGAAGTGTCTGTTCATATCTTCTGCCCATTTTTTGATGTGTTTGTCTGTTTCGTGTGGGTTGAGTTTGAGGAGTTCATTATAGATCCTGGATATCAACCTTTTGTCTGTACTGTCATTTGCAAATATCTTCTCCCATTCCGTGGGTTGCCTCTTTGTTTTTTTGACTGTTTCCTTTGCTGTGCAGAAGCTTTTGATTTTGATGAAGTCCCAGAAGTCTATTTTCGCTTTTGTTTCCTTTGCCTTTGGAGACGTATCTTGAAAGAAGTTGCTGTGGCTGATATCGAAGAGATTACTGCCTATGTTCTCCTCTAAGATTCTGATAGATTCCTGTCTCACGTTGAGGTCTTTTATCCATTTTGAGTTGATCTTTGTGTACGGTGTAAGAGAATGGTCGAGTTTCATTCTTCTACATATAGCTGTCCAGTTTTCCCAGCACCATTTATTGAAGAGACTGTCTTTTTTCCACTGTATATTTTTTCCTGTTTTGTCGAAGATTAATTGACCATAGAGTTGAGGGTCCATATCAGGGCTCTCTACTCTGTTCCACTGGTCTATGTGTCTGTTTTTATGCCAGTACCATGCTGTCTTGGTGATCACAGCTTTGTAATAAAGCTTGAAATCAGGTAAGGTGATGCCGCCAGCTTTATTTTTGTTTTTCAACGTTTCCTTAGCGATTCGGGGTCTCTTCTGATTCCATACAAATTTTTGGATTATTTGCTCCAGCTCTTTGAAGAATGCCGGTGGAATTTTGATCGGAATGGCATTAAAAGTATAGATTGCTCTAGGCAGTATAGACATTTTAACAATGTTTATTCTTCCGATCCAAGAGCATGGAATGGTCTTCCATCTTTTTGTGTCTTCTTCAATTTCTTTCATGAGTGTTCTATAGTTCCTCAAGTATAGATCCTTTACCTCTTTAGTTAGGTTTATTCCCAGGTATCTTATGGTTCTTGGTGCTATAGTAAATGGAATCGATTCTCTAATTTCCCTTTCTGTATTTTCCTTGTTAGTGTATAAGAAAGCCACTGATTTCTGCACATTGACTTTGTATCCTGCCACGCTGCTGAATTGCTGTATGAGTTCTAGTAGTTTGGGGGTGGAGTCTTTTGGGTTTTCCATATAAAGAATCATGTCATCTGCGAAGAGAGAGAGTTTGACTTCTTCATTACCAATTTGGATACCTTTTATTTCTCTCTGTTGTCTGATTGCTGTTGCTAGGACTTCTAATACTATGTTGAACAAGAGTGGTGAAAGTGGGCATCCTTGTCTTGTTCCTGATCTCAACGGGAAGGCTGCAAGCTTTTTCCCATTGAGGATGATATTTGCTGTGGGTCTTTCATAGATAGATTTGATGAGGTTCAGGAATGTTCCCTCTATCCCTATACTTTGAAGCGTTTTAATCAGGAACGGATGTTGGATTTTGTCAAATGCTTTTTCTGCATCAATTGAGAGGACCATGTGGTTCTTCTCTCTTCTCCTATTAATTTGTTGTATCACATTGATTGATTTACGAATGTTGAACCATCCTTGTAGCCCAGGGATGAATCCCACCTGATCATGGTGGATAATCTTTTTAATGTGTTGTTGGATCCTGTTGGCTAGGATCTTGTTGAGAATCTTAGCATCCATATTCATCAGTGATATTGGTCTGAAATTCTCCTTTTTGGTATGGTCCTTGCCTGGTTTGGGGATCAGGGTAATGCTGGCTTCATAGAAAGAGTCTGGAAGTTTTCCTTCTGCTTCAATTTTTTGAAACAGCTTCAGGAGAATAATTTGAATCTCCCTGATGGCTAGTGATGATGAACATTTTTTCATGTGTCTGATAGCCATTTGTATGTCTTGATTGATTGAAGAAGTGTCTGTTCATATCTTCTGCCCATTTTTTGATATGATTGTCTGTTTCATGTGTGTTGAGTTTGAGGAGTTCATTATAGATCCTGGATATCAACCTTTTGTCTGTACTGTCATTTGCAAATATCTTTTCCCATTCCATGGGTTGCCTCTTTGTTTTGTTGACTGTTTCCTTTGCTGTGCAGAAGCTTTTGATCTTGATGAAGTTCCAAAAGTTCATCTTCGCTTTTGTTTCCTCCGCCTTTGGAGACATATCTTGAAAGAAGTTGCTGTGGCTGATATCGAAGAGATTACTGCCTATGTTCTCCTCTAGGATTTTTTTTTAAGATCTCATTTATTAATTTGACAGAGAGAAATCACAAGTAGGCAGAGAGGCAGGCAGAGAGAGAGAGGAGGAAGCAGGCTCCCTGCTGAGCAGAGAGCCCGATGCAGGACTCGATCCCAGGACCCTGAGATCATGACCTGAGCCGAAGGCAGCGGCTTAACCCACTGAACCACCCAGGCACCCCTAGCTTTCTGTTTTTAAAGAGGAACTCATATGATGCTTTTCTTTTTAGAAAATTATTCCTCATTAGCTTAATTTGGAAAGTACATTAAAGCACAAAGAAAAACATAAAAATGACCCAAATTCCTGCTAACTGGTCTTTTAAAGATAGGTCTCTAGGATATGTACATAATAAAGGTGTAGTTAAAAAAGCACAGAGATGTACTTTTTCAACTTTCTATTTTGTGCAAATAGCTCTCATGCAAGGGACCCCTTGCCAGGTGGGGTCCGTGGAGGCTGTGTACACCATCTGTCTCCTTCACAGGCCTAAAAAGTACATACTAACACTGTCGCCAGCAATTTTCTCTTCTGAAGTATTCTTTTGCTAGAGAATGCTTGAAAATCACCTCATTTTATAGACGTATCATAACTGGCATTCCTGTTCTGTGATGCAGGACACCTAGATAGTTTCAAGTTTTGCTGTAAATAGATGCACGGTAGCAGGACCCTTGTCCATATCCATGGCCATGTCTTTAGAATACAGGAAGGGTCCACAGGGAACAAGACAACGGTCTTCTGATACAGGCAGTGCTTTCCAGAAAGGCTACTCCCTGTTGCCACAGCTCTCTCTGAGGGCTACAATTCACTCAACCAATTAAGCATCCCCAGTTCTAGGACGTTAAATTTGATGGGTGAAAAATTCTTATTTTAATTCTATTTTGAAATTGAGATTCTGAGATTAAGGGTTTTTCTATATTTATGGATCATTTCCTCCCCCAAATCTGTGTGACTTCACTATGGCTGGTCAGCACGGCACACACAGGTAGGGACCCGGACACATTGTCAGAGGCTCTACAGTTGATTTTTCAAGGACAATCCCTGACTTTTTATGTGTGGTTTTAGGGTGCTGGATGTCTTTAATTTGCAAATTTTCATGTGATTAAATCCATTATTCTTTTTCTATGTATTCCAATGCCTCAAGGTCAAACCTTGTCTATTTCCTCATGCTACAACTTCATTTAAGCCCATCCACCTAAAATTAATTTCATTTTGTGATGTGAACAAGGGACTGACCTTAGTCTGATGTTTCAAATGTTATGCCAATTTTGCCGATAACAATTATTGAGAAATCAATCATTTTTCTAAAATGTTTGACATTCTCCTTTATGTAATACTAAATTGTTAACAAAATCACAAAATGATATTTGTCATTTGCAAATATCTTCTCCCATTCCGTGGGTTGCCTCTTTGTTTTGGTGACTGTTTCCTTTGCTGTGCAGAAGCTTTTGATTTTGATGATCAAACAGTCTGTACGTCATGATGCAAACCCAGGACGATGCAATAAATGAAAGCCCCTGGATATCTCTTCCCAATCTAGCTCTTTTTAGACAGTGAGTTTCCTCCTAGACCCACACAGTAGGATGTCTATTAGCTTTTAGTAGCATTGTAATTTTCCAGCTTTTGCTGTGAAGCAATATTGTTTCACAAGAAAATGAAAGAAATCATAATCAGAATTGACTCTCAAACGGTAATTCTACTTTTTAGATTGTCCAGTTTACCTGATTTAGTGCAATATGTTATACTGCAGATAATTTAAAATATTTACATAACTCATATTGGAATGAACGATATTCTGTTGAAGATGGATTTATTGACACTCCGATTTTATCAATGGTGTTGGTTACATTCATTGAAGGTGAATATGATATCAGTGCGGAAGTTCATTTCTCCCTCCGTTAGTAGACTTCGGTACGCTGATTTTCACCCAAAATATCCTGTGGAGAAACAGTTGGAACAGAGTGAGTCTAGCTCCGTCAATGAGCTCTGAGCCTAGATGGCCCTGGGCAACTTTCCTAACCTGAAGCCCTGTTTTCCTCATCTTAAAACACAGAGATCTTTAACTGTTCTCCAAAGTTCTATTTGGCTAATCTCCCACAATTATTCCCCACATTTTTATCACTTTATTTCTTCAAACAATCAAATATCTATAATGAGCAACATCTGCTGTAAAAATAGTCTCCGATCTACTCTGTTTTTTTTTAATTTTTTTTTAATTTTTTTAAAAGATTTTCTTTATTTATTTGTCAGAGAGAGAGGGAGAGAGAGCGAGCACAGGCAGACAGAGAGGCAGGCAGAGGCAGAGGGAGAAGCAGGCTCCCTGCAGAGCAAGGAGCCCAATGCGGGACTCGATCCCAGGACGCTGGGATCATGACCCGAGCTGAAGGCAGCTGCTCAACCAACTGAGCCACCCAGGCGATCTACTCTGTTTTAATTCAAAGCCGCACAAGAGAACAGTTTTGTTTTTCAGGAAACCAGTTTTGGACTCAAACATTGTGATGGTCACTTTCAGGTTCATCCACAGCAATGCTGTTTGGGTGTGGCTGGAACAATTTCACAGGAAACTTGTTCCTGGTGACAGCTAACCCCCACCCCACGCTCCTTCCCTGGTCTGGCACCTGGAGAGCTTCTCTCCTCGGGGTCCCGGGACAGCTGGGGCTCCAACTCACCCCACCACAGAGGTTGGACCAAGGCTTACCACACGAAAGAGATGATTAAGGTAGAGTGGTAACAACTTTCCCTTATTTTTGGGAAACACATCTCATACTCAGCCTTCCTCGCATAGTTAGTGAGAGCATATTCGTACCATTGCACACGGTGGTGAATGAGCTCCATGACACTGGAGAGTTTTCAAGAACTTTTTCTCTCCACTAACTCAGAGAGAAAGTCACACGAGAAATAACAAAAATGTACCAACGTAATAAGAAAAAAACTTTCCAAGCACTCCACTTGGAATTATAAAATTTAATTCAAACCTTATGAAAAACCGCCCTTGAGAACCAAAGTAGATTATAAAGAAGCAAATGACCTCATTTCAATCAATTCTTAATGATGCACAGGGAACATTGTAAGATCGTACCAGTGCTTCAGGTCCTGGAGCTCCAAATACCTACTTCTCAGACAGAGCTGTGTCTGCTTATTTACATGCCCGTCTCTGTCGTGAGGGCATAAACCCATAAACCCTGCTACTCACCCTCGTCTCTTCAATGAGCATTGCTGCTTCAGGCACATAGAAATGTCCCCAAAATTGCTGAAAGATGAAGGAATGCAAAGTAAGGGGAAGGCCACATAGGGAACACCTGGGAGCTTGCTCAGGACAATTTTTCATGTTTGCAGAACAGGGTTGCAGCTGCGGTATTTTCTCGAGCACACAAGTACACAGAGAAATCCCACAGGCATGACAACCAGAGACAGGAGCCAATTTAAGACGTGCACACGAGGCTCGAATATTCCAATTATGTCAAAGTTACAGCATGTTGACAAAATCTCGGTGATTATAGTCATGTTCTTACTCAGTTCTACCTGCTCTTGATGTTTCCTTCTCTAAAACCTCCTAACTGCAGATGGCTCAACCAGAGGAAGAGATACAAATGATTATATACTTGGAGAATATAAAGACAAGTGTATATGAAAAGTTAGCTGGAGGGATACTCAGGTGGCTCTGTTGGTTAAACCTCTGCCTTCAGCTCAGGTCATAATCCCAGGGTCCAGGGATCAAGTCCCATGTCAGGCTCCCTGCTCAGAGAGCCTACTTCTCCCTCCCCATCTGCCTGCTGTTCCCCCTGTTCGTGCTCTCTCTCTCTCTCTCTCTCTCTGACAAATAAATAAATGAAATCTTTTTTTAAAAAATTAGCTGGGAATTCAAACTGATTATTTTATTTTATTTTGTATTTAAATGCAAATAATCAACATATGCTCTATTTTTTAGTTTCAGGGGTAGAGGTCAGTGATCCATCAGTTGTGAACAACACCCAGTGCTCATTCCGTCATGCACCCTCTGTAATGCCCGGCCCCCAGTTACTCCATCCCCCCTCCAGCAACCCTCATTTTGCTTCCTACGATTAAGAATATCTTATGGTTTGTCTCCCTCACTGATTTCATCTTGTCTTATTTTCCTCTCCCTTCCCCTATGATCCTCTGTTTTGTTTCTGAAATTCCACATATGAGTTAGATCATATAATTGTCTTTCTCTGACTGACTTATTTTGCTTAACATAACACCCTCTAGTTCCTTTCATGTTATTCCAAATGGTAATATTTCATTCTTTTTTATGGCTGCATAGTACTCCATTGTATATATAGACCACACCTTCTTTACCCATTCATCTGTTGATGGACATCTGGGTTCCTTCCATAGTTTGGCTATTGTGGGCATTGCTGCTATAAGCTTTGGGGTACAGGTACCCCTTCTGACCACTACATTTGTATTTTTGTAGTAAAAACTCAGTAGAGCGATTGTTGGCTAATAGGGTAGCTCTATTTTCAATTTTTTGAAATGCTGTTTTCCAGAGTGGCTGCACCCACTTGCATTCCCACCAACCGTGTAGGAGGGCTCCCCTTTCTCCGCATCCTCGCCAGCATCTGTCGTTTCCTGACTGGTTAATTTTAGCCATTCTGACTGGTGTGAGGTGGTATCTCATTGTGGTTTTGACTTGTATTTCCCTGATGCCAAGAGATATGGAGCATTTTTTCATGTGCCATTGGCTATTTGGATGTCTTCTTTGGAAAAATCTTCGGTCATGTCTTCTTCCTATATCTTGACTGGATTATTTGTTCTTTGGTTGTTGAGTTTGATAAGTTATTTATACATTGTGGATACTAGCCCTTTTTCTGAAAAGATATTTGCAAATATCTTCTCCCACTCTGTTGGTTATCTTCTGGTTTTGTCAACTGTTTCCTTTGCTGTGCAAAAGTTTTTTTATATTGATGAAATCCCAATAGCTCATTTTTGCCCTTGGTTCCCTTGCCTTTGGAGACATGCCTAGCAAGAACTCATTGTAGCTGAGGTCAGAGAAGTTGCTGCCTGTGTTCTCCTCTGGGATTTTGATGGATTCTTGTCTCACATTTAGGGCTTTCATCCATTTTTGAGTTTGTGTATGATCTAAGAAAATGGCCCAGTGTCATACTTCTGCATGTGGCTGTCCAATTTCGCAACACCATTTGTTGAAGAGACTGTCTTTTCTCCATTGAACATTCTTTCCTGATTTGTTGAAGATTAGTTGGCCATAGAGTTGAGGGTCCATTTCTGGGTTCTCCATTCTGTTCCATTTGTCTATGTGTCTGTTTTTGTGCCAATACCACACTGTCTTGATAACTATGACTTTGTAATAGGGCTTAAAGTCTGACATTGTGATGCCTCCAGCTTTGCTTTTCTTCTTCAATATTCTTCTGGCTGTTGGGGGTCTTTTCTGGTTCCATACAAATTTTAGGATGATTTGCTCCAGCTCTATGAAAAAACTTGATGGTATTTTGATTGGGGTTGCATTGAATGTGTAGAATGCTCTGGGTAGCATGGACATTTTAACAATATTTGTTTCTCCAATCCACAAGCATGGAATGTTTTTCCATTTCTTTGTGTTTTCCTCAATTTCTTTTATGAGTGTCTTATAGTTTTCAGAGTAAAGATCCTACTCAAAGTGATTTACAAATGCAAACATGGAACCCAGGTGTTGGATTAGGTTCCAACAAAGGAGCTGAGGGATGGGGCATGGAATTGCATGGGTACAAATTTGATGGAGAGGAGGGGAATGGAGTCACTGCACTTGTCACATTGCCTGAATGGGTGGGCCTGTGTGACATCCTCCTCTTGGTTTAAAGCTCCCATGCCAAGCTTCATGCTCCAAATACTATGACCTGATTACCTACAGCAGACAAGCCACCTAAGTGAGCACCTTAAATCGCAGAGGACCAGGAAATGTTTATAAGGCGAATGTTTCATTACAAACCACTGGTGGTAGATTGGTTAGCAAATAATATTGGGCAATAATTTTAAAAATTATTAAGTGACATTACTGTGTGTCATTATTAAAATAAATTCAAGAATACTAAAATTTTGCAGTTAATAATATTGTTTTGCATATCTGAAATTTTTTAAGAGAGTAGTTCTTAAAAGTTTTCATCATAAGGGGCACCTGAGTGGCTCTGTTGGTTAAGCATCCAGTTCCTGATTTCGGCTAAGGCCATGAGCTCAGGGTGGTGGGAATGAGCCCTGCATTGGGCTCTATACTCAGCATGGAGTCTGCCTAAGATTCTGTCTCCCTCTCTCTCTCTCTCTCTGCCGTCCCCTTTTAGCTCTCTTTCTGTTTCTCTCTTAAAATAAAAAAAGTTATCAAAGCAAAAATGTTGTAACTTCCTGGTGATGACATTAACTAGACTTAGTGAGGTGATCATTTCCCAATATACACAAATATTGCTATGTCATACACATGAAATGAATGTAATGTTATGTGTCAATTGTATCTCAATAAATATGGTTAAAGAAGAATAAAATTATTAACGGAACATAAGTCAACTAAAAATGTACAGGTACTGAAGCAGAGCACAGACACACATTGACATCAGCAGGGAAAGGGAGGCTCAGCCCCAGACTGGGACGAAGCAGGCTCTAGAAGACCTGAAACCATGCCAGCCACTCACTCGTGTCCACACCACGCCCTGTTTTCTCCTGTTTCCCAAGCAGCAGCATCTCCCTGAGATGCCTTCAGACCCTCTTCTTCACGGTGCAAACTGGAAATCTCTTGGCATTGCCCAGAAATCTGCATACATGCCTAACATCACTCACATGGGAGCACTCCCGTCTCATTGATCACCTCAGTGCTAATTCCATGGAGGAGATGCACGCACATACATGCATCTGCACACATCTGCAAGTACACACGCACACAGAGATGGGGAGGGAACGTGATCTCACAGGTTTTCCATTGGTTTCTTTGCTATCATTCCTAAATGGCTTATTAAAAAGTAACACTTGGAACAAACGTCACCTCTTTTCACCAAGTTAGTTCAGGTGTCTCAACACCAGTACACACCGGGGCTCCCCTCAGGGTCCTCCCACGGCTCCAAGAAGGGAGGGGAACCTGGTCTGGGCACCCTGGGTTGGTCTGTGTGAACCTTTTGTTCATCATCCACGTGCACGGGGAACTGATCTCTTCAAAGATTGTATAACTGGTGACAATTAAAATGATTTACTACGTGGAGAATGGTTACCAAGAATCTAGGAGAACATACTTTCCTTCAGACTGTTTTTTAAAAGGCGTATTTCCATTTTAGTGTCCCAAGGCCGCTGTAAGTCAACATTTTTTTTTCAATTTATTTATTTTCAGAAAAACAGTATTCATTATTTTTTCACCACACCCAGTGCTCCATGCAAACCGTGCCCTCTATAATACCCACCACCTGGTACCCCAACCTCCCACATCCCCGCCACTTCAAACCCCTCAGATTGTTTTTCAGAGTCCATAGTCTCTCATGGTTCACCTCCCCTTCCAATTTACCCAAATTCCCTTCTCCTCTCTAACACCCCTTGTCCTCCATGCTATTTGTTATGCTCCACAAATAAGTGAAACCATATGATAATTGACTTTCTCTGCTTGACTTATTTCACTCAGCATAATCTCTTCCAGTCCCGTCCATGTTGCTACAAAAGTTAGGTATTCATCCTTTCTGATGGAGGCATAATACTCCATAGTATATATGGACCACATCTTCCTTATCCATTCATCCGTTGAAGGGCATCTTGGTTCTTTCCATAGTTTGGCGACCATGGCCATTTCTGCTATAAACATTGGGGTACAGATGGCCCTTCTTTTCATGACATCTGTATCTTTGGAGTAAATACCCAGGAGTGCAATGGCAGGGTCATAGGGAAGCTCTATTTTTAACTGTAAGTCAACATTTTAATGGTGGTTGTGATCCTGGCCATTTTTTAAAGTCCAAGGTGCGTATTCACCCAATTAGACTTTTGAGCAGTTGTTTTTCTTTTTTAAGTAGGCTCCAAGCCAGGTGCCCAGCATGGAGCCTGGGAGGGGGCTTGAACCAGGATCCTGAGATCAAAACCTGAGCCAAGATCACGAGTCAGATACCCATCTGACTGAGCCACCCATGTGCCCCAAGGAGTGCTTTTTCTTTTAAAGCTTTATAATGAAAGGTAATGGTCAGTAAGGTAATCCAAACAGCTGGGATTTACTATTTCCCTCCATTATTCCTAGTACCTAGCCAGGTGCCCCTTGTGCAGGGATCACATGCTGTAGGGACACAGACCGGCATACACTTCTCCTGAGCAAAAGATACCTAAATAGCTCATGACGGTTTGTTTTGTTAGTTTGTTTTGGGAAATGTGTGCTTTCTAATTAAGATTTGAGCAAAAACTGGGATTTTAAAAATTATCCTTAATCATCTAGCCATCTGAAAATAGATCCTATTGTCATTGTAAAATTTCAATGGTTTCAAAACTTATTTTAAAATATAATTTGTTTCCCTTCAGAACAACGAAAATCGCCTTTGCCGAGGCAGACTTCCACACCTCTGTGCGAGGTGGGAACGGAGAGGAGGAGTCTGTGCTGAGTGCTCATCCTGAATCCAGTCCCTAAGTTTTTCCTTCTTAGAAATACTTCTGAAAATATACATCAAAACACAGCACAGTTCATTCTAGACATTCGAAACAGGAACACCAGAATTGTGAAAATCACCGTCTGTGCTTTTCACGTACCTCCAAGCAGATAAAATGAAAACGAGCTGGAGAGAGTCATTGACTCACCACAAGTGCTCTCTCGCAAGCACCGGTCCACAGAGGACAGGGCAAGCTGATGCTGCAGTGCACGTTCCTGCAACATGCCTGGGGAGCAACAAGGAGCCAATTTCTGGATGCACGTGTCCCAGCTTCCATAAGAACTCTCACTGCAGAGACCACACTGAAATTTTTATTTAGTGAATACTCTGAGCTTTGTGGTGAAAATAACATCGCTCAGGATGGTCCGAATGGCTAGAAATATTCTCCTGACATGTATCCTGTCCCAGAGTTACCACGGCCATCCAGCTCCAACTTCCTTCTTGGCTTCATTTAGCACAGCGCCTTCCTCCTTGCGATCAAACCTGAGCACAGCCCAGAGATTTCTTCTGCTCTGCAGTGGGCTTACCTAAGCCTCTTCCCACTGAAATATTGTTTCCTTCAGCTGATCCCAACAGCATTGTGCCCACCTGGGTGAGATCTGTGGGTGACCCGGCAGCAGACCACCCAGCATCACAGTGACTCGGACCCACAACCCCATTCTTCTCCTGGACCCTCCTCCAAGATCACAGCTTCCTCCGTCCATTCCCGGCTTCACGGCATCGCAGCCCCGGTGTCATTGGAGAGTCGGCAGACTCACAAAATTTCCAGTCGTGGCTTTGACCCCCTTAGGCAGGGCAGCCCCTTGAAACCACTGTAGGCTTCTCCCTGTTTCCTTCCATCAGTACCGTGTGCCGGGACCATCACCAGCATCTTCAGTGTCTGCTCTTCTTTGGCTGACCTCAGAGCCATCCCTTGTTGGGCTGAGGCTGCCTGGCTCCTGTAGGAAGCCTTATCCTGACACCCGTATTCTCACCTTTGCCCTGAGATAACAGGGCAAAGTAATCTTTGCCCTTTGCTCTACTGATTACATTTACTCAGTGGGAGGATCTTACTGGGCATCTGTCCCACAAAACCTTTCTCAGTAAGCTTATACTACGTGGGAGCCAGAAGCAGTTAGTTCTTGCTAACATTACAAGCACAGCATTAGGGCACCTGGGTGGCTCAGTTGGCTAAGCATCTGCTTTCAGCTGTCATGATCCCAGGATCTTGGGATCCAGCCCCACATCAGGCTCCTGCTCAGTGGAGAGCCTGCTTCTCCCTCTCCCTCTGCCTGCCACTCTGCTCACTTATTCTCTCCTTCTATCTGTCAAATAAATAGATAAAATCTTACACACACACACACACACACACACACACACACAGCATTACTGTGATTTCTCTATACCCTTTATTGCTGCTGACGAACTGAAAATGCATTCTCTCTCATGTGACGTGCTCACAGACAGACAAGAATCATTGAGTTCTTGCCCCAGAGCCAGGAGCTCATGCCTTGCACACGCTTCCTCTCAAGCTGTCCCTGGCCTCGGCTCTCTGGTGTTTGGGGTCCGGGGTGCCCCTGTCTTTCCAGCACCCATGATGGCCCCAGCACCTGGTGACCCTGCTGGGCTCCAAGCCCCTGGGGACAGATTTCGCATGGGCTCTTTCATCTCTCTACCCGCTGCAACCAGCGTTTGGATGACAGCTTCAGAAACGCTGAAAACAAACCAGCTGGTTTCTTTGAACAAAATATTTGATCCTCAGTGTTTCAATATTCTAATTCTAAGATAAGAGGAACCTTGACCAGACTTTCCTCATGTCCAACCCCAAAATCTTAGGGAGTTTACAGTTAGAAGAAATTTCATCTGCCTTAAATGGTCTAGCTAGGAAATAGGGACCAGCATAAAATAGTTCTGTGTTTTGTTTTGTTTATTCAGCCACTTTCTTTAGTTTGGCAAAGCAGGAGGATGTCTGCTTCCCACCTTCCAGACTGGGGTTATTTGAGTTCCAAATCTGCTTTGTTGATTTTAAGAACCTATCTTAGTGGGGTGTTGAAAAAGATGTGCTATTGCTTGCTAAATCCATTTATTTAGTAAGAAGGGGAAAACGCCCTGACAAAATGCCTTATGTCACATTCTCCCTAGTTGTGTTCTGATCTTCGTGCCCGCGTTCCCCGGGGAGCACGCCTCCCCATCTCCCATGTTTCCAGCGGGAAATGCCTCATGATGTCCCTGGACTGCGGGGGCTGCCAGCACCCACACCCCTGAACACGTGCCCCAAACTGGGTCACCATGCACGTCTTCTCCAGGACGGATCTGCCTGGCTGTTGATTAAATTCGGGGTGTACCCATCTAAGACCAATAGCAGCTCATCACAGAGACGGGAGCCCCCAAGGAGGAAGCGAAGCAGGGAAGAAAGAGGAACGGAGGGAGGACAGAGCGGGCGAGACCATCTGCACCCCTGCGCGGGCAGCCCCTCCGTGCCGGGAACCGCCCTGTTACCTGGTGGACAAACATCTGCATTTCCGATGTTTGTCATTATGTCATTATGTCATTCCTGTCATCATCAGCATCTTCGGTTCGGGAAGATGAGTCGGGTTTCTAGCTCTGGGAATCAAAGAATCCTCCCGACGACGCGGGTTGAGCTGCGTGTGTCCCATTGCTCCCACTTCCTGTAGCTGCGCGCTCTGCTCTCTGCTAGGACGCCCACAGAGGTGAGCACTGCTGATTAACCACTGGTCCGGTGCAAGAACCAGGGGACCTGGGACACCGCTCTGGGCCTGTCACTCTCTTCACTGTCTTGGCAGAGTCACTGACATTGTTTGTTCTCCGAATTAAAGGAGGGGCCCAACAGTGCAGCCCAGGCCATGGACGCTACCTGCAACGTTCTCACACAGACTCACTCAAACCTGGCATCGACTGCACAGCTTTTGGGGGCCCCATCTATCTGTCATGCGCTCCCTATGAACGCCATGCAGTGTAGGACTGACATCCCCACATCACACACAAGGAAGGCTGAACTCACAGGGAGCACCAGGCACTGGAAGGAAAGCCCAGGGTCTGAGTCCATGGTGCTTGCTCTCCCCGCGGCACATCAGAGCACTGGCTCTCCCTTGTGAACCAGCCCCAACACCAACTCCTCAGAGCGGCTGTGACTGAGGACTACAGACTCCATCAAGGAGCCACACACTTGCAATAACAAATAATACATAGCAGTGAGCTCTATGTCACAAATCAAAACATAACCCATGAGAGTGTCCTAACCTCCACACATGACCTACAAGTGTCCTAACCTCCAGGGATGACCCAGAGTCACCTAACTTCCAGCATGATCCATGAGTGTCCTAACCTCCAAGCATAATCTAAGAGACTGTCCTAAACTCCACAACAACCCATGAGTGTCCTAAACTCCATACATGACCCATAAGACTGTCCTAGCCTCCACACATGACCTACAGAAGTGTCAAAATCCCCAGGCACATCCCACAACAGTGCCCTAACCTCCAGGCATGACCCATGAGTGTCCTAATCCTCAGCATGACCCACAAGTATGTCCTAACTTCTAGGTATGACCCATGAGTGTCTTAACCTCCAAGCATGACCCATAAGACTGTCCTAACCTCCACGCATGACCTACAGAAGGGTCAAAATCCCCAGGCACATTCCACAACAGTGTCCTAACCTCCAAGCATGACCCAAGAGAGTGTCTAAACTTGCATGGCAACTGTCAGCCAGGATTGTAAACAGAAGCTTTGGAAAGGGTCAGATGGCCCTTCAAACCTACCAACATCACACACAGTGGAAGTCAAGTCTATGGCCAGAAAGAACTGTGTGCAACACAAGTTAGTAAGAGAACCATTGATTTTTAAGCTTCTGGAGCCTGGAGGGGCAACCAGTTGTGATTGCTCCCAGCTGATGAAAATGCATGGATTTTTCCATTTAAAAGTAACAAAAACATGACTTTGAAAATGTCTTCAAAATAAAAGTCACAAATCCTTGGAAGAACTTAACAGTATCAAGTAAATCTATGATACCTAATGAGCTGAATGCAGGTTTGGAACGAAAGTCTGACTCTAACACAATAAAAGAGAGTATGACTCTTCCCTCAAATAACAGGATATTGACCGTGGCACCCTTTGGTGACAATCATGTACTCTACGACTTTCCAGATGTGTTTCTCTTGTGTTCTTCACCGTTTTAGATGTAAAATCAATGACTTTTTTTGGAAGAAGTCATAGAAGAACTATTTATTATAGCCAATATAAACGACTCCAGTGAATTAATAAATGTTTATGTCTTGTACTTACAGCCTCTAAATGCAATTAAAATAAAGATGTTCTACGACCTAGTACACAAGACAGAAGTCTGCTCACAGCCACCAACCACGATCACCCTCCACCATGGATACTCTGGGCACTAAAGCTTGCGGATGAGGTTGCATCTTCCCATGGGTATCAGAGGAGAAAACTCGGGACCACTGGGGATGGAGAGTGTGTTGGGGGCCAGCAGCCCATGGCACTCCACCCACCACAGGCCTGGAGGCATCACTGTGGCTGGCTGGCACGCCAGGGAGGAGGGCAGCGGCCAGCAAGATAGTGCCACCAGGCCAGGTCCCCGGCTGCCCACCAAGGAAAGCAGCTGGACTGTTGTGAGGAGTAAAGAAGGGCTGCAGGGGGAGGTCTTGAACTCGCCCCAACTCGCGCTTACCCGTCACACAGTCCCCCCCCCTCCAATGCAGATCCCAGGACGAGGAAGGCGGGGCTCTCTCCTAAAAGGATTCCGAGGAGGATGGCACGATTGAAGCCCTGTGTCGAGCACCAACGTTTCACTCTTGGCCAAGCTCCTCCAGCCACCCATTAGCTCCTGGGGTCCCCGCAGCCGTCCCAACACATTTTGCAGCCTGACGCTCTACGTGCACTGAACAGAAACAGACTCACCACTGTGCACACACGGCGACTCCACACGAGCCTGCCCAGAGGCAGGCCTCGCCTCATCCTCTCGGGCCACTGTGCAGAACGAAGCACGGCCTCACGTTCAGGGTCCGAATGGAGCGAGAGCGGGCCCGGAGCCCGAGGCTGTGCTCGGCACATTGGAATTTTGTTATGGACTGAACGTACGGGCTTCTGACCTGGTTTGAAAGCATTGTTTTCAAAAACAGATAAAACTATCTGACAGTATTCAGGGAAAGAACAAAACAAAACAAAAAACTAAACAAAAAATCCATGAATTCCAAGGTCTTTCCTTGTAAATGTTTTGTTCTTAGAAAATTGCACTCTAGGTGCTAATGACCTTCTCAGACAGAAAGATACCTCCCCAGAAGCACAGCTTTTTCTGGGAGGAAACAAGGACTAATCTCGGGACTAGGGTCTGCCCCCGGTGAGTTTGGTGCTGCGGTTCCCTGCTCACTCACGGAAGGCCATCCACTGCCAAGACCTTGACCATGTGGAAAGTGTGCCCCCTTCCTAAACCAATGCTCCCTCCTGCACCACAGTGAGGGCAGCAGGGACGAGGATTCCCCCCCTCCCCGTGCAATGTGAGCACTGATCTGATAAAAGGGCCAGCGTGCACCACGGGCAGGTTAGCTCCAGGGTTCCAGAGAGCCCTGCCCTTTCTCTGAAGTCCGTCCCTCTGTCACTCCCTCCTCTGGTCTGCCTTCCCACCGCACGTTCATGTCAGAGGAGCCTTCTGACTCTAGCCTCCGATCCCTGGAGCCGTCCGGGAACACCACCCTACCAGCTCGTCTCCCCTGAGAACATGTGTCCCATCTGCCCTTCCCACGTTCAAAGGTCCTTGATGTCTCCATCTCCTGTACTTACCCTCACGTGCCCTGCCCTACCCCAGACTTGGCCAGCTGGCCTGGAAATGCAAACAGACTGGTTCATAATGGGTCAGCCCTGGGCGAGGAGGAGCTGCACACGAACCACGGGCATCCTGGGAAATCACGACATCACACATCTGGGATTCTGGCCTAATTCTGCCTCTCACTTCCCCTGGCAAATGAGCATGTTACCTTATCTCTGAACAACCATAAGTGATAAGTGAAACCGTAAGTGGTAAGTGAAACTTATTGCATAGATTCACTGTGCTCTCTAATAATCGATGCAAAGAATCTGGAACAATCATTATCTTGGGTGACTGTGATGGTTGATTTTATGTGTCCCCCTGACTGGGCCACTGGATGTCCAGATATTTGGTTAAACATTATCTGGGAACGTCTGGATAAGATTACGCTCGCCTTTGTAGACCGAGTAAAGCACATGGCCTTGCCGTGTGGCTGCATTTTATCCAGTCCACTGAGGGCCCAAAAGAGTCTAAATAAGAAAATTCCCTCTCTACCTGAATGTCTTCCAGCTGGGACAAAGGCCTCGGCCTGGATCCCACACCATTCTCTACTGACTCTCAGGCCTATGGACTCAGGCTGAAGCTGTCACTGGCTCTCCTGGGTCTGGACTTGTCAACCTCCATGATCGTGTGGGCTGACACCCAATAATAAATCCCTTCATGCACGCATATAGTTCTGTTTCTCATGAGAACCCTGGCCAATACTGTGTTTTCAGTAATACAGTGTTCAATAAATGCTGGTTCTGTGGGGCCCAAAGGAATGGCCTGCAGTGTGGATTTTGACTGCTTTGAATTGCCTTTGGGAGAGTAGAGGACACACTCTGGGTAAAGGAACTTTAAGTTGAGAACATTCAAATCATGCCACAGAGCATTGCCGCCTGGAACAACTCTGTCTTTCCCTGGAAATACTCATGAACACTCCTGAAATGTCATAGACTTTCAGATCTTGCCTAACCCACAGGAGATGCCTGGCAAATGTCCTGACCCAGCTTTGAGTTACTTTTTAGTGTCCCCCCCATTTCAGCCCAAGGAACTCCATTTACTATTTCTGTGGGACAGTTCTGTTGGCAAAAACCTATCTCAGGCTTTTTTTAAATTTAATTTTATTTTTTCAGTGTTCCATTGTTTATGCACCACACCCAGTGCTCCATGCAATCCATGCCCTCCTTAATACCCACTACCAGAATCACCTAACTTACCTAACTCCCAATCCCCCTCCCCTCTAAAACCTTCAGTTTGTTTCCCAGAGTCCACAGTATCTCATGGTTCACCTCCCCCTCTGATTTCCCCCAATTCACTTCTCCTTTCCTTCTCCTAATATCCCCCATGTTATTCCTTATGCTCCACAAGTGAAACCATATGATAATTGACTCTCTCTGCTTGACTTATTTCACTCAGCATAATCTCTTCCAGTCCCATCCATGTTGATACAAAAGTTGGGTATTCATCCTTTCTGATGGAGGCATAATATTCCATAGTGTATATGGACCACAACTTCCTTATCCATTCGTCTGTTGAAGGACATCTTGGCTCTTTCCACAATTTGGCTATTGCGGACATTGCTGCTATGAACATTGGGGTACAGATGGCCCTTCTCTTCACTACATCTCTATCTTTGGAGTAAATACCCAGTAGGGCAATTGCAGGGTCATAGGGAAGCTCTATTTTTAATTTTTTGAGGAATCCCCACACTGTTTTCCAGAGTGGCTGCACCAACCAGCATTCCCACCAACAGTGCAAGAGGGTTCCCCTATGTTTTTTTGTTTTTTGTTTTTTAATCTGTGAATGTCTTAATTTCCCCTTCATTTTTAAAGTATAGTTTTGCCAGGTATAGAACTCTTGGTTGACAGGATTTTTAAAATGTCAACACTTCGAAAATGGCATCACACTGCCTCCTGACTTTGATGGTTAGGATGAGAAACTAGCTCCAAACCATACTGAGGATCCGTGGTGTCTGGTAAGTTACATCTCTCTTGCGGCTTCAAAGAGTATCTCTTTGTTTTGGCTTTCAACACTTTGGTTCCAAAAAACTTGATTCTGACAATTTTTGTCAGGGCTTTCTTTGCTTTTAAGGAGGGGTGGCATTTTGGAGGTCCTGACTGCCATTTTCAACAATGTCACACATGACATCTAGATTAGACACTGTGGCCATACCCCCTAAGTTAGGCTTTAGATGCTAGAGAGGCACATGCATGAAGTAACACCTTTATTGCAAGGGTCAACAAGCATTTTCTCTTCTCACAGTTAGTGCCCAAAAACACTTAAATCATTTTATATAATAGTGTAAAAAATTAGAAGTTTAAGCTTACTACTATAAGTCTATATAATGAGAACTTTAAAAATAATGTACTCCTCAGGGGAAACAGAGCCATAAAAAAGATAACCACCTGCAAAAGATTATCTGTGGATATATCTCTAGTCTGGACGTCAGAAATTACAATTATAATCTTAGATCTGAAAGTCAATTTACAGGCATGAGCTCTAGCATCTCTGCAGGAACAATGTCCTAGACTCAAAGGTTCCCAGATGAGAAAACTTACCTCCCCTTCACTGCCACCAGGAAACCCTGGTGTTGTGGTTACTTATGGGTAAGGAGGAAAGAGAACAGTGCTAGTCTCCTGAATCCATCCAAAATCCACCATTTACATAAAAGAGGTTGTAGATGTCAAGGGTGGGAGGGACAGGCAGGGATTCCCTTCTCCCTTGACTCATGAACACATCCAGCAGGGTCTTAGATGAGCACAGTGATGGTTCTGAAATCACCCAGATGCTGGGTTGGGCTGCAAGGTGGGGATGCAGGACAGAGGAGGAGGCAAATGATGTTAAGGAGGGGAACACAGAACCATGGCAGGTCAGGTCCTGACCATCAAGGAGGATGTTATGGACTGAACATTTGTGCCCCTTTGCCAATTAATTTGTTGAAATCTAATCCCCAACATGATGGTGTTAGCAGGTGGGGCATCGGAGAGGTGGTTGGGTCATGAGGATGGAGCCCACATTTATGGGATTAGCATCCTATTGAAGAGGCTCCAGACAGCTCCCTTGCCCCTTCTGCCACACGAGGACGGAGCAAGAAGATGGCAGTCTGTGGACCAGAAGTGGGTCCTCAGGAGACACCAAAGCAACCAGTAACTTCGTCTTGGACTTCCATCCTCCAGAACTTGGAGAAATGAACTTCTTCTGTTCAGCAGCCATCCTGGAGGTGGTTTTCTATCACAGCAGGCTGAACGGCCCAAGACAGGACTGCTGGGACTGCTAAGTCCTGGCAGACACAGCGGTACAGTCGAGTGGGGTGAAAGGTTGTGATGCCAAAACAGCAGAACAGAGAAGATGCCCTGCTGGGACACGCTCTCACTGAGGGGTCTCGGTGCACTACTGCAATGCCTGTGTCTCAGCGTAAGTCTTTACAGGATACCACTAGCACTGGATTTTTCCCATTTTTAAAAGATATTCTATTCAAATGGAATGCAAATTGGTGCAGCCTCTTTGGAGAACAGTGTGGAGATTCCTCAAGAAATTAAAAATAGAGCTTCCCTATGACCCTGCATTTGCACTCCTGGGTATTTACCCCAAAGACACAGATGTCGTGAAAAGAAGGGCCATCTGTACCCCAATGTTTATAGCAGCAATGGCCACAGTCGCCAAACTATGGAAAGAACCAAGATGCCCTTCAATGGATGAATGGATAAGGAAGATGTGGTCCATATACACTATGGAGTATTATGCCTCCATCAGAAAGGATGAATACCCAACTTTTGTAGCAACATGGACGGGACTGGAAGGGATTATGCTGAGTGAAATAAGTCAAGCAGAGAGAGTCAATTATCATATGGTTTCACTTATTTGTGGAGCATAACAAATAGCATGGAGGACAAGGGGCATTAGAGAAGAGAAGGGAATTTGGGTAAATTGGAAGGGGAGGTGAACCATGAGAGACTATGGACTCTGAAAAACAATCTGAGGGGTTTGAAGTGGCGGGGGGGTGGGAGGTTGGGGTACCAGGTGGTGGGTATTATAGAGGGCACGGCTTGCATGGAGCACTGGGTGTGGTGAAAAAATAACGAATAATGTTTTTCTGAAAATAAATAAATTGGAAGAAAAAAAAAGATATTCTATTATGTCATAAAGCTGTACCTATACCTGGGCAAAATGGTAATTGGGATATCCATTTTAAAATGGTTTTTATTGAAGTCACTTTTCTTTTAATTCCCAAGACTATTAATTTTACAATATTTTTCACTTAAAAGAAGAATAAATGACCCACTAATGTTGTTGATATCATGTATCATAATTACAATAATTTTGTGGGTTTTTTTAATTATCTTAACCTTGGACACAATTCCTAAGAATAAAGAATAAAGATCATTCTCTTACATTGTACAGAAAATCTTATCAAATGTGTCTATGTAACCCAAAGGGAAATGTGGAGTGTCCTCTTACTAACTAAAATAATAAACATTTATCAAGTAGAAAGGAAAGTGAAGGTACTATGCACCCCTCCATAGCACCACAGATTTGGCCATAAGGACCACTACAGAGCAAACAGTATTAAAAAGCATTATTGGACTCAGGATAGATTTCACTTCATTGTCCCTCAAAATTATAATCACGACCAAAAAGTGCAAAGGGAAGATGATAGGAAGGGGAGACCTGACTGGACAAATCCAGGGACCGAGCTCAGATATTTAAAAACCTAACCATGGCCAAGACCCTCATTTTAGGAGTACGAACAAGTCTCATAATTGGATGTAGGAGCTCTGAGTTTCCCCAGTGGTCAAGGCAAGTCTAAAAGAGTGCCGTCAGCACGCTGGACAAGTTACATGCCCGTCTGTGGAGCACGGATGCACGGGATGCGCGTAAACGCATGTAGGTCGTGCAGGGATTGACAAAATATAAGTCACTTAAATATATCACTGATTCACTGTAGCGGTTTTCTCGTTTCTACTTTGTGTATTATCTTGTATCCCATGACCTTGCTGAAGTCACTTGTAGGTCAAATGGTTTCCGGTAGATTCTCTGGGATTTTCTACGTGGACAATCATATCAGCTGCAAATACAGCGTGATGCTTCCTTCCCGGCCGTAGGCCTTTTCTTTCTCTTTCTCATTCTACTGCAGTGGCTTGGATTTCCATGCTGTGCTGAATAAGAACAAATTTCCTTTTTTTTTTTTTTTTCTGATCTAAGGGGGGAAGTTTTCAGCCTCTCACTATTAACTCTCATGTAAGCCGTAAGGCTTAATGTAAATATTATTGACCAAGCTGAGGAAGTTCCCTTCTGTTCTTAGTTTGCTATGAACTTTTAATTATAGATGGGTGTTAGATGTTGTCAAATGCTTTTTCTATATCAGTTATGATCCTGCAGTATTTTTTTGACTAGCCTGCTAATGTGGTAGATTACACTGATTAATTTTTGAATGCTGATCCAGGCTTGCATTTCTGGAATAAGCCCCATGTGGTCATGGTGTATAACTCTTTTTAAACATTGTTGGATACTATTTGCCAATATTTTATTGAGGATTTCATGTCTGTATTCATGAGAGATATTAGCCTGTAATTTGCTCTCTGTTTTTTTTTTCATTTTGCCTTTTCTCTATCCATATATACTAAAAACACAATTACCATAATAAAAGTCTGGTAGTTGTTTATGTTTCAAAAGTAATCCTTACACTCCAAAAGGCTGGAAATCATCTGGCTAGGAGAGTATGAATATCCTTCTCACTTTTGTGGAGTCATAATTCAGTTTGTGAAGAACACTCAGGCATGAGAGAGTTATGAGAACACACAACCTGGTGAAAATACCAGACACCAATAATTTTAAAAAGCAATGGGCATCCAAATGGGGGAAAAATTTTATCTAAAATGGTGAAAATCAGTTTACCTTCCGACTTCTTCTCAGTAACATCAAAATTTTGACCTGGGTCTAAAGATACATATGAAAATTAAGTTACAATGAAATAAGTTCATATTTGACTTTTTTCCAGGTACTAAGATAACAAATGAATCTTCTCCAACATGTAATAATTCCGGAATACAGCATCTTTGAGAACTTCTGAGGAGAAAAATATTACTTGACAAGATGAATCCGAATGAAGAGTTCATAAGAGATCTTAACGAAAAACCCAACTGGTAAACAGTATATCAACTGAAATAAAGAATCAGATTTTTTAAAAAATAATTTTGTATGAGAAAGGTAATTAGACACTGTCTACATCTACATGTATTTATCATTACCACGTGGTTCTAATTCCCATCAACCTTACATAATCTTTGTTTTTAACTTAAAGTGATCAACTCTTTAAAAGTAAGCAATTCTCCCTATTTTACTTCATTTTGTATTTTGCCAATTAAACTCAAGCAACTTTTAAGCTAATAATTCTTTTTATAGGTAGAATGCATATTGCAAACTAATTTTTCTGAAGCTCCCACCCCCATCCTGTTCTTTCATCCCCCGTTACGGTGTCTGTTCCCTGAGGGGATGTCCAGACGATGGTAATGGCGGCTCCTTCTTCTTGACAATTTCTGGCTGTAATCTTGTGTCGTTTTCAAACACAATGGACAGCTCCTTTTTAAAAACAGAGAAAGGAAAAGAGAGGAAGAGAAGGGAGAAGGAGAAGCCGGAGGAAGTGGAGGGGAAGGGGAGAAAACTTTCACCAGCATCGTTGTCCATTTTCCACCAACATGATTCCTGCGTATTTTCCACCATGGCGCCCCGTGGGAGGGAAACTAAGATCATTGAACCACTTTGTATTACATTTCTGTCCTTAGGGAAATGCCTGACAAAACAGGCTAATTACTGCGTTGGAAAATAGCATACTCGCAAGGAAGACTACTTGGAGGAACAAATTTTATTTTCAATTCATGAAATTGATTCCAACCACAAACTCCACCCAGACACCATGCAGAACACTGAGTGATTTGGGAGCGCTGCATCGGGTACCAAGCGCAGTAATGTAAGCTCCATTTTTGGTTTGGCTTGGGAAGTTGATGGGTGCTCATGCTCAACTGACACGTTATGTTCATGCTAGCTGTACAGACGACAAGACATACTTTAGAGAAACAAACGTCTGAGAACTGCGGTAATAGCATCTGCTGTAAGAAGACCCACGCTCTCATTATGTGCACAGCAGTGTGCAAGCAATCCCACCAGTGAAATAAAAAAGAAAAAGTCAATACACACGGGTTTTCTTCCTTATCCACACCACAATGTTATCAGGAGACCATTGAAAACTTGAAAGACAGAGAAGTTACATTTATCTCTTAGAGATAATAATGTAGTTAAAAATTAGCAGCTGCACAGAAAGACACACACTTATTTAGTTTAAACATTTAGTTCAAATATTCACATGTAACAATTGGAATGCTATATTCACCCCTCTCTTTTGGGGGAGGGGACAAAATTAAAGTACAGGTGTTCCTTTCCACCAAGCTATGTTTTGGAAGAGAAAATATATTATAAACTCTGAAATCCTTACATGTAAGTTATCAAACTCCTTCACATTTTTAAAGTTTGTAAGTTTCTGCAGATAGGCTAGTATGATAGTTGAATGGATATTTCATTAATCTGATCCATGTAAACAATAAAATCCGAATGATTTAGGCCCCACATAAGCAATTTCCTTCTCATGGAACCACAGAGGTTCAGACACACAATGAGTCATCCACTCCGCTTCAACGGTTCTGAACTCGGGCTGCTGCCTGTGGCCTTACAAAGATGCCTGGGCTCCAACTCCAGCCCAATCAGATCAGGAACGAGGTCTGAGAACGCGGTCATTGGACCTGCACCAAAAAGCTTGTTAGAAAGGCAAATCTTGGGACTCTACCCCAAATGCAACCAAATCAGAAAATCTGGAGGTAGGGTCCAGTAATCTATTTTAAACTTTCCACAAGATTCTGATACTTGGTAAAGTTTGAGAACCACAACTCTAGGGAGAGCCCAGAGCATCAGGAATAAATACCTTTGGCAGAATTCCCAGTTTATTCCAATGTATTTCCATTTTTTTCCTTGAATGTTTGGTTTAATTCATCTGTGAATTTCCATTTTGAGGAACGTTCATCCCTTTCAAGTCTTCTTTTACATGTGAGGATATCCAAAGACTGCATTTCCAACAGCAGCTGACCAGCAGGGTTAATTAAACCAAACCTCCCTGAAGGACCCTAATGTCCATGAACTTTTGTACAAGGCACAGCTCTCCTCCACACACAGGCAGATAGAAATTGAGAAATTAAAAGATTTCCCAACCACATTTAAGGAGACGTTGCATTTCTAACCCTAGTGTCAAATCTTCAATCTTTATGAAATACATGGCAATAAAACATGACTCTTAGAAAACTCAATGTATGGAAAATAATACTTATGTATCCATTTCAGGTTGCAAATATTCCTAAATTATAAACTGATTTAATATAAAGAGGATTGTGAGATTTAATTCTTTGTCCACATTAGCCCTGTTTTGAAAATATCACCCATGAGGCATCTGCTCTCACTCAGTAATATCTTCCCTGTGAGGCTTCCCCAGGACCTCGAGGCTACAAAGATAAGTAGGATAGGGTTCCTGCCCTGAGCTGCACCCCTGCAATCCACGTCATTACCTTATGTTTACACACCAGCAACAGTCCCTTGAGTGGAAAAACGACGTGCCTTCCATTGGAAGCGATAGTTTCTCTTACCAAAGCTGGACAAAATGGGTCGCAACTACGTGTTTACAATATTTCTTTCCTAACAAGATGGGAACGTTTCCAGTGAAAATCAGCATGGACCGCACCCCCCTCCACCGCACTTCTGCTTTCTTGGGCTTAGTCATTTCTGAAAGGATACTGTTTAACGAGTGGTACCCGCACTAGCAGGTTAATTGGCGAGACAGCCATTTATAATTGGATTCTGATGCTTTCACTTTCGTGGTTCTGTGCCCCAAGGAGCTCAGCTAAATTTCATCTTCAGTCATGGCCAATCAGAAAGCGCTCTTGCGGGGCACCTGGGTGGCTCAGTGGATTGAGCCGCTGCCTTCGGCTCAGGTCACTATCTCAGGGTCCTGGGATCGAGTCCCGCATCCGGCTCTCTGCTCAGCGGGGAGCCTGCTTCTCCCCCTCCCCCCGCCCCACCTGACTCTCTGGCTACTTGTGATCTCTCTCTCTGTCAAATAAATAAATAAAATATTAAAAAAAAAAAAAAGAAAGAAAGCACTCTTGCTAACCTGGGGCTCATGAAAAGGCTGTTCCCCTGCTCTAGTCTCTTAGCGAAGCGGATGCGGGGGGTGCAGAGCAGGGTAGGAAGACTCGTCCTGCACAACCAGAGGGAGGGGCCCAGGACAGCTGCCGTGGCTGCAGCCAGTTGCCTGTTTCTGACCCCTCTCTGCTGTGACGGGAGCTCCTAAGCTGTGACATCACCAGAATCAGCACCACACAGGACCTCGGCATGAGTTCTCTGAAGAAAATGGTCATCTGTGATCCTTACAAAAGTCATTTTCTCTTAAAGCTTCTGCTTCTGGGTGACTTCTGTGCCTGGATGGCTCAGTGGGGTAAGCCGCTGCCTTCGACTCTGGTCATGATCTCAGGGTCCTGGGATCGAGCCCCGCATCAGGCTCCCTGCTCAGTGGGGAGTCTGCTTCTCTCTCATTCATTCTCTCTCTCTCTCTCTCTCTCAATCTCTCTCTGTCAAATAAATAAATAAATAATAAATTTCTAAAAGAAAAAAAAAGGCTTCTCTTTCTGACATTCCACTGTTAAAGGGAGGAATACAGATAGGGTAACCAGGAGAAAGTCATGAATCCAGCAAAACAACAACAACAACAACAACAAAAAGAAACCCAAAGATATGAAAAGTGTTGGCCATTCAGGGATCCCTCAACAATGACAAATTTGGAAGATCACAAATTGCATTGGTTTGGTTGTATCTAAGTCCCCGCCTGCGGGATGTAAATCCAGAGCCGGCCTGAGGCAGGTGGGCTCTGGGGGAACCACAGCGGAGCCTGGCATCTGAGGATCTATGGAGCCTGAGGTCCCCAAGGAGCAGGCTCAGCACCCAACATTTGGGGGACGTTCTCCAATTTCTGGAAACTCCAGGGATCCTTTAGGTACTAGCCCCGCCTGTTACATCGTGGAGCCTCCCGTGTCACCTTTGGGACCCCACGACCTAAGCTCCATAGGCGGGATCTTCACAGACTTTGTCCTAGGGGCTGACACTCATCACGTCACCACAAAACACGTTACATCGACGGCCACGTCAGCAGTGCCCGTGACAGGGGCGCCTGGCCACACGGACACAACTTTTCCCATGCCTGGACAGTGCCTCACACCAGCTCTGAAGCTGACACACTGTAAAGGGCTCCCAGACAATCCACTCCTCACCAGCACCAGCCCGCTCTTACCCGCTGGCTGGCAGGTTACCTTGATGACCCAAAACAAGCTCGCCGAAGGGGGAGAGAGAGCTTCACAGATCCTCTGTGGTCCTCAGGATGAAGACACAGAAATCGTTCGGCTCTAACAGTCAATACTCAATCTTTTGAAATAAGGTGCTATAGTGCATGGTGTTCCGTAGAAGCCCGTAGTGGACCCCAAGATTTGCCCTAGTTTATAGGTTACCACTGCCTGAGAGTAAGGAATTTAAGTGGTGGGTCCCGGCTCCAATCTCTTCCAACAGCTGGTGGTCAGACCTCTCTAATGCTGGAAACTGGGACTCACAACGTACCCAGAGATATCTAGAAATCGTGTTTGCCACCAGAAGGGGCAAGGCTTTCCACCTCAAAAGTGACATCAAAACCTTTAACCCTAGGACCAGTTCTCCATACAATTGTTTAAGCATGGGAAACAAAGCCAGTGTTGGAGCAGACGGAGGCAGCCCAGCTGTGGTTATTTCAACATACTTACAACGTACACAAGCGTGAGAGCATCCTCTCCACCTGCCAGGATGACCCCTCCGGGTGCAGCTGCACCCAGGACAGCACCTGAGTCCTCAGATGCCCGTGAACAGGGGCTGGAGGCCGGGCGGGCGGAGCGTGTGCTGGGAGCCGGCGGTGAGCAGCGTCTAGCATTCGGGGAAGCGCACGCCCAGGGCCTGCCGCTATTTCTAAAGCTCTTGCCAAATCAAAGCGATCTGCCCGCCTCTGAACCCCAGAAGGGCGGCCACGTTAAAGAGCTGTGAGTGAACCTGTCCAGCTAAGAAAAGCGAACGAAGCTCCCTGGGTGATGCGTCACAGGACGCGGCCCGTCCTCCTCGGACACAGCCCGCGTCAAAGATGTCTGTGTGCAAACTTGTTCCTCAGGCTCACGTTCTCCACTTGTGAAGGAAAAAAACCTAGAAACTTTATCAAATCAGGCATAATTGCATCCTGTAATTGTTTCTTCCCAAGACGGTCAGTAACCATCAGCGTTTTAGGTCACTCTTGCTCTCTGTGGCTTTTTGATGTAAACGAGTCATTAACATCCACCTGACAAATAACCCAACATTTCTTCGTGGTCAAGAAGAACGTGACTGCCTTATCTAGGAAGCCACTCACAAATGTAAAACCTGGGAGACATCTGCGGTCAATGTAGATCAGATTTATACATTGTAGATGACAAGTGTCCAGAGGAAGTAGCCACATTGATTATTTACACAAATTACATGACTGTGTGGTTTAAGGACATGCTTTTAAGGAGTCCCTTTAAGCAAGAACATGGTGAAGCCACCAAGCTGGGCTCAGCAGGAGCGTTTTGGGACTCACCAGCATCGGGGCATCTGCGGAAGGAGGCGGAGGCCCAGCTGGGCTCCTCTCCCCGCTCCCGAGAAGCCCGAGCGCGGCTTCCAGCGAACACGTGGGAGCTCCGAACCGCGCCGTCTCCACACGTCCCAGGCGCTGGGTCAGTGCCGTCCCCTGCCGGACCCCAGGTGACAGCTGACTCACAACCCCTCGTAGCCCGAGGGGTTCCTGCAGCTCCCTCTGCACGCCTCCATCTTCACCGTCACTCGGTGTAATGGAGTCCAAGGAGGGACGGCACGACGTCAGCATCACAGTGAGGAACTCGGGACGCGCCAGGGCGGAGCAGCCCAAGACGGCGAGGACGGAGGAAGCGCGGGACAGGACGGTTTCACGCTCACTGTGCGCCTCGAGCAATGGCATTAAAAGCAAAACTACGTGCCTAAAACGTTCGGAGAGCGGCCTGTGAGCAACGCACATGGTCAGAGGGCAGAGAGCATCTACCGACGAGGTCTCCCGGGAGGGCAGGACGGGGAGGGCTTCCCAACCACGGCGCTGTTCTCAGTAGAACCGGGACACCGGGCTTGTCCGTAAGAAGCTGCCAGCAGTTTGGCTAATTAACATCCCAGAGCCAGTCTCCAAATGGGAAAGCGAATGCCCAGAAAAATAACCACCATCTTGGGATGCTGAGGCACCAAATCTAAAGGAGAAAACATCACTTTTCTTTGAAGTCCCCCTGAAAAACCTGGTTTTCAAGCAGCCCGACCTCAAAGGCAAATACAGCATTTCGCCTTGAGTCCGGCTGTCGCAAGAGAAAGTGTGTCCGTGGGAGGCTGTCTTTATTTAGGGGAGGAAGCAAAGGCGTTTCTGCTCTGGTCACATCGATGATATGTTAGAGGAACCACCCCCCAGAAGGAGACGCTCGGACACTTCTCCGGGCCACTGCAGTCTGTTACCGTCCTGGAACTCCCCCGGCGGACAGCCTGACACAGCGGCAGATCTTCGCGGGGCGGACGTGACCACCAGCATCAAAATTTGCCCCACCACGACCATGGGTGCCCTGAAGACGCCGAGTGACAACGGCAGGATAAACGCCTGCTCCGACTCCAAAAGGAAGGGATTTGCATCTACGCTCGGCACCTGTGAGGCTTCCCAGGGACCAGCGATGATGCCAAGGATGCCTCTTGCTTCTGTCCTGCCAACCGCACATGGGAAGGGCCGAAAGAATCCGTGTGGGTCAGGAAATACGTCACGGGGCACCACGACGTCCACAGGCTGCAAAACCCAGCCTCAGGCCCTGCATTCCTTCTGCGCTTCCAGGTCTGTGTGGAGGAATCGGAGGAGGAAAACCGAGGAACGGCCGTGGTGTGGGAAGTCTTGGTCAGCCGGGCAAGGTCACGGGCAGCCCAGAAGACCTCTGGCACTTCTCCTGCGGCTGTGTGAGTCGACACACAACCTGTTCGGCGTTCGCAACGGCAGCTTCAAGTCCCACAAAGCACATGAGGTATCTCCGCCAGGACACAATGTTTCCGCTGCTGTATCTAATAAAGTGCAAACAATGTCCACACGCCAAGGACTTAAGCTGTTCTTTAAAACACTCACAAGCAGACACGCAACGGCTTTCCCAGCCGTTAAACAGGACACTTGTGATTGCCCGTCCTGTCGAAGAACTTTCCCTCTTCTGGCTGGAGAGTCAGTTGTCCCATTGCGGACGTAAACTCTGTTTGCTGGAGGAATATGATTACTGATGATCAATTCACAAGTTAACATGCAAACACGTATATCGAGTTTTTTTCCTAAAATACGATATTTCATATGGAATCTTGATTTTACACAGGTGTACATTATGCTAAACCCTTTAAAAAAAAATCTTGTTGCTTTTGTATTCTCCTAAAACCTGTCCAAGTCCTGCTGTCTGAAAACTACTCTTCTAAGGTGGGATAATTTAATCTTTCCATCCCACTTTTTCATTGTAAACATAAACAAATATGAAGCTGTCATGAAAACTATTTGAAATTCAGTTAGTGATCATTTTAACCTCAAATTAACATTTCCGGAGAAGGCAATACTTGGGGAAAATGTGCATTTAACATTATGAAGAATTTAATGAGAAAAGCATCTGTTTGTACAGCATGTGTCCCTGGGTATACCAGCCCCGAAATGTCACCTGAATCAACGTCAAGTATGCTCTCCGGGCATGGCGTGCACCTGCTGCATGCGGCTTACGAATCCTGACTTCTCTCCGGCCCCAGAGAAATTACCTACACCGCATCCTCGCCGACTTATTTTTTAACTCTCTTTGGTTCAGTTCCATTCAAGGCATAATGACCACCCCAGCAAGAAGATTTATGAAACTGCAGTGACCAGTTTCCTTTTCAAATCTCACCTGAAGCTTCCACTGTTAGAATACTTGCATTTGGCATTTTCCCCTGACTTTTCTTTTCTTTTCTTTTTTTTTTTTTTTTTTTTTTTGTTAACTCTACAAAGTGTACATCACAGGATAGTTTAAAGGACGGTGCCCACAGCTGCCACCCCGAGTCGCAGGACACTGCCGTGCTGGCCTCCGGGGATAGTTAACGGACCTCATGATCACACGCGGTGGCAGCTGGGCCCCAGAAGCCCTGTTCCCTGTTTAAAGGTGGGAATAAATACAGCCTGAGCAAAGAAACTCGGCAAAGTCTCTCTTCCATTTAAGAGACGTGTCTCTGTGCAAACGGCCACAAAAATTAAATTCAGGTAAAACTTCCATCATGTGTCCGTGATCATATCTTAAAACACACAGCCTAGAACATTGCTTCTTTTCTTAAAATCGAAGCATAAACACATACTTTTTTTTCTAAATAAATTTGGTTCAAAATGCAGATTGCCCGTATTCCCAACCATATTTATCGGTCCTGATCCTTTATCCTGTGAAGACCTGAATGTGTCTAGGGAACTCTGTTGAACTTTCATTTCTGTAGAGGCATAAAACTAGTTGGTATTTTCTTTTGTTTTTGAAATAAAATGTAGAAGTAATCTTTACTAGACCGAGAGATTTCCTAAATGGACCAAAGCACTTTTTTTTTTAAACCAAGTGGAATCGCATTAAAATGAATGGGTGGTTGTGAGCATCGGAAGTTGCCCCCTCGCTCACCACCGCCGTATGGTGACGTGCACGGAAGCCCACGCCGCCACCCGCACACTTCTCACACGTGGGTGCAGTTGGTGGACGGTGGGTTGTCTACCCGACTCCTGTTCTCGTTACCGTCACTGAGAGGCGGGGTGCCGCGAACGTGGCAGTGGAACACCTGCTTGTAGGCCTTCCTGAAATTCTCAGACAGAAAAGCGTATATGATGGGGTTCACCGAGGAATTGCTGTAGGCCAGGCAGTGGGCGGCGATTCTGAAGAGGAAGGAGGCGGGGGTCAGCGGGAAAACCCCAAACTCGGCCCAGAGATTGATGACGTGGTGCGGCAGCCAGGATATCCCGAAAACCACGACCACCACCAGAACGGTCTGCGCGGTCTAGAGGAAGCAGAGGAGACAGGGCACATGCGTCAGTTACTGCGGCAGAAGGACCCCGAGCTCCCCACGCGCTCTAAGGGCACTTGCTCTGCACCCCTGCAGTCAGACGCGGAGTGCGTTCCGCGCGGGCCCTGACTTCGCACCACGGTTTTGTTCAGGACTCGTCCAGGACGTCTGCGGGAATGACTTCGTCACGTACGGGAGACGCGTGTGGATTGCCGGAAGGGTATGCTGGGTCGTGGGACTCTAACCGTGCAGAGATTAAACACTGTGACTTTTAGACCGACAACGCTCTGAGCAGGGCACATGCTGATGCAGAGTCACTGAGAGGCAGCTCGGGTGAGCGCTCGAACCCTCTCTGATGGCGACTTCGACAGACCGCCTGTTTCTTTATCTCTCTTCGCTCTACGGTGAGAATCCCCAACACACGGATGCCTTCCAGACACACGTCTTAGTTTCTGTCTGGGAGTCAACTAGCCCCGTTTTTTGGCTTGCGTAAAACCCTTCCCTTGCTGCCCCTAAATCAGAAAACAGCTGGAGGCAGAGGCAGGACCCACGTGTTTCCTCTGAGATTTGGACCAAATGGGATGGAAGAAAACCGCACCTGATTACAGACCTCAACACAAGAGAGCCTTGCCTCCAGCTTCCCCTCGGCTGCCCGCTTCGTGTGTGCGCCCTTTACCTCCTCAGTGGGCTGGGTTGAGCCTCAGGACCGCCTTTCCTGTCTTTCACGGCAGCCCATTTGGTACATGTTTGAAAGGCAACAGCGACATAGTAATGCTGTGATTGGCTGGAAACCCTCTATCTATGGCTTCAAACGAAAATGGGGTCTCCTAATATTTCTTAAAGTAAAATACAACACAATCATCTGGCTCCTTCCTGAAAAATTTGCCCCTCCTGCAACAGGGTGGCTCAGGAGCCAAGCAGGGTCCTGCCTGCTAATGGTCACAGGGGCACCGGGAGAGGCACGAGCAACTGTGAATGTCACTGCCTGACCGCTGGCCATAGCAGGAAGCAGAGCCCATCAGGATCACTGGTCTGGGATAAGAACACTAAGATTTAGAATGGTCAAGACAGGTGTCTGGTGTTCCAGAGCCCAGTGCTAGGTTAGACTGGGAAGCCCAGTCACGTGGTCCCAAACCCACGTTCTACACTGAGACGGGAGAGAATCGCCCGCCGCCTGCCAAATCACCGTCAACCCCAGCTCCCTATCTGCACCACCACGCCACCCCCTCCACCCGGCTGCTGGGAAAGCAGAGCCTCAGGGCACGTGAGCAGACAATCAAAGCCTCAGAAGACACTGGTCACCTGGCCTTCAAGGAACCAAGCACGGATGTGTCCCCCGCCCCCTGGGTTTGGCTGCCCCAGCCCCCAGGTCACCACCAGCAGGGAAGGGGATCCGGAGGACATGAGAGACACAGGCTCTCAGCCCCTTGCTTGATGGTTAGAATCTTCCCTTTCAGCCTGAGGCCCGGTTGCTTGAATGTGTGGATTGGAAACATGGAGGTCTGGAGCACTGGTCACTGCAGCGGCCCCGACAGGCGAGGGTAAGGAGGCACCTCTCGCTGACCCCCCCGCCAGAGCCTCCCCTTGTGCAGAGAGAAAGGCGAGCAGCCGGAATGGGCGGATAAGGCGAAGGAGTGTTGGGAAGACAGGCAGAGACAGAAGGAAGGTTTGAGAGCGCAGGGACGCTCACTGCCACGTTCTCACACGGAGCAAGGGCAGGACGCGGGAGGCGGCTCCATCCTAGGACATCCCTGTCCCACCACAAATGGACATGCTGCCTCGAGCCCTGTCCCACGGCCCCCTTCCCCACCCCGCCCTAGAGGCCAGACCCCCCAGGAGGGCAGCAGCGAGCCGCCCATGCCCACAGGACCGTTGCCAGCAGCAAAGCCACAGGCAGCACACGTCCCTTAGACACACGGGCTGGAGGACAGGCCCTCCGTGACCAGGAGGAGGCAGAGACGCTGGAGGAGGGAGGGATGTCAGGACAGGCGCGTCAGGAGGGGCAGGACGCTCATCTTCTCACGGCCCTGTGGAGGGCGGGGAAGCCTGGCACTGCTGCTGCCGTAGTCTGGCTGCGCTTCCTTAGGGAAATGACGTAACCGCCCTGGGCCTCGACATTCTGCCCCAAGGAAATGATTCTCACTGTGCCTGGTCCGTTCGAACACTTCGAACAACTCGGTGAACTCCGACAGCAGGTTTGCGTAGGGCAGCAGGATTACGTATTAAAGCCGCTCTACTGCAGGACACGCAAGCAAACAAGAAATCTGTTCCCATACATTAGCAGATCGTCAGCTATCGGGGCACGCATCCATTAGCGTATGAGACATTCCATTCCCAGATGATTTAATCAAAAACCATCGAGACGTAATTATACCTATAAATAGAACAGAACACATCGTCTTTTCTTTCTTAGACGAGGACATCTCTCTCCTTCACCAAAGGAACACCCGCTGCGTATCCCGTTTCATTGCCTCGTTCAGGACGTTTCTACCAAGGGCCAAGCTCAGGACAGAAGCAGACCCGGCGGCTTCTCGCTAAACGGTAACATGTGACAGTCGCTAGGGCCGAGGTAATGTGCGTGGATACGGCGTGTTTTATGTGTATGTGTTTGCCGTTCCTCCCAAAGTTACCTTTTAATTTCAGGTGATTCCCTTCACCTTCCCGGAACCGTGAACAAGGCTCTTCTCTTGGTCTCCCCACAGCACGGAGTCCGAGAGGATTACAATTTACAACAGGTATCAGGGAAGACCTCCTGGGCACGAACATAAAGTCTACCCACTACGGAAGGTTGTTCCCAGAAGGAGAGAGGATGCTCGTCCGCACGGACCGCGCCAGGCGTGCGCCCTCACAGACGTCCCGTGTTCTCCCCGCCCGCGGAGCATCTCCCCCGCAGAGCTGACGCCGTCGCAGCGGCCATCCCCATGGCGCCCCGCACGTGGGCCGGGCCCCCAGTCCCGAGCCCCAGCGACAGTGGGGCTCGTGCGTCCCGGTGTCACTGCAGACACGAGCTTTTCTTCCTGTCTCCCTCGTGCAGGTGCCTGCGGACCCCGGCCCAGCTGAGGGGATGTGGCTGCTGGAAAGGGGCCCCCAAGGCAGAACGGCGGCCTCCGTCACTACCGGTGGCGTCCAACTCTGGTCAGAATAACGCACCAGACAATCCCAGACCCGAGGCACCTCACACGTCCGTCATCACCCCGGACACTGCTTGTTAAAACTCAGGCCTCTGAGTCCCCACCACGGTGCGGTGCGGTTGGTGAGGGCACCAGACACCTGCCCAGGAGAAATTTACCAGGAACCCGCCTTTCCCAAACGCTCAGTGCTGTTTGAGCAACCAGTGGTGAGGTCCATAAAAGCCGTAACAAAACCACATTATCTTCCCTGTCTCAGATCAAAGGGAACCCTGTTTCCTCCCTGTTGACGGCCTGAGGCTGAACCTTGCTTTTTCCTCAGAAGGACTGGGGGAAGCTCCTTGTTCTCCTTCTATTTGAAACATCTGCATGTTGCAGGAGAATTCCTCTCTGTGGAGAAGGAGGCTGATTATTTTTACTTTCTTACATGATTTCATTTCTTTTTTTTTTTCAATTTATTTATTTTCAGAAAAACAGTATTCATTATTTTTTCACCACACCCAGTGCTCCATGCAAGCCGTGCCCTCTATAATACCCACCACCTGGTACCCCAACCTCCCACACCCCCGCCACTTCAAACCCCTCAGATTGTTTTTCAGAGTCCATAGTCTCTCATGGTTCACCTCCCCTTCCAATTTCCCCCAACTCCCTTCTCCTCTCTAAAGCCCCTTGTCCTCCATGATATTTGTTATGCTCCACAAATAAGTGAAACCATATGATAATTGACTCTCCTGCTTGACTTATTTCACTCAGCATAATCTCTTCCAGTCCCGTCCATGTTGCTACAAAAGTTGGGTATTCGTCCTTTCTGATGGAGGCATCATACTCCATAGTGTATATGGACCACATCTTCCTTATCCATTCATCCGCTGAAGGGCATCTTGGTTCTTTCCACAGTTTGGTGACCATGGCCATTGCTGCTATAAACATTGGGGTACAGATGGCCCTTCTTTTCACTACATCTGTATCTTTGGGGTAAATACCCAGGAGTGCAATTGCAGGGTCATAGGGAAGTTCTATTTTTAATTGCTTGAGGAATCTCCACACTGTTCTCCAAAGAGACTGCACCAACTTGCATTCCCACCAACAGTGGAAAAGGGTTCCCCTTTCTCCACATCCTCTCCAATACATGTTGTTTCCTGTTTTGTTAATTTTGGCCATTCTAACTGGTGTAAGGTGATATCTCAATGTGGTTTTAATTTGAATCTCCCTGAGGGCTAATGATGATGAATATTTTTTCATGTGTCTAATAGCCATTTGTATGTCTTGATTGGAGAAGTGTCTGTTCATATCTTCTGCCCATTTTTTGATATGATTGTCTGTTTCGTGTGTGTTGAGTTTGAGGAGTTCATTATAGATCCTGGATATCAACCTTTTGTCTGTACTTTCATTTGCAAATATCTTCTCCTATTCCGAGGGTTACCTCTTTGTTTTGTTTTGTTGACTGTGCAGAAGCTTTTGATTTTGATGAAGTCCCAAAAGTTTATTTTCATTTTTGTTTCCTTTGCCTTTGGAGACATGTCTTGAAAGAAGTTGCTGTGGCTGATATCAAAGAGATTACTACCTATGTTCTCCTCTAGGATTCTGATGGATTCCTGTCTCACGTTAAGGTCTTTTATCCATTTTGAGTTGATCTTTGTGTACGGTGTAAGAGAATGGTCGAGTTTCATTCTACATATAGCTGAACAGTTTTCCCAGAACCATTTATTGAAGAGACTGTCTTTTTTCCACTGTATATTTTTTCCTGTTTTGTTGAAGATGACTTGACCATAGAGTTGAGGGTCCATATCTGGGCTCAGGGTTGCAGATTGGATAAAACGACAGGACCCATCCATATGTAGTCTACAAGAGACCCATTTTTTTTCAATTTATTTATTTTCAGAAAAACATTACTCATTATTTTTTCACCACACCCAGTGCTCCATGCAAGCCGTGCCCTCTTTAATACCCACCACCTGGTACCCCAACCTCCCACACCCCCGCCACTTCAAACTCCTCAGATTGTTTTTCAGAGTCCATAGTCTCTCATGGTTCACCTCCCCTTCCAATTTACCCCAACTCCCTTCTCCTCTCTAACGCCCCTTGTCCTCCATGCTATTTGTTATGCTCCACAAATAAGTGAAACCATATGATAATTGACTCTCTCTGCTTGACTTATTTCACTCAGCATAATCTCTTCCAGTCCCGTCCATGTTGCTACAAAAGTTGGGTATTCATCCTTTCTGATGGAGGCATAATACTCCATAGTGTATATGGACCACATCTTCCTTATCTATTCATCCGTTGAAGGGCATCTTGGTTCTTTCCATAGTTTGGTGACTGTGGCCATTGCTGCTATAAACATTGGGGTACAGATGGCCCTTCTTTTCATGACATACAAGAGACCCATTTTGAACCTAAAGATACATGCAGACTGAAAGTGAAGGGATGGAGAAGCATCTTTCATGCCAATGGGCCTCAAAAGAAGGCTGGGGTAACGATTCTCATATCAGATAAATTAGACTTCAAACTAAAGACTGTAGTCAGAGATACAGAAGGACACTACATAATCCTTAAAGGGACGATCCACCAAGATGATCTAACAATTGTAAATATCTATGCTCCCAATATGGGAGCAGCCAATTACTTAAGAAAACTGTTAATCAAGGGACGCCTGGGTGGCGCAGTTGGTTGAACGACTGCCTCCGGCTCGGGGCCTGATCCTGGAGTCCCGGGATCGAGTCCCACATCAGGCTCCCAGCTCCATGGGGAGTCTGCTTCGCTCTCTGACCTTCTCCTCGCTCATTCTCTCTCTCACTGTCTCTCTCTCTCTCAAATAAATAAAATAAAATCTTTAAAAAAAAAAAAAAAGAAAACTGTTAATCAAGATAAAGAGTCATATTGATATGAATACACTAATCGTAGGAGATCTTAACACGCCTCTCTCAGAAAGAGACAGATCATCGAAGCAGAAAATCAATAAAGAAACAAGAGCATTGAATGACACATCGGACCAGATGGACCTCATAGATATATACAGAACATTCCACCCTAAAACAACAGAATACTCATTCTTCTCAAGTGCACACGGAACCTTCTCCAGAATAGACCACAAACTGGGTCACGAATCAGGACTCAACCGATACCAAAAGACTGACATTATTCCCTGCATATTCTCAGATCACAATGCTTTGAAACTGGAGCTCAATCACAAGGAAAAGTTCCGAAGGAACTCAAACACCTGGAAGCTAAAGGCCACCTTGCTTAAGAATGCTTGGATCAACAAGGAGATCAAAGAAGAACTGAAACAATTCATGGAAACCAATGAGAATGAAGACACTTCGGTCCAAAACCTATGGGATACAGCAAAGGCGGTCCTAAGTGGAAAATACATAGCCATCCAAGCCTCCCTCAAAAAAATTGAAAAATCCAGAACACAGTAGCTGTCTCTACACCTTAAAGAACTGGAGAATCAACAACAAATCAAACCAACTCCACACATAAGAAGGGAAATCATCAAGATTAGAGCTGAGATCAATGAGGTAGAAACCAGAGATACAGTAGAACATATCAATGAAACTAGAAGCTGGTTTTTTGAAAGAATCAATAAGGTGGGAGGTTGGGGTACCAGGTGGTGGGTATTATAGAGGGCACGGCTTGCATGGAGCACTGGGTGTGGTGAAAAAAATAATGAATAATGTTTTTCTGAAAATAAATAAATTGAAAAAAAAAAAGATCATGATTTCATTTCTTAGAGCATCACTGCCTTCATCAGAGATGGGGTTCTACGCAGTGCCTCTGCGACTTCCCTTGTTTCTCCAGGAGCAGATCGAATCCCAACACTAACTTTTTTTTTTAATATTTTATTTATTTATTTGACAGACAGAGATCACAAGTAGGCAGAGAGGCAGGTAGAGGGAGAGGAGGAAGCAGGCTCCCTGCTGAGCAGAAAGCCCAATGCAGGGCTCGATCCCAGGACCCTGGGATCATGACCTGAGCCGAAGGCAGAGGCTTTAACCCACTAAGCCACCCAGGCGCCCCCTAACACTAACTTTTGATACAGAAAAAGGCATCCCTTAAACGTCATACACAAAAGACTCTGTACTAACTTGTTACCCTTGAAACTGGGTCCTTCATAACCTTGTTTTTTGTTTTGTTTTGGTTTTGGTTTTTTGTTTCCTGCTTTTTTTTTTTTTTGCTCTTTCTACCAACAGTATCTAAAAAAATATTACTCCCTGTTCCTCCTGTGACAAATGCCCGTCAAAGTCGTCTGTTCTTTCTTCACAGAATCTTACTCATGATGAGTCTAACGGAGCTTAGCTGGGAAGAAAACCGTGGCCAAAAGAAGAGAACAAGGAAAACATTTTCTAAATGTATAAACAATGACCAAGCGTTTGTGGAGTTCCTTCAGGGTTGGGGGGGCAGGGGCCGGATGACCCCCTGTGACAGGTGTCCAGGAGCCTCTCGTCTCCCCTGAGAGCTGCCCACACACACGGGGCCCCGCCCGGCCTGCAGTCTCCCGGAGAGGCCCTCCGAGTCCTGCCTCTGCGTCCACTCAGCCTCGTGCTGCAGAGCCTTCCAGCCACCACAGGCTCCACACTGCTGTTTCTACTGTGGGGGTCTCATCCTTCTTGGGGGTCCCCCAGACATGTGGAATAGCCATTCAGCGTGTTCGTCTGGAAGGGCCTTGCTCTCCGCCCCACAACCGACCACCGTGCACCTGCACGCAGAGCCCTTGCGAGGACGGAGGCGGCAGGAGGCCCGGGGCTGTGCCCCCGACCCTGGAGAAGCAGGTCTGCAAACCAGTACACCCGAGCTGAGGTAACTCAGAGCGCCTGTCTCGGGCAGGCCCCTGCGCTAAGACCCGCGGGAGCATCTGTCTCCAGCTTCTCTCGCAGACTCTCTCCCTCTCCTCCCCACCTCCCAGCCCTTTGCCCTCTTCCTACCCGTCCCTGCACCGCCCTGCTGCCTCGGGCTCAGACACGGGCGCGCACCACCGCTGGCCCCACACCTTATTTGTTCTCCACAAACAAGGAAGCCATTAAAAGGATCAAAAGAGCTCTGACATCTGTTCAGGGGCTGTTAAGGGTCAGAGGCTCTGAGAAGCGACGAGAACGTCTCCTTCTCGCCTCCAGACACTACACCTCCTATGAGAAGAACGATATTTACGCAGGTGCATGTGACAGGCATGCATATATGTAAACGTAAAATAAAGGTGTGTATATGTATATATGTGCACGTGTGTGCATGTATACACATGTGTATGTACATACACATACATAACAGTTATTTTCTGTACACACATACACACATGTGCACTTACATGTGATCCACAATACATACAACATACGTGTGTGGTGGGCATGTGCACATATAATCGTATATTTACACGTACATACACACATTTTATGTACACACAGAAAATACACATAACACATACACATACATATCTAACCTACAACACACACAAGCATATACACACACGTATGTACATGCATCCCATATACACACGAATCTACAAAACTGAACACAGAAACTGTTCCACGAATCTGTAGAGATTTTCTCTGTAATGCACGAGCTTTTCCAATTATTTCCTACACCATCTATTTTCATCCTTTCCATGGCCTGGTTCCTCGCAGGGATTTCCACCGTTTCTCTGCAACAACTTCCCAAATACAGGGACTGACAGTAGCCTGCCCACAGAGAAGGGGCAGCCAGTACGAAGGAAGTGTCTGATTGCCGCACTAATAAGCCCGCGGCATGACCCAGTGGCATCACTTGGCGGGAGTTCGGCAGGCCAGGTCCTCCCGCTGAGGCTCCCTGGCCTCCCTTGAGCCCAGCTCAGCTGTGCCCCTGCAGGGCTGCTGCAGAGGACCCCACCCCCTTCCAGTCCCATGGGTCAGCTCTGTCCCCCAGAGGCCAGGGCCTCTATAAATAACTATCCCAGGGGAAATGACAAACAATTCTTAATTGTTTGTAATGAATCATTTTCTTGGAGACGTGTGGCTCAGAGGACAAACTAAAAGGCAGACTAAAGCAATGGAAATAGCCAGCACAACAACATCCCTGAAGACAGAAGGAAAGCACCAGCTTTAGCCATGACTCCATTCATACAAGGGAACGCTCTGTCGATAACATCAAATAAAACCTACATGACCCTGAAGACGTAAGGACGGATCAGCGGATGAAAGAGAAGGGAATCTGCTGGTTTAGGCTGTGGTCTCTGTTCCTCGGCGGTTAGCGTAAACACTCCATGACCGTATCCGGAAGGCGGGCTACATGGCCGCCTTTTCGTCCGGTTCCTACCACTGCTTCTCACCGAGTCTGAGAGCACATGTTTGCAACCATACTGTAAACAAGGCAAGCCAGGAGGAGCGGTGCTCTAAGTAGAATTTTTAAAAATAAATATAATTAAACTATTATCTCTGCCAATTATGCACCCTTGATCAACGTCCATTATTTAGAAGGACAAACAAGGTGCTTTGCGGTGTTAGGACTAATACTTGTGGGTAAAATGCCTGGCGATGATCTCCTGCCTAAGCATCTTGTCCCATACCCCTCTTCTACTTTGTAACATCAGAGGTTCGACAGATACTGTGTAAGAGTTACATTAATCCTGGCTTGTGACGTAGTTCTCTCTCAGAATGGGAGCTGTGATAAATACCAGGATGTTAGATGCTTTACTATGACTCAGGAGAAGCTTATTTACATCAGGATGCAGAGGATGAGAAAGCCAAAAGTGGGTAGAAGTCCCCTTGGGGCCCCTCCCCCATCTCCCCTGAGGATGAGTGTCAGCATCACCTCAGTCCAGAAGGAAGAGAGGGCAACGTGTCTGAACTCGGGTCTTAGGAAAGAGATTAAAGTAACATTCTCTGAAAAGACAGTAAGCCAGAGCCTCCTGGAATCATGTCACCGATGGTGAATACACAGTAAAATGGTTTTGGGCAAATTATGGATGTCAGCAACTCTACCCTCTGTCCCAATCAACCCAGAACACACCTCCTAAAGAGAATCCAAAGAAACCACCAGTTTCCTCACCTCTCCAAACCTCCCTCTACGTTTGCTTGCAGCATCTGGTCCCCTGCGATGCCCTCCCCGGCTGACTTTCCATCCCTACCCTGTGCCTCAGGGTCGGAGGCTCCTTTCAAACGTCTGTACCAAGGAACCTAAGTGTCACAGGCAGGGGTGGGTAGAAGGATAATTAGGAATGAAAATGAACTGAGCTCTGGAATGTGACATATAGAATACAGAGGTACCTTTTTCTTTGATGCTTCCGACTTCTTCGACATGTTCTTCAACTTCTTATGCAAGTGATTCAGGACCTGGAAAACACAGATTAATAAAACCTTTGGCCTCGTGCCCACACTTCCTCGTCTGTTTTGCACGGACAATTCTTGCCATTCTGACCTAGCGATCACATTGCTTATAAAATCTTATAAACCCACTCGAATGGAAAGGCGCAAAAGGTGCCAAAGTAGCAATGCGTGCCACCTCCCACCTGCCACCGTTTCTCTAAGATTCAGGAGGATCCAGGGGCAGTCTGTGGTCACAGCATCTATTTGCAGAGAAACTCTGGGCTCATGTGGCTCCAGGGTTTTGTCCACAAAGTGCCAAACTGCTCCTACGTACACGTCCTCACTGGTCTATCTTCCACCTCGGTTTCCTCAATATTGTCCATCTCAACCATCACCGGGTCCCTGCTGTCTGTCGAGAGCGGTGCCAATCCCAGATATGTGGAAAGACCAGAGACCTCCGTCCACTGCGCCATCCGACGGGGAAAGCAGGCAAGTAAGCAAAGCAAGGTGATGTAATCTGAGAGTTTTCCTATGCGGCCAATCTTGCGTCCGCTGATTCCTTCTGTGTTCCTGTCGTGGGCTCCTTACCGCAAATTCCCACCCCCCTGCTTCCCTTGAGCTCTTTATTCTAATTCTGCCCATCGCGCCGTGCATTTGGATGGCTCACATGTGGGGGACTCAGCCTCTCCGGGGATTTGTAGAGGGTTTAGCAAAGTTTCACAGTTAACCTCCCTGTCCAAGGATCCCCTGAGAGATATTGGCTTCGTTCATCAGGGGAACTGTTTTTGCCTTTTCTTGCCAGTGTCATACTCAGAAGAAATGATGTGTAACACTCAGGTTATACAGGAATTTACAACATAAGCTCGGTCTTACACAACAAATCAACCTTGCAGACTCATACTGGGGTTCATTGTTATACACCATCTGAGTGAACATCTAAGGAAAAACTAACCTGTGGATGGCTGAGGGCTTTGGGTCATCTGTAGTTTGCCAACTGAGGCTCGGAGAGAAGTAGAATCACGTTCCAGACCCTTTCTTGTTTCCCTCCAGCACCTCGGCATGGAAATAATGTGATCAACTTGGACTTACTGCAGAAGTCTGCTGCATTCAGCTAGACATGGGATTTCTAGAGTGACCAGTGATGCCCTAATTAAGAAACTACGGGATTTATCTACCAACGTCATGAGCTCTAAGGCAGTTAAGCAGACATTGCTATGGTGCGAATTTCTGACTCCAAATTCTCAGCCCTACTGAGTCACTTCTCACGACCTGCAGTGGCTTAGCGTCACCTCCCACAAGATGAGCCTTTCACTTGGTGCAGTAACATTTAGGATCACTTTCAATACATTGATGATAGATTACGTAACGGTTCTGCCAGCAGAAACTGGGGCTCCAGGGACCGAACGTAAGAGCTTTTGCAGGATCTTGTCTGGAGAGGATGGGCCTAGTGAGTTTCCTTGTTGGCAGTCTTCCCAGCAAGAGAGCACAGGGAGACACTGGTCATTAAGGGTGAGAGGCAAGAAGGGAGAACAGGGGACAGGCAACAAAACAAAACCAGAAAGGGGCACCTAGAGGGGTGGCCAAACAGAAAAGTGAAATGTCATCTGCTTCATAATGCTGCCTGAGGGTCTGTTCCCTCCTCCAACAAATTCATTGCATCCATCTCAGTGGCTTCCGGCCATCTGCGGAAGGTTGTTGAATGGCCAATGGAGAAAATACCCTAATAGTTTTCTTCAGAGTTTCCCTTCAATAGCCCGTACTGTGAGCACACACTGACACGTTAGAATGCATGTATTGATATATACATTTGATGAGGTCTTGTCATCAAAGGTAGCATGATGGGTTCTAATTGCGTTTCTTTAAAAGATGGCAATGTCATGATGGTATCACTCTGTGATTCTATATGCTTAGCAGTGTGTGTAGGGACACACATCAAACCTGAGCCACGGTCACCTTGGGCACCAGATATCTCTGGGGATGTAAGAAAGTTTGGCAGGTAGGCACGTGAAGAGTGCCTGACCCCATGTCAGATGGCAGATGTCCTGAACAAGAATTCCCTCCAAGGGAAGAGAAGGAAGGGTCCGCCCGTGCAAAAGGGAGCACCACAAGCACACGCCAGCCTGGGCATTCTGTGTGTTCCTCGGGGACCATTAGGCACAAACTGTTCTATACAAAGTCGTAAGTTTGGGGAAGTAGACAGCAATGCTAGAACGCAATTTCCTTGTCGAGTTAAAAAAAAGGGGGGGAGTGATCTCAGGTGACTCTTCAGTCAATTGTGATTTTCGTGGTGGTCACCAGTCCTGGGCCCCGGAGAAACGGCTAGCCCCGAACCTAACATTCAGGAAGAAGAATTGCAGACAGAGTTCCTTGATGACGGAGGCAAAGAGAAGCAGCTAGAAAGCGACACGTAAGCTCTTCTACAAGCCCTGGAATGAATCTGCAAATATTATCTTGAATTTAAAAGAAATTTCCAGTTATGCTTAACAGCAAACTATTTCCATGTAAAAAGTGCCCCAATGAGCATGTATTTCAAAACTATTTTGAAACTTTGCCCTATGTGTGACTTTCATAACTTCTCAGATGACAGAAATGTAGCCTAAATTTTCCTAAAAGCTTGCCCAGTCATTTTCATCAAAAAGGGGAGGTGAACCATGAAAGACTGTGGACTCTGAAAAACAGTCTGAGGGGTTTGAAGTGGTGGGGGGGTGGGAGGTCGGGGTAAGGTGGTGGGTATTAGAGAGGGCACGGATTGCATGGAGCACTGGGTGTGGTGCATAAACAATGAATACTGTTATACTGAAAATAAATTTTTAAAAAAAGAAGAAGATCCAGAAACTTTGGAGAAGTGAAAGAAGAGTACGCTTCAGCTCTGCTTCAGGTGATTATGAATCCACCACCAAATATTCTAAGAACACTTCTAGTCCTGAGCTTCATACCCCCAAGGTCCTCCCTCAGAGACTGGAAACTGCCTTAAAACCCTTCCTGAACCATCTATCAGCTTCATAACATGGGTCAGTTGCTTTGCTCCTCCCAAACCCTTTCCTTGATGCTCCCCCTGACAGGCTTGTGCAGACCGAGTGAGACAGTTGCTCAGGCTGAGCACTGCACTAGTAGAACCACATTTTTTTTTTCTTTTTCTTTTGCATTTGGAGAAGGTTAAGTGAATACACCAGCTAGTTCCACAAAGAGCTAAGCCACAGCTATCTTCCAAATGCCCCATCTTGTGCTATCTCCTCCATGTTTCTTTATATATAACCCTTTGATACTGGTCATCCTTTCAAATATCCAAAACTCTAAGCATTCAAACAGACATAACTCTACATAGATGATATGGGGCAGAGGAAAACAGAAACCAGGGAGCTTAGAGTGAACACTCTTGCTGAGAAAAATACTTTATGAATTGAATGTAAGTAAGTGTTGCCTCTGTGATCTCCTTACTCATGGCCCCAGAGTCACTGCCTTATCAGGGACAGAAAGAGAGGCAGAGAACGATGAAAATAAAACCCTGGGAAATTCAGAAGTTGGCTAGGATGTTGTCTTCATGATGATGACACTCCCAGAATATGTTGGGGGGGGGCTGAGGTTTACCCCCAGGAATTGCTATCACATGATTAAATGTATATTCTTACTCAAGCACAAACAAGTGTATCCAGAAAGTTGAAGAATGATCAGCATGATAATCTTCAAAAACCCAGTGTTATTAAATTTGCTGAGCTCTGCCATGCTATGTGAAGGGAGGCTGGGAGCAATTTTCCTGGTAAGGATGGAGAGGTAGCTGGACCAGAGGCATCACTAAGGGGACTCCTGAGGGGAGTTAGGGATTTAGTCCTGAATCACTTCATGTTGTATACACAACCCTTCTTAATAGAACTGAAACCCGTCCATCCAAGTCTCTGGAGACGAAGGTCAAGATATTGTGAAGAAATAGTCTTTTAGCACTGGGGTTTATCAAGCTTAAGCCTCCAGTAAAATACAGTTTGCTCTCTGTTGCCAGGAGAGCAGCTTTGCAGCCTGGGAAAGGGACCTGGGAGACCCCTGAGCACCGGAGGGGAGCGTCGGGGAGGGGGCACCTGGCAGAGCTCTCCTCCCTTGCTCCTGAGGCTCTGTAGCGGGTCGCGCAGATTGGATCCCGTGGTCCCGGGTGTGAGTGGCTAAAACTGGGGGACATCCCTCTGCAGAGAGCCTGTCCCTCAAGGGACAAACTCAGGATCCAGGGCTGTGGTGGCAGGAGGGCAAGGGGAGGCGGGACCTCAGGGAAGTGACCTGCAAACTTTCCAGGTGGTTTCCAAAGGCCAAGTGACTTTCTCCAGCACCGTCTCAAACACCATCCACCCCAGCGGTGGTGGCCGCTGCTGCGGAGAGGGCAAAGGGGAGTGTTCTCACCCAAGGTGCCCAGAAAACTGGAGCAGGTGAGGGCAAAGGGGCTCCTACAGGGGCGCAGCGACACAGGAGCTACCCCAGGCCCGGAGACCCATCACCCCCCCCCGCCCTTGCCCATGCCCATGCCCCTGCCCCTGCCCCTGCCCGCCACCTGTGTGCCCACCTTAGCATAGCAGAAGCAAATGAGCAGAAGCGGCAGCAGGTAACCGAAGACAAACGTGCACACCACGTAGGCCTTCTTGTGGCCCTGGTTGGGCCACTGCTCCCAGCAGAAGGTCTGGTTGCTGACTTCCCAGTGGAAGAGGCGGTGGTGGTAGGCCACGGGCAAGGCCATCGCGATGGACAGCGCCCAGATGAAGCCCAGGCCCAGCAGCGCGTTGCGGGACACCCGCAGGGAGGAGGCGCGCCGAGAGTGCACAATGGCCACATAGCGGTCCACCGACATCGCGGCCAGGGTGAAGATGCTGACCAGCATGGAGACGGTGAAGAAGTAGTGGATGAACCTGCAGATGAAGGCGCCCAGCACCCAGGTGGGCAGCGCGTACACCGTGGCCTGGAAGGGGATGCAGAAGAGCAGGTAGGCCAGGTCCGCGATGCTCAGGTTGAGGATGAACAGGTTGGTGGTGCTGCGCGGCTTGCCCGGCTTGCTGCGCGCCAGCACGGTGATCACCAGGCTGTTGCCCAGCACGCCGAACGCGAAGATCAGGCCGAACAGCACCAGCGTGACGAAGTTCTCCACGCCGACGCCGAAGAGCGGCCTGGGCTCCGGGGCGAGGGGCTCGGGCCCGCTTGCGTTCCCCTCGCTGAGGTTCCCGGCCGCGAGCTCCATGGTGCGCGGGCGCCCAGGCGCGCCGGCGACGGTGCCTGCTAAGGAAGATTCCGGAGGACGCCGGGGGTCCCGATCCTAGCACGCAGAGGGCGAGTTTCTGATCCTGAGGCTCCGGGATGGGCACGCACCCTGCGGCTGAACCTCCTGCCACCGTCTTTGCGCGGGGCCGCCCGCGAGGAGCCCAGATCCGTACCTTCCCGGGAGGGGGTGACAGTCCCGGGAGCGCGGGGTTCCCTCTGCCCCGGGCGCCGCTGCCTTCTGCGTGGCCGCCAAGACGGGGAAGAGAGACCCGCCAGGGCAGCTGCAGAGGTGGAGGGACCCCTCTGCGCCTTACCGCTCCCTGGTCCCTGCCGGCCGCTTCCCTCGTGCCGGGAGTGGCTTTCGCCTGCACCTGTTGCTGGGACCTCTCCCTTCCCGCGGCGCTCCCTGGGCACAGTCCGCGCGTTGCAGCGCTCCGCACAGCTCGAGGAGAGGGCTGCCCGCGCCTCCAAGCCGGCGGCGCCTGGTCTCCCCGCGCAGTTTTTGCAGGGATTCCAAGTGATCGCTCTCCAGGCGCTTTCCTGAGGGCTGGCCGGGGGGATTGCTCCAGAACCTCTTGTGTCGCAGCTGAGACGTAGAAAACAGCCGGCTGAAATCCGAGCCTCTGGGGGCCTCTCCTGTGCCCCCAGAAGTCCCAGCGCGCGCAGAGGCTGCAGGAGTCCTAAAGGGCTGGGTCGCCGCCCACCGCCTGGCTGGAATCAGACGCGCGCTAGCCTCTGCAGGGTGCAGACCTGCGTGGGTCCGGCGAAGGCGGCGGCTGCCGGGTGCAGCACCGCCCGGGTGGCCCAGCGGAGCGGAGCGCGCTCTAGCGCGCGCCGGGCGGGGAGGCAGTGGGGCGCGCAGCCTCCGCGTCCACCAGCGCCGCTCATCTTTCTCACTTCTGGGGAGGCTGTCCCTGAAAGCGCTCCCTGCCCCAGGAATTAAATCCCCTAGAAATCAGTGATTGGCGCTGCAGCCTGGAGTTTAGCAAAACCTCTAACCCGCCCTCACCCTCCCCACCGCTAGGGAGGAACTAAGAAAAAACATGAATGGTCTCTTTGCCTTGTCATTATCAACGTCTAAAATATTACAGGAGTCCTGTGCACACCAGCCAGCTTTCAGCCAGTTTTGCTCTGTGTTTCTTACCTGAGCGGCATAGGCAGACACACTGACAGGACACATCTGTGAGGCGGAAAGAACACGTCTACACCGCAGCCGGAGAGGGGGAGAGCCGGGAGCCAGCGTGCCCCTGGTGTGCCATCTTGCCCCTTCCCAACTGGAGAGCTGAAACGGATTGGTTTATTTGCAGTGTTGGTATAACGTGTCTGTCCCCTCCAAGATCCCCGCATGCTGCCAGCACCCTCCAAATGACGACTGAGGGTCTGTTCCGTGCCAGACACCGTCAGGTCACAGCCCTGCAGTGTGACACAAAGATTACATGGAGAACAGGCCAAGTGCAGGCACGAGGCTGAGGCTTGGAGAGTGGGGGGAGCAGGTGGCAGGGAATCCCCCTCTCCTGGGCCTCACCTGTTCCCTCTGCCTCATTTCCAGGAAGACCCAGCAAGCGCCCGTACTCAGTGTTCCTTCTAGCATCCTCATGCATCTCCCAGAGGACGCAGTTGTGTTTAAGTAACTTACGTAGCAGAGTATGTTGCTAAATCAAGAAGCCTCTTACCTTCCCTGGAAGGTGGCTCCACACCTTGCCCATCCATTGCTTTTCTCCCCAAGGGGTTGGGGGCCCTACACGGTCACGGGACCCTGTGTTGGACAGCTCCGTTACACTGGAAGTCATTTGTAATCAGATTTGGGAAAGGGATGTTTCTAATTGTTATGAACTATTTTCAACATGGAACAAATAAAGATGAAATTATATTGAATACTTATGTGCCTACCATCCAACTAGAATAATTAAAAAAAAAACCATCAATAGAGTTGGAACAGCTTTTACCTACTTTGCAAATCACAACCTTTCACCCACCCACCCCTACCTCCGGGTAACCTAAATATCTTGTCTGTTGATCATTTCTTTACATATTTACGGCATATGTATAGGTTCTTACATAATAGACTGTGAGGTTTTGGTTTCTTTTAATGTCATATGGTTGTGTGGTAACCCTGATTTTTCCCTGTAAATTGTCTGGTATCACAATAGATGCACCAACAGTCTTTGCTACTTACTGATCTGCTGTAGTTTTTTCAATCTTCTCAGGTCCTGTGATTTAGGGGGTATCTCTCAGAAACAACACATAACTGGATTGTTTTAAAATCCAACTTGGCAATCTCTGCTTTTCAACCAGTGAGTTTAGCCTGTTTACTTTTATTGTTATTACTGATCTCTGTGGACTTATTTTTTGTTTTCTGTTTCCATTTTCTGCTTCTCCCCCATGTCTTGACATCTTTGGGATTGCATTCTAAGCTGTCTTTTTTTTCCATCTCAAAACAAGGAGAAGCGATATGATCTGTTTTATTCTTTTGCTGGTCACCCTTGAGTGCCTCCCACATGCCAGGAACTATTTTACGTTCTGGAGACAGAGGAATGAACAAAGCCAAACTCCTTCTTTCATGGATTTTTATGTCTTCTTATGGAGACAGGGCATTAAAAAAGAAACGAAACCATAATATGCCGTATGGTAAATACTCTGAAGGAGAAAAAAACGGAGTACGTGAAAGAGAGCGGTCGGAGTGTGGAATCGTAGGGAATAATCAGGAGGCGTGTCTTTGAGAAGCCGACATATTGACGGGAGCCGAGAGGAAGTAAAGCAGAAAGCCTGTGTCCCCGCCAGTGCAGGACGCTGTCCCAAAATGCTCTCAACCAGGGAACTTACATACAGCAGATATTTCTTTCTCGGCTGTGGGAGCTGGAGTCCGAGCAAGCCACCTGCACATTTGGTGTCTGGTGAGGGCCGCCTTCTGGGTCATGGCCAGCACCTTCTCACTCTGCCCTCTGGGCAGAAGGGGCACGGGTGCTCTCTGGGGCCGCTTACAAGGGCCCCGATCCCATCCCTGGGGCTCCACCCTCATGAGCTAATCACCTCCCGAAGGGCCCACCAACCACTGCCATCACAGTGGGGGTTAGCGTTCAGTATATGAGGTTCGGGGGGACACCAACATTCAGTCCATAACACATTTTGAATACTGGGTTTAGAACATTCTCATGAGAAAGACCTGCCCTCAGACACGCTTGTCTCTTTGGAAGAACAAGGAGGCCTGCATTGCTGGGGTGTTAAGAGCTGGGGAGATTCTATGTTGTAAGTTCAGAAGAGATGGGCGGGGCGAGGGGAATGGGGGACACTGGACCCGGGAGGCGAGGACAGAACTCGATTCTACTTGCGTACAGTGGCAACCACGAGGGGATCTCACTGTGTGTTTTCCAAAGATCGCTTTGCTCGCTGCGACAGGCCAGAAGGAGAGCAAAGGAAAGAGGAGTAAGAGCAGCAAGAAAATCAGCCGGAATGTGGATGCCAGAGAGTCCCCAGCAGCATGGAGATGGAGGAGAGAGAGAAAATGGAAGGGAGTGAAAGAGAGAGGGGGAGAGAGGGAAGGAGTGGGAGAGAGGAGGGGAGAGAGAAAAAGAGGGGGAGGGAGGGAGGGGTCCCAGAGTTTGAGCCTGACAGCCTGCAGGGGGGCCACCGCTTACTGGATTGAGGCAAAGTGTAGACAGAGTGTGTTGGGGGGAACTCATTTAAAATCTGAGGTGTTGGGCGCCTGGGTGGCTCGGTGGGTTGGGCCGCTGCCTTCGGCTCGGGTCATGATCTCTGGGTCCTGGGATCGAGTCCCGCATCGGGTTCTCTGCTCAGCAGGGAGCCTGCTTCCTCCTCTCTCTCTGCCTGCCTCTCTGCCTACTTGTGATCTGTCTCTGTCGGATAAATAAATAAAATCTTTAAAAAAAAATAAAATAAAATCTGAGGTGTTTATTAGACATAGGATTATTGAGTTAATGGGAGAGGGGAGGGCTGGTTCATGGGTCCAGAAAAGACTAAAATATTGACAGCTAAGAGAATTTAAAATCAACCACTCTTATTACCCTCCTCCCGAGCAAGACAAGGTCCTGAACGTCCTGCCGCCCTTGCTCGTTCTGCCTTGTTCTCCCGTCCAGTGTCGGTCCATGGACGCTCCCCTCCTAGGCACGATGACCACTGTCGGGCCACACAGCAGTGTCTGTTTCTTTCACCATCCTGGGTGCATCTTGGGCCTCTTGGGAGATCATTTTCCTCCTTCTTGAGGAATATATTTCAAACTCTCCTTGAGCGAGATCCAACGGTAAGACGTGGTCATCGTTCCTCGTGCTATGTGTTACGGGCCCTGTTGCTCAAGGGCAGCTGGCCGGTAGACAGCCCTGGGGTCCCAGCCCACCGAAGGCTTCATCCATCTCCGTGTGGCTTTGTTTCTGCTCTGGAGAATTCAGCTACTTTGCCGCTCTTCTGTGGACAATGTCACTTTTTTCTCAACTTGTGATACCTTCTTATCATTAGTTTTTGGTCATTTCATAGTGATGGTTGTCACTGTTCCTTCTTCCTGGCGTTTGTTGAATTTCTGAGGCTGGAAATTCACATGTTTCATCACTCTTGGAGAATTCTTGGCCATTAGTTCATAAATGTCGGCTTTCCCCATTTGTGACATCATCTCCTCCGGGATTCCGAGACACGTGAGCCGGGCCTTCTTGCTCTCTTGCTCTGCACGTCTGCCTTGCTCCTGCGTGCTTGACGCACTCACCATCTGTGCTGACGGATTGTTTTTTCTTGGGCTCTACACCTCCCGCTGCACTATTTTCTCTCGAGTTCTGATCTTTTTTCTTTCCAAATTCACAGGACACTTTTTTTAATTTTGTTTTTGTTTTTGTTTTGGTTCTCTATATTTTATTCCCTATTTTTTTTAATTTATTTTCAGCATAACAGCATTCATTGTTTTTGCACCACACCCAGTGCTCCATGCAATCCATGTCCTCTCTAATACCACCTGGTTCCCCCAACCTCCCACCCCCCGCCTCTTCAAAACCCTCAGGTTGTTTTTCTGAGTCCATAGTCTCTCATGGTTCACCTCCCCTTCCAATTTCCCTCAACTCCCTTCACCTCTCCATCTCCCCTTGTCCCCCATGCTATTTGTTATGCTCCACAAATAAGTGAAACCATATGATAATTGACTCTCTCTGCTTGACTTATTTCACTCAGCATAATCCCTTCCAGTGCCATCCATGTTGCTACAAAAGTTGGGTATTCATCCTTTCTGATGGAGGCATAATACTCCATAGCGTATATGGACCACATCTTCCTTATCCATTCGTCCACTGAGGGGTATCTTGGGGTTCTTTTCAGTTTGGTGACCATGGCCATTGCTGCTATAAACATTGGGGTACAGATGGCCCTTCTTTTCACTACATCTGTAACTTTGAGGTAAGATAAAACCTAGCATCCATTCCTGATTAAAACGCTTCAAAGTGTTGGGATAGAGGGAACATTTCTGAACCTCATCAAATCTATCTATGAAAGACCCACAGCAAATATCATCCTCAATGGGAAAAAGCTTGCAGCCTTCCCGTTGAGATCAGGAACACGACAAGGATGCCCACTTTCACCACTCTTGTTCAACATAGTATTAGAAGTCCTAGCAACAGCAGTCAGACAACAAAGAGAAATAAAAGGTATCCAAATTGGCAATGAAGAAGTCAAACTCTCTCTCTTCGCAGATGACATGATTCTTTATATGGAATACCCAAAAGACTCCACCCCAAAACTACTAGAACTCATACAGTAACTCAGTAACGTGGCAGGATACAAAGTCAATGTACAGAAGTCAGTGGCTTTCTTATACACTAATAATGAAAATACAGAAAGGGAAATTAGATAATCGATTCCATTTACTACAGCACCAAGAACCATAAGATACCTGGGAATAAACCTAACCAAAGAGGTAAAGGATCTGTACTTGAGGAACTACAGAACACTCATGAAAGAAATTGAGGAAGACACAAAAAGATGGAAGACCATTCCATGCTCTTGGATTGGAAGAATAAACATTGTTAAAATGTCTATACTGCCTAGAGCAATCTATACTTTTAATGCCATTAAGATCTAAATTCCACCGGTATTCTTCAAAGAGCTGGAGCAAATAATCCAAAAATTTGTATGGAATCAGAAGAGACCCCGAATCGCTAAGGAAATGTTGAAAAACAAAAATAAAACTGGGGGGCATCACGTTACCTGATTTCAAGCTTTACTACAAAGCCGTAATCACCAAGAGAGCATGGTACTGGCATAAAAACAGACACATAGACCAGTGGAACAGAGTAGAGAGCCCAGATACGGACCCTCAACTCTATGGGCAAATAATCTTCAACAAAACAGGAAAAAATATACAGTGGAAAAAAGACAGTCTCTTCAATAAATGGTGCTGGGAAAACTGGACAGCTATATGTAGAAGAATGAAACTCGACCATTCTCTTACACCGTACACAAAGATAAACTCAAGACGGATAAAAGACCTCAATGTGAGACAGGAATCCATCAGAATCCTAGAGGAGAATATAGGCAGTATTCTCTTCGATATCAGCCACAGCAACTTCTTTCAAGATATGTCTCCAAAGGCAAAGGAAACAAAAGCGAAAATGAACTTTTGGGACTTCATCAAAATCAAAAGCTTCTGCACAGCAAAGGAAACAGTCAACAAAACAAAGAGGCAACCCACGGAATGGGAGAAGATATTTGCAAATGACAGTACAGACAAAGGTTGATATCCAGTATCTATAATAAACTCAAACTCTACACATACAAAATAGACAATCATATCAAAAAATGGGCAGAAGATATGAACAGACACTTCTCCAATCAAGACATACAAATGGCTATCAGACACATGAAAAAATGCTCATCATCACTAGCCCTCAGGGAGATTCAAATTAAAACCACATTGAGATACCACCTTACACCAGTTAGAATGGCCAAAATTAACAAAACAGGAAACAACATGTGTTGGAGGGGATGTGGAGAAAGAGGAACCCTCTTACACTGTTGGTGGGAATGCAAGTTGGTGCAGCCACTTTGGAGAACAGTGTGGAGATTCCTCAAGAAATTAAAAATAGAGCTTCCCCATGACCCTGCAATTGCACTTTTTAATTTTTTTCTTTTTTCTCATGTTTCTAAATTCTCTCCTGTTTATTCAAAGATTTTACTCGGGCTGAGATTATTCTGGAACTTCTCTGATCTGAGCTCCTGGCAGCCTGATCATGCTGTTCACTCTCCATGAGCTCTTCTTGTGGCCTGAGGCTTGGGCCCACCGGTTGCTGCTGTGTTTGATTTCCCTGCTCAGATCTCCACATGGCCAGGACACATCTGTGAGGGTTTCATGGCACCTGAGTTAAGAGTTGTTTCTTACCAAGGTGCTGTTTTTCGTGTCTGCCTGTCATCCCCACCATCAACTCAGAACTTTTCACGTGATCTTCTCAGCTGGATAGGTCTCGGGACATGCAAATGTGAATTCGACTCCAAAGCTTCTATGAGGGAGGCAAAGTGGCATAAATTCTCAGAGAAGCCTTTTTCTCCACCCGGATATGAAGCAGGTTCAGAGTTTTCTAGAAGCTCAGTTTTGCTCTTTGTTTTATTGCTTCTACTCATCCTGTTGGAGGATAACCACCATCTTCACTGTGTGACTGTCCATGCTTGTCTCGGCGGCAGAATTGTGTCCCACCCAGAGACGCCATGGGATGTCATGACCTTGGCTCAGCTGGCCCATCCCAGACAGGGGCCACTTCTGAAGCTGTCTCCTGGACAAAATCACATGTGGCAGAACTTCAGCTGAGCCCAGTCAACGGGTAACACAAGCAAGAAATAAACCTTTCTGGCTGTAAGCTACTGATGGCCCCAGCCTCACCAGCCCAAGCCTGATCAATGTGTGCCTCAGCAGGAGACGATGTAGGGCTGTTTCTTTCATGGAAGGTGCAGCTCTGCAAGCATCCTGGCATCTTGCAAGGGTCCCAGTTCCAATTCTTCATCTCATTTGAATCTGAGACCTTGTCTATCCTAGCAGAAATTAAATAATAACAGGAAACCTGTGGTTTCCTCTATTACTGAGATCTCACTGACACGTAACGGTATATTCATCTCGGTATACAGAACATGGTGTTCGACATGTGTAGTAGAATTGTTTGTTTTCTGCAGCAAAGCATAGCCCATCCTTAGCAGCCCCCCGAAATCCGGTTCCTGAGGGGGGCAAAGCCCTCCTAGATAGAATGACTTCAGCATCTGCCTACAATACTCAGCTCCTCTACTTTTCAAAGCCAAGAAATTTCCCATTTTATTGAAAGATTATTTATGGGCTCAAGATGCTTTAAAACAACAATAAAACCTAGTAAGGCTTTTCAGTACAGAGTTCCTGATACCGATAGAAAGACTTATCCAGAAACTGATTTTTAAAAGTAAACTTGACTGCTGCAGATATAATAAATACATCAGGGGAGAAAAAATTAGAAAAATGTCCCTGAAGAAAGGAGACATTTCATGGGAACATGAAGAAACAAATAAATGAACAAAAGTTCCCATATCTCCTGCATACTGTTACACGTCTCTCTCTGGTAAGGGAATGTCTAGAATTGTTTTTAAAGATTTTATTTATTTATTTGACAGACAGAGATCACAAGTAGGCAGAGAGAAAGAGAGAGGAGGAAGCAGGCTCCCCGCTGAGCCGAGAGCCCAATCTGGGTCTCAATCCCAGGACCCTGAGATCATGACTGACTATAGAGTATGATGCCTCCATCAGAAAGGATGAATACCCAACTTTTGTAGCAACATGGACAGGATAGGAATGTCTTGAATTTAATGTGCATTTCCATGGGTTTTCACTGTTTGTCTTACGTAAAATCAAGGGCCACCCTGAAAAATATAGGGGAGTTGGATTTCTGAGTAAGGCACAGAATCATGGCGCAGGATTTGCATAGCGGGGCGTGAAGGCAGGTGTGCGAACGTGCTCTGGGCTCTGCGGAAGGCCATGGGATTCTCCTCCCAGCAGGGGCTCCATCTGCACCCCCTGCTTGAGCCCCTCCGAACCGGGTTCTTCCCAGCCACCAGCTGACACGCCGGTGCCGCCATTTACCCCTACTCCTCTCTCCCCAGCCCCTGGCCCTGCCGCTGGGGTGGCTCCAGCCATGTTAGCTGCTCTCTTGCAACAATACCGTGTTTCTCCATAAATGTGCGCCTTTGTCCATCTATCTGAACATCATTTCTCCTTATGTTCCCCGGGGAAAATTCTCACTTATTGTTCATGCCCTGGCTGCCATGCTTCCTCATTTCTGGGGTCTTCTGGGCTTCTCTGTTAGGGCAGGTCACTCCTGCTAGAATCACAGAAAGCCTGCCTCTTGGAGCTCTCAAATCTCTCAGCACACTGCATAGTAACTTCATCTGTCAAGGGATTGAGTCCCCACACTGAAAACCCGAGTCTCCTCTGGGTGAATATTCAGGTCGGTTCCAGATGATTCCCCTCTCCCCCATGGAGTTACTCTCAGCTTCTGGAAGGCCCGAGTGTCAGCTCCACACCCTGCTTCCTCTGCTGAGAGGCAGCCATCGTCCCCCTGTGGCCACCGCAGAAGCCCCTGGAACCACGGCCACTGTTCTCCTGTGTCCTGGAGACACCATGGGTGTCTCACACCATGGGTATCCTCAGGATGACCTCAGTCTGGGACGCTGTAAGGCAGCCAGGGAAACCTGCTCTCCACTCCTTCCCCAGACCCTGGAAGGTCATGCACTGCTCTTCTTGACTTCCCCCAGCAGCCCACACTCGGCTACAAGAGTCAGGCAGAATTTCCTCTGGGGCTGGTCCCCATCCTCTCTGCTCCGGAGCCCCAGCCCAGCCACCTTGGGCTCTCATCGGACCATTTTCCACCGCACAGGTGGTGATTTTCTTAACCTTCATCCACCTAGCACACATTTGGGATCTGCCTATGCTGGTTTGGCTGTGTGGGGAGGAACATCCTGTAGACTGGAAGTACTGGGATCCCACCGCGGAGAGGCCTTGTGGTGTGAACACATGTTTATCTGCCCAGCATCACTGGCATGGGCTGGAAACACTGTCTCGACCATTCTGCAGTAATCCTGATTGATCCCTCACTGTCCTCACCCTGCTCTAGAATGAGTATCTGTCCATGCTTGGCCAATCAGTAGATTCCAGAGGCTCCACTTCCTGCAGCATTCTGGACCATAAGACCTACATAAGGTGAGAACTGCCTTTCCTGCCATGTAAAGGGAACCCTTTGAGACCACAGAAATACAGGGGAACACAAAGCCCAGGGATGGAGAGAGAGCAGCTACAGCTACTGGACCCAGCCATGCCTGAAGATTTGTCATATGAGATAATACATTCCTGGTTTTTTTTGTTTTTTTTTTTAGTAAATTTTAGTTCACTTTCTGCAACTGGAAAAAGCTGAGCACGGCTTCAAGAGTAATATATATAACAACTGTCAACTATTTAGGTATTCATGCTCCAGTTGAGAAATGATATATATATGAAATAGAAGAAAATATAAAATGCTACAAATTAAATGGATAGACACTTGAAACTAGTTATTTTAGTCTGTCCCCCAGATTAAAATTTTCCAGTATTTAAATTTTTTATTTCTTTCCTTTTATGCACATTTGAAATTATCGTTATGTTTACCCTTAAGATCTCTAAGAAGTGGGTGCTTGGGTGGCTCAGTGGGTTAAAAAAAAAATCTCTAAGAAAATAAGGTTCAAAGACTAGCATGGGGTCACATTATGTCTCATTAGAGAAGTCATCTATTTACAAGGGGTTTTCCTTCCTGCGATGTGCTTGCTCATCCCATTCATTCATTCACACACTCCCTGGAGGAAATGCTGTCCATCGTCATGCTAGTCCTTCCTCTGGAAATTAAATGTGGGACATTTGCACCAAGGAAGGATTACTCTCTGTGCTGTTTTTTCTAAAGACACTTTTCTAGCTGAATTGCCCACTCACAGAAGGGCAGATTCTCAGGGCTCCGTCCGCGCTTCATCGGAGCTGCTTTGCTGCACTCCCCTAACAGGCAGGTCACGGGCTGGGCGCTGGGAGAAACGGCCACAAGAGAGGCCGGGCCCGGAGATGGAGTTGTCGCCCTTCCGTGCGTTGTGACGAAAAGAACACTTTGGGCAGAGGACATGACGGCCCCCGATGCCCTTACTCACCTCCTAGAAACCGAGCAAGGTGGTGTCACCCTAAGTCACGCCGCTGGGAGCGTGCGGGGGCGGCTCCCGAGCTCCGACGGCTCCGGTCACGGCAGCCCCCGCTCATCACCTGCTCGACACGTGGTTTCTGGCTCATCTTCCGCCTTCACAACATTCAACCTTGTTCATTCTGCACATAGTTAACGTCTTCATTTCCTTCTTGGAAGTGGTTTGAATTCCAATATCTAAAAGATGCCATTGACGCTATCTATCCAATTTTATTCACATATTGACTCCCTTATCCCCCTAAAGTCCCTCCTAAGTTTCGCATTAAAACAATTAGGGGGAAATGCAGTCTTTCATATCAGGAGAAGCAGGACAGTCCAGCACTGGGGAGAAGCTTCCTCCCCGACCAGGATGCCCCCCGCACCCTGTGTCCCAGCCTGACAGCCGCGCACCTAACCCGGGCTGGGGCCTGGGCCGGGGCCACCCTTCTCCCTCCGCCACTGCTGGCTGGCCCACGGGAGGGCCGTGCAGTGGCCTGCGTGCCGGGGAGAGGGGGGCGCTGCGCGGGACTTTGTGCACCAGCACAGTGTCCCAGACCAGAGACAGAGGGCAAACAGCACAGGGACGAAAGGACAGCTCTGAACCAGGCACAGGCCACCCGTGCCAGCAGGGGCATGAGCCTGGGGAGAGCGTGTCCCGGTGAGCCTTGACTTCCTCACCCGAGACAAGAATGACAAGGTCACGGTTGAGTTTCCTTGAGATCGTCTGTCTGTCATTCTACGACTTAACCCACAAAAATCCTTAGTGCATGCATGAAAGGATGTAAATAGTAAAATGTTCGGACTGCACACGGAGTTCCTCTCCTTGCGAGGAGAAACAATGCTACTTAAGGAAAGTAATGTGTAATATAAGATCAACAAAATGAAATGAATAGCAAACCTGTGTTTGTGTTTTTAGAACCTTGCAGAATAACAGAGCTACAGAAACTTCATGAACATCCCCCGTTCTGCGCTCTGTCCTGCCTCAGTCTCCCCAGCACGCACGACCGCACACAAACGTTTGTGGGTGGTGAGGGGCTGGCCCAGAAAGGTTGCTCTCTCCTATGTGTGCTTGTACAGGGAGCCACCGATCATGTGGCACCCGCATCGGAATAAAGAAGCTCCACCGTCCCCCGATTTTCTTATTTCCTTTGGAGTTTGAAGCAAGCCCTGCTGTGCACCTGACCAAGATTGCCCTGGACAAGCTGCGGGCGCCTTTCTGCCTCACACTCGGCACTGGGGACTCCCTGGCGGTGGGGAGGACACTGGAGGGCCCCATGAGCTGGGGCTGCCCTGACTCCCATGGCAACCTCTGAGCAGAGGAGCCACAGGGTCACCCACCCGGCTGTCACTCAGGGGGGCTCCAACTTCTCTCATGGCACCTGCCCAAGTCCCTCTACGACATGTTCCTCAACTCATGGCCCCGTTGTTCCCTTCCAGGTTCAAAATCATCCTCTAAGGACAGGGACCTGCTGGCGCATGTGGGGCCTTTCCTTGCCCTCCCTGTGGCAGGGGCCAGCACAGGACTCCAGGTGGGGCCCACAGCACCCCAGAGGCACTGCACCAGGCAGGAGCCCCCATTGCTGGGCTGCGTCTCAACATAAGGACAACAAAGATGCCCCGTCCGGAGCCCACATCCATGCACAGAAGGACAGGAGCGCTCGGCCACCTCACCCGGCTTGCCTTCGTGTCTAGACACGTTGTGGAAACCCCTCCTCTGCCCCCAGGGTTCGCATTCTCAGTCCTTACTATACTCTCAGCAGCTCCGGGTCTGGGCTTTCTTTAAGTTCCAACCGCATTAAAAACCCAAGAGGCCGTTAGTGAGCCCGAAACGTTGACAGCTGAACGGGACTGTGATTTAAATGGAACTTGTTGAATAATACGTCTGGGTGAGTGAAGCGTAAGCTAGGGGCCTCTTACAGCACCGGATATTTATTTCACTGAAAATATGTTTTCTTGGATCTAATTAAGCCACACTTAAGGATGTATGAAAATGTCAAATTAAATACTTAGGAGATTTCGCACACACTGCAGCTTAGTAAACAGGTTATGAATTATGGAATCAGCCAAGTCTGGGGTAGATTTAGTTGGTCATACTGTGACCCTATCACTTTGAGTGAGTTCATTCGCACAAATGTTAAATGGTGGGGACTCTAAATGAGCATCTTTAGCCCTCGTATACCTTGTCTACACGATCCTACCAATCTTCAAAGCAATTTAATGAGGCCATTTGAATCTCCTCCTTCAGTCACGGAGGTCTCCCTAAGGCTTCTCTGTCTATAAGGTGGAGAGAGTAGCCCGAGAGACCACACGCCTATCCCGAAGACTGACCACGTGGCCGGCGGGAAAGCCTGTGCGGCGGCGCGTGTAGAAATTAGCAAGGACTTTTCCTGACGGTTGCTGGTACACCAGCGCGGGAAAGGAGTCGGGAGAACAAAGTCTGCGCGTGGAACAGCGCGTCAGCTGGTTTGCTTCATTCACCCAAACCCAGCACCGGTGGCCGAGCCCTGGTCATCCAACATCGGGGTGTCAGCTTGAGACCTGTGGTCTTTACATGTGTGCACACTTCTTCCCAAATCGCATCTTTCCAGAAGCCCCGCTCGTGATCCACAGAGTTTAGAAGGTGCCTTCGAGGGCAGCGCAGCTCAGCCAGTGGCGCGGCCTGCAGCGGCCGGCGTGAGCTTCAGGAGGACACGGATGTGGATGAGCCGCAGACAGGAACTCGGGGTTAATGTTGCCGGCGACCGTGCTCTCCGGGAGCTGCCAGCCCACGCGGACAGGCTGTGCCCGTCGTGAGCAAGTCCTCCTCCTCGCCTCTTCTCCAACTGCAACAACGTAGCTGCAACATCCAGCAAAGAAACATCCAAGCCGGGGATCAGTTGGGGACTGATGGTGACAAACAGCCTCCAGGTTGCCCCCTTTCCTTTGGTCCTGACCGGTAGAGAGCTGGCCACTGTGCCACCCCCATCCACCCACACACCCACAGGGCTCGGTGTATCAAGGCTTCTGAAACACCTGTCTTTGAGAGACCCAAGCCCTGTCCCATATGTCAGCAATCATTAGCATCTCCCTCCTTTTCTGTTGGGAGGTCCAGACTCTGATCTCCAGCCCCTTCCCACTCAGACCCACCTCTCCAGTGTAAGGCTGTCGGTAATTAAAAAGCAGGTCCTTTCTTACCCCAAGGAAAGTTACAAACCCCTGACACCATCCTGATACTCCCCCAGACGGGCTATGATTGACAGCCGCCCTGGCTTCCCCCCAGCTCCTGGGGTCTCTTTCCAGCCACTTTCAGAGGAGACAGAGCAGTGAGAGGCAGGGAGAAGAGGAGGGGCTCCGGGGCCCACCAAGGCCACGCGTGTCCCTCCTTCCCTTCCCCGCCCCCGAGTGCTCCCTTCCAGCGGCCGCCCAGACTCTCCCAGCCGCACGCAGTTGGCCAGCCTCACTTACCAGGTGTGACATCCCCTTGTGTGTGTGCTTTTCGGTCAGCACTGCTGACCTTGTCCCCAGCCACGTTTTGCTGCCGCCATAATAGGCCACACAAAACATCACAGCTCAGAGGCTTTCTGCAAGGTGTGCATCTTTCTCAAAAATCAGCTTGCTCTGATGGTTCTGGCCCTACGTGACCTCAATCTAAGACCTGATGGAGAACACTCCCAGCCCAGTGTCCTCCCTGCACGAGGAGAGGACAAGGTTGACCCTGAGGCACAGCGAACCCGAGCAGATGTCATGTTCAGAGGTCTGCTCGGGGCACGTTGGTGCAAGTATCACATAAAGAACCTACAGGGACAGGAGCTCTGCGCGAAGGGGTGCTCCCACCAGAGAGAGAGAGCACCTGCTGCCCCAGAAAGAGGCCCCCACAGGTCGCTCCGGTCAGAAATATGGAGGCTGGAGACAGAGGCAGCTGATGAGCGCCGCTGCTGTCGTGGATACAGTGAACGTGATACAATGAGCATATCGCGGATACAGTGAACGTGAGAAGCCCACAAGACAGGATCCGTATCCGTTATTTGACATCGTGACTTACACCAACGGCTGATTCATCCCTCCCCTGTTTGGGGCGACCATGCAGCTCCTGAGCACACAAGCTGCCCTGTTTAGGGTGGGGGAGGCGAGAGAGAAAGCTGAAAGCCACAGGCGTGCCACCGTCTTGGACACCACGGGGTGTGCCAACGACTAACGCGCTGCTCCCACGCTTGTGACGGCGACTGTGATGACTGCACGGCGCAGAGCAGTCGCCAACGAGAGCCCCGCGGAAAGGTCGCACCTTCAGGACAAGGAAAGCACCACAGCCTGGCCATGAAGGGCATGAACTCGGCAGGAGACAGAACTGCAGCGCGTCCAGGCTCACTGAGGCAGGGCGACCGACACCATTTCCCGAGGCCTCAGCGAATCAATCTGTGAAAAGGTTTGCTTTCAAAATTACGAGAGAGGCTGCGTATCAAGCACTGTCTGGAACGCAGTAGCAGCGACCGCCGTAAGAGCAGCTGCGGCAATCTTCCGGCAGGAGGCACCCACGCCCGGGACACCTGCCTGTCACAGGTGCGCAGAGGTCAAGGCCGTTGGAGGTCCCAGGAGAAGCCCTACCCGGACCACAGGAAGACAGAACTACTGCAGCGTGCAGCCGAGCCTCCCCAAAGAGGACGCACACCTGGAAACGAGCTCAGTGTCCTGACCTCAATATAAGATTCTTGCTTCCAAACCAGAACCTGTGTGTATTGTAAAAAGCCATAATTTTACCCAAGATTCCGGGATATGCAGGCACACTCCTGTTATCAAGGTGAGACAGGTTCTACTTTGCCAGGTGCGTCCTTGATGATGTTAGTTACCCAGAAAATAAGTATATATGGAGTTCCAGGCCAGCCTTTGAACTGGGCACGGGGTCTGTAGAACTGTAACTTCAGCAGGGTAATCCCTAACTCAGGATCCACCCAGGTGCCCTCCCCCCGCGGCCACCCCAGCTCCGTCCTGCTCCGTTGCCCCCAGGACAAAGTCCGGAAGGTGTTCACTGCGGACGGGGTCCGTACCGTTACTACAACTTCCAGCACGAAATGTCTGGAAAACCAAACTCCAGCTCAGCACGCCTGCTTTATGCATGATAGGAACAGTCACCACTTCTCAAAATATCTGTCCAGCCAGGCAGGCTTCCTCGCCCCTAGAACATGCATGCCATTCGGTATTGCCCAAAGTCTCAGGAGTGATTCTCCTCTTTTTGTGTGAGGTCTTGATCAATGCTAAAATACAGCCTTTCTGGGGAGAGGGGTGCAGTGAGGGCGGGAGGAGGGGGCGGAGGCCGGGAGGGGAGAAGGAGGAGAGAAATTTCTTGACAATAAGCAACGATGAGAAAGGACACGGGCCTGGGAGTGTCAGCCTCCGTACGAGGAAGAGGAGAAAGGAAGGAAAAAGGAGGTTGAGGAAACCATCATTAAAGGTAAGCACAAAGGAGGGGAGCTTAGAAGTGAGGCAGGGAGTGGTTTCGGAGCAAATAAGGAGCAAGGAACTCCACACCACGTTCACCCACAAAGGCAATGAATCAGCTGATAGAAAATGGTCAGAATCAACTTCTTCAGAACTCCGGATACAATCAAGACTTTAAAATGACTAGGGTGTGCTCCAGGACGAAAAGCCACCGAGTCTCAGTGAGACAACTATGAGGGCCATGGCCGGCTGCCTGCGCAGGTGGCTGGGGCCAGAGGAAGCCACCCAGTCCACAGTGGTTGTGCATTTCCAAGGTCTGTGGCTCCCTAAGGATCAGCTCAAGGGCTGTCCTTGTCTCATCTGCCTTGGAGTCCCCCATGGCAAAAGTGCGTTCCCAGGTAGTATTTGTCGAAACTATTTGAAGGCAAGTGTGTTAGTCATTGCCACATGTGGCAAAGGATAATAATTGAGGCAAGCAAAAGACAGCCTGAACACCCTGAAAAGGAAGATGCATGGGAGGAATAAGGACTTGGAAAATGTCCACCTGTATCAGGACATCCAAGGCCATATGTATGTCCGGTGCTGGGCACGTACTCAGGAAACAACAGAAAAGACCCCAAGCTCTAGCCCCCAGCTGACCTTGGCTCTGTGCTGCAGAAAAGCAAGACCACAGCAGAGTAACAGACAACACCCCAGCTACACATGGGAGCTTATCCCACCAGAATGATTTATAAGGAGTAGGGGAGTAGATTTCTTGTTTGTTTCTTTGCTTGCTTTCTTGTTTTTGGTGCCAAGTGTTTAAGGAAGTCACTGTCAAAACACAAGCTGTCCACTCATTAACAAAACTCAGACTTCAGCGGCCAAATGCATAAAGAATGCACAGAATTTATGGAGCTCCTTTAGAAGCTACTAAGCAAACAAGCAACTTCAGAAAATGCACAACAAGCAGCAACAACAAACCCTGGGGGGGGGATCATTTCCACACTCACTTCATTATAACATTCACATTGTCCAGTCTTCAACAAAAAGTCACAAGGCATGCAAAGAAACAAAATGTGTGGTCCATTCACAGGAAAGGAAACAATTAGTGGAAACCTCCACTGAGGCAGTCAAGACGTTGGACTCACCAGAAAATGCCTTTAAATCAACTTCTTAATTTTGCCAAGAGTAAGAGGAAACCAAGAGGGAAAGGTCTTCCCAAGTAGAGATATCAGTAAACACAGAGAAGGTATAAAAAGGAACTACACAGAAATTAAGAACCTGAAAATACAATAACTGGAATGAAAAATGCACTAATGGTATACAAAGATATACAGATTTAAAAGAAAAAAATGAAACTGAATTTATTCACAGATGACATGATTGTCTATGTAGAAAATCCCCTATACACCCAAGGAACCCACAGGAAATCTCCAGAGATAATAAGTATGTTTAGCCAGATCACAGAATGCAAAGCAATTACACAATAGCCCATCATTTTCCTTTGTATCAGCGGTGAACAATGAATATTTTAAACTAAAAAAAAAATTCCATTTGCAATTCACTTGAAAACTAAGGAATATAAGTACAAATACAGCAAAATATGTGCAGGATCTGTAACTGGAAATTATAAAAACATGAATGAAAAAGTCAAAGAAAATTTAAACCAGTGGAAAGATACCGCATGTTCGTGAGTAGGAAGATTCAACATTGTCAAGATGTCTGCTCTTACAAACTGAGCTACAGAGTCACTGCAATGCTGCCCAAAACCCCAGCAAGCTTTTCTGTAGTTATCAAGCAAACAGGTCTGGAAGGCGGAGGTCATAGAACAGACACCACTGTTCGTGTGGGAAGGGAGGACCTACAATGCCAAGTTCTTGACTTACTCTGAAACTACAGGAACAAGACAGCATGGTGTGGTTACAAGAATAGACACATGTATAAGTAGAATAGAATAGAGAGCCCAGAAATAGACCCGTACAAATATACACAGCCTGGGCGCCTGGGTGGCTCAGTGGGTTAAGCCACTGCCTTCGGCTCGGGTCATGATCTCAGGGTCCTGGGATCGAGTCCCGTATCGGGCTCTCTGTTCAGCGGGGAGCCTGCTTCCTCCTCTCTCTCTCTCTGCCTGCCTCTCTGACTACTTGTGATCTCTGTCTGTCAAATAAATAAATAAAATCTTTTAAAAATATATATATATATACACAGCCTGTCTTTGACAAGATGCCAAGGCAATTTCAAGAAAATGTGACACAAACATGGCTCTTTGCATGAATGTTAACTCAAAATGGACGAATCTTAACTCAAAATGGACAACGGGTAGAGACAAAACTAGGAAACTTCTACAAGACAGAAGAAAATCTGCATGAGTTCGGTTCAGTCAAAGGGGTGATACAAGAAAGAAGACACTTCCACTTGGTAAATCAGGGTTTATTAAAATTGAAAACTTTTGCTCTACAAACATACTGTTACATGAATGAGAAACAAGAGAGGACTCCGGGGAAAAACCAATAAACTTGGGTGTGGTGATGCCTTTTTAGATACAGCACCAAAGACATGATCCGTGAAAGAAATAACCGGTAAGCTGGAATTTATTAAAATTAAAAACTCTTCAGTGAAAGATAGTATCGAGACAATGAGAAGACAAGCCACAGACTGGGAGAAAAATATTTGCAAAAGATCCATCTGATGAAGAACTATCTATCTAAAATACACAAAGAAATTTTAGGAGTCAATAATAAGAAAGAAACAACCCAATTGAAAAATGGGCCAAAGACATGAATGGATCTCCCCACACACACCAGAGAGGAAGTACAGGTGGGCACTATGCATATGAAAGACGCCCCCATCAAAGCTCACTAAGGACCAGAAATTAAAACAACGTTCCAAAACGTGGAACGTGGACACCACCACATGCTGGCGAGGACATGGAGCCGGCGAGAATGCGGGACAGTGCGATCGCTGGGGACGCAGCTGTGGACGGTTTCTCATAAAGCTAAACACAGACCTGACTGCAATCCAGCAACCGGGCTCCCCGGTATCTACCAACAGGTGCAGAAACTTACAGTAAATAGATACTTTCTCATCTAAAAGAATGAAGGAAATTTTCCAAAGTTCTTTCTCAAGAAAGACCCATTGTTTCATTTTGCAAGACACAATAAAGTGAAAACTAAAGGTAGTAGTTTCCTCTTCTACCAAAAAAATAAAAAAGGAAAAAAAAGTCAAAATCATCCAAACAAAAAGTCATAGAAAATGTCATCAAACCAAAACTTCAGCATTGGCCCTGTAAGAGTGGGGCTCTGCCTGTGGGCAACACGTGCGTGGAAGCTCCAAGAGCCACTGAGTGCAGATCCTCACATCCATCCTCCAGTCCTAGGAGGTTCACAATGCTCTCAATGAGTTCCAATCTAATCTAAACTCTCTCAAAGCTAGGGTAACTGAGACAGAAGATAGAATTAGTGATCTGGAAGACAAACAGAGAGAAAGGATCAGGAGGAAGCCTGGAACAAACAGCTTAGAAACCACGAAAACAGAATCAGGGAAATAAATGATGCCATGAAGCGTTCCAACGTCAGAATTATTGGAATCCCTGAAGGGGAGGAGAAAGAAAGAGGTTTAGAAGATATAGTGGAACAAGTCCTTCCTGAAAATTTTCCCAATCTCGTGAATGGAACCAGCGTTCATGTACTACAGGCTGAACGGTCTCCACCCAAGATTATACACTCCAAAAAAACATCACGACACCTGATAGTCAAATTGATGAATTATAATTATAGGTATAATCTCTTGAAAGCCGCCAGGGCAAAGAGGCTCCTTACTTACAGAGGGAAGCCCATCAGAATACCGTCAGACCTGTCCACAGAGACCTGGCAAGCCAGAAGAGGCTGGCAAGATATATTCAGGGCACTAAATGAGAAGAACATGCAGCCAAGAATACTTTATCCAGCAAGACTGACATTCAAAATGGATGGAGAGATAAAGAGTTTCCACGACCGGCAAGGCTTAAAAGACTATGCAACCACCAAGCCGATACTGCAGGAAATATTAAGGGGGGGTTCTATAAAAGAGGAAAAATCCCAAGAATAGCATTGAACAGAAATATAGAGACAGTCTACAGAAAGAAAGACTTCAAAGGTAACTCGATGTCAATAAAAACATATCTATCAATAATCACTCTCAATGTGAATGGCCTAAATGCACCCATAAAACGGCACAGGGTTGCAGATTGGATAAAACGACAGGACCCATCCATATGCTGTCTACAAGAGACCCATTTTGAACCTAAAGATACACGCAGACTGAAAGTGAAGGGGTGGAGAAGCATCTTTCATGCCAATGGGACTCAAAAGAAGGCTGGGGTAGCGATTCTCATATCAGATAAATTAGACTTCAAACTAAAGACTGTAGTCAGAGATACAGAAGGACACTACATAATCCTTAAAGGGACTATCCACCAAGATGATCTAACAATTGTAAATATCTATGCTCCCAATATGGGAGCAGCCAATTACTTAAGAAAACTGTTAATCAAGATAAAGAGTCATCCTCCACTCCTGGCTCAGGACATAGGACAGAAACATTGAGCGCACATCTGACCTGAGCATAACTGACTCCCACATCTCCCGTCCACCTCTCTTCTAAGTGCGTGTGCTCTCATCTGTCAGAGAAGTCAGCAAGCACCCTCCCAAGCTAACCTGATTCCTGTGGGCCTATATGCCCTGCGTCCCAGAAGCTGATGCATCTCAGGTACGTTAACGGGTCTCAGAGCTCCCAACCCCTACTTAGCTCCTCTTCCTCGACCCACAAAGAGGCCAAGACCAAGTCATCCTGAAAGAAACTTTCCTTTAATTCTGTCTCCCTTCAAGCTGCCATCCACCCTCCACTTCTCTCCCTTCTCTGACTTCCCACAGTAATGTGGACTGCACAACCTTGTTTGTCACACATTAGAACTATGCCCTCTCCCTGCAAGGAAGTGAGTGCCTGGTCCCTGACAACACCAAGGAGAACAGACTCAGAACGTTGTACAAACAGTAAGCCAATCTGTAATTGATAGAGCTGTTCAAATATTAGGCAGCCCTAGTTAACACTCTTTGGGACAGGTCAGGCCACGCTGTTTGTGTAGGGTGACAAGGAATGATGATTAATGCCAAAGCCTGGAAGAATACTGAGTTTAGGGAATAAGAACCAGAGCAACCAAAAAAGTGACGTGAGAAGGAAGAGTCATAGATGTAGAAGGAGAATGGTCGGGGCACAGAGAGAGAGAGGGAGGGGGAGGGAGAGAGAGAAAGGTGCCATGCAGACACGGTGAGAAGAGAACTTCCACAAGCGGACCATGGCCAATGGTGTGAAAGTTATCCACAAGCCAGGAAGATTGAAGATTGAAAGTCAGGTTACTGAAGCCAGCAACTAAACAGCTGTTGATTACATAAAGGTCGGGTCCAGTGGGTTTTCTTTGAATAATTACAAATAGAGCATCCACAAATTTATGCATTCTGATTTTATCTATTAAGTCCTAAAAGAATTTACATGCTCTATTTTCCTCTTAGCTACAGCTTTTAACCCACTGAGTGGGCATATGATGACGTATTAGTCATCCTCCCTTCATTAAATATTTGGATTCCTAATAATGATGAAATATTGGAACAAGGTCACAGTGAACAATTGTGCTTACAGAAATCGTTTCTTGTGATGGCTTACTTCCTTAGGAGAGACACCTGGAAGTGTGGTGATCTTATAGGCAGTGCTTAGACCACTAGCAATTATGTTATCAAAAATTAAACTCGTTCTATTAATGTTTGCTAATTTAATATCCCTACTCTTTTATTCATTAAGGTGGTTTAACACTTTCATCACAAAATGTGAGGTGTCTCGTGTTTCATGACCTACTATCCTAACCAGCTTGTTACAATGAAGTTCAACTGAATGACTCATCATATATGTGGTTTAACTAATAACCCCTTTCCACAATGCATCCCATAAACTGGCCAGTAAAGATACAATATCCTTGGGAATTATTCAGAGATGAGCGTCTTCCTATATTTTGAAAGAAATGGTATATGGATTCATTCTCTGGCCCAGGTATACTCCATGACCTTGCTCTCCATGAGATCATGTAAAAGAACACTTGTTGGGAAGATGTAAAACTTGAAAGCAAAAAAAGATTTCTGCAAAGTGAAAACTAGATGAGCCTTTGTTTTTTGTGTGTGCTTTTTCTTTATATCCTATTGCTTATTTTTTTTAAATTTTATTCTATTTCTTTTCAGTATTCCAGCATTCATTGTTTTATAAGATATGTTTTTACTCCCAATTCTTAATTTTCATTTTAAATTTCTAGGTGCTGCTAATATTTCATCTAAATTTTTTTCAGTAGCAGGATGGACTGTTATTTGTAACCCATAAAAACATGCTGCTGAAGGAAAAAATAAATAAAACAGGAAAGCCTAAGTAGAAAACAAACATGGCCCCTCTCCTTTCACTCTGACAACCCCTATAGACACTTGGTAAGAAATGGAGACAACCCTGGGCTAGAAAACTCAAGAAGGAATGAAGGACATACAGTGGACAGCACCTAAGATTGGCAAATCTGTGGAGATGGGTCCGCCAGGGCTGACTAACCAGCGTCTGGTGGGACAGAAGCTGAGTCCGGGATGCCAGGACATTCTGGGAGCAGACACTATCATGACTACACAACACTGCCAGAAATTGTGCGCTTATCATGGTCAGAAGGGTAAATTTGATGTGTACTTAACCAAAATAATATAAGCTCAAAATATTGGCAACACATAAAGAGAACCAAATAAAGGATATAAAAGCTTCCTTCCCCTTAGCCCATGTCTGTCTTCCCAAAACAATACCTGAAATGGTTCGGCAAGTGTCCTCTGAGTAAAATAGTATATGCATATAGACCCTTACATATAAATATATAGTGTAAATGTATTTTATTTGCGTGAATAGGAAGATGGCACATACAAAAATCTGGATTTTGCTTCTCTTTCATGGAATATTTCTTAAAAATATTTCCCCATCAACCAATGATGATCTACCTCCATCTTTGGATCACCTGGGTCCTTGCTTATTGTACAACTTCTTTATCATCATTCATTTAACTAGACCCCTCTCATCTGTGTCTGGTCATGTTCAGATTGCTTATTTCTGATCCATATATCAACTGGACCTGGGACAAATGATCGATACTTTGAGAACTTTTAAATAATCATGGTGCAAGACAGAGGCATCACTTCCATTTTCCCAGTGTCGACACTCTGTTGCTGCTATTTAAGATGGTGAAGATGTTCTCTTAGTAAGTGGTTACTTTGTTTCTCACACAGCCTTGCCCTGAGAGGCAATTAGATCATGTTCAAGACTCCCTGGGTCTTGGTCAAGAAATACTTCCTGGGTGCTACTATGTGTCTGTCTGTGTCCTAATTATTATAAGCTCAGTATTCAAAGTAATAATGCCCATGCCCAGAAGGAGTTCGTACTCTAAGGGGAGAAGACAGGCAATCATACAGACAGTGATCATGGATGTCGCTGAGTGGGTTGCAAGGATCCTGTCTCAGGTAGGAGCCAGGAAAGTCTGCCTAAGAGGGTGACAGGTAAGCTGAGCCTGCGTACAGAGAAAAGAACAGTCAGACAAAGGTCTGGAAAGAACATGTGAAGCAGAAGACAGCAAGAGCCGTGGCCCCGACCCACAGCCAGCAGATCCAAGACACGGAGTATCTACCCTGGAAGGGAACCCAAGTACAGAACACGTGAAGGGAGGGGACACTGAGGAGGCAAGCCCAGGGGTTCCCATGGGGCTCAGAAACCCGGGAAGCATCAGCACTCTGGCTACAGAGGGATCCTCGGTCAACATCTAAGTAGGAGAGTAACAGGAACTGTTGATAAATACAGACATAAAATCTTCACACATTTTAATTTTTTAATTAAAGTATTAAAAATGCATACATAAGTGTTATCCAGAGGGTAGTAAAAGTTGTTAGCACTTAAGTAAGCTTTAATAAACACATATTGCACGCTCATATAATATCCTAAAATTTTAAATTGTATCATGCTGACAATTACCACACAGGGCCAAATTTGAGAACCACAAAAGGAGGGGCTATTTTAATGAAGATTAGCCTTTTTATTTGTATTGAATAGTGGTGGGGGTACATCAAGTTCAGCATAATTCCTCCCTCCACGCCTCAGGCCCTGTCCATGGTACTGAAGCCTGTCTCCGGGGTGTTCCCAAGTCGATAACCTCTTCTGTAAGCAGTCTTGTGTGCCGGTCCCGCATCAGCGGCTTCAGAATCTCATCCCACAGTGCACACCCACCTCACACCAACACCTCTGGGCAGATTACACAGTTTTCCTTCCATATCATGACCAGTGTGTCCCTGATGGGCCATGTAGCACTTAGTTCCCTCAGGAGGCCGGTTGGGATGCACAGGCCTCGCAGTTTCACTGCTGTTGGAAATCCAGGCCAGACAACATTTATAATCAAGCATAAAATAACACATTCAGAAAGGAAGAGCTCCTTCTTAACTACGTAACTGAAAGTGGGTGGTTGAATAGAAAACTTCAAACCTGTGACATGGTAATGGAAGTGTGGGATTTCAGTGATCCAGGTTCACATCCTTGCCACTCTGTAGCTTTGTGACTTTAGGACACCTGCCTTCTTTTGCATCTTAATGTCCTCATCTGAACCATTGCCAATGACGAGTGGATGCTGAGGATGACGCCAGCAACAGGAGCTTGCCTGACCTGAAGGGTGGCTGTAGAATGGAATGAGCTAAAAAATACACAAAAGCATTTGGAATACTGCCTGATCTATAGTAGGTGCTGAGTAAATGTGGGTTCTGGTTGTGGTATGAACAGTAACTGCATTACAGAGTATGATTGTAATTATACCCAACTTAGGGTTGGTGAGTGCACAGCGGGGGGGGGGTGCAGAGAAGAGGTACGTAAACCCAAACCAAAATTTGTCTTGTGTCTTAATAAATATTTAATAAGTTAGACATCAAAAGAAGTTGATGCTTCTTCTATATTTTTAATAACATAAAGGAAATGTTAATATTGCTAAAATACCTTAAATTCTTAAGATATCAAAATTTTAAAAAGTCAGTATGTTTTTGAACATATGAAAGGAAGGGAAATTTTAATTGGGTATCTAGAGAACTATTAATGAAGTATAAATGTGTGTGAAGGATATAGAAAACTTTGTTTTTAATTGGATAGATGGTATTCCAATTTTTAACCAAAATGTTTTCATTGTGTGCCTCTCACTTTGAGTTGGTTAGGTACTAATTATCTCAGCAAAGCAATGTGCCCAGACTTCTCTGTACAGTATCTGAGTAAAAGAGTAAAAATAATTAGGACTGAATTAAGACAGGAAATTATTCAGTTCTAGGCTGTCTTTGAACCAATCAAAAATGAAATTCTCTGCATTTTTAATCTTGTTATTTTTATTAATGAATGCATTTATACATGTTCTTAACTTTAAATATTGCCTTGGTGTCAAGATATGCTTAAACTTAAAAAAAAATCTTCTGGATAAGCCTTATTAAGATTTTATGATACATCACTTAAAACTGTTCAGAATTTTGAAAACACAATTTCATTCTTTAATATCTGTATCTATGGTGGTGAGTATGAATGTGCTAATGGAATGAAAACCACATAATCAAGACCTGCAACGTTCAAGTCCATTCTTTATGTCTGACTTTAACAGCCCAAACTTCCAACATTTACTCAGACTGCCCTATTCTGGTGTAGGTGTTCAGAAACACACACTCTGAGGCTTGCACAATGATCACGAACAATGGTAAGAGCAGTTTTCCTAAATAATACTCCAAATTCCCAGCACCTGGGTAAGAACAGCTTTAAATGTATGAGAAATACATTCAATGGCCATTTTGTAAATTTATTACTATCAAAAACCTCATATGAATTTTTAACATATTTAACATAAGAAAACTTTGCTGTTGTACAACGTTCCTCACGATCCCATTCCCTAAGGAAAGGACACAGGCAGAACATCAATGGCACCTCCATCCCCTTTCCACTTTATAGGCAACTTCCTATGAGAGATGAATTTCATTTCGACAAAGTAGAGGTTCCATTTTGAATGCACGGTGAGAATTTGGCGCTAAAGCACCTGCATGATGAAGTCTCAGAGCCTCCCCATCTCGCCGCAGTCAGGTTCTCAGCTCAGAAGGCGGAGCAGGTGGCAGGTGAGGAGGGCCACTGTCCAGCGTCCCACTCTGACACCCTGTCCCCGACATTCCACATGTTCTCAGGTCCTGGACAAATCTTCCCAGTTCCAGAACACCGTCATCTCTAAAATGTCCTCAACCTTCTGTCTCGAGAGCCTTGCCACTTTCAGTTTGATTTTGTTGGAATCCTGAGAATGGAAACATTTAAGTCTCAAAACATTTTAACAGCTTTATTAAGTCCTAGGGGACACACAGGAATTGTAATATTTTCAAAGATGATAATTTGGTCAGTTTTGACATTTAGTTTGAGATACCAAGATTTGAGACTTTTAGAAATCCTACTGGATCAAAATAACTATAACTGTGATTGTGCTATAAAACCACAGAGCCGACGATTTTATAAACTGTTCATGCATTACCTATTTCTGTTGTTCTATGGGTGAGAGAGAGTGTTTGGTGGACATAGCACAGATCCAGGGTGCCATTGACTGGTCTGGGTTTGGATCCCTGCTCCCCCAGGACGCCACAAAGAAGACTTAACTTGAACAACTGCCACACTTCAGGGCTCACGATGTCTAAAAGTCAGTCACTGATGTTGGAAAATGTTCAAAATCCCCCAAGGGAGCACCCTGCACAGTGATCTCTGCGGTGTGAACCAGGTCAGCCCTCGTAAGCCCACATAGACATGCTCGCCTCAGACTGCCCTCTTCCCCTGCCCCACCAGCCAAGCCACTGCTCCCTCGCCCGGAGGCCGAGGCAGCCCCAAACCAGTCTCGCTGTGCCGGGCTTATTCCCTCGGGGCTGTTCTCCTTCTGACAGCAGAGTGCCCTCTGTCGGTCATAGCTCAGAGGCTGCCCACCCCCCTCAGAGCACAGGGAACAGAGCGATGCCTCCCTCCACGCCATCCTTAGACCCCAGCACAAGCTCGGCCCTGCCAACCACTTGGCCTTTGCTCTGGCCACCCCAACCCGCTTTCTGTTGTTCGAACAACCCCATATTTCCTGCCTTGTCCTGCCTTTGCATTCAGGGTCCCTCTTCTGGATTTGCCCAGAGGGTCGCCTGGCTAAGCCGTCCTTGTCACCAGGTGTCCACTCACCTGCCCTCAACGCTCTCCTTTACTCCGGATCCCTGTGCCTGTCTTGTGTGCAGCAGCACGCACCCAGGCAGATTAGTGTCTGAGACATAGCGGGGCTCCCGGACCTTAGCAAGCATGTGCCAAAGAGGCAACGGGGGGCCTTTACTCCTGACATGGAGGCAGCCCCAGAGAGAGCGTTTTCCAACCGCACGTCCCAGAGTGTCTGGAGCACCGGTGCTGTTCCAGGCGCACCGAGGAGCCTAATAATCCAGAAGGTAACAGACGTCACTCCACTTCCGTGCACAGTAGGGTTGATGGCAGGAAGATGTGGAGAAAGGGAAGCAAGAAAAGGCACAGGCGGTCCAGCTGGAGAGTCGTTGCCGGCGCCGAGCGAGGCGGAGCGACTGGTGGAAGCTGAGCTCAGAGCTGAAGCGTGGCCCGGAGGGACCCTGGCTCTCGCTGTGGCGTGACCGGACGCGGCTTCTCAAGCACAGCTCTGGCTGAGGTTGTGTGAGCAACTGAGGTATGAGGTGGGGAAGCAAGAAACCGTCACAGCGGTCCAGTAGCAGGGGTTGACGAGGGCGGCCAGGAGATCCCGTGGGATCTCCTGATGGTTGAGGAGACTTGGGGTGTCCGTGAAGCATGAGAGCCACAGAAGCCGAGAAGAGCCAGGGAAGGATGGCTTGGAGCCGCAGGCCAGCACTCTGCCCCAGAACTGTGTTGGCTGAGCTGTTCACAGACACGCATGTGCAGGACCTTGAGTTCAAGTCCGTTCACTGTCACCGTCCAGGCATGGGGCTCAGATCGTGTCTCTCCTAGTCTCCATGTCACAGGGTGTCACTGCGGGTAAGGACCAATACACTCCAAGACACTCCAAAGCAGAGGTCATTTCACTGTACACAAACGTTAATCTGTTCATCGTCTATTTGAACATACAGCCCAGAGTAATGCTTCTTCTCTGTTTCATTGAGTTTCCTTATATTTTTATAAATTTTAAATTATATCAAGCAAAGCAATTTTTAAATGATTATAACACCAATAGTGATGAATCTAACATCAATCCAGTATTGAATTGGACCAATTAAAATATGGATGCTCTTCATAAAGTGGCCAAATCACTGGAAGTAACTAATTGCTCCCCAAAGACTCTAAGCAGGCTAAGAGATACAGCCATGGGAAAAGAGGGATGATCTCCTTCAAAGGTGACACATAGGGTTGACCTTCTGGGACCTATGGCTTTACTGGCTGCACCCAGTAACAAACCTTATGTCTCCAAACACCGATTGAGAAGATATTGCCAAGACGTTCACATTATTCAATGTTGGGCAACTTCACTCTGTGGTCTGAGTCTTACTCCTCTGAGTATATGATAATATGTCACTAGAAAAAATTAATTTTCAGTAGATTTTTAATGAAAGCCAATAAATTACATCTTGACTCCACTGCTAACATGGTTAGCACTGTATTTTCCTAGTGGAGAGCACTGTATTTGGACTCAGGATCATTCCCTCAAGTTCAACAGCAGTGGTTTATTCATAAATCAAAAATTAAACTCTGTAGCCAAAGCCAAACCCCAAGGATTATAAGGGATCGTCTAAAAGATTTATTGGTTTATTTATTTTAGAGAGAGAGAGAGAGCATGTGGAGAGGGGCAGGGAGAGAATGTTAAGCAGGCTCCCTGCTGAGTGTGGAGCCCACGTGGGGTTCGATCTCATGACCCTGAGATCATGACCTGACCCGAAACAAAGAGTCAGATGCCCCATTGACTGACCCACCCAGGTGCCCTGGGATGACAAGGGATCCGTGACATGTCAGGATCTCGCCCCTCGGTTTGCCTGCCTGTGCCCCTAAGTTTGGCTCCTTCATTTATCCTCCATGGATTCCGACAAGGCAGGTCGACGGCAGCAACAACTTCATGTCAGACCAAGCTCTGGTCTAGTAACTCAGAAGAATAAATCACACGATGAATCTTGACATTCCAGACTCTGTGCTTTGAGTGCAGAGCTGATATTTTCAAAAGTATTAAGGAATAGAAACCTCATTTTCAGGCTTAATTAAGTGGCTTGCGAGTTGTTACAGAATGTGAAAAGTTTAACAACACCAAAAATGAAGATGGCAGTCAAATTAATTTCCAGGATCTTGAGAGAAATGAAAATAAACAAAGGTAAAACTAATGGTTACTGAAACGCCCTCGAAAATCTTGAAGTGCCTGAAAACTTAAGTGGACTTGTCTTTATGAACCCCACACGTGACTCCTGGCAGAAAGAAGCAGATTTGGGACCAGCTCCCTTAATCCCGGAGCCCTACTGTACCCCAAATGCCCTCCACTGGCCACCGTCTCCAGCCCTCAGACGCCAGCCCTGTACGTTAGACACAGAAGCTCCCAGACTGTAAACATCTGGAGAAGAACTAAGGGACGAGTGGGGGAGAAAGCAGTGGCGTGCGGCGAGTGACGGGGGCCAGTGGGGACCCTGGAAGGGAGGGCAGCAGGTCAGCAGGAGGCTCCGAAAGGACCTGTAGACAAGCAGCACAGGGTTTTTCATCATCAAACTCTTCACACTCAGAATGTGAAAGACACAGAAATTAGGGTTTGAAAATGGTGTGTTTCAGTACATGACAGAGGGAAAAACAAGAATACATTCAAAACCGGATTGGCAGCCATGGGGACAGACCTCGAAGGAGATGTTCCCACACACCATGACGGGGAACCGGAGCCCATCCTGTTCTCATGAGCTGGCTGAGCACAGCCCAACCTGCTTGAGTCTGAGCATAAAAACAGAACGTGTAGCGTGACGGGGATACGGGCTCTCCTCGATGACATGAGCATGAAGCAAGCTGGAAGAGACAATCGAGTGTAAACGGGCCATCAAAGATCGTCGGACATGGGGGGGGGACACCTGGAAGAAAGAGATTATTAAACACTGGCACAGGGAAAAACGGAGATAACTCAAAGCGTAGAAAAAATATCACCTCAAGTAATATTCTAAGAGATTCACAGGATACGACCGTCACGAGTGAACGAGTGTCCTACTAGCTGGAACAATCAGAGGGGAAAAGCTTTTCAATGTCAAAACACACTCACAAGTTTTGCTTACTCCTAATTTAAATTCAATTAACAGAGTGTGTTACTAGTTTCAGCGGTGGAATTTAGTGATTCATCAGTTGCACATAACGCCCAGTGCTCAGTCCATCATGTGCCCCCCCTTGATGCCCATCCCCCAGCTACCCCGTCCCCCTCCCCACCTCCCCGCCAGCAACCCTCAGTTTGTCCCCTGGACTTTTAACTTTTAAAATGTAGAGCAGGAGAGAGAGGTATTCCAGAATGAAACAAAGAACAAAAGAATAAGAAGGAAGACAGGGAAAATAGTGCAAAGACAGACTCTGTGAGCCAGGGTCAGACCAACGGCAGACCTCTCAACACAAAAGGGACATGAAGGACCCACAGAGAATGAACGGAAAGTCTGTCCAGCAAGTCTGGAGAAGATCTCATATGTTCGGGTAGAAAAATGTTTAGGTAGAAAAGATCCCCTCAGACAAGTAAAAGGGGCTTTTAAAGATGCATCTTTGGAAACACTGCAGAGAAATTGGACAGGAGCAGAGAAGATGGCTCTTCCGAAGCAAAGCAGGGCCACCGTGTAGGCCTGAGAACCAGCCGGCGTTGACCATCATCAACGACACCCTGGTCTGGTTTGAACCCGTCTGACACCCAGCAAAATTATCAACCCCAGGCAAGTCTAGAATAAAGTCACTTACAAATAGGCAATAATTAAGAAATGGTGCCTTCTTTTATAAAACTACTTGAAATTGTCCTAAACGGAATTCAGGAATAAGGGATACAATGTTTAAGCTCCTGATCCATTTCAGAATATACAGGATAGCCATCAGAGGCCCATGTTTCTCTGGTCCATGAGAAAGGAAAAGGCAACTAAAACCTCACTGGGAAAAATTAAAACTCTACCATGGTACAATTTCAAGCAACTGACGGCGGGGGGTAGGAGTGTGGGGGGAGGGGGATTCTGAAGAGAAAGGATTTGTGTGATGTCAACACCCTGAATATGGTTTTCTGAGACCCGCAGCTAGCCTAACCTTGGCCTGCACAGCCAGCACGTCACCCCCAGATGGCGCGGACGGCCGAGATTCCCTGCAGGGAGAAAAAGGGAATCTGTATTCCAATCCCTTCCACCAGGGGCCCAGCTTGGTCCTGCCCTGTTGGAGGGACTTTGAGAAAGTTACTGAAACTCTTTCTGTTTGTGTTGTGTAACATGCAACATAAAATATTGTTACAAATATATAGTTTTAGTATATTTTAAGGACAGTGACTTTCTTGTGAGTAAATTGCTTCCACGTGATTTTTCAATTTCTTATTAACTAAAGCATTTTATTTTCTCTCTCCCTCTTATCATTTTCTATAGTTTCTAGACTTTTGCTCTTTTACAAAACCGGCTTATATAGGACTAAAATAATATATGATATGTATTTACTGATACTGAAATATTAACTTTGAAAGGATGTTGAGTAGAAATTCATATGCCAGTCCATGTTAATTTAATTAATTAGATAAATGGGCATAAGCCAAAAATACTGAGGAGAAAACAGAATCCTCTGGGTCCATATGCCACTCGGGCATAAATGGGGTCTGTCAAGATGCCAAGGAATGCTTCTCCTTTTTTTTAATTCTTTCAGAATAAAGGGAAAAATAAAACTTCCTAAAATGTTTCTACTGAACAAAACTAATAATGGCATGTGAACCACCACCACCACAACAAAAATCATTAAAGGAATCCAATTGCCGCTGAAGGGGTATGCCATTGACAGAATGTGGAGAGAAAATAAACAAGTAGCTAAAAAATACTGGAAAGGACAACAAAACTGTTAGTTTTTTTTGCATCTGGAATGATTGTCTAAACATCTGGAGGAAACAACAAATATTTTTTTAAACACAGAGTTCAGTAAAGTAGTTCAATATAGGATCAGCATAGAAAATCAATACTTTTCCCGTGAACTAATGAATGAAGAAGACAGGTTTCTTTGCATATGCAAACCATGAAGGCACACTGTGTAAATGGACTACAGACAACAATGAGGGACCAATATTTTAAGTATTCTGTAGCAATCCTCCCCAAAGTAATCCGTAACTCAATGCACCTTCCATCAAAATTTCATTGCCCTTGGAGGAGGGAGAGTGGCAGGGAGCTTGATGAAATGGTTCTGAACTTCATCCGGAAAAGGAAGTTGTAAAAAGGTCACAGCATTTTCTGAAATAGATGAGTCATTGTAGGGACGGCAAAGTTTGAAGGTGATTTGCTCCCTTTCAGCCATCATACCTGCAGAAATAAATACATTTCAGTGAACTCAGATGAGAGGTGCTCGCTGCTGTATTTGCCGATAATAAGAAAATTAGAGATCACCTAACTGCCTATCTAAATTGTGCTGGATTAGTCAATTCTGATTCATCTGTTCTATGGTCTTCCATCCACCCACTGAAATAATACCTTCTGTGGGGCGTTGTGAGCAATACTGAGACCCACGTCTCCGCCGATAGGGAAGAACAGCAAGAGACACTTAGAGGCAAAAAAAAAAAAGCTAAAAAAAAATAACCCAATACATACAGCCTGATCACATTTCTTGAAAACATTTTATGTGTGAGCATAAATATTTCTCTAGGTCTAGAATTATGTTTGTCTGTGAATTGCAAAATGCAGAGGAATCCACCAAACCCCCAAGGAACGAAAAGAGGAAGGCAACCTTCCCCTGTGTACTAGACACATTTTGTGTTGTTTGATTTTATTAGCTGAGTGAATGTTTTGTAGGTTTTTAATGATAAAAGAGGAATTTCCAAGTATTTGGTGGTTTTTAAAATGTTCCTTTACATAGATAGATTTGCTTTCTGTTCCCTGGAGTGTTTGTGACATAGTAACTTTTGTCTCTTGACAATGTTTGTGACTTAGTAACTTTCGTCTCTTAACAAAGTGTTTGTGACATAGTAACTTTTGTCTCCCTGACAGTGTTTGTGACATAGTAACTTTTGCCTCTTGACAGGGTTTGTGTCATAGTAACTTTTGCCTCTTGACAGTGTTTGTGACTTAGTAACTTTTGTCTCTTAACAAAGTGTTTGTGACATAGTAACTTTTGTCTCCCTGACAGTGTTTGTGACATAGTAACTTTTGTCTCTCTGTGTTTGTGACTTAGTAAATTTTATCTCTCTGACAAACAACTCTATTGAAGCAGAAGGAAAACTTCCAGACTCTTTCTATGAAGCCAGCATTACCCTGATCCCCAAACCAGGCAAGGACCCCCTACCAAAAAGGAGAATTTCAGACCAATATCACTGATGAATATGGATGCTAAGATTCTCAACAAGATCCTAGCCAACAGAATCCAACAGCACATTAAAAAGATTATCCACCATGATCAGGCGGGATTCATCCCTGGGCTACAAGAATGGTTCAACATTCGCAAATCAATCAATGTGATACAACAAATTAATATGAGAAGAGAGAAGAACCACATGGTCCTCTCAATTGATGCAGAAAAAGCATTTGACAAAATCCAGCATCCGTTCCTGATTAAAACGCTTCAAAGTATAGGGATAGAGGGGACATTCCTGAACCTCATCAAATGTATCTATGAAAGACCCACAGCAAATATCATCCTCAGTGGGAAAAAGCTTGCAGCCTTCCCATTGAGATCAGGAACAAGACAAGGATGCCCACTTTCACCACTCTTGTTCAACATAGTATTAGAAGTCCTAGCAACAGCAATCAGACAACAGAGAGAAATAAAAGGTATCCAAATTGGTAATGAAGAAGTCAAACTCTCTCTCTTCGCAGATGACATGATTCTTTATATGGAAAACCCAAAAGACTCCACCCCCAAACTACTAGAACTCATACAGCAATTCAGCAACGTGGCAGGATACAAAGTCAATGACAAACAACTCTAAATTTGCAGATTAGATGCCCGGCGTCTGTAGCTCTCCCAAGAAAGCCAGCAGGCAGTGATGCTGACATCTCAAGGGACCCCCGTTCTACCCACAAGCATGCAGGGAGACCACGGGGGACTGTAGAGCGTGGTTCTAGATCGCCCCCTTGAGTTCTTTGTAGAGAAATCTCTGGAAACGCAAAGAAGTCCCTCCACTGCTGGTGAGAATGTTCCTAAAAACCTAAAGCCGCCTGTTAGGACTGAAAGAACTTGATCTGCCAAAAATACTTACATGAACAATCAGGAAAGGTCATTCAAACAATATTAAGATTACCTAAGCGAGAAGTTTATTTTTTGGAAGAAACAGTACTTCTTTGACTGACTTGCTAATGGTAGAAATCAGGCCACAGGCGACGGTCCACCTGCCAAGACCTCACTTTCCACTCGTGCTACCGGGACCGCAAGGACCATTCCCACGGATTTGTTTTATGCCATAGAGGGAGCAAGCCCCACAGAGCACTGAGCCCCTCCTGAGTTATAAATGCTAGCATGAATCAGCAACAAAGTCATTTTACTCACTCCAAGGACTCATGTCCTCCTTGGTCTTTAACTTTGAAGATTCCTCGTTTTATTCTTGGAAATTGAAGAAAAGGTAAGGAAAAAATTGAAAAAATTTGAATTAAAAAAATTGACTTGAAAAAAAAACTGAAACAAACTGAAACTGAAAAAATACGGAATAAATAACCTGAATAATAACTGATCATTATAAGAAAATATTTTCTATTGAATATGACAAGTGCTTTGACAATGGGTGATGTATTCACGCCATCGGCTTAGCCGCTGCAAAGATTCGGAGTTGCGTGCTCTCTACTAAACTTGAGCCCAGACCCTCTGACATGGTCGTTCCTAACAGGACCATTCACAACCCCACAACCTCATGCTTGCTTCGACACACCAGCATCCTGCTGTGTGGGCAGGACTCACCCTTCTGCTCAGAGACCTAGTATGTTGTTGCCTCGACAAGGCAGGTAACAGCTTGATAAACTTCCCGTGTATTTGTCCTCTGAAAATCCATTGATTGCCGGCCTTTACCACGGACGCTCGTCCCTTGAAATGCTCTGGATCCTGCCCTTTCCTTGTGGCCCTTTCTTTGTGGGGGTGATGCAGCATCTGTTACCCTGCTTAGGAGCTGCTTCGTGCCATTGGGAGGAGGTCTTCCCGATAGACTCTCCACTCCTATTCAACTCGGTTCCAGCCAGGGCAAGTAGGCAAGAAAAGGAATTAAATTTCTTCATATTGAAAAGGATCCAGATGGACATTTCTCCACAGAAGAGAGGCAAGTGGCTGCTGACACAGTCTCTCCACACCATTTGTCAGCAGAGACAGTAAGTCGCACTTCAGTGAGACACACGTCACACCAAGAGGATGACCACAATCAAAGGACGGACAGTACTGAGTGCTGGCGAGGATGTGGAAAGGTTGGAGTCTTCACACGTTGCTAGTGGGAACGTAAGGTGGTGAGGCTGTTTTGGGAAACACTCAAGCAGTTTCCCAAAAGGTGAAACATAGAGTTTCCATCTGACCCAATCCTTCCACTCCAAAGTGTATCGTATTTAAAATAAGAAACCTACATCCACACAAAACTTGTACACAAATGTTTATTATTACAGTATTGTTCCTAACAGCCAGAAAGTAGAAAAACCAAACGCCCATCAACAGAAAAGAATAAGCAAAGTGTGGTCTGTCCATAGAATGCGGTTCAGCTGCAAAACAGTGAAGGGCTCGAATGTGCTGTGATGTTGATGGTTCCTGCGCACATTACGCCAAGTGAAAGAAGCCAGACACCCAAAAGCCACACATTGTATCATCCCATTTTATGTGACATGTCTAGAATATTAAAATCATAAAGATAGGAAGTGAATTCGTGACTGCCTGGGGCTTGGGGCAGCAGGACCGACTGTCGATGAGTGTAAGGTTATTCCGAGAAGCACGAAAATATTATCAAGTTAGATTGTGGCCCTGGTCGCACAACTCTGAATACAAGACGCAGCTTGGGACACACTATACTTTGAATTGATAAATCTGTGCTTTGTGAAATGCGTCTCAATAACGCTGTTATTTAAAAAAATATTCAGGAACCCACTGCATCAGTGAAGTCGGCGACCCAACACACTGAGCATCCCAGGACGTCTTCGTCCTGTTGCCAGACCCAGCAGCAAGCTAAGATGCACCTGTTCCGGGGTCCTGCAGCTGAGCCCGCCACAGCGGACAGGGGGCAGCCGGGAGCAGGGTGGGGACGGACCTGGAAGGGCAGATGGAAACTTCAGCCCAACAGCGCATGGGAGGGTTTGAGATCAATTCAGTGCATTTGTGATCAATAATTGTTACATGACCAGCTGGAATTGATCACACTGGAGCACAATGGAGTCGTAATTAGCTGTAGGGTCTCTATGACGTCACCAAACACTCGCTAGTTGTGGTGCTGTACACGTGTGTGCTTGTGTTGCAATACAACACACAACCCTTGCTGTGGGTCATGGTCCAACAGCTTTTAGAATCACATTGTTTGAAGAGACTGACTTATTCATAGGCACAGCTACATCAGCTCACCTCACTCTCTAAGCAGTAAAAAAAGATCTAATTGATCAGCGACTATCTGCAGAGGACTATGACTAAGACTACGGTTCATAAATCATGCTTTGTTAACTCCAGCCACAGTCTGGGATAAAATACAGAATACAAGTCCTTTTTAAAGTTTGCAAGTGTCTTCTACATGACTGTTCTACTGCAAGTTCGTAGCAGACCAAATACTCCGGGGTCGTGCTTTCATTTCTCTAACTCAGCTCCCACAAGCTCTTCTGGCCTATCACACGAGAGACGGACTGGTGTAGACACTATCACACGAGAGACGGACTGGTGTAGACACTATCACACGAGAGATGGACTGGTGTAGACAACACCTCCCCACTTCCTCCAGGGAATCGTTCTCCAGCCAGATAAAGCTGAGGCAGGGGGCTCAGGTGAACACAAGTGGAGGGCTGCCTTGAATGCATTTTTAATAAATCATGGCCTTTCTGCAATTCTTGTCCTTATTAAGAACCCAAGACTCTACTCTGTGTCAATCAAATTTAACTAACATAGAATCTCTGTGTCCCGTGGCTCACAGTCTGCATTAAATCATCGCAGACCTTTGGTGGAGAAGTCCTCTGAAAATAATCCTCAGCAAGTGGATGGTAAAATTTACCGAAGGATGTGAAACTGCAAAACACAGGCAGTGCTTCTCAAACCTGAGAACGCCCCGGCAGGTCTGTAGACACACAGCTGGCCAGCCCGTCCCCCTGGACTCCTGATTCAGCAGTGGGGAGGGGAGCCCGAATTGTACATTGCTGGCCTGCTTCTAGGCCAGTCCCACCGGCACTGCTGACCAGGGACCACTCTGTTCTGTGGGCTATTAACCTCGTTTCTTTTCTGGGAGAGTTTCTCTCTCTTGTCACCCCTTTCTACTCTGTCTGGACACAGCTTACACAATCCAGTCGGTTTGTGAAACCCAACTTCCACGTGGGGCACCTGGAGGGCTCACTCCATTGTCCACCTTCAGCTCGAGGTCATGATCTCAGGGTCCTGGGATCGAGTCCCGCATCAGGCTCTGTGCTCAGCCGGAGTCTGTTTCTCCATCTGCTGCTCTCCCCACCCACCCTTTGCTTTACTCTTCATCTCTCTCTGACAAATAAATAAATAATTGTTTTTAAAATCCAATTACCATAAAATATTAAGAAGGAGCACTGACCTATGAGTTATTAATTCTAAGTTCTAAGTATATAAAGAATGACTCCATAACTCGAAGTTTGCCCCAAGTGTCATGTGTTTAAAACAAAATTCCCGTTGTTGCGCTGGGATAGGTCAAAACGTATGACATAATTAATGTTGAGTTTTAGGTACCTCCTGCTCGGTATCTCCCACACCGAACACGCGGGCCCCAACGTGAGCTCCCCTGGCAGCACAGTGCCGTTTGTCCCCAAGGTTAGCATTTCTCCAACAGATCCAGGCGTGGCCACCCTTCTACCAAGCTGCCACACGCCCCAAATCAGAGATCCAGAACGTCCGCAAACACGGCGGCTTCCAGGACCTATCCCTCAACAAGAATTCGATTTTCTCTCTCTTGAGGCAAGCATAGCATAACCCGAAAATAGTTCCGCCTCCCACAAATTAAGATTTTCTTTCCTCACATATTGCCCTCATCTAAACGTTGTCTTAAATTCATACATTGTGCCGTTGGCCCAGCTGATTACTACTCGCAAGGTGACGCGCAATTTCCAGCGAGAACTAGCTCTCCGCCTCTGGCCATCCTGGGGAGACAGGACCCTGCATTTGCCCTCTGGCCCCAGTAAGAGCTTCCCATTTGATTGCACCAAGTGCACAGATGGAAATTTCCTCTCAGATTTTGTTATGTGGTAAATTTTCACAATCGATGCATATGGTTTGGCTTGGGGGAAAATAAGATGTGAAATTCATTTTCAAAGAAGTTCCATTTCCTCACTTCCAAATATGCCTCTAACCTTTTCTCTCGCTGCCAATCCTATCCCCTTGCCTATGTAATTGCTTCCCTGAGGTAAGAGTTATTTTCCTAAAAGTAAAATTATATAATTAAAATATAACGCGCCCTTTTGCATTTAAGCCTCTTGCCCTCAGGATGAGGTTCAAAGCCCCTTCAGAGGGTCACGAGTCGAGACGATCTTGGTCGTGACCATCAGGCTGTGTCCCCAGCATCCCCTGCCCCGCAGGCAGACAACACCCTCCCGTTGTCTCTCCACCTACTTGCTGAGGCTCAGGACATGTGTGGGCTGTCGCCAGGCTTGTCACAGCGGGTCTTCACAGCCGAGCCGTGAGCAGGACTCTCCGTGCCCTCTGAGGCTGCTGCAGGCTAAGTGCTCGCATCCAGCTGTGCCCGGCTGCTAGAGCGGAGGAAAGAGCTTCCCTCGGGCCTCCCGGGGTCCCTGGCAGGTCCCTTTTCAGCTGACAAAGACAGATTAACAGGAGAGAAGGAGGCACAGTTTGTTACCGTAAGTTGAATGGGACCCGGGAACTTTCATAAGGAGGTGAGGGCCCGAAGAGACGGTGAGCCTGAGTGTTGCTCGGCTAGGTGTGCGGAGGAGTGGGGGCGTGAGGGAACAGACAGGTGGAGAGCAGGAGGGGGATGCTCCAGGCCGGCGGAACAGCAAGGCCTGCCTGTCAGGATTCTTCTCGTCTCGGGACCCTCTGGCTCTGAAGGGAGGGAGGGTCCTGCCCTCCGTGTCTAGGGAGGGCGCCCCACACAGGAGGGTTCTGCCAGCTGCTTCAGGGAAGGGGGGAGTGACCTGTTTCTGCCACTGCTCAGCCTCCTTCCGCTTGAAATACTCGATGCACCAGTGAGCCCTTTCTGGGGTAGTGCGTCCTGAACCCCATGACCATCTCTACGTCTTCTATCAAAGCAATTGTCACAAAGCATTTCCCGTGTGTGTTGGAATGCTCCTCTGTATCTGGAAGGAATCATGTCTAAAGTATTCACCACCGTGTCTCCAGGGCCAAACAGAATGGTACTTGGGAAGTGCATGCTGGAATGAATGAAGGAAGGAAGGAAGGAAGGAAATCCAGGCACAGGGAGAATCTCTCTGCCAACAATATCCCACAGACACCCTGCTGGGCCTGTTATAAGTGACGAGGGAAAGGCCATTTTTGAATAACCATATGGAACTCTAATGAATAACTTTCTAAAAGCTGGTTGCTTATTCCCCCTTTCTGGTCTTATTTTCTGGAGTAAACTCCTCAACATCAGAGAAGGGGGGAGATAAAGCTTTCATGCTTTGAGCTGAATTTTGCACATTTTCTGAAATTTCTAAAGTCGTACAATCCCTACGAGAAGGAACTGAGTATATTTACCTACTCACGTGGTTTTCCTGGAGAAGTTACCATCAGTTTCTGAGCTGTAGCAAGTCAGCTGGAAACCCTTCTCTGTTCCGTGACCAGTCTTCCTAACCTCTCCTCTCCTGGCTCTCCCAACACGAACCATCTTTGTAAGACACACAGGAGGCAAGACTGAACTCTCTCACCCAGAGGAACAGAATGTGGGCCCTGGACAGTCACTCCGGTGCCAGGCTGCCCTCACCCCGGAGCGCGCGCTCTGTGGCTGCACAGCTCTGCTGCTCCAGGAGCTCTGCTAATGGCTCTTCTGACTTGTACAAATGTAAATAGAGTCAAGTCAATAACCAGTGGCTTGAGGAAAGGAAATAACAGGTTTCCTGGGGCCCTCCCAACATCACGTATTATGCAAAGCCAGTGGCTGGAGAAAGATGACAGGGTTTGTATAGACGATAAGAAACCAAGAAATAGATCCCATCCCCTTTTTTATAGTTGTTTCCATTTTTTAAATATGGGGTTTGTTGGGAATAATTACATATAGCAAAATTCACCCTTGTTAAGTGCACAGGTCTATGAGCTTTGAGAAAGAAATGTGTTTGTGAAACTGTCCCCGCCATTAAGGTTTCCACGACCCCTAAGTGTCCCCTTCGATCCCGGTAGGGTCCATCACTCCCCCCACCCGCAGCTCTTGGCAAGCACTATCTGCTCGCTCTGGAAGGTCTCGTCTTTCCCCAGTGTCTCATAGATGGACCCACACTACACAGACTCGAGTCTAGCTTCCTTCACTCGTCACCACAGTCCTGGGAACCATCCGTACTGGTGCCTGTTCGGATGTTCATGTGTTTTCACTGCCGAGGAGCACCCCATGGAGTAAATGGCCTGTCGGTTCTTTACCCACAGGTTGACGGACAGTCGGGAGACTCCAGTTTGGGTCTATCATGAATAAAGCTGCCGTAGACAATAGATAAGTCTTTGTGCAATCATGTTTCCATGTATCTTTGTACCTAGCAGTTGTGTTGTCCATTGGGTGGCAAGCACGTGTCTGTAAGAAACCACCACGTGCCCTTGGCGGTGGCCGTCCCCCTCGGCACCCCAGCAGCTGCTCCGGGTCCTCGCCAGCACTTAGGATGATCAGTTTATGTTTTTTTTAAATGTTTAAGGCATCCTAGCTGATATGCACACTGTCCTATTCTGCGCAGTGGTTTGGGCACTATTGTTCTTTTGATGTCTTTATTTCTTTCTGAAAACATCACTAAAGAATTCCTACAATTTGTATCCCTAAGGAAAAAAAAATATTTCGTCTTCTGTAACCCCTTTAAAAACACTACATTTGACTGGGAGTTAGGTAACGCTTAGACTTTTAGAATTTACTTCTTTCCCTCTCTTACAGCAAATTGCTAGCGTGGGCTTCAAGCCGGCGAACTGAAAATAGTACGGAAGAAGAACAGAAACAGCACCCAGGGCCTGGCTGACCCTCCCCTCCACTTCGCTGAACTCGGAAATCTTACTCCGATCCTCCTGCAAATACATCTGAGATGACCTGAATTTTGAACATCTCTGCCAAGAGACGTTAATTTAACTTGCAAAACTGTCATAACTTGTGCTTTAGTAGGGGAAAAAGGAAGGTAAGTGCCTAAGGTTATAAGGTTGTGGAAGAAAAGGATGAGATGGAACAGTGGCCGAGGCCAGGCAGTGGGGACCCGGGCCTGAAGGACGGCGGAGTGTGGAACAGCCACCCGCCCAGACATCAGAGAACAGCGTAAAGAGTCTGCATTCTGGAATTGGATGAACCAGCTCTGCCTGTGTATTTTTTCAACACACGCTGAACCTCACCAAGCTTTGGTTTCCTCCTCTGTAAACTGGCAGTAAGAACAGCATCGAAGCCACAGCTGTGAGAAGTCAGTAGAAAACCTGTCGGACGCTCAGCACATGGGGACCACGGAGGGGCGGGGGATGGGAGATGCAGGAGATGGTGACACGAAAGGTCAGTTGCAAGATGTGGGCAACAGTGGAGACTCGTGGGTGAACAGGTAAACCCTAGAGGAGAATCTGAGAGTTTTAACCTGCCTGGTATCCCCACAGATTCACTTCGTGAAAAGAAAGCAGATCATGTTACTAGAAAAGAACATATTTTAGCCTGTAAAAGAAGCCCAATGCAAAAATTCAAAAGTAAACTTGGACAGATCGCTGTGCACTGCTTCCACTATGAGAAAAGTGAATAAGGACAGAAAAGAATCATATTCCCTTTCTGAAAATACCTCACTTTGTTTAAGGATGAGTAAAGAAAAAAAATACTCATCTGCTCATTTAGAGACTAATTTACATCATGTCATACGTGTCCACACCAACTCTCCAGAAAACTCAACAAGATCCATTTTGTTAACTGAGCTGGATAACCAGCTTCACTTACAATAATTTTATCTTACAGATATTTGGACACATCTACACAGTTAGAAAGGTATATGTATGATCATTCCAGCCATGAGACTGTAAACAATGTGTTATCAGTGAGAAATGGATCGAGTTAAAATTACATGCATTCGGTAATGTTCACGTCATGCTCAACAGCAACAGAAAAGAATGAAAAAGCTTTTCATTTCCTGATATATTAACATCATACATATATATTTTTAAGTGAAAGTGACACAGGAGTAGACATATAGATCAAAAGACTAGAATTGAAAGCTTAGAAATAAACCCTTACAGCTAGGGTTCATTGGATTGCGACCGGGGACCCAAGACAATTCAATAAGGGAAGAATGGTCTTTTCAATGAGCAGTGCTATGACAACTACAAAAGAAGGAAGCTGGTCCCTTACCTCACACCATATCTAAAGACTAACTCAAAATGGCACAAAGACCTAACAGTAAGAGCTAAAACTGTACAGCTCTCAGAAGGAAACATGGGCATAAGTCTGGATCGCCTTATAATAGCCAACGGTTTCTTAGATGGGACACCAAAAGGTCAAGCAACCAAAGGGGGAAAAAAACAGGTAAATCAGATGTCTTCAAAATTAAAAACATTGGTGCTTTAAAAGACAACACCAAGGAAGCTGAAATACCACTATTAGACAACTGTTCTCCCAGGAGAATGGGGGAAAATGTTGGCCAGTCATGTATCTGGTGAAGATTTGTGTCCAGAATATATAAAGAACTCTTACAACTTAACAGTGAAAAGAGAGTTCATCAAGTAGTGGGCAAAAGATCTAAATAGATACTTTCCTAAAGAAAATACAGAAATAGCCAATTAACTCAAAAAGTTACGAGGTCAATGTTCACAGAAGCCAGCAATTCTACTTCTAGATATATACCCAAAGAATTGAACACTCTTATGCACAAAAACACTTGTACATGAATATGCATGCCAGCCTTCTTCAAAATATACCCCCTACACACACACACACACACAGAGTGTCAACTAACTAATAGATAAACAAAACAGAATATTATTTGGCCATAAAAGAACGAAGTACCGATTTTTCTCACGACATGGATAGACCTGGAAAGCATTATGCGGAGACCAGGAGCAAAAGACCACGTACACATGATTCCGTTTATATCAAGTGTTCAGAGTAGGCAAACCCATCAAGACAGAAAGCAGACTGATGGCTGCCAGGGCCAGGGTGAGGGGCGCAGCGTTTCTTTCTGGTCTGTTGAGAATGTTCTGGAATGAGACAGTGGTGATGGTTGCACAGTTCTGTGAAGAAACCACGGAACTGTAATTTTCAAGTGCATAAATTTTGTGACATGTTAGTTATACCTCGGTAAAGCTCTCACTTTTTTAATGATTGCATAGGAAATAGTAATTTAAAACTATTTTTAAATAGATTTTAAATATGTTAAAATATTAATAATGAAGGAATGTAATCAGATATTATGGTACCAAGAATGTAAGTGAGACCAATATCCACCCTTCACATGCCAGAGTTTACAGATAGTGTCTTTTGCTACAAGTAAACACACAGATGTGTAAATGTGTTCTCTAGAGTAACAGAGCACCTTCCCATAGAAATGGAAAGAAAAACCGTTCTAAGCACGTTCATGGGGAGAATTTTTGTCTTATGCCTTTTTATACTATTTCATTTGTTAATGAATGAATACTGTATTTAACCAAAGATTTTTAATTATAGTAGAGTTATCATAACAACTTGCAAAGTTTTCCAAAAAATATGTTAAGAAACCCAGTTGCAGCAGAGAACATATAATAAGTCATCTTAGCTTTGTTTTAATTTTTTAAAGGAGGCAGCAGAAATTATTGCACAAATTCTTCTGTGTATGAGTGGGAGGTGTCCAGGAGTACGCAGAGTGACCGGCAGGGATTAGCTGGGAACGGCGTGCACGGGCCAGTGAGTCTTGCCGAGACAGGAAACTTCCGCCTCCACCTTTACGCTTCCAGAATGTTCTCCCCCAGTGACCATGTGTACTTTATGATAACTTACTATTTAAATAGGCAATGGAAATGACTCTTTTTTTTTTTTAGTGTTTTTAAAACTTAGGCTGGTTTTCTGTTGCCTTAATGATACTAATCTTCCAATTAGTTCGAAAATAAGGGCAGATAATTAAATCTTTGGGAGGTCAGTTAGACGAGGAGGGAAAGGACGGCAGCAGGGTTGTTCTCTTAAGACAAAAAAAAAAAAAAAGAACAACCTCCTTGCCTCTGACCTCAATTAAACTTGAGACTTTGGCAGCTTTTCTCATGGCTCCTCCCTCCCCCACAGAAAAATGTACAAAGAACTTGAATAAAACAAACACTGAAGGACAGGGAACATACCATCCAACTACAGCAAAATACCCAGCCAGAGGATTAACGAGCCAGAAGCACAGGAAAACACAGTCCCAGACGGGAAAAAAACACAGACAAGCACAAAAGCTGTAAAATGAAGTAGAAGGAAGAATCAACTTTTGCCAGAATCCTATACAGATTTGAAAGGCTTAAAAGAAAGATTTTTTTTGTTTGTTTCTTACTTGATTTCTAATATGTGGAAGATGTAACATATGCAGTTAGGGTTCAATTTTTTTTTTATTTTTTATTTAAATTCAACTAGCTAACCTTAGGGTTCAATCTTTTAAAGATTTATTTATTTATTTATTTATCTGATAGGCAGAGATCTCAAGTAGACAGAGAGAGAGAGGAGGAAGCAGGCTCCCTGCTGAGCAGAGAGCCCGATGTGGGGCTCGATCCCAGGACCCTGAGATCATGACCTGAGCCGAAGGCAGAGGCTTTAACCCACTGAGCCACCCAGGCGCCCCGGGTTCAATCATGAATTTCTTTTAAAAAATGAAAGAACTAAAAAAAAATTAAAAATAAAAAATAAAAAACGAAAGAACTTAGATATTTATAACGGCCATAACTAAATAGTTCAGACTGATTAACTGTGTCCTTTTGTCACCACTTGAGGGCACCAAAGTTAACCCACAGGGGCCTTTCCGGGCCAGGGAACGGGGACACTGACAGCATGAAGATGGGGAGCGCGGCCTTAGGGATCAAGACACAGCGCAGCAGAAATTCCCAAGAGCAGGAAAGTTATTTCAGACCCTCCAAAATGATTGCATAGATGGACCTTTGCTTTCTAAAAGATCAAGCAATAATTCTTTGGCATTCTCGGGAAGGAAGGAAGAACAGATTGCTGTATTCAGAAAAAATTTTAATTTGTCTAGCTGCAGTAACTGGATTTTTATTCACAAGCAGTATGTAGACAATCACAATGGAATGCACTTAAATTAGGTTAAAATGATATTCTTGAAATGCGATTTGCAAAATTAGTTTGTAATACACAATATTCCCCTGGCCTGATGTTAAGTGCATTTTGGATGATATGTTTTGGAACAATTTTCCATTCGAGGTTTTTAACCCTTCTCCTCCCCTTAGAGCCTGCATTCGGGCATGTTGTGCAGGACATTTCTTTCTTCTCCTTAGTTTTCATATGGAGCCGCCGCAGAGAACAGAACCAAAAAGGCGCAGCCCCGGCAAGCCGAGTGTGATCCCCAACTGCAGCCTGCTCTCCAGGTGGTCCAGATGTGACGAAGGGTCCTCAACGCCAGGACGCACCTTTCCTTAGAGCCGTGGTCTTAGGCTCCCAGAGAAGCAACGAAGTGGGGATCGTGTCTCTGTGTGTGCTGATAGACACACAGAGTCATACCTTATTGTAAGGTATGACCCACACCGTCTACTGTGAAGGCCGAGATCTGCCGTCTGCCGCCTGCAGGCTGGACTCCAGGAAAGAACCAGTGGCCACGTGAAGTCCTGGAGGCCGGAGGCCGGGGGCAGGAGAAGGTCCACGTCCCAGCCCAATGGTCAGGCAGACGGCATTCAGCCTTCTGCCTTTTGACCTGCCGCACGGTAGATAGGGTGTGAGCCGCCCACTTCGGGGGAGGGCTCTCGGCTGTACCCTGAGCACGATCTCACATGTTAACTCCTTCCAGAAACACCCTCACACACACACCCAGAAGTAACGTGTGACCAGATGTCTGGGCCCCTGTGGCCAAGACAAGCTGACAAGTAAAATTAATCATCACAACAGTTTCCACACCTTAGATCGTGTGATAAAATACAAGCATGGGAAACGTACAACTTTGATCAAAATCACCCAAATGAGTACCTCTAGCTGTTATTTGAGGATTGAATCTGATGCAGTTTTTAAGGGTGATTATTTTGTTTAAAGATTTTAGTTATTGAGAGAAAGCGAGGGAGCATGAGCTGGGTGAGGAGACGGGGGAGAAGCAGGAGCCCCGCTGCATCTCTGTGTTTTCTTTTAAGATTTTATTTATCTATTTCACACAGAGCGAGAAGGAGAGAGCACAAGCAAGGAACGTGGCAGGCAGAGGGAGAGGGAGAAGCAGGCTCCCCATGGAGCAGGAAGCCTCATGCAGGGCTCGACCTTAGGACCCCAGGATGATTATCTGAGCTGAAGGCAGATGCTTAACGACTGAGCCCTTAACGAAGGCGCCCTTAAGTGTGATTAGTAATGTCCTCCACTGTGAGTCACACCTACCTCAAAAGGACACCAACCTCCAGTGGATCCGGTCAGGGGCAGACGGCAGCCTGAGCCCCAGGCACTATTCAGAGCCCGTTCTGTTCTGTCTACACTGGCATCCAGAGTGACGCGGGCCGACCCCAAGGACCACAGGCTGCTGCATCACCCAGAGATGAAGGGGAGGGGCTGCTGGATGGTCTGCGGTTACCCTCTGCTTGTTTGTCTGTGTAACAATCGAGGAAAACAGCGCATACACTGAATAGTTATCGAGACAGGCTTGTTGAATACGTGTACGTGATCTACGTGCACAGGACGTATTAGGCAGAATTCTCTGTTTCTGTGTATGCTTGATAGCTCCTGATACTGACCGTGTGGGGAAACCAGGTACTCGGTAGCTTCTTCCCCCAAATACTTGGTGAGCATCTACTCTGGGCAGGCCCCTGGGACCCGACGTCGCGTCGACCCTCCGAGGGCGCGCTCCACGGAGGCACGATTTTCTGGTTCATTGGAGGCTCATCAGAATCCAGACCAATGTCACCTAACACAGTGTTGTGCAATGATAGAAACGGTCTGTCATTCTCCACAACCCACATGGACAGCAAACATCTGAAATGTGCTTAGAGCAAGTGAGAACTGAATCGTTCGTTTTATTCTATTTTTCTTGAATTGAAATAACTGACAGTGGCTGGGGGTGCCCCTCCTGAACGGGGTGCCCTGAGCCAGCTAACGTTCAGTGTTTGTTGCTAGAACAAAGGAGGTGGTTCCCTGCTCTTCTGGACCTGCTCTTACAACATGGAGAGACTTGAGTGTCAGTCAAATGAGGATGAAACAAGTCTGCAGTTTCGAATTATAATCTGGCTTTGAAAAGTGCACAGTGATAAGAAGGAGTATGCCAGGGCACTGTCTCCGAGGGGGGCCTTGAGTCAAAAATCAGAGCCGAGGGGACCATGCGGAGGCACAGAGAGAAGGAAGGAGGGAGGAAGGGCGGCTGCCGCAGAGGACAGGAGGGAGCGGGGACTACGGAGGGCTGCGACCAGATCAGCCGGGCCTTGCGGCACTGTTGGGGTTTTCCCGTACCCTGGCGGCGACAAGACCCAGTTGGATGCCGGGCAGAGGAGGGACCTACGAGTGGGGCGTCCTGTTAAGCTCATCCGTCTATAGCACAGAACATCTCTGAACACTATATCATAAATGAATGATGTTCTATACATGGCTAACTGAACATAATTTTTTTTAAAAAGAAAATAAATTAGAAGGGGAAAAACGGTGGTCGGAGGACAGAGGGGAAGGGGAGCACAGATGCACTGCAGGGTGTGGATGACGGCGGCTCACAGAAGGGCAACCCTGGAGAGAGCTGTCGTGTTGGCACAGAGAGGACGGGCCAGCCCAGCCCCGGCCAAGGGGGTCGAGAGCCCTGTGCCCCTCAGGTCTCTGTGCAGCCTGTCTAGAGGGCACTGTACGAGGAACCCCTGGATCCGTGTCTGCTGGAAAAGTCTCTGCCGACTGCGCAGATCGGGGATGGGAATACCATCCCTTCCAGCGCTCGTGTGTTTACTCACCGTGTTCTCTGAGTGTCTGCCAGATGCCGGGCTTTGCCTCCCACCGCAGATAGAGCCAGGAACCGGGAAGATAAGGTGTTCTCCCTGGTGTGCGTGTGCGTGCGTGCGTGTGTGTGCGTGTGTGTGCAGGTCCGGTGCCCTCCCTGATGTGCTCATGTGCACGCATTAGTTGTATGAAGCAGAAGTGACAGAAAATCTACTTAAATTTTCATCTCTCGTAGTCACATATTCATATCTGTTAGTTTACTTTTTTTTTTTTTATCCTAATACAAGTCGCGGGTCCTCTTTTGTCTCCAGAAGTGTCGGCTGCCGTCCCCGTGCGACGGTGCTTGTGTTTTCCCCGAAGAGCAGAGGAGAACGGGCATCTCGAAATGGACGTCACACGCATCCCTTCTTTCCAGCTGGCGTGGTCGTGTGTCTCTCACGCCTTCCCGGGACAAGCTCTTCAGGGGTGAGGGGCATCGGACAGGGTGGCTTCGCGGAGGCAAGTGGCCCGCAGAGCCCCTGCCACCCCCACCGCTCACCGCACGCGCCAACACCTCCCGTCACAAGAGTCAACGGGAGAATCCCAGAACAGCGGGTTAAGATCCGCCCGCTCCGTAAACGTCACATTTATTGGAGCCGAAATGTAATAAATGTCCCTGTGTGAGCTGCTCCTCCTTCTGCAAGTGCCCCTCCTGGTCATCAGAGCTTTAACGGCCGGGCGCAGCCCCAGAGTGACAGGAGGGCCGGTGTGCGCCACAGGCGCGTCCCCAGGCCGGTAAGCCCCTCCATACAGACAGGTTCTGGTCGGCAGCTTCCCTCTCCCATGGGAGACAGAATGTGGAGCACATCACGTGCGAGCCCTGTGCAGGCTGCCCAGAGGGCCTGGGCGTGAACACAGGCATGGCGGCCACAGATCTGGGACAGAGGACTGCCCAAGCCGGTTCTGCGGTCACACCAGCCTGCACGTCTCCCTACCCGGGAGACCTCCTCCCTCATCCGCTTCTGAGGGGACAGTTAGGTTTGTCCACTGGAGGCCCCGCAAGGCAGGGCCCTGGTCTGAGACAGACAGGCTGGGGCAAGTCTGACTTTTACCCTGGACGCCTCCGCGCCCCTTTCTGCCCACGTCACTCTGCCCCCCGTGGTCACCGGGTCCAAATTCACTCTGATGAAGAAGGATGGGCGCTCCCTCGAAGCCAGGATGTTCCCAGAGGCCCTCCCTAGAGGAGGAAGTGGACGAGGCAAAGGAAGCTATTCCCAGGCCAGCTTTTAAGGAGCGGGAATGAGGACACTTGTGCCTCTGAGCCAAGCTCAGAGCTCGGGGCACGCAAGGGCGCGGAGAGTCCCCTCTGGTGCCGCGCCGCGCCGCCCCATAGCCGGGGCATGCGGCTTGTGTTGCCGCGGGCACGGGTGGCAAACACGTCCACAGCCCCCGGACCATGTCTTCCAGACACAGTAAACTCTGACTTTGTGATTCTGTGATCGGAACAAATGGCATTTAGAAACAATGCACCCGGGTTTAAGGGTTTCAAAAAATGATTTCCATTTGGGAAAGGCACCTTCTGAACAAGCACACAAATGTTAAGTTGAATGAGTTAAAAACAGATCTCCATTGTGAAATCAGAAGAAATTCTCGTGGGAGCACACACGCAGGAACAGCCAGGAGGCCAGGCGCTCTGGGCTGCGGTCCTGCTTCCTGACGCCCACCGTGTTCCGTTGCCCCTGCGCTCCTCTCTGACTTTGCTGGTGACCGTGGAGCAGACCCTCCAGTCCTGGTTGGGCAGAATAAACATATTTCTGCCTTTTCTTTTCCCCAATATAATAAAAAGAAAATAAATCCAAAGTCCACCTTTAACAGAATTAAAGACTTCGGTTCTTACAAATCACAAAACACAAAGACAGAAGGTGGGAGCGGAAGTGGGCAGAGACTTGGGGTTGCGGGGGAGGACAGAGAGACCACAGGCAGGTGACCCAGAAAGGCTCAGAGGTTGGGGTGCGGTTGGTCACTGGCAGGAACAAGGTCCCCCAACTCCCAGCACACTAACTATCCGTCTCCCGCATCCCAAAGGGCAGAAAGCAGATCCCGGGAGAGTCTGAGAGGGAGGACATGCAGCGAGCCGGAGAGTAACGCGCAGAGTAGGTACGCGTGAGGGTCTGTGTGTGCTATGCTGGGGTCTTAGAAAACACCGAGTTGGGGAGAGCTCATGATTATATTTTAGTTGTCACGGAGCTGGGAAGATCATTTAGACCAGTGGTTCTCATCAGGGGGTGGCTTTGTGATCCCAGGGGACGGGCAGGGGACGGTGACCACCAGCATCTGGTGTGGAGAGGCCACGGGTGCTGTGAGCCATCCTTCAACGCGCAGACAGCCGCTGCCCAACAGGAATCGTCCAGCCCAAAATACCAAAATATGCCGCTGTTGAGATGCTCCGGTTTTTGCCTATAAACTTGCCAGCCAATTCTCTCATACACGGGCTACAGAGCAAGAAATAGAAAAGGAATAAAAGGCAAAAGGAAGCATGACTCCCTCGTTGCCATGGACACTGCATATTTTGGTCTGTTTCTGAATCATGTTTCTTTAATCATGTTAAAGGCAGAGGCTAACGTAGCATGACTAATCACCACGAAGTCCTTGCCTTTACACGTGAGTAATATCCGAACAGCCTCATCAGCTACACACACGGTTCTCCCTGCCAACATAAACCTACAGCTTAAGAACTCCTGACCCGGTGGGACACGCAGAGAGAGCGTAAGGGTGCAGCATCAGTGCCCGTACGTCTGGAACGCCAGCCTAACCGTGGACTCCGAGACGGGTCATCCACACCACGCAGTCCCACCGCTGGCTGCGTGCCCAGGCCCCAGCCCAACACCAGGCCTGCACCTTGCCAGAGAACAGCCGGGAGGCGCTCTCGAGTCCTGGCTGGAACCTCGTGAGGTCAGATCAACCAAAGCCTGGAAGCCACCAGAAGTCCCTGTCGCTAAGTGAAAGACACCAACCTGAGAAGGCCACCAACGGCTCCCCGCTCTGGCACGGCAGGGAGGGGCAGAGCGACAGAGACAGTAGGACCAGTGGCTGTCGGGGGGGGCTTGGGCGCAGATAAGCAGGCACAGCGCAGGGGAGCGTCAGGGCACTTTTTAGGAAACTACGTTTCATGACGCCACAATGGTGGATGTGTGACCGTAGACACTTGTCCGAACCCGCAGAACGCACAGGACCGAGAGCACCGCGGCCAGCTCTGCTGACTCTGGGTGAGGAGGCCGTGATGTCCTTCACAGACTGTGACAAGCACACGGCTCTGGTGGGGTGCTGATTCGGGGGGGGCGGTGGTGCGTGTTGGGGGATAGAGGGGACATAGAAGACCCCCCATTTTGTTGCTACCTAAGGCTGCTCTAAAACATTGTCTTAGTATAAAAAATAAAAAGTTGCTAAAAATAGACGCAGAACATTCTCTAAGACAAAGATGCATTCAAGACCTTAGCCTCACACCGCCTAGGGAAGGACACCCCAGCCCTACCTGAAGTGGGGGGTGAGGAAACCGCCCGTCAGAGCCCTGCAGAGCACGGAGCACGCCCGCACTCCCCACCTCCAGGACAGCAAGGCCCTTGCGGTGAGGCCAGTGATGCAGCTCACGGGCTACAGGACGGACTTCCTGTGACGGGAGGACGTGGGGAGGCTGGAGGTCCAAGAGCAGATTAAAAAAGGACCCTACAGGGCTGACGACCCTGGCACCCATGACCACAGCCTCCTCCTCACCTCATGCTGAAGGCCATCCTCATGGCCTAGTACATGTTCAGCTTTGGACAAAAAACATGAACTATTATTACTATTAAGAGAACAGAATGATGATCATCTTCCTCGTTGTGTGAACTTTCAAGGGTTCCACACAATGTAGACTGACCTCAGAAGCAAACCGCTCATGGCATCATGCATGTTTATGATATAAAAGAGCCAGGATGAGAAGTAGAAAGAGAAATGTCTGAAATTCATTCCAGTTGACCTCATAAATCCTCGTGTGGTCTTGACTGAGACGATGGACTATTATCTCATTAAAAGACCAAGAGTGCTGGGTTTTCATATTGAAAACTGAAATATATATTTCACTAAAAGATACACCAAGAGATACAAAACTCAAGAAACTCGTGAGTGATGTTTAATAATGGTAATGGTGTTGTGATTTAATTACCAATAGAGGTATGGTTTTATTTCTATCATTCTTATTTTCTGGAACTTTCTATTTCAGGTTTCCCTGAAAGACTCCAAGCTCTCATTCAGCTTCGTGATTGTTTTGTGGTTAATGAGACTTGATCATGGCTGCATTTTTTTATATTTACATATTTGGTTTTATTGTATTTACTATAAACAGTATTTTAAGTCTGTATTTTAATATGTGGAGCATACCCTGCCATTTCTTTTTCCTTCCCCTTCTACCTCTCTGCCTCTGACAATGTCAAGTCTGATTCTTTTCTTTTTTCCTTTTTTTAAAATTTCTTTTCAGTGTGCCAGAATTCATTGTTTATGCACTACACCCAGTGTTCCATGCAATACATGCCCTCCATAATGCCCACCACCAAGTTCACCCAACCTCCCAACCCCCACCCCTCTTAAACCCTCAGATTGTTTTTCAGAGTCCACAGTCTCTCATGGTTCATCTCCCCCTCCAATTTACCCCAACTCCCTTCTTCTCTCCATCTCCCCATGTCACTGTATTATTTCTTTGCTCAACAAATATGTGAAACCATATGATAATTGACTCTCTCTGCTTGACTTATTTCACTCAGCATCATCTCTTCCGGTCCCGTCCATGTTGCTACAAAAGTTGGATATTCATCCTTTCTGATGGAGGCATAATACTCCATAGTGTATATGGACCACATCTTCCTTATCCATTCGTCCGTTGAAGGGCATCTTGGCTCTTTCACAGTTTGTTGACTGTGGCCATTGCTGCTATAAACATTGGGGTACAGATGGCCCTTCTTTTCACTATGTCTGTATCTTTGGGGTAAATACCCAGTAGTGCAATGGCAGGGTCATAGGGAAGCTCTGTTTTTAATTTTTTAAGGAATCTCCACATTGTTTGCCAAAGTGGCTGCACCAACTTGCCTTCCCACCAACAGTGTAAGAGGGTTCCCCTTTCTCTACATCCTCTCCAACATACATTATTTACTGTCTTGTTAATTTTGGCCATTCTAACTGGTGTAAGGTGGTATCTCAATGTGGTTTTGATTTGAATCTCCCTGATGGCCTGTGATGATGAACATTTTTTCATTTATCTGTTGGCCATTTATATGTCTTCATTGGAGAAGTGTCTGTTTATGTCTTCCTCCCATTTGTTGACATGATTATCTGTTTTGTGTGTGTTGAGTTTGAGAAGTTCTTTTTATATCCTGGATATCAGCCTTTTGTCTGTACTGTCATTTGCAAATATCTTCTCCCATTCTGTGGGTTGCCTCTTTGTTTTGTTGACTGTTTCCTTTGCTGTGCAGAAGCTTTGATCTTGATGAAGTTCCAAAAGTTCATTTTCGCTTTTGTTTCCTTTGCCTTTGAAGACATATCTTGAAAGAAGTTGCTGTGGCTGATATCGAAGAGGTTACTGCCTATGTTCTCCTCTAGGATCCTGATGGATTCCTGCCTCACGTTGAGGTGTTTTATCATGACTGCATTTTGCTTATAGATTCCTCACATTCACCTAAGAATGAGTCAGCCCCATGTGGGACACAACACTACAAAAGGATTTATGTTTTGAAAGAGCCTGAAAAAACAAACAAACAAACAAACAAACCATGGTGGCCAATGTTGAAATGGAATGAGGTGAACTAAGAACCACCTTGATGTATTACCCACCTTCTCTATTACCCAGAAGTTTGATGTGCATTTCTGTCCCTACCCACGAGACGAAGGCCTTGGTGTGCCATGCCAAGCAGCTTGGCACGTAAGACACTCTTTGTAGGCTTTTTAGCAGGTGCAGTGAGTTGTGTGCTGCCTGAGATCATCAATTAGTGTTCCGTGCGTTGGAGATAATGATTTCCAGATGGGCTCTATGTGCCCACGCAGGATAAAGGCTGGACTTTTATATGTACATAGTTCTTGCTTACTCATTACAAATGTTATTTTGGGTGGCCTACTCATAGGGAAGACTTGAATTCCTTTTGCTTCTTTCTGCTGGCTGCCTTTAGCCACACTGACTATGAAACACTAGCTCAAATCCTGCACAGTTCATTGAACAAGTAAGATACCCAAACATTCTGTAGAGGTTATCCATCATAATCTGGTATCTGTAATGACAGACGGTTTGGAGTAGTAGGACTTTCCTCTTCATGCTGGTGGACAAACAGACAGACAGACCAAAAGATCCTAATTGTATACATACTAGCACCATTAAGTATGGAGAACTCTGGATAGGAAAATATTCCTCCAAAAGCATTACCAGTAGTCTGCACGCTGTAAGGTTGTGACCATGTGAGTAGTTATGGAGTATCTAGCTCCTGGGCATCAGAAGAGACTGCTCTTCCGTCCATCTTGTTTCCTCGGTGGCTCCTGTGGTTGATACCTGAGTGTCTCGTGACTTTGTAGGATGCCAGAACTTGTGTGGTGTCTGTATAATCTTATTGGCGCTCTACATATGTGAAAGCCAAGATTCTGAACACTTGTTACATTTGGCTCCAAATAGACATGAAGTACCTTAACAATTATTGCCTTTTGTGCAAGGAATTAACAATAGACAACAACTAGGCTCATAACTAGATTTTTAAGGTTAGTTTTAAGCTCGGCTTGGATTAGTAGTCTTAGTACTCTATCTTGGAATGATCTGAATACCTCTAGGCCCTCACAAACCTGATTTCACCGCAGCCAAGCCAGCAACATCCTGGTCTGTTTATTGTCATAACTTCTAGCTGGTCCATTGGCTTCCATATTGGTCATTACAAGCGACTCAGGGGGTACAAATTTTGAATTCTCCTTGGTCAGAGCCCTCCTGTGGGGCATCTGGCCCATATTGGAGCTGGGAGTGGACACGAATCATGATCACAGGCTGATGTCAGCTAGTGAGGAAGGAGAAGGTGAAACCTCATCAGAGACTAAAACTTGCTGTTGTTGGGGTCCGTTATCAAAGGAACGAGACTGAGACAAAGTGAAAATTCTGCAAAGCCTTATTCTATGCCAAGCATTAAAAATCAGACTGACGAGCCAGGGCCGCCTCCAAAGAGAGCGACCCCGTCCCCATCTCATGGCTCGTTTTATAGGGCATAACCGCAGACCCCAGGTACGCGGCTTCTATTGTTAAGGAGTTTACTCCCAGAATTGATACCCGGAACCGATACCAGGAACTACTGGGATGTTTATTCCTGGAATGAAGTCCGTGGATGTAAACAACAATATGGCTACCTAGGCAATATGGAGTCGCTCTGGCTAAGCAGGCCCTAATAGTTAAACAGGTTTTAACATTAAATCGGCCCTAAGAGTTGTATCTTTCATACAACTTGCTTTCAAGCTGAAATGAAGATTTTTTTTAAAACCACACACAGAGAACACTGTAATTAAAATAGGTAGGCTAATAGACAACAGTCTCCGCGGATTTCATAGAATTAACCCCCTGCTGACCCCTATGGGCAATGCACGCAGCAGACAGGTTACGCACTCTCTGTGAGCTGAAGTACTTTAGCAGTCAAGAGTACAATCACTCGGCGATGGTACTTGTGCTGAGTACCCACGGCCCAAGCAGTTGTCACAGCTCCAAAGACATCAGCTGCCTCAAGAAGAGATGATTACAAGAATCTCACATGCTGCCCAGAGACAATGGCCTTTTGAAAGACAGCTGGAATGGAAGATAATGAGATGATTCTGTCTGAAACCTCACAAGGGCTTCTTCAAAGTGGGCTTAGAGCTGCTCTCAGGGCTGGAGGCCTCCACGGAAAGCCCACGTCCCAGGACTCCTATTAGGAGGATGTAACAAGCCCAGAAGAGAATTAGAGAAGTGCACCAATTCAATGAGAAGATGAAAACTTTCATCAATGTGTGAAATCTTCTCTTTCCTTCTCCCTCCCACCCATCAGGAAGTCCTACGGATTCCGAAACACATCCAGAGTCATGGAGGAATTCCACTCCTAAGTCAAGTAACTGCAAAAGGCAATTTATTAACAAGTGGAAGATATCAAAATTAGAAGAGGTAGAGGGAAAAGGCCTGGTGTTGCAGATTCTGGGTAGCCAAGCCCTGGACAGGGTGGAGTGCTCTGTCTGCAGATGCCAGACAAGAATCATGGCAGCAGGGGCAGGGAGTGGACCACAGACCCAGGCCATCGTCTCGGAGACCCCGGTTCAGCAGGTCTGGAGGCGGCCACTGCTTGTGTCTGAGTGGTACATCACAAGCTCAGAACCAGGAGACATGGGTTCAAGGCCAGATAGCAACCAAGCCAGTAGACTTGGGCACAATATTTGACTCTGAGCCTCAATTTCTCCACTGTAAACAAACACACTTCACAGACCTGGGTAATTTATAGGCGATGTCCTTACTATTATTATTTACCACATTGTATCTGTCTCTACATATTCCCATTATTGATATTAATTTTATTTAAAAGGTGACATCATTAGCCATCAGGGAAATTCAAATCAAAACCATATTGAGATACCACCTTACACCAGTTAGAATGGCCAAAATTCACAAGACAGTAAACAACAAGTGTTGGAGAGGATGTAGCGAAAGGGGAACCCTCTTACACTGTTGGTGGGAATGCAAGTTGGTGCAGTCACTTTGGAAAACAGTGTGGAGATTCCTTAAGAAATTAAAAATAGAACTTCCCTATGACCCTGCCATTGCACTCCTGGGTATTTACCCCAAAGATACAGATGTAGTGAAAAGAAGGGCCATCTGTACCCCAATGTTTATAGGAGCAATGGCCACGGTTGCCAAACTGTGGAAAGAGCCAAGATGCCCTTCAATGGACGAATGGATAAAGAAGATGTGGTCCAGGGAAATCTGGCTGGCTCAGTGGGTTAAAGCCTCTGCCTTCGGCTCAGATCATGACCTCAGGGTCCTGAGATCGAGCCCCACATTGGGCTCTCTGCTTAGCAAGGAGCCTACTTCCCTTCCTCTCTCTCTGCCTGCCTCTCTGCCTACTTGTGATCTCTGTCTGTCAAATAAATAAATAAAATCTTAAAAAAAAAAAGAAGAAGATGTGGTCCATATACACTATGGAGTATGATGCCTCCATCAGAAAGGACGAATACCCAACTTCTGCATCAGCATGGACGGGACTGGAGGAGATGATGCTGAGTGAAGTAAGTCAAGCGGAGAGAGTCAATTATCATATGGTGTCACTTACTTGTGGAGCACAAGGAATAACATAGAGGACATGGGGAGATGGCGAGGAGAAGGGAGTTGGGGGAAATCAGAGGGGAGACGAACGGTGAGAGACTGTGGACTCTGAGGAACTAACAGGGTTTTGGAGGGGAGGCGGGTGGGAGGTTGGGTACACCGGGTGGTGGGTACTGAGGAGGGCGCAGACTGCATGGAGCACTGGGTGTGGTGCATAAACTATGAATCTTGAAACACAACATCAAAAACTGATGATGTATTATATGGCGACTAACGTAGCACAATAAAAAACAGATCTTGCCACATGCATTATCTCGTTAAGTTCCCCCTCACCTCCCTGTGAACCAAATACGATCATGTCCAATTTACAGGCCAAAGAGGTGTAAGTGGGCCACGTCTGAGACAATTAGGATGAATTTCCACTAACGATGGTGTGTTGACCGTAAAGCTCAAGGCCGGCCTTCACACGGCTTTCCCTCCCAGCCGTCTGCCTGCCTTGGTTCTGAGCGAACGTTCCACACACAAGCTCCTCCTCTAATTGGAGCCAGTCTTCCTCTGGCAACAGCTAGTCGTGGCGTGAGGACTTTGGTCCCTCAGGAGGACGAAGGGCTCTTGAGCAGACGGGCCACGGCCACCACAGGTGTTCCGCCTGGGGGTCCCGACTCCGGACATCTCCTCCGCATTCCACAGCCTGCAGCTTCCTCCTGGGCCTTCTGAGCCCTGCGCTTGGCCAAGTGATAGCCTGGGCTGCTCGGTAACAGGCCCGGCCCCCGCTCAGTCCCCAGGACTGGCTCACCTCGCTGCTAACCGAGAAAACCCCTTGTAGGAAGCTTCCCGCTGAGAGCAGGGCTCCGGACGCGCAGGCAGCGAGCCCGGGACGGATCGCAGAGAGGGTCCTCGACTGTGGGCAGCTCCCCCACCAAGGGACATTCTGTGACACCTGCAGACTTTTGTGGTTGTCGCGACTGCTGTGTGTGCTCTGACGTCCATTGGGTGGAGGCCGGGGTGCATCCTGCAATGTTCAGAACGGCCCTACAACACAGAACAGTCGCCCCAGTGCCCGTGGAGCCTGGGGTGAGGTGCCCTGTGCCACGGTGGCCCTGCATGTGCCCTGTCTGCGGCCAGGCCCTGCGACGGGACCGACCTCCGGCGTCCACTCACGGGGCTCCGGCGGGGCCTATGGACATGCACATTTGCCTTCTGAAACTATAGAATTGCCAGCCCACGCTACTCTGGCATAGGGCACATTGCCTTGTCCAGAACAGCTGCTGTTAAACAGAAAACGTTTTAATTAATCCTGTTAAATTCGTGGTGCCCCGATGCCAATCAGTGAGGAAGAAATGGATCCGATCACAAGTTCCCGCGCCCGCAGCAGGCATAAATCGGAACCTCGAACCCCCACGTATGGCGTCTTCTTTTCGATGAAAAGGTTAACTAAAAGATCATTATGAGAACGATGAAAAGAATCTTAGCAAGAGAAGCCGTTAACATGACGGAGGACTTTGCCGGCTGAGTGCGGGACGCCCTCCCGACTGCCTCGTGGGAGCCGGGGCGGTGGCCCCTCCCACGGGCCTCCCCGCGTCTCGCGGTGGCCGAGCGTGAATGTCCACACGGGTGGCTGTCGTCTCCGCGCTGGGCTCCCCCCGAGGATCCGAATGTAAGACTCAGTGCCTGCTGCCCGAGGGGGACAGGAGGACACCCCAGGGTGGTGGTAAGTGTGTGGCAGAGGTGGGGGGTGGGCTACAGACCAGCCGAGGTGACTGACCCCCACCCCTAGTTCGTGAGGAGGGCTGGGCTCCGGGTCTGTTCCGAGGTCACCGTTGCCATCCGTTCAGGTAATCCGGGCACTGAACCCCTGACTGAGGGGGACTCCCTCCCCGCAAGACCCCGTCCTTCCCACAGGGGGAGGCCAATACCCTGGGCAAGCACTGTCCCCTCTGGTATCTCAGGGGATGGCCAGCCTCTAGGAAACTCACATTTTCTCTCCCAGTTACCACGACACACACGCACCAGTAAGGCCTCTCCTTCTTCTACCGTCCCACATGGAGGGACACTGCCAGGCCCAGGCAGGGCCATCTGTCGGGTCAGAGAAAGCACACTGCAATGGAGCAGGCCTGTGTCACCTGCTCCAGGGCCCCAGGGACAGAAGACAGCCGTCGGTGACACCTTTAGAATCCCTGCACTGTGGGGAAGAATGTTTCCCCAGAGGCCTGGCGTTGCAAGAGTTGGGGAAAGAGCCCCTATTAGCAAAGGACACCAACGGATATTTGCGGGGCAGTGACCAAGGCCCGGAGCAGAGTAGCAGAGGCTCTGAGGACCTTCTGGAGATGACTATCAAAAATCACCCACTTACCACCCTCCAGGGCACTTGCCCACCAACACCAAGTTCATTTCGAGCAGGAGCTCTGGCTGTCTTAGTCACGAGAACACGGCAGAGGTCGAAAAGCAAGCACCTGGCCGCTGTCTTCCGAGGCCTGTTTCCTGCAGGAGACTTCACGAACGCTTGGCCAAAATAGAGTCTGCTGAATTCTTCACATGTGAGTTAAAGTAGTTTTCTATTTCTTTGTTCTAAAGTATTTTAGTAAATACCAAGAGAACTCGTGCATAGTCTGTTCCCGACCACCAGCTGATCCGACACTGCTTCTTTGTCACCGTGGTCCCTTAGGCGGGGAAAGGACAGTCCTTGTCTCCCCTCCGTCCCAGCACGGACGTTAAGGCTTTGCTGGTAAATATGAAACGCGCCAACTTTCTGCAGAGCCCTGAAGTCCCCAAAGGCTTAACCTGACAACCAGACTTTGCCTCCGACTCAGTGCCTGGAGCTCGTGGTTGAGAATTTCACACTTCGGGGTGGGAATGGGGATTGTTTCCAGAACAGAGCTCCTCACCGCGCCAGCTACAGACCGTGGAACGTGGAAGCTTGCCCTGATAACAAAGGTCTGGCGACAAAGTTCTGAATTTCTCCTCCGGTTCTGGCTGCCGGCCTCCATTGGTGTCGGACTGTCTCTGTCCCTGCACCCTGGGTCACCTCAAATGCCGCATGTCTGAGCACCATCAACTCCAGGGCACCGGGGAGGGGCTGCCTTTCTTCCACATCCCTGGGGGAGGGGAGAGCACACACGCCTGCTTCCTTGGCGGAGCTCCGGCGTGGCCCGAGCTGGGGGATGAAGACCCACACCCCCTCCACTTCCGAGGGTCAAACGCTACTCCCTCCAACCCTTTAGCTGAAAAGTTCACGTTTTCCCCCGAGATTGTCGTGTTTAATCTTTATCCTTAGGTCTGGTCTCAGGGGTCTCGGTCCTATGAGCAAGGCGGCATCACACCCCCTCAGACAAGCTTCTTGCCCACACCAGACCCTGACCTCCCTTAGAGCATTTACTTGAGAAGAAGTGTCAGAGCACATTCTGTGTCCCTTTGAGATGTGAATCTTTTTCAAAGCCTCTTGCCCATTGTACAACCCAGAAAACGTCTTTCGCAAGGACCCAGGAGCCACCCCTCTGAAATGTCACCCCGAGGAACGCAGCCCCCATCTCCCCATCTCTGCAGGAGTGTAGGAGCCTGAATTCCCTGGCCACCTTGCTTCCCCTACAGAACTGCCTCCTCCAGGAAAAGAACGAGGTTGTTTACCTCTCCCCTGGGCACGGCCGGCCGGTGAACCATCAGCCCAAACCGCATCCCTCCCGCCCTGCTTCCGGTTAGGCGGGAGCTCGGCCTGCCTCCCGGCCTCCCTCCCCATCCCCACAGCGTGGAGTAAGGTCTTCTAAGCCTGCTTCACTCTGTCCAGCAATCTCTGTTCTGACACCAGATGAACTTGTGGGTCCACCGGGGAGCTTTAGGCAACGGGGTGCCCACCACACCTTGGGACAGCTCAGTTGGCCCACCAGGGGCCGGGGCTCCCCTGTTACCACGTGGAAAGGGAAGGCTGGGAAGTGCAGGCTCAGCCCCGCTCCCCAGTCGGTCCCTGCTGGCCTGTCCGTGCGCACCTGCCTGAGCGAGGTGCCCGTGGGCCAGGGACCTGCGCGAGACCCCTCCCCGGGTGAAGAGGACTGGGCTACCTTTCCACAAATTGTGACCTGTGCCTTGCAGTGGCAGAGTCTTTCCACCCTGCTTAACGACTGCTTGTCCTCCTAAATAAGTTAAAAACAAATATGGACAAGTCAGGCAAGGCCGGAGCTCTGGTTTAGGAGCCCGTGAACCTCTTCCGGGCCAGCGGGTCCCCTCTGGGCTGGGCTGCATCTCATGGAGGGGCGGGATAACAGTGTTTGCATAAAAGCCAACTTGAAGCCTGTTTGACCCGAGGCAGCAGGCTCTCAGGACACAGGCGGTTCAGCGGGGCAGGGAGTAGACAGGGGCGGCTACAGTGCCTGGCGGGCTCCCCCAGGGGCTGAGCTGGTGTTCCTCGCTGAGCAGGAAACCCCCTCTGAAGGGGCTTCATAGATTCTACTTTCACATGTGGGGTCACAGGCATTCTTCCAGCACTACTTTCCCAACATGCAGGGGCGTGGTGCCCTAGCCTCTGTGCCTTGACTGCCCCGCATGCCGGAGAGCTGAGTCACCCCAAGCAGGACTCAGCCCATCGCTCACCTCTGTCTCCGCAGCGCTGACCCCCGGATGTTCATTTTCCGCCTGGGATTCTGTGAAGGCGCCCCAGCTCACTTTGCTGGCCCATCCCCCTACAACCTACGCTGAACGATATTCCCTTTTCCTAAACACAAATCCCTTTGTGTTTCTTCTTGGGGCTCTGTCACCACCGAAGGCTTAGCCGGGCAGAGAATGACCATGGCCTGGCCCAGTCAGCCTCCACGTCTGCGCCGGAGCCCTCAACCAGGCCTTCCACCACCTTTAGGCAGTTCAAACAGATTTGATTAGCTCCCACCAGACCAGGATGGGTAAACACTATGCCCCGATTTGAATGTCTAAGATGCACTTGAGTTTTCAAAGCACCGCTGTCTCTCTGGCCCTTCAGAGCCCTTCCTGATGCCCCAGGAAAACTTAACCCCTGCTGCTCGTACACCTGCACATGGTAAAGACAGGGGTCCCACGCTGGCCCTCTAACAGACCACCACGCACAAACAGAATCCATTCTGACACAGAAAGGGCAGAAAGTGAAGACTTCCTCCGTTCTCCCTCTTCTGTGGCTGAGTTCTGTGTTTGACCCACCTGATTACAGTTAGAACCTTCTGCAGTGTTACAAATAGAAAGGCATACACGTCATCGTATTCTAAATGAACCCACAAAGGTGGGGAGATCAGAGACGTGCACAACCAGCCTCGGAGTGAACAGAAGAGATGAGGCTCCCCAGCAGGGGAACGCGGCCCCACGCTCCCCACTGCCTCTGCCCCACATCCCGACGAAAGCCCTCATCTCTGCCTTATCAAGAGCAGAGAGGTCCTGGGGCCAACTCCCCAAACCAGGGACTGTGTCACCTGACGTGGCAAGACAGATTTTGCTGATGTGATAAAGGTAAGGACCTTGGGGTGCAGATGGGACCCGGGTCCTCGGGAAGTGCCCCTCCCCCTCCACTCCTGGGTAGTGAGGACAAGAACAGTGAGGACTGTGGTGTGCCTTTACCCCATGTTTGCAACAAACATTTTAAACAGGATGGATTGTTTGAGAGACTGAGGATGAGCAGGAGAGGGCAGAGCAGGGGAGACTCTCAGGACAGGGCAGAGCGGGAGAGACTCTCAAGCCGACTCTCCGCTGAGCACAGAGCCCGATGCCAGACGGTTCCCACAACCTGAGCCGAAATCAAGTCAGACGCTCATCCAATGGAGCCACACAGGTGCCCCCTCAACATGCATTTTCAGTGTCCATCGGGTCCTCTCACGGGTACACAGGGGACGTATGCATCCTCCCTGTTCCAGAGACTTGAAACTAGTAACAGCGTGCGCCCACCTCTCTGTAGACGAACTTCTCATGTCTCAGCTTTCCTTGCATTTGTTTCTTAGACGAACCCTTGGAGCTAGGAGCAGCCGGGAGTACCATTATCCCGAAATTAGACCAAAAATTCATGGCCGAAAAGTCAGTTGGGTATTGAGCCTGTATTCCAGGTCCCAAACCATTTCACAGTTGCCTAATTGGCTCCAGGAGAGGCAGTGGGCGTGTCCGATGAGATGGGCCAGGTCAGGGTGACAATGATGTGGACGGTAGGATAATATCCAGGCTCCTAGTGGTGAGAAAAAGGTTTCTGAGAGGAGGTGTTCCCTTTGGCTCAGTGCCTGGGGAGGGCCAGAATGCCAGAGGTTCTCAGTGTCTGCCTGTCAGGGGCTAGCTCGACTGTGACGTTCTGGAGAAGACAACATGGACCGCAGCAGAGGTCAACACCACAATCCCACGCAGAAGGCTGGGCCCATCTGAAATGCTGTAAGAGTGTAGCAGGCCCATCTGTGTGGTTCCTGATGTCTTCTGGAAATGCAGAACCCCTTGAAGCAGAAGTGAACAGAGGGGACTTGGGTTGTCTAGGGATAGGGCTGGTGGACTGCAAACTAGAAGCTCTGGAACAGACATGAGAAGATGTCATTGAACCATCACTCCCTGGGTCCAGACTGGAGGGGAGATGGGCACAGCCCCCCTGGAGGCATCCAAGGAAGTGGAACTGTGCTACTGAAGAGGGGAGCAATGGTTGTGCAGAGAGCAGAGTCAAGAAGCTTGCCAGGAGACAATGAAGAGCAACCTTGACCAGAAGAGGAACTGCAGAGTTCAAGGTCCTGGAGATGAGTGCTGTTCTTAGTCTGCATGGTGGTAAGAACACTTCACATGAGATCTACCCTCATAACAAATGCTCAGTAGTACAACACATACAGAGTAGTACCAGGGATCTCCGACCCATTTGTCTTGTTTATGTAAGACTTTGTGCCCTTGACTGTCACCTCCCCAGGCCCTGGCAATCATTATGCCATTCTTTGATTCTACAAATATGACTATTTCGCATAGTGCAATTGTGCATCACTGGTCTTCCTGTCACTGGCTTATTTCAGTTCTCATTGTGTCCTCAAGGTTTGTCCATGTTCTCACATACTGTAGAATATTCTTTATTAAAGCTCAGTAGTATTTCATTGTATGTATATGCCATATCTTATTTATTCATTCATCAACTGGCAAACGTTTAGGTTGTTTCCATGACTTGACTACTGTGAACATTGCTACAATGAACATTGGAGTCCTACTATCTCCTCAAGATCCTGGCTTCGATTCTTCTGGATTAGTGCCCAGGTTCGTAGGTAGTACTGTGTGTGATTTACTGAGGAGCCCCCACGCCACCCTCTACAGAGGCTGCACTGTACATTCACACACCATTGCACAAAGCTCCATGTCTCCACATCCTCCATGCGACCTTAAGGTCCAGCTTACCAGGAAGGGGAGATGTAGGGTCGACTACCTGGAGAGGAGGCGGCCATGAGACCTGCGACAGATGACATCATGAAAATCCCCGGCTGGGCTGCCCGCCACACCCAGACATGAGCAGGCAGAGGCCATCTCATCACCTTTTCCTCATTTACAAAATGCTCCCAACTGTATGTAGCTCCTAAAGTTGTCCTGAAGGACTAAGCGAGATGACGTCACAGTCACAGACTTAGGTTTGCAAAGATGACAGTTTTTTCTCTGAAATTGGATTTAGTTCTCCGAGCTCTTTGAGCTGAAATGTAACTGTGGGCATCAAAGGGATTTCATTCATTCTGTACCCTGAAACCTTTTTGGGGACTTGGTCAAGTCGAGAGTGTTTCCCCACCTTCCTCATGGGGAGATAAGGCCCCCGATGAGAGAGAGGTCTGTCTCGTCTGTGGTCCCCAGCAACCATCCTGTCAGACTTACTATTGTGAAATCACATGGCTGAGGGAGGGGCTCTGGCCTCCACCCACCAGGCTGACTGAGCTCAGGCTAGTGTAGACACTGGTATACCACGTTGGGTAGAACCACATGCTGCAGGGCCTGAAGCAGAAGTGGAGCCTCTCTGCCAAAGAGACAACGTTGTGAATACCAAATCAGGTCTAGGGCCTGGAAGGGTTCATAGAGGGGCCCTAAAGCTTAAGCTTCATGGGGTTTTTGGGAAATCCATGTCCACATGTGTGTTTGGGGCAACGTCAAGTGACCCTCAGTGTTTCATCTACACAGTGGAGATGATGATATCTTCTTGACTGGGTGTTATAAGCATTAAATGTGGACTTGCCCAGTGTCAGCACAGAGGAAGCACTCCCAAGGTGAACAGTGTCATTACGGACACCAAGGACATGGAAGGCAGGGTACTCCAACTTGTCGTGGGCTCCTGTGGAGGAGAGAGACATGAGATGGGAGGTGGTCAGATGCCAGAAGAAGGAAAACAATAGCAAAAGAAGAGCACCTCTGCACAGAGTAGAGGAGCCAGGGAAGCTGACCATCCTCTGTTGGGTGGGAGATAAGGTGATCACAGCATGACTCTTGTGAAGGCCGAGGAAAGGAAAAAGTTTATTCCATCACCCGTGACTCCAGTCTCCAGGATCTCACCAGCTGTGGGTGTGATTCACCGTCCTGACCCTTCAGGTCATATTCATTTGCTGACAAAGCAACCACACTGACATGATATCTTTGAAAGGTTGTCAGTACCAGCTATGGATAAGGAAATTCAGAATCAGCTGTGGATTACAAACCAGCTGTGAACTGAGACCAGCTGTGGAAGAGAACCAGCTGTGGATGGAGAACCAGCTAGAGATAGAGAGCCAGCTACAGATTAAGAACCGGCTATGGACTGAGAATCGGCCATGAATTGAGAAACCAGCTATGAACTGAGAACCAGCTAGAGATAGAGAGCCAACTGTCGATTGAGAACCAGCTGTGGATAAAGGAGAAGGCTGTAAAAGGGCATGTGTGGGAGGCTGCGTACTTTTTAGGAAGTCAAGTTGAGGATAGCACTTGCTGTCAGTGGAGAGAATCATGATGTGTACTGAACAAATGTTTGGTGACAACAATGTGAGACAGTCCTGGGGCCTTCCTCCTTAAGGGTCCAGACTCTATAAACTCAGGGACAGACTGCCCTGTGTTTCTGTAATAACATCTTATAATCTACTAGAAAGTATTCCCTTTTAGGTGGAAAGACACTCAAGAGGGGAGTAGGAGCCAAACCAGGCTTTTGCAACAGTGACATGCATCTACAGTCCGTAGAACTGGGCAGGACAAGTCTGTGGATCTCCAAAGAAGGGTTGTAGAAGTCATGATAGCTTAAGATACACATGGTGAGTAGGCAAATGCTAATTTACCTACCTAATTTACCTAATTTCCTATAAGACTGAAAATTTGAACTATGAAATCATGAGAGATAAAATTGTCACTATTATCATTCCCTTGGCAATACAAAAGTTAACATTTTAAATGTCTTTTGTCAAATTGCTCTTGCATTTAAAACTTGTGTTCACACTCACAGTCCTATAAAAGCTGACTGAACAGTTTAGTAGGGGGGAGCTTAATTTTAAATATCACAATGACTGTACATTCCCAATCACAACATCATGTACCACTTGTGTTTCTTGAGAGTGTGTCCATTTGTTCTTACCATGGATGAACCATACAGATGGACACCATGTTGCATACTGTATCGGTAGGCCTCAGCTCAACCAAAGAAGTAAACATTACTATGCATGTTTGAAAAAAGTCTTCCACATAAACATGTTGCTTGCTAAGGTCCTTGAATGGCCTGAGAAAAGACATCACAGCCTGTGCTACCATGCACTGGATGAGAAATTGTAAATGAGTATGTGTGCGTACACGCCCATGTGTGCCTCCAGCTCTCCATGTAAAATCGTGTGGTGCTATTAAGTCAGCGTATTTTAAAAACATTTCCACTAGACATTTACAGGAGGAGTCTACATTCTATCTGAGAAAGATTATTACACAACTCTAGCAATTAGCTCACAGACAAATGAAGTCCTTAGAAAAGTATTAAATTGTATTAATTTATTTTAGAAATGCAAACTTTTTTTATGAATTACAAAATATCATATATTGGCACAAACTACCTTGAAGCCAAATCTACTCATTGTCTCTAAATCAGCGCAAAGCACAGAAAAGGTGACTCCCCATTTTTTTAAATGTTTTATCTTTACTTATTTATATATCTCCTCTCTCAAGAAAAGGATTTTGAGATGAACCACCATAAAACAAATATATAAAAGGGCAGCAGAAGAAAAGTGATAAAATAAAAACATCACATGCTCCCTCTTCCCTCTGAAATCATTGCCAGCACTCCAAAGGTGAGATATCATTAAAGAAAAAAAAAGTTAAAAGAATTATTTTAAGGTATATCTAAATTTGGCCAAAAAGCAGTAACTTTATTTTGAGATAAATGCCATTTTATGGGGAAAAAATATATAATTAATCCACCAACTGAAAAACGACAGTCAGTTCAAGAACCCAGAGACCCACCAACCATGACCATGTAAACAAAGGTGGCTCATCCATACAACAGAGTCCGCTGGGGAGGAACAAGGGAATGAAGCACTTATTCGAGCTACCACACGGTCCAACACTCGGACACTCAGAAGCTGTTGGTCACGTGAAAGAAACAGGGCGCCGCAGACCACAGACTGTATGCTTCCGCTTACGTGAGCTCTCCAGAGCAGGCAGGTCCGCAGAGACAAGATGTAGATCAGTGGTTGCCCGGGGCGGGGTCAGGGAGGGGAAATACAGAGTGTCTGCTGATGGGCATGCTTTTATTTCCTAGTGCGATGAAAATGTGCTAAAAATAGATCAAGATGCTAAATAAACTAACAAACCATTGACCTGGACACTTCAAATGGCAATTTTCACTATGAGTAAATATTTAACTGAGCAAAGCTTTTTTTAAATACAGTTAAGCTACAAAGGTAGGTCAGAGGTGTCTGCAAGCACAGACAGGGTTTTCCCCAGGCTCCATCCCAATGTTTGAGCAAATACTTCTTGAGTCCGCATATGCTAAGTCATCTACAACAAGACAGGATTTGTTTCATCTGGAAAGACTTTCAAACCAAATGTCTTCTATGTCTCACCCAGAGGAGGGAAAACCTTAGTGGATCCCAAGGAACATTCTATTCTAGGTAACGTGATTTCTCCTTGTACCTACCAAGAAGAGTCATCTCCAAATAGTTAAAGAAGTGAATTGTCTTAATGAAATTATTTATTGCTTACCAGTAGTGACTTTTAAGATATGCAGTGGTTTACATGCATTGCTTTGTCTGCCCAGCACCCCCAGGTCTGGGGAGGGCTCCCCTATTTCCTGGAAAATCTACCCAGTCACATTCTATCCATATGACTCCTGTGGGAGCCACTACTTGGTCTTGCTCTCAGGATTGGTTGGGGGGGATGGAGGAGATTGGAATGCTCAACCTGGCCTGTAAAGTGGGCTCCACTCCCTATGGGGTAGGAAGAGCCCCTCTCTTTGCTGACTGTAACTCCACAATAAAAATGGAGGCCCTCTGGAGCCAGGGAAGACAGCAGGGGGTGAATTGGAGCAGGGACCAGTACAGTGGAAAAGAGAGGGAGAGATTCTAACCGTGCTCGAATACCTGACCCAAGAAAACCACAGGGCCATCAGCATCCCTGTCCATCTTATAGCCGCACTGGGTTCTGGGACAAAGACCAACCCTTGTATTATTCCACTTAGTTTTATTATTTTATGAAATATCCTTTTCTTTTACCTTGTTCAAGTTGGGTTTCTTCCACTTACTAATTAAAATCTCAACAAAAAAATTATCAAAAATGATTGTTTTGGTTGTACTCAGCAGTGAGTCTGCTCCAGGATTCTCTCTCTCACTCTGCCCCTCCCCGTACTCATGCTCTGGTTCACGCCCTCTCTCTAAAATAAATAAATAAATATTTTTTAAAAATCTGTACCATGTAAAAAAGAGTTTACAGGAGGAGAAGCAAGATGGCAAAAGAGTAGGGGACCTCGTTTCATCTGCTCCCTTGAATTTAGTTAGATACCTATCAAATCACTCTCAACACCTATGAATTCAATCTGAAATGTAAGAAAGAATTGTTGGAATTCTACAAATAGAAAAGTCTCCACTTTTTGCAAGGTAGGAGTTGGATCTGAGGGGATATGTCGGAAGATAAATGGCAGGGGGAGGGAGCCTCCGTAAGCTGGCCAACAAAGTGACATAGCTCCAGAATGCAAAATCGGAACCTTTAGAAGTCTGCTTCAGTGAGAGATGTCCCTGACAGAAAGGTGCTCAGTTGGTGAAGTGGGCAGAATCCTAGGTGGTACAGTGTAGTCTCTGGATTCCCAGGGCCACAGAAAGAAAAGGGGTGCCTGAGCTGGCAGAGTTCCCAAGCACTGGAGTAGGGAAAGTGGTTACAGTCAGCCAGCCTGAAAGGAGAATCTCAGCTCATTTTGTCACAAACCATAAATGACAGCATGATTGGATGACTGCTCCCAGCAATACGGTTCCTTCCCTGTGAGGATCAGTGGGGGCTAGGACCATAGGAGTTCGCAGAGTTTGGAAACACGAAGGTGAAGATGGCTTACCCTTGAGGGTTTACTGTAGAGAGAGGCTGCCATCTTTCAGCTCCAGGGGTGAAGATTGGAATGCAGCCATTTTTATTTTCATCCTCTAAAGAAGCCCAGAAAGGCTTCAGGGCACAAAATCCACATAGAACAACCCAAAGCAGCTCACACCTGAGCCCAGCCCCCTGGCAAGGGGTGGCACAACTCTGCTCAGGCAAAGACATTTGAGAATAAGCATAGCAGGCACCACCCCCCAGAAGACCAGCTGAAGCAACAGGAAAATACCAAGGGTTCAGAGCACATAGGACTGTAAAAACTCAAGGGCTGGAGGGAAATTGTATCTAGAATCTGAGGTGGTTTTCCTCATGATTCATTTATCTTTCACTTTAAAGTTTTCCTTTTCTATTTTTTCTTTTGTTTCATTTCAATTTTCTCATTTTATCAATTTTTTGTTTTTAAGTCTTTTTTTAACTTTCAACTTTACATTTACATTTTATAGATATATTCTTTATTTCTGGTTTCCTTTCACAGTACATATATACATACACATATAAATTTTGCTTTCTTTACGGTTTTGGGATTTGGTGTCTTCTAACAAACCAAAACACAACCAGGACTGCCCTTTTTTCTTTCTTTTTTTCTTTTTCCTTTCTCTTTTGGTTTCTGACTCTTCAGGTTTGCATAGCTTGGATTTTGCTTGCATCATGGTTGATTTTTTTTTATTTTGTTCTATTGTTCATCCATTCTTCTCTGGGCAAAATTACTGGACAGAGGAATTCACAACAAAAGAAAGAACCAGAAGTAATACTCTGTCACAGGTCTAATCAATGTGGATATAAGTAAAATGTCAGAGCTGGCATTCAGGATAACAATTATAAAGTTACTAGCTGGGCTTGAAAAAAAGCATAAAAGACATTAGAGAATTTCTTAGTGCAAAAAAAAAAAGTCTGATCGGGCCAAAATTAAAAGTGCTTTAACTGAGATGCTGTCTAAATTGGAAGTTCTAACAGCTAGGGTAAATGACACAGAAGAGAGATTCAGTGACAAGCTAATGGCACATAAGGGCAAACTGTGAGAAAACAGTGATACCATAAAATGAAACAATATTAGAATTAATGGGGTCCCAGAGAAAGAAGAAAGAGAGAGGGACAGAAGGTATATTTAAGCAAATCTTACTTGAGAACTTCCCTAATCTGGGAAGGAAACAGGCACTCAAGTCCAAGAGGTAGAAAGAATCCCCTCAATAAAAATATATCAACACCCCAACATATAATAGTAAAGCTTGCAAATTTCAGAGATAGAGAGAAAATCATAAAAGCAGCTAGAGACAAGAGGTTATTAACCTACATGGGTAGGAATATAAGACTGGCAGCAAACCTACCCACAGGGACCAGGAAGACCAGAGAGGGCTGGCGTGATATATGCAGGATACTAAATGAGAAAAACATGCAGCCAAGAATATTTGATCCAGCAAGTCTGTTATTCGGAATTGAAGGAGAGATAAAGAGTTTCTAAGACAAACAGAAACTAAAAGAATTTGTGATCACTACACCAGTCCTGCAAAAAATATTAAAAGGGGATCCTGTAAGCGAAGAGAGAGTCCAAAAGTAACATAGACCAGAAAGAAACAGAGACAAGGTACAGAAACAAAGACTTTACAGGAAAAAGGACACTAAATTCATATCTTTCGATAGTTACTCTGAATATAAATGGGCTAAATGCTCCAACCAAAAGACACATGGTATCAGATTGAATAAAAAAGCAAGGCCAACCCATATGCTGTCTACAAGCGACTCATTTTAGACCTAAAGACATCTCCAGATTCAAAGTTAGGGGGTGGAGAACCATTTATCATGTTAATGAACAACAAAAGAAAGCTGGGGTAGTAATCCTTATATCAGACATATTAGATTTTTAAAAATTTTAATTAGCCAAATAAATAAATAAATAATCTTTAAAAAAAATTTTAATTAGTTTTTAATTTGCCATCCATGAAAAGCCCAGAGCTAATATCAATCTCAGTGTGGGAAAACTGAGAGCTTTTCCCCTAAAGTCAGCAACAAGACAGGAATGTCCACTCTCTCCACTGTTGATCAACATAGTATTAGAAGTTCTAGCCTCAGAAATCAGACAACAAAAAGAAATAGAAGGCATCAAACTGGCAAAGAAGAAGCTAAACTTTCACTCTTTGCAGATGACGTGAAACTTGATATAGAAAACCCAAAAAACTCCATCCCAAAATTGCTAGAACTCATATGGGAATTCAACATTATGGCAGGCTATAAAATCAAGGCACAGCAATCAGTTGCATTATGTAAACTAACAAAAAGTCAGAAGAAAGATAAATTAAGGAATTGTTTCCATTCACAATTGCACCAAAAACCATAAGATACCTAGGAATAAACCCAATCAAAGATGTAAAGGATCTATACTCTAAGAACTATAGAACACCTATGAAAAAAATTGAGGAAGACACAAAGAGATGGAAAAAACATTCCATGCTCATGGATTGGAAGAATAGATATTGTTAAAATGTCTATGCTGCCCAAAGCAATAAACATATTCAATGTTATCCTCATCAAAATACCATCAACATTTTTCATAGAGCCGGAATAAATAATCCTAAAATTTATATGGAACAAAAATGATCCTGAATAGCCGAAGGAAAGCTGAGAGAGAAAACCAAAACTGATGGCATCGTAATTCCAGACTTCGAGCTCTATTACAAAGCTGTCATCATCAAGACAGTATGGCACTGGCATAAAACAAACACATAGATCAATGGAACAGAATAGAGAACCCAGAAATGAACCCTCAACTCTATGGTCAAATAATCTTCAACAAAGTAGGAACGAAAATCCAGTGGATATTGTTCCTGTACATTGTTGGGGAATGTACAACAATTGTTGTACATTGTTGGGGAAACTGGATACCTAAATGCAGAAAATGAAACTGGACCATTCTTTCACACCATGCACAAAAATAAACTCAAAAAGGATAAAAGATCTAAATGTGAGACAGGATCCATCAAAATCCTAGAGGAGAACATAGGCAGCAACCTCTTTGACCTCAAAAGCAACAACTTCTTGCTAGACATGTCTCCAAAGGCAAGGCCAACAAAAGCAAGAATGAAGTACTGGGACTTCATTAAGATAAAAAAAGCTTCTGCACAGCAAAGGAAACAGTCAACAAAACAAAAAGACAACCTATGTCATGGGAGAAAATATTTGAAAATAACATCAGATAAAGGGCTAATTCACCATCTATAAAGGACTTATCAAACTTAACACCCACAAAACAAATAATTCAGTCAATAAATGGGCATAAGAAGACATACAAATGGCCAACAGACACATGAAAAATTGCTCCATATTACTTGGGATCAAGGAAATACAAATCAAAACCACAATAAGATTTCACCTCACACCAGTCAGAATGGCTAAAGTTAACAAGACAGGAAACAAGAAATGTTGGCAAGGATTCAGAAAAAAGGAACCCTCTTACACCGTTGGGAATGCAAGCTGGTGTAGCCACTCTGGAAAACGGTGTGGAGGTTCCTCTAAGTTTTTAAAATAGAGCTACCCTATGACCAAACAATTGCACTACTAGTATTTACCCAAAGATAGTTATCCAAGGGGGCACGTATACCCCAATATTCATAGCAGCGATGTCCACAATAGTCAAACTGTAGAAAAAGATAAGATAACCATTGACAGATGAATCTATAAAGAAGATGTGGTTTACACACAAGCGCACACACACACACACACAATAGAATACTACTCAGCCATCAGAAGGGGTGAATACTTACTATTAACATCAGTGTGGATGGAACTGGAAGGTATTATGCTGAGGAAAATAAGTCCATCAGAGAAATCCAATTATCATATGGTTTCACTTATGTCGAAGATAAGAAACAACACAGAGGATCATTGGGGAAGAGAGGGGAAACTGGGAAGTCATTAGAGGGAGAAAAACCATAAGAGACTCTACAGAGGTTCCATAGCTGTTAGGAAACTATATAACTACAGAGAACAAACTAAGGTTAGTGGAGGGGTGGTGAATGAGGGGATGGGGCGAATGGGTGATGGGCATTAAGGAGGGCATGTGATGTAATGCGCACTAGGGGTTATGAGCAACTGACGAATTATTCAACACTACTTCTGAAACTAATGTACTATATGTTGGCTAATTGAATTTTTAAAAAAGAAGGAGTTTGCATATCCATTAAGCACAATTTACAAAAAAATAAAATGGTTCAAAGACAATGAACAAGGTTAGGATCTGATCATTCACAAGGGTGTGCTATAGATGGCACAGATTTTCCACTGAAACACAAAATTTTTCTCTACAGCCTTTCAATCAAAAGTAATCTCAAAGATTCTTCTTGTTCACAAAATAAGGTTGATTTGGCTTCATTTCTTTTTTTTACACAGGTGCTATAAAAATGGTAATTTACCCTATAGGCCTTCTTAGGATTGCTTTGCTGGATGTTTTCATAAGGAATCTCAGACTCAACACTCTTAAGGCTAAGAATCTAAGACAAAAATTTGCATCAAATTCCACAAGCAATAGCTATAGATTTGGGTGAATCCCTTTCTTCTCAAGGTCTCCCAGATATCTTAACATTCCTGAATCTACCAACAAGTGACCATCCATACTCATTTGTAAGGTTTAGAACCTCTAAGCAAAGCACCAGACCAGTTTTGCCAAGAGGACTCCCAAGCATCAGCTTCATAAGGTCAACCTTAGCTCCTCAGAAGTGTCTGGTCTTATGTGAGTCTGTGAGTGTCCTTCCCAAACATGACCTTCTGGTCAAAGGCTCAGTGATTCTAACCATGCCTTCTTAACAAGGACACAGTCTCATTGAACCTGTAGAAATAACTATACTGCCATGAAAATAAGAAGACTCCATGAAGATTCAGAATTCTAGAGCATCAGGCAGGGAGAACAGGATGTCGCTTACATGATCTTTCCAGATTACAAATCAGAGCCTACCAAGTGGTTATAATTTCTAGAAATCTCAGAGGAAAGAGAAGGAACTTCCTTACCCATTCAGAAAGCAGCAGAAAAGCCTCAACCATATTCCAAACAAAACCCACAGTCATCCCATATCAGTTCTGCCAGGCTTGTGTAATTAATTAATTCTTGTTCTACTTGATCTTAAGTGGACAGTTTTCAGGAGACCAATCTGTTCTTCAGCTGGAATCTGGAAGTCTTGACTCAACCACTCGTGGGGCCTCCAGGACTCAAATGACTACAGCTCATTTACTATCAATAATTTTCATTTTTAAATAGATTTATTGATTGATTGGAGAGAAAGAGAGAGAGTGCCTTGGAGGGAGAAGCAGATGGAGAGGGACAAGGAGACCACATGCTGAGCATGGAACCTGACCTGGGCCTCGATCTCACGACCCTGAGATCATGACCTGAGCTGAAATCAGGAGTCAGACATGGAACCAACTGAACCACCCAGTCATCCCCCTTCCTGAGAGTAATTTTCAAAAATGAATGATCTGATGAGTTCGCTACAAGAATAAGACAACCGACAAGGGCTCAGTGGTTATTGTCGCTTTCAGCACAAGGTAAGAAAGTCAGTCCAAGTGGGTTTTACACAAAATATCCGTAAACATAATAATGAACGCTATTTTCAAAGAAGGAATATTACACTTAATCTATAAAAATGGGTGAATGTATTCTTTACAGGGAAAGATACCTTCAGACAGAATATATAATAATCTTGATGTAGCACACCATGACTATGCTAAGGCTTTATCGAGAATGTCAAGTAAAGAGACGCCCCATTGTGGAGGGGGCCCTAAATTCCCGAATACAAAGGCTCGTGATAGGAGTCTCCACCTGAAAACCATTGGCTGAGAAAAATGCTAAATTCAAGTTAAAGTTGTAACAAATCTAACCTTTTAAATAAGAATTGAAACTCTACCCAATAGCACTATACTTTTGCTGTAACAGGGAAGCAGGGCGGGGGATGCAAACAGAAACATCCTGCCGGCGAGGGCACTCACCCGTCTCTAGATGCTGCCGGCGCAGCAGAAGTTCCTGGGAGCCCTGTGTCGGTGACATTTGCCCACACAAATTTAACCTAAGGGAGGCCAACATCTCTCTGCAGCAAATTCACATAAGAAGTAAAAGTATATAAACTTCAATCATGGCTAATAATATTTCAGTATTTGATTTTACTTATAAACAACCTATGTATTTAAAGAAGATGTTAGCCAAATGAATTTAGTATCAGCCCAAGATTTTTAAGATACCTGAACATCTAGAAAACTACCTTCAAGTTGGAATAATTACTATTGAAATAGAGTGTCAGAATAATGATTAAATTGTGGTTAACTTCAACTTTGCATTTTGTATAATCCTAAACATTTTGTAACGGTAAAGCTAGCTTGCTCAACATGTAAACCTGCATAGGGTTAGGAGGAATTGCCCAAGAAGACACAAAATGTACACTTCTGTTATACTTAACATTGGAAACTCCGAGAACACACAGTTTCTTTTTATTAAGACATAATAAAGTATACTTGTCTGCCAAAGAGCTGTCTAAATTTCATGAACCTGAATTCTTAAAGCATTTCAAATTGATTCCTATAGGAATAACTTTTTTTTCCCTTTGAAAGTATTACAGGTTAAGTTTCTTGAATTTCTAGGAATTTTAGAAATTAAATTGAAATTATAGAATCACTTATTTATCTATGAGCCAATCAGAATAGAGCTCCATTCAGAGAGTCCATAACCTAATTTAGTAATACCATCTGAAGGTAGGAAAATACCAATCCTTTACATAATGAAAAATAAAGACCTTTCTGAATGTACATCTACAGACACAGCGGGAAAGCTGATAACTTTCATTCTAAAATGTCAACCACGGATCAAGCATAAACACAGAAACACAAAACTTAGCACTTCCCAATGGGCATGAAATACTTCAAGGATTTGAACGGAAAAAAAGACAAAGAGAAAAGAGCGACAGACCAGATTCTCTGGTTTCATGTAACAGAGTCAAACTCCATAGACCACAAATCCATTCATGGAGATGACCAAGTGGCCAGATCATGAAACCAAAGCACTTCCACACCCATAATCAGGCAAACACCCACAGAAGCACACTCCGGTCCACAACAGGCCCCTGAAGGACGAGAGTTTGGAGCAGGAGACCCGGAGTGACACTCACCGCAGCTGAGAGCAGAGCCCAGGGGGCACGAGAGCTCCCCTCCCTGGGGGAGAAAACGGAAATCCCAAGACAAGGTCCAATCCATCCAAGCCAAGCCTCCAGCTGTGGAAGATAAAAATGCCCCAGACGGTGCGGGAGGAGGTATTCTTCTGACAATTCTAACAGAAACAGTGCGTGACTGAGGGAATTCTCTCTGAGGCGGGCAAGTCAGAAGGACTAGAACTTGAAGACTGAGTCTCGCAGGCAAGAGAGAGTGAGTGAAGCCGTGGAGGTTTTATTAAGCAAGGACAGGACACAGAGAATGCTCTCCGGAGTGAGAAGGGTCCCGATGGGGCTGCCACTGAGGGTCTTTTACTGAAAACTTGACCAGGGATCTGGTGGCCTTGAGATTCCTGTGCTGTCCTGGTCTGAGCAAGGACGGTTGATAACACCCTCCATGACTGGCTTCTTTGAGGTCTGGTCATGTTGTGGGATTACACTGTGGCGCCGAAGAAAGCTGCTCCCTAATATCCAGGCCTGGTGGTCTGCTCTAGGGCCTTATCTCTTATTCACTCTCTCAGAGCCCAGTCGGGGACCCACTATCTCTCCCCTGCCTAAACCCAAGCCCTTCCTTACTCAAGGCCGGGCAAGAAAACCTGGAGTTTGTGGAAAGGAGAGAATCATGGAGGAAGGTGAAGGTGGGTCTTATGAGAGCACAACCCCAGCCAGGGCCCGAAGGTCAACGCTGGGGGACTTCCTCCCCATCACGGGATCAGGGATAAGAGGCCAACCCTGTCCAGGGGAAGAGGACAGCGCAGCCCGGGCACAGCACTTTGTTATGACCCCTGCAGGTGGGGGGCTGGGCAGTGCCACGGCGGCCCCCCACGGGCAGACCCGCTTTATGTGGAGCCGGAAACGGGAGCCCCACATTGGGAACCGCGCGTAACGGCTGGTCACCCAGCTCCTCCCTTAGCCTTTCAGAGTCTGGACGTGGAAACACGGCACCTCCTCCTACATTTCCCATCTTCGTGACGCAGAAGAACTTAGCAAGTGTTTAACCAATAACCAATCTTTATAAATAAATTTTGAGTTTCTGTCTTGTCTCCTGTAAATAAGAATTGGACTTGTGTTACGAGTTTCACCACTTTTCAAGTTCGTCTTACTCAACTTTTAATCTCTGATTCCGGCCAGAACGCTGAGGAACAGCCACCAGTCCACACGACACGTTATTCCGACTCATGTTCTGTCGCGTTTGGATGGGACTCACGATCTGTTATTAGGCTATTGTTTCTCAGTGAAGAACATGCTGAAAAGGCACCTAAAAATCCATAATATGATTCATAATCCTGCTGACTTCTTTATAAAGAGTCAGAGGATTAAAGAGAAATAATGTGGAACATTTAAATTAGCATTTTTTAAAGCGCTGCATGAAAAGAGGAAGCATTTTCCTCCCATAACCATCATTGCACAACAGAAAAAAGAAAGGGCGGCCAGAACACCTCGCACTGAAACGCCGCCGTCCTCAGAACCGAGAAGTCATGGGAATCCCTGCTGGAAACCAACGTTGAAATGGGGCTGAATGGAGGCCCAGAAAACCAGGAGGTGACTTTTAAAGGGGAGCTTCATGGGGTTATCCCGGGAGCGTCGAACAGAAGTGAGCTTCTGAAAGTCTTCGCACGAGCATTCGTGCGGTTACAATGTGACAGTCGTCGGCTCGAAGCTGGGAGATGGGGGCTGCGAGCAGGTGGACGGGACGGGCCCGGCGGGGCAGAGCTCGGATACTGGCCCCTCTTCTCCAGCCGAGGCTGATGCCCCTGCCCCACGGAGTGGTTTCTATCCTCATAATGCAAATTTCCCTTAACTCCCGAAGCCATTCTTAGTCACCTTAGGATGTGAAAATCTGAGAACAGATAGTTCGGATGTCTCTACCGATCACAATTTGGGGAGTAGGCAACGAACACAGAATGAGTGCGGACAGATACCTCTCTGCTGGAGTAACACGTCCTCAAAAAATCCAGAAATCTTCGTGGAAGACCTTAGGAAACCCAGTCGATGGCCAATTCTTATATAGGGGCAGAAACACAGAAGCATCGCCCGTCAGTCCCCACTTTCAAACCCCTTGCGTTTCCTTATTTCATTTCAAGAGCCGCCAGGTAGTGGGTAACAGCTACATTGTGCGTGTTTCCTAGGGGACCACAGCGTCCAAACTTCCAGAAATCAGAAAGGGGTTCGGCCGGAGCTCATCCCACAGGAGTGAAATCACCAACACGCTGAGCGCGCAGGAGGGAAACTTACAGAAAGGACTCCAGAGGCCTCGGGTTCTCATGGTACAGGCCTCGTGTGGAGCCTCAGTGAGTCCCTAATGTTACTAAATTTAGAAAGGAAAAGGGAACAAAAGAGGACAATTGGAAAAATGGATAAAGTCCAAAAATATGTCTTGATTCAAGAGTATTTTAATTAAAAAAAAAAATCTGTCTACATCCTCTTCCAGGATAACAGAGTAGCTCTCCCTCTCCCCCCGATAAGTACAAATGAGGGGCCTGGACCGAATCCACCCACAATAAAAACAGAAAGCTTCCAAGCGCTGGGAAGAAGTGGCACTTCGGATCCGAGGAACACCACCACCGAGGTCCCTGCGTCTTCTGGTTGCTTCATGGGTTCCAGACTCTGAGCAGAGGAAGCCACAGCCATGAAGTCAGCTTGCAAGTGTCCAGAGGAAAATACCGAAGCTTTATGGCCGAAAAGTGACAGCAAGTCAACGAAAAAGATACACTAAGAAAAAGCTGAACAGAGAGAGCTGGTCAACTATTCACAAAATGCATTTTATTTTATTTTATTTTATTTTTTATTTTTAAAGATGTATTTGTTTATTTGAAAGAGAGCACGTGAGCAGGGGGAGGGGCAGGAGAGAGAGCGAGTCCCGGAGCAGACTCCCGGCTGAGCGCACGGCCCTACACGGGGCTCGGTCCCAGACGCCTCCGAAGTAAGGTGTATTTTAAGTGCCTCTCACTGGGGCACCTGCAGGGCTCAGTTGGTAAAGCATCTGCCTTCGGCCCAGGTCATGATCCCGGGGTCCTGGGATGGAACCCCACGTCCTGCTCCCTGCTCCGCGCAGAGCCTGATTCTCCCTCTCCTGCTCCCGCTGCTTGTGATCCGTCTCTCGCTGTGTCTCTCTCTGTCAAATAAATAAACGCAATCTTGAAAACATAAATAAACAAATAAAGCCTGTGCTCTAATCTTTAAAGATAAATAAATAAACACCTATCATTGTGTGCAGAGGCTCTGGGGCCAAGAGCCCGCTGAGTGACCTGGGGTGTGCGAGTCTCGGCGCGTCTTAGTTTTCTTATCAGTAAGTGGTTTCTGCCCTCTGTGTGTCGGTGTCCAAAGTCCCCACCTCATAAAAACACCAGTCACTGCGGTAAGGCCCTTAGTGCAGCGTGACCTCATTTTCACGTGGCTAATGATGTCTGCACACACCCTCCTTCCAGGGAAGGGGACATGCAGAGATCTGACTCTTCGGAGCACACTGCCGGACCCAGGCCAGGGACGTCCTACGAAACAGCCGGCCAGTGCGCCTTGGGCCTCATGATTGCGACGAAGAGATAGACCCGGGCCTCTCTCAGTTTCGAGAACCAGAAAGAAGACGTGACAGCTGACTCACTGAATCCCCACAGGGACATCAGAGGGACCAGCGGGGACTGCCAACAGGTCTGTAGAGCACTGAGGAGCGTCAGTTCTTGGTTTCCATCACCGTGGTTTGGTCGTGTAAGTGGCTAATGGTGGCGGGAGCTGGGGGACGGTCACACAAGAACTCCCCACAGAGCGCTGGACATTCTGTAGCCCTCAAATGTACTTGAAGTGGAAGTTTTAAAAGTTAGTGTGGCTGTGGGGCGCCTGGATGGCTCAGGCAGTTAACCGTCTGACTCTTGGCTTCACTCAGGTCATGATCTCAGGGTCCCGAGATGGAGCCCCGAGTGGGCTCCTGGCTCAGCGGGGGGTCAGCCTCTCTCTCTCCATCTGCCCGTCCCCCCAGCCCACTCACACTGGTGAGCACTTTCTGTCTGTCTCAAATAAATAAATACAATCTTTAAAAAAAAAAAAAAAAAGTTGTCCACCTACCGGATCACAAAGCAATTCCCCAAAATATGCAAGAATTGGTATCAAACAAGGACATCCATCACCCGGCCACGGCATCAGGAATCAGTAACAAGAAGAGAGCTACCGCCCACCACACACACATCTGGAAATCAGTCTCATGCGAACACATGTTTTCACACACACACAATAAAGCGCCAGAGAACAAATCATATGGGAGATTCTTAAATATTTCAAATGAACAGAGATGAGAGCCTTTACGAGGTAAGACTAGGAAGGACAAACACCTGTAATCTTCCCCGTATACATGACCAAAAAGACCAAGAAGGAGGAAGCTAAGTGTCCAACTCAACGAGCACAGACGAGTATAGGACTGTCGGCTGCCGCAGACTGCTTAGTATTAAATCGAGGACACGACCAAACAGCCCCCAGAAGGGAAGGGAAGGCCTGGGATTTGTTCCCACGAGAGCGTCGGCAATGGCTAAAATGAGTGAATTAGAAGGACGTGCACGTTGCAGACCAACGTCGGAAACAAAATGTGAAAAAGCAAGGCTCGTAGAGACACCTGCCACCTGACACCAGCGAGGTGTTTTAGACACACAAAATATCTGAAAGATGAAAACTATGTGGCGTTTACCTCCCTGTGTCAGAAGCTGGCGTGGGAGTGATGCCCACGAACTTCAGAGGGGAACAAGTGGGAACGAATAAAGGGTTCAGCTCTATCTGTGCGGCTCTATTTACAGAAGAACAGAGAGATCCGAGGCAAATACCCCACTCTGCTCACACCCATTCCCTCCGAGCGGGACACCTGCGCGTCTCCGTGACTCCCCTTCCTCTTCCATATGTTCAAAATCCTTCGTAATTAAAACACGGCGACTACTGGGTCCACAGTTGTGGTCATCATTTTAAATCCCTGTCACCTATGCGAGCAGTGCTTTGCAGTTCTAAAATGGAGTGTCTATCTTTATAGACTGGCTCGGAGTCAAGTTCTCCAAACCCAATGGAACGTCTGGGTGACTTACAGGAGCCACGGGGAGGCTCTCCAAAGCTCTTCCACCCGGTGGGACATCCTTGGGCCATCTGGGTTGGCATCCAATCCAACATCACCGCCCACTGAACACTTCCCCTAAAAGTAACCATGAAGTGTGGGCACCGCAGTTGTCCCCAGGTGCCCCCTCCCCCATGCCAGCCAACGCCCCCGAAGACGTTCCCTGCGGACTCCGCTCCGGGCTCTCCTCCAGCCTGCAGCCCGAGAAGCCTTACCAAATGCAAGTCCTGATCCCTCTTGGGGTGGAAGCTCCAACTTCTTTCCCTTCTAGGGTCTGACTCATTGCAAGACACTCGCTCTCCTGTTTTTGCTTTGCACCATGTTGTGTTTGCTGGAGGCAGCCAGGCTCCATGTTTGATGCTGCATGCCGAGGCGGGCTTCCCGGGCTGTCCTAAGGAAGAGCCACAACCCGGGTGGATTGATGGCCTCACCGTCCTGGAGGGCAGAAGTCCCAAATCAAGCCATGAGCAGCACGGGTTCCTCCTACAGGGTTGCGAGGAAGGATGTTCTCCTGCCCCTCCCCCTGCTGTCGGTGGCCTCTGTGGCTTCTTGCTGTGACACTATGACCTCAACCCCCCCCTACGATAGGCCTCCTGTCTCCACTCCCTGGGTGGAAAGTTCCCTCTTACAAGAACACAAGCCACTGGCGGGTGCTCACCCCAACCAGCATAATGTCATCTCAAGTAAGTGGCATCTGCCAAGACCCTATTTCCAAATGAGATCACGTTCCCAGATACCAGAAGATAGGACTTAAACATCCCTTTTATCAACCCACGATATTGCCAAAACGACCTCAGCCAATTAAAAAAAAAACAAAAACCCAACCTCATTCACTTAATCAATCAATAAAATGAAAAACAGATCCTGTAAGTCCCCAGCTAAAGTGTCCAGAGGCCCTACAGCCCTGGGATGGCATCAGCCCTCTCGAGACGGCAGGCCGCCCTCCTGCCCGTGGCCCTGCTGGCCCAGTGTTCGCCGCACCCCTCGAGAGCCTCGTGCTCCGCCCACTGCATGGTCACTAACCTGGACACACCTGCACGTCTGCCGAGCGACTCTAACATCACAGGAACTGTTTGTAACATCTGTGATGGCGTTTGTGCACCGACCAACTGTGTCATCTCTCACCATCAAGCCCTTGGGAAGGAACATGTCTAGGACGCTGCCCAAAACATTTTGGAAACCCCTCTTTTAGAATTGCCTTCAAAGACTTCCGAAGACAAAGTCGTATTGTTTTTAACTCAAAACAGCATCAACACGTTATCACTCTTACCTGTCCTTCAAGAGAGAAATATCTGTCACTGCCAAGAATTGTCACAAGCTTCGATCTCAGAACTAATGATTATTTTCAAAAAGAGCATAAACTCCCACAAAGTAAAAAGGCAAAAAGCACCATTCTTTATCACCTCATGACACATACAGCTTCTTTTCCAAGTACAGAATTTTTACAAAGTACTAAGAAAAAGGCCATAAACTCAAAGAAAAAAAATGGTTAAAGGCCCTGACCAGGTAATTAAGTATGAAATGAAGTAATCATGTGGAAGGAGGCTGACTTCACACATAAACACACACACACACACACACACACACACAGTAGCTACTCCCCCGGGAGGCTGGCTGGCTCGGGAGGAAAGCTGGCGAACCCTCCGTGGGACGAACAAGGCAATTTGGCAACATTATCCACATAGTGTATGAGCTGTTGCTTTGCAAAGTGGCCCCGGACCTGGAGGGCGGGAGAGAGCCAAGGACAGGGCAGGGCACCCCACACAAACAGGTGGCAGGTCTAAGTGCCAGGAGAACTTCCTATGAGGCTTGTCCTGGGCCCCAAGGCGAGGAGCTGTCCACCTGCCACATCTTCAGGGTTGTAGAAAACCCTTAATGGACTGAGCCATATCCAGATGTCCTCCATACCACGTTGCTTTCCCAAGGCCGCCCCCCAAACAGCTCCGAGCAGTAGGCAGAGCACAGGCTCCAATGGCAGCCCAGGGCTGGTCAATCTTTCATCCCCTGCCATGCAGGCAGCCGCCCTCCCAACAACCCCCGACACATCCCTGTCCCCCAGGAACCACCCCACGGATATATTTAACCGTGTATAAGATGACTTAGGGGCAAAGAACTTCTTTGCAGCTTACCTGTTAGGGAGGAATAGAAATAACCTAGTGGGGTCCTGCTAGGACTGGCCGGTTCAATGACGCTGCATTCATGAGACCAAGTTCTATTCCGATGGTGAGAAATGAGGACATTCCTCGAGGCCGACCACAACACTAGGCCTAAGAAAGCACGGTGTGGAACGGCTTATAAACTTTATACTCTGCGTAAAAACTGCATGTCGTGGAAACGGGGAGAGAATGTACAGGCACGGCACGCACACAGAAGCAACCGCAGAGCCTGCACAGCCCGGGCTTCCGGAAGGGCTGACGGGCGATGCACACAGAGAGCGGGTGCCTCTGCTCCCGGGAGCCCGTGGGCTCGGAGCCGGCCCCCTGCAGGCACGCTCTGCCCCTGCTGCCCTCTGGGACTTGCGTTTTATGACGCAGGATTTCCACGGGATGGGTTCCAAAAATGTTCTCAAGAACCTCACAGCTTTCTGATCGTTTAAATAATCTCCCTCAGCTACCATACAGGTGACATTTATAATTTTTCCATTAATTCTTTGATGACACACGTTGCTCAAATGTCCCCCTGTCTAGATGTAGACTTCAATGACGAGGAGAAAGTCTTACTTCTCCCGTTGCTTATTTGGCTTCCAAGCATCAGTAAAATAAATGGCAGCAGTAATATCTTTTCTTCTATTTCTCATAATGATGGCACTATACTCAACAAGATTAAAAAATATATCTGGAGAATAGGACCTTAAGCTTTTTGAATTATACCCAAGGATTCAGCAGTATTTTATGATATGTTACTTCTCCGTGTGTGTGATTCCAGCTTTTCATGATTTTCTGTGTGTATTCCTAAGTCAGTACTGTCCAGCCACACATTCATATAAATCATTTTCCAAACATGAAATTACCAAGATTTGACGCAAATATTGTGTATTGCTGCATTTACAAATATTATGAACTGTTTACAACATGCCACAAAAAACACAGACTCTTTTAGACCTACTTTTTAAAAAATATTTTATTTATTCGAGAGAGAAGGAGAGAGAGTGAGAAAGAGCATGAGAAGGGAGAAGGTCAGAGAGAGAAGCAGACTCCCCATGGAGCAGGGAGCCCAAAGCCGGACTCGATCCCAGGACTCTGGGATCATGACAAGAGCTGAAGGCAGCGGCTCAACCAACTGAGCCCCCAGGTGCCCTCTTAGACCTACTCTTAAAAAGACAAAGAAGAGAGAGAAATAAAAATAAGACTAACCAAAAAAAAAAAAAAATCTCAAGAATGAACCTTATAGTGGTCTGGTTATAGAAAACACTTAGGGTTCCTTTTTTTTTTTTTTTTTTTAATTGCCCCACTTCATGGGTCTCCAGGAGTTTTCCAGCTAATTAATGGTGGCCAGGATGTAAGAATCAGACAGCTATTCCTCAAAGGAGCTCAAGTAAAACTGGGTTTTCTGAGCAGATGCAACCAAATCTGGGCTGCTGCTGGAGCCCAGGGCAAGTGGACTCCGGCTGAATGGTCTCTTCTTGCCCTTGGCCAGACACAGCCATGTCCACCCCTTCTAAGACCTCTGGGTCTGCTGTCTCTTCTCCTCCCCATTCTGCAGATTAGCTGTCCCGACCAGTTCCCAGTCTCAAGGCCAAGTCTTCAAGGCCAGAGCCCCACTGCGGTGCTGTCCCTGCCAGTCAGAGCCCTTCCTCTATGCCCACAGTCCCCTGAGCGAGACCCAGAGGGAGCCACGCTCTGCCTAGACCAGGATACAGAGGGCCCCTCCTAGCCCAGGCTCTGGGCAGGGTCACTGAGCTCATCTAGAATCTAGTGGAACGTCTGGGTGACTTACAGGAGCCATGGGGAGGCTCCCCAGAGCTCTTCCGCCTGGTGGGACATCCTTGGGCCATCTGGGTTGGCATCCAATCCAACATCACCGCCCACTGAACACTTCCCCTAAACGTAACCGTGAAGTGTGGGCACCGCTGTTGTCCCCAGGTGCCCCCTCTCCCATGCCAGCCAACGCCCCCTGAAGAAGTTGGTGCAAGGTGAGGCAGACGAGAAGGGAAATGGGGTTCAGCCTACAAATGCGTCGATGTATCTTGTACAAAACCCAAGGTATCCAGAAGGGTCATTCCAGAAATCAATGTTTGCTTCAAGAGTGTGTGGAAATGTTAAAAGGTATTACACATTTCCCTGCAAATATGATCTTATATTGCCCGCTTATGAATTTTTAATGTTTAGCAGTTATCGTCAGTGTAAATCTCAGTTCTCGACTTTGGTGATCTGCCCTCTCTTATCTGTCCAGCCTTGCTTCTGAGACGGCTTGTTCCCTCCACACTCTCCCTCACTTGCAGAACTTTCTGCATCCTGCAGGGTTGTTGTTTTTTCTCCATCATTAGCACTTACTGTTGTAAAAATTATGCTGAAATACTTTTGTTTCTAGGTTTCCAAAAGCACTAACAGTCGGTTTATTCTGGGTGAAACAGGGAGGTGGGAAAGCAAGGGGGTGCTCACCACGAGCCCGCCCCCCCAGGAGTGTGGCCACCCGTGCCCTTTCCTCCCCTCTCGAGGAATCAGATCAGGAAAGATCTGAAACCGGTTCCTGGGAAATGAAAGTAGTGAAGAGCCTGCATTTCATTGGCCTCTCCTGTGGCATTTGCACGGTGTCATGAATCAAGCCTCAAAATCAGGTTACAATGTTACAAAGTCAGACTTCCCTTCATCAGCCCACAGAAAATTGTGTTTTGAAGGAAGGCAGGAGACGACCTTTTAAATGCTCCCGACTCCAACTGGATTCTGCATTTGTGTGAGGCTGCCCTTGGCTGCCCCCGTGCTTCCGCGGGAGTGTCTACTGCACAGACGAATACATGGCGTTTTTCATAAAATCGGCGATGATTGCATCTGCCGAGCCCGGACGGCACAGCTACCCATCAACACACACCTCGTATAAATTTCCACAATGAGCCAGACGTGATTAAATAATTTTTGTAGAACAGCCTTTGAAATTTTGCTTTTATCTACATTTTTTATAATAGTCAGCAGAGAACTGATTGCATCCCTCCCAGAAGAGAATAATTTGGCATTTTAAAGAAGTTCGGAGGCACACATTAGCACAAAAAACACATCACGCTCCTGCGCATCGGGCGCACACGTCTCAGAGGCCGAGTCCCGGCACTTTGTCTCAGCTCTTCCAAACGCTATTTTTTAAAAGCATCCAGATGTCTATCCTGAAGGCAATTATTTCCTTGAAGATCATAAAGAGTTGGAGACAAACAAAAAAATACAATTTAACATTTGGATGTTTATCCCCCAGCCGTAGAAGTTGAACACTGAATTTACCACGACCCTAAAAGTTGTGGGGGAAAGAGCCTTTGTATAAACAGAGCCGCTGACAGAAGTCTGCATAGACCCTGCGTTCCCTTGGGAAGCCGGTCAGCGCCTCCATGGGGGGTCGAGTAAATGCCCACTTGACTAGTCTCCATCATCAACTGCTCAGTCAAACCCGAATCTAGCTATGTCTGTGCGGGTATCTTGGCAGACACGATTAATGTCTACAAGCTGTCGCCACTAAGAAGATGACCCTTGAGAATGTGGGGGGGAGCTTAACCTACCGGCTGGAGGCCTTCCGCGCAAACACGAGGGCTTCTGGGAGAAGAAGGCATTCCAGCCCAGCCGGCGGCATCAGCTTCTGCTGGGTCCCCAGCCTGCCCTCCGGCCTGCAGACTCTGGTCTCCACAGTTTGTGATTCACACCCTTGGAATGACCTTCGCGGGAGATGGCCAATGGACGGACCCCTGTGTAGACCTCTCTGCCTCCTATTGGTTCTGTTTCTCTGGAGAACCCTAACTGACCCCTTTTCCCCCTGGAATAATAATCAATTTATAATCCACCTCTGAGGGTTTTTGCAAGGATAAGAGCCCTGTGAATGTCCGGAGATACATTGTCTTCATAAATAAATTCTTTATGGCATTTGGTCCGTTTTTTTCAAGCCATAATCCGAGTGTCCTGAACAAACTGCCTGTGTGGCTAACGCAGCCAGAAGCAGCAGGACAGCTTCCAACCGACCTTTGTTATGTCCAGGATTAACCTAGAGGATCTGACTCTTTGTGACGGGGCCGTGTGCACTCCAGGGAGCGGGCAGAACTTCCAGGGCCACGCGGGGTGCAGAGGCTCCGGGTGGATCTGCAGAGGCCGCCCCACACCTTCCTGGGGCGTAAGGAGAGTCTGCACTGAATACTTAGTCGGCGTTACCCGCACGTCTCTGTCGACTTACTACACATTTGTCTCATCTCCCAATTTAGATCATCGTAGCTACCGTCAGACGCACGCAGGAAGAACATCATTAACTCTTGGGTAGAGATCTGCAGGATGGCCTCTTTCTAGAAAACACCTACGAACCCTCTAAATGCCAAGCAGACACTGCAGATCAAGCTGCCGTTTCCTAGAGGATATCGTCACAGGAAGAGAAACTGAGGCGGGTGACAGGTGGCTTCTCCACCAGCCCTGAGTCCTCACGGATCCCGCCTCTGTCACGCCTCGCAGCATGGCGTTGTTACCAAGACGCTGTCAGGTCTGGGTCTCAACCCACGGGGTCCGTGATTTTGTAAAAGTGGGTTCAAATTAAAAATGGAATTAAAAATAATTCACTTAAAGTGAATGAAGGGAACTTTCTTTCCAAAGAATCTTATGTTTTTTTTATTTTACCTTTTTAAAGATTTTATTTATTTCAGGGAGAGTGCGAAAGCACAAGCATGAGCAGGGGAGCGGCAGGGGAGCGGCAGGGGGAGGGGGAGGCAGGCTCCCGCTGAGCAGAGAGCCCAATGCGGGGCTCCACTCCAGGACCCTGAGACCGTGACCTGAGCCAACGGCAGAGGCTTCACCAACTGAGCTACAGAGGAATCCCTAAAAGAATCCTGTGGTTTTTAAATTTTTCTTTGTAAATTTGGACTTTTTTTTTTCCTTTTCTCACAGCAGGGGTCAGGGCACGTCCGTAGTGAGAGAGAGAACACACGCGTGCTCCGTGAGGCCACTGGCATCTAACTCAGGTCGACTGGTCCTTCCGGCCATGTCTGTCCCATAACTATCACCGGGATGGTCATGTGTGCATTTGCCCATTGGGGAGTGTGATTCTTCCGCGGCTCTTGAGTAGATTAAATACCTCACAAAGCAGAGACTTTTTACTCTTACGTTACAACAAAAACCAGTAGTTCTATTAGTCCTTCAAAGTTTCCCTTGTGTTTCACACGCATTCTCTTCCTTCCCTCTCATGACCTCCTGTAATTTTCCTCTGCAGATGAGAAGTCATGCCTTGAAGAGAGCCCGTGGCCCAGGTGACAGGGAGCGACGGATCCGAGGAGCTGCGGTGAAGCAGGACGTCCGCCCCAGGCCGGGGTCCGTCACCGTCAGCATGTGTCCTGCTCTGTGCTCTCCCGCCCTGGCGTCTTTCCGAGCTTTGCCCCAGACACGGAGCGGACTCACATCCCGCCTGCAGAGTTCAGAGTCAGGACGCCTCCCTGCCAGAGCTCCTGCCTCGCCGTGGACCGCGGAGCACGGGTCTGCACACACACGTCTTCGTTCTGTTCGGATTCGAGGTGTCACTCCAGCAGCCGGCTCTACCCTCATATCCTCGGGGGACACGCAGGACTGAGGACGGATGCGAGACACAGGACACCGTTGCATCACACTCACCTAGAAGAAACTGAGACCCAGTAAGGCCACCAGCCCGTTGCCGAGGGCCACTCTGAGCAGTGAGGACGCTGGCGTCTCTCTCTGGGTGGGAAATGGGGAAAAACCAGCTGACGATACTCCACTAAGTAGGAAAAGTGGGGAACAAAATAATCCAGCACAATGACAGTTTTATTCGTACAGAGGGAAGGTCATTTGAAGGAGAAAACGCACACTACGCCTGAGTCATTACATCTCAGGAGAATAGTAATCTGGAGCTGTTTATTCTTTAAAAATGTGTCTCTGCATTTTCTTTTAACATTTTATTTATTTATTTGACACAGAGAGAGCTGGAGAGCACACAAGCAGGGGCAGTGGCTGGCAGAGGGAGGAGGAGAAGCAGGCTTTCCCAGGTGGGGATCAATCCCAGGACCCTGCGACCGTGAACTGAGCAGAAGGCAGATGCTTCACCGACTGAGCCATGGAGGCGCCCCAAGTCTCTGCATTTTCCAACTTTCAACCATAGGCAGGTAGTGCTTGGTAACACCATGTGTGAAAGGCGGTCAAAGTCAATTCCAATCCTCCTTGATTGGTGGTCACTTGGTCAACCATTATCCCACTGTCCATCCCTAAGGGCCCCCAAGGGTCAGTGCAGGGACCAGCAGGCACGTGCAGGGAGGGCTCTGGACCCCCCCCTTAAGCACCACCGGGACACGAGCCCTGGTCCTGGTTTGCAAGGGAAGCATCTTGGATACCTCAGCACCTGGAGTGCACTTTCCACTCAGCAGAGACCACATGTCACCGGTGCTCAGCGGCCCACAGTGGCATGGCCACCATCCAAGGGCCAGCCACTGACTCCCACCCCATGGCAGGAGCACTCAGAGCCACTGGCAAGGTGCCACTGCGGACATGTACATACGTGCAGACATATGGAGAGAAGGGAGAGAGAACAGGACCAGAAAATACTTGGAAAGGTAGGTTGAGCCCCCTAAGATCCCTGAATGTTAACTGAATGTTAACAATGGAATGTTGTTTAGCCATGAGCAACCTCACCCCGCGGGAGTTCGAGGCTCTACAGCCTTGGGGCGTGTGTGTGCAGGCGAAGCCATAACTGCCACGAGGGCTTGGTCCTATTCCTCAGGCGTTAGGAGGGACCCACCTGCCCTGACGCGGCTCGGGTGCACAGGGACCTCAAGGAGGAAGGAGTTTGTGCCCCGGCTGTCCCCAGCACTCGAGGCGGCGGCGCATCTCTCTCTCGCTTCCCGCTGTGATTTCAAGTCACCAGCCCTGAGTTCCTGTGCAGGCGGCAGGCGGCGTTTTGAAGAGAAGGTCCACGCTGCCTCCACGCTGCCTCAGAGGAAAAGCGTCCTGAACCCCTCCGGCGCTCCGTCTCCCCGGAAACAGGAGGTCGTTTTCATTACTCCTGCCTAACCTTATCAATCTGTTGTCTTCTGGCCTCCGTCCAGTGTAATCTGCTGCCCTGGTTGTGAACATCCCGCACGACTATTTCCCTGACAGTTTTATTTCTGGTGTGGATTAAAATGCACGGGTGCACCGCAGACAGCCAGCCCTTACAGGGTGCCCGGCCCTGCGTGGGCACCCCACACCACCATCTCATGCGACCCTCACGGCAATCGGAGGAATAAGGGCAGAACGATTGCCACCGTTCACAGCGCAGGGACGGAGTCGTGCCCAGGCTCACGGCTCACCCTAGGTCACACGTTGGAGAACAGAGGCTGGCCCCGGACGGTCTGTCTCCTATGTCCATGCTTTTACTACGATACACTCAGTGTGACACCGTGACAAAAATCTCCTTTACCTGCATGTCACATGTAAATGGGAGCTGTTGCTGCTTCTGGTGGGGCTGATAACATCTTCCTGAGCCAGCTGGAGTGATGCTGTCCCTGTTGGTCCTGACGGCTCAAGCAAGCTCGGCCGGCCCCACCAGAAGCTCCAGGGTCTCATCTGAAGATTGAATCCAAATGAGGCACCTGAGCTGCCAGAAGCATGGAGGAAAAGAATGACATTCTGGTGTGAAGCCCAGAGAGCAAAGGGGACCCTCGTCACGGCACCTGAGCTGCCACATCAGGCTGTTCCTGAAGGCAGCTTTCTTCCTGAACGTTCTGGGGCAACAGAGTCCTTTTGTTATGCAAGTTGCTGCTCATGTTGGTTTTCTCCTACTTGCTCCCAATAAATACTTTGCCCCAGCAGTGTCGTTACGAGCAGCTTGGTACCGAAAGAATCTGGAATGGGCTGCACGGGAGGTGGGCAGCGATTGGCCACCCCTGACCTTTTAAAGCAAGCATACGGCTAAACAACCTCGGCTGGCCATTGGCACTCGGGGGACAGCCAGCCACAGGATTTGGGAATGGTAGGACGGTTCCAAATTTGGGAGATCGCTAAGCCCTCAGGAAATAGATCCTCGATGCTGACCCCCTGCTGCGGACAGAGAAGACACAGACGATGGCGTGCTGTCCTGAAAACCTGTCTCCGCACAGCATGCGGTCCACAGTAGGGGCCATCCAGGGACCAAGAGCCTTGCAGGGGTCTCTCCCGCCAGGGCTGACCAGTGTCAGCAGGGAAGCAGGAACTTAGTAGAAAGGAAGGTGGAGGTGGAGAGGGAAAATGATCTTCAGGCTGTTCCCAGGCAACAGGCTGCCCTTCGTCTCTGGTGCTGTTGGTGGAGGTTCAGCCGCCGGCAGGGCCGCACCACTGGGCAGGGAGGACGTGCCTTTCACCTTCTTCTTAATGGCCCTGAGGCAAAGCACTTAAATGCTAAGTGGGGCAGAGGGACGGCTTATTCTAGGAGCTGAGTCCCTGCCCCAGTGAACTACTCACACGCAGGGACTGAGAAACTGGCCTGGCATTGTCAAGCAACCAACAGGAAACAAAAAGGGCAGAAGCCCAACTTGTTAAAAAAGACTGTACTGCCAGCAAGACTGGAAACCCACAGCCAGTCTCCTGCCCCCCAGGCAAACCCCCGGGCCCTCCGTCTCTCCAGCCAGAAGGCGGCTTCACCGGGTGGTGATGGAAGGGGCACCCCCGGGGCCAGTCCCTGAGGGACCGATGGGCCCAGGCCTACGGGATTCTCTCCCGGACACAGGCCACATGGGGACCCGGGCTGCTCTGTCCATCCCCAAATGGTCAGTGCCGTGGGTTTGCCGTTCTTCCCCTTTCCATGGGAGCTTTCATTACAATTCGTCCTTCTTTCCCTCTCCGGGTAACGGGGGCAGCCACAGTGCCCCAGACCCCCGGGAGCTACCCGCAACGGGGTGAGAGGGCTTGGTCTCACCTGGAGTCCTGAGCTAAGAGCTGGTGTGAGTCTGGGTGAGGTCTGGCTTCACTGAAGGGAAGGCGGAGGTGAGAGCACGTGCGGGAGCCCGAGGTGAGCCCTGCCATCTGCTTGCTGCAGACCTCACTGCTCAGGGGCCAAAGTCCCCACCTTCAGCACCAGATGCCATCTCCAGAAGCACGTGCACCCCCCGCAGCTGCCCCCATGCCTTGGCTCAAGGAATCCCATTCCCCTGGTTCAGGCCAAGGACCGTCCCAAGACTTAAAACGGTCCCGGCCCATGGGCCCCCTGGACTCATAGGGCAAAGCCTGGAGCCCCAGGGCCGGCAGCCACCCTGAGGGATAAGGCGAGGAGATGCTCCCCAGAGATGGAGGTGACCCTGAGGAATTCAGAGACTGGGGAGAGAAAAACCGGGTCCTGGTCATGGCATTGGATCTGCCGGGACACTCCCACACCCACACACCTCAGCCTCAACGGAAGATCCATTTTCCTTCTCCATGAAGCATGCGCCGCACGGCACTGGCCGGCCAAGCCCCCGGGAAGGCTGCTGCGGGAGAGAGGGAGATGGCGCGAACACGAGGGCTCGGGATGCTTCCCAGGCCTGTGCGGGCCGTGGGTGGTCAGTGAGATCCCGCTGGGGCGGACAGGACTCCGGAGTGGGCATGCGAGGGGCAGGGCACGGGGGATGGGGCAGCAGCAGGAGGCGTGGATTTCTGTAATTAGAAAGGTCAGCTCTGAGGGCGCAGGGTCTTCGGGAAGTGAAACGTTTCTTCAACTCTGGCACAGAAGAGACTGCTTTTCTTTGGGTAGACCCGGCTGTATCTTAGGCTACCACGGAGAGATCACCGACGACCCCACACAGTCCATGCTCATTCACATTCTTTTAATAGCCTGCGGTTCGTATCCTGCCAAACGAAGCAGATTCTATTTTCCTGACCCAAACCGACCTCCGAAGTTGTTGCTTTTGGTTGCCATAAGAACAGCTATGTATAAATCTTTGATCCCAGAGACGGGAACGCAGGTATGCAGATTAATTGAATAAAGGTGGGGTTTCTTTCGTGTCGCCGATTAGTATCAAATATTTTAGGGTGTAATGTAAGTAAAAGGCACAAAGAACACGCACTCCTTTCCGTGAGAACTCCTGGGTGTCGTCTACCGGAAGGACACCTGTCGTTACCAGGAGCGTCACATACAAAATCAGATCCTCATAATGGTAGAGAAGAGCGTGGTACAGGACAGACTTGCCAGGGGCAAGGTTTGCTGGAGGCCGGGGGGATTCATCACGTATGAAACAACCCCAGTCCCATCCCACTAGGACTGGGAAGAAACAAAGTCACAGGAACACGGGGTCTACAGGCCTGGAAGAGATGCACCCGGTGCTGGGCTCCCCCCGTTTAATGAGGGCGTCCGCCTGCCGGACCACAGACCACAGAGGGGCTGTTGGGTGCTCGTGCAGCCAAAACAGCCAAAACAACCCCCATACCTCGCTGCTTTCCTAGTCTTTTGTTTCTTAAACAGGGCTCCCAGATTTTAGAGCTTTGGGCCTCGCAAAACATGCACTGAAGCGTGTAAGGAAAGGTTAAAGGAGAGACATTTACAGTCCTTGAGAAGCTCTTTCAAACAGGAACGTGGGCAGTTAAGGGCCCTTCTCTCCGGAAGGTTCCATCTGCGTTCAGACAGGCTGTCCTTTCTCACATCCTGAAGAGTAGCTGCCCTCACCCGCCCCCCCCACCCCGTTGCTCCCCCCACCCCCGTTAGAGAGCTCCCGGAAAGGAGGGTATGCAGGCACTGTCTCAGACTGCCCCCAACTCCCGCCGGGCTGTCACCCCGGTCCTGGAGAAGGTGACCCAAGGCCAGCCCAGGGTCCCGGGAGCCCCCACCGCAGGGGGGCCTCCTCCCCAGAGTCGGGGCCTGCCTCCTCCTCCCACCCGCCCCTCCTGCGGTATCAGGGGGAGCTTCTGCAAACGACTCCTCCAAGCTCCCACCCCGGCCCCCTCCATTAAACCCACACACTCAGTGTCCGCTCAGACTGGAGACAGGCGTCAGGGCGCGCTCCGGACCCCTCCCTCGTTGGCCACCAAGTCACTCCTCCCGCGGCTCAGGCCCTCCGCGGAGCGTCCGCAGACTCGACCTCCCGTGTCTTCTCCTGACGGACTCTCTCCACTTCTCTCTCCCCCGGCCGCAGTGGGCTCCTGGGATTCCAAACGCGCTCCTCCACCCCCAGCACCGAGACATCTCCGCGGCTTCCATCAGCATCTGCGACCCCCCTTCCCGCTGTTGTTCTTCCCCTCGACTCTTCTTTACAAGGCTCAGGTCCTTATCTTCCTCCGGCAGCTGCTTACGCGGCCTCCATCCGCCCGGGATGCTTCCGTCGGGGGCGCGCCCGGCGCACAGAGCCGTGGGGTCATCACTGGGACAACGAAGACACGGAGGAGAACTGAGGCCTCCTGCCCGCCCGACCTTGCGCTGTGGAGGCTGTCCTTGAGCCTGTCCTTGAGCCTGTCCTTGAGCCTGTCCTTGAGCGGGCCCCGGGGAGGGCTGTGGGAGGAGGAGCCTGCCCGCCCCGCTGAGGGAAACACCCTCCCCAGCAGCCGGCTGCTAACGGAGCGGGTTATCTGGGCACCCCACCTGCCTTAAAGACCCTTATCTCTCCCTCCTCAGACCACCCGGGCAGAAGCCTGCCTACCAGTGAGACCCCTCCCTCTTCCTCAGCGTCTCCCCCTGCCCTGCCTGTCCCAACGGCTCTGCCTCCCGACTGTCCTCTGCAGAGGGACTGGTGTGGCTCTGGAGCCACCAAGTTCTGACTCTGGCCCTTTCCATAAACACGGCGAGTCTCTCTCGGAGCCTACGGGGCCAGGCGCCGTCCACATGCTTGCAGTGCAGTGGTGACCGAGATGCGGCCCCGAGATGTCTGCTCCCACTGTGCCCTCGTGCAGCCCCAGACCCTGTGGGGCACAGGAAGCAGATCTCACCCCACAGCCGCCTCGAGGACTCGGGGATGCATGGAAAGCCCTTATTGCTGCGATCCGCAAAGGCCCAAGCAGGATCTGCCAAGTCGGACCGCCACAGTCTCCGGAGGCTCTCTCCATGCTAGTCTCTGCCACTGACCCAACCTCCCCTGAGTGGTGGAGACCACCGTCCTGAAGCTGGGCCGCCAGCCCTCTGCTGGGTCGGGAAACCCCGCATCTCTGGGCTGGGACGGGGCTGTTCACCCCACTGCTTCTGCCTTGCTGCTGGCTCTGTCTCTCTCTTCTGCACGAGCCGGTTCCCCAAACCCCGTTGTCCCTCAGCCCGTCACGCCTCCGCGCTTGTTGGAGGGGGGGGGGTTGGCCTGCCTGACCCCTTCCCCACCTGGCCGCACGCGCTGGGGAGCGCGCAGAGAGACCCCGGGTCTTCTCTGGCCAGTGCAGGTGCCCCTGCGGCTGTGACCCTGCACACGGGCTGTGTGAGCTGGGGGTGGGGGTGCTGCGGGGACAGCCACCGTTGGGGAAGGAGTCTAGGGGTGCCGTGTTGGGGCTGTTGCGTGTGTGGCTGTGGTCTAGAGCTCTCAAGTGTTTCCTTGTCCACATGAGTTATTTTAATTGCCCTTTTGGAGTTCACGCCCCTTGTCTACTGGTACTTGTGACCTGAGCAGAGTCTATCCACGAACCAACGGAAATTTATGGTGAAACAGTCAACCTTCAACCCTATTCCGGTAAATTATCGGCTTTGCGAATATCACCGGCAAATTGTTCATTACAGACCACGATGGAAATGAAGTTCAGCCCTTGTCCAGCCAAAATATAATTACAAAGTTAAGTCTGTTGATGAGGAAAACAAAGCAAACTCAAAAACGCGTGCAGTCCGGTCTCCCAGTTATTAAGATTAATGTGTTTACTTCCTTTTGCTTGGGTCAGTTGTAGTTATCTCCACAGAACAAAAGTCACTCGGATGGATACAGAAGATGTGGTCCATATACACGATGCAGTATGATGCCTCCATCAGAAAGGATGAATGCCCAACTTTTGTAGCAACATGGACGGGACTGGAAGAGATTATGCTGAGTGAAATAAGTCAAGCAGAGAGAGTCAGTTATCATATGGTTTTACTTACTTGTGGAGCATAAAGAATAACACGGAGGACACTTGGAGAGGGAGAGGAGGAGTTGGGGGAAATTGGAAGGGGAGGTGAACCATGAGAGACCATGGACTCTGAAAAACAATCTGAGGGGTTTGAAGTGGCGGGGGGTGGGAGGTTGGGGGTACCAGGTGGTGGGTATTAGAGAGGGCACGGCTTGCATGGAGCACTGGCTGTGGTGCAAAAACAATGAATTCTGTTACGCTGAAAAAAAAAAAAAGTTACTAAGTGTGTCCCACACTCAGCCGCGTGCAGCTTGCCCCCTGCAGAGAGGTGAGGCCGCCCTCATCAGCTGCCCCCAGCGCGGGTCAGAGGGAATAGCACTTTCGGAAAAGTCAAAGAGGCCGTGAGGCGTGGCTCATGCCCCCTCCCTTGTCCAAAGACCCCTTTCAAGTGTATTCAGCAAAATGAACCTCTCTTTTCTTAAGATGTGTGGCCGTCTCCAGGTAAGGCACGAGATACCCGCCCCCGCCTCCGCCTCCAGAGGGAGGGGACGACCCCAGGACTGGGTCTTCCAAACACCGATCCGTTGTTCTACTGAACAGTCTTCCTGGCACGTATGTTGTTTGGCAGATCCCTGAACGTGAGTCTAGGGACACTGTGTCCCCACACAACAGGCACAGAGGGATTTTATAAATACTTTACAAAGAGTTATAACTGGCAAACCTGACATTTGCAGGGACAACAGTTGGCATATGTGAATTTTCTGTAAAGCACTGGCAATCAGCAGTTGCGGCGTGGAGCAGAGGTGAAGGACGCTGTTTCCGCGTGACCTGTGGGGCTCTCCGCCACCTGGCCTTCACTCAAGTCTTCAGTCAAGGGACCCCAGGCCCTCCGCGGCCCACTCACCGCAGGAAGAAGCAAAGAGACATCTGTGGGGGGCAGGGGGAGCTCTTTGTGTCACCGAAACAGGCCCCCAGAAGAAGTCCAGTTTCTGGATGGCCCTGGCCTGACCTTTAAGAAGTCGGGGGCAGGGGGTGGGCGCTGAGAGCCGTGATGAGTGATCTGAGTCAGGAGCTGGAGCCGGGTGTGAGTCACTGCCATGGGCGCCCATACTGTATGTCTGACTCCATTATTCTCGCCCTGTTCATCCGTTTCTGAAACAGAGGCAGAAAAAGTGGGAAGTTTGGCACAACCACCATCCCCCTTCCACGGCCCCTGACGACCCCCGTGCAGGTCGGGAACATCATGTTCTCTCCTCCAACCTGTCTCTCCTGAGGAAGGCATCAGGTTCGACACTTGTCGCCGGAGACCTCTGTCTCGTAGAATCATCCGCATCTGAGTGTGGCTGCTAGATCCTGGGGAACATGAGGACAGCTGGTTGGGGCGGGCAGCCCTGAAGCCGCAGACAGCTGGCCCAGGGGACAAGGGCTCCCTGCCTCTTGCCAAGCACCAGACTTCCCCGGTCTCCTAACATATACGATCGAGTCCCCGCGGGCTCCGGGGAATCACATTCGGTTCGCTGACCGGGAATCCGAATCAGGAAGGACGCCAGCATCTTGGCTCTCCCTCCTCCCTTCTACTTTCCCACTGCCAGGAGGAGGCCAAGAATATAGGGAAAAGTCCATCTGACCACCAAATCCGTGTGTCCAGGTGGCTAATGTCCAGACCGCAAGCTTCCTTCGTATGGAAAGGATGACACTGGCCACAAGCCGACAGATGCTTGAGTACGGCAGGACCCAGGGCTCGTCCTCCCTGGGCATTTTCTGGTCTGTTTTGTGTGTGCCCTTTGCCTGCCTCCTCCGCGGAAACATGCGTTTTCCAGCCAAGAACCTGTTCGGGTGCCAGCATCCACGCAATGTTCTTCACCTGGGGTTCCCAAAGGCCGGGCTTGGCGGTCTCGGGAGCGCTAACCGGGGCGCTGCACCGGGGATGGGGTGGATTCAGGCCAGCAGCCCACTCCGGACCCGAGTCCCCATGCTGTGAAAAGGGCCTGGGGTGTGGAGGATACGTTAGCTCAAGCCCCTCCCGGCGATGGCGGCGGGGGGGGGGTGGTTAGTTTCAGAGGTTAAGGCCCAGGAAAGGTTCAGAGAGCAGGGGTTCTGGGCGGCCAAATGCGACCTCGCCCCGCTGGCGCCGACTCTGCGCCCGGGTCCCCAAGCAACCGCGGCCCTCCGCGTCGGCAGGCGGTCCCCGAGGTGGTCCGGGCGGCTGGCGGCGCGGGGCGGGGCGGCAGGTGGGCGGGCCTGGCTCGGCAGCCGTGTTTACCTGGCTCGCAGGAAGCCCGGGCGGCGGGGGCGGGAGGCGGGGTGCGCGCCGGGCCCTGGAGCAGCCGCCCTCAGTCACCGCCGCGCGCCAGCGAGGACGAGCCTCCGGCCCCGGCGGCCCGCGTCTCCCTCCCCGGAAGGCAGCGCCGGCAGCTAGCTCCGGGAGCCGGCTCCCCACGAGTGGGGCCCGGGCTGCGGAGAGGCGGCCTGGGACCCCGCGGCGCCCTCGGCCTCGGAGCGGCGGACTCGAGGTGGGTGATCGCGGCGGGGGCGGGCGGGGCGGCCCCGGGCTTGGTGTGCGCGCCCGGGAGCGGGACCCCCAGACACTCTGGGCGGGACCCGGGGCGCGGGGCTGTCCTGGGCAGCGGCGCAGGTGGCAGCCCGAGGCCTCCCTGCGAGTGGGTGGGCGCGGGTGTGGGCGCGGGTCTAGGGCGGCGGGCGCTGGAACCCGACGGGTTTCCAGGTGTGGCCTCCGGCCAGGCCCCGAGGCTAGGTCGCGGGAAGGGCGCGCGGCCTAGAGGTGGCGGTGGGGGTGGGGTTTAGGGGTGAGAGGTGTGGAAGGTCAGAAGAGGCTGCTCCTGGCGACATGGAGACGGGTGCTGGTGGCGAGCTGAAGGGCAGGCTGGGGGTCCCTGCCAGTTCTAAGTGCTAGTTCCACGCGCGGAGCCCCGCGGACGCCCCCGCACCCCACCCCGGAACGAAGCAAGTTTCTCTCTGATCACGGAGGGGGGGGGCACTGGAGACTCGCCTGGCTTCCGCCTTCTCCGGGCCTGTCCCAGCTCCAGTGCGCGCTGCCTGCAGCCGCTTGCAGAGGCCACCTGCGGCCACCTGCGGCCACCTGCGGCCGCCTGCGCCCACCTGCAGCCCCCGGGGCCCACCTGCGGCCACCTGCGCGCCTGGCGCCTGTAACTGGGGGCGCGCGCTCCGCCTGGGCCCGGCGCGGTGGGTGGTGGCCCCCACGATGTGTTCTGCCCTCACTGCGCTGACGCCCCTTGGCTCTGGGTCTCCTGGGATGCTTGGTGGCAGCTCCTGGTTTCTTTCAAGGCCCCCTTTCACCCTCAGTTAGGTAAGGCAGAGTGGGGTTTACAAAACGGTTAAGTTTCTTTGGGGATCTCAGTAAGTCTCTGGCAGGAAACAGGCGCATTCTGGTTCCTGTTCTGTGTTTTCCAATTGCGACAACGTGAGAATCAACGAGTGTGCGTTCAGCTCCACAGCCGTGGCAGGCGCGGGAGGGGGCTAGGGTGTGCGCTGAGGGGTGTAAACATGGTTGGGGGTCGGGGGGCCCCTGGCTGACCTAGGGAGGGACACCCACACTCGACTGGAAGGAGTTTTTCAGAGGAAGCAAGGTGTCAGAGCACCCTAATAGCGCTGCTTATTGGAGATTGTCACTCAACCAGGGACCCGGACATTTTACAGCCCACGGCCCACAGGTCAGGGGCCAGTGGGCACCAAGGCTCACTGGGAGGCCACCCGTGGGCGGCGGTGGGGCCTGCTGGGACATCACGGCCTCGTGCCTGGAGCTGGGGAGCTCAGACCAGAGCGGCCCTTCTTGAAGGGTGGCCCAGGGGACCTGCTGGAGGCCGTCGGCCTAATAACATGTTTCTACCAGACAAGGAGAAGGGCCCAGTAGCAGTTTTATGTTTTAAAGTGGAACAAACAAAAACCTGTAGGGAAGGAATCCAGTTAGAAGTGACCGTACAGTGCTGGTTAGCAAGATCTCTCAAGGATTTAACTATTCTGAAACGACTGCTTTTATGAACTCAGTGGGGAACCGAAGCTCTTTGGTTCAAATCCACTTTGGAAGTCTTTCTGACAGATCGCGATTCTGCTCGACGGTGAGACAGTGTAAGACAAGGTGCTTGCTCTGGGACTTGGCGTTGACTTGCCCCGCAGGGGGTTGGGAAGGTCGGGTCTTGCTGCCAGGGTCCCCGGTGGCAGTGAGGGCTGGTGGCGGAGGATGTCGGCAGTTTTCTTGCCCCCTGAACTGACCAACGTTAGTTGTTAGTTGGATCACGTGGTCACCGAGCGCCTGGTGGGAGAGCTCCACCTGGGGCTGTGCACGCTTCCTTTCAGCTGCAGCCCGCATGGTCCCCTCCCCCTCCCCAGCCTCAGGTACCACTCACCTTGTTCCTCAATTTCTGTAATTTCGTCATTTCGAGAATGCTTGAAACACAGTACGCCGCTTTCTCAATCGGCTTTTTTCACCAAGCGCCATTCTCCTGAGGTCTGTTCAGGGTGAATCTGTTCTTTTTCATTCCTGAGCCGTGTTTCGTGGCGTGCATGCATCACCGTTCTGGGCTGTTTGTTTGTTTGTTTTAGCCATTCCCTCTTGGAAGGGCACTTGGATCGTTGACAGTTTGGGGTTATTGTGAACACGGTTGTGTTGAACGTCCTCGTACAGGTTTTTGTGCGAGCACAGTGATCATTTCTTTGGGAATGAATGCCCAGGAGCACAGTTGCTAAGTCATAGGGCAAGCACATGCTTAATTTTGTGAAAAACTGCCGTCCTCTCTTCTAGAATGGCCGCGCTGTTCTGCAAGGTGAGAGGGACCCGGGATGTGCACAGCATCGACAGCGGGTGGCACCGTGGCTACTTTTTATTTTAGCTGTTCTATCATGAGATGTGAGGTGACATCGTGATTTTGATTTGTATCTCCCTCATGGATAATGACGTGGAAGATTTCCTGCGTGTATCTGCCATCTGTGCATCCTACAGTGAACAGCCTGCTCGTGTCCTTGCCCGTGTTCTACTTGGGCGTTTGGTCTCGATGGTTCTTCCTATGTTCTAGACAGTGGTCTGGTGGTTGGCAGTTACATTCTGGTAGTTGCCTTTCATCTTCTTTCCACAAGGTTGTTGGTAGAAAGTTTTTCAACTTGACAAGATCTGTTATTAATTTTTCCTTTCATGGGTTGAAATGGTGGTGGAGGGTGGGAACGCTCTGCCTAACCTGAGGTCCTGGAGATTTTTCTCCCATTTTTTTTTTTTTCCCCTGCCTAGTGTAGTTTCGCATCTTACACCTAAGTCTGTTGTCCATTTTTGAGTTCATCTGTGTATAAAGTGTGAGGTGCAGGTTGAGGGCTTTTTGTTATGCTTTGATTTACTGTTGCCTATGAGTGTCCTGTCCCTCCAGGACTGTTGTCCAACAGAAGGTCACTCCTGTTGCAGCTGCCCTGCTCCTCTGTCAGAAGTCGCTTCCGCATACTCGTGTGGGTCTGCTTCTGGGTTCTGTTCCACCCATCCGGGTGTCTGTCCCGCCACTGGCACCACCCCAGCTTGATATCCATAGCAGCGCAGTAAACCTTCACAATGGGTAGAGCGAGTCCCCTTACTGTTCGTCGTACCGGAATCGTGGCGACTCCTCCGCGTCCTGCGTCGTTCCGCTCACAAGGGTTAGAATAGGCTCCTTTAGGTCTGCAACTCTCAAGGGGATGTTGATTTCTTTTAAAATTAATTCACTTTCCTGAAGAGTGAAGGGGTTAACGTTTTCCAAAAGAAAAGAAGAAAATAAGGTTTTATTCGTAAGTGGTTAAACAAATTTCATGTTTAGTTTTATAGTAGAGACGAATGTAAAAAATATGCCAACAGGCACGTAAAGAGGAGAAAGAACATGGACAGATGGGCTCCCAGCGCAGAGGAGGACAGAGGCAGAAGGGAGGCTTTCTCAGTGTCTGACGGCCTAGTTCATGGCCAGCATGGACACACACATACACTCTGATGCACACCCCCCCAGAGTTCTGCATACGCGCACGCACACCTCACAACTGCACACACCTGGAGTCCATGCGGGTGGTCTTGGGGACATTGCTCCTTGACACCTTCGTCCTCAGGAGGTTAAAGCAGCACTTTGCACAAAAAGGGCGACCACCCTGTTCCCCAAATGTTATTCTATTTTTATTTTTAATTTCTTTATGAAGCAGTCCCCACACCCAGCATGGAGCCCACCGTCAAACTTGAATCCACAACCCTGAGATCAAGACCTGAGGCAAGGTCAAGAGTCAGACACCACTGGGCCACCCAGGCGCCCCCCGAATGTTATTTTTTTTTTAAAGATTTTATTTATTTATTTGACAGAGACAGATCACAAGTAGGCAGAGAGGCAGGCAGAGAGAGAGATGAGGAAGCAGGCTCCCCCCTGAGCAGAGAGCCTGATGTGGGACTCGATCCCAGGACCCTGAGATCATGACCTGAGCCGAAGGCAGCGGCTTAACCCACTGAGCCACCCAGGCGCCCCCCCCGAATGTTATTTTAAACAAGGTTTAATCTTCTGAATTTCTCAACCCAGGAGTTGATTTTTATGAGACACTGTTCTTCATAATATATGTGTTTTCAGGACGTACATAAAATCCATTAAAGGTCTAGTTAATCTGCCCCTCTCCTGAGACAGATTTGTTTTCTAAAAGGACACAGACCGACTGACTAATGGTGCCCGCAGGGCCCTGGAGGAAGGCTGTGCATCCCGATGGGGAAGCCTGGCCATGTGCCTTCTCCGCAGACCCTCTGCCCCCATCGAATCCAGCAGGGTCCGTCCCCAGAGAAGCCCGAGTTCTCTGCAGGGAGCAGGCCTGTCGAGGGGCACGTCTAAGGTCTCCGACACATGTCCCAAACCTCTGGTCCCAAGCCTCCAGAACTTGCCTTCACAAGTCAGAGGCCCCGGATCAGGACGGGGCTGCCCTCACCCTCCCCAGCCACCCTTGGGTGGTGCCCCCAGGCCCAGGCCTGTGATCTCGCCTTGTCCCCGGCAGGCCGCACGAGCACCTGGGGAGGGCCCAGAAACCAGGAGCCTTTGCAAACCAGTTCCTCTTGAAAGAATAGATAGGAAAACAGTCCAACTTTTCACCTGCAGGAGCTTGAGAACATCTCTCTTGATGGCGATAGGACACCCCACCTCAGAACTCACACTGGCTTTGAAAAGGGGTCAGTGGCTCGTAGGTGGTGACAAGGAGGGTGTGGGAGGGGGTGTCTCTGAGGCGAAGCCACAGCCTGCCTGCAGGAAGTGAGTTTCTGCTCTGAGCCCCTTGGCTGTTTTTCTTCAGGGCGAGATGCTTTTCCTTCATATGTATTGCAAAATCAAAAACACAAAAATAGTTTAGGACATTTTATAAAATGCAGTGGTTTTTAACAGCATGTGGATTTTGATTATGCAGAAATGAAGGCTTGGGTTTGGTGTCTGTCTCCCAGTTTTAAAACCATGTAGCAGGCAGGAGTGTCAACGCTTGTTTTGTGAACAGACGTGACTTGGCTGTACTTGTTCGCCGGGTTTGGTTTGATCTGCGGTCAGCATTCAGTGCCGACCGTCTTGACATTCGGGGACGGCGTGCCCTGTGAGCGCCCTGATGCTGGGGGCCCACGCCCGCTCATGGAGCCGTGTCGCGCCCTGCAGCCCGCGGGGGACAGAACCGTGGCCCACTGTGCTGCCCTTCGGGACCTGGCTCCCCGCCCCCAGCACCCCGCGGCTCCCGTCCGCACCATCCCTTAGCTCCTGGCTGGAAGCCAGCAGGACAGTGATGTCCTGTGAGTACGGCTCGCAGAGACACGGGCCCTACGGGTGTGACGTGTCTTCCTGCCGTGATGTTTTCTGAAATTCACGTTTCAGAGAATGACTCCTCTATACTGCAGTTAAATAGGGTGACAGTTTGATTTTTGTCAGAGGGGTCCGTGAGCATGGTTGCCCTGGGGTTTAAGGAAGGGCAGGACCCCTGACAGCCGTGTCCACCTTGCACATGTGGTGTCCTTGCCTCATGGGCTCAGGCGACACGGGACCACCCTGCACCCCAGGGTGCCGGCCCGCCACATCCTGCCCTCCCCTCCCATTAGGAATGTCTGTCAGGGCCGCCCCAGCAGCGGGAGGGAGCAGCCAGGTTCGCGCCCAGCTCCCGCAGCGGACACGCGAGGCCTCGCCCCATCAACCAGCGGCCTCGGCAGACGGAAGACTCCCTCCGCTGTCCTCTTCCGCCAGAGTCTGGTGGGAAACCTAGAGACAGAACACACAGAACCATCTCCCTGGGTCTGTTCTGATGGCTAGCGGGGGCACAGGGGCCGTGGGGGCACGAGGGGCGTGGTGGCGGGCTACCAGAGTGTCGGCCAGCTCGGCTGTGTGTCTTCTCGTGAGGCTGAGGGGCCGGGCCGACGCCTGTTTGCCCTTGGGTCGTCTGCCTACCTCCTGCCTCGCTGCGTCCGGAATTCTTAGTAAACGCAGAGTCCCAGGCCCCGTTTCCGGCACACCAGCCACAGTCTTGGGGACCGGGGACAGGAGTACGTACTTTAATGAGCTCCCGAGTAAAGTCCGAGCACCCCTGCTCCTAGCGGGGGAGGGGCGGGTGACTCGCTCGGGAGGGTCGGTCTCGTCTCCACGAGGTTATCCAGAGGTACACACGGGCTCACAGACGTGCGTTTGAATAAGGTCAGCCCGGTCTTGCGTTTCTCTGATAACAGGACTCGAGGTGGTATGACGGACTCTGGGACGACGGCGTTCTGTACGCGGACACTCGCACGCGGATCGTCCGTCTGTCGCGTCCCTCCCCCACGGGGATCGTCCGTCTGTCGCGTCCCTCCCCCACGCGGATCGTCCGTCTGTCGCGTCCCTCCCCCACGCGGATCGTCCGTCCGTCGCGTCCCTCCCCCACGCGGATCGTCCGTCCGTCGCGTCCCTCCCCCACGCGGATCGTCCGTCTGTCGCGTCCCTCCCCCACGCGGATCGTCCGTCTGTCGCGTCCCTCCCCCACGCGGATCGTCCGTCTGTCGCGTCCCTCCCCCACGGGGATCGTCCGTCTGTCGCGTCCCTCTCCCACGGGGATCGTCCGTCTGTCGCGTCCCTCCCCCACGCGGATCGTCCGTCTGTCGCGTCCCTCTCCCACGGGGATCGTCCGTCCGTCGCGTCCCTCCCCCACGCGGATCGTCCGTCTGTCGCGTCCCTCCCCCCCACGGGGATCGTCCGTCTGTCGCGTCCCTCTCCCACGGGGATCGTCCGTCTGTCGCGCGTCCCTCTCCCACGGGGATCGTCCGTCTGTCGCGCGTCCCTCTCCCACGGGGATCGTCCGTATGTCGCGCGTCCCTCCCCCACGGGGATCGTCCGTCCGTCGCGTCCCTCCCCCACGGGGATCGTCCGTCTGTCGCGTCCCTCCCCCACGGGGATCGTCCGTCTGTCGCGTCCCTCCCCCACGGGGATCGTCCGTCTGTCGCGTCCCTCTCCCACGGGGATTGTCCGTCTGTCGCGCGTCCCGCTCTCAGAGAGCAGCGTTGTTGTTCCGTCGGGTAAGCGTGAGGGTCTCTGAGGACGGTGCTCGGATTCTCCGTCCATGTTCTCCTGCGTCGTCGGAACCTAACGTTCCTGCTGACCCTGCTGTGGCAGCAGAAGGCCCAGAGCTGCACCGCGGCCTTCCCAAGCCAGCCCGTGCGTGAGGAGTTGTGAAATGCACGGACTGGGGTGCGCAGAGCCCCGCCCCAGGTTCACGGCCCGTGGCGGTACAGCAGTTGGGCCCTTGCCCCGAGGGCGCCTCTGTGTGAGGAGGGGCCTTGGAAGCACACACACGGGCTTCCCACCGCAAAGCCTCTGCCCTGCACACAGACGCTGCACCACGGGGCTCCTGGAGAGCGGGACCTCTCCGCGGAGGGAGGAGACGAGGTCGTGCTGTGCAGAGGCGTCCTGGACCCAGGGCACTCCCCGGGCTTTAAACCTCCCTCAGCAGTCCCACGCCACTCCCCGTGGCCCCGTGGCCCGGTGGCCGCTCCCTTATACATCTGCTGATCCCGGGCTGTCTGTCTCCGGGATGCCCTCCTTCCCTGCTCAGCGTTTAGCAGCGCGGCCTCTGATCCCTGGCTCGGGAACATCTTGCTGACGCGGAGCTTAAATGTTCCATCACGCGTGTGCGTCCTGGGACCCTGCAGGTGTGGCTTACGTGCCTTGGTGTCACTGGCATAGCGTGTGGGTTTCCTGTCTGTAGCATCCGCAGCTGGCGGAGCTCTGCTGGGCCTGTCGCCATCGGGCGACTGGTGCACAGCAGGGTCTGCAGTTCCGGGAGGGAGATGCCGCGTCTGTTCCTCCCCCGTCAGAAGAACATCGTACGTGATTCGTTCAGCTTACCGTGTTGCCTTGGAAGACCGGGTAAATTAAAGCAGCAATTTAATAAAATAAATGTGATACTTACATTTTACAAACTAGGTTTCTGTGTGTGTGTGTGTGCATGTGTGTGTGTCTGTGCCTGCGTGGGGGGGTGCAGTGGGGGTGCCCTGGTTGTTTTTATTCTGGTTCCTTCGGTGTCTGAAGGTGCAGTGACCTTGGAAGGGCTGAGACGGAGAGTCCGAAGTGTGGCCATGCCGCACTCGTCTTCCAGGAGTCGAGAGAGGAGACGTCCGATGTCCGTGCAGGCGGAACACGTCTGCAGCCTCCGCACGGTGTGTCCACTGCTCCTGGAAGGGGGCACCATCCCCAAAGAGAGATGGTGATTCTTTTATTCTGTCCTGATTTCCGTAGGTCAGGACTTATTTTGGAGGAGAGAGGGCTTCAGACCAATACGGAAAGCTGACCTCATCCACTCCAGACTGGTGGTGGGGACTGTGGGGTGGGGGTGGCGGTGCTCAGACCTGGAGGAAAACTTCCTGAAAAGGCTGCAGAATGTCACCGGTAAAGCCGCAGTAGGTAACTGTCCTGACACAGTGTAAATAGAAGGGCACGTGTCCGGAGGGTTGGCAGCACCGAAGTAAGTGAGCTGAGGGAAAGTACCTGTTACTGTGAAGCTAGATTAAAACCTGGACGAGATTTCAGACCAATGGAAGCAGCAGCAGCAGCTGAAGCTAGGGCCGGCCCGAGGCGGCGGTCTCCTGAGAGCCGCCGTGGTCGAGTCCTCGCAGAGCCTGTGCCTCTGGGACGGACCTTCTCTTCTTTCAAGACTTGGGCTCAGACAGGAATTTGGAAAATGTACCCTGGAGTCAACCCACAGGGCTCGCCCCGACCTCCTCCCGCGAGCGACACCCCAGCCCCATGGCCGTGGCTCCCGTCATCAGGAGGGAGCCGGGGAGGAGGCCGCTCTGGGATCCAGACCCCAGGGTCTCCCCACCGTCGTCTCCCTGGGCGCGCTCCGGCCGTCTCTGCACAGACCCATCCAGCCCTCGGGTGGTGTGTGCCGGAGGCGGGCGGCGGGACAGCGTGCGGAGGGAAGCAGCAGGTGTCCACTCGGTCCTCCAAGCAGGCGACGCCCAGGCCCGCGTGGTGCCCGTGGGCTTCAGGCAGGAAGGAGAAGCCGCCGGCGGAGGTCTCCGTGCAGCGTCCGCCGCGGGCCTGATTCGCGCACAGAGGGTCCCTACGGAGCTCCCTGGCCAGGGAGCCGGCTGCCCCCCTGCCCGGAGGCCAGTCCGCTGTGCGGGGGCCTGGTTGGATCAGCCTGGCTTCAAGTGTTTCTATTTAGCCACATTTGGATGAAGGTTTACTGGAGCGTAATCTCTAAATTAGCACCTTGAACAGATAATTAATTCAGGCACAAACCCCCAGCCCGAGTCCACCAGTGCGTTGTTTCTACGTGTTGCTGTGACAGGTGATGCGGGAGCTGAGCACAGGCGCTTCCTTGACACCGGGTCCCCCTCACCTCCCGAAGGGCAGCATCCCCGACTCCATGCTACTTCCCCTTTCCAGCCTCAGAGGAGTCGCTTTGCCCTTGGCCTTAGGCCCCTTTGCACAGCACGTGTGGGCCAGGCGGCGGCTCCCGGGGATCTGGCCGCAGGCTCTGCGTCCAGGACCTGGGCACCCAGACCCTCCACCCCCCGTGCCTCCTGGTCCCCGTGCCAGCAGGCGTGTCAGGTTTCCGTCTGGAGCTGAGGGCAGGGGCTGGCAGTCTGGCCGCTGCGTCCGTGCTCGGCACCCCGCCATCTACCCACACTTCCTGTGTGCAGGGTCCTGGGTTCCTTCTGAGTCAGGGCTTCCGTGTTTGCCGGGACTCCGCCCCTAGATGGGCCTTCAGGGCCCTGGCTCCTTGGCTCTCCTCTTGGTGCCCCAGGCTGGGTGGACCTCGGCGGCTCCTTCCGCTCAGCCGGTCCTCCCCGCCACGCCCACCCCTTGGGCTTCCCCGCGGACCACGTGCTGGTCAGGTTGGGTGCGTGGCCACAAACCAAGGACGGGTCTCCAGGCACAGACTGCGCTCGAGAGAGTGTGTGTGTGGGCAGGTGAGCACATGTGATTGGTTGGGGTCAAGGGGCAGCTTCCTGGTTTCATTCCGTTTTCTCCTAGTCACTTCATGGGTATTTCCTGAGCACCTATGACATACCAGTTGCTGTCATGGTGCTGGGGACGGAGCAGTGTGCAAACCAAAAGCCCCACTTTCGTTGTAGGGTCATTGCAGCAGCTCCAACTGACAGAGCTCTGGCCTGGGCCTCGGACCACGTGTGGGCTTCTCTCCTGGGCATACCCTGCCTCATTCTGTAAAGGGTTTGAGGCAGAAGTAGGTTAGAGTAAGTCTGAGGACTCCCGGCAGAAGGGACGGGCTGGAGAACATGTGTGGATGCCTTCCTAGCATCCTGGAACTCGGAAGAGGGAGAGCGCGAGCGCGCACGTGTGCACGGGTGTGCGTGACTGTGCACACACTCGTGTGGGTGTGGGTGTGCGCGGCAGGCCTGGCGGGTCCAGCTCTCTTCGCCTGCTCTCCTGCCGCTCCTTCTGGCGCCGAGCACAAGCAGACACTCCAGGAGTGAGTTTTCATAGCATCTTGTCCGGGGCTTGGCCCCTGACTCGGGAAACCGGCTCTCACAGTCTGACATGACGTGGGCGGCTTTGCTTAGTCCTTGTCGGGGAGCGCTCGAGGCGTGAAGATGCTGGGTGTGCGGAGCCGGCGCCGGCAGAAGCGGAACGCTGTCCCTGGCTGTTGGGCCCTGAGCCGCCCCCGCCGGCCCCTGGCTTCCCCTGAAGGCAGCAGGTGAGGCTCCCCGACGCCAGCGGACGCGTCCAGGGCCGCCTTGCTGCTGAGGGCAGATGCGGCTAGAATCCAGGTTTGCCGCCCCATGCCGTTTCTCCCATGCCAGCAGGCCCTTTTGCTTCTTTAGATCAGTTCTGCCCTGTCTTTCGATGTCACCACGCCTCGTGTAAATTCTGCCAGGGGGGTCAAATAGGAAATGCTGCGATTTGTAAGGAGTAGAAAGGGCTAAGATGCGTTATAATATATAGTATATAATACGTAATACATCATCTATAGTGCCGCACGGGGTGGGCGCTGGTGTCCTGTAAAAGGGCCGTCCTGAACAGTCTTGGTTTTGATGGAGCAAGAAGATCCTACGGCCTCAGCCTCGTGGTGCTAAACCACTGCCTTCTGAAATGAAGTCGGTCTTTTTCAGTTTTTCAGTCCTAAAGATGCCACTTAGGAACCCAGTGCCGTGCAGAGCCCGCTGGAAAGCTCGCGTTCAAGACGGAAGCTCTCGGCGGCCCCCTGTAGATAGCACGCTCGGCACACTCTTGGCCTTGTTGGCGTACTTAGTTACTTAAATGCCGTTTCTCAGTAACAGATTCAAAAGGGGCTGCATCGCAGGATGGACTCCTGGAAGCCCTCATTATTCACCGAGGCTCTGCGGTGGTTTTCACGCGGAAGGATGTGAGGAACGAAGGCTTTGTGAAGTCGTGGTCGATGTCTTCGGACCCAGGAGAGCCGGGCTGTGCGGCTTGAAGAGCGGGACGAGGGCCCCCTGCTGACCTTCGGGTGGAGCTCTTTGCCTTAACACACCCAAGACTCAGGCTTCAAGAAATCCTTTCCTAGAAATGAGATGCTTTGTCTGGGGCCCTGTCAGTTCACGGCTGAGCCGGAGCTGGAGCTCCGGAGATGGCCTTCCATGTGGTTGCCGTGCACGACCTAGGGTCACCCCGACCTTCCCGACCTCCGAGCTTCCCCATTTGTAAGACGAGCACAGTCAGGACCGAGTCTCAGTGGAGCAGGGAGAAGACGAAGAAGCAGTCCTCTGAAATGTGGAGGGAGCGCCCAGCCCCTGGTAGCCCCGGCCTGTTGGCTGCTGTCAGCTTCCTGAGCCCAGACCTCCGGCCCCGACCACACACCCTGTCTCCCGACACCATCTCCTGCCCCTTCCTGTGAATATCATGGGCACTCACCACCTTCTTTATCTTTCCCTTGGCTCTCAAGAAGTGCAGGCTCACCCTGCGGCAGGGGCAGGGCCCACCGGAAGCCTCTGACCATGTCTCTGGTGGGACTGTGATGCACTGACGACCATGCAGGGCACCATGCTTTTCCCTGATGGAATCTGGAAGGTTCTGGAAAGAAGTCACCCAGAACCATGATGCAGTGAGATCTGTCTCCCGTGGAGCCCCATAGGGGTTGGTGACTTGAATCTGAACTTTTTAGACCAATAGTTCAAGCTTCAGATGTTTTCTGTGTTTTCAGAAAGAAACACGGGTTTAGTTTAGTTAAGATGCAGATGGGACTCGGCCCCATGGCACCTAGAAACCTGCGGCCTGAGCCGACGCCTGAGCCGACGCCCCTCCTCCGTGCGCGTGACCATCAGGAGCCACCACGCCCCGTGTCAGGGATGCATGAGCTGTTCCGGAGGTGGATGGAAAGACGCACGGAGTTGAAGGCACATTGTTCTGTCCTGTGGTCACCAGCTCTGGCCCCGAGCGATGCCCAGAGTGTGTGTTTCTTCCCAGCCCTGGACTGTGCTGAGTCATGCAGCACTCGTGGATCTGTGGTCATGCTACAGGCTCGGCTGATTACCAGAGCCGGGTTCTGGGCTGAGCGGCGAGCACACACCTACCTGGATAACGCCGTCCGCCTGCGTCCCTGCCTGGCTCGGCGGGGGAGGCCGTGGAAGACGGCCCATGGCTGGTCCCAGGAGGCCCCTGCTGGGGTTTGTTAGCCTCTGACCACGGTTCCTGGCCTCAGGTGCTGGTCAGATACTAACCAGCCCTTCCCCCCAACAGTCCAGGAAGTCCTGCTCCCCTCTCAGGTTTGCAGGGGGGCCGGGGGGACCAGGGTGGGAGAGCGTGTTACGTGCTTGCCCCGTGTCACTCGGGCTGCAGGTACTCCCGGTCTGCAGCCGCCCACCCCCCTCTCCGATCCAGCTGCCGGCGCTCCGGGTGGGGCTCTTGTGGCCGGCCGACGCGCTGGAGCCCCCCAGGAGCGCGCGGGATGCAGCAGTCACCCAAGGGGACGGAGCCGGCCGCCAGCACTACCAGGTCCCAGACCCTCTCCGGGGAGTTCCTTCTGTCCGAGGTTAGCGTTCCCAAAAAGGAGAGGAGGCTGCCCCGTTGGAAGTGTCACCGCCTCCTGCTTCTTGACCTTCCTGCTGGTGACGCCCTTCCTGAGGCTCGCCGACTGCCCCCATCCTTCTGAATCCGGTACTTTCTCCTCTTAGTACCCGACCCACACTTCAGAGGTCAGACAAGCCTCTGCCGTGCACATGCCCAGAATCCACGAAGCTGCCTCGCTCTCCGTCCTCCGGAACGCGCAGGTGGACCACCCCCGACCACCCCTGAAACACGAGGACACGCTCCTGCACGCCGCGTGGTTCCTCCGTCAGTGCGAGCGACGGCTCCGCTCCATCCCCGGGGGCCGTGCCGGGCCCAGCGAACGGGCGCTGGGGCCCTTCAGACCCCGGTGAGGTGGGAGCGGCGGTGCTGAGAACAGTCAGGGCTGGTGACCTTTAGAGTCCAGTGAAAAGCAAAAATTCCATGAATGGTTAACGCCCAAGTCCGTTTAATGGATTTAAAAGATCAGGAAAGCCAAAGTTCCCGCCCTGGTGGGGTGTGTCAATCCTGCCGTCATAAACGCACGTTAACACTCCTGCCTGCTGGGAAGTACCCGCGGCTGCCCGGGTAGGTTTAGCAGGTTCCCCGCGGGCTCAGTGGTCCACCCTTCTCTGGGGCCCCGCGCAGACCCCAGCCCATCCTTCCAGTGCTGTCCCCCTGGGGTGCTTCCTGGCCACGCCCACACGTTGGCAGGTGCACACAGAACGGGAAAACATGGCTTTGAAATAGCACCAGAGACCCAGGACAGAGTCAGCCCTCTGGCTCCCTACTGAGTGTGAAGCGCAATTATTTAATTTTAAAAAATGTTATTGGAAGAAATTGGAATGTTTCCCGTTGAGACATGTGGGTGATGAGCTCTTCGGGGCTGTAATTAATGCCCTGTTGGTCTCATTCTGCGTCCGGCACCTTACGGAACTACAAGCCTTTGTCTAGGGACGGGAGGAGAGGGCGGGCATGTTGGTCGTGTGGTCGGGGTCTGCGCTGTCGGCGTGGGCTTTCTGACCTCCGCTCAGCAGTGTCCCTGTTCTCCTCGTTGGTCCGCGTGTGTCCCCATGTAAGTGTTCTCGCCATCCCTGTTCTCAAGGCTACTTGCTGCAGGTCTTACTTCTTTGTGTTGTGCTAATTAATAGTAGAAATGTATATCTTAGACCTTTAATGATTTTTTTCCATGTAAGATTAATTTATAATACATTAAAAATCCCAATTTCTAAGTAAAATATTTCCGTAAAGTCATGAACCTCTCGAAGCTAGATTCAGTCTTCTAAACGTTGTTTTCTCAGCTGTGAAATGGGAACAAAGCTACAGGCTGTTCCTGTAATTACAGGACTTAGAAGGTAGATGCTCTGAGCCCCGAGGCAGTGAGGAGCGGGAGTGGTTCCCACATGGCCTCTGACCGGGGCACTGTGGCTCCGGGCTCCCTGGCCCCTCTGCGCCCCCAGGAATCCTGCGTTCCGGGAGGCTTGGGTCTGGGCGATGTCTAGGACCTGCTCTGTCTCCCAGTCAGGTCCCCGCCACCTTCCCGCCTGTGAACATACACTGGGCAGGGTCTGAAGGCTCTTCTGAAGCCGGGTTCGGCTGTCGCTCGCGGCTGCTGCTGGCGGACTCCTTGCCGCCCCACTCAGCACCGTCTTGAACCAGCACCAGTGGCCGAACTTCCTGGGTCGGGCTGGTCCCCCAGGGGGCCTGAGCTCTCACTTCGGGCTCATCGTGAGGTGCCACTCCTGGGCTCCTCGGGGGCTGCCAGTGTCCTTACCCGCTTCTCTTCCCTCGACCTGGACAGTTTGAGCGGATGCCCATGGTCCACCTGCTGGGAGGGACCCGAGGACAGAAACCAGCGGCCACTAGACGGACCCTCGCTCTAACCAGCCCACGGCTGCTGCGTTCTCACCGCCGGAACGGAACGGGCGGCTCAGAGAGGTGGGGCTGATTGCACGGCGTCGCACAGCACCGGCCTGGATGGCACCGTGCTCAGACGTGCCAGAAGCCCAGCCGGACGCGGCCGACCCGATCCTCGGCCGACCCGATCCTCGGCGGCGCCCTGTGTTCACGCGTGCCTCACGCCCGGCAGCCCTGCCGCGTACCTCCACTCCCGGCCGCCCGCGGGGGGGCTCCTCTGTGGGGTCCTTCAGGATCTCCACCACGGGGCCCGCGGGTAGCGTCGGCTGCAGGAGGGGTGAAGTCTGAACTGTGAAGGCCGCACGGTCGGCCTTGTGACCTTGAACGGCTTGTGACCTTGAACGGCTCACGCGGGGTGTCCGCCACCGAGCTGCTGTGGCATCGGTGCCCACGGACGCGTTATGGAGATTTCCAGCAGCCCCGGGGGACCGTGCAGGCCTCCCCTCTGGAACGGGACGTCACCCTAAGCAGTGTGAGGCAGCCCCCGCCCCCCGCCCGTGCAGACCGAGGTCTTCTGCTTCCAGTTCCACTCTCCCCGCTGGCCACCCCCACTTCCTTTTTTCTATTATTGCACAAGAAGCTTCTCGCGTTACTCAAGACTCCTCAGAGTCCGCTGGCCTCCGAGCAGCATCCCACACGCTCAGAATTCCTCTCTCCCTGTTCGGTTAGTTGCAGAAGTGACATGGAACAGGACGGGTCGGGAGAGGGGACGGCTCTCGATGTCAGGCCCGTGGAGTGCCAGCCCCACGCTGCGTGCAGAGAGGACTTAAAAAATAAATAAGTGAACTTAAAAAAAAAAATGCAGTGGACTAAAGATGACCGGCCAGTGTCCCACTGGTTGGTCTGTGGCTGGTTCTTCGCAGCGAGTTCGGGAGGCTGGCGGGCAGGAGTGAGCTCCCCGTCCCAGTGCCTCGCCCTTGCCCGTTCCCGCTCTGCTAGCTCGTGCGGGAGACCCAGTGAGACCCAGCGCACGAACTCGTGTGCGTGCCGTGGCTTTGCCCGCAGTCCTACAAGATGCCCCTCACCTCGGGTGCCTTGGAAGGCCCAGTCCGAGACAGAGGCTCTAGTCACCGTTCCCATGTTACTTCTCCCCTTGCATGTCTTGTCATTCTCTTGGGGCCAGAGTGCACGTTGTGATTTAATGCGAGAATCTGCCTACGGAAAGTGGTCCATGTAAAGTAAATTCTCCTGCTATTAATCTGAGAGGCGGTCCACTCCAGCTGCTTCTGCGTGCATTCAGAAGTCTGACCTGGACTTTTGTGATGTCCATCTACCTAGGTCCGGTAGTCTTGAGTTTTCTGAATATGGATTAAATCTTTCAGGAACAACGCTCCCAAGGGCAGCCTCAAGTTTTGCTTTGGAGTTTGAGGAAGTTTGGATCAGGACAGACCAGCTTGGAAGAAGCATTACCTTTCTCCAGGAGGGTCAGGGTGGGGTGCATGACTGTCGTTGGATTTCAGCCTCAAACGCCCTTTGTCCAAAAATAGCTCCACTTTTGTTCACAAGCCCCCAAATATCTACACACCCCACAGGATTCTGATTTAGGTTAGATTCTTCGAGATTTGTTTTCTGGAAGGAGGGAACATCACTCTGGGGAGAACAGGAGGAGACACTGGCTGGAGGAAGTAGGGGTGGGGGGCAGGACATGCGCTGCCCAGGGGAGAACACGGTTGGGGACGTGAGGTTCTTTACGCTCAGATGGAAGGAAACCCTGAAAGTCCAAGTTATTGGCTTTAAAAGAAATGAAGTCTTCTTGCCAATGCTTCATTTTTCTCCCCTTCCCCTGTTTAGCCCCTCCCCCGCCCCCTCCCCTCGGTGACCGTCCGTGAGTTCTCTGGAGTTAAGTGTTTCTTAGTTTGTTCTCTTGTTTCCCTTTGTTCACCTGTTCTGTTTCTGCAGTTACCCATATGACTGAAACCAGAAGGCATTCGTCTTTCTCTGAGTCACGTCACTTACCATCTCATCCTCCAGACCATCCGTGTTGTTGCAGATGGCAAGATTTTGCTCTTCTTGGTGGCCGTGTAATGCTGCATTGCATGTACACCACATCTTCATCCATTCTGCGGAACATGGGCAAAAACAGTTAATTTCTTTTAAAGCCAACAACTTGGACTTTTGGGGTTTTCTTCTTTTATTTTTGGGTGTGAGCAAGTCGTCCGTCCGTTCTTCCGCGCGGAGCTGTCCAGCATTCCCAACACCGTTTACTGAAGAGGCTTTTTCCCATTACATATTCTTGCTTCCGTTGTCAGAATTAATTGATCGTATAATCATGGTTTTATTTCTGGGCTTTTTCTAGTCCATCCCATTGACCCGTGTGTCTGTTTTTGAGCTAGTTAACATACTAGTTTGATTACTGCTGTACTGTATAGTGATACGTCTCAAAATCTGGGATTGTGATGCGTCCGGTTTTGTTTTCTAAGATCACTCTGGCTATTCTGAGTCTTTTGTGGTTCCGTACAGATTTCGGGATTGCTTGTTCTAGTTTTGTGTAAAGGCAATTGGTATTTTGGTAGGGATCGCACTAAATCTGTAGATTGCTCTGGGCGGTATAGACATTTAACCATATCTGTTATTGTCTGTGTTTAGTTTTGTATAACCCATTCTTATTTCTAAAACAGGGAGGGAGATGTACAGAGATTGAGTGTATTGTTAGTGTGTGTATTCTACACATCTTGCAAGTTCTCAATATCTAGCTAAAACCCTACGAGGAATCGAAAAGTAGCCAAACTTCAGAGGGATGGCTGCTCCCTGCTTCCAGACCCGTGTCTCCTGGGACAACACACCTACTCACACTCCCTGACTACTCTGTAGACCCCAAGAGGACAAAAACAAGTTCTCTTTCCCTCTCTGTGCCTGTCACGTGGAGTACTGTGTGCCTCACCTCCATCTCGCCTATGAGGGTCTTGAGATGGTCGGTTTAAATGGTTCGGTAGACGGTGGAACCACCTTGGAGGCTGGAGTGACCTGCGGAGGTAGACTTGCATCCTTAAAAGCGTACATTCTTAAACACGAGGCGTTTCTTCACTCTCATGCGGGAACCGTGCGGAACTGACCGGTTCTCCTCAGCGGGTGACGTCTCTCTGCCACCACAGCTGCCTTTGATTTACCGGAACTCGTCATCCTTTGCACCTAATCCTTCGCTTCCCCGGTCTCACGGGACGTGCCATTGCCTGGCCTGGTTTCCATTCACAGGGTGAGCCGGGAAGGCCGTTCTCTCCATGGGCGTTGGCTGTTGAGGGTCTCCACCCGTAGCTGCTCAGGGACTCACACAGCCTGGGAGGGGATACTCGAAAATGTCATCGCTTCCTTCCTTGCCCATCCCGCCGTCGGTCGGGGTCCTCGTGGAGAAGGGCCAAGGCATCCTTCGTGGTCACTCAGAGGCACCCAGGACTATGGGAGACTTTGGAAAAATTCAGATCTTAAGCAAGTTCCCTTTCCCCTCTTGGGGAGTGAGACTTTCCTTTCATCCGGGCATATGTACCGTTCTAGAAATCCTTCCCATCTGTACCCTTCAAGGACAGCTGCTTCGCGTTCCGCAGGGACATGGTTTTCACATGTTGTTTACAAAGAGTTCCTCGTGGACAATGACACTTTATACCTGTCCTTAAACACCAGCATCTGCGCCCAGGGGATGGTCAACGGTGATGGGGCACGTGGTCATCGCAGGGCCAAGGATGAGCGTGGGTGAGCAATTGGTATACAGTGAGCTTGGGTAAATCCTCCACTTTTGTGCCTTGTAGGATGAAAAAATCATGAATATGCTGCAAAAGTTCATGTTAGAAAAAACAGATGAAGAACGGATTTTTTTTTTTAAGCCGACTTCATCTTCTTCGCAGATGGTGCGCATTGTTGGGATACTCACTTGTCTGATGAGCCGTCCTCAGTCCGACCCTGCAGTGCCTGTGCCCCCGTGGGTCCCATAACAGCGGGCCCAGACGGGCCGTTCGTTTCCAGGACTGTCGCCCTGTCCGCGCTCAGCGCGGCTCAGCGCACCTGGGGAGCAGATGGGACCTGCCCGGCGCTGCGCTGCGGGGCGGACGCCGCCCACGAGAGGTCTGGACTCGGGTTCCTTGTCCCGGATGAGGAAACACACGGAGGGGTCTTTGTTGCTGAGCAGGGCGTGCGGCTTGGCCGGGGTCCCACGTGCTTGCGGTGTGGTCGGCATCAGAGCCGAGGTGTGACGTGCTCCTGCGGCTTCCGGTGTGTCTCGCGTCCGGGCTTTTCATTTCCTCGTCTCAGACGGGCAAGGTGTGTCTCCCAGGACGGTCGCTCTGACTGAAACCGCAGGAACTCCGAGGGTATTAAAGCCAACGCCTTGTGTTTTTCTCGCAGCTTCTGACGAGCTCATCGACGCAGGATGGGAAACCATGCGGGAAAGCGGGAGCTGAGCGCGGAGAAGGGCGACAAGGTAAGAAGTGGGTCGGTTTGTCACTGAGCACGACCCCTCAGTACCGACTTCGGCTGCAGGGCTCCCTTGGAAACTGGGGGGGATTACCCCCGCCTCAGAAACGTCTAGAGAGGCCCTGAGCACAGAGACCAAGACCCGCACGTCTCGGCCCGGACCCCAGCCCACAACAGTCTTACTGGGCTGGCCCTTCCGGGGCCCGCTGTCCGCCGTCCCTGTGCACTCGGTCGCCGTACACGCTTGGAAGGTACCGATAAGCAAAAGGGAAGGATGCACATAAAAACGGTCCGAATCCCTCCAGGTCTTCAGCAGTTACCCTGTGTTTCCCGCACGGCGTCCACTCATTGTATCGGCCTCGGCTCCCCTTCCTGAGGGCGGTGCTCTGCGCTGCCCTACACCCCCCCCCCGGCATGTGTCCGAACCGAGGCTCAGCCTCTGGCTCCTGACCTCCCCGGGGCCGCTGGTTTCCAGGCTCCTGGTGGCTTCATGCTCCGTCTGGGACCTTCTCTACCATCAAGGGTCATTTTAGGTGATGACGAAACGGGGCTGACCCTGCGTGTGGAACGTTGAACCCTCCTGTCGTGGAGGCAGGGATGGGAAATCCCTTCCCGGCTTCGGTACTTCATGTTGACGGAGGCTTATGTGTGTGACAGTCAGGACGCGTCGGGGCTCACGACCGTCCTGGAGCTGAGGGCCGGCCACCCCGTCTGCCACTCGCACACAGAAGTGCCTCCCGCTGCCCTGGGGCGGGGTTGGGCAGCAGCCCCTCCAGCCCCTCCGCCTCGCTTGCTTGCGATAGGGTTTGCAGTGCGTGACCGTGACCTGAGCAGCAGGGGGTCCTTCTCTGCTCCTGCTTGGACTCCTTTCCTGCATCAGCCGGGGGGCGTCCTCCAGACTTGTTTCAAGTCCCCCCGTTCTCGCTCCTGTGCTGCCTTCATGAGCTACAGCGTTAGCGAGTGTCTTCACAGATGATTTCTGGCCCCAGAGGAACGGAAAGGGACTTTGCTGTGTGTAATGTCCTTACTGGTTTGGAATCCTCCCTTCACTGCTGACGGGGGACTGACTTCATCAACACATTGATGATCTTAGTTCCTACTGAATGGGGGGATGACTTGTGGATTCTTAAACCCCAAACTGGACGACTGATCACCTCGTTCTAATGGCAGTGGCGTTGAGCTGCAAGTCGGGTCGGGCAGGGTCCGCACCCGGAGCCGTGTCTCCGTCCACCGCAGGTGAAGGTGGACAGCAGCCACCCGTGAGGACCGGCCACCTCTGAGCCCCGGGGGACCGCAGTCTCCTGACGATGGATTCGTGGCCCCAGTTCTTTTTTTTTTTTTTTTCAATTTATTTATTTTCAGAAAAACAGTATTCATTATTTTTGCACCACACCCAGTGCTCCATGCAAGCTGTGCCCTCTAGAATACCCACCACCTGGTACCCCAACCTCCCACCCCCCCGCCACTTCAAACCCCTCAGATTGTTTTTCAGAGTCCATAGTCTCTCATGGTTCACCTCCCCTTCCAGTTTACCCAAATTCCCTTCTCCTCTCTAACACCCCTTGTCCTGTTATTTGTTATGCTCCACAAATGAGTGAAACCATATGATCATTGACTCTCTTTGTGTGGCCCCAGTTCTAAAACCCACTCTGTGACTCGCGGTTCTCTCCTGTGTTTGACGTTGTGAGTCGCTGAAACACGCTCTTCATTTGTTGGTTCTCCCAAAATAAGATGGCGGAGCCGTGGGGAGGCCCATACTTGCACTCTTGCTTCTGAAAGCTGATGTTGAACATTTGGATGATTAAGATATTGGGGATTTAAAAACACTGGTGTCTGCCGGTGAGTGTTACATGGTAAAGCTCTGCAAGCTTTTTTGTTTTTTGTTTTTTGTTTTTTTTTTGTTTTTTTTTTGTTTTTTTGTTTTTTTTTTTAAGATTTTATTTTATTTATTTGAGAGAGAGAGACAGTGAGAGAGAGCATGAGCGAGGAGAAGGTCAGAGAGCGAAGCAGACTCCCCATGGAGCTGGGAGCCTGATGTGGGACTCGATCCCGGGACTCCAGGATCACGCCCTGAGTGTTTTTTGTTTTTGTCACTGGAGAGAAGGGTTTCACAGCTTTCCGAGTGAGCGTCTGAGGCGATCCGTGGCATTTAGACGGGCACCAGACTAGACGAGACGACGTGGGCCCTGCGCTGCTGTGCACGCCTGTGTGCTCCCGCGGGGGGTTCTGTGCGGCCCACTTGGACGTGGGGGACTGTCGGAGCAGTGTCTGTGTCAGGGTGCCAGGCTGACCTGTGCATCGGAGGGTCTCTGCGGGGCTGTCTCTCTCTGCTCCCCTCGCCTGCCCCCGCCCTCCCCTCCCGCACCCCTGCCGAGGACCCGTCCCGTGTTGGGGTGGGTGTGACTCCCTGCTGCGGCCGGGGCCTCTGTCCAGCGCCGGGGAAGGAGTCCCCTCCCAGCAGGACCTTCCGGGTCGGGTTTCCCCCGTGACTCAGCACCCCGCAGTCTTCCCACCGTCCTCTCCGTCCCCTGAAAAGCAAGGACGGGATGCCGGAGGGAGGGGTGTGTTCCAGAAGGCAGAGAGAGACGGCCGCCTTCCCGGCCTTGCACGTTAGTGGCTGGTGGAGCCGGACGCAGGGCAGGGCGGCCTGAGAGCCCCGTCCCCGTGGCCCCGGCACGGAGCAGAGCATCTGTGGGTGAGTGTGAGGGAGAACGACTGCAGCCACGGGAGGAGCCACGGGACTGTTTCCGTGAATCATTCCCAGTCTTCGGAAACGAAGAAAGCCCTATTTTGCCTTTGGTTCCCTGGAGTTTTAAGACTCTGGACGGGGCTGGCTCACTAATTTATCAGCACGTTGTCACTCGGTCTGTGTTCCTGCTGGGAATCGGGCAGACCCAGAAAGGACGCACCCCGGTGGCCCTGGAGGCCCCAGAGAGCACCGATGGTCGCTGCCTGAGCCCCTGGGTCTGGCTGAGATTTGTCGCATGCTCCAGCCTCCCCCGTGGAGGCTCCTGGAAGAAAAACTGGGTCGATGGGCTAAAAATAGCCTCCTTGCTTTTGGGGAGGCTCTACCTGGTAGATGGCCCTGGGGAGCCCAGTAGGGAACCTGGCCAAGGGACAGAAGACGTTTGTGTCACCTGGCTACGGTGGGGATTCAGGACCTTTTGTCAGCTTGAATGAAAGGTGTTGGACCAACTGCCCCTCCGGAGAGACTGTCCATTTGCAGCAGGCCCTCAGTGTGGGGTCTGCATGTGACCGAACCTCAGTGTCGGGTCCGTGTATGGCAGGGATGCAGGAGAGAGACCATGTTACTTGGGCTGCCCTGGGTTTGGGGTTCACTCAGCGTGGGACTGCATTTCCCTGCCACTGTACCTGGCTCACAAGTTTCCCATGTTTCTGGATGTTTCTGTTTCATTGGCTTAAGGAAAAATATACCACACTGAAAACCAAAATCTGAGCACCTGCAAAGTGTAGGTTCACGCCTGAACCTTGCGGTGGGGAGTGACTTCTCCGTCTGGTTTCCAGTCAGACTGATCAGTTCTCCCCGCCGTTCTTCGGAGCCGAGCACACCCAGACGCGGGCAGTACGCACCAGCACGTTGCCTCTCCAGGGATAACCACATCCCCCAGAAAGGCATCTGTGTCTTTAATCATCATTAAAATGCGCTCGCTTGACGAGACCCTCCAGACGGTACATGAACAACACTCTGAGAAACGAGACGCTGGTTTGCAGATACACAGCACTTCCCGTCCTGTGTGGACTGTCTTCGCTTTGGTGGGAGAATCCGTCTCTTCTGAAAGGACTGACAGCCCAGCTGTGCGGGGGCCGCCCTTGTCCATCCGCGGGGTGATTCCTTAAGGCCTTTCCTTGACAAAGTCCTACATCCTGCAACGCATCCCAGCTGTGGGACACTGCTGGGTCTTTTCCCCAATTTAGAAGCCTTTCTTCTGGCCGCAGCAGCCTGGGAGTGGGAAGTCATCCTGTTTGAAGCCATCATTAGGGGGAGAGGCCCCCTGCTGTCATCTCTCCTCCCCACAGAAATTAGGTTCACTGAAGGCCCAGCTCATGCGAGCTCTGCTGGCAGCTGTGTCCTCAGCGTCCCCTCCCCGCACAGCCCATGGGGGAGTGTGCCCAGGGGACCCCGCCCTCTGCCAGCCCTGGGCCAGGTGACGGCCTGCAAACCCCGGCAGGATGCTGTCCGTGCCATGGGGAGAAGGGCATGGTGGGACCGAGCCCAAGCCTTTCAGACGCTGTGGCGCTGTTTCCTCCCGATGCCACACATCCTCCTACACTTCTGATGCGAAGTGACGCTGTCACCACAGCTGTTTCGCAGAATGGGAAGTGGGCTTACGGAGAAAGCCACTTCCTGCAGTCACCCCGATCCCAGCCTGCAGCATCGTGTGGCGGGCTGTGGGGGCCGCTGGGTGCCGAATTCACCCGGAAGTACTTACCTTTCTGATGGGCTTGTGGCACCTGGGCTGCTGTTAGACCCATATGTGTGTAATTTTTGTTTTCTTGGGCAGGTCGCATAAAGAAAGCTTTTTGAGAACTCAGGTCGTTCTTAAGTGAATCATACCTGTTTAAAGCTTAGGGATCTGGAAAGTGGAAGGTACATGCTCGCAGGCCTGTACCAGACTGAGAAACACCCAGCCACGTGGAGTTATTCCTTAGTGGGGTTCCGGCGGGCGTCCTTGGTAGCGTGTCTTCTGCAGCGTTCCAGAATTCACTCTGTATCCCCGGCCTGTCTGGGTCTCTCTAGCTCACACTCGTGGGCACGCGCGCACACACACACCGTAAAGCAGTCCTCTCCGCCCCCACTGTGGACCATGGGACGACCTTCCCGACACAGGTGGCCAAGAAGCAGGTGATCGGTGGCTAGAGTCCCTGAAGAACCAAATTTTAAATCTTACTGAACTTTAAATACTTTAGACGTCAATAGCCATGCGTATGGAGGGGCAGCGCGGCCTCCTGCGTCCTCCGTCCGGGTCACCTTGGTTCTCAGACCTCCTGAAATCCTACCAAGCATCGACCCATTGTGTCTATGAAAAGAACTCTGGTCTTTCTCAGAGTCATTGAGTTTCATGCAGAAGCTCCAGCTGGATACAGAGTGAAATCCTTGGAGAAGCAGGGACGCACACTAATACCAGAAATTGCCCAGGAGGGCGCCAGGACGCTCTCCGCTTCGGCCGCCGGTGCGCGTGCTCCCACACGCCCCTCCCCGCTCAGCACGAGGCTCTGTGTCCCCCGTGCTCCGCCCGGGACAGAGCTCAGCCCCGCGCACGTACAACAGCTCGCGTGCGGACGGCCGGCTTCGGGGTTTAATGCACGCTGCGGTTGACTCATCCCGGGAGAACTGCAGCGAGCGCCTGAAAAGGAGAAATAAAATAATGTGGAAAACACGCCCTCGGAAAGAAACATTCTGAAACCTGTCATAGTCGATAACCTTCTTATTTCACTTCTGGAAACCTCTTGAGCGGGCCTGTGCTGACTTGAGAACAGGTTGCAGAAGGTAACGTGAAGCACCTTTTCACAGTTGGGTTTTGTCCAGTCATGCTTGATGACAACCAGGGCCGCCTCTGAAGGCGGAACACATTGAACCCACCAGCCGGGGTTTGTCCCCGGGGGGTTCGGCCACAGCGCCTGCCGCTAGGGATGCTGGTGACATTTCTGTTCGAGATGTGGGATTTTTTTTTTTTTTTAAGATTTTATTATTTGTCAGAGAGAGAGAGAAAAAAACAGAGCAAGCACAAGCAGGGTGAGGGACAGAGGGAGAAACAGGCTCCCCGCTGAGCAGAGAGCCCAGTGTGGGACTCGATCCCGGACTCTGGGATCATGACCTGAGCCGAAGGCAGAGGCTTCACTGACGGAGCCCCTCAAGGCGTCCCGAGATGCCGAATTTGTTACTGACATTAGAAAACCGTCCGCCTAAGCTTTACGTTCCAGCAGAGCCCAGAACGTGCTGAGTCAGCATTGCTTCTGCCCTTAGGACCAACTGAAAGACAGTCCCTCGTCACAGTTCTGTGTGGAGACAGGACCCTAAGCTGGATTCTGATGCTTAAGGAATAGAAGTGGTTAGTTTGTTTCATCTGATACAGGAGAACGTTCACACCTTTGTCAGTTGGGGCGGCAACAAGTCTACAAACACACGTGATTACTAAAGACATAAATAAGGTGTAATTAGTAACAAGGAACAAAGCCACCCGTCAACACCCCGTCATAAAACACTGGGCTGGTTATGAAGCAGTGCCCCAGGCAGCATAAACCTGCGTGGGGTCCACAGGCCAGGCCGTGTGTGTGTGTGTGTGTGTGTGTGTGTGTGTGTGCACGCGCGCACGCGCGCGTGATCACACGTGCTTAGCCCCCTCCTGGCCCCCCTTACCTCAGACGTGGCCATGCACCGCACTGTGCAGGACCCGTTCCCTCAGCCACACTGGGGCCTCGGGCTCAGGCTCAGGATCCCTATGGCTCCCGCTTTGCATTCTGGGCTTGACCCCGAGAGATGCTCATGTTCTGGCTCTTGAGGCTCCCAAAGGCTCTTTTGCAAAGTTAGTCTCCATCAGAAACTGTGGCCACAGTTTGCCGCTGCTATCTTCGGGCCACAGCAGCTGTTAGGTGTAAGCGATATTTTAACACAAGTTATTAAGTAGAAACAATGTAGCAGTAAAATGATTCTTTGTCAAAACTAAGGGCAGACTGTGCACCAGAGGCCCCGGCCCACAGCCCTGCCTTCTCTCTGTCGTCACGGGTTACCTCCCTGAGCTTTGGGCCAGCCCATGTCCTGAGACAGGAGCCCGGGGCTCCCATGAGACCAGACTGTGTCTCGTCTTGTTCTCAGCTGGACGCACAGGGCTTTCTCAACTCGTTTCTGACTTCTTTCTGTGTTGTTCCCGATTTACTCCGCGCCCAGGTGCGTGAGGCTCGGCTCTGGTGAGAGAGCCGGGGCGGGGGGTCCGGCGGGCGGGGGAGTCCGAGATCTCGCCGTCGGCGGGTGTGTAAGGAGGAAGCAGCGCGCTCCTGACGGCGTGTGGCGCAGGAACCGGTGTTCAGGTTCCGTGCTGGATTTACACCGGCTGAGAACGAGATCTCGGGGATGGTTGGGCGGAGAGTCCTGCGTGGGCCGTTGGTGATGTCGGCGGCTCTCGGACGGGGCGGCCGCTCTGGGAGGCGTGAGAGGTCCTGTGGTCACCACCCCCCAGCTGGCCCTGCCGTCGTCACGGGCGCTCGCTCCGCCGCTGGCCGAGCGCCGCTTGTCAGCCCGCACGGGGGCTCCGGAGCGCCGCTGCGTCCCTGCGCCTCCAGAGGGCTTCGGTGTGGTCGCTGACAGGGAAGAGCCTGTCCTTTCGCAGGAAGCCCCCAGCTTCTTAAGAGGAAGGAGAAGGGCCTCTTGGTGTTCAGTACAATCCTCTTACAGTCCTTTCAACGACACGAAACTGAACAGTCCGGCTTTAGAATGTCTCCTGTCTTTTCTCACTTGTGACTTTAGCGGTGTGGTTTTTGAAGTTTAAATTTGGAAGCCAGAGATTTTCTGTGCTGGACTGTGTTTGTGTAAAATCGTCTTTCTGAGGGTGCGCGTGCGATGTTCCGAGCCCGCCGGCCCCAGACTCCGGGGGACGCGCGCGGCGGCTGCGCGCACGCCTTCTCCTGCTCTGCTCTGCACTTGGGGGATCGTAACGTGTCGTTCTCCTAATTGGTAACTTGGTGCCTTCATTAATTTAATTATCATATCGTTAAAGAAAAGCCTAGTTAAAATTCATTTTTATGTTTCTGCGGCTTTTGATGCTCACAAAACAGACTCTCATTGAGTGCGTTCTTAATCACGCTTCAGCACAAGGTGTTTGTAACCAAGCTCAAGTCGTAAGGAAGGAAGTGAGGCGAGTCGGTAATGACATTAGCCACACGTGGCACCGTAGGATTACGGCAACGCGGTTATTCATAGAGGTGTGTGCTGCCTCCTAATTGCGGTAAGACACTTAAAATACCAGCGTGTCCAAGTTCAGAGCAAAGGCGAGCTCCAGTGTTGTTGTCGGATGTGTTGGCGCAGAGGCCCTGCCAGCACAGCCTGCACGTTCTCTCCCTCCAGCCAGGCCGTCCTCTCCTGCCCCCTGCGTGGGCCACCTTGCACCTGCTGCCCTCGTCTGGGCAGGCAGACCTCCCCTCCCCCACTCTCGCTGGCCCTGGCCTCAGCCGGGACCCCCACTCGCAGCTGCCGTCTCACTGTCCTTGTGCAGCTGCCCACCCCCAAGGCTGGGTTCCTTGTGTTTCTCCCAGGGGCTTTGCCTGAGACTCCAGCATCCACTCTGAGCTGGTTTCCTCACCCAAGAGAGGGGCTGGGGCGTCCAGCCAGCCCTGACGGCCGAGCGACCGCGCCGGTTTGGGCCTCCCCTTTGTCTGCTTGTTGGGCCCTGCTGTCCCCCAGGTTCTGTGCTAGGAGGTAGGGGTGCCGTTCTGCACTCAAAGTCAAATGTATTTATTTATTTATTTTTATTTGGTGTTTTTTTTGTATGTGTGTATGGTTTTTTTTTTTAGAAAGACGCTTTTTAAATTTTTTTTTTGAAGATTTTATTTACTTGACAGAGAGAAATAACAAGAGAGGGCAGCAAGCACATGGAGGTGGAGCGGGGGAAGCAGGCTCCCGGCTGAGCAGGGAGCCCAATGTGGGGCTCAATCCTAAGACCCTGAGCTGAAGGCAGATGCTTCGTTTAAAGATGACAGTTTCAGGGCACCTGGGTGGCTCAGTGGGTTGAGCCTCTGCTTTTGGCTCAGGTCATGATCTCAGGGTCCTGGGATCGAGCCCAGCATCCGGCTCTCTGCTCAGCAGGGAACCTGCTTCCCTCTCTCTCTCTCTCTCTGCCTGCCTCTCTGCCTACTTGTGATCTCTCTCTGTCAAATAAATAAATAAAATCTTAAAAAATAAATAAAGATGACAGTTTCGACTCCAGAACTCTGTCTGCCTGCGGCCCCCGGCAGCCACCCCTCTGGGGACCCCAGCACCGAGGGCAGGAGGGACCCCTCCCCTGCCCCCGCCCCTGCACACCCTGTTCCTGTTCCCCTGCAGGGATGCTGTCAGACACTGCCAGCACTCGGGAGCCCTTGGCCTGACAGGGTGCAGTCTGGCCCAGGCTCATCTCAGGGAGGAAGAAATGGAAGGAAATGGCAGGAGCAAATATACGCATCCTTGTCGGTGCGAAGCAAGGCCATCAGGAACGGGCATCTGAGGCGCGTCTGCTGAATGCTGGGCTCCTGCCTTTGCTGTCCTGCCGCTCCGTCCCCTGACACCAAGGGTGCTGGGCTGGTGGTGCCCCTCTCCCCTCCAGATCGTGCGTGAGACACTCCTGGTTCTCACTGGCAACGGCTGTGGAACTGAGTGTGCTTTGCATCCAGAATCACGGGTCTTGGGGTTTCTTCTTTTTGTATCAAATTATTAAAAGAGCTATAGGGACCACCCCTCACACACCAGATTAAATAAATTGAATGCAAAATCTTTTTTTGCCCTTCTGTTCTACGTTAGGACCATTTTAGTTCTTTTATTTTTTTTTTAAAGATTTTATTTATTTATTTGTCAGAGAGAGAGGGAGAGAGAGCGAGCACAGGCAGACAGAGAGGCAGGCAGAGGCAGAGGGAGAAGCAGGCTCCCCGCTGAGCAACGAGCCCGATGCGGGACTCGATCCCAGGACGCTGGGATCATGACCCGAGCCGAAGGCAGCCGCCCAACCAACTGAGCCACCCAGTTCTTTTAAAAAGTGGTTTATTGCCGTGCATTTCAAAGTGAGGTATAACGAGATTTGTGCGCTATTCCAAGAGCATTAATAAATACTTCCTTCTGATGAGCCATTTCTAATACACGGAGTCTCATCATTTCATTGCTGGGATGCAGAATATTTAGTTACTGTTTAGGAACATTGCATTTCATGCTTTTCTTGTCAAGTCTTCAGCGTTTAAAAGAAAACCGAACTTGGTTTTTATGTTTTTGTTCCTGAGCCTGTAACTGTGGTCTGGACGCAAGGAGACAGAGGGTGCTCTTTTTAAGTCCCGGTTTCTGCAGTGCTCGGGGCAGAAGCATTGCTTCCTGCACCCCGGAGAACGCCGTCCGCTCGACTCCCGTCCTGGGTGGCTCCGCCGCCACGTGACCTGGTAGGGTGAGTTACCTGCTCCATAAAGAGGTTTCAAAATATTTTTGTAACTCTTATCTTTATCTGACTACACTCTGACTTAATTTTATCCTGAATTATGAAACAAGAGAAGGTCTGTGTCTTGAAAAACAAAATTTCTCCTGAACGTGCCTTTTCCGAATGAGGGATCCGTCATACTGCGCCCGGTGATTGCACCTCTCAGCCCCTGTGCACGTAAATTCTCGAAGAGGACTTGCTCTCATCACGGAGTACGTGACTCATCTTGGTGCTGGATGAGGAGAGGCAGGAGGCGGCTGGCTTCGTTCCTGCAGCCCTGAGAGCACTCTGGGGCAAGTCTGCGCCCGGGTCGCGGGCACAGCGGCGTCCGGCTTTGAACAGAGCATCTGCAGAGACAAGCAGTGATTCCATGGGCAGTGCCAGCTTGTTCCCTTAGAGCAAAGGTGCCAAAATGCAGGTTCTTGGGTGGGTGGGTGGGGGTGATCCGTCTCTTTTTTCTTACTGCATTAATATGCTCATTAAAACCTGCTTTTTACTTAGAATGACTTTGCTTCCACCTTTCCTAAGGTATGGAAAATAGGAGATAAAGGTTTATAAAATAAATGATGGCAGTTGATGGTGTGGACTCTGCCAGCCGAGGGCCGGACCGTGGAGCAGGTTTCCCAGGGGCCGTGGATGCCCACAGCCCTGTGAGGCAGACCATTCCCACACGACCGCTCGCCAGCAAGGGGGCTGAGCGACACAGGGCTGCGGGGCACAGTCAGGAAGACAGGACTGTTAGCCCTCGCTGCCCTCCACCATATCCGCATCCAGCAGGCCAATACAGGAGCGCGTGCGGGCCCCAGTAGGGTCCCATGTTTAGGGGAGTTAACTAGGACCCCTATGTTTTATGACATAAAACTAAAGGAAGCCTATTCAGCTTCAAACTAAGAGGGTCTGAGTTTTCCGTCCCCTTCTTCCGCTCTCAGGAATGTAACTGATCCTTTTGAGCTGAATGAATGTCTTAGTTACCTGAATTACCTTGAGTGCATTTTAACTGAGTGCATAGTTCACTACCGATGACTCTGGGAGCTGCCCTCAACGGCCAGCCTCTCTCTCCCTGTCCCTGTCTGCCCCTCCCCCTCACACCCTTCCTTATGTGACTCTCCTTAGTTAAGACTGGACCAGCGGATAGAGCAGTAGCTTCCAGGAAAAAAATGCCAAGATATTTGTGTTCCTAAAATAGAAGCCAGTATGTCCGGTTACGCAACGGGCCTCGATAAACAGCTTTACCGTGACACAAGTTAATACTTGTTTTGCTGCGACTTTCAAAGTCAGCCCTTAAATCGAGCTCTGAGCTCATGTCTTTGCCGTCGTTATTTGAAAAGCACCGCAGTCCTAATTACACTACAACGCGGTCTTGGCAGAGACGGTGGTGTGAACACTGAGTCGTTACACGAGCCGCTCCGGAAGCGTCCGCTCCGTGAACTGCCTTGAATTCGGAGCTGTAGGTCTCTTGCCGTGACGCCGGGACCTTCCCCTGGGAGCCGCCTGCGCGCTGACCTCTGAAGGCTTCTCAGACGCGCTTTCTGGAGCTGCGAGTCCCAGGCCGGGCGGCTCACTCCCTGAGAGCCCACGGGCCGGCGGTTTTCAGCAGGTTTGCACACACACGGCACAGTCTCAACAGTTGTAGATACTGACCTCACCCCAGAAAGCGCGGGTGCTGTTTTCCCCTCAGCCTCTGTGCCCCGGCCCTCGGCCACCATGAGTCTCTTCCGTCCCTGGGTCCCCCTGATCTGGACATTTCACGTGAATACAGTCACGTGACGTGCGGTCTTTCTCTCGGGCTGCCTTTGCGGCGCGGAGGCGTCCTGTGTCCGCCCGAGCTTCCTGCTGTCTTAGGGCTGCAGGACCTCTGCTGGGGGCAAGAGCTCACGTACGAGTTTCTGCGTGGACACGCTCTTGATTTAAAAAGCAAAACCTGGATTTTCATGTACTCATGTCATCAGAAAGGCTCGCTGTGTTTTCCGGATGCCATTCCGACGGACGGGTCCGGGAGAGGAGCCCTGGCTTTGACCTCACACGTCGTGGAGAGGTCACATCATTGTTCTGTCCTTCTGGGCTCCGCAGGATCGGACAAAAGCCTTTTCGGTGCCTCTGTTCATAAATTCATTCAGGTTAGTCACTGTCACCCGATGGAGAACTAACCAGCCTAGGAATTAGAATGAATTCTTCCAAAATTTTCATTCCCCACATTTCAGAAACCAATCTGGGATCTTGGTGCTGAGTCCCATGGGATCCCCACACCGGACGAGACAGCTACTGGGAGGAAGGGCTCCTTGCCCGGGCTTCACCGGGTCCTGGCTACCTGGGCCATGTTGTTGTTCTTTAACAAACAGCTCTGTTGAGGCGAAGTCACGCATCATAACGTTCACTCGTCTCAGGTGCACGACTTGGGACGTTCTAGCGTATTCACAGGGTCGTGCAGCTGGCACCACGGCCTGATTCTGTAACCCATTCGTCACCTCCAAAGAGACACGGCACCCGCTTGCACTCCCTGCCCGTCCCCCTACCCCTACCCCCGGGCCCCAGGACCAGCATCTTCCAGTCCCTCTAGTGTTGGCTGCTCCGGACAATTCACGGACGTGTCTGTGTCACTGTGCCCCGCGGCGTTTGGCCACCAGCTGCTTTCATAGGACGGCGTTCCCCAGGCTCGTCCACGGGGAGGTGCCCGTTGTTAACGAATAGGTTCCGCCGCCGGAAGACGCTGCACTCTCTTGCCCGCTCTGTCACCAGCGGGCGTTGGGGTTGCTTCCCCCACGTGGTGTTAGGAATGTGCTGCCGTGAACACCCCCAGGCGAGTTTTGTGTGGACGTGCGTGTCCTTTTCCCACGGACACTGCTAGTGGATTGGATGAGTCACGAGGTAACTCTACAGTCAACTGTCTTGCTCGGTGGCTGCACCCCTTAGAGCAGTGGCGGGGCTTCAGCTTCTGCATACCCTGATCAGCAGTGGCCGTTGTCCTTCTTTTTGCTTGCATCCATCCTAGTGGATAATGGGGGGGGGCACCTTTTCTTGTGTTTATTGACCGTTTGCATGTCTTCTGTAGAGAAATTATTCAAAATCTCGCCCATTTTTTAGAAATTGGGTGTTTTGTCTTTTTGTTGTTGAATTATAGGTGCTCTTTACATATTCTGGACACTGGTTCCTTATCAGACAGATGATTTGAAAGTATTTTCTCCCTCTAGGTTGTTGTTTTACTTTCTTGATGGCATCAGTTTCAGCCCAGTTTTAAATTCTGATGAAGTCTAGTTTGTTACATCTTTGTGGCTGTGCTCTGGTCTCCTATCTAAGAGCTGCTGACACTGGGGCACTTGATCTAAATTAAATCTGATTCTCACCTTCAGGTCTCTATTCTGGTCATGTTGTCCCTCCTCTCAAATTAAACTCAAAAGAGTTTTGGTGACTTAAAAAGTATTTTTATAAAGAATTTATTGGTAGCAAACACATTAGCGAATGGATTTGTCATTACTGCTCCCTCTCAAATACTTCCCTTTGTCTAGAACAGTGGCTCTCAACTAGGAGTGACTCCTTTCTCCCAACAGGGACATTTTTTCAGTGTCTGGGGACATTCCTGGTTGTCAGCAGCAGGGTACCATGAGCATCTCGTGGGTAGAGGCAGGAGATGCTGCGAAACGTCCCACAACGCACAGGAAAGCTGCACCCCACACGAGCACTGACCCAGCCCAGTGTCAAGGAAGTCACATGGAGAGACCCTGGTCTAGACTCAGACCTGCCCTTCTGCTTTGATATCCCCATTCTGCTCTGATTCTGCGCAAGAAGGGACATGCCTTTGAGATGGGCCATGACTCAAGTTTTCATCTTTCTTCATGGTCTTTACTTTGACCCTGAAAGCTCACTGTGTTTTGCTAGTATCTGTTATTTATCCAAACCCAGCCTAGAGCAAGAGTAAGGACGATCCTTTTATTTTTTTTAAACTATTTTATTTATTTATTTGACAGAGAGAGATCACAAGTAGGCAGAGAGGCAGGCAGAGAGAGAGGAGGAAGCAGGCTCCCTGCTGAGCAGAGAGCCCGATGCGGGGCTTGATCCCAGGACCCTGAGATCATGACCTGAGCCGAAGGCAGAGGCTTAACCCACTGAGTCACCCAGGTGCCCCTGATCCTTTTATTTTTAAGAAACAAACCAAAAATGCTGAGTAATTACTGCAAGGTTTATAAGAACTGTTTATATTACCCCCCGCCCCGCCGCACGCACAGGCAGACATAGACACACATACACACACTCTCTCTCACATTCACACACACATTCACACTCACTCACACACACATGCACACACACTCTCACATCCACACCCTCATGCTCGGAAATCTTTCCTGTGCGGATACTTCCATACTTCATGGTTTCAAACGCATGTGTCACCCCCTCTCCCTAACGAGAACAGCAGGATTTCTGTACCCACACGAGACAGTGGTGATCTGGTCCTCGCTCCGTGGGCACTAGTGCATGGAGAGCCGCTTGCCCCGGACCGCGTGGCTGGGCAGGACCTCGTCAGTGGCCTGCTGCCCCCTGTGCTGGTGGCAGTTGCCTCTTGGAGACATACCTGAAGGGCTGGAACTGCACGTCTACACAGCCAGCCCGCACAGGGCCTGGGTTGATTGTGAGAGCCGGAAGAATGTTTTGCCTCTTAAAGAAAATACAAGAGCGGGAGGGAGCAAGTTTCTGTCCGAGTCCGTCCTGCTTCCTGCAGACGCGCTGGGTCGCCGGCAGTCAGCCGCTGACTCGCGCATGGTCTCTGCATCCCGAGCCCTGGACCAGGGATCGCCACGCTCTCCGCCCCCGCCCGGGCCCTGTCCCCAGCCGTCCTCCCTTTCTGAAGGCTCAGTCACCTGCCCGCGCAGCACGTGGTCCCGTGGTGTAGGGTCAGGGATGCTGCTGTTCCCCAAAGTGCTCTGCTCACCTGCTCATCCGAGGCCCAGGGACCTTGGTCCATGGATCTTTGTCACCAACTCTGAGTGTGTGGGGACCATGTGACGTCTTTCTGCCCACTGGGAAGCCCGCAGCGGGGAAGCACAGTGGTCCTGGGCTGCGGGTCACCCGGGCAGAGATGCCGACCACCGCTGTGTGACAATCCCCTCGTCATCTCTAGCTCCGGCAGGCTCCATCCATGCAGCCGACCCCTCTCCCGGCGCACAGAGCTGCCTTCCCGGGAAGGTGCTGAGCCAGGTGGGTCCTGGGCATGTCCCAGGAAGCCCCAGACTGGACCAGGAGCAGAACAGCTGCTGCCTTCCCCACATGGGGGTGCAGGAGGCAGAGGCTCAGGTGTGGCCCCCAGTGCTGTGATGGTGTCGGGGCTGGTGGAGGTGAACCACGTCCGCTAGAGGACTGCATTCCAGCGCCGTGAACTTGAGTGAGTGAATAGAACACAATCAGGGAACTCAAACCAGATAAGACTCCCACATTTGAGTTTGGAGAGTCCCACAGTTTCTTGAAACACGTTCAGACACTGGCAGTCACACACGCCGTGACCGTCTGGGTCCCCGGTCACAGGGACTGACCCTCTTGGCTTGGCTGCGTGTTCTGTGTTTTGTCATTTACAGGAAGCTCCTATATCCTGACCGTGAAAATTCCATTATGTTTGACACACATCACCTTGACCATGTTTGTTTTGCTTCTGGGCATTTTGTTTATTGGAAAGGTGTTACACATAAGGAAGGACTTTCTGTTTGTGGAGGAGCAGCAGCATCAGGTCTCAGAACAAACTTGCTGTTTGGACAGAAATTAGTCAGTGGATGTCTCAGGGCAACGTGTCCTTTCTGCGCACTCTGCGGGCTCATCTCTCAGGAGGTGGGAGGAGGGCCCGTCTGTCCCCACGCATCCACACGTCCCCCTGGGGCCCCTGCAAGGAAGAGACGGCGGGCGCGGGGCTGCGGCGGGGGAGCAGCCCACGCCGGGTGCGGTGCCGGCATCTTGTCGCCTCACTATGGTAGTGCAGAGATGGCGAGGTTGTGTGACTGTGTCATCGACCTCCGGTCACTGACGGCGGTGTGATTCACTTTAAATATCAAGCTTTTGCTCTCATCTCTGAGACCCTTTGGAATTTTACCCCAGGATGAAGGTGTCACCATTTCTTACTGGGAGTCACCACGGACCGTAGGGAGAACCTGATTTTAGATGTTGATGCTTGACAGAATGCACCTGCAGTGAATAAAAACGGCAGCTAAAATGTAGGGCGTTGCTTCTCCAGTAATCCTTGTTTTGCACTAAGTGAAGAACAGGACATTGAGGTCAGCCTCAAAGTGGGCCGTGACACCAGGACGCGGGACATGAACCTCCAGCTGATGGGACAGTCGGTCCAGAAGTGTTCTCTGTTCAGGTTTTGCTCTCCTCCAGAACTAAATAGGGAGATACGGAAAAATACATGGTCAGCCACGTTGGCTTCCCCTGCCAAAGCAGAAGTTACCCATTTTAAATACAACAGTTGAACGGCTTTCTCTTTGGCACCTGCTGCGTGTCAGGCGTGGCGAGGTCTGGGGACAGAGGGCTATAAGGCAAGGTCCCTGTTCTCAGACACTTTGCAGGTGATGGGGAGAGAGGAGTGAGTCCGTGGGGGTCTGCAGTGGGGAGGGGCTCAGACCCCCCCCCCCCGGGGAGGAGGGGGAGCTGAGGGGCCCGGCAGGGTGCGGTCCTCGCTCCCACATACCTTCCCCCACCCTCTGCCCCGCCTGGCCCCTGAGGGCAGGAGGCTGGGAGGGCAGTTCCAGGCAGAGGGTCAGCTTGGCTCTGTTGTCCTCTGTCCCACAGAAGAGGCTGTGAACGTTTATTCCGGTTCCTGGAGACTTCCTGTTTCCCCGAACCCCCGACACTGGAAGTTGCTTTTTCCTGAGTGTTGTCAATACGCTAGAAAATGCCGTCTCATTCCTGTCCCGCTGTTACCTCTTCAGTCGCTGTGACCCGGAGCGCGCTGGTCTCTGTTAGTAGTTACTGGTGAGACCGTTGGATCTCAGCTCGGCAACCACCAAGCTAGTTTACTGGCCAGCCGGTGACAGCAGACCCCCCCACGTACCGGCGTTAGTTACCGACACGCCTCATGACGCTGGCTCGAATTTACTTGTGGGAACGAGATGACAAACGTTGGTTGGGGGGATGTTCCCCGTTCAGGCTTCCAGAGGGACCTGGGGGTCGGGGACCAGAAAGCTGCTGCTGTGAATCGGAAGGCTGTCCTCGGCCTCCCCAGGGCCACCGAGGTCCCCTGCCGCCTGGGCCTCGCCTTCTCTCCCACGTGCTGGCTGCCTGCATGTGCTTGTCCCGACCTGGGAACCTGTCTTGGTCTGAATCAGACTTTCCACTGACGGAGTAAGAGTTGATGGCTTCCTCACGAGACGACTCCTGTTCGTCAAGACGGCTTCTGTTGCAAGCAGCAAAGCCCCCTCAAAGCCCCGGGACCTGGGAGGGAGGGGCGAGTCCAGAGACGGGCATTCCTGGCTCAGGGGACCTCCCGCTGGTTTCACGAGGAGCATCTCTCTCCCTGCACGCACCCCACCCCTCAGCAGGCATCTGGTCCCCCTGTGCAGGGGGGGCCCGGGGTGGGCAGTGTCCCCAAGATGGCGCCAGTCCAGCTCGACCCCAAGAGCCCCCCTGCAGCTGGCACCGGCCCTTGGCGCCACGTGCCCCCCCTCCAGCCTCCCAGAGATCTGACAGTGAAGGACGGGAGTCCCTTACGGAGGGTAGCGGGGAAGCCGAGCAGGTCAAAGCCAGGGGAGGAGGCAGCTAGGTGCCAGCGCCAAGGCAGAAGGGAGGATTGTCACCTTTTCCCCCAGAGTTTCCATTTTTACTTAACAAACAGCCATCGAGCAGTTCCTGTGTGCCTAGTGTGTCCAGAGTGCGCGCAAATACTAACTTTCCTAACCCCCGTTACCACCACAGCACACAACCATACAATGTCACTATTTCCTCTCCTTTGTAGGAAAGGGAGCCCAAGCACACAGAGAGGTCAAGTGACTTGTCCAATGTCACACAGCTAATAAACAAAAGCCAAGCCTGAGTTTGCTCCCAAGCAGTCTGGCTCCCCAACTTACGGCCCTGGTGACGGAGCCTGTCCCGCTCTTCAGAAGGAGAACGCACAGCGGGAGCGATACCTTCTCTCGGTCCCAGCTGGAGACTCAGGGAACGAGAGACACTGGGGAAAAGTGACTCGGAGAAGGGTGGAGGCCAGAGAGAGGCCAAGGGGAGCCAGCATCTGGGCATGTGCCCTTGTGCCTGTGGCCCGTGAGCTCCCGCGGTGCTGGTCGTAACTGAGAGACTCGCAGACCAGGTCAGCGGTCACGGGCAAGAGCGTGGTGCCGTGCTCGCGGGAGTAACCCAAGTGCGGGGCGCGCTGTGGCCACGAGGGCAGGTCAGATGGTGCCGTGTGGGCCGCGTGGGGCCCCCGCAAGCGCTCCCTGTTTCCGACCAAAGCAAGACTCAGAGCAGTGCGTGCAGGGAGGCCCAACGGGGTGCTGGGTGGCGGAGATGCGGACCTGCCGGGGGGGGCGTGGAGATGCGGGGGGAACACGGGGATGCAGGGGGCACAGAGATGCTGGGGGCACAGAGATGCTGGGGGCACAGAGATGCGGGGGGGCACGGAGATGCCGGGGCACAGAGATGCCGGGGGCACAGAGATGCTGGGGGCACAGAGATGCCGGGGGGGCGCGGAGACATGGAGGGGTGCAGACATGCAGCGGTTGGCAGGGACATGCGGAGGAAGGGGCAGTCCTTTCTGCTGTGCCCTGGGCAGGGCCTTTTGCCCTTGCGTTTCATGTCACACTAATGAGATACAATTGAGTAAACAAATAAGAAGAAACTAACATCTCATCTACCCTATAACCTTAACATATAAACTTAAAACAAACGTGCGCCTGGTGCAGCCGGTAGGGCTCCATGACAGAGGAGAAGGGAGGCCAGAGGGCAGCCCAGCCCCGTGGTGGCACCTGACCCCTCCTCTGTGGCCTCCGGGCGCCGTGGGGACATCAGCATGGATTTCTGCCCCCAAAAGGGCCCCTTCTGGCACCAGGGCTGCCCTGCCTGGCTTCCAGGCAGCCGAGATTGGGATTTAAGGAAGGCGGGTTCAGAGTCAGCACCTTCCCATGCATCCACCTGCTGCACCGCAAACGGGACCAGGAGGTTCGGCTCCCAGAGCACAGGCATGATGACCGGCCAGTGCCCTTCATCCCAGGTGCTACCCCGTTTCTTTTGTACGAAAATAATCCACGGCCCAGAGAGTGCTTGCAGCCCAGGCAGAAAAGAGGCAGGAGCTCAAGCCTCCGCAGAAAGGCCACCCGCACCCGGAGACCCTCACAGCCGGGCGCGGAGCAGGGGACCGTGATTAACTGCGAATTTTCTAAGAAGAAAAGGGTATCACAACCATCTCATTGACAAAGGTCCGGATCTCAAGAGAGGGTCTTGTTCTGTTTTGTTTCCAGGACGGAGAGAGCAGCGCAGGAGAGTCTGACAAGAAGAAGGACGTGCGCCAGCTCTCCCGGGAGGCCTCGGAAGACAACGAGGTGTTCGGTATGTGGCCGGGAAACCGGAGGCCGGGCTGCATTTTCCCCAGATGTATGCATTTGGGGAACGTTTTAAGTTTTTAGTCGCATGAGTAATCTGTGAATCTGTTCTCAGTATTGAAAGTGCAGAGGCCGTAGGAATATGGGTAAGTCCCCTTGGTCAGCCTCCTGCCATCTGTCCTCCCCGACATGACCAAGCAGGTGGCCAGTGACAGCTGTCGCCGTCTAGTTCCTGTTCCTATGCTTTGTGCCGTCTCGTACGTAGACTCCAGAGACTTTCCAGGTGTAGCCGAGCTGTACAGTATTTCTCTGCTTATTTGACCACTGTGAGTGGAAAACCTAACGGGGCCTATAAAACAGAATTAGAGGAAGTGAGACTGTCCCAGAGCCTAGATATTTCAACCACAAAGAATGACTCAGGAGGTGTTGAAAATAACCGTTTTCTGTAAAAGTTTACTTTTTTGTGGAACCCGCTGGCAGGCACGACTCAACCACATTTATGCTTCCCTCTCCTCCGAGAAAGAACCAATGCCTTCTCGTTTGATTTTAACATTAAGAAAATTACCTTTCCTGGGCACCTGGGTGGCTCAGTGGCTTAAAGCCTCTGCCTTTGGCTCAGGTCATGATCTCAGGGTCCTGGGACTAAGCCCCGCAACGGGCTCTCTGCTCTGCAGGGGGTCTGCTTTCTCCCCTCTCTGTCTGCCTCTCTGCCTACTTGTGATCTCTGTCAAATAAATAAATAAAATATAAAAAAAAAAAAAGAAAGAAAAGAAAATTACCTTTCCCATGGGACTGTGGTACACTATGACTGCCACGATCTCGCGGCTGAGCGAGACGCAACGCAGATCTGTCGCGTGCCTTGCTCTGTTCTCCTCCAAGAACCCCCACAGCCGTAGGAACAAAGGGGCAGCTTGGAGCTTGCCCAGACCAAGGGGGCTCGCTGGGCTATCAGAGGGAAAGGGAGCGGTTTTCTGGCTACCAGAGGGAGTGTCCCTTGGGCAGTGTCTCGTGCCTGCAGATTGTGACGCCCACGGCCGACAGGCCTCCTCGCCACACTCCCTAGCCTGGTCGCTGCTTACTTGAGGAAGGTGTTTCTCGGTACTTTCAGTTCCCTGGCAGGAAAAGCCGTCCCACTTTCCTATCTCCGATTTGTTTGCTGTCTTTCAAAAATCCCTTCTCTTCTATGATTCCGTCCGGAGTAAACGGCAGTGACAGAAGTACCACTGCCCACTCCCTCGACATCTTAAACTGTCATGAAACTCAGCATAACCCAGAGGCGCAGAGGCTGACAACAATGCAGACCAGTTTATGGAAACCAGTGGGGTCCGTGCGAGAGGAATCGGCATTCCGCTGGTCACACCATCTGCACGTTGGTTTTCCTGAGAACTTGGTGGGCGGGGGGGCAGGGGGAGGTGATACCCGAGTGTTGTCCGCTGCCTTACCGTAGCGGGACCCCCATCCCTCAAGGTCAGAGGACCAGAGGGGAGGAGCGGCCAGTACACGAGGCCAGAGGCCACCGCGGGATCTCTGAATGCAGCGGGAAGGCGGTCTGCAGAACTGAATGGAGCATCTGAGTGTCCATGATGTCCATCAAGTCCATCTGCAAAGCTCTTTCCCTAGACGCCCTCTCTGCTCCCATATTCCAACTCCGTATGTATATTAAACACATAAAAGCAAACGACAGAATAAAAATGTCCAATTCTAGGTTTCCTGTATGACAAGGGTACCTTCTCGAAGGATGCTGGCTAAGCTTACTTACTTTAAAGCAAACATCATCTTCCTCATTATTCCCCTGGTTACGTGTGTTTGGGCCCGTTCACAACAGTGTCTGTCCCCCTGTCCTTTTAGACACACTCTGCACACGTGTGCATACGCACTTGTGACATAGTGCCAGGCAAGAGGGGTCTTCTGTGATACGTGTTTCCCTAAGTCGCAAGCACGGCTTGATTTTCCGAAGTCGGCCTTTCCGGCCCTCCCAGTGGATACTCAGGCTGGGGACGGAGCCGTGCATACGGGTGACTGTGCTCCCGTTTCCATCTTGGCACGAACCTGTGTTTGTCCCATGAGTAATCTGTGACTCTTCTCAGTATTGAAAATGCGGAGGCCATACGAGTAGGGGTATAGCGGCACAAGCAGGCGCCGCCTGGGTCGTTCCCTGTGACTTCCCTGGCCACAGCACTGGGCACACTTACGTGGGGGTCCTGGTGTGCAGCCCTCACGCGGTCAGGAAACAAGCCCTAATGGTCACCTTCATGACACGGGCAGCTGACCCTGAATCCAGGCCGAGTCACAGAAGCGGGGAGGTGTGAGGTGTGGCCACCTGACAGCACGTGACCCTGAGCGCGGGTGGCCGGCTCCCATGGAGGCCTGACTAATGCAGACCAGGAGTTCCTGCAGGACTGCGGGCATCTGTTCTTGAACTTGGGATAATCCCCCACTCCTGATGCTGTCCTAGAATCCAGAAACCCAGTCCAAAGGGGCAGAGTGACGAGGGAAAAAGAATCTGTGGATCTTGGCTGTCGATTGTGGCTGCCTAATCTTGGAAGATGTATCTGAGCTTTTTTTAAAATTATGAAGCGGCGCTGTGCGAATGTCAGTCCAGATGAAGTCAGCAGCCGCCTCCCATTTCCCTGACTAGACAAAACTTCCCCAAGTACCATAAAAAACCCCCATGCCTCTCCATGTTCTATGAACCCTGAGTCATGAGCAACCAGGTGGCAATAATCTTGAAGCTCCTGGCAATCACGTTGTCCACGGGTCAGACTCATGGACCTTATTCTTTACCTGACACATCTCTACAGGATCCAGGTCCTCAAGGTCTCTGAATGTCAGGAAAGTCTGTCGTCCCACAGGTGGTCAGAGTCCTGGCTTAGGGACGGAATCAGAGGGGCTGGGAGGTCACGGCCAGGGGCAGACTACTGGCAGGTACATGGAGCTGCCGGCGGACAGTCACAGAGCGCACGACTAAAACCAGCCACGCTTCCCCAGCCTCCGTGAAGGCCAGAGCCAGCCATGTACTTGGCAATGCCCTGAAGACTTTTACCTTTTCATTTCATGGGAAAATCCCAGTGAAGGATCATTCTTCATCTAAATGACTCACTCATTCGAGCACACTTCTGCGTCTCCTCCTGTAATGTTTTTTCCTGACAGTGTGTGGTTATACTTAGGACTGTTTGCCTGGTTACCCAAAGAGGAAGAAAACACGGTAGCCTAGAGAGCTGTGTCTTGTCTGAGCTTTGGGGAACCAGGCCATTTTGTGGTTGGCCAGTTACTGAGCTTTTTTGTTTGTTTGTTTTCCACCATGCACCCACACGTGTGTCGTACACGATCCTCACCATTTGTAAAGCAGTCAGCAAGGAAGGCAGAACGGTCACCATCCCTCAGTCCAGAGTCCACTAGCCACAAAACAAGGGCAGGTGAGGCAGTTGAGGTCAGCAGAAGCCTGTCCCTAAATTACAGTGACAAAGGAGCAAAATCCCCAAAAGAGGGCACCCCTGCTCTTTCCAAATGAGCATGGCTCCTTCTAGACACGACCCACATCTCCAGAGTCAGAGCAGAAGGGATGAGTACCCAGCACATCCGGTGAGCTTGATCCCAGCTGCAGGACCCCAGGGTCATGGGAACCTCGCCTCCCTGCCCCGGTGCGTAACGGCGCCCATGGCTAAGTGAGGCGCACACGGCCTGTAGGGACAGACTCCTGTGGAGCTTCACGGGGAAAACCTTCACCAGCTCAGCGCTCAAATAACGGAGTTGGAATTATCTATGTCTAGTGTTCAGCAAGCAAGTATTCATCCTGGCAACACTGACGCTTATACAAGAACAATCTCTTAAGTATAAACGTGTGTATATGCGTGCCTTCATCTCACAAAGCTTCAGTTAGCTCACACGAACACGCAGACAGTAAAACATGGAAAGCATACAGTCGAGGTCGAGTTAGGAACGACCACACACGGGAACCATACGGCGGTTGCTAATAGTTTGACCTGGAGAGTCCCAGCGGCTCCGGTGGAAAATGAGACCCAGTCCGTGTGTTCAGTGTCTCCTTGTACGTGGGAGGCAGTGCAGCTGCGTGTTAGCTGTGTTCGTCTGCCCGTGCCCTCATCTCTCGTGTCTTGGTCTCCTCCCAGGTAAGCAGGGGAGCTAGAACCTCCCAGAGTGAACCAGCAGGTTTGCAAATGTGCACCTGTACGGCACCCCGTCCCTGTCCCCCACGGGGACCGGCCGAGGGGGTCTGCATGCGGTCGTCCGAGGATGCCCAGCTGTGCTTAGCCAGTTGTAAGATCTTTTCTCGTTTCAGGTTTTATCACAGACACCATGGGGTGTCCGTCACGGCAGGGCACTTTCCTGGCAGCTGTGGTGACTAGTTTCCTAGGAAAATTACAATAAACTGGGCACTGGGCTTCTTCCCACCTTGGCACTGGGTGAGGCACATGTCCCACTTGTGGCCTCACCTCGTTGCTGTCCTGCGTGGCTGTGCACACCCCTCGAACCCTGCCAGGGACTGGGGTGTGGACGCCCCTCTGGATGGGGAGGGGCGGGAGGAACTGCTCTGCCACGTCTGGAAAGTACTCTCTGCCACAGACAGACCCCCTGGGAATTTTCGTACAGCATTGAGAAAAAAAACTTTGCTTTTTTTTGTTTCCAGGAGCTTTCCATGAGGAGATCTTTTTGAGATGCTATTTCCGATATTATTTCTATTTGATCAATCCTGATTACTAGACTAAACTACAAAATTAGTAAGAAACAGTCATGATGATAACAGAATTCTGTCTCCCCTCAGTAATAATTGAAGGCCAGCGACCCACCCTGTGCTTTCCTGTGGACCTCTCGTTAACTGTCCCTCTGTCAAGGTCATCAGCGCCCTCCAAGAATGGCTTTCGGCGGCCTGCTCTTGCGACTCGTGGATGCTGACTTTAATTTATTGCTAATGATGGCTTGATTGCTGCCCGAGCGGTCGCTCACATCTAGGCCAGCGACAGAATCAATATGGAGTGTGTCTTTGGGGCAGATAGAAATCGCAGAGTCACAGCCGCTGGTCTGACCCCTCCTCACCATGTAGAGATGAGCGTCTGCTGGCCAGGACAGAGGCCAGAAGGCCACAGAGACCGGACTGTAGCTCCTGCTCCGGGCGCTGCCCTGAGCGCCCCCAGGACACAACCGTGGGGGGCCCTTGGAGGACGGAAGCAGCTTTCATGTCTCTGTCTGACAGATACGTTAACACGGGGGCGCCGGGAGACATGCTGTTCTGTGCTTCGCCTGCCTCTGAATTGCTACTTTGATCTTTGAAAGCCACACACACCTGCCAGGATTTGCACTGCCTCCTTGTAGTTACCAGGCAGCCCCTGGGGGTGCCCCTCTTTGCTTTCTGGTGGCGGACTCCTTCCTGGTCAATAGCTGCTACCCGCCAGGTGGCCCGGGGGGCGGGGGCAGTGCCTGAGGGCCCCTGCAGTGAGTGAGGGTGCTCAGGGCCGTGGGAAGTCTGGTTCTGTGGGGCAGCACCCCCACCCCCCGCACCCGCCATGAGCTGTTGGACAAACATCCCGGCCCTCGGTTACTTAGGTGAGGCCGTATCCCCGAGTGACTCGGCGTGTGGGCTCCAGACCTCTGGGAGGACATCCAGCGTCAGGTGTCCCGTGCAAGTGGGGGTGCTAACAACCGACCTCCGGGTCATTGTGAGGCGTACACGCCATCGAGAAAAGTGGCCCCGGGTGGAGCTTATTGGGAAGGAGGCAGGGGCCGTGTGCGCGTCCACCCGCTGTCTTCACCCAGGCAGGCCTGTCCTGGAAAGTCTGGCCTCTGCAGGGAAACCCATCCCACCTCGAATAGTCTGCAGAGAAACATGATATTTAATAGTACGTGGGGGTCCTGGGAGAGACGAAGAAGGCCAGTGTCCAGAGATAGCTGACCCGTTCGGCAGCCCGGAGCCTCTCTGTCCCCGCCACGTGGACCACAGGGAGGGGTGTTGCCGGGGTTCTTCCGGAGGCAGTGATCATCTCTAATGCTCCGGGGACCCTAGCAGGCTTGTCTGGCTATGGAATAGGCACTCACCCACTGACCCACGCACCGCCGTGGTCCACGTCCTTACCGGCACTCACCTGGATGATTCCAGGAGCCCCTCTGGCTCCTGCTTCTATCCAGACCCCTGCCCCTGCGTCCGTCTCAAGGCCATCCCAGAGCCCACAGCCCCGTGCACACCCCTCCCTGCCCAGAGCCCCGCCACCCTGGCCACAGTCCGTAGGTCCCTGAGGGCCGAGGCAGCTCTGATGGCACCTCCTACACTCCCCTGTCTCCCTCGCCCCCCTGTTCTCTCTTCCTGGAGCGCCAGGCCTTTGCACGGGCTGTGCCCCCCTTCTGGAACACTCTTCCCCCGACATCTGGGTGGCAAGCCTGCCGCCCCTTCAGTTTGTGCCCAAATGTCTCCTCGGTGAGGTCTCTCCTGACCAGCCTACTTAGAAAAGAGCTGCGTTAGGACAGGAGAGGAGGACGGCGCCCGCCCACCCAACAGGCACCAGAATCTCAGAGCTCCATGTCCGGCTCGCTGTCACAGTCCAGCAAGGTCAGGCAGGTCTCCCTCAGCAGTGACTCAGGGACCCAGGCTGCTGCCGCGGGGCAGGGGGTGCACGGGCGTGGGCAGCCAGAGGGTGAGATACCCCGGAGGAAGACAGTGTCCATCACTTCCAAGGAGGCTCGATGGGCCAGAAATAGTCCCGTGACCCCAGCCCCCAGGCCCGGCACATGGCCATCTCTGGCCAAGAGGACAGGAGCCAGGATGGGGAGATGCTGCCTCCTGCTGCCGGGAGTTTGGCTCCCACCGTGCGCCAGTACTGCCACGGGGTGTTGTCTGCACCCCCCGGCACCAGTGGAAGGGGAGCCCCACGTGGCCGCTGTCTGCTTGCCGAGCATTTGGTGGCCATACCGTGATCCGAGGGCCCCCACCCCCGCTGCTGCCCTGTCCTCTCCTCTCCTCTGAGGCAGACTTGCAGACTGTCGTGTTCAGGGAGCTGTGCCACCCAGACAGTGTGTCCTCAGCCTGAGCCATGTCCTCGTGAGAAGCTCTGCTCGGGGCCGCTGATGAGCGAGTGACGGCACGGAAGTGATGAGCGTCAGAACGTGGGCGCACAGGCTCCCGGTGCCCGTGAGTGTGCGCGGGCTTGCACGGGTGCGTGGGCGCAGGCGGGTGTGGGTCAGCGTTCTTCCCACTGACAAAATATCTCCGAAAGTCTGTGCGTCTCTTTCGTCCTTTGACATTAGGAATTGCTAAGACTGCCTTCACTCCAGCGTTTTCGTAAAAACGGTTGTCCTTGGCTACGGTCTGTGGTTTTTCCATGTAAGTTCCTTGTAATGGTGAACCCTGGTCCACACAGCCCCTATGGGGAGCGGCTGCCCCCACCTTCCGGAACGCCCCCCGCCGTAGGAACCCCCCTCCCCGACTGTGACGAGGGGCGGAAGGCCCTGCAGACACAGGTGCCTGCGCCGGGAGGGGCTCACCCTCCCCCAGCCGTCCTGGCAGGCTCCCGCCAGCGGCTTCTTTCCTCCCCAGTTCAGGCAGTGGAGAGTCGCTGTGCTCAGGATCCGGGAGGGCTGAGGGAGGTTTCTCCAGGGCGGGCATGGGAGCACGTTCCCAGCACCTCCCCACACCCTGCACAGGTGAGGTCAGTGAGGAGTCAGTGGCTGCACCGGAGCGAGGCCAGGGGGCGCCTGCGGGAACCCGCGTTGGCAGAGCCCGTCCCATGAGGGGACTCTGGTCCCAAGGAGGCTCACTCCAGGGGGGAATGACAAGCTTGCCGGGTGTCTGGAGTCACAGAGGTCTGACGGTGCTGCCCGCGCCGAGCCCACTGGGCCTGGCCTTCACCCTGAAACGGTGGCTCCAAGTCACTTGAGGCCATCCGGGCCACAATAGGACACTGAAAGACTTCCAGAACAAAGAGGGAACACAGACCTTACAAACGCACAAGTGGCGACTGTGATGGGCTTCGGCCAGTGGCCAGCAACGGCCCCAGCCTGAGGCTCAGGGAGGCATGACCCTCCCTGCGTGGACCCCTTCATGGGACCCGCTGCTCTGCAGAGCCAGCCGGCCCCGGGCTCCCGTCCGACAGCGCCACGTTGCTCCCCGAGTCAAGCTGCCGTCGTCCACTCCGCCTCATGCGCCGCGGGAACTCACAGAGCGAACTCGGGGGCCGCAGGGCAGTGGTGGGCCGTCCCCTCCTGAAGCCTCCGCCCCCGGGACCAGGTCCAGACGCCTGGGGCCTGTGCACGGGACCCGCCGGCCGGCAGAGCGGCGCTCACGCACACCTGTCCCGGCTGCTGTGGCTCGGGGGTGGCCCTCACCCTCCCTCCGCCTCTCCGCTGAGGAAGGGCTGCGTGTCTCCTCCATGAATCCATACAGGGCAGGCCTAACCGCTTCCTCGCCTCCGCCAAGGGCGATACTGTTGGTATTTTTTAAACTGAAGAAATGACGTGCTTAGGAAGGAAAATAGAACAGCACGGTACGCTCTGGGTCTAGCAGCGCCGCGGGCCAAATACAACCAAACTCCCAGCTGGCACTTCCCGTCACGCAGCCCGACCCCTCCCGTGCACACCACGGCCGTCACCGAACTCCACTTTGCAGTTGTGTTCTGCCCGGTTTTCTTTTTGGAACTGCGACGTGTCTTGTGTCAGGAGGGCTGTCCGTGGTCCTGTCCTCCCGGTCCGCCCTGCAGCTCCGTTCCTCGCACACACGAGAGGGTCGAATGGAAGGCAGGTCCTTGCTTCAGGCCAGGCTTCTTGCTCTGAGTGGCGTGTCCCTGCTGGGCCTCCCAAACCAACCCATCCGTGCCCGGACCCAGAGAAGTGGTTCCCCGGCTGTCTGGCAGGTGACTCTCTGTACCAGTGATGGTGGTGGCAGGTGGGCTGCTAATTGAGGTGATGAATGTGGCAGGGTCCCAGAGGTTTGAGGTTGTTGCTCCGGAGGTCGGAGGCCGTGAGAGACTCGAGCATTCTGGAGGGCAGAGGCAGTTAGAGACGCGTGCTCCTAGGAGATCAGAGGCAGTTAGAGACGTGGGCTCCCGGGAGGTCGGAGGGCTACAGACTCGCACGTCTTCTTCAGCAGCTAGTGAAGTCGAGGTCATTCAGGCACGTCCTAACTGGAATGTTTTGTTAGGTGGACTCGGTGCATTTGAGCCATTTTTATCTCAAGACTTTCCAAATTATATAAAGTGTATGTAAAGACACGCCTACCCTTCTCCCTATCTAACACCAAGGGGGAGTCTTAACTCTGCCTCTAGCTGAAACATTTTTAAAGTTACTTCAAAAAATCACGTCTTGATGTTCAGTTTCTTTTTCCTGGGAGCTTTGTTAGGAGCCAGACACATCAGCAGGTGTCACATCCCGCGGTCCCGTATCTGGAACGTGACACTGTATCAGACCGTGGCCCACCACAGGTGGAGAGACAAGGGTGACGGGCACCTCTGTAAGGTGAACACAACAGGGACCCCAAGAAGGCTGTGTGATCTTGGGGGGAATCTTAGGACGAGATTTGTCCGTCCTGGAATGCGGCCCCAACCACTGTGCCGTGGAACCTGATGCACTCCGCATGCCACCCATGTGCGGACACACTCAACGGGCGCACGCACACGCATGGGGCGGGGGCAGGTGTCTCCCGCGTCACCCTGAGCTGGTTCAGAGGCCGTGGGTAGAGGTCTGTCTGTGTGTGTGCGGGCACGGCGGGCAGGCCTTGTGGGCCTCGAAGCTCTGACACGCGAGCTCTGCTGCAGGTGTGCAGGCGTGCGGCTGGAGGGCTTCCCGGCAGCGCTCGGAGGTCCACGGAGTGCGGTGGGGTTGTCCTGGCTGCTTCTGCTGGGAAAGAACAGGACATTTATCCTGAAGGACTTGGGCTTTTCCCCCCACCCCGGCATTTCCCACCACACAGCAGTTTCTGGTCCCAGCTTCTGCCCTACATAGGAATCCGTCTCATCTTGCAGGGGTGCTGTCGCCCCCCGGGTCATTCCTCCTCATTTTCATCAAAACTGAATGAGAGAAAGGAGTGTCTGTGATTGCGTAGGGGTAAGGGGTAAGGGAAGCACAAGAACAAAGAGAAAATTGGGGAACCCTAGACTGCCCTGCAGATTAGGAGGGCAGAGGCCAAGGGGCTTGGATGCTAGGAACACAGTCACATCTTACGTGTGCGCTCCCTGGCTTCTGGGAGATGGTCCTTAAGGTTTCAGTGCCTGAGACAATTGGCAGCCCTTCAGCTCAGTCAAGGAGCTCTCCCTGGGATACTCTGCACACACCCCGCAGAGGCTCTTCAAACGGGGCCATTTCTAAGCCATTGACATAGAACCTTCCCCTGGGCAGCCCGTGCAGCTGGGATCCAGTCACGGAGTGTGCAGAGAAGGACCCGGTAGCTGGCTGTCGGCTCTGGCAAAGCTTATAAAGGGGGGAAAATCTGTAATTTGACATTTAAAATATAAGTAGAATGCTATTTTTGTGTTTCAGAACCGTAGTTTATTTTCAAAATTTATGTGAGTTTTCGAGTCTTTATTTTTGTAACTGCTTCTCTCCTCAGCAAGATCCTCGAGCCAGGAGAGAAGGGTTCTTGCCAGCTACGGCCCGATGAATCAGCAGTTGGCAAGTTTGGAAATCTTGCTTCTGTGGAACCATAGTGCTCTGGGGACATGTTGCTTCTCTGAGTCAAGAGAGGACAAGCATGGGGTATAGAATTGCTCAATGAAAACCTGTCCATTCTGTGCTGCTGCTGTCCCCCTGTTTGGGCGTCAGCAGTGACAGTGTCCACACTCAGGAAAACCCGAAACAGTCCTTGCTTCCCTGGCTGTAGGACGGGCATCCCCCGGGGAGTCAAAGGTGGTCCAGAGTTCCCCGGTGACATCTGCATGGGTGACATCTGACCAGAAATAATGGGGTGCAGAGCCAGGAGGACAGCAGAAGTGACCCTTTCCTGAAGGTGCACAGATCTGAGCTCCGACACTCTCGAATGGGCAAAATACTCCTGTCAGACCGTCTGGTATAACTTCCGGGCCGCCCTGGCCTCCTTCCCATACTCGGACCCCGCCCTTGCAAGAACCTCAAAGACAGAAAACGGACCAGTGTTTCCTTCCTTCGGGTGTGACAGGCAGACAGACTGGGACGTTCTCCGTTCTGTATCTCGAGGGAGTGCAGGGGGGCAGCAGGGGACCAAACAGTGGACACCTGCCGCCTGGACATCGCTTCTCAACTGGCTTTGGATCCTCTGGCTTAGTAGATGGGTGTCTTCTGCTCTGACCTCCTTGGGTCTCACTGCGAACATCTATCATCTGCAGACTGTCATGCCTGTGGGACAGCAACCCGGGGGGGATGGAGTCAGTGACACAGTGGTCTCGTCATGATGACACTGGCTTCTCCCTCCTCCCACCTCCTGAAGTCACCAGGCCCCGTCTGTTCCCCCCACCCCCCCCCACCAGCGGTCCTAAACACCGTCGCTGTGATACGCCCCTGCCTTGCCCCCACCACCGTGTCATCCCCGGAACACCCCGGAGGCAGGTCACACAGCACTTCCAGGTGGAGGACCCCCCAGTGGGGGAGACTCGAGAGCCCCTTCTCACCAGCGTGAGGCCCTACAAGGGGATTTTGGGTGGAAGGAGTGTGTTTCCAAAGAGAGACAAAGGAGTTCAAATGAGAGAAGCCGGATCTTTGATCTCAAACCGACAGCATCCTTACCAGCTGTTTGTTGGTCACATTTTAGAAAATTACTAGAATTCTAGCCTTTTAGTTGTTTTCAGTAATCCTGTGATTATAATTTTTGCTCAGAATCATCTTCTGACAAGTAATAGATGTAATTATTTCATTGCATGGCACGGAGGTACTCTGGTACATACGGAATCATGAGCTAATTTGCTGGCATTCAGAATTAAACACTCAGCAAGTTTTCATTTCTTTCAGTTGCCTTAAAAACCTGAGCATAGCCCCTTCATTGTCTGACTTCTCTTCTGTCTTGTTGAAAAGCTACATTGAGGCAACACCACAGTAAAAAGGAGACTTCCCTAATTGCGTTCGTTTTCGACAGAGTGATGGAGATTCATTTATATACCATAAAGTTCACCTGTTTTAATTAGGCAAATTAGTGGTTTTCGTCTGTTCACAGAGTTGGCCGTGCCCACTCCAACCTCACTGAGAGGGCTGCTGTCACCCCAGAGAAAATGTCTGCCATTGGCAGCTCTCCCCGCCGCCCCCCTGCATCCAGCCCCTGGAACCACTAATCCGCGCTCTGCGGCTTTGCTGACCTGACACTTGTGGTCTTTGTCTCTAGGTCCTCTCACTTTACACAGTGCTTTTAAGGTCTGTCCGAGTGGGGGCGAGTGTTGGCGCTGCACTCCGTCTTTCGGACAGTCCCTGGTTTGTTGGTCCCCTCCCGGGCTGCAGGGTGTGGGCTGCTCGCGCCCGGCTGCCGTGCGTCCTGCTGCCGGCCGCTGTGCTGTCTCGGTGGGAGCAGGTGCCCTGTTCTCCCGAGCGGACACCCCCTAGCAGCGGCTTTATTTGGTCTGTACGCTGAGCTCCAGAGGGCAGGGCTGTCTGTGTGCACAGTCATTTCTATTCTGCCGTTTGCGTGGGGGTGTTTATCAAACCCCATTCCACCACCCCGCGGAAACGTGCATTTTAGTCCGATTCCCTTAATCCCCAAAGATGTCCGACTTGCAGGCAGCTGAGGAACGGAGGGACCCTGGATATTTGGTGGCGTCGGACATTCTTTTCCCGCCTTCAGGAACTGTGGCCATCACCAGGCGACGCCTGGTGCCTCAACTTCTCTGAGCCGATGCCTCCAACGCTGAAAACCGTTCCCCCACATCTGCCGGAGCCGCACCTCCCTGCACTCAAGGAACAAGATGGTCATTTAGAGTTTTTGGGGACTGTGACCTGCCCCCAGGTGCCCTCCAGGCAAGTTGAGAGGGGCTTGCAGTTCAGCGGGGAGGGCTGGTGTTGGGAGAGCCCCGAGGTGTGGTTTGCCCTCACCTCGAGTGACTGTGCTGCTCTGTCCCCGGGGGCCAGCGAGCCCGTCCTCTGCGGCCCTCCAGCGAGACTGGTGTTCTGCTCCTATGGCAGTAAGCCCCCGTGTCTGTGAATGTGCCAGAATCGGACGACAGCCTCAGCAGCAACAGCTGGGACGCTTCTGGGACGGAGAGCGGCTGCGGGTCTTCACGTCTCCACTAGGAACACAGCGAAACACTCAACAGCTCGACACGGACAGAGGCAAATATCCGTAGTCAACTCGCTGTTCGGCCCCGCCGTGGGGACGTGTGGGTTACTAGCATCTCGCACACGCAGCTGGTAGTTCGCATTGACGAACGCTCCCCTCTGGTGTCTTCACGACACGCACATCACGTCCACTCTCAGCGTTGCCACTGAGCTGTGCCTCCCCCGACGGCTGAATTTTCCAGCAGCCATGTAACCAGATGTGCCGTTAGCACCGAGTCCTGGAGACGGGCCTGTGTCTCACCCGTGAGGGCTCGGGGCCCCCTCCCTGCTCCTTCACCTGTGGGTGGCCGGCTCGTGGGGCAGTTACACAATCTCACCGCCAATTGGCAGTTTTTCCAGTAGAACAAAAGAGTGAGATAAATTGATGGTAGTGATTTTTTTTTAAGATTTTATTTATTTATTTGACAGAGAGAGGTCACAAGTAGGCAGAGAGGCAGGCAGAGAGAGAGGAGGAGGCAGGCCCCCTGCTGAGCAGAGAGCCCGATGCGGGACTCGATCCCAGGACCCTGGGATCATGGCCTGAGCTGAAGGCCGAGGCTTTAACCCACTGCACCACCCAGGTGCCCCGATGGTAGTGATTTTAAGTCTGAAAATGCCTCGGCTACAGAAGGCAGAAATCCCGAGCGCTGCAGGAGTCTGTCCTTGTTCACGGACGTTAGTGACCCTGGCCCTCCTGACCCCCCCATATGAATCCGAATGGTTTTCAGAACGTGTGTCCCAGGCTGGTGAGGCTGTGGGTGTTCCCGTGAGGGTGTCAGTCACGCACACTTCCCCGCGGTGGCTGCCTCGCGCACCGCCGACCCGCTGAGTCTGGCACTGAGCAGGTCCAGGTCAGCCATTGGTGGTCTCCCCGGCAGGCTGTCACATTTTCATGGAGACTATAGAGGCTGGGCTGTGGTTTGTTCATTCGCTGTTCTGAGACTGTTTTGGGTCCCCTTATCATCAGTGTTCTCAGGCTGTAATGTTTCTTTTCCAATGGGAAAAAGATGTGGAGCTCACTCCGCAGAGGAAGAAGTTCGGTCGGGATATGTACGAGTTCGGTCGGGATATGTACGAAGACCAGAGACCTCCATTTTCCCATGTATCTGGACGTATCTCATATAAAGGACAGTCTTCGTCACGCACACGCCAGTACACATGCCCGAGCACACAGTACAACACAGAAACCTGTCACCATCCTACGGCTGTCTTTAGAGAGACATGTCCATTTCCTAGAAGTAAGTGTACTTGAACGGAAAATAGTGTACCACTGCTGTTTAACAAATGCTTTCTCCCCATTACAAGTTGAGCTTAATTTGATTTCCAACATTTCAGATGCAATTTTGTGTGTTCCCAGAGCAGATCATGTCTAGGTGCCTTAGAGGTAAGCATGGAGCTCCTTCACCGGGAAGGGAGCACAGAGGGGGCACCAGCAGGGCAAGGTGCTCTCTGGGAGGTTTCGAGCCCTGGGGCCAGAGGATCTGCGAGGCCGGGGCCAGCTCTGAACTGAGCTCTGGAGCTTCTAGCAGGGAGCCGGGGAGACAAGGGCAGAGCCGGACAGGACTGTGGTCTCGGTCTGTCGGCGGGCAAGCGCGCAAGTGCCAAGGGTCCCGAGCATGGTGGGGTCTGAGAGATTGGGCCATGGGGGAACCAGTGTGGTGGTGACACATCCAGGCTGAGCTGCAGGGGTGCTGCCGAACGGGGACTGCAGACCTGCAGAGGGGAGGCTAGAGAGCTGTGATGGCAGGAGCGGTCCTCAGCTCTGCAAATATGCCTTTCTAGACATTTCCCTGCGTTGTCCTCGGGCCACACAGTGCCATCCTGGAGGCCTTCCCTGCTCTCTGTGCTGCAGTTACCGGCCACCCTGGTTGGCCTGGGTGGCCCCGGCTCCTGCCGCAGATCAGTCTTCTTGCCCCGAGGCATCATGAGCAGGTGCTCAAGGTTAGCGCACAGAACCTCGGTGGACACACTGAGCCCAGCCGTTGCAGGCACATCAGCCCAGGCCACCAGCATCCAGAGTGGGGATCCACGTCCTGCTGGGGCTGGTCTGCACGGGCAGGAGGGCAAGGGCAGAGGTGAACAGAGACAGAGGCTCAGCCAGGGCCGTGTGTGACACAGTGGGGCAGGGGCAGAGCCCCAGAGGAAGTGCAGGTCAGCAAAAGTCAAGCAGAGAGACTGGGGAGGTTTGAGGTCACTGCGGTGTGGACGCTCGGGCATATCGCTGGCATCTGTTAAGACGGTGTTTGAGGCAGGTGTGACTAGATCGGCTTCGGTACGTTTGACCGCCGTCCTCCCTCGGCGCTGGGCCCACGTGGAGCACAGAGGGAGAAGGTAGCTTGCTCCCGTGGGATTGCTCGGTCCGCTACAAGGCACAGAGCATTCAGGGAGGTGAAAAGCTTTGTCTCGATAAACAACTTTCGAGGGTTGTTTATGCAGTGCGCTTGCTGCATTCGGACTCGTGTGGACGCACAGACTAAGGGGACTTGGCAGCCCGCCCCAGCCCTGCTGTGAGTGACGCTGGCCTTGGGTGACCAGAGTGAGCAGTGACAGCCACCTTCTGAGTCACGTCACATACTGTGTCTTAGGTGCTCCGGGACCAGTAACCGGGTTGACCTCTGAGATTACCCAAGACTGGTGGCAAACGTCACCACATTGTCTCTCTGATGAAGATTTTACACGTTTCTGTTAGATTCAAGGGAACTGATTTCTGTTGGAGAACTTCGTAACGCATGCCCACGTGTGAATACAGACACGAGCTTATTTTCATGATGTGGAAATGCTGACTTTCTACTTACGATAATTCCCTTATGAAAGCATCAGTTTGTTCAAGGTTCATGCAACAAAACATAAAATAGGTTATCATAAGTACCCACTGTGTTTTCATAAATAAATCTTTAAATGTATCTACTTTGACTGGATGAGTAGATAGGGGATATTTTTGGTTTCTTCTGTTACATACCCTATGAAATTAAATGGTCATCTGACTATAGGATCGTGATGAATGGTCTTGAAGTGATTTTCAAAAAAGAAAATAAACCCCCCTAAAAGTAGATCAGTATGCACTTTACTCAAACAGCATATGGCTAAGAATAGCTGAAGCAGCAGGTGAGTTGACGAGAGTTCACCGAAGGCTGTTTTCCTAAATCTCTTAGAATGTCTTTTTTTTCCCCATTTATCTAGCATCACATCACCTTTCCTTGCTCTGAATAATCATGTTTTATTGTCTGAGTTTTTTAAAGCATTTCACTGACTATTTCTTAACCTAAAGCATTTTCAAGTTATTTTTATCCTTAAAAACTAGCAGTCGCCGTCACGCACTGGTACGAGGCTGGCACGGCAGAGACACTCTCTGGGCGCCGGATGGCCGGCCGTGAAAAGCAGACATTGTGCAAAGAGCCTGGTCTCTGCTGCACCAGACATTTGACACCATTGTTCCTTGGCTTCCAGGGACAGAAAGTGCTGCAGTACAGATCTGCAACTGTCCCCAAGAAAAGACCTAAAAATAACTCTCTCATTCACCAAACTGTAAATGTATCAATTATTTGTTACACTGTAAGCCAGGGATTATGCCTGTCCTGCAAAACAGAGTACACACTAACAGGTAAGGAAGGATACAAGTATCATCCTGATGAGTGTGAATTCTAACCTGAGTAGTTACAAAGTAACATGACTGCTTCTTGGGGGTCGGGTGGTCAGAGTGGAAATAGAGCTTCGGTTGAGAGAAGGGATGCCAGTCCAAACAGTTAAATCCTGGACTTCTGCTTCGTCTTCATCGGACCACAGCAAATGCCCGAGCAAGGCGGTCCGATGCCAAGTGTCTGATCTTTTCAGAAGACCAAAGACAGGGTTTCTGCAACTTGTGTCTTTGGCTGAAAGGACGAGAAAGCAGGCTGAATTCTGTGCATCTACTTCTTCCTTCCTTTAATTTGGAACAGCTTCTGGTAAAATGTTGGATATTTATGCATTTAACAAGCAAATATTCCAAAAAGTTCATGTGAAGTGATAGGTCTTTCCATTTTATTGTGAATGGTGTTTCTTCATATCAGGTAGCTCCAGGTTTGACCATTTTTTAATAGTGCTGTGATTAGTGGGAACTCCACGCCTTTTCACTGGTTTCAGACGATGTCAGGTCCGCTGCTCGCTCTCTGGGTGTGTGCCGGCATTCTGCCAGTGATTCTTGCAAAGAAAGTGCCAGCTTCCATCCGCTGATAGCAAACGACTTGCAGAATTGAGAGGGGAGAAAAAAGGAACTTAACATTAAGTTCTTCAAAAAAAAATTTCTTTCTTTCTTTAGAGAGAGCATAAGCAGGAGGAGGGTCAGAGGGACAGGGAGAGGGAACCGCAAGCAGACTCCGCACTGAGCACAGAGCCCAAGGTGGGGCTCAATCTCAGGACCCTGGGATCAGGACTTGAGCTGAAATCACCGGTCAGAGGTGACTTCAGTCACTCCTGACATTCGATTCTTAAAGATGAACAGCACGGAGGTGAACGGCAAGCTAGATGCCAACTCACACGTCACTAGAATTGGATTGCTTATATGTGATGTTGTGCAGAAAGTTCCTCAATGACCAGACGTTCACCGTGCTGAGAACAGGGCCAGTGATGGGCGGGAGCCAGTAGGGAGGCCCCGGGCACCTTCCTAACTCAGAAGTTCTTCTTGCGAATGTGTCCCACGTGGGACGTGGATTCCGTAGCCGCAGACAGACTCAGACCCAGCGTGAGCCCCCGGCCCGTCCTTCGCTGCTCTGCCCTCGGGTGCTACGCGATCACCACCGTTTCCCTCCCGCCCGTGGCTGGCGCACAGCTCCTATGTGACGGTTGGGTCTAAGAGTCAGCTTCGTCCCACCCCCGGGCTGGGCAGATCAGGCCCTGCTTCCTGTACCTTCTGCTTCTGAGTTTGGCTTATTGCTCTGTCCCTGCGTCCCTGCCGACGTTCCTGAGTGGCCCAGGGGAATGAATGAAAAACGGATGATCCCAGAGAGCCGACTTCCTTTCGGCAAGCACACCCATTCATCTTGTTTTAAAATAATTGTGATTAATTTCATTCATTAAGAACAACTACATTTTTAAAGCTTCTTTATGTGTCAAGCCACAAAAGCCTCAAGCCCAGAGCAAGTAGAGTCATACGTCCTTGTCTCTGGGGGCAGAGAAGGGCTTAAGTAAATGCTGGTGCTCTGGACTCACAGCACGCTGACTTCTCCACAGGTCGTGACGTTCAGCTCTGGTGCTGTATCTGCTGCCTAATACCTCCCGTTCTTAGAGCTGAAAATCAGCTGATCGCAGAGGTCAGCAAACTCTCTGTAAAGGGGGCCGGGAGCCAATATTTCAGGCTCTGCAGGACATACGGTCTCTCGGTGCTTACTCAACTCTGTCTTTGGAGCCTGGAAGCAGCTACAGATGGTTTCATCAGTAAACGGGCATTGGCTGTGTTCCTATGAAGCTTTATTTCTGGACACCAAAATTTGAATTTTATATCCTTTCCATGTGTCATGAAATAGTATTTTTTTCTTCTCAAACTATTTAAGAAGATTTTTTAAAAAATTCTTAGCCTGGGGATGCCTGGGTGGCTCAGTTGGTTAAGCAGCTGCCTTCGGCTCAGGTCATGATCCCAGTGTCTTAGGATCGAGTCCCACATCAGGCTCCTTGCTCGGTGGGGAGCCTGCTTCCTCCCTCTGCCTCTGCTTGTGCTTGCTCTCTCTCCCTCTCTCTCTGACAAATAAATAAATAAAATCTTTAAAAAAAAAAAATTCTTAGCCTGCAGGCTATCCAGAAACAGAAGATGGGCCAGATCTGATCGTGGGCAAAGTTTGCCAACACCTACATCCCTGATGAGGAGACTGCCTTGCTAACTCAGGGAAACTGTGTTGATTTGTGCTCAGAATAGACCAGAAATGAAGAACTCTGCCTGTGAAATAGCCATGAAACTTCTTGTACCTTGAATCTGTTCCATGAGAAGCTAACAGCAGCACCCACCGTATGAACTCACTGGTGAATGATTCCTCCAGTCAGCAAGTAGTGCACAGACACTTGCGTGTGTGTGTGTGTGTGTGTGTGCGCGCGTGCGTGAGCACAGATGCCCACACGCGTGCACTCATACATCGCAGCTGCTCCCTTCCAAGCCCTGGCAGGTGGGAATATAAGGCAGAGCGGAACAGACAGTCACAGATCTGGGGCCTTCCGTTTGTCTAATTCCCAGGACCAGTCATGAAGTGTTAGGGGAAAGTACGCAATAGGGTATCCGGAAACTTGGGCTGGCGTCTCCACTCGCTGCGTGCTGTGGGGTCAGACTGTCTGGGCCCGACTGCATGGCCAGCTGGGACAGAGCTGTGTGCTCCCTGTGGTCCCGGCGTGGCAACGAGGGGGTGGGGCAGAACCCGTTGTCCCGTCAGTTCTTGGAGAGGCGGCCTCTCTCGTGCTTCTGAGCTGGTGTTTTGGAGTTCGCCCACCTCTGTTACTTGCCACTGTGCTGCTTTCCTTTAAACTGAGGTGATGCTTCTGTGTCCTTTAACCTAAGAGTTCTGACACAGACTCTTAGTGTCTGTGCAGGTAATAATGCAGATCCATGAACCCTTCGATGCGCTGATCTGTTGGGTGCCGCACCGAATGGTCTTCCAATAGTAGTGACTGGGTTCGATTAGGGACCCTGGCGCCAACCCAGGCATCATTTGCACGACGGTTTGAACACTTAATTTGCATGTAATCTTGGGGGGGGCGGACTGTGGATGACTTTATGACTCGCCGCCGTGACTTTGACTTTGTCTGGAAATAACCGCCAATGCAGCAAGTGTTTCGATCCAAACTAGTGGCTTTCTGTGGAGCTGGTTAGCATGCCCTGACTCAGGAGGCCAGTTTGGTGGCCCGCTCTCCCCGCGCCTCCCGTGGGGCCACGTCCCATCCGTCACCAGTGCCTGGCCTGTGCCCACTCTTGTCGGGTGTCACTGTGACCCCAGACACCTCAGGTGTACGGGACAGCCTCCCTAAAGAGTGCCGGCACTCTGTCGGAAAGGTGAGGATTATCCCCCACCGCGGTCACAGAGCCGGTCAGCATAGCCATTAGAACTCTCCCGGAGGGTCTATTAACTCATTTCTGCGTCCCTCCTACAGAGCCCAGCAGAGTGCACTCCCCCTTCCTGTTCGCCGACCTTCCGCCAGGACCGCTAGGAGCCGTGCTGGAGAGTTTTATAAAAACGGGCCCTCCGGCAGTCTCTGCGCCACTGGCCAGTCTCTCCAAACCCTGGACACACTCCTGAATACAGGGCATCACCGGAGAAGGGTGTCTGTGTGCTTGATCAGACAGTCCTCGGAAATAGGGTGCCTGCTGTGGCACAGGCCCCCTCTGCCTTTCTCTCAGCCTTCAGTCTGTCCCTAGACGTGACATCCCTATTTACTCCTTCAGATAAAGGAGAGACAGAGTGTGGTGCCCAGAGGCCGAGGGCAGGCGGTGTGGAGGATCAGCTGCTGGCCCAGTGGGGGCCAACGCTGCATGGCACGGGACCCAGGGGAGAGCATCTGGAAGTAGGGGAAGAGCTGGGAGGGGGGTGGTCACACAAGCCCAAGGTCAGCGCGACCTGGAGGACAGAGCGTCGCCCGGGGAAGGTGCACCTTCGACTGGAGATGGGCCCCCAGGGGCTCTTGAGGCACCGAGAATGCACACACGCAGGGGCCTGAGCGTTGTTGGGGGGGTTGCCTGGAAGGGCATGGGCGACAGAAGTGATCCCGTAGAGTGTTTGCCTCCATCTTTCGTCCAACATCCCCAAACTAATAAAAGGAAACAAACCTGGGCTCAACCAACGGCAGAACTTTCTAACGGGGCAGAAGTCCTGCAGTAGCGTGGAAGCACAAACAGGACCTGGCACACCAGCCTCCCCTCCTGCCCCATCCCCCAGCACCCGTGTGCCCGCACACGCATATGCACACACACATGCACGCGGGCACACACACACACAGGAGGACGAGACGGAGTCCGGGGCTCACGGGCAGCAGGGTGACGCCATCACCAAACGGCACACAGTGCCCACGTGGTCCCAGGAGGCCCTGTCCCTCCGTCTGCCGGCAGGTGACCGTCTGTCCTGCAGCCCCACAGCGAGGGAGTCAAAGCAGCACCCAGATGCCCTCTTGCTGCGAAGGCTGCTTCCAGTAGGACGCCACCTCCCTCCCACCTTCCTTGGCCGCTGCACTTGGCATTGGGGTCCCTGCCACAGTCCGGGCCCCTCCCAACTCCAGCTTTGGTGCCCGCTGTCTTCTCCGCCGGAGCCCCAGCGCCCTGGTGTCTGGAGAACCCTCGCTCACCCACGGTCACGGGGAAGCTTCTCTGACCCTGAGGCCCTCCCCCGGCCCCGAGGCCCTCCCCCGGGGAGATTGCTTCCTTCGTGTAAAGCTGCGTGTGGTTATCCATGAGATTGTGGGGTTAATTCCTATCTCCTAATCTGAGAGTTTGTACAAGGGGCGGGAACGCTTCTGCTCCCTTCCAGCCGCGCCCGCCCCCCGACACAGGAGCCATGTGTCGTTTCCTGTCGCGGTGTCTCCAAGCCGCACACACTTCGTGGCTGAAAACAATCCTTCTGGGACTCCTGGCTCCGTGGCGAACAGTCCAGGCTGGCTGGCACGTGTCCCCTGCCCAGTGGCACGCAAGGCCAGCGCCAAGGTGCCGTCCGGGCCCGGCGCTTCTCTGGAGGCTCGGGCAGATCTACTTCCTGGCTCACGAGGGTTGTTGGCAGAGTTCAGTTCCATGTAGTTATAGGGATCGGGTCCTCATTTGCTTGCTGGCTGCCTTCCGGGTCACCCTCAGCAGCTGGAGCCCCATCTCTGCCCTTAGACCATCCACCTCTGAAGCCGGAGATGCTGCTGCCTGTCTCTTACGGCTCGCCTGGGAGTCCCTCTAACCTCCGCGTCGGCTGCCCACTCGAGAAACTCTGCCTCCAAAAGGCTCCTGTGGTTGGACTAAACAGTCTCAGATAATCTCCTGTTTTCAATGTGATATAACATAATCGCAAGGGGTACCTCATCACTTTTACAGGTCTTTAAGGATTACCCAAGAAAATTTGGCAATTATGAGAATTATTGGGGGCCATTCTTAAACTTCTGCCTAACATAGGAATGAAGCGTGTATTGGGTGGGTAGATGCATGGATGGACGGACAGACGGATGGACGGACGGATGGATGGATGGATGGATGGGTATAGGAATGCATGGATTGATGGATGGATGGACATATAGGTGGATAGATGATTGGATGGATGCATGGATGGATGGACGGATGGATGGACGGATGGGTGGACGGGCAGATGGGTGGATGGGAGAGTGGGTAGATGAGCGGTGGATACATGGATGAGAGAGCGTGTGGGCGGGCGGACCGAGGAGGCACGAGTGGATGGCCGGGCAGACGTGTGGCTGGGTGAAAGCTGCGTAGGCTCTTACTGTTGTGCACAGGTATTGCCAGAGTCTTTTTTTTTTTTTTTTAAATACTGTGACAGCCACAGTAACAGAAGCCCTGACGGATGGCCAGTCACCGTGCAGCAGTGCTAAGACACTTTATCATGGGCCCCCCAAGGACTTGTCAGAGCCGTGTGGTGAGGGAGCACCAACAGTTCGCCCTGCTCTGCAGCGGAGGCCCTCGGGACTGTAGAGATCGGCTCCTGTGCTCGAGGCCACAGAGTAGGTGGTGGGACCAAGAGCCAAAGTCAGCTGGATTTGACCTAAGCCAGCCTGTGGCCTCAGAGTGCAGATCCAGTTTAATTCCCTGGGGGCTTACCGAGCTCCGCCTCCCCCCCACCCCGGGTAAAATAGACGCAGAGGCAGGAGTACCACCATGTCAGCGATCGCACGCCCCCTGAAAAGCAGCTCAGTGTTCCCATGATGCCGCTTCCGTGGGAGAAACCTTGCAAGCTCTCCGGGCCCGTTGGTGGCAGGTACGGAGCTGCGGCGGGGACCGACAGGGGCTGCTCGTGGCCCAGAACCGGTGCCGCTGTCGCCCGAGTCGCCTGTGGACGCCAGCTGTGAGCTGTCGCCCGAGATGCTTGTGCCCACGTTGTCAGACGAAGAAACTCGGGCCCTGTGAGGTCCGGACTCACGGTGGAGCCCAGCCCAACCCTTCGGGCTGCCTCTCCCGTGACCCCATTCCTGCTGTGGGAGGAATTTAGAGCGATTTAGAGCAAGTAAACACTCTATGTTCTGGGTACACAAAGGAGGCTTTCGTGCTGAGATGGGTGGGTTGATAAGATTCGTTTGTGGAAAAGTTTTCAAGAAATCCCAGCGTGGCCGGAGGGTGGCCGCGCGCCTCTCACAGATGCAGAATTTCTGCCACAGCAAATCCACAGGCCACAACCATAGGCCCCTTTGTTTCCGTCCCCTCCCTGGTGACCCTGAGCACAGCGGGCCAGGGACAGAAGTATTCCACAAACAAGGAGGGTCCTCTTCAGCCCGGCCTACGGCACAAATTCCAGGGCTCTGCCTGCCCAACCCCCACCATCCCCCGCGCCCCTCCCCCGCCCCGCCAGCTCCTCTGCAGAGAGGGGCCAACCGGGCCAGGTCAGAGGCACACAGGCACCCCCGGTGCCCCTTCTCCTTAAACCGAGGGTCATGTGCACTTAGCATGGGCTCCCACCTCACCCTTTACTCCACTGGACAGCATGCTTGTCCCGTCTTTTTGTTTATTTATTTATTTATTTAGATTTTATGTATTCAAGAAAGAGAGAGTGTGTGCCAGAGAGAGAGCATGAGCAGGGGGGAGAGGCACAGGGAGAAGCAGCCCCCCCCCAACCGAGCAGGGAGCCCAGCGACTCTGGAGCTCAATCCCAGGACCCTGGGATCCTGACCGGAGCCAAAGGCAGACGCTTCACCGATGGAACACCCCAGGCACCACATGTCGCCGTGTTTTTAGAGTGAGGTTCCGTCCAAGCCTGGCCTGTGGCCATCGATGGAAGGCAGCCCCTTACTGGAAAGGGGTCCTCACCTGCCTCTGTCTCCAGGGTGGGAGCTGGGGGCTCAGGGCTCGGGCAGAGGCAGTGGTTCCCAGATTCCTGCTGCAGAGCCTGCGGGCTGCCCCCTGCTGCTGGCCCCGGGCTTTTCCCCCAGGGGCGCCGGCCTCAGGGTTAATCAGAGCCCCGCAGGGCCACACGCTTGGTGCCCACTCTGGCACCTCTGGCCCCCTCTGTGGCAAGCAGTGGCTGAAAGTCCATACAGAGACCTGGCAAGATGCTCCTTCGGGGCCCGTCATACCCGTGGGACGAAATTTTCTATCCCTTAACACACCTGCATGCCCGGTGTGAAGAACCTTGCTTAGAAACGGGGTATTTCTGGCCGTGGATGGGGGAGGGGTCTTTGCCTCCACCTCCAAAGCCCCCCCCCACCCCCTGTCTCCTGGTCTCAGGCGTCAGGGGAGGGAAAAGGGGTTCCCCAGTGACAGGGTCCCAGGAAGGCTGCCTGGTCCTGCTTGGAGGCGGTTCCGGGCGAGGTGGGGCGGGCCGAGCCCGCAGCTGCGGCTCCGGCGTCAGGCGTGAAGCGCGCCCACCGATGAGAACCGCTCGCCGGCTGGTGTTTAGTTTCGCGCTTGGTTGTAGCAAGTTCAGGGAGCTAAGCGACGCTTCTCTGCTGTCCGAGCGCGGTTTCCTCAGTCAGTCCTCACCAAGACTCCAAGGACAGTGTGTCCCCTCGACTCTGGTGGTGGGACCCTCCCCCACTGCGGAGAGCTCGCACCTCCAGGCCCAGAGCGTTCAGGCAAAAACCCCAGCAAACAGGCAGTAACAGCAACAGAAAATGCCTCCTTCATGGAGTAGCAGCCTGGAAATGTCGTTCCGCTGTAACTGATGACGAATCTCATACCTTCAGTGAAGATGGTACTCTGGCCCAGCCTTGGTCTAAACGGGGGTCACAGTCTCTGAGTCGCGTTTCTCCAGCTCTCCTGCAGTCTCTGCTTGGGGGAACAGAGCGGGTTCTCGCTGAAGGAGCGGGTGTTCGGAGCCGCGAGCGACGGGCCGGCTGGAGGAGGAGGGGGCCCGCGGCTGGATGCCCCGGAAGGCGGCAGACATCCTCCGGACGGTGATGTGCTCATCGACAAAACTGCCTTCCGTAAAAATCCCGAAATAGGAGAGCCGCGCCGCCTGCCCGCCGACGTTAGCGGTCAGGATTTAAAAAGAGCTCGGGAGGAGAGACAGCGTTGTCCTGTTCCCACCTAGAGTCCTGGGCTTCTGGATGGTTCTCCCTGGGCTGCAGGAGGCGATGCCCCTTCTGTCGGTTATTTTGGAAGCAGGGGCTCTTCTGTGAGGTCTGAGGTTCCGTGGCGTGTCTTGAGCTCTCTGCGGCCGCCTCGGTATCTCAAGCTCTTCCTGACTGCAAGGGATGGCGCGTGACTTCAGTCGGCCGCTCGGAAGGACGTGAACTCGGGCCTGTCAACTTGTCCCCGTCACAGAGGACCTGAATTCAGTCAGCTGTGGTGTTCCTGACCCTACAATGGCTTCAGCCGTCTTGGGGATCCTTAAGATATCACCAGGTGAAAACATGGGAGGGAAAAAGTTAAAGCATGAGTTTAAACACAACCAATCGGAGACGAGATCACTGAAGATTTCCTCCCTTTTGTGGCTTCATTCCATAGCGATGGTCCCTTTAATCGAGGTCACACTGTGACTTCGAGCTAGAAACTAAGGAGTCATCTGACAAAGAGGACACGCGGGCGCATTTCGATGTATGGACTTCGTTTTGGGTAGTACTTCCTGAAGGGATCGGCAGCTAGGAAAGCGGATTGTGATCACCCAGGAGAAAACTGCTGTTGCGTGTAGCTGGAAAACAGAGCATGCAGCTTGTCTGAATTCTGCCATTGTGCATTTAGATAAAGTCACCGAGTGTCCCGGCGCCAGCGTCCCCGTCACTGTGTGGATGCCCTCTCTGGCCCAGGAAGGGGCCTGGCTGCCCCATTTAGAACTTTTTCCTGGCAGGGTCCCTGCGATCTCGGGGTCCCTTCTCCATGGGTACGACACAGTATCGAAAGCAGGGCTCCTCGAGGTGTGTGATCCAGGGGAGACAAGAAAGTGGTGCGGGCTGGTCGGGAGCCTTCTGTCCAGCTGCTGCCTGCATGTCTGAGAATGCTTGTTCCTAGCTTGTTGTACAAGGGTTAGGCTTAGGAGTCCCACTGACCCTTAGCAGCCATCGGTCCTCTGGGCCTGAGACAAGATACGGAAGCAGCGACTCTGGGCGGGCTCCTCTGGGGCCGCGGAGACCGTGGCCCACGGTGTATGAACCCACCACAGGGAGGCCGTTCGGACTGCGGGCTGGGGACCCGCTTTATGGAACCAGGAAGAGTCCTAGCTCCTTGGATGAAAACTCCCAGTGACGGAGGACAGACTCATTAAATCAGTTCAGTTGGGGCTCTGTGGGTTTGGGGCCATATATGGGATCTTAACGCAACTCCAACAAACTAGACCTGTACTCTGGGTTTGAGACCTAGCCAGATACGCCCCGAGAAGAGATGCTTTTAGAAGCCAAAGTAAAGAGATGGATGAAACCAGTCTGATCCCTCAAAATGAAAGTCACATTTTATTTTCTGTGCAAATATTTGAAGGATGTCATGTAGAAAAAACACATATGGAGAACTGCTCACAAGAGCTGCTCCGTGGGGAGATGTCCTGGTCGGTGGCAGAGTGAGAGCCGTGGGTCCAAAGTAGAAGCAGCTGTGTCTGGGGGTTTGGGGTGTTTGCAGGGGAACTGGATCTGGATCTCAGGTGTCCCGGAGACCCGGGGCTTCCTCGTGCTTTCCCAGCTTGACCTCGCCGGAGCTCACTCACCGGGCCGGGAGACGGGGGCAGATGGAGTAGCCTCCTGGAAGGAGGGTCCAAAGGTGGCCCAGATTCATTCCACAGCTTCCTTCAGAGATGCCTTTCCTGGTCCTGCAGGACAAGATCTCCTTTCTGTAGTGAAACTGAGCGAGGCTTTGGCAGTTACGTGTTTTCTCTTGACGCTCTAGCGGGCATTGTAATAACTTGCCCAAGTCCCGAAACGGAGAGAGGGAGAGCGTCTGCCGCCCCAAGGGTTCAGCACATCCCTGGCCCGGGAAGTCCGCCCCGCCGTCTGGAGGGAACGGCACACAGAAGCAAAATAAAGCGACAGCGACGGCCTGGGCGGGCAGGTCTCTACTGCACACTTTACAGGGTCATATTGGCAAAACCACTTATCAGCTGAGTTGATGATGGCTTTTCCTTCAGCAGCCGTCGGTCCTCTGGGCCCGAGACCGGGCCTCTGGGCCTCATTGAAGACCTGATCGGCCTTGAATATGAAACGTTATTCAATGACCAAGTGAAGTCCTTGTTGGACAAACCCCTTGGTGTAGTATTTCCGGATTTCTGCTCAGAGGAGAGAATGAGAAAGTTGGCATGGTCACGTCTTCCCAGTAGAAGTTTCTCATTTGAGTTCAATTTAACAGAGGGACTTGCGTTCACAGAGATGATTCCTGGTCGTTTATTCCGGTTCCATGAGCGGTGGAGTCATGCTCCAAGTAAGTGGATAAATGACGCTGTTGGCACTGGCCTGGCATTTAGAGAGAGGCGCAGGCCCAGGAGGTCAGCCGGGCTCGTGCCCATAGTGGCCGCACCCCGCAGGCTCAGCATGGCATGGGTGCAGCTTCCCAAGTCCATGCAAAGGGGCGAAAAGTGCTGGGTCCCCACCCAGCGACAGCATCTCCAGCGGGCAGGAAGCAGCCCTTACCCACTGTAGCGGGTCCGTGATGCTCGGCAGGTCCGAGGTTGAGCTCTCCTCCCCAGTGAGTGCACCCGGCAGTGGGGGTGAGGGGGCAGGACCCCCCAGTGCACTCTGTGCTGTCATTAAGATGCAAACCTGGGTATCTGGACAGGGACTAACTCGCCTCTCCACCAGCCTGCTAAGGAAAGCAGAATCGGCAGCCATCCTCTGCCGATTTCTCCGGTCGGGCCGTGGCTTGACATCTGTACTTTTTCTCCCCTGCACACACGCATGCGCGCGCACACACACACACACACGGGCGTGCACATGTGCATGCACGCACACACACGTGTACACACTCACCCGTGTGCACACACACGCACACATACACATGCATGGTTTGGATGGAAGTTATTCATGAAATTTGATTTCCATGGGTGCAGTTAGGAGAGCGTGAGATACATACTCTGCTTTGCAAAGTGGCAATATTGGCCCCTGGACGGAACAGTCGGTTCAGCACCTGCCTTCGGCTTGGGTCATGATCCCAGCAGGGGATCCCCTGGGATGCGATCCCAACATTGGGCTCCCTGGTCAGCAGGGCGTCTGCTTCTGCCTCTACCGGGCCCTCCGCCTCCCCCACTCCGTGCTCTCTCTCCCTCTCTCTCACTCGCTCGCTCTCTCTCAAATAAATAAATGAAATCTTTAAGGAAGTAAGTAAACAAAAATAAAAAGTCGTAGTATTTAACGATAGGACAATAATCCCTTTGCCATCCCATTGTTTGAGACAGTCTCGGGGTACGGGTGCGTGGCCTGCTCTGGTTATAGAGGGCGAGTTTTCCAAACAAGCGAGGAGAAGGATGTACCCCGAGCTCCTGTGTGCTCAGGGGTGGCCCATCTGGCCGGAGTGGCGATACAGGATTCCCGAAGTCAGCTTGTTTTGGGGTTCAGCCCTCCCGAACGTGTTCGGCCAGCACATGCCCCTGCTGTGAGTCGGGAGTGGCTGGCGTGGCTGAGCAGGGCCTGCAGGGAGACACCCCCTCCTGCACCTGCAGAGCCCACGTGGTGCAGCCGGCTCTCCTGTTGGCGGGGCTCACTGGCGGGGCTCCACACTCGGCCGGGCGGCTCTCTGCTAAGGCCGTCTCTGTCCCCGCAGCCCCGCTCTGTGAAGCAGCTGTGACCCACGTGTGGTGTAGCTGCCACTTACCCGCAGTGAAGTCTTCCTCTTAGACTCAAACACCTGATTGCAGGTAAAGCCCGTCGGGGCAGGAAGAGCGGGTGTGAGGCCCCCAGAGTCGCGGTGTCCCCATCGCAGACCTGGGCCAACATCAACTTCCCCACCAATTCCTGTGTAACACTCCTGCGTCGGTTTCCTCATATGAACAGAGGGACTCCTAAAACCACCTGCTTCTGGGACTGTCCCTACTGAATCTGGAACACCCAGGCCAGGCAGCAAAGGCCTCCCTTCCCGGGGCTCTGGGTGGCCTCTCTCTCAAATAAATCCCCGCGTGCCGGCACCTGTTGGAGCGAGAACGGAAGAACAGCCGAACCTCTGCCAGGGGCACGTGGCCGTGGGAGCCACTTGGGGCCTGCACGCGGGGCGTGGACCGGAAGGCCTCGTGCAGGGGCTTCCAGCAGCTGTGGGTAGAGGGAATCCCGCAAGAGAGGCTGGAGTCTACGGACCAGCAATGATGGTGGAGTGAAACCCCAGCAAACAGTGGCAAAGAAAGAGTAAGAGAAAGAAAGCAAAGAAAACGGGGGAAAAAGGGAAGAAGGCAGTCAGTCAAGTAAGATGCAATCCAGGTGGAGAGGCCTCAGGATTTAGGACACCTGCCTGCCAGGGCTCCATGGGTGGGAGACAGCCGGACTCACAGGTGGAAATGGGGCCACCGTGACCTCCGGCTGGAGCCTTGCTCGGGTTCTGACCTGGGTGAGCCTTGCTTAACCGCACGCACCGCTGCCCCAGTGTCCCCATCCTGCTTGGTGGGCGTCTCTGTTCCAGAAGCCACTCTGGCGTGAGTAATGTCTCTGTTCCTTAGAGATGCCCCGGGAAGCCATTCTGGGATTTTAACAGCCTTGCTTTTGGAAGTCCCGGACATTTCCCACCAAAGTTTTCTGGAGGTCATTCTAGCAATTGGATTGCGGTGGGCTTTTTTTTTTTTTTGTAAAGAAGTTTTATTGCAAATCCTGTAGAATTTGAACAACGCCAGAGCATCCTAACCACGCGTCCTGGCAGAATCCAGCCCATGCCTCCCTAATCGTGCGCTAAGCGCTTCACTCCGTAGTTAGACTCGAAATAAAAACTCGGCATCGGGCTTTAACTCAATGAAAGCTGATATTAATTGACAAATTAAAACTGCTCTCATCCCAACCTGAAATGCTGTACATCCACAGATTTCGACCGTTCCCCGCGCCCCTGTGCTCAGAGAAGCTCCTTTTAGGACACGAACGCCCTTCTCTGCGCCTCACAAACAGCCCTATTCAGGGACACAAAGCCCAACTGTTGTACATGTATTAGTATTCAGATGTGCTTGTGTTTCGTTAATGCGTTTAATTATGTACAATGTAGCTTCTGTTTCTCTAGCACATTTGCATTAATTCATATTAGCCACAGAGTATAAAGCAGAGCTAGAGGTTCAGACCCTATTTCTGGAGCAATGTATACATTAGCCACGCGTCCCTGCAAAGGCCTAGAGCTTGACCCCGGCCGTGGGCTTGGCCTGTGGCTGCGAGGCAGGGAGGCATTTAGTAGACATATTAGAAATAATCGTGCTCTTACGGGTTCAGGTTCATCCGTGGTCGGAGACGACGGGCCGTGCTCTACGTGACGTGTCCCTAAGGCCTGGGTGCACCTCCCAGCCGCGTGCTGTCCGCAGGGGCCTGAGTGAGGTCACGGTGGTCCCAGTGCCAGGTGTCTGCCCTGCACTCTGTCCCTGGCAAACAGTGAGGACACACGTTGGGAGTGACACCCTCATCCTTGGAGACGTGGGTGATGATCGCGTCTGCCTGATGGTGTCCTCCGTGGGGCGTCTCCTGACCAGTGTGGTTTTGGTGAAAGAGCGAGGAACCATCTGCCTTTTGTGACCGACGTGTCCGCGACCGACGTGATCGCGACCGACGTGTTCACGCCCGATGTGTTAGCGAAAGTGCGTGTTGTCGACACACACACTTCCGAGATGATGAGTGACGCACTGAAGAGGCCGCTGCCTCTGCCGGCTCCTCCCGGCCCCCGCGAGGGGACCTCGGTGGCCTCACCTTCGTCTCTCCCACGCCGTCCGTCCCCCCGCCTGTGCCCACCTGCAGGCCCAGCCACCTTCTACCCGGAAGCCTGGTCCCGCCCACTTCCCACAGGGGTCTCTGGTCCCTCTTGGAGCCTGCCTGGCCCCTGAGGCCTGTGCAGTTGTGACCAGGCGCCCGGGCCTCCCACTCACCTGCTCCTCTCACCAGCCCTCCGGCTCCAGGCCTCTGGCGTCCAGCCCCTGGAGAGGCGCCGCACTCCGCCCCAGTGTGCCTCGGCCCACCCATGGCCCACCCATTCCATCCGTCACCGGGCCTCCCTGAAGCCCCTTACCCTGCTCTGTTGGCTTCGCTATCCCAGGTTGGTTGTGAAGGTCCACAGTGTATTTGTGTCCTGTGCTCAGCCACACGAGCACAAACTGGGTGATTTATAACGACAGGAATTTCCTCTCTCACCCTCTGGAGGCTGGGACCCGGTATCCGCAAGGCTCCTGCTGCCGGCCCTCGGGGAGGACCCCTGCCTCTTACCTTCTGGCGTCCCCGTGTCCCTGCGTCCCCATGTCCTCGCCACCATCACACGGCCTCTGCCCTGTGCGTCTGTGTCTCCGTCCGAAGTCCCTCTTTCATACGGACACCAGCCGTGTGGTGAGGCCCGCCTCCTCCGGTACAGCCCCCTCTGACCATGCTTATATTTATAAAAAACCCTATTTCCAAACACGTTCACATGCACAGGGACAGGGTATTAGGATGGGGACCTGCCATTCTGGAAACACTTCATTTCATAACGCTCGTTTCCATCAGTGTTCCCGAGACAAGGACCACACCTTGTTCAGTACTGAAGCCCAAACACCTCGCTCGGTACATCACACTTGCTAATGGTGGAATGGCCCGGGGGGGGGGGCGGTGAGTGACCGGGTGGCTGGGTCTGTAGATGGAGCCGTGGCTGGTTAGGGACGCAGGTGACTCAGCAGGTGGCTGAGCAGACAAAGGGTTAGGTGCGCGCTGCTGTTGGGTAAGTGTCAGTGAGCAGATTGGTGGTATTTGGGTGGATGGATGGATGATATTAAGGAAGGGGGAAGGAACCCACATTTTCTGTAGGTAAGTCACTAGGGGTGCTGTGGAGAGGACGTGCGCTTACACCTGACTCGCACCTTGAGGGCAGAATGGGGGTACGGCCGTTCTGGAAGGAAAGGCTCTGTCTGTGTCTGTGTGTGAGAGCTGAGGGACGGTGAAGCCCATGGAACAGGCGGTTCCCACTTCAGACTTGACCACTGTGGCTGCTCGCGGAAAAGCCACATGGGAATGTCCTGAATAAGCAGTTCTCTGGAGCAGGAAACGAAAGAATCCTAAATGCCCGTCTCTTCAGGGCATGCATTGCAGAAAGACGTGGAAGTTCCATTTTCATCAAGTACGCTAAAAATACTTCGTTGCGTTGGGCTTGGGCACCGGGGGAGCGCCCCGCAGTCCTGGCCTGTCCCCATGCGGCCATGGGAGAACCCGGGGTGACGGCCTTGTCCACGCCGGCCGCTTCCGTGGGAAGCAGGGTGTGCTTGGCCTGGAGTGCCAGATGCTGAGGAAGGGACGCTGAGACGAGACCCACAGGTGGGATGCTTGGTGCAGGTCGGGCCCTGCCAGAAGCCATCGGGGCTGCCGCCTGGCCTGCCGGCCCTGCTCGCGCTCCGGGGCTTTGGTCGGAGACAGGCAGGTCCCTCCCCCTGGAAGAAAGCGGCTTTGTCCCTCGCTCTGCTTTGCACGGCCCGGGTTCATGTCTCACTGTTGTTTGCAGGGGAGGCAGATGTGGAGCAGAACAATGGGACCCCCTCTCAGGACACGGCGGTGACAGACTCCAAGCGCACAGTGGACCCAAAGAATGCCTGGCAGGACGCCAACCCAGCTGACCCCGGGGGCCGCCCCCACTTGATCCGCCTCTTTTCCCGAGATGCTCCGGGCCGAGAGGACAACACCTTCAAAGACAGGCCCTCGGAGTCAGACGAGCTCCAGACCATCCAAGAAGACAGTGCCGCCACTCCCGAGGGCCTGGATGTGATGGCGTCACAGAAAAGACCCTCCCAGAGGCACGGATCCAAGTACCTGGCGTCAGCGAGTGCCATGGACCACGCCAGGCACGCCTTCCTCCCGAGGCACAGGGACACGGGCATCCTCGACTCCCTCGGGCGCTTCTTTGGCGGTGACAGGGGTGTGCCCAAGCGGGGCTCAGGCAAGGTGAGCTCTGAGGAGTAACTGGGGGCACAAGGGACGTGTGTCCACGTTAGTTGACGAGGAAAAGGAAGGAGAGTCAGCAGGTGAGCCAAGCCACGGCAGAGATGCCGGCGGAGCCCCTCGGCCGTCCGGCTGCTGGCCATGCTGGCCGTGCTCGCGGCCGCGGGTGGGGGCGGGAGGGGGGCTGCGTCTCTGCTTGCGCTGCATTGCTGCACAGCTCGGCCTCTGTCCCCTCCCGTGGGGGACGCTTTCAGGATGTGGCCCAGGAGGGCGAGAACATTCTGAATTCTGCCTCTCCGGGGGGTGTGCTGTGCGCATCGCGGACGTTCTCCGTCCTCCGGTGTGTCGCACTCGGGGGCTCCGTGGCTGATTCTGCTTCACGCTTTTGGGGTCAACATAGGGTTGTGCTCATTTTCCTCAGAGTCCGTGCTGCCAGCTTTGCATTGTCTTGCAACAATCGTGCAATTGAGGACTTCTGAACAAACTCAAAATTTAAATTCGCCTTGAGCAAATTTTGTCTTTTATCCCAGTTATTTAGGGGAAAGGGCTGGAGGGATCCTTGCGTGTGCTTATGAATCAAAACCGTATTATTTTGTTACTGCATTAATTTGAAGAGAAAGTCTGTGAAGTTTCACTATGTAAATGTTCCGTAGCTACAAATCGTATCAGGAGGGAAAAGGCTCCCACCGTAGCCCAGTTCCCAGCCGCGGCCCCTGGGGGGTGGCGAATGGGGCATCTGCGGCGACGGTCCGCCAGAGGGCTGTCCCAGGCGGCTTTGCTGCAGCAAACACATAGTGTGTCCTGCGCCTTTTTCGGGTCTTGTCTTAGCTGGTCCTTCGGGCAAGAGAGGGTTTTTCCAAGACAGCCGGCTCATTGGCTGTGCTCACAAAACACAGACGATGCCGCTTTCCCTCTGGCCACGTACACGCTGGCCCTGAAAGTCTTGGGAATGTGGATTCTTCTGGGTGAAGTAGGGAGCAGGGGCCTGACTTGCAATTTTAAAGGCGTTTCTAAAATTTGCTTTAGTCTCTGACCACAGTTTTTTAAAATTCCTGATGATGGTGAAATTGCACATAAACGGGAGGGCGGTTTGGCGGCGCCGGAATTGGGGCTCCTGGAGGCTCAGGGGCGGCTCGTGGGTCCCTGGCATCTGCCTCCAGGTGCCATCGTCTCTCACGGGACGCCTGTCATGACTTCTGGCCACTACCAGTTGCTGCATCTTCAGTCCGCTTTCCGCTTGGTTCTCTCGGGGTCTGTGTTTGTAGACAGTTGCTTGGACTTTGGGTCTGTCCTCACCCTGACATGGTGGTCACTTGACCTATTTCTGACGCTGCTGCTGCGCACAGTAATCAAACCGCACCCGACTCTGGCTGCCGGGCTGCCCCTCCAAGGCCTCCTGTGCATGTGGCTTTGCCGGTTTGGGAAGTTTAAGCTCTTCTGCTTCACTCAAGGAGCAGGTGAACATTTACACTGTGCAGAAAAGAGTAAACCGCTGTGTAGCGCATATTATAAAACAAGCTTTGTTTCGGTGGTTATGGTCTCAATTAAAATGGTGAATGCACTGGTATCAGTCATTGTGACTTTACTTCAGAACGGACACATACACCTGCGTGAACGTGGATACGGGTTTTTCCTCCTTTATGTAGAGTTCCAGCCGCGGTTGCTTTAAGGCTCTTATCCCTTCTCATACTTTCAGAGAAAAGATTCATCTCAGAAGTAGGCATCAACTTTGCAAAATGGCGTTGTCCGATGATCAGGGAGCCAGAGGAATCAGAATATTTGCCAGGATTTTTAAAAAATGAAAACCATGTTTAAACAATTGTTTTAGGATTTCTGAAATATCAGTTCTGTTTAATACTGAATGTTGAATAAAGCAGATTTGAAAATGAACAGCCTTGCCTTGTGGTGCCAGAGAAACCCGTTAGTTTTGCACGCGTCGTCACATAGTGGCTTCCTGGAAACGCAGGCCCGCGATGCCTTCCCGTGTGGGAAACTGGAAACTGGTGTCTGTTCAGAGCCTGCATTCTGCTGTGGACTCTGTTTGCTCTGAAACACGGGAGATGTGAGCATCAAGCCTTCTCCGCCCAGGCCCACATCCACGGGGGCCCTGGGATTCTGGGGACTTTCCGGGAAGCGGCGGGTGATTTTGTGGGTTTATTTCTCTTCCTGCTCTGCTCTGTGTGCATAGAAAGATCTTTGGATCAAAGCTGGAGAAAACAAGAGAAGCCAAGGGCCTGATTAGCATCCCTAAAAGCCCATTTCATGCTTCCATGGTTGTCGTTCCTAGACAGTCGTCTCAGGTACACAAGACCCGAAAGGGCCCTCCCCAGGCCTGAGCGTCAGCGGCCCCACCTGGCGAGTCAAGTAGCAGGGGGCTGGGGGGGAGCAATTACTCTGTTTGTCCATCTGCAGTAGGTTTTTCCTGGAGGAATCTTACTGGGCCCCTGGGAAGGGGGCTGTCGGTCCTGGGCCCTCTGCTGCCCCCCTCCCCCGAGGCCACGCGGGGCTCCTCCCCTGCCCCCATCCTCGGAATGCATGGCCACGCCCACCGTCCGTCCTTCTCACCCCCCTGCTGCCGGGAGCTGGCCTTCACGGAAAGAGCATTATGACGTCCTGGAGGGCACGTTCTTTTGGGAGCCGTGGATGGAGAACGCATTCACGGAGAACGCGCTCCCTGGTTGAGGGAGGAAACAAGGGCTGTGCTGTCGTTTTCCAGAGAACGGGTTTCCGGCTCCCGGGGCTGTGGAGCTCAGGGGCAGGGGGCAGGCCTTTAGGATGAAGGAGAAAGTGCGTGCGGTCTTTGTGGACACAGCCCGCCCGCTGCCCCCTTGTCAGACCTCACCCCCCACCTTCCACCTTCCGTGGCCCCGCGGGTGCGGCGGCCAAGGCCTAGACCAGTCATCCGCTTTGGAAACTGCCCTTGTTCCTTCCTATCTGGAAGGGGTGAGGTTTTATGAAATAACTAAGCTGCACGCACGGATGTGCCCCCGGGCCGTCCCCAAGTAGGAAGGCTGGGGACAGGTCACTCTCTCGTTTCTCCAGACGAAAGCTGGTCCCCACACATGGCTGTGTCTGTCTGTCCTGACTTCACAGCGGAGCCCCCGGTACACTGCTCCCAGCCTCCCGTCCTGCGGCACTCAGCGTGGTTCCTGTGCCTCTGACGTGGATCATACAGGGTGAAAGCCGTTTGTCGTCTCCCGCTCCGCGGCATAATCGATCTCGTAAATTAATCACCATGTGGTGGTCCCCGGTTTTCTCTCCGCTGCATCTTCATTTAACACGTTTTAGTTCTGCCATCACTTAATTCTTCGTTGTTGACATGACATCCTGATTCTGTAGCTATGTTCTGCAATCCTGTGGGGACTGCAGTGTTGGGAGGCGGCAGGAGGGATGGGGCAGGAAGCTGGGGAGCCCCCCGGCCATGCGGTGCCTGACCCCCCGAGTCCGGGGCCTGGGGACCCTTACAAACACCCTTTCAGCGGAGAACTCCTGCCCCCAGGAGCACGGCCACGCACACGAAAGCAGGTTTACTCTCCGTGCGAGGCTGTGTGTCCGTGATCTGGCTGTCTGTCCATCTGGTGCATCCCTTTGCCAAGAGGTTCGTCCCGGCTCTCTCTAGAGAACTTGCGAGGTGGCAGGTGTGTTTCCGGCAGTGCTTTCTGAGACTCCCCCCAGGCACGTCTCTGTGAAGCGTCGGCGCTCTGGTCAGCTCTGGGTCAGCGGCGTGGTGGCTGCAGCTTACGCCCGTCGTCCCCAGACCCTCCACGTCCAGGGTCCCGTGGCTTCAGTGGGTGAGATCCACGTTCAGGCGAGTGGCCCTGCTCCGGGCAGTCCTGCACACCCCTGTGTGAGTGACACCGTGGCATCAGGTCCTGTGTCTTGATGGCGAGAGCCTCCTGCCGGGTGTCTGGGCGCCTGCTGGATTTTGTGATCAGCTTCTGCTCCGTGTGCGCTTCCTCCTTCACGCACTCATTAAACCTTGTAACAGAACAACGGTGGTGAACGGACCCCACGTGAATCTTTCAAGTTGTCCTCTTTGGGGTCCCCCCTGACACCCCCATGAAGTGCATTTGTTACGGGTGATCTCGGGGGCTCCTGACGGGACGCCCCACAGGTGAGTGTAGGGCTGGGCGCCGCCCCCTCGGCACACGGAGGGCAGCATCTCACTCATGCGGTTTTGCATGGAGATGTTCTGTTCTGTTCTCTCCGGGGACGGCTCGGCGTTCTGGTCCGTCCTGGCTGTGCTTATGCCGCTGGCTGGGTTCGGTTTCGTCGGAGCGCGCCGTGCCGCCCTGGGGTAGTGTGGGTGCGGAATAGACTCTGTTCTCCCTCGGTGGGGGGTGGGGGGGACACAGCCCACTCGGTGGCGTTTCCCAGGCGACGGGCACATGAGAGACCCACCCGCCCGTGCACCCTGTTGAGGCTGTGTCCCGGCACCCTAGGAACCCGGGGAATCCGGATACGGCAGGGTACGGGATCTTCCCAAGGATGCCGGTGAGCACGAAGGTCATGGATAAGGTTGGGTCTAGGATGAACTAGAAGTAAAAGCAAATACACAATTAATTTGGACGGGTTCCCCTGCCCTTGTCCTCGCTCACTGCCCACTGCGTCCGTTCGCAGCATGTGCAGTAACAAACGCCACTGGTCTTCCTCGTGGTCGAAGGAGGAGATGTTGGGGGAGAGGCAAGGCTGCTGGCTGATGGCGAGCTGGGGCTGACCTCGGAGGGAATGTGTCCCAGGAGGGAAGGAACATATCCCAGGCAGGAGGAGTCCCCACCCAGAGCTCCTGTGAGCCCTTAGGAACCGCAGAACCCGCAGAAAGGGTAAGAGTGTCTCTGTAGGTCCCCCCGCCCCACTCTGAACTGCCCGAGCCGTCCTGCTTCAGAGGAAGGCGTGTAACGGTAGGAAGAGTTCCAGCACCAGGACCTCTTCCGAGGGACCCCACCATGAGGGCTCCTCTGAGACGCACGTCTCACCCCTGTCCCCGCCAGCCCCGTGGGGCGCGCTCAGTGCCCGAGCCCCCTTCCTGCACCTGTATGGGAGGTCAGGCGAGCACGGCCACTGGAGTGCCAAGTCCCTCTGCCATCACCTGAGGAGAGGACGCCCATCTTCCCGCTCCTCCCCGTGCTGGGGTGGGCGGCCTGCATGGCCAGCAGCCCTCGTAGCCCCGAGTGCCGGGGATGGGGGGAGGGCGGGTAGCTTGATGCCGATCCCCAGAGCAACCTGGAAGCAGCCCAAGGAGCTGGTCCCCCTCATTAAGAAGGGGCATTGTTTTCAATGGGGGGGGGCATGAATTAGAAAATTCTTCTTGGCCTTTTGGGCAAGAGTATAACGTGGACCTGCCCATCGGCCACCTGTCTGCCGGAGGGACGGGGGGCTCCCAGCCTGTGGGGACGACCAGGCCTCCTCAAGGCAGAAGCCAGCGCAGCCTCGTCCCCTGAGATGTTGACATAAACAGTTGTCTCCTCCGGCAGAACTCCGTGCCTGGGATTGAAGTCACCAGTCCGTCCTGCTGGGACAGAAATCGCGGCTCCCACGTGGGGAGGAGCAGGGGTGGGGTGTAGGCGCACTCGCCCCAGATCCGCCTCGGGAAGCCCCGTGTGCAGTTCACAGTAACGCTTCTGGACACGCTGACGTCCTCCTGTGCGTAACCACAGCTCACTGCACACACAACCCACCAGTAACCTGTTTTATAAAATCCGCGTAATCCGCAGAAGCTCACGACATCTCCTAAAATCCTTCGTGTCGGTTTTACCTCCTGACCCCGGAAGGTGCCTTCTCTCTCCTTCCTCGCTCTCTCTCCCTCTCTCTCTCCTTCTCTCTTTCTCCTCCACGTATCTCCTCCCACGAAAGCTGGGAGGGCCGACAGAGAGCACAGCGACCCTGGCAGACCCGCGGCGCTTTCTCCCGTAAATCCCATACAGAAGCGCCCACACCTGCTGCAGGAGAGCGAAGCCCGTCCCAGGAGAGCTGGGAACCTTCTCTACTCCAGTGTTGACTTGACAAGCCCTGTAGCATGTCGCTTAGGGCTGGAAGGTGCTTCCTCCGCTTGTCTGTCCAAAATCTTACAGGTCTGGCGCCTGCTCCAGTGCTAAGAAAATTGGGTCACGTAGTTGGGCTCAGGGCTCCAGAACCTCCCCCTAAACCTTTCTTCTTCTTCCCTGTTCTCTGACGTTCCTCTCCCCGGAGCGCCAGGGGCTCCTCCTTCCGCTGTCCCCTCGGTGGTCACCGCCGTCATCCGCACGCCCTCACCTCTGACCTCCATCCCCCACTTACCCTCCTCACCGCGCAGGGACTTGCCACGCCCGGTCAGGAGGGGATGTTTGCCGGAGGACTTGGGGGCTCTGCCCGCGGCACGGCATGGACTCAACGGCCACTCTGTGTCCCCCTGGCAGGTGCCCTGGTTCAAGCAGAGACGGAGCCCTGTGCCCTCTCATGCCCGCAGCCAGCCTGGGCTGTGCACCATGTACCAGGTAAGACGTGTGTTGGCCCCGCCAGGCCCCTCCCGTCCCCCCGGTCGTGAGGGCTGCATCTGCGCACACGCCCGCCCACGGGCTACAGCAGGGCTGACGCGCGTGGGGGAGTCCCATTTGTGAAGCGAGGGGCCAGCTCCTCAAGGGAAGCTAGCGAGGGTCCAGGTGAGAAGGCTGAAAACTCTCGTTCGGGAGGCCTTTGAGTTCTCAGGCGGGGGACGGTGCAGGTGACGACCGCCAAGGGCCAGGTCTGGGGCAGGGGCAGGGGAAGAGCCCCCGGGGCCAGCCAGGCCTCAAGGCTTTACGGCACCAGGACACAGAGAGTCGGTCACCACCGTGACATTGAGTTGACCTTGAAAACCAGCGTCTGACATACACTGAGCGATCGCTAGTTGAATTATTTTGTCACATGATGTGTGTCCTTGGGGGTTTGCCCCCACCTGGGCTCGGCTGGGTCGCGCTGGAACGGAGGGCCAGCCATCAGCGGTCCTGGTCTCCTGCTCCGGGCACGGATGGCGAGGGGAGTAGGGAGAGGCGCCATCACCGCAGCGGAATCCCAAGTCAACCAGGAGCCCCAGCGCCACTTACGCACGGTGGCAGCCACCCCACGAGCTGGCGGCCACAGAACGACGCTTTCGGGTGACGGGGGGCCCCCGAGCCGGGCCCCCGCATGTGCCACCTGGGAAAGCGCCAGGGCTGAGAACCCGTGCCTGGAGACGATGGACAGCGCAGCGAGCGCACCGTCCGACACGCCTGTGGACCGTCCCCCCCGGAGCGTCAGCGGGACAGGCTGGGGTCCCGCTCCTGTGGCCACGCACTCTGTAGACCCCTCTCTCCGCGGCTCGTTGGTCAAAGCAAACGCCCTGCCCCGGGGGGGGCGGTGCTCCCGGACGACAGCGGGCCCCCACGGGCCACCGCGAGGCCGCTCTGCGCCTCCGTACCCTGTGCTCCCCGCCACCGACAGACGGCTGCTGGCGGAGCAGAGGAGGGCAGGGCTGTGCTCTTCGGGTCACGCCGGAAAGCTTGGACTGTGCATCACTCTCTTAAAAAACGACTTGGCAGAGAAAAGGTCCCACCCTGTCCTCCCGCTCTTCACCCCAGACTGACCTCTGGGCGTGCGTTAGAGTAACCTCGCGTACAAGAAACTGTCTGCGGGACCCCGTCTCCGTGGCCGCCGGTGGGCACTCTGTAAGGGACAAAGGACACCCTGGGGGCTCTGGTTCATTTATGGACAGCCCGTAACTAGTAGGAACCCCAAATGGGACTTGGGACTTAGAGGAACATCCACGAGAACGTGGAAACACGCCCGGTGCCGGGCGGCTGTGTGGGTGTGGGTGCGGCACACGCGTGTTCTCGGAGCGACAGGACGTTGAACACAGAGCCTGAGTTGAAACCAAGGGCAAAGCCGGCACACAGCCAAGCCAGTGGGCGCCCCTAACTCCTTACCGTGCACACCCTCCGAGGGCCTCAGTGGTCCACGCGACCCGTCCCCACCATGCACAGCTCCTTCCAGGAGGCACCCTGTGTCAGGGGTGCCCGGAGGGCAGGCAGGTCGGGTCTGGGAACCCCAGAACCTCCCTCCTGCAGGGAGCGGCACTTCCACGCTGTTCTCGCACGGAGAGAATCAATAAATCAGGATCTTCTGTCCTCTCTGAGCAAGAGCTTCTGATTATTTGGAACGTCTTCCTCCAGCAACTTGGGAACCGTCAAGAATAGAACCCCATCTTGGGGTTCCTCCAGCAACTTGGGAACCCCAAGAACTTGGGGAACAGTCAAGAGGCTGGTCACATGGACCAGAGAGTAGACCTCACGGCACCCGCCACGGGCAAGACCGCGGGGACTTGCTGCACTAAATGGCTTCAGAGTGCACCTGTCTGAGAGTCTGGGGCAAAGGGCTCTTGAAACAGGCTTGCGGGGGGTGGGGGGGCGGATAACAGCCGCTGAATCCAGCCCTCAGCCCAAACCGCTGCCCCTCCCCCTGGATTCGGGGACTCCAGGCCATGAGCAATGCAGAGCAGACACTCCGTGGCCTGACCTTCCAGAACACTCCTCCTCCTCCGTGTATCCCCTGAGTCTCTCTGCCTCTCTGTGCAAATCCACCAGGAAAGCTAGGAAAGCGCCAGCCACCATGACCTCGGAGTAACCATCAAAGGACACATGGGTTCCACCGTTGTCGGTGGCTTCCACGAGCCACATCCGCACCAGGAATTCTCTGATGCCAGGGGACCCAACAGTGTCCTGGAACTACCGGAGCTCGGCTTTTCTAGGGGTGGAAGGTGACCCTGCAGGAGGGAGAGGGGAGCCCATGCAGGCAGGTGGCATCATCTTCGGGAACCCGAAGGCAAGCGGGAGAGGTGAGGATGCCAAGGAGAGATGGACGGAGAGCAGGGTGCCGCAGGGCAGGCCCCCAGGAAAATACCAAATTCTTTCATCTTGTGTGTCCTGCTCTGCGCCCCCGGCCCCATCTCCCTGCATGGGGTCCCCATCTCAGGGGCCTGTGTGAAGCATGACGCTGTGGGTATGCCGAGCCGCACGCAGGACACTCGGTCCCGTGGCCGACCCTCCCTGCGTGGCCTCCCCCTGAGTCCTGGGAGCCAGTGAGGAGCAGCAGCAGGACAGCGTCCATCCCAACAGCCCCTGCTCCTAGTCTCTTGGAGGCTGAAGGACACTTCATCCAGGCCTCCCTGGCTGGAGAGGCCCAGGCAGCCCCCACGCTCTCACTCCAGAGTGCCAAGGAGCCAAGACACCTCACGCCACGGACCAGAGCCGAGTTAGAATCAGAGACACGGGCTGCGGCTTGGCTTTGACCTCTGGGCTCCCTTTCCTCGCCAGAAAAGCACCAACAACAGCGAAAGTAGCCTTCTGTGCTGCTCACACCGTGGGGAACCCGTGCCCCCGCCCCCCGCAGCCCTGAGCACCTCTAGGTCCGGTGTGCCCTGCCTTTCAGCCATGCGACACCAGAGAGCCTCCAGATGGACACCCAGGGCCCTGGACGCTTCCGGCTCCCCGTCAGCCTGTCACTGCCTCTGGCCGTGGGGTGGAGGTGGGGGGCGGGTGCGTTCCTGCTTCCAGCCTCAGCTTCTCGACCACACAGTAAGTGACAGATGAAGGCCTGTTCTCTGAGACCGGGTGCAGCGTGTCCGGGGACATCTGCAGGTGCTCCCCGGGACTCGGGTCTCACCAGCAGCAATCAGGATGCCTTCGGGTGTGTTCGGCCTGCGAGAGCTCGGTCTGTGTGCCGGGGAGACGGCAATCCATCTCCCGGCCTCCAAAGACCCCCTTCCCAGCCCCCCTGTCTCCTGAATCAGGTCCTCCCGTTTGCCGAACTCTGCCTCTGGCCGGAGGTGCGTGAGCCCCGCGGCCGCACATCTGGTGGACGCCGTGGGTCTGGCCGTGGGCACCCAGAGAGACCGGGCTCCTCGGGGAGCGTGCCGGCACAGACGGGTGGCCTGGCCTCTCCCCCGGGGCCCAGCGCTCCGCGCTGCCCCTGAGGGCTCCTTCCCACCGCCGCTGAACGGGGGGCCAAGGTCCTCACCTCCTGCACAACCCACTGCAACTGTCTTGTCCTTCCGAAGAGAGCGCTCCTGACGCCACAGCCCTGACCTGCTCACCCGCCTTCTGTGCAGAGACGACTGGATTCCGAGACAAGGCACTGGGGCCATCGTTTTGGTGTCTAGGCCCGCTGTGACATTCGCTTGACCTTTATGCTCAAAGAGCCTCCTGTGCCCGTTGGAGTCCCTGAGGTCTTTGCACACCGGGTGCCTGGGAGCCGCGGACACAGACCAGAGCGGGGTGCGCCGACGTCCAGTTCTGCTCTCACCTCCCTGGAGACAGCAAGGAAGCATCAGGAAGGCCGCATTCCAGAAGGGCTGTGCACCCTGCGCCAGCCACGCTGACTCTGGGGGAGCAGAGCTTCCCCGTGGGGAAGCCGCCTCTTTCCTTTCAGGGAGCGCTGCCGGTTTCCCCCGGCGAGGGGCGGGGACGCTGCTGTGTCTCTGGAGCCCCAGGTCAGCAGTCACTGGTCGCCAGAGCCATGCTCCTCCGCAGGGTCGCCTCGGCAGAAGGGCCTGTTCAGAGGTGAGCACTCGCCAGGTCGCGGTGCCCGGCCGAGAAGACGGAGGCCGGCGCCGGAAACACGGCACCGTGCTTGTGGCTTGGGGGCCTCTCAGGGCCACTTCCAGCCCGACAGGCACCCCGTCCCCTCCGTGGCCGTACTCTCGCCGTGCCCGCCTCCCAGGATAACGGGCCTCCTCCCGGGATGGACCCCGGGCCTCAGGCTGTGACATGGGGCTTGCTGTCTCTTTCTGTGCCCAGGGGGACAGGCTCTTGTCATTCCGACCCCTGCATGGCCCCCGAGGGGGGCAGAGCCATCCCTGCGGGGCAGGGCTGCGTCTCCCAATTCGCCAGAGGGAGTCAGAGCCCCGCCGCTCCCCTGCGGCCACGCAGACGGCAGCCTTCATCGTCATCGTCGTTTTCACCGTCTGCTCATGGCAAAGCCCTGGACCTCGGCGCCGGTCCCCGCCGAGCTGACCGCCGGGGGCAGCCGCACGCCCACCAGCTGCCGTGCCCGCAGACGGCACAGCCTGCCCGCGGCTTCACTTTCCGGGATCAGAGAAGAGACTGACCGTAGGGCCAGGCGCCAGGTAACCTAAAACTTCCCTCTAATCAAAGGTCTGCCTGAAATTCCTCCAGAAATAGAGAAATGACTGCTGTTGGCCCCGCACAGCTCTCTCTGAGGAAAGAAACTCTAATTAAACTCACTCGAGTCAACAATTCGGAAATGAACACATCCTTCAACTTGCAGGGAACAAAAGCACAGGACACACGGCATGTGCCCTTCAGACGGAGAAGAATGTCCCCATTTGTGACATCTGGGACGTCTTGACTTTGCCCAAAACACAGCCCCGACGCTGAGTCCTGAGGCACATTGGAAGTCTGAGCAAAACCGGCGTCACGGCTTCGTCTGAGAAACAGACATGAACAAAAGTAGGAGCACGGCCAAGGCCACGGGAGAGCCTCGTCTGGCCACCCGTGGTGTCTGGGGACACCGGGGAGTCACGGGGTTTGTGGGGCACCAGTGGGAGCGCCCCTGCCCCGGCTCCCTCCCCGGCACACCCGACCAGAAAGGGCTGGAGGTCACAGCTCAGACGCCTCATAGTCAGACCCGTCTCTTATCCCCAGACTTGTAACCCTCGGTGCACTTGCTGGTTCGGAAGTCCTTCCCCGGGGGCCGGGCTCAGCACCTGGGGCAGGCCGGGCGGTTCAGTGGTGGAAACAGGCATGGCGGGCAGGGACGAGGAGAGAGCGCTGGATGGAGAGAAGCAGCTGCTCCTGCCCGGGCCTCTTCAGGGAGTCCTTGAGGAGGATAAGCCACCGGAACCAGATTGCCCGTGGCCGCGAAGGGTCTCTACCCGCCATGGGAGGAGCGTGAAGCGGGGAGCGGGGCGGGAAGGGTATGTGGGTTACTTCGTGTGCTGTTCGTGGTCAGTAAACATGAAGAAGGTCACACACGAGCGTGCTGGGGCTTCGCTCCAGGAGAAAGACATTCCAGCGATCCCGTCCTGTTCGCCGCGCCTTGTGGTCCGTGGCCCCAAACAGGTCACGCAGATTCACCATGTGGCTCCCTGGAAAGGAATCTCCCAGGAATGGCCCCCAATCAAAGACTTCTCTGGCACGAAAAAGCAAAATGCACCTTCCTTTACTCGGTCGCTCTCAGGATCCCTGGTGAAACCCTCTGCGTGGACGGTGGGGCAGGACACAGGGCTGTCCTGTGCGTTCAGCCCTTCGGTTACTGGCGGAAGCTCTGACACGTGTCCATCTCCCTCCTGGCTGGCGGGGGCTGCTTTCAGTCCCACGAACAGAGCAGGATGGCACAGCCCTTAGGGCAGCTCGTGGGGAGCTGCGGCGTCTCCCGGCTCAGTGGGAGCCGACTGGCCCCTGGCTTTAATGACGTGGAAATGCATCCTTCAAAACGATCACCAAACTGGAAAATCTCACCTCATCAACCGCTGTTTTGCATTCACTGTCCCCAGCTGTCCGTGTTTACCAAAAATGAGTCGGAACTAATCTTTCCGGGAAGAGTGGTAGTCGCCGCGTCCCCAGCTCTCCGGGCTCTAACGGGCCCCTCTGACACCGTCAACAGACACTACTTTTCCTTATATACAGGAGCCTCTGTAGTTCTAGCCTGTCACACCTTCACAAGGTAACGTAAGGTAAGTCTACACATTTTTAAAGAATAAAATAATCCTACACTAAAAAAATCCATTCTTCCTTCCAATGTTTTCCTTCTGTCATATGGCTAGCCTGCGATTTCTTCATCTGCTTCCAAGCGCTGCGTTTGGAACATCAGCCTCTGCCCCACGTGGAACCACAGGAATCTGGCTCAGGGTGGCGGCTGCTGCCCCGGGTCCTGGACCAAAAGTCAGGAGAGCAGCCCCCCCCATCTGCTCTCGAGCATTGGCTGCCGCACCTGTTAGATGGAGCGGCGTTTCCTGCCCCAGCAACGATGCGGAGAGCGTGAGAATCACACACCCTCTATTTTAAAAGCCCGTGGAATCGCTTTCCTTATTCCCTTTTTGAATGGAATCCTTTGGGGACACAGAGAAATTCCTAGAACTCGGGTGATCTAGCTGCGTAGGACGGCGCCAGGAGGAAAACCATCGCTGGGGTTAGCCCCGGGCGCCCCGTATCTGGACCCTCCAAGACAGGGCAACAGACCTGGGGGCGTCAGGGCCGTGGGACGGAGTGAGGCGGCTGCGTAGGGCCTCCAGCGGCCAGAGTTCCGTGCCAGGACCAGATCCTTGCTGAGGACCCGTGCCCGGGCTGAGCGGCCGGAGCGGGGGCACGGGCTGGTGTGAGGAGTGCCGTCCGCGCGGAGCTCCCCGAGGAGCCTCGGCTGCGAGCTCAAGAACGGGCGGGGCCACGTAGGAACGGCTCCCTGAGCTCCTTTCTTCGTCCCGTAGGAAGGAAGGAGCAGAGAGCAGCACACACTCAGGTTGGAAGGATCAGTGTCCCCCAGATGAGTGTGCCATAGAGAGGCAGAGGGACGGAACGTGCATGTTGTTCTGTGCGTTGTCGGGAGCCGGCTGGAGCGTCCTCCGGGATGTTTGAGAGAGATTCTATTATCATGACATACCCGAGGTCATCACCCCACTAGGACGACCTTAACCATGAGGGACAAAGGGCTAGATGCACGTGATCTTGAAGTTTGGGTTTAAACCCCCGCAGAGGACTGGGGCTAACACGGCCGCAGTCTGCCGTGTAAGCGCTGGCTGCTGGTGGCCTGCGCTGGCCGGTCGTCCAGCTCCTGCCTTCGAGCTGCGCGTGCAGGGACGCGCGACCTCTCCCGCTCCTCCCCTGCACTCGGGCGAGAGCGTTCGTCCAGAAGAGAAAAGCGAGCGCGGCGAGGCCTGGGCCGTGGGAGGGCAGGGACCCGCAGGCTCACGGGGCTGTGCTCGGGCAACGGCGAGCGCCCCGGTGTGTCTCGGAGCCCCGCGCCCGTGGGCCGCGCACAGAGGTGGGGACGCATCCGAGGGCCAGGAATTCCCTGTGGTTTCGTTCGCGGACATTCCGACGGCTCTGGAAAGGTAAGACGTAAAGTGGGAGCCACGGCCGTCCTTCCCGCTCACCACCAACCCGGCACGGGGCCTAGTCGGTGTTTGCAGGGGAGCAGCGTGTTCCTGGGCGAGGGAAGGAGCCCGTCGGTCTCTGGTCAGATCCGAATGCGAGCGCTGGGGAGGGCTCCTGTGTTCACGCAGCGGCCGCGGCGCGAATCCTGCCCCGGTCGGTGGCTGTGGATCTGCAGGTGCGTCAGGTGAAAACGAATCTCCTGTGAGGACGCCGGGCTCCGGCAAATCGGGAACAGGTGAAAATCTGACCTTCCTGAGGTCCGGATGCGGCGCGGCCGTGGCCTGGAAGCCGGTGCACGGGCTCCCCCTGCTGGCGACGGACATTATCTCAAGCGGAGGGAAATCCTTCCAAAAAGCCATACAAGGACACGGGTTAAAGGAACAACTTTACCCTAAAAATTAAAGAAAAGGTTGCCCTTTGTGCCTTGGCTTCCCTCCCACGGCGTGGGACTTGATTTTCCATCAAGGAGTTGTCATTTTATTGGTCTTGATGCCAAAAGAAAGTAACCCGGTCGTGCCATAAATACTGTACAAACTGAGAGCCCGTTCGAAGGCACCTGCCCACTTGTCTGTTTATGTGTGCGCAGAGCTGGGTCCGGACAGTTTCACCACATCGAGAAACCAGGGCCATCCCTAAGTGATAGAATTTCTTCTACAACCTTTCAGATTTTGACTTTTCTATATAACAAGCTTGTATTTTCTTGTATTGGCCCCAAAGCTTTCATGAAGAAATAAGCAGATTAATTTTTTCAGATCTCGCTCGTGCAAAAACGGTCAGCTGCACGTGTGGAGACGGCCCGCCGCGGTGTGGACGGGCTCCCAGGCTCTGACAGCCCTCGGCCCCGCAGGGAGCCGCTGCCCCTCGTCCTGGCTCATCCGGCGGACCTGGGGACGCCCCCTCTGCCTCCTGACCTCCTGCAGGAAACGAGCCGCCAGGAGTGGGACAGACGTGGGCGAGACACACCGGTCTGGACAGATAAGGGCAAACTGTTAACCATTTGCCTCTTTCTTCAACCTTAGTGAACACAAAAGTGCTTCATCAGAGAATCACTAACTCTGCGTCCTGAAAACTCACTAAGCATTTGGGCGCCTGTGTGGCTCGGTCAAGGAAGCGTCTGACTCTTGGTCTCGGCTCATGTCTTGATTTCAGAGTCATGGGATTGCGTGTTGAGAGCTAAAAAAAAAAAAAAAAAAAAAGAAAGAAAAAAGAAAAAGAAAAACAACAACAAACTAAGGAAGAAGACCCCTTCTTCTATCGGGGGCCCCGTCCAGTGGGCCTCTGGCAGGGAACTCCATCTGCCACCCATTTGTGGGGCAGAGGCTGAAGACTGAGGAGGGATGGAGGGGGAAACCCCACAAGTGACCAGGCTACAACCTGTCTGGCCTGGCCACAGCTGGTCTGCAGGACTGACGGGTCACCTCGTGCCCCGGGACCTGCCCCTCTTCCCTCCTGCCAGTGCTTCCTCCGGACACAGCGTCTTTCCCGTGTCTCCCGTCCCAGCACACGAGCCCCTTCCTTCCCGTGCCGTATGAGAGAAGGCTAAGTACCCATATCCCATGAACTGTAAAATTTAACAAATAACCAAAACCCCAGTGTTTTGGAAATACCTACCCAGGCCTGCCAGGGGCTCCTGCTGCTGCACGGGCAGATGCCGGCCCTGCTTTGACCTGACCCGACCGTTAGTCCCAGACACTTCCCTAGGGGAGGGCCCTGTGGCCCCTCCAGCCGTGGGTGGGCCGCTCCTATTCAGCAGGGCAGACCGGCCTGCACATGGCGCTAGCCTCGTACTTGGCCACCGTACGTGTTCTCCCTGCCCGAAAGCTTCCCTCTGAGCCGCTGGGGCTCTGGGCACCCCTTCTGCCAGTTGTCAGAGGCAATGCCAGATGTGGGCAAGCTGGGGGCACAGAAGCCAGAAGGGGGCAGCCCCCCAGGTGCCCTCGATGGACGAACGGACCAACCAAAGGGATGTGTCCATGCGACAGAACGTCATCCAGCCCGAGTGATCTAGGAAGGGGATCGTGGCTGCTACTGCACACGGTGAGCCTCAGAGGGCAGGGCTGCCGGCAGCCAGACACGGCAGGGCCCACCAGCCCGCCCCTGCGAGGTGCCTGGGACAGTTACATCCACAGAGACGCAAAGGAGGTGGTGGGCGCCAGGGGCAGGGAAACGAGGGCTTGGTGCATCTGGAGGGACGGCCAGACTCACGGACACAGGCCTCCGGCTGGACAGTCCTGCTGATGACACAGTGTCATCTTTGACTCTCGGCTTCATAAAGACAGACCCTGCTAATGGCCGTGGTCCAGTTTAGGTCCTAATCTACAGAGACCCAGATGCGCTTTCTCTGTGCAGTTCTGTGAATTTTAACGCCTGTGGCCTTCTCTGGCCTTGACTGCCGCTCTGCTCCCCGCCGTGGCTGAATCGTTAGAACGTCCCGGAAATCTCGGAGTGGCTTCTCCCACTCAGCGTGACCCCATGAAGATGCCTCTGAGTTCCCACAGGTATCACGCTTGTCCGTCTTCCTGCTGCCGTCCCGTCTGCCTTTCCTCTCACTGAGGAGCGTTTGGGCTGTTTGGGCCTATGACTGACCTTCAGGAACTGAGCTGCTAATAAACACTCGTGGACAGGTTTGGGTTTTTTTTTTAATGAACATGAGTTTTCATTGAAGATTGAAATGACTATTTCTCTCAAATTCTTGGCCAATATATTCATTACCAAAAAAAAAAAAAAAAGTTCGAGAAATATTGTTTGCCTTCTACCCTTCAAAGCAGGGAGTAGGGTTGCTGGGTCCTACGGGAAGTAAATGGTTAACTTTAGAAGAAGCTGCCAGCTTGCTCGACAGAGGCCTGTACCATTTTGCATTCTTCCCAGCGATGCCAGAGCCCTCCCGGTGCCCCACACCCTTGCCAACACTTAGTATTGTCAGTATTTTAAATTTCGCCCACTGTGATATCTTCTTGTGGCTTTGGGCTGCATTTTCCTAGAGGCTGATGAAGCCAAGCAGCCTTTCACGTCCCTGCCGTGTCCCACGCCGCATGGACTCCGTGTCTGGGCCGTCATTTTGAACCGGGTTGTTTTTAACCGTTGAGTTTTGAGAGCTCCTTCCATATCCTGGTTTCAGGGGCTTTGTCAGATGTGTGTTTTGCACATATATTCTTTAGGCTGTAGCCTGACTTTTCATTCTCTTAACAGTGTCTTTCGCAAAACCAAAGTTTTTAAATTTTATGGGCCATTCCTTGGATGTCATATCTAAGAACTATGCTTTCTTCTAAATCTGTGCAGTTTTACATTGTTGATAAAAACCTATAGTCCATTTTGAGTTCCTTTTTGGATAAGGTGTGTCATTGGGTTGAGGTTCTTTTTTTTTTTTTTTTTAATATGGAGACATGGTTGTCCCAAAACCATTTTCTGAAAAGACTCCTGAACAGTCTTTGCGTCTTCACCTTCCTCAGAAACCAGCGGGTCACATTTGCTGAGCCGGTTTCTGGACACAGGGCTCGCCGATCCGTGTCTGCCCCGTCCAACACCGCACTCCCTTCGCTGCCTGCACTATACAGAAACCTGGAAATCAAGGCATGTCCTCGAGCGTTATTCCTCTTTTCCACAATCGCTGGGCCATTTTGGTCCCTTGGCATTTCTGTTGCAGTCTCAGAAACAGCTTGTCTGTATCTCAACAAAACCCCGCTGGGACTTTGGAAGGGCCTCCCGGGCGTCCGGCTGTCTGGGGAGAGCGGACACTTCTGCCGCGCTGAGCCTTGCCGTCCGCACACACGGACGTCTGCCTGCTGGCTCAGGTCTCTGCTCTCTTCCCCAGCATCTCACGGTGTTTAGCATAGAGACCCCGTCTGTGTTTCCTACATTTATACGAACAGCTTCTTTCTCTGATGCTGTTGTGCGCGGTAGTGTTTTCAAATTTTGCTGTTTTGCTGACTCTTCATTGCGCGGCGTGTGGAAGTGTGGCTGGTCACTCGTCACTTTACTGCTGGGGCACGGCAGATAGAATGATGCTGTTGGAATCGGGGGGCGACCTCGGCTCCCCCACGCGGCCGTCAGTTCGCAGCCAGGCGTCCAGGTCAAGTCCGTGCCCGGGGGGCGGGGCTTCGCCGTGCGTGCGACGGAGGACGCCGTGTGTGAGCTCGGTGTTAGAGGGTCTGTGCGCCTCGGCACGTGAGCCCAACACACGGTTCACGCGTGCCGCGTGCTGAGTTCCGTGCCGCGGGTTCTGAATAAACACACCCACCAGCCTTTCCATGAGCGGCGCTGACCCCCGCTGCTGTGCTCCCAGAGCCCAAATGCGACTTACCAGCTTCATGCCTCCTCTAAGTTATGCTTCCCTCAGAGCACTGGCGACCCATGTCTTCATCGCAAAAATCACAAAATACAGCATTTGTCTCGCAGCGTTCAGAGCAGGCGAGCGTAACGACGCCTGTGTAACAGCTCCGTGTCTCGCTCACGCGAGCCCGTCTGCGTCGTCCGAGAGCCGCGTCCCAGGACTTACCATTCACGTCGGTGAAAACCTCTGTGTAACGTCTGAGGCGTTTCTCTAACCGCAGGCGTGTCCGTTGCAGGTGTGAGGCGCGTCCGTGACCCAGTGCCCGGTCCTGGGCGCGCAGGAGGACAGTGCGTGAACACAGGAGAAGAGCGGGGTGCGCGGGGCAACGCCGACCGCCTTCGTCCAGGCCCTTAGGACGGTATCTTGTGAATGACCACCTGCAGGACGTGTGAGACACTGGAAAGATATTTGTCTTAAAGTAACTAATTTAAGTCATTTCCTGGCTCATCTGTTCTGCTTTTGTAATTCTTGATTTCACGCCCCCTCGTCCTTGCAGGGGAGCATATGAGGTGGGCACACGCATTGAGTGTGGCCGGCCGGTGAGGCCAGACGCTGGAGACGGGCTGCAGGATGAGGGTCGGCGGGGGACTGGGTCGCTGGCGTCCCTGTGGCGTCAGTGGAGAGCGAGTAGAACGGGAAGGCTCAGGGGTTTCAGCAGTAACAGAAGCCCTCGGCTCGCTCCCTGCTGTGGCCACACCTCCAGGCTCAGTGCCCCCGGGCTCCCTGGGCCTCCCCGGCAGTGCTGGGGCAGACCTGAGCGGCTCTTGGCCGGCCGCTGGCACTGCACACTCAGGGTGCTCATGGGCAAGCAGAGCGGGAGGCTATCAACCCCCCAGGTCTGCAGGGTGAGCGGGAGCCGGCTCCTCACGGGACACCCCTGCCAAGTGACCGGGGCAGAGGGCGGAGGAAGGAGCGCCGGCGCGGGGGCTGGGCCGAGAGCACGCATGGCCCTCCCCAGAGGCAGGGAGCAGGACCCCGTGGCGCAGAGGCCGGCCACGCGTGGGGAACGTGTCCACAGCACAGCGAGGCGGCCGCGCCGTCGGAGCAAAGACCCGCACTCAGGAAGCAGCACACACCGCGCCGCTGGGAGTCGGGTGGGCTCGCCGCGGTCCTTCAGCCACAGAAAACATGCTGTTTGGTAAAGCCAAAGCGGGGGCTGGTCGGGAGTGCAGGGGGAGAGGACCCCCAGGTTTGCAGATGCGTCCTGGCTGGAAAGGGAACAAGAGGAAGAGCTCAGCCAGCTTCTGTTCTAGCGTCAGTCCTGGGAAGGGGGCAGATGCGGGCGAGGCACTGGAGACAGACAAGACGCGTTCCTGGAGGCAAGGGTGACCCCGGAGCTGCAGACCTGGGGGTCCGAGGCAAGAAAACAGACATCTGGGATCAGCCGGCAGGTCCCCAACCGTGGGTGCTGGGCGCGTGCACCCGTGCCTCCAACCACAGCCCAGCCAGGGCACGACAGTCACCGGTTAGGTGAGGCTCACCAAAGGCCTAAAATTCTGGAGGCGGTAGACTTCGTAGAGGCGAAGTGTCTCTTGAAGAAAGGCTCGGCCTCACGCAGGCTGCACAAAGCTGAGGAGGGACGGGAGAAGCTGCAGGGACCCCAGCCCGAGTAACGGAAGTGCCCCGGTCGTCTGATGCCAGACCAGCCCCAGAGAGGCTCCCGTGGCCCTCATCTCCCTCACGTTCTTCCCCGTGCATGTCACTGGGCGAGCGGGAGGGAAGCCTGGGGTCGGTTCCACAAGCTCACCTCCCCGAGCGCTCGGTGTGCGGGCCACGCTCAGCCCACGGTGCAGGGGCGCGTGGGGGCTGGTGCGCCGTGGGCCTCGCTCCCTCCGCCACGTTCCACGTCATCTCTGCAGCACTTCCGGAGCTGGGAAGGGCTGGGCCCGGCTGCCCACAGTCTTCCCTCGGCTCAAGATGAGGAAGCGGTCGTCCCAACCTGGCCGGGTGCCAGTGTGGCGACCTGGGGCACTGATTTTGAACAACGGAGGCCAGTTCATGTGAGGCACCCCCTTCGGAGCTCATGGTGGGGGTTTTTGCCACGAATCCCTGTGTGTTCTCCTTTATCGGCGGCAGAAGCTCAGGGAAGTGACAGCTTTCTCGTAGCCCTCAACCCACCCCGCGCCCGCCTTCAGTGGACTCGCGGCCATATCCCCTTCCCTTCGCTGTGCCGTGACTCGGGGGGACCCAGTGCTGGGTCCGTGATGCAGATACCCCCGGTAAAGTCAGAGAGGCTGCTGTTGCCCTGTGGGCCCCAGGAGCATCCCGAGTCACGGCAGCCGCATCCCAGCACAAAGTCCCGACCCTAAAGAAACCAGGTGCATTTCCAGGAGAGGAGAGAGGCCTCCCAGGGAGGCCAGAGCGGAGGGTGGGACCTGACCCGAGCTCCCCACGCCCTCTCTTTCAGGATGGACATCACGCAGCGAGAACTGCCCACTACGGCTCCCTGCCTCAGAAGCCGCAGCACGGCCGGCCCCAAGATGAGAACCCCGTAGTGCACTTCTTCAAGAACATTGTAAGTGCTCCCATCCCACGGTGAGCGGCAGGCGGCAGGAGAATCAAGCCTGGGGGGCAGCAGGTGCCCGGTCACGGCCTCATCCATGGACCGGAGTCTGTCTCCACATGACCCTGACTCAAATCATGAAGGGACCTGAGTATATCCCAGATGACCTTGGGCTCTAAGCATGCAGGGACATGAGTATATCCCAGATGACCTTGGGCTCTAAGCATGCAGGGACATGAGTATATCCCAGATGATCCTGACTCTAATCCACAGGGTACCTGAGTCTATCCCCAGATGATCCTGAGCTCTAATAATAAAGGGACCTGAGTATATCCCCAATGACCCTGGGCTCTAATCCATGGGCACCTAAGTATATCAGATGATGCTGAGCTCCAAGACATGGGATGCCTAAGTATATCTCAGATGACCTTGAGCTCCAAGTATGCAAGGACCTGAGTATGTCCCCAGATGAGCCTGATCTTTAATCCACGGGGGCCTAAGTCTATCCGCAGAGGACACTGAGCTCTAATCCACAATAGATCTGAGTATATCCCAGGTGACCGTGCACTCTAATCCATGGGGGACTGAGTCTATCCCCAGATGACCGTGAGCTCTAATCCATGGAATTAGAGTATATCCCCAAATGACTCAGAACTGTAATCTATGAGGGGCCCAAGTATATCCCCAGATTACCCTAAACTCTAATCCACAATAGACCTGAGTATATCCCAAATGACCCTGAGCTCTAATCCATGGGGGACTGAGTCTATCCCCAGATGACCCCGAGCTCTAATCCATGGGGGCCCGAGTCTGTTCCCACAAGGAATGTGAGTATATCCCCCATGATGCCGCCCTCCTCCTCAGGGTGAGGTTGGCCGTGGGAGCTCAACCCTAGAAGCTGGTCACAAGGTCCGGACTCCACCTACCACTTACTGAATTCTGTGCTCTAGCAAAGAGCTCACTCCTTTTGAGACTAAAGTACTATGAGACACGCACCTGAAAAACGCAGGCTTGGGAAAACTCTGGAGGGAAAAAAGATTAGCAAGATGCAAAGAGGAGCAGTTGTCAGGGTTTGTGGACAGGGAGGTGGACGGGGGAGCACAGATGGGGCAGTGGACCTACCGTGTGTGATTCGGCGGTGGCAGACCCCTGACCTCACGCCCCGGAGCAAACCCACCGAACGAACACCCTCACTGTGAGCTCTGACTCGCTTCATGGAAGTGCGTCCGCCTCGGTTCCTGCTTGTAATGCACAAACCGCACGCGTGCAAGGCGGTAACAGACAGGGGGACGGTGTACAGGACAAGAAGGCAGCCGTGGCAACGCTCTAATTTCTGTGCATTCTTTCTAGAAACCTAAGACCGCTCTCAAAAATAATGACTGAAAAACAAAAACAAAACCACAACTTCCAATCCTAAATGTTTCGTGCCACAGACATTTTAAGAGGGTGTTTTGCATGTTGACAAGTGAGTGTTTGCCGAGTGAGCCCCAGGACCAAGAACACTCCTGAGTATCGGCAACGCTCTTCCTCCAACCCCAAGAAAGGACCTTAGCAAAGGGAAGGTCACCGTGACCGCCCGGGGGCAGCACGCGCGTGCAGGGACCTCGGTGGGATGGACCGGTGCCTCCTGCCCTCGTCTGAACGCTATCTGAGTGTTCTGCAAACGGCCTGGCCTTGGCGTCCCAGGCCCTACGGTGTCTGTGAAGGAGGACAGAACGGGGAGGCGGGCCGGGAGGGACGACCGCTCGGGCCCCAGGGCTCCGGGCCACCCCGGGCTGGTGGAGAGCCGGCAGGTGAGGGCAGGAGGCTCCGTGCGGGAGGGAAGTGCCCGTCCCCGCTCACCGGCCTCTGTGTATTTTGTAGGTGACACCACGCACACCTCCTCCGTCGCAAGGAAAGGTAAGACCTTGGAACATGGTTCTCATTTGTCACTCCGCCTGGAGACCTTCCCTGAAATCCCTAAATGTACCCCAAAGAGGGCGGGCCTCACGGCTGCCTGACTTCCCCGAGTAGCACAGGCAGCGGAAAACCGAGCGGAGAGCGGGCCGGCTCCCAGCGTGCTCTCCCCACTCCGCCCTCGCCCTGAATCCGCCCTGAGCCGCCCCCGCCCCGGAACCGGCGGGTGTCAGCACCATCCTGACCTGTGCTGCTTGTTTCTTAAAAGACTTTCTTTCTTCCTGCTTCAATGACAATGTCACTGTCTCTCTCTCCCACAGGGGCGAGGACTGTCTCTCAGCAGATTTAGCTGGGTAGGTGACACGGCATGTCCGCGCGGTCCCTCTCCCTTCTGCTCCTCACAGCTGCCCGGCATCTGCGTCCCGCCCCACGAGGCTCCCCTTCTTCCTCACCAGGCCCAGGGCCCACGCCATCGAGGACCACCTTCTCCTCCCGAGGGGAACCCAGGGCCCCCGCCGCCGACGCCGCGGCGGGGCACAGGTCTCTGCTTCTGCGCCAGACCAGGTGGCTCCGGGCCTGAGAAAGTTCTTGACTTCCGTCCAGCACACGCGGGGGATACCGGTCCCCATGGGGCAGGCCAGGGAGGCTTGTGCCCGGCCCCCAGGCTGACCCTTGGCGATGCCGCCCCCGTCACACGGTCTAATGAAGCCACGAGACCAGGCGTAGCGATAACCACAGCCTAGCTCTCAGCATCCAGGAATGTCGTCTGAGGAGCACCGGGAACCAAGTGCCCCCCCACGATTTTAAAGGCCAGCCGGCTTACTTTCTAGACACCAGAGACATGCGGTGGTGTCTAAGCCAGCTGAAAATGCCTGTCGGCGTGTGCTAACCGAACCTATAGACGTTGGTTAGGAGTAAACGCCAGATACGGCTCTTCCTTGGCCCAGGCTGCCGTCTGCGGGATAAAATGGGAGAATAACCACGACCTGTAGGCCAGGACCTCATGAGTGCTGGACACCCAGCCCAAGTCCCGAGTGCAGGGCGGGCACATCCGTGGCTCGGTTCATGGGCATCACACACGGATGAACGACGTTTGAAAGAGAAAGGAGGGAAGCAAGAACAGTGAGGGGGGGAGGGGCGCAGGACGGGGAGGCCCGCCGAGCAGGGCAGGGGGTTCCGTAAGGCTCGTGCGTGGCCCCAGCGCGTTCTTACATGGACTTTGCTGGAACGCTTTATGCACATGTATTTGAGCCTTTTCTGAATGATGTGAACGACTCTGCAAAAAGGGGCGGAGAGTGTAGGCAGCAGGTGGGCTGGGCCTCGCCGTGATTGACGTCGGACTCTCTGTGACCGCAGGAGACCAAGAGGAACTGGGGAAGGAGCTCTTGTTTTGGTGACCCCTTGGTCTGCCTCCTGACTTTCTAGGCCTGGACGCTTGGGCAGGATGTGGAGTCAGCCGTCCTGGAGAAAGTGCGGGGCAGGGAGGAGGCCCTTCCCCCACAGGGCACTTGGAGCCCGCTTCACCGGGCAGCTAACCAGAAAGACCTTTGCTCCCCTCTGCGTCTCCGTTGTGGGGCCTACTAATCTTCACTCAGTTTCTCTTTTTTCCAAAGCAAATCCGGCTCATTCATTTGCTCGTGGGTCTGTTTTCTCGAGCTACAGGACGGCCTTCCTGCTTGGAGGGTGCGGAAGTCGCCCGTGCTGCTTCTAAACTATGTCAAACATTTCTTGGTAAATTCCAGGTTCTCCAAAGATAGAAGCAACCAAGAAGTGGAAAGGATGAAAAGTCAAGCAGGTCATTTAATCTGGAAACCCACCCTTGAGTTTTGTTCTCTGAAGTTCCTAGTTGGAGAAAAACAAGGGAGACAGGAGAATGTGACACCGGCATGCGAGGCGTGGTGTCCTGCCGCGTCGTGTGTCTGCACGTGGCCCCTGCATGCTTGGCCGTGGCCTGTCCTGCCGTGGGATGTCCCAGAGCGATCGCGTCCACAGGAACCTCTGGACCCCAGGGCAGCCCGCCCTCCACTGGCCTCCACCACCTTTAGGATACGGGGGACCCGCACAGATCCCCGTTCCCTCCAGCCCGGACGCACCTGCGTGCGGCAGGGACCCTCGGCGAGGCAGAGGGGTCCGGGGCTCTGCCCGGTTTATTTCGTTGACTAGATTGTCAGGCGCAGACCCGAGCGATCCCCCGTGTCCTGCCGGAGAACCTGAACTCCCAGAGCCTGTCTGTGAAGACAGAGCCACGGGGCAGGCAGCAGCCTCATCCTAGAACCCCCAGCCTGCTTGGCACCCACGTGACATGGCGCACGAGCCTGGGGATCCCCATTCTGCCCACACTGACCTCCCTGTGTCAGCACTGCCCAAGCCCCCCAACTCCTTTCTTGTGTCGGTGGGGGAGCGCCCCATTTCAAAGTATAATAGCTCTGACAGTAGACGAGCCTGGGACGCGGGTGTCCCGACACGTCAGCAGTCACCGGCCCTGCTCTGTGCCACGCAGGGCATTTCTTCCTTTCCCGAGTGCGCGGGGCTGCTGGCCCCGGTAGGCCGGGCGCGGCCTCTCCCGAAACAATGGCAAGCACGTGCCCCAGCTTACGGGCTCTGTTGGCAGGGCAGCGTCTCTGTGACCTTGCAGAACCCTCCCAGTCACCCCTAACCCCATTTTATAGATGAGGAAACTGAGGCTCAGGGTGGCTTTGACCGTTGACCAAAGTCCACGGCGAGGGAGCAGAGAGCCAGGGCTCCGTCCAGGCTGCAGGGTGCCTGCGGCTGTGCCCTGGTGTACGGTGGCAGGGACACGGCTTGCTGGCCGGACCTGTCCCCTTCCCTCCTTCCCGACCAGCCCAGATCCCGGGCCCCCAGTGGGGCGCACACACCCGCTCTCTGGGCACCAAAGCCATGGCCGGGTCCTGGGTCATCCTGGGGAGAGCTCATCCGGGCCACACAATCCGAAGCTTCTCCTTCCGCTTTAGAAAACTGAGGCCTCAGATTGTGCTAAGGCCAAGGCTCCGGACCCTGCAGGCTGCCGCAGGAGGGGCCAGGCGTGAGGAGTCTACCCGGAGAAGCAGGCAGGGTCCCCCGCAGCCCTGGTGCCTGGCCTCCCGCTGCTTCAGTCCCAGGAAGGTGCCCCCTGGGGCCGAGGGCTGGCCGGGTGCGCCCTTCCTGCGGGCAGGGAGCAAAGTCTGGTCACCGGGGTTAGCTCAACCTTGCTGCTCTTGTCTTGAGAGCCACACAGTGGAGCGGGTCCCGGCTCCGATCTTTCTCTGAGAGAGTTTGGGTGCCCATCTCCCAACGCACAGCAGCCCGGGCTGGGCCAACACGGCAGCGCGGAGCTCGGCCCTGGGCCTCGGCTGAGCGGCGGCCGTCCCGCCCCGCAGCCCATCCCTGCCCCGCACGGCCGCCCTGAGTGCTGTCTGGTCTCTTGCAGGGAGGTGAGGGGCAGAAGCCAGGATTTGGCTACGGACGCCGAGCCCCAGCTCACAAGGGGCTCAAGGGGGCCCATGACGCCCAGGGCACGCTCTCCAAAATCTTCAAGCTGGTAATGTAACTCTTGTCACCCTTCTGATGGTCAGGCATGCGCTGGGGGTGGACGGGGTGGGGCGGGGCGGGGCCAGACTTCACACACTGCTCCTGAGCGGTTCACCTGCCAGGCTGGCCCAGGGACCGGGACATGTCTGCAGGGGTGGCCCAGGCTCCCTTGGGGACCTCGAGGATACGTGAGGGGTCCCATGCGAGGCTCCGCCGCGCCCTGCGGAAGCAGGGGTGGCTGTGGGCGCTGACCTTGTCTGGAAGCCCTTGGTGCCGAGGCCTCAGATCTTGGACCCCCGAGAAAGGGAGCAGGAGCCGAGGGGCCGGGGGAGGTCAGTGATCAGGCGGCCAGAGGTCCCGGGAACCCACGGGGGCTGCCTGATATGGACGCTGTGGTCGCCGGCCCCACGGCCGTGGTCAGGTGTGAGCTTGGTGGGCCCGGGCACCTGGCGTGAGAAGGTGCGTGTGCAGGGCAGGTGGGGCGGGCCCTCTGGCTTCCGGCTGGCCGCTCGTCTCGGCGCTGGTCCAGCCCGAGGTTGGCTTCGCGGTGTGCGGAGGGGCCCGCCGGCCTCCGCTCATTCCCGGACGCTCGCGGGCCAGGGAACCTCCAGGATCCCAGGCTCCCCCTGAGCTCCGCATAGGGCCTGCGGGACGCCGTCCTGAGGGGCTGGAACTGCCTGGAACCCGGACGCCCGACAGCCTCGGGCACAGGGCTGCCCACAAGCGGCCGCCGTTTCCGGGGGCAGAGGCCTCAGGTGGACATAGGGGTATGTCGGCAGGCTGAGAGCCCAGGCTGGCGGTGCTCACGGTCGGGGGCCCGTGGCTGCCCCCGTGCCCTGTCCGTCTGTGGTCAGGTTCACTCCACGGAGGGGTGCTTGCAGTGCATCACCGTGTGCTCTTTGGGGGGGGCGTGTAGAGAGCATGTTCTCGTGGTGGGGGACAGAACGCGGTTGGAATGAATGCCCCTGGGACAAGGCAGGGTCCCCTGGATGGCTGCCCATGGCTCTGGGAGGGGCCAGATAAGGCCTCATGGGCCAGGGTCGAGGAGCCGGTCACACAGCTTGGGGCAAGCCCAGACTGGAGGAAGCAGAGGCCCCGGAGGAGACAGGTCAGACAGGGAAGGGGTCCCCGACACAGAAGGCCCTGGGACCCCCAGAGACTGCATCACTTGGGTCCCCTGACACCTGACGACACGGGTGTTCACGCTGAAAGGCCAGCCGTGAGCCGCTGGCAGAAACCAGCCTAGACGGGGCTGGGGTTTCTGCAGCCTCCATCTGGGGTCTTGGCAGTGGATCTGAGGTCCCTGCAAGAGCCCACACCTTGAGGCTCACAGCTAGAAGAGGACAGGGTTGCCCCACGCCCCATGCGGACACATCACACCTTCCGCACAGCCCAGGACAGTCTGCAGGCTGACTCGAGGCTCGAGGGAGTGCTGTGCATCAGTGGACAGGGTGCCCACAGGCGGACGGCCACAGGCACCGCTGAGTCCACATTCCCACGTACTTCCTCGTTAGAGTAACAACCGAGCTGCTGTTTCCCCTTCCCGTGAATCCACACGAGGCCGCAGGGTTCCGTGCCTCGTGGCCAGAGAGCCGGTACCAAACAACAGCCACGGTTCCTTGCAAGGAACCTTCCTTCCTTCCTCCGACCTTAAGAAGCATCATGGGGAAGGCAGACGCCAGCACGTGCAGGGCAGGGTTCCTGTGTCAGGGCAGGAAAGGCGTCAGCGAAGGCGTCAGGCCCAGGGTGCCTGCAGCCCCCTCAGGAGAAAGTAACTCATGAGAGATTGCGTGTGTCCTTCCTGGGGGAGGTTTGGCATCGCCGCAGGCGGGGAAAGACGAGACAGCTCGGTAGGAGGGACGTTAGCGTGGGCGCTGCCGCACACCCTGTCCGCCGGCTGTGTCCCAGCCCCGCAGACAGACACGCGTGGATTCTTACCGCCCCGTGAAAGCTTCCTCAGCACTTGTCTTCAGGCCGGGGGAGCCGTGCGTTTCCATGGAAATTGCACGTCTGGGGGTTCTGGGTCACAGATGAGAACAGGAGCGTCCCCTCGGCTCCCCCTGTCCTCAGACCCCCCGCTGGGGTCACAGTGGACAACTTGATTTAACACTAAAAGGCTCTGCTGTGCGCGGCTTGGCGGTATCATGCTGGAGATCCGGCCGCCGGAAGGCAGCCACGCACGAGGCCCCTCAGCCCCAGTCACCCTTGACAGGAGGTCTAATCTGCACGAGGGCGCTTTCTAATCAGTCCCTAACACACCATGGTCTTACCATTTATGGTGGAATAATTGGGTCTGTGACCCCAGTGATCATGGGGTCATGTGTGCGGATCTCGCCCCGCCTGGGCAAGAAGCTTGCGGGTCGAGCGGACCAGCTGCGTCCCTGTCCAGCACGTTCATCGTGGGTGACAGACACAAGCCTGTGAGGCCCATTCGTTTTCCCTCGGTTCTGTGTTTTCCTACGTGTCTGTCTGTACAAAGGAGTTTAGAAATTGTAAAGCTTCCATGGGGTTCAAGGGAACCTTCAGTTTATCAAATTCGGTGACTGTGGCTTTCATGAGATTTTACTATACGAAATGTCCACGAACTGGCCAGCCGCGGTCACAGGGCTGAGTGAGCCTACACGCGTGGTACCGTCGATTGAAAACTCCCTCCAGATGCAAGAAGTGCTCCAAGGCAGTGAGTGTGGACGGAGGTTCCCCAGTACTCAAGGGGGTGCCGTTGCCGCGGATGGTCCACCCCGTGGGCTGGGAACTGCTTGGAAACCCTGCCTTTCTCTGAGTCATTAGGGAACTGCATCGAAATATTACCAGTTTCTTCTTTGCAAATGCACAGCTTTGAGTTTCCCACACGGGGGTGGGGAAGGCAGGGCCGGAACGCACGGCCTTCCCGTGGGCCCCCTTCCTGCCTGCCCCAGACGCGGCCTCAGGCCGACCTCCTGCTCGTGGTCCAGCCCGTCCACTCCGCTGAGCCCGGGGCTAACCCGCTGCTGGCATGGACCTGCTCGAATGTGCGGAGAACCCGGCAGGGAGGAGCGTGTGCGACCCGCCCAGCGGGGCTGCTGGGTGGGACCCTGACTCCGCCGCGGGCTGCGTGGCCATGGGGCGTCATTCAACGGGGCTGGGCTCTGGCTCCTCGGACTGGAAAATGGGGGCACTCAGCACTCCGCCTCCCGGGCTGGTGTCCCCTTCCACCACGGTGGGGATTTGCTAGGAGCAGGCACAGTCATAGAAATAGCACCGGATGCCCACCGTTGTCCTGCGCTCAGACGGAGCCCGGTGGGGGGTGAAATGCTGTCTCACGGGACAGTAGCGCACAGGGCGGCGGGTGGACGGCCTCTGTTCTAGGAAGCAGGTCCGCCCCTTTCAGAACGAGACTGCACTTGCCAGGGAGCCGCACAGGTGAATTTTGGGGCTCAGAAAGCGGGGAGGCTCATGCGGACGTGCGCTGGGCTCCCCCGGAGGGCAGCACTGAGGGCCGATGGCCCCGCCGCTCCCGGGGGCTCGCCAGGTACTCCAGGGGCTGGAGTCCCGTAAATGTTCTCACTGAGGAAACTAAAACCCCACAAAGCTGTTGTTTAACAACGTAGAGGGGTTCTGGAAACAGCCCTAGCCCGACAGATCCGAGCTGTGGTCTCCCTCTGTGCACGGGGCACTGGAGGGGGCGTCGCCGGCGCGAGGCTTCCGTCGCCGAGCTCGCTGCCCAGGGTGGCGGCCGTGCTGCGACCCGGGCGGTGTCCAGGGCGCAGGTGGCACCTGGAGACGTGTGCTTGCACAGGCACCTTGCTTCCGGGGGCCTCTCGGTCGCCGCCCCCCGTACGTGACGTGGGTGCCGGCTTTCTGGGTCCTGGGCAGGCGGCCCGGGAGCTTCTCCGAGGATCCTGGCACACCGGGCGAGGGTGCTGGGACATGGGCAAGCAGAGCCCCGGCCTCCGAGCCAGGCGAGATGGTCCGCGAGCGGGGGTCCCACTGCGGGATCCTGGTTCGCGAGCGGAGGCCCTGGCCCCAAGCGCATCATCTGATTGTGCGTTTCCTCTTCTCAGGGAGGAAGAGACAGTCGTTCCGGATCCCCCATGGCGAGACGCTGAAGCCCTCCCCTGGGGTCCCCGAATCCCGTCCTCAGCTTCTTAATACAACTGCCTTACGAATTTAATACCGTCCACATCCGTTCCCCACGTGTAGCCGACACCCCCTGCCTAACGCCCGTTGAGCTGCGCACACGGTGGGCCAGGCGCGCCGCGTCCTGCGGTTCTGGCCATCGGCCGAGCAGAGAGGAGGCAGACAGACGGTCAGCGGTGACTCTGTGTCCGAAGAGAGCGTGTGCCCAGAGCCCCCTCCGCCCGGCGTGGCCCAGACGCTGGCGGCCCAGGGGCAGGGACGCACCTCCGAGCTCACCCTCCTCCCTCGGACTGGCTTTGCTGACTCGGCTTCCCCAGGCTTCGCAGGTGCTGCCGTGCGACACCGCTGTGGACACAGGGACGCGTGCGGGGCGGTGAGGACTGCTGATCCGAGCTTCCTTTGTTTCCTTTGGTTTCTCTCCCCGCCCCCGGCTCACCTCCTAACACACACTCACTCTCCCTGCAGGATGAGCAGTCGGACGGCACAGGGGGCTTTCAGTACGTGCAGCGCGGGCGGGCAGCTGGGAGAGTCCCATGGGGTGGGCGCGGAGGGCGCCCGCAGGCGGCGGCTGCCCACCACCCCCGGTTGGCGGGTCTCAGGCGCGGTTGCGAGGGGACAAGGAGGCGGAGCTGGGCTGGGCCTCGGCCCCAACGGGAAGCAGGATCTTCTTGGAAATTAGGTGATGGCAGAGCGGGAGCCAGAGCGGCTTCTACGAACAGCCTGTTTCCCCCCCAGAGCCCAGCAGGAGGGTTCAGGGAGACGCTCGTCTCAGAGTGGGACTGGAGAAGTTTTCTGGGTGGCCTGGCGGCGTCACCCTGGTCACGTGGGAGGTGACCGGCGGTGCTCCTCACGGCAGCGTGCATGGCAGATACTAACCTCGTGGACAGATGACCTCCGTCAGCCGGCATCCCGACTCGGACGCGCGTGGCCACGGGCTTCGGAGGGCCCGCGTCCCGAGTGGCGGGGCCGGACGCCGTGGGGGCCGGGCCTGGCTGGCCCTGCGAGCGGGGATGGGGCTCCTCTAAATCGTGTCTTTTCTAACGCGAGCTCACCTTTCCTGTGCCCCCTCGTAACACACTGACCCACCGTTTGATTTTAGCTACGTCTTAGAGGCCTTCCAAGGAGCCACACCGGCATCATCCTCCCCTAGAACGAAGATGAGGAGTAGTCAGCGCACCCACGTAACCCCGTCCTAATTCCGATGCCCGGTGTGGGCGTAATGTCATGTCTATTAACCCAGAGCCTCCATGATGAGAGGCTTACGGGGGAACAAGGAACAAAGTTTCAGAAACGAAACCTCCACATTTCCTGACACACACGCACACACACGCACACACACACACGCTCTACGTCTTCGAGCCGGCCGTCGGCCGAGGGATCTTTGTGCGCGGCCGCCCCAGACAGCAAGCGCGGGGATGGTGGGGGCCTCGTGGAGACTACATGCCGTCGGTCGATATCGAGATAAAATAATAAACTTTTAATGATACTTGTGTGGGGTCTTCTTTTACCTTCGTTCTGGTCAGCACAAGGCGGGCCCCAGCGACGCAAAGATGAGAGGTCGCATCTCAGGGGCGACCCGGGTGTGGGCTGTGCCGTCGGGGCACGGGGCTCGGGCTAGTGCCGGTGGCTTTCGCATCAATAAGGGAGAGTGGACTAGAGGCCACAGTGAGGGCACTGATTCGCTATGTCACCAGGAAAAGAATTTTCATTTTGTTTTTACACAATCTTTGAAAGTATATTTACATTTCATTGTCTTCACGAGAGGAAACACCTGTTCACGTGCACTAAAGAAACTCGGGGAAACTACTCTTTGCCACACAAAGCCACGGACAGCCATGAAGGATTTGGGAAATTCTTTTTTTTTTTTTAATTTATTTTCAGCATAACAGTATTCATTATTTAGGCACCACACCCAGTGCTCCATGCAATCCGTGCCCTCTCTAATACCCACCACCTGGTACCCCAACCTCCCACCCCCCCGCCCCTTCAAACCCCTCAGATTGTTTTTCAGAGTCCATAGTCTCTCATGGTTCACCTCCCCCATGTGTCATTGTTTTGGGTGACAACAATTTTGTTTCAAAAAAGTTAAGCCAAAATCTTTGTTTTGCCTTGCTTTTAACTCAAGTCCTGGTTCCCTTCTGTCTCGGCAGCAGCCGGGAGGGAACTTCTGCGCCGGTGAGCATAGTGGGGCCGGCCCCCATGCTGGGGCGGTGGCGGAGGGACCCGAGCCCAGCGTCTGGAGCCCCCAGCCTGGGAAGCTGCCCTGCTCGCCAGCTCTTCCCTCCTCTTTGCCCCCAAATGCTTCGACCAAGGAATCAGGAAAATCATGCATAGAGTCATTTTTTAAAAAGATTTTATTTATTTATCTACTTATCGGAGAGAGAGGGAGAGCACACGCAGGGGGAGCAGCAGACCGCCCCCCCAGAGCAGGGAGCCCGATGTGGGGCTCAGTCCCAGGACCCCCGGATCACAACCTGCGCTGAAGGCAGACGCTTCACCGTTGCAGCCACCCACGTGCCCCGAGAGTCACATTCTACGATCGTGTTTTTGGAGTTGGCCGGTGTCTTCTGATGGTGCATATACAGGATGCATGCTCAATGGTCAATCAAGGGTTAATCCTGCAGGGACACAGCAACTGCCACAACGACACTCGGAGACATATTTCAAAATAAAACAAGGCAGAACTGGAGCTGATCGGGACGTGTGCTCTCCCCGAGCGCTTTCCCACGAGATGGGCACCAGGCTGAGCTCCACGAGGAGGGGCTTTGGGAGCCCCAGACACAAGCAGAGCCCAGAGGTGTCCCGGGGGCAAGGGAGGCGCAGGAGGGACTCCCAGGAGAACGGAGTGCCACACCACTCAGTGTAGATTGGGACCGGGGGTCGCCACCATTGTCGGGCCGCTGGGCAGAAGGACCCTGCAGCTGGCGGTGCGGTGGGAGCCCCACCAACGCGGGGGGGACGCCACGGGCAGAGCAGACAGCTCAGGGGACAGAAGGTCTGCGGGGGGCACGGACCCAGGCTGGATTAGCGGGACGTGGCGGGGATGCTGCGTCAGGATACGGGGGTGCCACCGGACACGCTAGCCCGGGATGTTGGGGGGCGGCTCCCCCTGGACTTGAGTTTGCGAGGAGACAGCGCAGGGAGCGTGGGGACAGCTCTCTAGTGGGACGAAGGACAGGAGCTCGGGGTGACTCAGGGAGGTGGTGCTGTCTGGGGCCTGGAAGACTATGCAGGGGGCAAGGGGCTCTGAGTCCGGGCACGCAGCTCCCTGCTGGGCTGGAGCCGGTCCGAGGTGCGTTTCCTCCACTGCTCCTGTGTCTTCACACGCCCTTTCCTCCGTGGGCCACACACTGGGTGTCTCCTCCCGCGAGGGCCTCACCCCACAGCCTCCCGTGGAGCAGAATTGCTCTCCAGAGTCCTGCCTCGGAACTCAGTGCAGTGGGAACCAAGGGCCTCGGCGCAGGGGTGTGTGGGGTGTGAGGGGTGCGGGGAGCGCAGGGGGGTGGGGGGCACCAGACACACAGGGGCTCAGAGGGCTCGGTGGGCACGGGGGGCACCCGGCTCGCAGGACCACAGCTGTGTGTGGCCTCACGCAGCAGCCCTACCTCCCAAGGCCACCCCCACCCCCCGGCCCGATGCTGGAATCGCCCCAGGACCGGACAGGCAGGCACCCCCTCCTGTTCCCCAGAGAGCTACCAGCACATGTCCTACGAGGATTTCTCTGCCCTAAGTCGTCACCGCGGTTCCCAGCAATGGGACATGGAGGCGGAGTTGGCCACGCGGAGCCTGCGAAGGCCGTGAGCCGTCAGCGCCCACCTCAGATACGGAACCGCTCCCCTCAAAGTGGCTGTAGATCCACGGGAGGCCGTCCATGCTCCGCTCTGTTGGCTTCGCTCAGCAGGCCCTTCGCCGGCCGGCCGAGTCCACTCTCATCCTGGCGGCGGCACGGGGGGGCTCCCCAGCCTGTGGTCGGCTGGGTCAACACCGGAGAGTGCTCAGAAGCCGGCACGTCCTGCGGCCGCATCCTGCGCCGGCCGGGGGCTCCCATCCCGTCTGAGGCCAGCTTCTGACCTGCGTCCATGCAGCAGATCCGTAGTAGAGCACAGACACAGGGACAGGACGCAGCTGGCCGTGGGTGCCCGCGGTTGCCAAGGGAAGAGAGACGCCGGGCTGCTGCCAGGATAAGGGTGCCTCCGCCCACGCCTGCCGGCCTGGGCACACCCACCCCTCCTGGATCCGAATCTGCTTTCTGAAAACGTACCTGGGGTGGTCTGCGCCTTGCGGACCTGCCCCAGCCTCCAGAGGGGAGGCACCTGCTCGCCCGCCTTACCGTGAACATGGCAGGAGCAGCTCAGAGGACGAGCGCCCCGGCCGCAGAGCTGACCCGGAGCAGCCTGTCCCCTGAGGACGGCCTGTGGCGAGCAGCCCGCAGGGGGAGAAGCGAGTCCCGACTAGGGCAGCGCACAAAGCAGGGCCCAGAAGCCTCGTCCGTGACCGTGGCTGTGGTCATGGGCATCTCTGCCCTTGGCTCCCGCCAGAAGGCCGGGGTGTCCAGGGCCCACATCGAGGACAGCAACCCCCAAGTGGGGCTGGAGCGGCCGGGGCAGCGGCAAGGGCCCCGACCAGCCGCCTCGCGTGTGCCCTGACCCCTCGGGTCCCCGCCCTGTCCTCCTGCGGGGCAGCCACACACCTGCCGCGTAGGTCTTAGCTTCCAGATGCTGCTGTCCACAGAAGGGAACCGGGTTCCTTGGGAAAAGGGCTGGCCTGGGCGAAGAGGCTGGAAGAGTGCAGTCCACTGCTCCAGCGTGGGAACGCGCTCCAGGAGCCACAGGGCCATGGCCAAAGGGCACAGGCCCTGACTCAGGGGCCTCTCCTGGTCAGATCTGGGGATACTGGGGCATCAAGGGCGATCCTAACAGACGGCAGCCTGGGAAAGCCAACAGGAACCCACGGGTCCGCACCGACAGGAACACAGGGCAAGTGAAGGAGGGCGAGCAGGAAGCCTTCCTCACCCCGGAACCACGGCAGGTGCGCCCCGCAGAGGCAAGTGGCCAGACAGGTGGCCGCAGGCTTCCCAGCCTCCCACAAACGCCTACTGCCTCGAGGGGAAATGCCTGCATGGGGGAAAGCTGACATCTGCGCACCCACAAACCCTGGCGGGCGAACCGGGGGACGGCCCGCTGGAGGACTGGCGCGTGGCATTCAGGAACGTCCCAGAACGGGTGCCACCGGCCTGAGAGCCAGTGCTGCCCCCACCCAGGACAGAGTCCGCCTGAACAAAGACATTACTGTCCACACTTGGGGCCACGCCTGAACGGGGTCTCTGGTGCAGAGTACAGAAGGTCTCTTGTGTGCTCTCCCTGCGACCTTACGTACACTCACAGCTCCTTCAGGAATCAGGGTTACACGGAACGGATGAGGACTAGGGGTTATCCAACGTGAGGAAGATAATTCAGAAAGAATCGGGAAAAGTGCGGAGTCGAGCGTCTTGGCGCAGATGGCCAGCTGTGGTCCCTCCTCACCCAGAACGAGGACAGAGCTGGCTGACGTCAGAGCCAGATGAGCGGCTTTGTGCTAATTAGGGGGATTTCCTCCCACATAGCTCGGTTACCAGGGCTACCGACATGCCTGCACTGACGCCGAAGCCGTGCGGGAGGACCAGAGCCACGGCATCGCGGAGACAGCCGCTTACCAGGGAGAGCACGAGGCGTGTGCGTGTGTGTGTGTGTGTGTGCATGTGTGCGCGTGTGCAAGCGTCCGTGCGTGTGTGTACGTGTATGTGTGTGTGCTCGTGTGCGTGTGTACGTGTGCGTGCATGTTTGCGTGTGTGAGCACATGTGTGTGTCGTGTGCATGTGTGTGCATGTGTGCAAGCGTATGTGCGTGTGCACATGTGTACATGTGTATGCGTGCGTGCATGTGTTTGTGTGTGCGTATGCGTGTGTGCGAGCATGTGTGCGCACATGTGTGCTCGTGTGCGTGTGTGCAAGCCTATGTGTGCGTGCGTGTGTGTATGTGTGTTCATGTGTTTGTGCGTGCGTATGCGTGTGTGAGAACACGTGTGTGCGAGCACGTGTGTGCGTCTGTGTGTGTGCATGTGTGCGAGCACGTGTGTGCATCTGTGTGCGTGTGTGCGTGTGTGCGTGTGTGCGTGTTTGCGTGCGTGCATATGCGTGTGTGTGAGCACGTGTGTGCGTCTGCACGTGTGTGTTTGCGTGCATGCATATGCGTGTGCAAACACATGTGTGTGTCTGTGTGCATGCGTGTGTGCATGTGTTTGCGTGCGTGCGTATGCGTGTGTGCGTGAGCACGTGTGCGCGTGCATGTGCATGTGTGTGTGTGTGCGTGTGTGTGCGTGAGCGCGTGGCTGCACACATTTCTCATTTCTCCCTTTTCCCTCAGGGACAAACCGTTGAGTCCCTCAAGGTCTGCGCGACTGCCGGAGCTCGTCTGCATGGGGACAGCACTACGGCCCGTGTGCGGTCTGTTCACCGCCGGCACCTGCCACAATCCCCACTGGCACAGCAGGCCGAGCAACGGCAAGGCCCCCGAGGGCACGGACGCCGTGTCGCCGACAGCCGCGGAGCTCCAGCTTCACCCCGACCTGAGGCCCCCGGGAAGTCCAGATCCGGGGCGCTGGCATGGGGTCCTGGGTCAGAGACAACAGGACGGGCAGTCCCGCATGGGGATATTCCCGAGTCCGAGTCCCACAGGCCACCCCGGGAGATCGATGCCCAAGGCACGGGGCTGAGTGCAGGACAGGAGCTGGAGCACAGGGACTCGGAGGCTTTTACCAAGGGCAGTGAGCTGACCTTGCCTCAGAGGGAGATGGGTCGTGATTACACTGGCCCGGGGGGACAGGCATCGCTCTGCTCTGCAGGGAGGAGCTCCGTCTCCCAAGGTCCTGTCCTGGACAAATGGCCTCGAGGAGATCCGGGATCAGAGGCAGACAGCGCTCTGCCCTAAGCCGTGCAGACCCAAGACACATGGAGGGACCCACGTTCCTGACGTTCCTGCTCGCGACAGATTACGAGTGGAAGGACGGGATTTAGTCGACTCATTCTATAGACAAGGGGACAGGCCCAGAGAAGTTAACTGAGTGGCCCCCGACAGCCAGCCATCAGCGCCAGGGCAGTCCTGAGCCGAGGCCCCGAGTCAGCCTATCCCCCGTGCTTCACAAACTCACACCTTCACGCTTACTCGCAAACGCGCTCACATCACCAGAGTCAAGCATGCCAGAAGGTCTCATCTGCAGAAGCTCTGTAAAAGGTCGCGGCAATCCGCTTTAAAGAAAAAACGTTTCCGTAATCTGATCATTCTGTCTGAAAAACCCACCCACCCACCAATTTTAAAACTTTCTTAGAGCAATATTCCTCCTACAAACAAGCAACAGACACAGCGAACAATTCCTCACCATTCCCTCTGAGCAAAGTGCAAGGGAAAGAAAAAAAAATCATTTTAGGTAGTTCAATCCAAAAATGTATGAAGCCCCTGCCTCTGTGCTAGGAATAAAGTCGACAAAGGAGAAGATCCCTCCATGTGTTAATGCAACAGGACACGGCTCCGTAAATTTCATTCTAAAAGTTCGGAAATACGTCTGTAGGAGGATTAGACGCTATACTGTGACCCAACTCCACTGGCATTTCTGGGGAAGTCCAAGATCCCACATCCCACGAGCGGACACACCGACACTGGGATCGACTTTCACAGCAAGTCACTCTCAAATACCTTGCAGGTGACAGAATGGACAATTATCCCCACGTACAGAAAAAAAGACACGTGCTCTCCAAACCCGATGGACCCCAATTTATTGCGAATTCAGCATCACTGTGCTGGGTTAACCCTTGCTGAAAATGTTACCTACAGAAAACAGTTCTAACCCACCCCAAACCCAAAGAAGTAAATATACAGGAGTTTTAAAATAATACAAAAACTACTTTTATTATTCTTAAAGCCAGCACACGGGCTTTGGGCATAACTATCCATTTCTAACCCCAAACTGGATTAACGAAAGAGCATCCAATGTATAAGTAGACCATGAAACAATTTCGAGGATAAAAAAAGAATTCTTTTAAATAGAAAAAAAAGCTGATTTTCAAAGTTCTCTTTCGTGGTAAATTGGGAAGGAATCACTACAACACCGTAGAACCTGTCAGATTACGAATCTGGATTTAATACCAAAGTGTTCACTCTGAAAAGCATGACACATAGAAAAGATTAAATAGCAAAATCTTTCATGGTTACGGCCTACTGATCCCGCCACGTAATCTTGACCTTTAGTGCTTTAAACACTTCCCTCGTTATCTGTATGAGGAACCACTGAGCGCCTGTCTGTGCAAGGCAGACGGCCGAGGGGGGCAGCGTGTGCTCCTCTGTGCGTGCGTGTGCCTGGGGGAGGGCCTGCTCACACCGGGTCCACGGTGACAGTGCAGGACGCTAGGCTTACGAACCTTCCCGACGCAAAGAACACAGACATGGGACTTTGAATCTCAACAAAAACCCTGCCTGCCCCCACCTTTTAATCAGTAAAGATGCAACTAGGTTTTTAAATGCAGATTTCCTTAGAATAAGGTAAAGATGTCGAGTCCCCAAATGCAAATGTAGCACTTCTGAAATTCTAGTCTAAAAAACCAAAGCACTGGTGCCGTGTGAATAGAGACTAAGTGGCAAGAAGAGAAGAGTCCAGGCAGCGCCCGGGGCCGCTTCCGCACCCGCATCTCCGCCTCACGTCCACGGCAGACCACAGAAAAGGAGCAGGTCCGCAACGACTGACCCTTGGATTCATTTTTTTGGTGGGCGGAGCACAATATGGACTCTGAAATAGACTTCTGGGGAAAAAAACGGGCAGCATGCAAGCAGATGAGGTCTCTAATACCCAGAAAGCAGTCCTATATGTTTTACATATTTTCTTAAAAAGTTGTTACTGACATAAACCTGCGTGATCACTTGGTGTTAAAAACGTGAATGTTGGTGAGTTACACGTATTTCTCGGCAGAGGAAAGCCCGTGGGAAGAACTTGTGAAACCTCCCGCACCTGTACCGGCGCGTGCGGCTCCCGCACCTGTATGTTCCACGAGCCCTTCCAAGAGGCCAGAGGCCAGAGGCCTGTCCGCGAGGCCCGGACTCACGTTGGCTTACGAGCGACGCGGGCGGGGGAGCGCGAGACACGGAGTGGGGGACGGGATGCCCAGGGCAGTGCTGCGCTCGGACGAAAGACGGACCCGATGGGACGGAGGGAATTGCTCACGGACACAGAGGCTCACGGGGACAGAGGCTCACGGCCCATCGGCCCCACCTCGTCAGAGAGTAAGGAGCGGCCTGATGGGCCCACGTGGCTCTGCCCAGCGGGCAGGTGCCTCCGCTCCTCAAGGGGTCTGTCCTTTCCACCCCCGGCCACACACCGAAGGGTCAGCCGAGCCACGGGAGAGCTCAGGGTTGGGGCATCTCACGCTACACTGCTGGAGAGGCTGCTCGTGTGCAGCGACCGCCGCTCTGGGAAAACAGGACCGCTTCTGTGTCCTCCAGGGGACTGGACCCGCACGTCCCAGTCCCCACCCACCGCCACGTCCCGAGAACTCTACCCGGGTTTTAAGCTGAGCGTGTGGGCAAAGGCAGCTCTCCCCCTCCGCCCCCGGGAGTGCTTCACGGGCAGCTGACCACAAGCTTGAAGACAGTCGTGAACTTGGGAGAGGCCTCGCTCGCCAGGGCCAGTCACGCAGGTGACCGAGAAAAGGAAGGACGCTGGCAGCCCACAGGGACAGCCTGCCTGTCGCTGACCCGTATCCTGACTTTGTAACTTTGAAGCTCTTCAGTTAGACCTTGCAAGTTTTCATTGTCTAGACTTCACGGCATGGAGGCAAGGGAAATACCATTGAAATTCTGCTCTGTTAAAACATTATCTGAACTCGAAATTAATCCATGTGCCAAGCTATTATATGGTAAATATTTTAAAAGAAAAAAATTAATCACACTTCCTAACTTCATTTTTTATTTATTGTTATTCCAAAGCAGATACGCTATGATGAGATATTTCTAAAAATACAGTTATCTATTCTCAAAACCCTGGTTATGCAGGAGGCTAGAAATCTCGTCAGAAGACATTTATCAACCAGTAAGATACAAAGATCAACCTGTACTCCACCAAAGGTTCAAGTGAAATTATGTCTTTACAAAACCTTGTATTTCAAGGAATGTTTTGCAAAGAAGCAGCTTTTTTAATTAGGAAGTAAATAAAAATAATATATTAATGTCTTGTGTTTGCCTGCTAATAGTTAATAATTGAGAAAACTCACAGAATGATATCATTGATAGATCTTTTTTTTTTCTTTGACGAAAATAAAAGTAGGTTTAGATTCAACTGGTAAGGCCTTACTTAAACAGGCAGCTGGCCAGTACAACTAGTTCGCTGAACTATGCTTTCTGTACAATTAGGAATTAAATAAACCCCTTTTAGAGACTTGTCCTGAGAGATGACATTTAATGCTACAACCAAAATAAATAACCTAGCAAGAACAAAATTTTTTAAATTGCAATAATTTCAACTTTGGAGATATCTGTTCACCAAAATTAATCAACATTTCTAAAATATTTTAATACAAAATTATAAAAGAAAAGTGCATTAAAAGCAGAATCTTTAAAACTCTGGCACAATTACAATCATTCGGAACATACGGACTACAGCCAGCTACACACTGACACTCCAGGAAAACCTCAGGATATACAGTAAGTCCAGTATCACAAGAATAAGTCAAATAAGGCTTTTTTTTTCCTTAAAAAAATATACAATACACAAAGCAGTTTGAAAAAAAAAGTAATATTATTTAACAGTTTTCTGACTTAAATATTTTCACATAACAAAAGTTTTTATATCATCATCAATACGACTTATGTACATATGCCAAAAAGTGAACAACAAAAAAAAAATCAAAAGATGCCCTTTGAAAAATAACAGTGAAAATGTCTCTTCAGGAATCTGAAATGAGGTCCTCTCTTAATATACAAAGTCCATACAATATTTATAATAAGACTGCTCTCTTCTGAAACCAGGGAGGCCGTGAGACAAAATAAAGGCAATTATTTTTCAAGAGAAAAACCAAAGCAAAACCAGCCCACCTTCATGTTACCGTGAACAAGGTACCATTGCTGACTCTGAGGAGCCCGGCCCCGGCCTGACGTGCCCGCGGGAGTCGGAACCCCGACGCGCGCTCTCTGCCGCCGGGACGGGCGCCGCTATTTACAAAATATACTGTTCAGCCACACAGAGGCCCATATATCTGTCTATGTACAAGTGTATTTATATATAGAACATATAAATAATGCTGAAGGAGAAACTCACGTGAAGTAAAGAACCTTCCGTCTTTGGAATGCTGGAGGAACAACGCGCACTCTGCCCGGCTCGGGCTGGGATTTGGTCTGGGACGTGTTCGATGTGGCACCATTGATGACAGTGAGAGTTCCCTGAATTAGACGACACACCTGCCCCGCTGCGGAGAGGAGCACGGCGGCTCTGACCCACCGACACGCCGCGCCGCGGGGCACGGGACCACGCTCCCTGCACTCCGAGGACACGGGTCTGCCCTCGCCTGCGTGCGACCTATGGCTTGTGCTTTCTGCCGTCACCGAACCCGCGGCCCTGACGGTGGACTCGGGCAGCACGTGCGGCCCCGCCCCGTCCCGCGAGGACACGTTCATCCCCGGTCGTGCCCCCTCCACCGTCGGCCCCGACGCTGCATCCTTGTAGCTGATAGTCCGAGAACCGTAACGCGGAGAGAACGGGCCAGCCATCTCTCCGCATTCTAGAAACTCACGGTAGACTAAAAAGAGTCCGTTTCTACTTTCAAAATACACAGAGAAAGAAAATGGAAAACACTTCCCTGCGTGTTCTAACGTTTCTCTGAACCTCATGCCCCGATTTTACGTTTGTTTTATAAGCTACGCTTCTTACAACAGAAAGCACGAAGGAAAATCGACCTTACGTGTTCCATGTTAACGTTTGTCTTCGCTAACACAAAGAGGCCACGGCACAGGACAGTGAGACCCAGTTCGCTCTTTGTAACTGGAGGCACTGGCCGCGCCGCGAAGGTAGAACTGCCTAGGGTCGTACCTGAGTTCAGTGATTTGGACACAAACGACAACAACGCGCTGACACTGCTCAGTTGTTCCTATCAGTCTCTGAAGACAATGATTCTTGAGATAATTTTATAGCTAACCAACTAGCATGGCAACATTTCTTAACACCCGAAGCTTCCGAGAAGAAATTCCAAGTGCTCTGATCCCCGCAACATTCAACTTCAGAAACGGCCGCGGTGGCGGGGGCGGGCCGGGTCAGAACACATTGGCCAGGGCCTGCCACTCGCTCGCGGACTCCTGGACCACCTCCTCCAGGTGGAGGGTCCGGCCCAGCTCCTCGGCACTGTGCTCCTGCTGGACGGCAGGCTCCTGCAGGTTTCCTGCGGACAGACGGACAGACGGCAGGCAGTGTCAGACGCACGGCCGTGCAAGGGGACTCACGACGGAATAAACACAACTTGGACCGAGACGAGATTTCTAAACTGATTTGCGATCCACCCCACAGGAGGACGAACCCGAGCTGCAGGGGCAATTCCCGTTCCTGAACGTGCAGAAACAGCCCTTGCTGGGCAGCGCGCGCGGTCACGGCTACGTCACCACACGGCCAGTGCCGAGCGGCCAGTGCTGAGCGGTGAGTCATGAATGGCAGTGGCACAACAGGCACGAGCTCCAAACAGGAAGAAAACCAAGACGCGCTGGGACGCAGACGTGACAGCAGAGTCCGTGGGGCACACAGTGTCCGAGCCCTGCCCGGCCGCCCCGTCTCACTCACGGATCCCACTGTCCTGAGCACCGTGCCAACGCCCGACACGGAACTGGCCCGGGCCCACCACGCCGCAGCCCGCACACCCCAGCCCCGCACTGCAGCCCGTCCGGGCGGGACCCAGAGGAATGGCAGGGAGGTGCTCCGGGGCCTCGCACGCTGATGCGCCCCCTCGGGTGGCACCGGCATCTGACTGGGCACCCAGTGGACACAGTCGCCCCGCACGCCCGCTCCGAGGGTCTGCGTGCACCCGGACCCTCACCGTCTGCACCCAGAACCTCCACTAACTGCACCTGGAACCCCCCACCCCGGGGCGTGCACCCGGACCGCCGCCCACCCTGCAGGCTCGGAGCCCCGGGGGGCACCCGGGGGCCCGGCCGCCGCCTCACCCGCGTAGCCATGTGCCCGCTTCATGTGCAGCTTCATGTTGCTCTTCTGCGTGAAACCCATGGCGCAGCAGTGGCAGCGGTAGGGCCTCTCGCCCGTGTGCTTCTTCATGTGCACCTGCAGTGCGCTCTTCTGGTTGAAGGCCTTCTCGCACAGGCTGCAGCGGAACGGCCGCTCTCCTGGGGAAACACGGGCCGTCGGCGTCTCCCGCGGGCACCGCACGTGGCGGGACGCTCTAAGCGCAGACGCGGGTCCCCGGCCCTCCCGCCCCTCGGACTAGCGCACGGCTTCCAGCAACTCTGCCCCCCGGCAAGGCGCGGGATGAAACGTCGTCAAAAGCTCCCTGACTTCCAGGAGCATCCGGACATAAAGCAGAGCACGGACGGTTTAAACAAAGTGTTCCGAGCAGCGGGGGCGGCGAGCAGCCCTGCGCGACCTACAGGACACTGTGACATCCATGTCACGTGGCGTGTAACTGACCCAGCACTCTTTAAATGTCATCCTAATTGCTTCGACGTTAATACAGAAACAGAAAGGTGGAAGGGACACCGGCACGTCGACTCCGGGGAAAAGCCTGGCCCCCGTGCCACGTCGCCCCACAGGCTGCCGCCCACTCCCGGGCCCCGATCCCACCCCTCGCGGTCCCTGACTCCGCCCACACACTCCTCTGATGCCAGCCCCCAGGGCCACAAGCCCTTCCCCTAGGCCTAGAAGGTTCTGTCCCATCAGCACGGCTACCTCGTGGCCAGGTGTCTGTCCCCTTTCCCTGCATGGCCTCCCTGGACCCCGTGTTGGCATGAAGGCCCACGTGGTTGCTCCAGTCCCCGGGTGTCACCCTCCGTCACTCCAAGCCTGTCCCTCTCCCCCAGTGGCCAAGACACAGGAGGGCTTTCCACCCTGCTCCCCCCGCCAGCCAGAGACCTAAAGCGGCCCGAAGCTTTCTGGCCCTAATCCCCAGGACTGGGCATGGGAGGGGTCAGAAGCCTAAAGGATGAGGAGGTCACAGAGGTGGCTATGCCTCGAGTCAGGTGACCTGGGCTGAGTCACAGGGAGAGTACTGTGGTGGGGGCCAGGCCCGCACCCTCAAAGCAGAGGGTTCTGCGGCCAGAGGCAGAAGGGAGCTGCAGGGACCCGAGGCCGCCCAGGGCCGTGGCTGGCGTGAAGGCGGCGGGCGTACTGGGGGGTACGGGAGCACCCGGCCCCAGAAGCAGGTCCCACAGCAACACACCCTCAGCAGGTTTCTCCAAACCTTTGGAAGCACGTAGCTGGTGCTAGCAGGCCAACGGCGGTCCCTCTCCCCTACAGCCGTCCTTTGGAGTGGATACATAAGAAGGGCAGCGGCGTCTTTCACCCAGTATTTGTTTTGCTGAACACCTGGTCGGTGCCGGTCTGTGCGGACCAGGACCAGCAGGGTCACTGGGAACACCGGGGAAGGACGCTGAGCACCTGCCGGATATCCAAGGAGGCCTGGGGGCCAGCCAGGGACACGGTGGGGCACAGAGGCTTCCTGGGGAGGGGTGTCCAAGCTGACAGCTGCAGGCCAATCAGAGATGACCCGGCCAAGGGAGACAGGGGCTGGGCAGAGGGACAGCAGAGGGGATACTCAGGGAGCAGAGTCGGGACTCCAGATGGCAAGGTGAGTGTCGGACCCCGAGGCTTCCCGCGGCCAGGTGCCGCAGTCAGAGGGACGGCTGCAGGACACCGGGATCCCACCTGCATGAGCTCAGAGGGGAACGGGAGGGGTCTGGCTGCCGGACACCCACAGTTTCTGCCTGGCTCTGTGCAAACGCAAGGCTGCCCACCCGAGCAGGATGCAGGTCCTGCCGTCAGTCCCGACAGGACAGGCTGCAGCAGACAGGGCCCTGGGACGGTGGTGCTTCCACAAGAGCCACAGGCCACAGGTGCCTCGTGGGCTGGCAGAGGGGGAGGACGCAAGTGAGCTGTCAGGGCAATGGGCCAAGAGGCCAAGAGACGGGAGCTCGTGTCTCAGGGCTGGTCTTCCCTCTGGGACAACAGACCTGGGCGGGAGTAGGTGGTGACAGGAAGTCAGCAGAGAGCGACTTTGGAGGAGCAACAATGGCGTCCCCCACAGCAGCAGGAGCAGGAGCCCAGGGTGGGGGGGACCCTCCGGCGGGCAGGTCCCCAGAGGCCACGGCAGCCCGTGGGGGCTCTATTTCCCATGGCGGCCAGGGAAACCACGGGGTTTTTACTAAGAAGTTCGCATGAAGAGCTGACCGCGAACGAGGGCGACAGACTGCGGCCCCGGCTTCACCCATCGCGCATTCCGCCGAGTCCCGTTTGCTCGCCGGCCCCCGGAGCCCCGACCTGGAAGCCGGCGGCGCGCGGTTACCTGTGTGGATACGGCTGTGCCGCTCCAGCTGGCTGGGCTTGGCGAACGCCTTCTCACAGGCACCACACTTGAACACTCGCGGCTTCTGGGAGCTCAGCGAAGGGCCGGCCTGATGCGTCTGCGTGTGCTCCTGCCACAGAGCACACACGGAGAGAAACCTGAGGTCACGGCGGCTCTCGACGGACTGCGGCACGGCCGCGGGGACCCGTCGGAGCAGCAAGGACAACCTGAGGCCCGTCTGGGATGAGGGCCCTCGGCGATGCAGTGGGGGTCGGGGGGGTGGCCCCCTGAAGGCCCAGGGTACCGGCTGTGCGGCTCCGCGGGGCCTGGGCCCTTCCTTGTTGCCAATGACCTTGATGGTGAGTGGGACGTGGTCCGCTATTTGGTAAGACGTTCCTCGCCTGAGAACTGTGTGCAGCGCTTCTCAGGACCAGGTGGGGGCTACGGGACGGGTGAGGGAGGTCGGGGCAGTTGCCAGAAAACACGGCAGAGAAAGAGACGAGACACACGGACGCGCTGAGGGTCTGGAGACCAGACGTCCGGGTCACCGTGCCGCAGAAGGCGGGGATCCCTGGCGGGCTAGCCAGTGCTCAGATGCGGCCACTTCTGGTAACCAGGAGTGCTGGCCGGCAGTCGCCGGACGGGGTACGCGCCCCACACCACGGCAGGCCACCTGAGTGCATGCCTGGACATCAGGCCCCAGAGCCCTTCCTCCTCCTCTCCCTGACCGTGCGCACGTCCCAGAGTTCACCCAGCCCTTCTGCCGGCATGCGGACCCCATTCTCAAGGTGGACGCAGAGCCAGCTGCTGAGGGGTTCCCCGTCCCCCTGCCGAAGGACGTGTCAAGTGTGGGTCTCCCGCGAAGAGGGGCGTTCCTGCTTCCCCACGGCCCGGCCAGTAGGTGCTGGCAGACTCTTACGATCCTCCGCTCTCCTCGGTGAGACACGGCATCTCAGTGCCAGCCTGAGTCCTAGCAGACCCGGACTGGGAACTGCGCACGAACACGTAACCAGCAGATCTGCTAACACTAAACTCCCACTGATCTTTTCCTCCCAAAGGGGGTATCTGTTAACTCTTTCCTTGCTGCGAGCAAGACTCATGACACCCACCGACCCGGACCAACCAAGCGTCTCTAACCCGTGGGGACGGTGGCACATACCTTGAGGTGTGTGGCGCGCTTGAAGGCCTTCCTGCACACGGGACACACGTGGATGCGCTCCCGGCCGTGCGTCTCCCGGCTGTGGTGCAGCAGCGCGGCGGCCGAGGCGAAGCTGCGTCCACACTCCAGGCACGGGTGCGCCCGGCCCTCCTTCTCTGGCTGCCCGCCCTGCGCCAGGCCGGCCGACACGTCAGCTACCTGCAGCGGGTCAGAAACCCCGGAACTCAGTCGGTGGCCGGAGTGAGCAAATGCACAGACGCCAGGATGATGGACACACGCCGACGGCGGACGCCCGGCCTTCAGCGTGCCGTCAGGGGTGGGCAACGGATCAGACCAGCCACTCTTGCCCTCCGAGCAGCGCGGAGCGAACACAATGGCTCTCCATGTGTGTCACCTTCCAGGGCTGGCCGTGCTGGTGGCCGCCCCGTGCCGTGTCCTCACGGATACCCACACTGGGGACCACACGCGGCAGAGCGATGCCAGCACGCGGCGTGCACTCCGTACGCGCTCGCGGGGGCAGCAGGGACAGCTGACCCAGGTACCAAGGACACGGCCCCCAGATGCCCCGGCTCGGGCGACAGCTCTCAGCGGCCTGCAGAGCGAGGAGCGCCCAGTGGGAGGCGAGTCCTCGCTCGCTGGCGCACGGTCCCCCGACACGGGGCTCAGAACCAGCCGCGTCCCCAAGTCACTTCAATGGGGCGCCACTAACACCCTGAAGCCAAAAGGAGCAGGCGAGCGTCGCTCAGCTTTTACAAATACGAGTTCAGTTTTGTAGATAAACACTTGTCCGCGACAATTTAGTGAAATAAAATCGTAAGTAATTATAAGGAAAACTGATGGGATTTGTCAACATTTTTATATCAAGTACTTGTTCATAAAATCTAATACATAGAAATGGATAAAATTTAAAGAAGACGACTTAACTACAAAAGATGTCTACAAGGTGCGCTAAGGTCACCCTGTAAGGTCTACGCGATGATAAAACAAACAACGGGAGGAAAACAGGAGACGAGAAGCACTCGGACGTGGCCTCCTCACGCCACGAAGGAGGTAGCATCCCGTGACGCCTCTCAGGTGTGTGCGTGTCTAACCTGAGCGTCCGCTTCTCCTGAAGCGAAGAAACGATGGAAACAGACTGTGTGTTCAGGTCAGTGCAAAAAGCCCATTTCTTGTGAGTCAAAGAACATCCGAACGGCCCCAGAGCAGAGGAGACGTGAGGGCTGCAAGCCACACGCCACCGCGCGTGCTGACCCAGCGGCAGCCGAGAGCCAGCGGCACCCCGAGGAACCCCGTGCGCCCGCAGGCTTCCCCCAGGGCTGCGCTCGTGGACACGCGCCCAGCAGCGCACCCCAAGGCCGGTGGATCCTCCCAGTGTCACTGAGCCGCCGCGGGGTGCCAGGCCCCCAGACACAAACTCACCTTCCGCCGGATGAGCCCCGATTGGGGAAATGGCCAGGCTGCCCGGCTCTACAGCCTTTACACAAAACGGGGTCCCCGTGCACTGAAAGACCAAGACTGTCCTGAAACGCGTCTGCTCAAGGTGCATGGGACCGGACGCTGCCCAGACCCCGCGGCTACTCACTTCCTGCGCTTTCCCTCCCCTCGAAGGAGCAGTGAGGAGACAGTGGTCGTTGGACTCTCTGTATTCAGAACTGTCATCTCCTAAATGTCGTAGACCCTCAGAAGACACATTTTAAGGAAAAACTACTCAAATGATAAAGGGGCCACGTGCACACACGCGTGTAGAGGGAAAAAACGCAACCAGACCCGAAGAGTCAGCAGAGGTTTGACCAGAAAACCCCTGGAGGGAACGGAGTGGCCGCTGCCGTCCGCTGCCCAGGAGAGCTCCCGCAGGTAAAACCAGCCTCACACACGGCTGTTTCTGCACCTTATTGTGCGGCACAAAACCCCGGCTCCAGCCAACCGCACTTGGAGAAACGAAGGAGTCGGTCCCCACCGTTCAACACAGGCTGTCCCCCAGGCCCAGGCCCTGTGCGGTGCAGCCCCTGCTCGTCACCCCCGTTCGGCCTGAGAAGGCCCCCAGGAGCGGCCCCCTGCCCTGAGCCCTCTGGGACCAGCCCCTCCCGGTCCGTGTCTCTGACAACCCTCGGCCGCGTGTGAACGCAGGTGTGTGACGTACCTGGTAGGCGATCTCCTCACACGCAGCGGCGGAGGGCTGTGGGGTGTGGCTCACGAGGATGACCTGCGGCGACCCTGCTCCCCCGTGGCCCGACAGCGAGGAGTCCGTGAGCAAGGCTGGGAACTGCTGGCCCTGGCAAGGACGGACTAGTTTAGAAGTCGTGACGTTGTCAAACCCCGGGGTAACACACGATGCCTTGTGGTGCGGCTCCTGGGGACCACACGGGGGCACGTCCCCAGAAAAGCACACCACGGCACCGGCACGGGACGCAGCACCCCACGCCCACGCGTGTGCGCCAGAGAAATGAAACCTGCGCAGCCTGGAGCGCTCACGCACAAATGCCCACAGCGGCCGCAGAAGGGAACCCGGCCCAACAGCCAGCAGCCGGGGAGCAGATACCCAAACGAGGCGCACTGCACAGTGAAAACCGATGCAGCCCGAAGAAGGACGGCAGGGCGCGGCCCTGGCAGGCCCCTCCGCGCTGGGCCCCCACGAGGTGAGGCGCTCAGAGCAGGTGCGTCTACAGACACAGCGGCGACTGCTGGTCGTCGGGGGCACGGGGCGTGGCTGCTAGCCACTAACTGTGCCACGTTTCTTTTTGGGGTGATAAGATGTTCCCAAACTAGATGTGGTCGGGGTGCTCAGCTCTGCAAGTACGCTGAAGACCATGCGCTAGCGTGGCAAGCGCTACGGTACGTGCGGCGTGTCTCCGCAAAGCTGCAAGGCGGAGAACGCTTACTTGTTTACAAAGGGACAACTTTGCCTTTAGTCCTAGTCCCACTCCAGTCTGACTGTGGCCCTGGGACAGAAAGAACGCAGGGAAGGGTGGCACGGGGCACGCACAGAGGGGCATGTGGCCCGATCCCGGGCCCCAAACGGGAAGCCACACAAATCCGTTCACCTGCCAAATCAGCAGCGACTCTCGGACACGCACGTGGAACACCAGGGTCCGAGGGCCAGCGTGAACAGGCAGACGGAGGGGCACGGAGTCAGGAAGGGCACTCGGCCACAGGGGAGGGGTGTCCTCACATCTCGGGGGCAAGCCCGGCTCCCGCGGGACAGAAAAAGCTGGAGCAGGCGTGGACAGTCAGAAACGGACTGAGAAGGCATCGAAGGGTGGTCAGGGCCACTTCTCCCGGGAAAGACCCTTCCCCCGGCGCACAGGGACACAGAGCCAAGGGTAGAGCATGGAGCAGAGAGTAAGTTTACAGGGAGAGCCTCGTGGATTCTAGAGAAAAAGAGCTTCTTACATTGATTTGGACTCTCTGGTTTCCACATGCACGTTTAGGAAAAGTGAAATGACATTTTGCGTATCTCCCTTTATCTAAGTCTTTTACACGAACGTGGTGTATTTTGGCAAGTACCACTAAAGCCCCCTTACATGGGAGGTCAGCCGGGCACTGCTGCGTTCCAGCACCGTCCCTTCGGACGCCTGTCCTCGCCGGCCGCCAGCTCTGCCAACTCTTCCCAGAACACCCAACTTCGGAAAATGGCGTCAGTCAAAATTAATAAATTCACATTTCCTAATTCTACAAATCAAGACAAATACTCCTGCTAGCCAGAAAGTCCGATACACGTAAGAAGCACTGTTGGCTCAATGAAGTCCTCTCTTCTCAGAAGGAGCGCCAAGGCCTGTGAGGCGCTGGACTTACACAGACCTACCGAGGGGAACGACCACCTTCCAGAGTGAGAACTAGACTAGCCACGCCAGGGGAAGGGGCAGCGCGGGGGACGGAAGGTTCTGGGTCCTGACTGTGAGGACGACCACCCCTGGCCGCGATATCCTGCCCACAGTTCTGCACGACGCCACAACCTGGGGAAGCTGGGTAAGGGTACATGAGATCCGTCCGTACCGTTTCTGAAAACGGACTGTGAAGGAACAAGTAACTGAAAATAAAAAGTTTAATTTAAAAACTCCTAATACGATGTAACTTACTAGTTTATCCCTGGTGTTTCAATTGCTAATATTAAGTACTCTTGACGCAAACGCCGGACTTAAAATTCGGGTGTCGAGTAAAATACATGCTCAACAATCAGCCGCACCCAAGGAAACGCGGACTTGAATGTGCTGAAATGACTCCGTCTCCAAGCCCTCCTTCTTCAGCTTGTGGGCTCACTGGCCGTGGATCTATGTCTCGCTGTATTTGGGTTTACACGGAGGTGGAAGCTACAGGACTTCTGGCGGAGGGGGCAGGACCCGGGGCCGGCACGAGCAGACCCTGGTGCACCCGCCACTGCGGACTCAGCCTCGCAGCGTGAACCTGGAGAACCTGATGTGCAACTACGTTGGGAAATGCCGCTCGAATCTCACCCAGGCTTGCCACCCTGGCTCGAGTCGGTGTGACAGCCAACCTGCCTCCCTGCCCCGTCCCTGAAAGGCAGCCTCGTTCCGCGTCTCCCTGTCCTGTCATCTGGCCAGGGACGTGCTCTCGGCGGCCATCACCCCCTGTACAGCCGCGCGGAACTCCAGCGACACGGCGCTCAGCGAGAGGGTCCAGGCGCACCCGCGGCGCTGATAGGAAGGAAGCGGGAAGCCCTTGGCAGCCCGGCCTGGGCCCCTCCTGTCCCTGGAGCACAAGATTGCACATAAAGAGCCCCTGCATTGTCACGCCTGCCAACTCCCCGTGCGGCCCAGGTCACATTCGGACGTCTTGGCACGCCTTCGTGTCTAAACAGGGTTTAAATGCTTTGTGCAAGGTCCATTATCTGGGCACTCATACACCCAGATAATGTGTTACTGCTTATACAGTAAAAAACAAACAGAAAACCCACCAAACCTACACGAATTCATATAAAACAGAATGTACTTGAAGCGGGAACCACCTACTTACTTTTGTTTTCAGAACAAGAACTGAAAAACCACTTTGCTTTCTTGAATAGTTGTTTTTTTTGTTGTTGTTGTTGTTTTTAAGATTTTACTTATTTATTTGGGGACACCTGGGTGGCTCTATGGGTTAAGCCTCTGCCTTTGGCTCAGGTTACAATCCCAGGGTCCTGGGATCAAGTCCCGCATCATCGGGCTCACTGCTCAGCAGGGAGCCTGCTTCCCCTCTCTCTCTGCCTGCCTCTCTGCCTACTTGTGATCTCTCTCTCTGTCAAATAAATAAATAATACTTTCAAAAAAAGATTTTACTTATGTATTTGATAGAGTGTGACAGAGCACCAGCGGGGGAACAGCAGAGGCAGAGAGAGACGCTGAGCAGCGAGCCTGATGAGGCTCAATGCCAGGACCCCGGCATCATGACCTCCACTAAAGGCAGGCGCTTCACCAACTGGGCCACCCAGGGCCCCCTCGAATCGATTTTTAAGTGAATGCATGCATTTCCTTGTAAAACTGTCAGATTTAGCGGCCTGATCCCCACACCTACCACCAACAGTTCAAAATTTGGGAAAAAAAACTCATGTTAAGTTCATAGTTGAAGAAGAAATCCTTATGACTCACCGATTTTTCTTTCCATGACTCCCCTAGTAAAGCAAGTACGCAGATCCTGTTCGACGCAGGCGCCCGTCCATGGCGGACTTTCCTCTTCCGCGCCAGCAGGTTCTATTTCTAAGTAAACTAGCGCACCCGGGGGATCACTTACCCCACGCTACTCTGCCCTAGTTGGGCTCTTTGCAAGTCTAAAATGACGACTACTTGCGGACACACAGAAACGTTTTCCTTCCAAACACCGTGCGGTCACAGAGCCGACCACGGCCCTGGGGGGTAAGCCACGGCCACGGGCGTGACCCCGAGACCGCACCCCTTTGTGCTCACACGTCACCTTCCCAGGCCGACTTTGTAGGGAAACAAAAACACAGAAAAGGGTACACGACAGGGGCCTGCGGGGCTCCATCAGCGAAGCATCAGTCTGCTGGGGTCACGGCCCCCAGTCTTGGGATCGAGCCCCACGCCGGGCTCCTGCTCGAGTGGAACCTGCTCCTCCCTCCCCCCGCTCCATGCACTCTTGCTCTCTCTCTCCAATAAATAAATAAAATCTTAAAAAAGAAAACAGGAAAACGGTACACAATCCATGTACGCTCCTGTCACGTCTTTGTAACATTTATGATCCACGGGCTCACACTCCTGGGTCCCTTCAGGGGCTTCTGGGAAGCGCTGGATGTCCGAGCGCGGAGTGAGTTTCCGCGCAGACTTGGGGGCTCGGCGCCTGCCTTTGCCCGTGGCCCCCTCTGCCTGCTTTCACGTCACCTCCTCACGGAGTGCAGGGGGCACATGTTGTGAACCGCGTGAAGGGATTAATTATTAAACCCTTCCGTATTTGGGCCTCTTGGTGACTGACTCTCGCCCGTACTGAACAATTACTTGTAGGATGGTTAATTTCTCACAAGCACCTGTGATTCGAGCTCAAATTTTCATGGTCATAAACAATTCTTATAATTTACATATATATAAGCATTTCCATATATGTTGATTAACCTTTCCACGATAAGATGATGGGTTTTATTTCTGTAATAATTCACTGTATTTAGGAAAATTGCACTCATAAAGCTAAGACAGGTTTGACCTGGCTTTTTCAAATTTTCAGAGTATTAGATCATTGTGAGCTCCATTAAAGTCTGGCAGCTAACAGAAAAGATTCTAATAAAACTACAGGATTCCTAGCGGTGATTTTAATACTACTGTTATACCAAGTATGCTCATTACCATAATCAATTTGGGTTTAAATTTTTGACTTGGTAGTTTTGGGAAAGTAAGCCAGAGACTGCAGGTAAGTGAGGCAAGCCACAGGCGCAGAGGAGGGAACTGCCGTCTGACCAGGCCAACCTCAGTGACGCCTCCCGCGGCTCGCAAGCCCGGCCAGCCTGGACATCCGCGCTGGGGCCGAAGACAGAGAGGACCACAGACGCAGAGGACTCCCTGCCGTGGTGTGGCGTGGTCTGCCGTGGCCTGCCACGGCCCTGGCCCACAGATCGGGGGAAGGGGTCTGCTCTCTGTGCTGGGTGTGACCCTGGAGGAAGGAAGGGGGCGGTGAGCGGACAGCAGAGACTCTTTCTGGCCACGCGAAGAAACGTGGACTTGGTGCTGAAGGCAGCAGGGACCACGGAAGGATTTTCACCACAAGAGCAGCACATGCACACGTCCCTCTTGGAAACCTGCAAGCAGAATCACCAGGGGGCCGGCTGATGGGGACCAGAAGCCGTGCCTGCCACTGCATTCACCCTGCACAGGGGCCTTCCTCACTACGCTGACCCTGTCACGGCAACACCTGGTTCCGACGCCCTCCAAGAACCCCTCAGGGCAGCAGCGTTCTCCTCGGCCCCAATCCCTGCACCTGCTTGGGGGGCATCCGTGAGCCAGTGCGGGGGCAGGACTGGGGGCCCAGCAGCTACCCTGTGCTGAGGACAGACACCCCCAGCCAACATCTACTGACTTTAAAAATGGAACCGGGCAAATACTGAGAACTCCGGCTTGAGCCTTCACTGCTGCTGCAACGATCATTAATTCTCAAAGTGATATGATTTAGCAAACAGAAAACAAACCCATAATCATAGAAATAAATACCTCTTTGGCTTTTTCTGATCAAACCTTACGCCCCCCTGCACCTCCGCAAAAGTTACTCAAAGGCTTTACATTTCACTAAAATTCGTATCATAAAGAATTTTTATGTTATGACTACTTCTTACTAAGTTACAAATGTCCAGTGAGTAGCCACCGGAGCCTGAGAGCGGACGGACACGGGCCACAGGACAGTAGCCCCACCGCACAGTTGCCTGCACCCTGCCCGTGCCGGTCAGCGGCGAGGTGGCCCCAGGGCTGGGCTACAAGCTTATGTCCACAGTCGTCACCACGAGAGTCCCAGGTGGTTCGTAAGGACACAGCACCCACACACCCCGATCAGGCTCCCTGCCTCCTGCGTCCAGAAGGAAAACACACACTGACATCAGGATGGCTTCCCCGGTTCCACCTGTCACTGGAAAAGGTGACCTAATTTTCATAACCCAGCAGGGTGAGGACGACCCGACAAATGGGTGTTAGTAGTGCAGGACGGAAAGGAGGTGGGAAACCGTGTGGAGAACTCCGTGAGATCCTTCCTTCAGTGGCAGAAGAGATGCAGGGAGGACACCGCAGCAGGCCCCGGCCTCCGGCACCCCTGCAGCCTGGCTCGTGCCTCCCACAGGATCCGACTCCCGCCAGGGGTCATGGGGGGCTTCCACCAACGGCACAGGACAGTTGAGCAGCGGTACAAACCACCGGGGACTGGCTCCGCATGGACTGGGCGGGCAAACGTGCCTCTCACAAGCGGCAGAACCAAACCCAGAGTCCGAACAGTCCCGTGCGGCTGGCTGTGCCGGGCCAAGCTCTCCCACCCAGGACCGCACAGTCTTCAGTCCTCGTCGGGGGCGGCAAGCCCAAGTGCACACAAGCAAACCCCGCCCCGACCCCGGCACACCCCGCCGTGCTTGCAGAGGGACAGGTGCGTAAAACGGGGGCGCGCGGCGGGGCCTGTAATCCGTCTTCATTATAATCCATCATGGTTCTTCGGTCAGACTCTGAAAGGCGTCTGGTGTCTCAGCTCACCAGCTCAGTGCTGTATCCACCTCGCGCAGCCTTCGACCCTGTACGTCGCAGGCAGCGGCCTGAGACTGTAAGTCACCGCGAGAGTGGGAATTCCGACGCTACTTAGCCAAACCCCGAGCTCTCAAAACAGCCCTCAACAAGCTCATGAAACTCAATGCGGCACCGCCACTAGAAAACACGGCCACTGCTGGCCACGGAGGTGGGGGCCCCGAGGGGCTCGGGCAGTCACCACGGAGGTGGGGGCCCCGGGGGGCTCGGGCAGTGATGCATTCGGCTCTTGACTTCGGCTCAGGTCAGGGTTGTAGGGTCCCGGCTAGGGCCCCACACGCCCCTCTCCCTCTGCTTCTCCCCGCACCACCCCGTTTGTGTGCTGGCCGTATCTCTCTAAAAAAATTAACACAAATCTTAAAAAGTAAGAAGAATGAAAATATCACTGATGGGGAAGGCAGTCACGGTGTAAGAGGGAAGTCCCCGGCGCCTGACACACACGAGCTCACTCCCAGAGAAACGTTCACACGCGTGTCATGTGTCTGCATGTAGAGGTTCGCAAGGACAGAGAGACACTAAAAGGTCCGTCGTGGTTCTGTCGGGGAAGGGGATTTTAAAGACAGTCTCTCCCGCTTTATCTGTTTTATCTTCCTGTTCTCTCCTCTCTGCATCTAACACAGTCATTGTATTTTAATCAGAAGAAAAACCACTTTAATTCGGGAAACAATGTTCAGCACGTACAGTTAGGAAAGAAGAAACTAAGGATGCCACGGCCCCCCACAAAGGGCAGGGCAGCCCCTACCTGAGAAGCGATGTTGAGCGTGACCGTGTCCAGCCCTCCGGAGAGCAGGCCCTGCGTGTCGGCCAGGGTCAGCGTGACGCTGGCGTCCCCTCCCACTCCTGACGACGCCATGACCAGGTTCTGAGCAGACATGGCCGATGGGGACATGGGTGTTGTCGAAGGAAGGCTCCCAGGGGCGGTGTTCAGCTCTACGAGAGAGGAGCGAGCACGTCAGTGGTGTGGCTGGCCAGTCCGGCCACCGCCGGAGTGAGGGACTCCTCTGTCAGAAGCAGCGACTCATGACCTGAGCTTCTGAAACGACACCGAGACAGTCCGAGAATCTCTCAGTGCAGTTTTACGGCCGGACGTCTCCAGTTTCTAAATATCTTTATGCGTAAATACACTCTGCTTAAGTATAGCATCAAGGAAAACACAGAAAAGAGCAAACATACGACCCTGCAGTCCGAGTCCCTGCTGCTAAGCAGAAGGACACGGCCGAGGATTTCCGGGACACCGTCCCCGCCTCGGCCCAGGGAGGAGCCTGAAGGGAGGACCAGCTGGGCCCCGCCGAGCATCACCGCGGCACCGTGGCCACACCCGCGGGGCCCGTCACCCTCCCGTGCGTCGGCCGGGGCTGAGACACGCCGCGTGTACCCCTTTAAATGCCAACGCGGCCCGCACGATGTCTCACTTTCCGTTGGAAAGACCAGATTTTTTAACCTTCCCCTCGGGGCCCGTGATGAGAGAAAGGGCGATATCCGGGACCGTTTCTTGTACGAACAGAAACTCAGGCCGCGCTGGCCGATGGGACGGGCTGAGCCGCGACTCCCGAGGGCCTTGCGGGCTCCCACGGAAAACGAGTTCTGGAGTTTTCACGGGTCAGCGGGACACACGCGCACACGCATGTTCACACGCACGCACGCGCGCTTCTCACCAGCCGCCCCGCCTTCCTCTACCGCAGTGACCTGCCGCTCCCACGGCGCCAGCCCCTGCGCGGGGCCGCACACACCGCGGCAGTGACTAAGAAAAGGTGGAAAGAGTCTCCTAATCGGGTTCACAAACAGAACAGGAAGCGACGCCTGGGCTGCTCCGTGGGCCGCGGGTCGCGCCCGTGCCGAGCGGTCAGGGGCCCGCGGGGCGCCAGGTTACTGACTCCTACCGGGAGTCCTGCACACACGAGGCCTCCACAGATCCACACTCTGGGGGTCCCACACTGGGCCGCGCAGACCTGGAACCTCCCAAAGCGGTACAACCATTAGGAGGCTGAGTCCGCCCTGCAGCGGCCCTCGGGGCCCCGGACACTGGCTCGTCAGAGCCCCCCGGGCACCTGCGCGGCGCGGACCGCGCGGACGCGCCCGGGCCGGAGTGTGGTTTGCGGAGGTGCGTGCTCTAAGCTCCGCGGCTACCAGCGCCGGCTCAGCCGCGGGCTCTCCCTGCGGTCCGGCGCGCGCCCGCGGCGGCGACGCCACAGACGGAGCCGGAAAGGCAGACCCGAGAACGCCGTGGCGGCCGGCGACCCGGACTGCGGTTCACTCGTGACCACTCGGGCGAAGCCTGGGGCTGCGCCGTCCGAGCGCCCGTCGAGGGAGGCACGTGGTGAAAGGCTCGCCGGCAGCGTCGCCACAAAGAGCAAAACCAAACGCTAGCGGGGCTCGCGGTGAGTCACACGCCGAGACTTCGCACCTCACCCGAGCCCCCGAAACCCAGGAAAGTCTGCTCTCCGCTCCCAGCAGCAGCCCCGGACCCTGACGGTCGTCAACGCGCGGCGGCGGGGGTGGGGAGGGCTTCAGGACTGGGCGGCTCAGGAAACCCGAAGAGAAGACAGAAGCCTGCGTGTCGCTGAGCGGAAGTGAGTCCGGACACAGAGGTCCGTGGGGACACGAGCCTCAGCCAGTGCCGGGGTCCGCAGCTGTGCGCCGACACTGTGTGAGTGAGCGCTCGGCTCGGTTCTGAATCAAGACATTTTCCAAGAGGATGGTGTCACTTCACGCAGGACTTCTATCCCCAAATGGTCCCAAAACAGGTGATATGAGCAGGAAAAAATAAACTCTTCTTAAGCACGCAATGGAGTAACTGACCCAAAGCTGCAATTACATTTCTTCAAGATATAGCTCTTAATCATATAGAAGATTTATTGAAAGCTCTACAGACCAGTTTCCATTCTAACTAAATCCTCTCGGCCTGGAAACTGGTGTGAACGGGGCACAGACTGCGGGCTCTCAGCTTCCGGCCTCATCCAGCCGCTCTGGAAGCACGAGGCCTCCAGGGCACGTCACAGAAATCGAGGTCCCCTGCGTTCATGGTTCTCCCTCAAACAAAGTCCTCTCCAGAGGATCAGTAAATCCCTCACAATCATCAAACCAAACACCATCTTAAATCTTTGTTGGGACACGTTTTCGCAGCTTCTGAGGAAATCTTAGTGATAATTTTGGAAAGTTTCATTAGTAGTTTAAAGGATGTGAGATCAGTTTCTTCTTGAGATAAACGTGGTAAGAAAGGCATGTGTGTTTGCTGTGGGGACGGGAGACACCTCGTCTGGCCATTCATCCCCAAGGAGAAAGTGGGGAGAACGTCCTCCTAAATTATAAAATGTACCTGCAAATGGGAAATGTTAAGACTTCTGAGCTGCTGGGAAGTTAGTAACTGATCATACTTAAATCTAGAAGAAACAAAGGCTAAAATAAGCTTACAAAGGAAGGAAAAAAGGAATTGTGGCTTTTCTTCACTGAGAGCATAACTCAACTTATTCATCACAAGTGAATTAATACTGGACAAAAGTAAGAACAAAAAGATAATACCCACTTGAGATAAATTCCTTAAAAACCTGTGCTAAACTTCTAGCCTCTGTTGGTAATGCCTTCTGCCTCTGGAAGGGCACGCACACCGAGTGTGACCACGTCCTTGGAAACCACGTGTGTCCCATCCTGTTGTGGATGTGGAGGGCCAGAGCTGTCCCAGAAGCAGAGAGCCTCGACCACATCTCGTGCCCGGAAAGAAGTCCCGAGGACACCAGCCACGGGCACCTTCGCTTGGCTCTGATCTAGCTTTCCCACACCGAGAGCTACTGCTCGACTGTGTCTCTTAGAAGACACAAGTCTGGGGGCGCCTGCAGGGCTCAGTGGGTTGAAGCGTCTGCCTTCAGCTCAGGTCATGATCTCAGGGTCCTGGGATCGAGCCCCACATCGGGCTCTTTGCTCAGCAGGGAGCCTGCTTCCTCCTCTCTCTGCCTGCCTCTCTACCTACTTGTGATCTCTGTCTCTCTGTCAAATAAATAAATAAATAAATAATCTTAAAAAAAAAAAAAAAAGACACGTCTAATCACAAAGTCGTTTCAGTTTCAATTCCCACATGGTGCGGCTGCAGCCTGGCCTGGAAGGGACTCTGACGCTCAGGAAAACATCGTCCTGCTAAGCTGCGATCTCTTGACCAACGTTCTACCCACGGGGTCAGCTCTGGTACAGAAACCAGGACCCGCGGGACGCGCAAACCTCTAAAACCACGCGCCCAGCATCACGGAGCCAGAGTTCAACGTATGAAGACTCTGTCCCCAAAGCCAGGTTTACTCAGGGATGCCAAAGGTATCTGGGGTCAGAGTACACAGGCCTGCATCATAGAGAACGAACACTCCGTTTATAACAGCCCTTATCACATCATTAAACATCTTAAATCACGAGCTCAAATTTATTTCACGGAATTCCTTGGACAAACACTTTAAATAAAGCAGCAAATCGAGCTGAAGGAAAGAAGTGTCTTCTGCTGGCTCGGAGACCGCGGGCCTCAAGAAGAGGCAATTTGATCGGGATGAAAGGGGGATGTTTGTGGTGTTTGCAGAAGCGTCAGCATGTGGTCCACAGCGGCCTTTGCTGCTCGGAGCTCCCATCGTGCGGCGACCCCCCCCCAACGACGAGGGGGGCTCCATCGCTACATGTGGCGGCGCCGCACGAGGTCCCACAGCCCACGTCCAGCTGCCCAGACGACGGCTGAGCCCTCGGAGCACACGCACGTGGTCAGGGCACCGCCTGCTCTGAGCTATGTCGGCTGCCGCACCAGCAGACATCCAGGACCACCGCAGTAACAGAAGAAAACCAGTCCAGTTAAGCTGAAACACCTGGAACTCCACTGTCTTCCCAACCACTTGCCAAGGGCTCCTGAAAGAGGTCAAGCTGAGCTCCCAGAAGACGCGGGATTCCAGCACTGCCGGCCGGTACACTCTCCAGGGAAGCGGACCGGGACAGCTGGACGGAGCCCACGACCACCACCCACGCTGGCCACGAATCACCGAATCACAGAGACCACAGATGCAACGGAAACGTCACGGGCCAGAAATCCAGGCCGGCTCTGCCAACACCGGATTCTGACGAAGTCCTTAACCACGCAGGTGCCGCGCACATCCGTAGACGGAGGGGTGGACAGGCAGCTCCTCCCCATGCCAGGCGGCCCGTGCCCTCCTTGGACATGCCCGCCCGTCTCAGCTCACGGGCTTCTGCTTGGCACGGCACTGCGACTCGGGACATTTGCTCCCACTCCCACAGAAGCCGTCCCTGGCAGGTCGGTGCCCTGTGACCTACAACCTGCCATCCTCTAACTGTCATTTCCGTGACATTTCACCACGCTTTACACGCTCTTCAGTAAGGTCCCTGCTCCTTCAGTTTCTAGGGTCCAAAATGCAAAGGGACCGTGTCTGTCCTGCTCAGCGTCACACCCACAGACGGACAATTCTTACCACAGAACACACAGTCTTCTGCTGAAGAAACAAATTATGGCTTAAGAAAGCATTTCAAATAAGCGTGGGAAAAAAGGTTTTCCTGTAGCTACAACTGTATCTAAAAATGAAATTTTTCTTAAAATATGCCAGAGCTGGAAGAGAAGAGGGCTAAGAAACGCATAAAATCTCTGTAAGATAAAGACAAGGAGACAGGCCTGTCATCGTAAGCACTGACGAGTCCCTGTGAATCTGTGACTTACTATCCCGGAGCTCTTACGCTTTTATTGGTCAAAGTCTAACTTCACAACCTCAGAAAGATGCCTTCGGAACTCGTCCTGGGGCTGGCGCCGGGCAGTTCTCGCCGCAGGGCACGGGACCATGAGCGCGGCAGGTCCCCACGCAGGTGGCGGGTGGCAGCATGGACCCCAAACGCCCTCGTGCGTCACCACACGGTGCCTTGTCCCCTCGTCAGCAGGACTCGCTGGTGGACAGCTCTACAGAAATCTGTGTCCCGGACAGAGAGACGAGCGCACATCCCTGGCAGCGGGACGCGGCGCCAGCCGTCGGGAGAGCGTCCGGGCCCGCCCCAGTACGGTCGCCGGGCTGCGCACCTGGGCAGCTCGGTGTGGCGCCCGCGCGGCTGGCCGCTGCCTCGGGCTGGGAGGCCCCTGCAGACGGGTCGCTGGCCGCCGAGCACCCAGCCCTGTGCTCCTCCTTCACTGCTTCCGCCAGCGCTGGGCCGAGTAAGACCGCGACCTGGACGGAACCGACACCGCGATATCGCAGAGGAACCCGTTAACCCACGTCCTGGCGAGCGGGCGAAACGCACAGGGACATCCTGCAGAACGGCAGCCGCTTCATTCACGGTCGTGTTTACAGACGGCAGCGAGACGACAAGAAACCGTTCCCGGAAACGATGGGGTCTGTGCCCGCCCCCTAAGCTGTGACGCACTCCGAGGGGCCCCCTGGGAGTTCTACGTTAACGCGAGACTCAGGATCTTCAAATTACTTACTTTGTCGACCAGAACGTTCACTGAGTTGAAAATACTTCCACACGCGGGAGACAGCCGGTGCGGCAAACGTGTGGTGACGCGGATCGAAGGGACGTCATGAAATGATACCAGGAGCCCCCTAACCTCCCACCGCGGGGGCTCGGAGGCAGCAGTGCTGCGGCTCCGGGGTGAGGCTCCCTGCCCCACGGCTCTCGGGGCTCCCACAGCCCGAGTGCGCCACACTGGGACCGGCCGACGGCGCGCGCCCAGGAGAGCCAAAGGCCCGCTGGTGCGTCTGTGAAACCCACACACGGTGCTCCGGGAAGACGGACACAAACCAGTTACTTAAGAAAAACCTGCCGGCAAGTTAGGCAGAAGCGAGACGACTCTGCAAGACTGGAGGGAAACGAACCCGAGGACGAGGGGGAAACGTACCCGAGGACGAGGGGGAAACGCACCCGAGGACGAGGGGGAAACGCACCCGAGGACGAGGGGGAAACGCACCCGAGGACGAGGGGGAAACGCACCCGAGGACGAGGGGGAAACGCACCCGAGGACGAGGGGGAAACTCACCCGAGGACGAGGGGGAAACGCACCCGAGGACGAGGGGGAAACGCACCCGAGGACGAGGGGGAAACGCACCCGAGGACGAGGGGGAAACGCACCCGAGGACGAGGGGGAAACGCACCCGAGGACGAGGGGGAAACGTACCCGAGGACGAGGAGGGAAACGTACCCGAGGACGAGGGGCGCCGCACTTGGCTGGGCCACCCGCGGCGTCCTCAGCCCGCCCTGCAGAAACGGAAGCAAAAAGAAGCGGGGCGCGCTGGGCCTGGGCGAGCTGCAGGACACGCGACTCTGACCGGCAGCGGAGCGTCTCCCGGAGGCCCGGCCGCAGGGTCAGAGGACGTGGGCATCGCTTTTCTGAGTCTCTGCGGAAAACTGCCTGCGACGCCAGAGCAGAGGGCTTTGGTGCAGACAGAGGAGCCTGAGCCCTGGTCGTGCCATTTACCCGAGGTTCAACTTCTTTCTCGTATGACCTCTGAACTGCTGAAAGCCACCGAGCTCGGCGGAAGCGAGAACCCCTCATGGCACGGACAAGCCCGTGTGAGTGCGCACGCCAGCGGAGAAGAGAACCTCTTACAAAGTCACTAAAAATCCTACCTAGATGCTCTCGACGTTTCCCTGCAGCCTTTTTAGCATGAGGGACGGAGGCGCTGACGTGGGACTCGCCCACTCTCACGAGCTCAATAACGAGGACGGAGGACAAGAAGTCTCAAGCCCCAGGTCTGGGCGAAGCTCAGGTCACCAACTGATGTAAAGATTTCCCCTAGGATAAGGCTTTACAGCAATTTTTTTTTTAAAAAGTTAAATTCATCTCCTTATTGTTTTGAAAATACTAATAAGCAATAAAAGATCTATACGATCACTAACAGGAAAGTGCGGGAGAAGGAGCCGCACCGTCCAGAGGCCACAGCAGACAGTGTGAGCTGTCGGCAAGAAGCCTGCACTCTGGGCCCTCGGCACGGGACGGGCGCGGTACCCACACGCCGAGAGCACACAAGAAACATCAGTTTGCTCAAAATAGCTTCCTTAAAAAAAAAAAAAAAAAAACTATTAAAATTCAGATATAGACAATGAAAGCAGGAAGGTGACCGAACTACAAAAAACTGAAAGTTAATGTCTGCCGCCTGACGGCATCCAAAATCCCTCCGTGCCACTCAAAACCAAACTCCACCCAAGAACAGGTTCGTGTTTGTCATATACAGTAAAAGAAATAAAGACACTCCCTAAAAAAGAAAGCTTTTGGCTTCTTTCTGAGTAACTTCACTTTCTATTGCACTCACACGTTTCGCAGAAATCTACCAAAACAGGTGTCTGCTGGCCTGGCCTGCTCCCCGGCCAGGTCGGTCCGGCGTTCCGCCCACCATCACTTCCCGTGTTTTAAGGTAAAATGCTCCCACACCCGCCATCACGCCCTCTTCTCCAGGGACACTGTTCTGCCTCTTAGCACAATGTTGTCTTTATCGTCAATGACAACCTCATAAAAGACTGCTAGAAGGCTTAAAGAAATTCGTATTAATATTTCTTATTAGCCTTAATAAGGCTAATATTAATTAGCCTTAATATTTGTACAACACTAGAATAGCGCCTGGCATGTAGAAGGTCACACAGATTGCTGCTAACGTCACCAAACAGCTAAGGGTCACACGGCCGAAGCACACGGACAAAATTCACTGCCGGCTGAGCGAGACGAGAACGTGCGGAGGGAGTTCACGGCACCAACCACAACGCGATCGCGGCCGCGGCCGCCCTGGCACCAGGACACCTTCGCTTGGTAGCTGACACACAGCACTGGTTGCCAAGTTCAAGCTCTCCCGGACGGTATGTCCTACCTGTTTCCACACTTGTCAGTGCCGCAGCACAACTGGCACTGCCCACACAGTCTTGCAGAACTCCGAGGAGGGTAAGCACCTAGAAGGTGCCCGCACACGTCACCCCAGTCCCAAGAAGCTGCGCCGTCTGCTGTCCATGGACCGACCCAGTGTGACGGGACAAGAGACTCGAGCCAGAAGTTCGTGAGGAGCTCTCGGCGTTACTTTCTGGTGTTGGGTTTGAGCTGTGACACTCTTTCGCTAAACCTGAATGTCTTCCCCACATTTGTTACAAAAACTACCGAGCCCTGGCTTTATGGCAAACTCCATTTTGCAAACAAGAAATCTACACATATACGTACATACGCGTACGTGCACAGACACACACACACACACACGAATAAGGTATGCTCAAATCGCAGGGGAGAGGAGGTTTAAAATGTGAAGCGACTAACCAGAGATGGTCAGGGTGATCTCTTGGGGAGACCCTGAGGATGACGCAGCAGTGGGCCCGGCAGCCTGCGCCAAGACCTGGCTCAGACTGGAGTTGTTAATGGTCAGGGTGATCTCGTGGGGGCCGCTGGAGCCGGACGCCAGGCCTTGCGATGTCATCACCTGAGCGAGGTCTTGAGTCCCTGGTCATCATTACAAAACAAAACAAGGCTGGACTTTAAAACATAGTAATTTTCTCCTTCTTTATATTACAAATAATTAGTGAAACTGTTATTTCAAAAGAAGATTCAGAAGAAAACATCAGTCATCTCTGATTCCCTCGTGCAGAGAGAGGTAAGAGAAGCTTACGGGGAAACCGGAAGCCAGCAGGACCACGGGAGCAGGTGCAGGCAGCGATCTACTCACGCAGGGACGCACACTGCCTGTCGCCGGGGAAGCTTACGTAAGCTTCGGACGTCGGATGTGTGCCGAGCCTTCCAGAGACGGGAGGGGCAGCGCTGTCCTAACTGCCCATGGCACTCACTTACCACCGCTGCTGGTAGTCATCACGGGGTCCTGCTCCGACAGCGGGCCGATGGTCAGACTGGCCGATGTCACGGTGGGCTGTAAGGTCAGGCCGGGGATGGGCTGGATGACGACGCTAGCGGGGACTGTGCTATCCTGGGTCTGAAGAGAGCCGTTCTGGGAGGCCAGGCCGGGCTCCCCAGGCAGCTGCTGGGTGAGCAAGCTGCCCTGCTGTAGCGTTTGCTGCAAAATACTCGGGTCGATCTGCAAAGCAACCGAGATCCTCGTCATGCACGTTCACGCTCACGTGGGGCTCTGACCCCTCGAAGCCCCAGGCACCGTGGCCTGCGCCCTACCTGGAGCGTGATGTTATTAATGCTGGAGGCGTCGATGCCCGAGATCTGCACATTGGGGCCGACCAGGTTGGCGGCCAGCTGTAACTGCACGCCCTCCAGGGTGGTCAGGCTCCCGTCCGTCAGGGACACCGTCCAGTCGCCGCCGGCTGCAGGGACATGAGGAGGATGAGTTCCTGACAGGACAGCAGCTCAGCTGCATTTGGGGCTTTTTATACGCCTACGTGCTACCTACCCGTTACCATGGCCTGGTCCACGAGCACCGCTGTTCCCTCCACACCACACACGCACCTCAGCTAATTGAACACAGAACCAACCCTCTGAACTGACCATAGTGTTACCCACCTTAAACACCCAGAAACAAGGCTCAAAGACATCACACGGATTAGTTAGCCCAGGATTTATATCAGCAACTAATGATCATGATTTTCCAGGCTTTGGTCACTCCCCAGGTCGCTAGAGGGAAAGAAAGCCTCAGGGTATGTCTATAGCTAGAAACGGTCACTCCATGCGGATCCACGCAACCCCTAAACGGCTACAATGTCACACGTTTCGAGCACTAGGTGACCCAAGATCAGTAAGAGAAGTGTCCCGTGTCACGTGCGCTGCTCTAGAGGGGGTGTCCGCAGCATCTCACTGTGCCGTCTCAGAGGACAATGACAAAAACCCACATTTAACCCAGTAAGAAAAAGCTAGAACAACCACCAAGGCGCTCCCAAGCCGATGTCGAGAGAGGAAGAGGAGGAAACGGAAGGTGACCCGTCCGAACAACGACACTGCGGTCTTCCCAGCTGCCCCACTCCGGGAGCTCTCGAGGAGGAGACATGCCGCCCTGCCCCCCCGGGCCCCTGCCCCGGGCCCCCGCCCGCCGCCGGCTCACCTGACACGGAGGCGGGGAGAACGGCCTGGCCCAGCAGCCCCTGCTGCAGGACGCTCTGCTCGAACGGCCCCGAGAGAGCCGCGTTGTTCATGATGAACACGTTCGGGTCGGCGGGCGCAGGGCTGAGCAGGTTCACGGGCTGCGGGCCTTCGGACGAGCTCCGGGCCGCCGGCTTGCGGGCTTTCTTCGGGTCGGGCTTGTAGTGGAACTGCATGTGCGTCTTCCTGCGGCCCGACGTGCGGAAGCGCAGCTCGCAGTGTGGACACTTGAACGGCTTGGCCCCCGTGTGCAGACGCATGTGCACCTTCAGGCTCCCCTTCGTCGAGAAGGCGTTGCTGCACACGTGGCAGCTGAAGAGCTTCTGACCTGCGGGAAGGCCGGCCAGGGGTCAGGGCGCTGGCGACGCCGCACCACGGGCACCCGCAGTGCCGACCCCCGGGGCCCGTGGACTTGAGGGCGAGTCCCGTGGTCCCACAGGACACCCTGCAAGGGACAGAGAGCTCTGCAGAGACGCCGAAGTGAGCCCGCAGCCCACACCGCGAGCCCCGCGCCGTCACGGTGCCTGGACACCCGCAGCACGGGGGGCACCGCCGCCGACCTGGAGCCTCGGCGGCAGCCAGCCCCGCCGCACCATCACCCGCCCCTCAGTGCACGACGGGCACGGTCGTGTCTCAGCACCCCTCACACCCACACGGGTGGACAGCGGCCTGGAGCCTCGGGCCGGCTCACACGCTCAGCCCCGGAGACGCCCAGGCTCTTCCTGTGACCGGGGCGTGACCAAGGCCATGGACGGGGACCTGAGTGCCCTGTCCCCCACCGCCTCTGCCCCGGAGAGGCTCTGAGAAGACGAAGGCCTCCTGGTTCTGTGCTTCCCGTAGGGTTCCCGGAAACCAAAACCAATTTTCACTGACCAGGGCGGGCACACCAGGACTCACCCCTGAGGGGCGCCTGCTGTCCTAACCCTGCTCACAGGCCCCAAAGGTCACCCGAGGAGCCCAGCGTGGAGGGGAAGGCCTGAAAGGCGTTCCTCACAGAGACTTTCCTTCCTGTGGCTTATGCGTGGGAGCCAGCCCTGAGTCCCGCGTGTGCGAGTCATCCCGAACGCTGCTGGCACAGGCTGTGAGACCGACTGTCCCCCCACCAGACCTGGGATGTCGAGAGGACCCATACTGGTCCTCGGTAACTCAGCATCACTCAAGAGAGACAGACACCCAGCACCCAACTAAGTGACAGAAACAGTGTTTGCAGAAGGGACACGCCATGTTCACGAATCTACTGAATTCCAAATAGTGACCTACCAGAAAAGAATCACGGGGCTTTACGTAAATGTGTGGAGTTTCTTATATACATTTTTGGTCAATTCTATGGGTAACCAAAAATTAAGAATGTAAATTAGTTTGAGAGCCATAATCCTCTACCATGTCCCGAGAGTTCACCACATGCTGCTTCCTAGGCGATAACTTGAGGCCCAGAGGAGCAGCTCAGGAGGGGACACAGAGCTGCGGAGCCTGCCCCCCCAACCACAGGGATGCCCTGTGCACCAGAAGCGAAGCCTCGACAGGCTTTCATTAGGACAATTAATTCACCTTTAGTTCCTCAAATGAGATGAAGGGAAAAAAACGGCCACTGAAAACTGGACATTAATGTTTTTCCTTTATGACATTTCTGCCCACATAAAAAAAAACTACCTGTGAACTATAATGAGATTTGCATTTGCTAAATCTCCAGATCTTGGAAAACCTCAACAACCCAAATCTCTTTGGCCTAAATGAAACTAGGAAGCAATTCTCTTAACAAGGGGTTTGACTCTGACTAAAGTACAAGACAGCGTACAAGCTGGCATCTGAGACCAAGCTCCTTCTCCCCTGTGTCATCCAGGTCACACTCCCCAAGACAGGAATCAAAAGTCCTCGTACTCTATTTCTTCGTCGTTGAGGATTTTTAAGTTTTCTATGATCCCAAAGTACTTCTGTGGGCAAGATACCTAGGAGCAAATCGAAAACGCCACCGTAAGGCCCTACGTGTGACCCAGGCGCTGTCCTTACCTGTGTGGGTCTTCACGTGGCAGTCCAGAGTCGACTTCACAGTGAAGCTCTTCCCACATTCGTCACACTTGTAAGGCTTCTCTCCGGTGTGGATCCGGACATGCCTAGCGTTAGAAAGCATGTACACGGAGCCGTTTTCATTCTAATTTCACATCCAGTTACAAACAACCTCATACCTACCCCCAAAATGAGAATTATGTGTTAGTACAGGCTGAATAAATTTGGACAAATAAAACCTTTAATCTTCGCTCTACACAAAAACACCAGAAACGAATCCAGAAGAAAACAAACAAACAAACAAAAATCTGCAAGACCGATGAAAACAGGGCTTTTTTAGAAACCCAACCGTGCTTCTGAGTTGGTAAGAAGGCGAGAGAGTGGAAGAGAAGAGGAAGCGCGGGCAGCGCCCAGAACACGCGGCGGAAAACCCCACGAAGGGTCTGGCTCACACTCAGCCTTTCAAAGAGCAAAGGAAAATGGTGTCCTTTCCCCCATCTGTGCACTGAGCCCGGTGGGGGAGCACTCAGAGACCGCTCTGCGTAAGCGGCACGACCGCCCAGACGCCAGCCGGCAGCACCCGGCAGCACCGGCCCCCACGGACGCGCGTGCACAGGGACGCACGCTCGGTGCTCGTGCAGGGCTCAAATCGTACCCTGTGGTGCCGCGCCGCACGTATACCGGACACGGCCGCACTCGCACGCTGCCGCGCGGGGCTTGGCGGTGCTTTACAGGACCCTCTAGCGCCCGTGCGGTGCTCATACAGTACTACGTAGTACTCGGCAGTACTCACAGAGTGCTCTGCGGTACTCAGGCGCTGCTCATATAGAGCCCCGCGGTGCTCACGCGGTGTTCATGCAGTGCTCGTACAGGACTCTGCAGCGCTCGTGTAGGGCTCTGGGGTACCCGTGCGTGCTCACAGAGTACCCTGCGGTGCTCACAGAGCGTTGACGCAGTACTTGCACAGTGCTCTGCTGTATTCACAGAGTGCTCGTGCGGTGCTCCATGATACTCGTGGGCTGCTCGTACAGGACTCTGCGGGGCTCATGCGGTACTTGAGCGGTACACGGTACTCTTGCACAGCACTCGCGTGGTGCTTGTACAGTACTCACGCAGTGCTCACCCAGTACTCACGCAGTACTCATGCAGTGCTCACCCAGTGGTCACCCAGTACTCACGCAATACTCACGCAGTGCTCACCCAGTGCTCACGCAGTGCTCACCCAGTGCTCACACAGCGCTCACCCAGTGCTCAGGCAGTACTCACGCAGTACTCACGCAGTGCTCATGCAGTGCTCACCCAGTGCTCACCCAGTACTCACGCAGCGCTCACGCAGTGCTCACGCAGTACTCACGTAGCGCTCACGCAGTACTCACCCAGTGCTCACGCAGTACTCACGTAGCACTCACCCAGTGCTCACCCAGTACTCACGCAGTACTCACGCAGCGCTCACCCAGGACTCACGCAGTACTCACGCAGTGCTCACCCCGTGCTCTCCCAGTACTCACGCAGTGCTCACCCCGTGCTCTCCCAGTACTCACGCAGTGCTCACGCAGTAATCACACAGCGCTCACCCAGTGGTCAGGCAGTACTCACGCAGTACTCACGCAGTGCTCATGCAGCGCTCATGCAGTACTCACCCAGTGCTCACGCAGCGCTCACGCAGTACTCACACAGCGCTCACGCAGCGCTCACGCAGTGCTCACCCAGTGCTCACCCAGTACTCACGCAGTGCTCACCCAGTAATCACGCAGCGCTTATGCAGCGCTCATGCAGTGCTTACCCAGTACTCACCCAGTACTCACGCAGTACTCACTCAGTGCTTATGCAGCGCTCACGCAGTGCTCACCCAGTACTCACGCAGTACTCACGCAGTGCTCACCCAGTGCTCATGCAGTACTCACCCAGTGCTCACCCAGTACTCACGCAGTGCTCACCCAGTACTCACGCAGCGCTCACCCAGTGCTCATGCAGTGCTCACGCAGTGCTCACCCAGTACTCATGCAGTGCTCACCCAGTGCTCACCCAGTACTCACGCAGTGCTCACCTAGTACTCACGCAGTGCTCACGCAGCGCTTATGAGGCGCTCACGCAGTACTTACCCAGTACTCACGTAGTACTCACCCAGTACTCACCCAGTACTCACGCCGTACTCACGCAGTACTCACACAGCGCTCACCCAGTGCTCATGCACCGCTCACCCAGTGCTCACCCAGTACTCACGCAGTGCTCACGCAGTGCTCACCCAGTACTCACGCCGTACTCACGCAGCGCTCACCCAGTGCTCACGCAGCGCTCACGCAGTGCTCACCCAGTACTCATGCAGTACTCACGTAGCGCTCACGCAGTGCTCACCCAGTACTCACGCAGTACTCACGCAGTACTCACACAGCGCTCACCCAATACGCAGCGCTCACCCAGTACTCACGCAGTGCTCACCCAGTACTCACGCAGTGCTCATGCAGTGCTCGCACGGTACTTGTGCAATGCTCTTGTAGTAATCGAACGTGGGGGAGCTAAATGCTTATACTAGGGTGTTATGAGATAAATTTTGGAATTCCCCAAAACACGACACTACATCACCATTAGCAGGAAAGTAATGGGAGTGCAGGTACTGACCAAGATGTCTAAGACCCAATGATAGGTAAAAATTAGTCAAAAAATAAGATCACAGAACTTAATGTTGATGTAACATGCGGACATTTCCCAAACCACACCTAGGAAACGGCTGCCGGGCTGTGTGCCGGGAGCAGGAAGGGCCGTCTCTCACCTGACGGCCTCCCCTGTCCTGCTTCTGCTCCATTCTGCTCTGCTCTGCTCTCCACCCGCAGCTCACGGGCCAGGCTGAGCCCCCACAACTTTCAGAGGCAGGACAGAAGGAGAGGCTCAGTCAGCCGTGAGGCCGTCCTGCACTCCGTGTCGTGACGCAGACACATTCGGATGTGTGACGACGGAGCAGTTTTTCACCTTGACCCTGCGTCCCAGCGGGCTACCCTGGGCTCTGCCCACAGGCCCCTCTCCTGGCAGGGGTCCAATATGGTGCGTGGGTCCCCACAGCTTTGTCCCCACCGTCTCTACACAGGCGGCCCTGGCCCTCAGGACAGTGTCATCTGGGATTCGCACTAGTCCCTCATGGAAACCGGCTCCCCGCCAGCTGCCCTGTGCGCCCCCCTCCTGGCGTCCCTCCTACCTACAGCGCGCTCCACCTCCTTCACAGCGGCGCCTGGCGCGCTCCTCGCTGTCTCACTCCCCAGCCTCGACGGCACTCCTCACGTCTGGGGGAGGCCGGAAGGGACGCTGCCAGCTCCCTGTGGGCTCACCCCAATCCCCCCTCACCCGCCGCTCCCTCACCCTCACTGGAGTACCTCCTGTAAGCGTCTGCCCCTCCCAGAGGAACTTGCTTGTGGACCCTGAATGGAAGGGTGGGGCAGACTGAGTGGAGTCATGCAATCGGTGAGGCGTATGTATAGCCTCTGGGGAAATTGGAATTCAATTGGCCGCCTGTGTGGGGGCGGGGCTCAGCCACCCCCATAAAGCTTGCTCTGCCAGGCTGTCAGGGGCTGCTGCAGGAGAGCGGTGGAGTCCGCGGAGAGCAGTACGGAGAGCGGTGCGGAGAGCGGTGCGGAGAGCAGTGGAGTCGGCAGAGAGCGGTGAAGTCGGCGGAGAGTGGTGAAGGCGGAGAGCGGTGAAGCGGTGCGGAGAGCGGTGGAGTCGGCGGAGAGCAGGGGAGTCAACGGTGAATAGAAGAGCTGTAACAGCTCTTGTAAGAGCTAGAACCGCGTTTGGCGGTCCAGCCTCCGGTAGCCCCGAGCCGCCGCCTGCAGCCTGCAGCCCTGCAAGCTGCCGAGACCCCAGCGGTCCAGCGGTCAGCGGTCCCGATGCCTACATCCCCTGGACGCCAGCGGTCGGCGGTCCTGACACCTGCAGCCCCTAGACGCCAGCGGTCCCGAGGCACAAGCAGCCCTGAGATGCCAACGGCTCCTAGACACCAGCAGCCTCGCCGCAAAATGCCTCGCCACCCCGATCCACAAGTGGCTTTGTCCGCAGTGGTGGCTTCCTCCGGGTGCAAGCCTGGTCAGAGTAGCATCGTGGGGAGCAGAGTCTGTGTCATCTGGGATGTCCTCCTTGTCACTGTTGCTGTCATTGTTGCTTCTTCGTCGTTGGGAGTGGCCTCATCCAGGAAATGGTCTTGTCCAGAACGGCCTCTTCTTGGGAGCAGCCTTGTCCGGGGAGCAACTTCATTGAGCAGTGGCCTTATCTTGGGAGTGGCTTCTTCTTGGGAACGGCTCCAATCATGGAGCGGCCTCATCTGCGGAGCAGCAGCGTCATCTAGAGCGGCCTCGTCCAGAGTGGCCTTCTTGGAAGTGACCTTGTTGGGATCATCGTCACCGCCTTTTCGTAAGAGGTAGCTCTGACCGGTCGTTTGATTCCTGATGCTTGGCGCGAAATAAAGTTTTGCTTGACCTTCGCTTTGTATCAGTCTCGTTCCTTTGATCACGGACCCTAACACCTCCCACCCCACGTGGGAAGCAGAGGGCAGGCTAGCCGTCACCTTCTATGCTCACTGGTCACACGCGGCCAACCGAGGAGCCACTCTGGCACCAGCCTCTGTCCCCCCGCGCCACCCCCGCGTGGAGGGTCCTGAGAGCAGCCTGCCCCATCACCCACCCACCCCGCGGGGTGCTGGACTGCCCTACACCTCCCTCCGTCAGCTCCCTCCTAGAGCAGACCCCCAGAGCCCGTGTGGTGCTGCAGGAAGACGCACTGTGTCGCGCCTCTTCACCCGAGGCGGTGCCTCCCCACAGCTCAGCGCCCTGGGCTCCAGCTCCTCACCGGCTGGACTTGACCTCCCGCTAGCGGCTGCTCTCGGGCCGACTGGCCCTAATCTCAGGCTACCTCATGACACCGTCACTGTCCACCCGGAGTGTGTCTGTGCCCTCACTCCCCACATGGACCAGCACTCGGGGGCAGCGGGTCCCTGACGGGGTCTGCAAGCCTACGCAGCTTAGCACCACGCTGTCCTCAATAAAGAATTCATTTTCTTTCTCTTTCCCTACAGTAACCCACTCCATCCACAAGATCGGAGACCCCCAGGGGCTGCCTGAGTGCAGACGTACCAACCCCACGTGCGCGGTCTGTCCTGCACGCGCGGGCACGTAAAGGCTGGACTTGTAAAGCAGGCACAGTGGGAGTCCGACCGCAATGCCGCTGACCGGGTAGAGCGAGCGGAGCAGCACAGCGTGAAAGACGTCCCGCGAACGTGCTCCCTGTCGGCGGACGCAGCGGGCTGCCCCGCACCTTCCCGCACCGACGTGGGTTAGGCTACCACGACCCTGTGACAAAGGTCAGGAGGAGGACGGCTCCCTCAGGACTGTGGTGACCTCGGGGAAGTAACCAAACCCGCGGAGAAAGGGGCGCTGCTGACACCAGGGCCGTTGGGACGCGCCCATGAGCCACGCACAGAGCACCGCGTTCTCCCCCACGTGCCCGCGGAGCCTGAACAGAAGCCCCTGGATCAAGGCCGGCCTCCAGGAGGCACCTGCTTCGGACACGGACCTCCCCAGCCTCGCGGAGGAGACGGAGGCACCCACGGACGCCGTCTGCGGACGGCGAGAACGGCGCGGCCGCCTCACCTCACCAGGTCGCTGGGCTTCTTGAAGCTCTTGGGGCAGTAGGAGCAGCAGTTGGCGAACTTGGGCTCGGCCTCCAGCTCGGCCTGCCGGTCCTTCATCTCGCTGATGCGGTCCTTCTCAGCCGCCGACTGCACCAGGACCTGCTCCGAGACGGTGGCGCTGTCCCGCGGCCGGATCTTCGCCAGCTGCGCCGTCTCCTCCTCCGTGAACGTGATGACCTCGGGACGAGCCTTGCGAGAGGCACTTCTGTCAGCGGTCTCCTCTTCCTCCTCCAGACACGCATCTACACAAAATACAGGAAAAGGACAGGATCCTAATGAAAAATGAAGTTTTCACAAAACAAGTAAAATGCAAACAAACAGGTCTGTAGGGTTTAAAGTGGGCTACTCGGTGACACTCTGCTCAGGATGGAAGAGTCTCCTTCCCACCACTAGTCCACGGGGAAACCAAGCTGGGTCCCCAGAAGGGAGCGGTACACCTTGGTCACCTTGTCACGACAGCACCAGGTGGAGGGGCGGCCCAGCAGAGAGCCCCGAAATCACCAGTCCCCAGCATCCATAAACACAGACACTCGCTGACCACTATGGGCAACAACTGAATTATCACATAAAGGAAGCCAACAGCCTGAGACAGAAGATGGAAGTGGAAAATTCACAAAAAGCCTAATGAGTTATGAAGAAAACCCTTAAAATACAGACATTTAGGTATCCTCTCAGTGGGACGTAAGGATGCATTTACACTGATTAGGAACAAGGAGAAGGTGCTATTAAATCCAACAGAAGGAAAAGAAGCCGGCTGGGCGCAGGACGGCAGAGCGGCACGGACGGCAAGAAAACAGAAGAGGAAACCTCAACAGAAGCACTAAGCAGCCTAAGGACGGTGGCCGGCAGCACACTAGGGACGAGAGCTGCTGGATGTTTCTGTTGGGGTCAAGGGAGAACGAGACGAGGTTAGGGAAAGCAGGAAAGCAGGAAAGAGAGGGGCCGGAGGGGAGAGGGAAGGTGGACTGCAGAGGAAAGAATAACATCTGGGAAGATTGGGGGCCCTGAGGCATGTGGCCCCACTGACACAGATAATGAAACGTGGGGAGAAAGTCCGAGAACCCAATCCATGCAGTGGGGCCATGGGAGGACAATACGCAGGGACAGAACCCCACCCCGTCAGGCCACACGGGCTCACCGCCCTCACACACGAGACGGAGGTCAACCCTACGACGCCAGGGCCGCGGCGGCTCTTCCTCGGTGACCCCAGAGGGGAAAACATCACAACAGACTACGGGGGCTCCCACCTGCGCAGCCCAGGGCAAGGCCGCCCAAGAGCCCCCAGCCGACCCATGGGCAGAGCTGCGGCGACATGAGGGGCCCTGAGCCAATGGGAAGGACGCGGCTCTCGTGCCGGAGTCTGTGGCATCTCATGAGGGCGCGCGGCACCACGGGGCTCCGGGACAGCTGCTGCGTCTCCTGTTCTGAGCGCTGCGAGGGCAGCTACCGTTTCCTCCGGCACTTCACTCCCCAAGGGACAAAAGGGGAAATAAAGGCTTCACAGGAAGGACGCGGCTCAGGAGGCGGCGCTCTGTCCTGACACAGCCCGAGAGGTCCGAAACACCTACGGGGAGTGCACCAGAGCCGCCGCTCTGCAGGGAAGCCCGAGCTGTCCCCATCTGCAGGCAGGTCAGGCACGTCCCCACAATGCAAGAACGAGCTACAGAGCCATCACATTGCCAAGCACCCCAGGAGACAGCCGTGACCTTGAGGCCAGGCGAGCACAGAGCACACGGGGTGAACAGCCCGGGACAGAAGCCAGCAAGCCGCCAGCTTTCCGACAGCTGCGCGGGCACCTGCCCGACGCTCACACCCTTGCCTCCCACTCAGTCCACACACATCACACACCAACTGTGTGCACACAGTCAGGCCGCACACTGGGGACAGAGCCCCGGCGGGACGGGCCACCAGTGGGGCCAGGACTCAAATGTCGCGCAGTCCGCATAGACAACAGCACGTTCCTAATCCTGGCCTCTCACCCGTGGGATGTGCTCGAGGAAGGTCGCCTCTGTCTAAGGGAGGACTGCCCTTCCCAGGGGGAGGGGGCACTCCCCGCGCGTCTGACCCCGCCGGCCGAGACACTGCCATGCACCCCCCGGCCGGTGCAGGGGCGCAGCCTTCCCTAACGGCTGGCCCCGCCGGCTCCAGGACAGGCCAGACAGAAGGCCCACATCCACCCAGTGGGAAGGACGTAACGGAGCATGATGGCTCCCCCGGAGCCCCTGGAGCCCATGCCCACGATAGACGCCAGCGGAGGGAAAATGGAGGGGACCACCACCAGCACGGGCAGCCGGGAAGCCCGCGTCCCTGCCTGTCAACAAATTATTGTGTCGACCTCCAGGCACGTCTGCACGGCTGCGGCGGCCGGGGGTGGCGACCGGCGAGACGGGTCTCTGCCCCGTCCCCGCTGGACCCTTCCCCGAGAGCACGGCCTGCGGTCACGGTCGGGAAAGCAGCTCGTTTTCCCCACGACCTGCCACAACGTGTCGGAGCGCCCAACCGGGGCGGGCCGTACCTGCTCCGTCCGCCTCCCCCGCGGCCGCCACCGTGGACGGCACGGCCTGGTGCCTCTTCATGTGCTTCTTCCAGTGCGCCGCGGTGCGGAAGGCCTGCTCGCAGAACGGGCACTTGTAGGGCTTCATGCTCATGTGCGTGGCCATGTGCCGGGTGAGGCTGCCGTTGGTGGTGAACGACGCGGTGCACACGCTGCAGCTGAACGCCTTGACCCCTGTGACGACAGAAACACGGTCAGTCACCGCACCCCGTTGCCGGAGCATCGTAGGTCGTCGGAAGCGTCAGAAGAGGATACGTCCGAGGAGCCACAAAAGCAAAGACCACTTACCGGCCCGGGGCCTATTCTGGGAAGGGGACGCAGCGTGTCTTACGACTAACGTGCTCGTGGCATTAAAGCGCTGCTCTAAACAGACCCCAAGTTCTCTCTGCCCCTCTCTGCCCGTCTTTGACAGTCCAGCGGGTGACAAGTCGTGCATCGCGCCCTAGAAGGTTTTCTCAAATCCACTCACCGTTCCCACAGCCGCGGACGTGGGAACCGCCCCCAACAGCAGTGTGCAGCTGCACTTCCCAATCCAGCCCTCTGGGAAGGCCGTCTCTGCTCTGGACTGAAGACACAGAAGACACCCCGACTGTCTAAGCACCTCGCTGACCGGCCACGGCTCCCTGTCCAAGTCACACAGGCTCCTCTCTGCTATGGGGAGCGGGGACTTCCTAGCAAGGCCTTCCAACCGGCCCTCGCTGGACCTGCCTCCCAGGGCCTGTGACCACCAGCTGTGACCAACCCTGCAGAGCCTGTCCTTGTTCTGTGGTATGTTTTGATTTTCAAATACAGCCTTACACAGACACGGATCTTACATACATTAACACAGGGAATAAACACTCTGAATTTATTAAACAGATAAATGAAACATATTAAAAACATGTTTAAGTGCAAATCACATTTCTGATAAAGAATATATTAAAAACTCTTTAAAAACTCAACGATAAGACTTCAGACAATCTTATTTAGAAACGACACAGGATTAGAGGAGCCGCTCTCCACCCTCACGTGAAGGAGGCCCCGTGTCCTCGGCCACTAGAGAAAGGCACGTGAACCCCAGGAGTGGACACCGGCGCTCTCTCCCAGGGATGGTCGCGGTAGACGGGACCAACAAGGCCAAGAGCTGACCAGAGTGTGACGTGGGTGCCCCGCCCTCTGCTGCTGGACATGTACAACATGGCAGCCACTTAGGAAAAGAGTCTGATCAACTCAAAGGTTTGAACAGCCACCCCGGGACCAAGCCACCCCGGTAACAAAGAAAGAAATGGGAACATGTCCGGCAAGCTGCACACACGTGTTCACAGCAGGAGGACCCCCGTGCGCCCAGAGACGGGAACCACTCCAATGCCCCACAGCGGACGAGGAGGAAGGGAAGGGGGTCCGGGGTCCGTCCACACCACGGAACACCGCCCTGCTCCACCAAGGGGCGGCTCCAGTGCGAGGAGCCCTGGACACGCGCTCCGTAAAGGAAGCCAGATCCGCACGTTTGCACGTGGACGGAATGTCGGAAACATGCGCTTCCGGAGACGGCAGCAGCCCCCCGGGCTGCCCAGGGCGGGACCTGGACTGAGCGCTCCCCGGTCCAGACCTGCTTCTGGCTGGGGCCGGCACGGGCTAGAATGAGGCGGGGGGGACAGCCGCAGCCCACCACCGCCACACTGCAAACCGCAAACGCCCCGGCGCGAGGCAGACAGTGACCTGTGTGTGTCTTCTCGTGCGACTTGAGGACCCCGGAGGAGACGAAGCCGCGGCCACAGAGCTTGCACTTGTAGGGCTTCTCCCCAGTGTGGGACCGCACATGCTGCTTCAGGTGGCTCGACTTCTTGAAGCCTTTGCTGCAGTACTCACACCTAGAAACAGCACGGAGAGCACACGCGTCAGTCCGCAGCATGGGCACAGGCGGGACATCGGAGACGCGGCAAGAACGGTTCCACCAGGATCACCGAACCACCAGGCGTGACAGTCACAGAGGCAAGGTGTGCTCTCCAGCATTTAAGAAATGACATGACAGGGGGCGCCTGGGTGGCTCAGTGGGTTAAGCCGCTGCCTTTGGCTCAGGTCATGATCTCAGGGTCCTGGGATCGAGCCCCACATCGGGCTCTCTGCTCAGCAGGGAGCCTGCTTCCTCCTCTCTCTCTGCCTGCCTCTCTGCCTGCTTGTGATCTCTGTCTGTCAAATAAATTAATTAAAAAATTTTAAAAAATAGAAAAAAAAAAAGAAATGACATGACAGCAATAATAATTTGTTAGATCAAGTTCTGCTCAGGGCACCTGAAGCCTGAACCCTACTTTATTATTTCATTATCAGTAAATCCTACAGCAATACCAGGAGGCATTGCTATCTGACGAATCAGAAACTAACAGGAAAAAGCTTTAGTACACACTCTCTTCTTTAAGTTGTACGACACACTGTGAAACCTCCCACTGCCTCGGGGTCAGAATCACTCCTGAGTCCAGACACGTGGAAATGCCAATTCATCTGCTCTTTAGGTTTACCCTACACTTGACAGAGTTTCTAGCTTGTGTTGAATAACATGTAAATGTACAGTGTCCTCTTACCCTAAGTTAAAGAATATTTTAACATTACTCCAAGGATGAAATAATTATAAAGTACTTCAAATTTCTTATTCACATATTATTAAAAACTAAAAACAAGATTCAGAAATCTGTTCCATTTCCCAGTTTGAAGCTGTAGGAGGACGCTAGTCGCGTCCCAAACTGCCGTCTCTGGGGCCAGCTATCTGCACAGGGCAGCCCGCGCCCGCTAAGGTCCACGCCGAACCGGAAACTGACAAACGGGAAATACACTTCAAAATCTCAGTCCGTGACACACGCTTGGTCTCGTGAGGGCACCCCCGGAACCAGAAGAGCAGCCGACAGCACTCACGGGCTGACCTGAGAGAGTGATGCTGCAGACAGAGCTGGGACCTGCTCTGGTCCACACGGCAGCAGGAGAAGATCCCTGTCTGCAGAACGGAGCACGTCAAACTCAACTGTGTGATGTTTGCTGAGAAAGACCCTCTGAGGCTCATGTCTATGAGCTCAAACCAACCAGCAGCGCCAGGACTCGGACGGCAGTCCCGTGGAGAGACGGCCACCCTCGGAGGACAGTCCGAAGCAAGACCGTCCCCACCCGGCCCCAGCCAGGCTCCCACGGCAGGACCAGGCTCTGCCCACGGAGATGGGGCCCTTCTCTGCCTCTGAAATGCTGCTTCCCCCCTCTCTCCGCATGGTCGCCCCCCGTCCGCTCTGCCGACCACACAGCTCTTGTCCCAAAGTGTCCAAGGACAACACAGGCCACAGAATGCAACACGGAGGACACACTCTCCCCGGGAGCCGCTGCGTTGGGAGGACACATGGCCTTCAGCTGCTCCGTCGCAGGGCGGAGACGCCCAGGGAGACGAGGGGACGCCCTGGCCACCAAGGGCAGGGTCCACAACAGAGCTCATCGGTGCCCAGTGCCCAGGAAGCTTAGGGAGCTTTGCTATTCTCTACTTGTGTCACATGGTGAGGCAAATGGTAGAAGCAGAATGAAATTATAGGCTGCGGCTCCAGGGAGAACCCCTGATCTCTTTGACATCCTACGAAAGTGACACACCGTCTCCTCAAACAACACACACGCAACCCTCCCTCGAGGCTGGTCCACCCCCACCTCACCTGCCGCTAAGCGGCCCTGGTGCGACCTTGGAGCGCCCTCCCTTTCTGATGAACACGCATCCCACGGCCTTAAGCGGAAGCCTGTACATGGACAGCTCCCGAGCGCGCTGTTCCAGATGGACCTTTCCCCTTAATCCCAGCCTGGCAGAGGAGCCAAGATGACACCTTCTCTGCAGTATCAACCCTGACGGTACAAAACCAGGTCTGGCCGGTCTTAGCGCCAGAGTCTGTTTCCCCAAGAGTCTCCCCTTTTCTAGGGCAGCAAATTCTTCCTTCCAGCTGCTCGGGTCACCTCCTCTCACAGCAACACCTGTTAGAAAGGCCCAGACGGAGGGTCCTGCCCTCTGGCCACTCCCCAGGACGGCAGCGCCTGCCTCGGTCAGCTGCCACACAGCGCCTGGCACGTCTCCTGCGCTCTCTGGCCCCACGGCCCCCAGCAGGTCCCCGTCTGCCGTGCACCTCACTTACTCATTTCGCTCACGTCTTCCCCCTAGAACGCAGACTCCCGAGGACCGAGGGTTTCCCTCTGCTTCGGTCACTAACAGAGCCCTAGTGGTTGGCATATCGCGGTCCTTAACAATTACTAAATAAACGCATGAAGGAGGCGAGCCTGTAAGTCCACCGACACCCAGACAGGGTGCCACGAAGGAATCATGAGAAAACGTTAGATCCATCCCACTTGAAAATACCAAACCTGCGTCCCAACGGAGCACCAGCAAGTACGTGCTCACTGGGCGGACGCACGTCGGAATAAAACGCGAGGGCAGTCTCGGAAACCCGGAGCCCATCCGTGCGTATCTCCCTCAGACTCCACGGGTTCCCCCCAAATTAGAATCCCCCACGCTGACACCGTTTTGTACTTGCAAGTTCATGACGATCTCAGGAAACTACGCTTCCAAAGGCAGAAAAGCTGGGGTCCGAGAACAGCAGGTCGGGGTGCCGGAGATCTTGCACCAGGCCCACGTCCTGAGCAGCCAGCCGCCTCTCGGACACCAGACGCTTGATGGCGTGAGCGAAGTTAGCCAGTTTTAAAAGCGTCAGTTAGGACCGCTTATTTGATGTAGGAGAGCTCACCATTTTTTAGGGGTAACTGTAAAGTACTTTTTGTTAAATGGCTTTGGAAAAAATTACTAGATTTTCAAAACTATTTTAAGCAAATAATAAAATTATTAAAGTATTATGAAGCCAGGACTATCGCAAGAAAGTACTCATCTTGTTTCTCACAGGACGCATACAGCGGTGTTCCGTTTTGTAAGACTAAGGGGATCTTATTCGCTTATTCCGGGGCGCGCAGGGGCAGGAGCCGGACGCCGTGAGCGGCGCGCTCCACACGCCCCGGGGCACACAGGCAGCGGAGGGCGAGCGGCTCGTGCCGCTGAAGGTGCATGAAGGACAAGCAGGTGGACTTAGAGACCGTGTCTGCAACCCCGTGGGCCTCAAGCCAACAAGGAACCTTGAAAAACAGGCACACAGGGAGTGTCTGTGACCTCTGGGAACGTGGCGACGGGAAGCCACGACACAGCTCGCTCAACGTCCAGGCCGCAGCCTCCCAGCCTCGTCCCGTCCCTCACTGGCCGCAGAAATCTTAGCAAGGGAACCTCTTTTGTCTCCGATCCTTTCCTCACAATGAAATGGGGGTTAACGGGGGCCTCGTTCACAGTTTCTGAGCGAGGCCGATCCCACGGGCCCGGAAGGGGGCGCACGCACCGGGCACAGCCAGGCTAGCGGCGCGCCGCGGCGTCAAGCTGTCCGTGCGAACGGCTACCTGTAGGAGCGCCGGCTCTGGTCCTCCCCGTCCTCCAGGAATCGGGGACGCTGAGTCCGCAGCTCCAGCTCCTCCTGGGACGGCTCCTGGATCAATCGCGTGGTCTAAAATTTAGCAGAAGTAGAAAGCAGACGACCTAAATGTCTACAGATAGAGGCAGAACAACAAACAGCTAAGAATAAGCCAACAACAAACAGCTAAGAATAAGCCATCTACAAGCGCAGGTTCAAAGGAGAAACTCCAAGCAGCTCCCTGTAAGCACTGACTAGACTGACAGTAGAAGTCACTCATAGCAAAGTCATTAAATACTTGTTTTCTTTCCGTTAATTTGCTTGAATACAAACTTGAGCCAAGCATGAACCGGAACTCTCCGTATTTTTTATGGATCTGAGTAAGTGACCCCTCAGCCGCTCTCCTCTTACTGAGAGTGAACACAGTCCTACTGCGTCGCTTGTCACACAACCACGGGGAGAAAAAGCATGTTGTCTCCGCTGGGAGCAAGGGCCCACCAGTACCACACCTTCCCGACGCAGGTGGGGCGAGCCGGCGACCACAGCGGGAGAGGACACGGATGTTCAGTGGACAGAGGGAAGCTGACCTTCAGGGTGCGCACAACATGCCCAGGGCTGAGTGGGGGAGAGCCCACCCATGTGCGACGTCTGCTCCCCTGACATCCGTGAGCGAAGCAGAGGACCCCGCTCCACTCCCAGCACTGGGCGGGCAGCCGGCCTCAGGGGGCTCTGGGGCGCAGGGCAGCCACCACGAAACGGCACGCTGCCCACTGCCGAGACTGCATCCGCCTTCAGCACCGGAACTGTGTGGCTTCTACGCTAGGAGAAGTGCTCTGGAAAGTTCACGGAGGGCCGGGCCTATCCCTCAGAGAAGCTCCAGCACTGGCCCTGCTCTTTCCCAACGGCGGCTCGTAAAGAAAGAAAACAACCGATGCACCACCATTTCCCTACTCGTGAAAACTCTCCCGAAATGGGACAATCAAAACCAAAACCAAAACTTAAATGTCTCCAACTAGACTGAGTAGAAATTTTAAATGACGTGTTTAAATATTCATTTTTCGTATTCCAGCATCCCTTGTATTTCCGTTCTAAGGTGTAAGGTTGTCCACATTTCAGATTCCACCAATAAAAACACTCAGGTCGTGTCCCTAAAGCCACACGATACCCTCCACACGTGCTTACACAGCACTTTCCTGACTTTTAACCCACAGGTAAAATCCCTCCTCATAGAACTGAAATCTCTAAGTAAAACCTAATGTCTGACGGGAAAAGACGTGTACGTGAGCATCTCAGCCTCCCAGCGGATGCAGTCCCGTGGCCACGAGAAGTGAGCCCGCCCTCCGAGGTGTGCCAGGCCTGCGTAGGACAGAGCAGGCGGGAACGGAACGAGCCCACCACTGCCACACACCCCTTCCGTGGACACTCACGACATTCATCGCGTCAGAGCCGGGGACCTGCACTAGGTTCTGCTGGTGGAAGCTGGCGGAGAGAGCCTGTGACTCCAGCGTGCTGGAGTCCTGGAGCTGCTGGACGGGGGCAAACGCGGGCTGCTGGCCGTACGCGTCCGTCACGGTAAAGCCTGGAACAAATCAGAAAAAACACAGGCTCGGCAAGAAATACTATAGTCAAGCCAAGAAAACGCCAAAAAAGCTGCTTTTACAAATAAAGACTGCTACTTTCTGCGGGGGGTTAGCCCTCGCCAGCAGGCTCCAAGAACATCTGCTCGCGGGCAGGAGCCCGTGCCCAGCACTCACCCCGGCTGGCCACAGGCTCACAGACGAGCCGTCCACATGGCAACCCCACCGTCCCGACCTCCACCCGGTCACCGTTTCTCGGCCACAAACTACGTGCAGAATGGTCATCAATGGGGCTTTCCAGACACCCTGAGCAGACCCCACACAGCCCACGCGCGCATACACACACACACACACACACACACAGAGCCCATGCGGAAGGTTATGGGGCTGGAGACCAAACACTGCAGAGGGGCCTGCTGTAGAAGGGCCCCGACCCAGGGACGGCCCCGAGATGCCCGTGCGGGACCCGCCACTGACCCTGTGACAGGCTGGCCGGCTCGAAGGACTGCTGCGGAGGGGCTGCCTCTTCGAACTGGTCCATGTGTGCCGGGAGGGTGGGCGGCGGAGCCACGAACCTGTCTGAGACAGAAACAAGGACGGACAGGGGGTCACACACTTCCAAGGAACTTCCGGCCACCCGCTCAGTCTGCCGACATGGGGACCCTCGCGAGTTTCTGAGAGTTAGCCTCCTCACTCGGTAGAGATTAGGGCAGACATATCTATGTAGTCCAATATATATATGCGTGTGTGTATATCTATAAATTATTAACTCTATATTCTATAAGTTATATGCTCATAAACATATAAGCACTTACGCATTTACATCTACACTATGTATTTGCATGTTTGTATAAATATGTAACTTTATACATAGGTAAGTAGCATGTACAGTGCATCTACTGTATGCACACACAGTTCACACAAGGGGTGGAGGGGAGGCATGAGGTTTGCACTTCCAGAACACCCCACTTCACGATTTAGCCTCAAACTCAGACATGCTCTCCAGGGAGATGCCCTGAGTCTGCGAACACCCAAGGACTACGCAGCACAATCTGGGGTGAGCACCGCTCCAGGCAGCGCAGCAGACAGAAAGCACCCGATCTCGCTCAGGCCTACGCACACGTGGGCCTTCTGTACCAGCAGACGGAGCCGGCCGGCCCACGGTCCGTGAGCAGGCCTGTCTGGGGCGACAGGCGGCCTGCGTGGAGGAGCCTCGGCTGCGTCCCCATGCTCACTGTCTACAGTGGGACGGGCACCTCTGCAGCCAGATTCCGCCGACGAGGACAGCAGCGGCTGGAGGGCTGTGGGCCGGGCACACCGGCATGCAGTCCCGCACGGCGCGGTTACAGACGGACGGAGGCTGGCTGGGACGGAAGCTATTCTCGACACAGGACGTGCAGGAGGTCCTGGGTCTGTAACTCCCCATGCCAGCAAACTCCCTCTCAGGTGGACACACAAGCAACGGGGACTCAGACAGTCAGAGACGAGAGACACCCAGACAGACCGGCCTGAGCGTAATCGGCTGCACGGCCGTGCGGACTGCTCTAGAGCTAGGGCTGGAGAGATATTTGCCTTCATCAGCTTCCAGGGGCTGGTGCGTCAGCGGCTGACCCAGGCCCGCGTCCTCCGTGCGCACCACCTGCTGCGGCTCCAGGTCCAGCATGGCCTCGGGGTGGGCGGGGCCGGCCGCCTCCCGCAGCTGCTCGCTCTCCATCCCCACCGGCATGTGCGTCGAGACGTGCACGCTCGGCTGGTCCCCGGCGCCGTCGTCCAGCGCGGCGGCTTGCTGGTGCTGCTGGAGCTGCTGGGCGAGCTCGTATCTTCAAAACATCAACGACAATCCGCACGGTTAGGTGCTGTCAAAACCCACGTCCGCGAAGAACTGCTGTGCCAGCCGCCCATCATTACACAACATTCCAGAAAAGCATTTCATTTGGAGCCGCGGTGGCAATCCAGTGGAAATGAAAGGCTATTAACAATTCTGAAGAAAAATCAAGTTCCCTCGACTCTGAGTGCTTTCACGGACGGTAGGGGCACGAAAGCAGCAAAGGGAGGGTGAAGGACAACACGCGCCAGAACACTTAAGATGTAGAAAGAAAATTAAAAAGACACCGTATGTCTCAAAGTAAAACAGTCCCAGGTCAGAATTAAAATTAAAACTCATCCTGCAATGAGTTAAAGTGAAAAAGAACTGAGCAAAGTAAGACAGGCCTCTATGGACCAATTTCAGTGTCATGAACAAGTGTGGAGCGCAGACCGGACAGAGTCCTGCGACCTGCTGTCTCTCACGGTCTGGGGCCACAGACCCCTCATCTGAGCCACGATCTCCTGGGTGACAGAACACAGATCAGGAGGCATGTACGTGGCTGCTCCTGTTTTCTGCGAAACCATGTCCGCGTCAGTATCGCCTCTGCATACAGCAAGTGCACCGGGACGTTTCCATCAAGGTTGACAATTCATATTTCAAAGAGAAAAATAAACAGTGAATTCAGTGAATGAGTCAAAGAACCTACACAAAGCAGCTCCCACAATTACCTGACGAACATGCTGCTCGGGAGGGGCACGACCGGTCGGACCCCGCTCTATGGCACCAGGGTCAGACGCAAACACACTCCACCACTCGCCCGACTCCGGAACCTTACAAATCTGCCCACCTAGAACGCCACTCTTAATTCCAAACAAAAGCTTTCGTCTTCATTTTCTAGTATCAGAAACAGTCACCTCTCAGCTACTTTTACTGAGGAAGGGGGACAAATGTAGTAGAAATACCAGTATGAAAACATACACGGTGTCCCCTGGAGTCAGCAGTGTGAGGCCCTTCACCCTGGGCCCCCGCACGGCCCCCCACAGGGCAGCAAGGGTGCCTTGCATGGTCACTTCTCTGCACCGCTACCACTTTCTATACTTTGACGTTTTGTGCTTATTTGTCATACAAGTAGGTATGGTATTTTAGGGATTCCTCGCCCTTCCAAAGAAGGGACGGAACAGGGGTGCTCCCCCCTGCCTGCAGATGGGACCGCAGTCCATCCGCTCTGTAGGAGGACACCACCAGCGCCGCAACACGCCAGACCCACAGTATTTACGCTGTCACCTCAAGTCACACACTCGTCTCCTAGAGTAACCGTGCCAGGTGTCCCTCAGCGTACGCCGTGACGAGCAGCGGCCAGTGGAACACTCCCTCTCACAGGCAGCCCAGCCAAAACCAGCCGGCGCACTGGCCGGAAGTTCTTCTCCTGGCTGTCAAGTCCATCAGCAAGGCCTGCGGGGGCACTCCGACACTACCTCGGCGGGGGCACGGACTTAAAAAGGCCTGAATTTCGGACAGCGAAAAAGTCTTCTTTGTGTGCCATTGGACCAGGTCCTGTCCAAGCTCTACCCCTCCCAGCACGTACGGCTCTCAGGACCTGGTACAGCGAGCAGTGAGCACAGGGCCCTGAACATCCAGGCACCACGAGCTCCCCAGCTCAAACGCACGTGGAGCCCATCATCTCCTCCGTAAGATGCAGGAAAGCACAAGCTGGAAGGAGAACTGGCGAGCAGGCCCCATGCCGACACCGGCACCATCACACTACAGCAGCCAAACTTCTCAGCTACGTAATCGGCTGCGCTAACATCAAAGAAGACAAGTCTTTGTCCTAAGTGCTTAGGCATGCATGTGCTTGGGCACCCAGGGGGTAACACCAAACACCTGCCTAATGCTTCTACCAATCTGGGGTTTCGTTTTGTCCGTAACACCAGGCAGAGATTCCTGGGTTACAGGAGTGCCTGAAAGTCGGTGTTCTGGAGCAGAAGGTTAATATTCTTTGACGGTGGACCTAGTGACTCTTCCTTTCAAAGTCTCCCGGGATATGGTGGCCTTATCCAGGCTTCCACTACCACACAGACCACCGTGGCATCCCAGAAACACCCGGGAGGGAGCTCCAGACATAGCCGGAAAGGCGTTCCTGCGAGGGCCTCTTGGCTCACCTCCATCTGGAGACGGGACAGCCCTTTAACCAAGCACAAATGATGGATTTACGTGGTAACGAAAACATTCGTTCCTTTTAAGTCAGCAACACAGAACTATGACCGTGCAGATCCACGGACATGCCCAGCGGTCACAGGGCTGGCTGACTACGGCTCTCCCTCTGCCGTCCTCACGACTGGATGACAGCATCAGCCCAGTCTAGGGAGCGTGGCAGGTACTACTGCCTGTTCTGAGAGAGCTTACACACAGCATTGGGCCCGACACAGACCATCTCAATATCCCATTAAAAATAAAAGCATTAACGTTTCAGTCGTGGCTCTTCGCAGAGCCTCAGACAACGATAAAAGTTTCTTCAGCCCATACACCTGAAGCTCCACGTAATACTACAGGAATCAAAGACAATTATTTCTTAAAAACACCCTCCACCACTATCTGGGAGTTAGAGATTACTAAAAAGTGACCATCAGAATTATACCTACCTATGGGTTTTCATGTGCTTTTTGCAATTTAGTGAGGTCTTAAATGTTTTCTGGCAATAGGGACACATATAGGGACGAAGGTCATTATGGATACCCATATGTCGCCGTAAGCTCCCACCAGTAGTGAAAGCTCCGTTACATATCAGACACTTGAAAGATTTTAGTCCAGTGTGCGTTCGGACGTGTGCTTTGAGCACTCCTGCAGAAACAAAGCCTCTTCCACACTGAGAACATTTAAAAGGCTTTTCACCTGTATGTGATCTAAAAAGAATAAAAATTTTCATGAATACGCTTCTTACAACTTTATGACGCTTTATACCCTAAAGAGCACTCGCACATTCTTTCACTTGAGCACCCCGTTTTAAAGCTAAGCACTGAGAAACCCAAAATCCGGAGACTTGGATGACTTGCCCGAGGCCACACAGGAGGCACAGAGCGGAGGCCCCTCATCGGCATGACATTTCCCCGTCCCTCGTCCGTCCCCCTCGCTCCACTGTCGCTAGTACCAATCATTAGTCTAAACACGGGTCAACACATGTGAAAATCTGCTCAAGTACGGAACTGTGACACGGCAGACCAGGTACTGTCTGGCACGTCCCAGATGTTGCAAACGCTGGAATGTAAAAGAGTGCCAATAAAACTCAGAGACCATTTCGGGGCCACATACTTTAGTTGAGGCACTAAAAATGAAGATATCCGTCAGCGATAAATATTTTGGGGTCAAGTGCGACATTTTAAATACCCAAAGCGGACACCGCCCTCCTCACTACCTCTCCGCATCACCGGCTCCCGACATCACTGCATTGCCTCTACATTTCCATTTCCGAATCTGTTACCTTACCTGATGTGTTGTTTAAGGTGGCAAGACTTTTTATACGCACGATGACAGTAAAAACACTTGTATGGTCTATCTGCTTCGTTTACAAAATTATTATTAAAATAACTTTGAAAAAACTGGTTTCTTGGAATGGGCTGGATAAGACCTACAAACCAAAAGAAAATCAGGAATAATTCACTGTTAATGCTACAAAAAAGGTAAACGTCAAAAAGCATCTGCTTTCCCCAGAAGACGAAAATTTGGAGGAGTTCAAGTATAGAGTCCAGCGTTGCCACTAAAAGCCATCTTCACTGTGTTAGAAAACAGCCCATTGGGAAACACAAAGTTAATGGAAGACCGGTATTTTCCAACATAAGAACGAACTGTGCATCACAGTTATTTCCTTTGGCTCTAGAACCAATTTTTAATGGACTCCTATGTCTGTTGGCACGGAACCTAAAGAAACTATGTCCCAAATGTAGGTTAATCGGGACACTCAAGCCCTTGTTGTTCAGCATGGAGACTGTGCCCTAACTACTGCAGTAAACTCAAAACACATGACTCTAACATGATCTTTTGTTCTAAAAACAAGTCAGCATTTCATAGAAATGTTATTGAAGGGTTATCCGTGGATAGCAAAACTGCTAACTTCAGTATTTCAGGCTTGACATACTTTCAGTAAAGGAAGAACCCTTCGGGTTGACTACGTAATAACACGTCTTCATCAAGCTCGAGTTAAATACGCAATTCTGGACAAACACACACCTGAGCCTTTAGAATCACCTCGCATCCCCTGGAACATGAAGAGGAGGACTTTCACGGTCAGCTTCTCCTGGGCTGCTCCTCCTTCCCCCGGGATGGCAGAGCTGCCTGCCAGGACCTGGGCCCGGCCCCCAACCTCCCTGCTCCCTTCCCTGTGCCAGTAACTCCGGTGCGAGGCTTCTCGGCTGACACTTTTTAGGTTACTCCCCCTACCCAACTCCTTGTACATGAGAAGCACCCCTCCCCCTGGTCATATGGGTCAGGTATTTCAGAATTTCTGAGAACTCCCTTCCCTGTCTGGTTAAGTCACTGGCCAGTCCTGGGGATCCTGCTTCTCCAATGCCTCGTAAACCTGTTTCCCCATTTCTATTCTGCTGCCTCAAATCTCAAACCATGCAGAAAAGAATACCAAAGCCGGAGAGAACTCAGCGGCTCAGCTAAGCCCCATCACTCCTCAATCAGACTTCTGTCCTAATGCTTGCGTCCGAAGCCCATCCAGTATTCAAAGGGAACTCAGAACCCCCCTTGTGATCGGTGTTCAACCCCCACAGCACAAGCCCTTAAGCTGCCACGACCTTTCCCGCTTCTCAAGTCTCCGGGACCCGTGCAGCCGAATCAGGGCCATTCGGAGACGCTGGCTCTGCAGCAGCTCCAACGCTGTCCCGTGCTCCCGGCTGCTTCCTGGCCCATCGGCTCCCGCACGCCTGTCCCAGGACCACGTACTGAACCTATAGGGACAAACCCCCAGGGCGAGCCTCCAAATCTCTGTTCGGCTCAACCTTCTCCTGTCGCTGAAGGAAGCAACGGGCTCACATGCCTTCAATGGCTTCCTACCAAGTACCTCGTGCCCACGACTGCTCAGCTCGGCTTCCAGCGCCGGCTCGCCCTCCACGTCCACCCACGAACCCTTCACGTGTCCCTCTCGACCCTACGCTCTCGCTGTTTTCTGAGCAGACCCAGCACTTGTCACCGCTCCTTCTCCCAACCCCTGTCCCCACTCCCCTGGCCGTGGTGTGAGCACAGGACCTGTCCCAGGGACACAGCCTTGAGCCCATGACGGCTGTCGCGGAGGACAGGTAAAACGACCCAGGAAATTCAGCGAAGAGAACGGGAAGCTCACGTGAACATTCTCCCAAAGGGCAACTGACAAGAGGGACGCGTCAGGTCTGGGTCCGCTGGGGAAGCCGCGACACTCGACGCTTACACAGGAGGTCTCTTGGGAGAAGCTCAACAGCAACCCCCAGGCCCAGTGATTTGGGATCTTACACAAACAGGCTCAGTAACTATTAGCATAGAAGTACCACTTAATTACAGTTACAAACTCCAAACCAGTAGTAGCCAATAATCCATTTTTTTGCTCCTTGTTGAACTCAAGAGAATGGCTTTGTTTTCCTTTTTAAAGAATTTTTTTTTTTTTTCCCAAGCAGACTCCACAGAGTGTGGAGTCCATTGTGGGGCTTGATCCCAGGACCCTGACCTCAAGACCTGAGCCAAATCAAGAGTCGGATGCTCAACCAACCAAGCCACCCAGGCACCCCTGAAATGAGTGGTTCCTATGAAAAACACCAATAAAAAATTATAGAAGTCAGTCCATAACTAAAATGAACTGTACAAATATACAAATTTAAGAAACTAATTTTCTGTACTTTATTAGATAATACATACATTAAAAAGCAATGAGAAAGAAAAATAAAGTGAAATAATTTTAAGAAACTAGTTCTACAAATGCCATTACATTTCTAGAAATAGGTAAAATAAATGCAATTCAAAGTAATTTTGAAAAAGTCGAGGTCCTCCAGTCGTTGTCTTGTATCTATTTTATTGGGGAAAAAGACAGTTCACAAATAGGAAAACAAACTAGTGCTTTTGCCATTTGCCCACCGAAAAACACCAGGCCTCACAAGGAGGGGCAACGTGTCCGACCTGAAATCAGTTCATGGAGTCTGGACTTCAGGGGAAGGTCCTCCTAGAGCCCTGCACGGTGGCAACAAAGCTCACTTGCTGGCAAGCCTGCGGTTTCACAGGAGCGGTCGGGCCTGGCCCCGATCCCGCTCCAGGGGACAGACAGCCCCGCGCTGCCGGCCCACAACGCCGGCCTTAGCCAAGCAGCCGGACGCCAGAATCGGACGGCGGCCCTCACAGCTCCCGGCCCGCGGAGGCCCACTCCGCGGAACACGTCTGCTCTACACAGGGTCCCCTCCAGCCACCTACTTCTGCAGCACCCCCCCAAGCACACAACTCTTTCTCCTGTGCCTTCTGGAACCCAGGTTCTCCATCATAAATCGCATCACAGAATGTCTAGTTCATCGTTTCTTTTCCATACCAGGGAGTCTAGGTCAACACTGCGCCCCTGGAAGCTGGAACTCACTTCCGGTGACTGTTCTGCTGGGGTTGAGCAGTCCTAGCCGTGCGCCCGAGCCCGGCTTGGGTCTCCCAATCGGCCGTCACTGCCTTCCCAATGCTGCCTGCAGCAGCAGGAGCCGGGTCCCTGTGTCCCTCTCACGCAGCCCGTGAGCGCTCCGGGGCCATCTCAAATACTTAGGAAGCGTGAGACGAAACACCGGGGAAGCTGCTCTCGGAGACGACGGCCACTACCAGCTGTGCGCACGCTAACAACAGAGCTGGTTCTGCACAAACACAGGTGCGATCGAGCACACACACTGGTCTGGTCAGCCTGCGTACGGAATCACGTCTACGGCCCTCCACGGTGCGTACACGGGACCCCATGCTCATCACCCTTCCGACCTCTGCAAGGAGCTCCCCTGGACCGGTGTGTGCAGCTCCCTCTGCGGAGCTGTGCTCCCCCACCGTGCCGCGGTGCACAGCAGGGCTACACGGCTGCTTACCTGGGTGATCCCCGAGCCAGGGGCTACCAGCTCTCGGGTACCGTCCAGGCAGATGTACTTAGAAACAGGGCCCTAAATGGTCCTGAGCCCTTCACAGTTGGGGCGGGGGGTCCACTACTTGGAGCTAGCAGGGCAGTGAAATGACAGACCTCATTTTTCAGATGCTTTGCCAGTTCCAGTGATTTTACAAATATAAAGTTCTGTTACATAATTGGGCTAATTACCAGGTCTCAATCTTTGAAGAACAAACAAAATCAAGGGTGAACTAAACACAGGTAAACGTGCTACAGTCTTAGTAGTGACGTGTCATTCCTACTAGACCATCAGTGTGTATATAAGGAAACCACGAATCTCAAAGAAAGGCACGAATAAATCCCAGTTGATTAATCTTGTGTTTCAAAAACAAACTGGAAATGTCCTTAAAACTTCCTAAAATTCCAGGACACCTGGGTGGCTCAGTTGGTCAACTCTGACTCCTGGTTTTGGCTCAGGTCCATGACCTCGGGGTCGGATCAAGCCCTGCGTCAAGCTCTGCGCTCAGCGTGAAATCTGCTTGAGAATCTCTCTCTTCCCTCTTACCCTGCCCTCCCTCGCTCTCTGAATACACGTGTGCACACAGACATACATCACATCATTAAAAAAGAACCTTTCTAAATTCCTCCCATGACAGAGGAAAAAGCTTTATCTTGGTACATCATTTGGGGAAATATATATTTAAATCTTAGAAGAGCTTTCATATATTGTCAATAGTAAGAAAATGCAAATACAACAAAATAAGAAAATGATGACAAACAACACAGGATATATCACATATAACATGTAAAATAAATTATGAGGTTAGACAAATGTGCTTTAAAAAAGCAAGATAAATGCTCTAATATCAATATAATTAAAACATGAATATAAACTCGGAAGATCAATTGTGACAGCCCTGAGGTTTAAAATAACACTTTCTTGGTTTCTGGCTCACTTTCAGAGAAAAGGTATTCCAAATATCTGTGCTTCACAGAATGAAAAAACAGGGACACACACACACACACACACACACACACACACACACACAGTCATCCGTAGGGAAAACAGCGACTTCTAAGAACAGGTACGTGTCAGTCTGTGACTGGGAAATTGAGGAGCAACTCCGTATCAGAATCTCTTTCCCTCAGGTCTGGTCCCCCGAGTTCTCCTGAGGAACCGGCGGCGCCGTCACTGAGGAAGCCAAAGGCAGGGAGCAGCGAGCTCCGGCTTGCGTCTGCCGACACGGTTCCCACAGTAGACTCAGCTAACATCCGTCCTCCCATACGGATACAATTAAAGGAAAAGAAAGAAGAAAGAACGAAAGAACCCATTCTCCTTGTGATGGGAAGCCTCAGGGTTCAGTCCCTTCTCAACCCTCCTGTGCGTCACACAGCTCCGCACGGCGCACCCCCAGCCCCAGCCGACCCCTTCCAACGATTCCCCTCCTCCCCTCTTCTGGCCAACACAAGTTGGACCTCTTGTTCTCGGAATTGTTTTGGTTTCTTCTTTTGAGATTCCGCATGGAAGGGAGATCATACAGCATCTGCCTGACTTGCTGCACTCAGCGGTAACACCATCAAGGTCCATCCACGTTGCCACAAATAGTAGGATTTCGTTTTGGTTTTTTTTAATGGGCAAATAATATTCCAAAATTTCTTGACCTATTGAACCACCGACAGACACTTAGGTTGTTTTTGTCTCTTGGCTACTATAAATAATTCTGCTATGAACACAGCGCTGTGGCTATCTTTCGGAGCTAGCGTTTTCATTTCCTTCGGATACAGTTCCACAAGTGGATCACACGGTAGTTCAAGTTTTAATTTTCTGAGCATCCTCTACAAGTTTTCCATTGCAGCTACACCTATTAACAATCCCACCAACAGTGTACAAGGTCTGCTTTCTCTCCACATGTACGTCAACATGTGTCATCTCTCATCTTTTTGATGAGAAAAGCTGTGAGGACACACCTCACTGCGGTTCTAATTTGCATTCCCTACAGACCAGAGGTGTTAAGCATCTTTTCGTGTACCTGTCAGCCTTTTGACAATATTCTCTGGAGAAAAGTCTATTCAGGTAGTTAATCCACTTTTTAACTTTTTTTAAATTAATGTATTTATTGTTTTTTTTTTCTTTTTTGCCATTGAGTTGCATGAGTCATTAATGTATTTTGGATATTAACACTTTGTCAGGTACCTTGATTGCAAATGATTTCCATTCCACAGGCTGTCTTCCCACATTACTGATGGTTTGTGTTGCTGTGTGCCGACTTTTTAGTCTGATGTAGTCCCACTTTTTATTTTGTTGCGTGTGCTTTAGATGTCCTATCAAAAACATCATTAACAAGACCCAGGTAAAGGAGCTTTGTTCCTATGTTTTCTTCTACATCTTTTATGGTTTCAAGTCTTACACTTAAGTCTTTAATCTACTTTGAGTTACTCTTTGTAAGTCATGTAAGGCAAGGGTCTCGTTTCAGTCTTCTGTGTGTGACTAATCAGCACTATTCACTGAAGAGACTATCTTTTCTCCATTGTGTGTTCTTGGCTCCCTTGTCAAATACTAGTTGACCATATATGCTGGGGTTTATGTCTGGGCTTTCAAACGTATTCCAGTTTGTTTTTGTGCCAGTAACGCAGACTAGCAATGAGGACAGCTTTACAGTGTAGCTTGAAATCAAGAAACATAACGTGTCCTGCTTTGTTCTTCTTTCTCATAATTTCCATGGCTATTCAGGTTCTTTATGGTTCCGTATCAATTTTAGGAGTGATTGTTTTACTTCTGTAAAAAAAAAAAAAATGGAGTCTTGACAGGATTGCACTGAACCCACAGATGGCTTTGACAGTATTGACATCGTGACACTGTTAATTCTTCCAGTCCATGAACATAGGCTACTTTTCCACTTATTTGTATCTTCTTCAACTTCTTTCATCAGTGTCTTTTAGTTTTCAGGTACAGATTTTTTACCTCCTTGGTAACTTTATTCCTAAGTATTTTACTGTTTTTGATACTATTGCTCTAATTAAGACTTCCAGCACTGGGGCGCCTGGGTGGCTCAGTGGGTAAAAGCCTCTGCCTTTGGCTCAGGTCACGATTCCATGGTCCTGGGATTGAGCCCCACATCAGGATCTCTGCTCAGCAGGGAGCCTGCTTTCCCCACCCCTCTCTCTGCCTGCCTCTCTGCCTACTAGTGATTTCTGTCAAATAAATAAATAAATATTAAAAAAAAAAAGACTTCCAGCACTATGTTGAATAGGAGTGGTGAGAATGGGCACCCTTGTCTTGTTTTGATCTTAGAGGAAAAGACGTTACCCTTCACCATCAAGTATATTGTCAGCAGTAGTCTTGTCATACACGGCCTTTATTATGTTGAGATATGTTCCTTCTTTGCCTAATTTGTTAACATTTTCTATCATGAATAGATGTAGATTTTTGTCAGATGTTTTCTCTGCATCTATTGGGATCATATAATTTTTTTCCCTTATTCTGTTAATGTAACATATCACATTGATTGATTTGCATATGTTGAACCATCCTTGCATCCCTGTGATAAATCGCAACTAATCATGGTGAATGATCCTTTTAATGTGCTGCTGAATTTGGTTTAGCAGTTTTGTATAGAGAATTTTTACATTTATGCTCATCAGGGATATTGACCTAGTTTTCTTTTCCAGTAGTGTCCTTTTCTGGTTTTGGTATGATGATAATGCTGGCCTTGTAAAATGAGTTTGGGAATGTTCCTTCCTCCTTGAATTTTCTTGGAAGCATTTGAGAAACTTGATGTTAATTCTTCTTTCATGTTTGGTAAAATTCACTAGTGAACCCATCTGGTCCTGGGCTTTTCTATGTTGGGAGACTTTTGATTATTATGAATTTGCTAAGACTTTGTTTTGTGGGCTAATATATGGTCTAATCAAGAAAATGTCTGATGTATGCTTGAGAAGAATATGTATTCTGCCGTTTTTAGGTAGAATGTTCTGTATATGCCTGCTGGGTCCGTTTGGTTTACAGTGTTGTTCAAATCTGCTGTTTCTTATTGATTCTCCACCTAAATGGTCTGTTCATTGTTGACAGTGGAGTATCCGAGTCCTCAATGACTACTGTGTTACTCTTTATTTCTCCTTTTGGCTCTTCGTTTCTGCTTTACATATTTAGGTACTCCCATGATGGATGCACGGATACCTACAACTGCTATATCTTCCTGATGTACTGACCCCATTATCATTATATAATGACCTCCTTTGTCTTTTTTCTTTTTTCACGATTTCTACTTTAGAGCCTATTCTGTCTAAAAAATAATAATAATAAACAATAAATAAGTAAATAAAGTCTATTTTGTCTGATGCAAGTATAACTTACTTCCCCCCTTTTTTGTTACCATCTGCTTGAAATGCCTTTTTCAATCCCTTCACTCTCAGACTATGTGCATCTTTTCAAAGCTAAAATGAGCCTTCTGGAGGCAGCATCACTAGGTCTTGTTTTGCTATCCTTTCAGCCACTCTGTGTCCTTTAATTTGAGGATTTAATCCATTTACATTTAAAGTAATTATTGACAGGTATGACCTTACTAATGTCATTTTGTGAATTGTTTTCTGAATCCAATGTTCCTTGTTTCTTATTCTGTTGCCTTTTTTGTGCTTTGATGCCTTTTGGAATCAGTATGTTTAAATTTCTTTATCATGCTCTTTTGTGTAATTATTATAGGATTTCCCCTTATGGTTACCACGAGGCTTAGACAGATTACCTTAAACTTATAACAACTTATTTTAAATGGATAATAACTTCAATAGAATTCATAAATTTTTCATTTTTACTTCTCCTCCCCCTCACATTTTAGGTTCTTGCTGTTATAATTTATATGTTTTTTTGCATTATGTAATAACAGAATACTATATGGTTATTTTTACTATCTTCTCTTTTTTTAAACTTTTAAATGAGAGTTGTAAGTAAAGTGCACCACTATAACCATATTGCAGAATCTAACTATGATTGCATATTTGCCATTACTGATGAGATTTATGCTACTTTCTATGTCTTTATGGTGTTAATTATTATTCTTTTACTTCCACTTGAAGAAATCCATTTAGTGTTTCTTGTAAAAAGATCTGGTGGTAATGAACTCTCTCAGCTTTTTATGATGGTAATAATGAACTCCCTCTGAATATTATGATCACCTTGACTCCAATACCTCCCCAGTCTGCACATAATTATATTTAAATTTTAGCTCTTGAGTTAGAAGAAAAAACATTTAGAGTATGAGACAGCATGTCTAGTGAAATACAATTCATAACATATAATAAATTTCACATTATTCATGTTCAGTAAAACTTACTGGTACTTGAGAAAAATAATTACTGGTGCTTGGTACCAAGACACAGTCACTACTTGAGAGTCATGGTGTGCTCTTCCACACTTCTGTGCCTGCGTGTGCAGTGGTAATGGGTGTGCAGAGGAAGTGAATTTTACTGAACACAACTCTGGTCTAGAGGTCAGAAGATCCAGATTGTTGTTCTACCTTGAGTACAAACTAGTTATATAACCTAAAAGCAATATTATAATTTGTTTTTACATCTGTACAAATGAGGAGCACAGAGAGGTTTTAGAATGACTATTTTTATGTCCTATACAGCTCTGGAAGTTTTTATGACCATATGGTACTACACCACAAAGAGTGTTCCCTTAATATGCAGACTAAATGACTTGGTACTATTGTTTTAATGCATTCTAATACTTTCCTAAGTGACAGTCTTATTCTAAATGACATGATGTGTTTTAAGTAACTAGGCTGAACTAGAACAGCTCATCTCCCAGTGAAGTCAAATAATTGCTAACTATCTATGCTAAAACTCTCTAGTCACATTTTTATCAAAATCTGCCCCCCAAAGGTTATTCAAGTCATGACCTTTCTATAGAGCCCCAAGGAGTTCAGAGTCTGAAAGAAGAGACAGACACAAATACAAATAATAATGAAGTTAAGCATGAAAATAAATGCTTGCAATATCTTGCACTCCACAATGTGAAGCCACCCCAGGAATCATTTCCCTCATGTATCTCATTCAGCCTAAACCAAGAGAGAATTCTGCTTCCACTAATTAGGTCCAAGTTTTGATTAACAAGCATCTGTGAGTCCAATAAGTGAAATGTACCCCATTTTACCCGCGGAAAACATCTGAGGTATTAGGACTGCAGTTTAACTCAATAAGGGTTTACAGACTTCAAGTCAAGAAACCCACAGGTGTTTGATTTGATTAATGGCAACCTGAAAAAAACTGGTAACTTAAAGGTAACTCTCAAACACGAAGGCTAATTCTAGGGCCGCTAAATAAACATTGAATTTGTTCTGACTTTCAGAGATGTTTCCACATTTCAGGTACAGCACAAACCAGTGAGAACCTACAGATTATAGTAAGGATTAAATACACATTAGGTAAAATGTGTCTGATGCTTTGCTTTGTGAACTACCAAAAGTGGACAAGGACATCAAAGTATTCTAACTTCCCATGGGAGCTTTAATCAGCTTCTAGGGTTTCAATAACTAACATGCTAAGAATCACAGTTCCTCAGAAGCTGAGAGGACCTCAGACATAAAATCATCAGAGAACAATACTTTGGGGAGGATGACCTTCAACTTGTTGTCTGTTCTGGAGTTTTCCACTTCTTCTACAGTCAATTTTAAGTACATTATTCTAGAAAAGGTCCACATCATCTAAATCGTCCAATGTGTTAGCTAACTGAACTACAGCTACTGCATCTAGTATGTCCCAGTATGCTTTCCCTGAACTGTAATCAAAAATTGTGTCCTGTACAACATCTACTTTTGAAAATTTTAATTTTTTTCTATCCTAGGATTTGATCAACTTTCTATTTCACGTATATTTAAAAGAGTATGTATTATAAAGTAAAAGCTATAAAATAACCCTTTTCACATGTGAACTTCCAAGTCTCTCTAGTCTCACTGTTCCATTAAGTTGATCAGAGGATCTTTCACTATACTTTAGAATTTGAATATTTCTCTTTTCTTCTAATTTTTCTTAGTTTATATACTTGATGCTATGCTCCTAAATAAAGATTCATGATTGTTGATCATCTTATTAGCAGATTGTAATTTATATTCATCTAAAATATCTCCCTTTATACCATTTAACCTTTATATTCAGTTATACATTGATGTTAATTTTGTTCATAGACTATGAACTATCTTGCCTGGGACATAATGAAATACAGATACTGCACAAAAAGAAAAGTTTTAGCACAGAATTCTATGAAATTTCTTTAATTTTGTTTAGCACTTGCGAAAATCATTTTTCAAAAGATTCTCATAAGCAGTGTTTTCTTTTTAGAAACGAGTATTTTCTTTTTCATAAAATTGTACTTTACCTTGATTATAATAACTGAGACTAAAAAAGCCTTAAAAGCTGGAAATTTTTTCTTTTCAGTTCAAAGATTAAAGCAGCCATAAAATATTAATTGGTTCCATACTGCGTAGGGATCTTAATATAAAAAGAACAAGGCACCGTGTACTTCACATAAAGAGCACTTGTCCATGCTGATAGCTCTACTGAAGGAGAATTTTTCGTCAATGAGAACTTACATGCTAATACCTTCACTTGTACACATCATTTCTTCCTTAACCAAGAACACGATTTGAGCAACAGTTCAGACAGAACTAAGATTTTCATATTGATCATGGAACATACTAGGCCATAAAGCAAAAATGCCGAACAAAAACTACATTCATACCGTGCTTAAAACTATGTAGACTGTAATAATTATATGATCATGGTACGAAGGGGGAGAGAATCTTACCTACGTCAGTTATGAGAATCGGCTCTTGCAAAGGAATGTCGGGGACTGGAACGCTGGCCTTGCCGACTCGAACCTTTGCAGGTTTACGCTGGTGTCTCATCTTTCTTAACTCCGTGTGTTTGAAGTGAGAAGCGATGTGAGTCTTCCTATGGCCTGAGGTTCGAAACTTTTTGTCACAGTGAGGACAAGCAAAAGGTCTGACCCCTAATAAAAATAAAAGTACACCACAGAATTATTTAAAGAAAACACATCTTAACCATTAATGCCAACAGGAACATCTGGTATTTTGATACTGATTTGTATATTCATCATGTCACGCTTGTAATTTCAGGGACGTTATCCATGAGAGTTACCTTCCCTTGTTTGCATACTTAGATGTCAGAAGAGCATTTTAAAGAACAATTTGTTAACTTTGCATCGTAAAACATTTCAACCTGAAATAGATAAAAAAAGATGCTCAAGTATTCAGTCCCTAAGAACACTGGGGGTGTGCAACGGCACTCTCTCGAGCCGTCGCCTGTGAACTGGGACCACAGTGTCCGCGTCAGACAGGCCGCCGGCGTCCGGCACACCCGGGTCTGCACAGCCCCGGCAGCTCTGCGCGCTCCGCAGACGAGCGGCCGACGGCGGTTGCTGCCCACCGGGAACAAAGCCGCCGCCGCTGACAGCGACAGAAACGGGCCCCATCATCAGGGCTCTCTCCTTCCCTTACAGTCTCATCGGTGAATGAAACTGGAGGCGCCTGAGAAGGGCACAGGACAAAACTCAACCCAAACAAAACATTCAAATCTCCACCCCAAGGTCAGCTCGGCCCAGGAACCCCGGGCCGTAGGGGAAGTGACGCTGGTGGGCCTGGGGCTCCCTGCAGGAGAGAAGGGGGGTAAAAAGGTTGAAAACAGACGGCTGGGTGCTGCGTGGGTCGCACAATTTCTGAATAAAGTGAATTCTGAATTCACTAGAAGAGTCAAGTTTGTGATTTGTGAATTACACCTCAATAAAACTATTACAAAATTACTGTCTAAATATGAACGTTTTCAGACCTCGATACTGATGACAAAATATCCGAACGGTAGAGCAGGTATCTGGTTCTCCCTCGCACCCAAGGCCTCCGCACCAGCCTCCCGAGGCGTCCCTTCCACAGAAAGGCCCAGCTCCCGCACGTGCACGCGAGGTGGCCCCCCAGCTCCCCACGCAGCCGTCTCCTGGCCGCACGCTCCTCCCCGCGTGGTGCTGCTCCCCGCTCCCCCTCAGAGCCGCCGGCTCCCCGTGCGGGACGCGCCGCGAGCCCGGCCTCCGGAAGGGAAGGGCAAACCCGCACGCGGGACCAGGAGCCCTCGCGGCCGCCGCCACAGTCCGCAGACCCCGTGAGCCCGCGCCCCCAGCACCCCGCACCTGTGTGCAGACGAATGTGCACTTTGAGGCTCCCCGACGTGGAGAAGCTCTTCAAGCAGTACTGGCACTTGAACGCCTTGACGCCCGTGTGCGTTTTGATGTGAGCGGTGAGGGTGCTCTTCACGGCGAAGGCCCGGAAGCACTGGGGACACTTGAAGGGCTTCTCATGGGTGTGAATGCGGATGTGGCGCACCAGGTCGCTCGGCTTCCGGAACTCCTTGGTGCAGTAGGGACACACGTGCCACCGCACGCCATTCTCCTCGCGGATGGAACCTGCAGCCAAGGGAAAATCACACACAGCCCAGCGCTGGTACCAGACACGAAGGCACCCAAATGTCCCTGCAGGGTTAGGGTCGGACAACACACCGTCCCTACGAGCAGCAACACGCTCCTTGCCACCGCAGAAGATGGATGATCGGTTATGACAAAGCTTACAACTTCCACGAGCACTGAAATTACTGAAGACTATGATTTAATCTTCAGAAAATCCGACCAGCTCCATGAGAACACTAATCACACCCTGAGAGGTCAGAGCGCTAACCGCAGGGGAACAGACACCGGCCGCGGCACAGACGCAGCCCGTTGGGAACGGGAGGAAAAGCAGATGCAAGCAGAGGACTCCACGACCAGCTCCAAGAATATGGAGAGAAGGAAGAAGCCGGAAGAAGCATTGTCGCAACCGAACCGGTGTCGTGACCAAAATGCAACACAAGTGCAAAGAATTCGGAGATGGTGGGGGCGCCTGGGCGGCTCAGTGGGTTAAAGCCTCTGCCTTCGGCTCCAGTCATGATCTCGGGGTCCTGGGATCAAGCCCCGCATCAGGCTCTCTGCTTGGCGGGGAGCCTGCTTCTCCCGGATCCTCTCCCTACCTGCCTAAATGTCATCTCTCTCTGTCAGAGAAAGAAAGAAAGAAAGAGGAGATGGGGATTTTTCATGCTGCAAAAAGGTACTTGTAACTAGGAATGACAAAGAAACAGTATGTATGACACATATGAGTTTGTGATTAAATATAAAAGACTCTTGTAACTTTAAGTATTATTTGTTTAAAGATTTTATTTTTTATTTATTTGACAGACAGAGATCACAAGTAGGCAGAGAGGCAGGCAAAGAGAGAGGAGGAAGCAGGCTCCCTGCCAAGCAGAGAGCCTGATGCGGGGCTCTATCCCAAGACCCTGGGATCAGGACCTGAGCCGAAGGCAGAGGCTTTAACCCACTGAGCCACCCAGGTGCCCCTAAAATTTAACATCTAGACTTAACTTTTAAAAAACTGTCTAAAAACAGGAGAAGCTAAATAAACGTATCTCAGTACAACATCTGACTTAATAGGAAAACAGGAAAGTGAATCCTATTATAGCCAAGAAAAAGTCCACTTTCCCTGCCATGAATTTACTGTGTTCTAGTGATACACACCAATGAAATTAGGTAAGATATGGAAATATGCAGTATAAACTATAAGAAAAAGGTAAAATTATTATTTACAAATGATACAATTATATGCCTTAAAAAACCTGAAACTAAGAAATAGGCCCACGTTTTAATACCTGGAAATCAACATCATTCCCAGCCAACAAAATCCGAAAGAAAATTTTAAATTACTACTAAAATATGAAAAAAATACAAAGAAAAGATCTGAATAAATGGAAAAACACATTCCATTCTTTGGGATAAAGATGAAAAGTTACGGACATCAATTTTCACTGGTTAAATCACATACACATATACAAATGCCAATAGGAATTTTTTAATAACTAGAGTTCTGGAACTTTGGAAGACAAATGTAAAGTACACGTGAAAAGGTAAGCATGTGAAAATCGTCAAAACTACACTTTGAAAATGGCGTAAGTGGGGACAACGAGGCGTGCTAGCTACGAGGGCACCCGACAGAGGTACCAGAACACGCGCATACAGACAGACCCGTGCCCAGAACACAGCGCAGACAAGACGCGCACAGGGCCTGCGGGCGTAACGAACGGCACGGTGTCACGGTGTGTGGACAGCAGGTGTCTGCCTGGGAACCAAAAATACAACCGAGTCAAAGATTTCGTTTAAAATACGAAGGTCGGAAAGTGCTAGATAAAAGAGGTTCTTTCCCATGGCGTCGGCATCAAACTCTATTACACAAGTCCAAAATCCATGACAAATTTGGCTATGGAAAAACAAAACATCTCTCCCTTTTAACTCAAAAAGACAAATAAGAAGAGAATGTACGCTCTCAAAACCCTGTCGTCCCTAATCCATTACAGCAAATCAAAGTCTGGAGTCGGCCGGCTAACAGAAAACGCAGGGCACTACTAACGTGAAAAGCTACTCAACCTCTGACTCTTCACAGGAGAAATGAAATTAAAACCACAGCAAGAAACCATTCTGAACCCGCCGATGCGGAGAAAGGACCTCCAGATTTGGATAACAACCCGTTCGAAAGGCTACAAGCAAACAGGTACCCTCCCCCTTGCCCTACTGTCGTTCGGAGAACAAACAGACACAGTTGCACAGAAGGAAAATCAGCAATATCGACCACAATTTTTCAAATACTCACAGATTTCTTTTCCATTGTTATCAGGCATGTGAGTGACACAGACAATGAAGTCTGAATAAGTCCCGTGGGTGGCTCGGTTTTATTGCCGTCCTGTTGGGGACCGTTCCGTGAGCCCCGGACAGTGAGGCACACTGACATTCGTAGAGTCGAAGGATTTGTATCAGTTTATTATCGTTTGTATTAGCAAAGCCTGCAAACAACCTAAATAATGACTTACCCATGAAAGGGAACAATCCCTAGACATTTAGTAAAATAAGGTATCACGTGGAAAAAAAAGTAAACTGCAGAAAAGATGTACATACAGAGTCTGCCCGCAGCCTGCTAAAACCCGGTGTAATGCACAGAATAATCGCCCTCGCTGGTTTAACAAACGCAGACAACCCCGCGGCCTCGCAGGCCCTGGAGAGGGGCCCGTGGAGGACAAGGACGAAGAGGGGCCACTCCCTGTACACTGTTTTAGATCTTCTGAATGATGTGCCGTGAGCCCGTCTCCTCCACTGAAAACAGTAATTTTAAGGCGTCTGTCGTCCTTTGGCAGTCGGTGACCATGAGTCAGGGGCTGTCCCACGCGGCTCCTGCCCCTCGGTTCTCTCCCACTCATCCGGGCATTGCCCCGTTTCAAAGATGACAAAGCCGACATTGTATTTTGTTCAAGTATTTTTTTTAAGTCCTCTCTATACCCAAAGTGGGGCTCAAACTCATCATCCAAAGGTCAAGAGTTGCAGGTTTTACTGCCTGAGCCCACCAAGAGCCCCCAAAGCTGACACTGTCAAGGTCAGCTGACTTGCCCAAGGTCAGGTGCCAGTCAGTGGAAAAGTCCAGGCACATACAGAAATCTCCAGTCTGAGAATTGTTTTCTCAGAAACCCTGTCCTCCGGCCCCGCTCCAAGGAGAGCATCCACCGCACGCCCTGTGTCACTGCGGGCCTGCTCCTGCTCCTGCCCCGCGGGGACCCAGGACACAGAGCTCCACCTGTGCGGGGCCGGGACCTGCGCTCGTGGACGGGGCAGAGACCGTGCAGATTCGTCCCGGGGGCGGGAACACGGGAGAACGCCTGCCTTCGAGGGGGCTGGCTGGGCGGGAAGGGGGCGCACCTCCTCTCGGGGCTGGGTCTGAGCGCCACATCAGGTGAAGAGATTACGTAAGAATAAATAAATAAATAAATAAATCTTAACCCAAAAAACGTCTGCACTGGAAAGAAGCAGGACCTAGACGGAAGTACTTTTACCAGGCAAAGAAGCAAAAGCCAGGTAGGACGTTCCAGGAGCTTCAAGTTCCCGGTGGCCAGAGCGGGAGGCGGCAGGTGGGGTCAGCAGGACGCGGAGCTGGGGACGGGCGGGGACGATGCCGGAGAACCTTCATGCCGCGACGGCTGTGCCACCGGAGGAGAACGGGGACACTGACCACGATTCTCCAAATACGCACAGATTTTTTTTCCTCTGTTACCAAGCACACGAGTGACAGAAGTAATGAAATTCGAGGAGGACCCGTGGGTGTGTCCTCCTCACTCTTTAGTCAACTCCACGCAAGGGCAGCTCCTGGGGATGCATCCAGTTCCATCTGCAGCGCCCGCTGTGGCCGTGGTGGGAAACACGGATGACAAGGGCACAGGGACCTTGCAGGCGGGAGGCAGGACCGAGAGCACAGGAAAACGCCTGCTGAGCAGTCAGTGGGACCAGAGGGGCCCCCCGTACTCAGAGAAGCCCGAGTTCAACAGTGGGGATGGACAGACGGGCCCTCCTGGGGCCACATCCACATGTTGGCTCGGACCCCAGACACAGGGGCCTGGCTGCTCTCCGGCAACTACAGATCTCCAGGAGCCGCAGGTGCATACGAAGGCTCCCGCCCTGGGACGGAAGACGGGCCCAGAAGGTCACTCTGCTTTCAAGCAGCAAAACACCAAGTTAAATGCCCGTCCTCAGACCGAACTGTTGTTCAGCGGCAGCCACTGGGGAGACGCGCACATCCTGGGGGTCGGGTGCAGACGACAGAGCTCCAGAGCCCGCCCTGCGAACGCGGTAAAGCGGCCACGTGTCCCTCACTCTCGTCACCGAGTACTGCACGAGGCGGCCGAGTCCTCAGCGGCTGGGGCCCGACGCAGCACACGCAGGGGAGGCTGCGGGATGCCGGAACCGGCTCGCCGCGGAACCCCACGCACTGGTGGCATCGAGCCGCCGTGTCTTACAAACGCGTCAGGGCGCGCGGCAGTGACAGGTCAGCGCCCTCGAGTGGGTGGGCAAAGGTCCCTCGCGCGGCCAGCGACAGACTCCGTGGGCCACCGGCCAGCAGACTGGCCCAGGAAGAGCCGTGCGGCCACACCCTCGGCACGGCTCACGAACGAGGAGGCTGTGGACAAAATGAGCCTCGTGAACAGTCGCTCCCAGTGCCTGGCCTCTCGCACCGATCGGACAGTCGCCTGGCCTCTCGGCACCGATCGGGGGCTGCCACTGACCCCCCGGCTAGACTCTCGGCCGGAACCGGGAGGGGGCGGCGGGGCCGGGCTGGACTCCGTGAGGCGCGGGGAGATGGGGCTGGTGCCGGGCGAGGCTCCGACTCATGACAGCGACGGCGTCTTCTCCAACCCAGCCAGGTTTCCTCAGGTCCCTTCACATCTGGAAGCTGCCCACAGCGCGCGGGGCGGCAGACGCTGACAGAGGCCGCGGCACCAGATGCGACGCAGAACTCGGAGCCTGGAAACGAGGCTGGAGATGAAGCCACGTCTGGAGGCGACAGCCAGCGCCAGTGCCGGGCACGGCCAGCCTCCCCAACGCCCACGTGGTCTGTAGCAGAGCCGAAAGCGGGGCTGGGGGTGGAAGTCGGGCGGCATAAACCTGTCCTCCGGGGCTCCTCCAGCGGCCAGAGCTGTCCCGGCATGGCCGCGCCCCCTCTCCCACGGCGCTTCCCCAGCCCGCGCTCTGCGCGCAGGACGGGCGATCGGTAGGGGCAGGTTAGAGCTCGGCCGAGTCGGGGCTCTTCGAAACCGCGGCTGGATGCGGAGGCTTCCGCTCTGGAACCCGGCACACCCGTACGGGCCGACGGCCGGGCTGGGTCACCGGCGTCTGGGGCATCCGGTGCCGAAGTACAAGCAGACCCGCCTACCTGCTTCCCAAACTCGTCGAACCTCCCGACAAACAGAGGAACCTTCTCCCTGAGGATATTCTGAACGGAATGCGGGATTCGTCGGAGCGCTGAGCACCGGAGAACGGAGACCGGTCCCCACGAAGCAGCTACGACCGCTCCCGAGCTCGGGAGAGAGCCGGAACGGAACGCCGCTGCCGCCGGGGCTCACGCAGCAGAGAGCAGGCCTTCGGGGCGCCATCGCCTGGCTGCGGCTCACGGAGAAGCGTCAGATTCCTCCGAAGACCCGAGCTGGCCGAGAGGAGGAGGGGCGCGCGTCGCCAGCAGCGGAGGCCGGGCTCCTGGACGGGCCGGTGGGGCCCGCAGAGCTTCCCACAGCAGAATGAGAACGCCGCGGCGGTCCCGAAGGCTACCCGGCCGGCTCGCGGACACTCGTGCCGGTTCTCGCTGTCCCCTCCGAAGGGACACTCGGAAGGGGTCTCCCGCCTCCCTGCGTCCCTAATCACTTGCCCAGAGGAAGACGCTCTCTGGCCGCAAACACCTCCAAGCACTCGCTCCAAGACCGACGCGGAAGACTTCCAGGAGTTCATGCTTCCATCCACGCACAGATCACAGGCAAAGTAAGACACGGGTCTCCTTGTTTATACCACGGGTCAGGCCTCTGCTTCAAGCGATTCCGGAAGCGCGGCTCTGGAAGAAGCGGCCCGTCTGCGGCTTCGGGGAGGAGTCACTCCGCCTTCCCGCGGCGGTGGGATGCGCCCCGTCGCAGCAAGCAAGGTGCACGTTACCAAGGAACGGTCCGATTTCCAGACCACACCCCGCAGAGGACACGTTCTCTCACCCTCTGGAAGCTGGTACAGCCCCTGCGAGGCGAAGACGGACCAGCGGGCCGGCTGATTTTGTTCCGCGTGGCTCCCAGCACCTGCAGAGCGCGCCTCTGAGTGGAAAGACGCGCTCCTTCGGGCTCCACCCGCGGCTGCCGCCAGCCTGGAAGGGGGCCCAACGCGCTGGGTCTTCAACAAGAACACCTACCCTCCCAGGGAGCTGCAGAAATTACTTAGAAGTTTTGGAAGCACTCCAGAAGCCTGACGCTGAAGTTCTTGAAAATGATTCAAGGTGTCCCTCCAGAGAGCTAGGCCGTCTCAGCTGCTCTCCCCGTGCCCGCCAGGGAGCTCAGTTAATGACGGATAAACAAGGAACTTTACTGTGCCATTCACACCCAGCTTTCAACACTGCTTTGGGCTTCCTGCAGGACACGCATGATGACTTTTCTGTAAAACAGGTGTGTTTCTCCCTAAATACAGCAAGTGACAGCAAGAGAAGTCACTTACACGCCAACTCAAACCGTTACACAGAACAATGCTGTACAAGTGTGAGGGGAGTACAGTAACCAAGTCATGTTTTCCAGATAGTATTTCACGTTTTAACACCTGTGTACATTCTATAAAAAGAGGACGGTTTTATAATTTAACTGATTTAAAAGTAAGTACTGAAATTATTCATTTTTCAATGAAAAAGTATATTTTATTAAGTAAAATTGAAAAAAAGAATATTGGCCAAGGAAATTTAAAAATGTGTCTTAAAGAAAAAATAAAGGGAAAAAGACAGGGAGAGGGAAGGGGAAGAGAGAAAAGCCAGAGCAACATGGAGGCCCGGACGGAAGACACGGCGTGCTCCCCATTAATCCATCAATCACCGTGATTTACCCCCTCAGAGGTTAAAAGAGAAAAACATATGATCATAGCAAAAGAGAAAGAAAAGGCATTTGATAATACTGAACATGAGGAAGAAAACAAACAGCCTAAATAAACCAGCGAGGGAAGACAGCCTCCCAAATCCAAGAGCTTCTGTGAAAAGCCAAGAGTAACGTGTTTCCACTGTGCTCCCCGAGTCGGGACGGCAGCGGACCAGTCTCCACAGCACAGGCAGAGGTCCACACCAATGTGCCAAGAAGAGGAAAAATGTCACTATTCATACACAATCTAGCATCTACGTGGAAAAGCCAATGTCATCTCCAAACAGCTACAATTAACAACAGAAATTCAAGGGCTGCTGGATTCATGACCAATCTACGAAGTCAACCGTCTTCCTATACACCTACAGCAAACAAAACCTGCAACATACAAGGAGTTTACAGAGACAAAAAGATAAGATAAAAGAGTAAGTCTGAGAAGACTTGCAAGAGCTTTACGTAACAAGAGACACCAGCAGGAAGAGAAATATGGTCATGGACATAGAAACGCCCTATTTTACAGAAACCAACTTTGTCTAACCAAGACCAAGATAATCTGAAAGAGAAAGAAAACTAAAGACCCACCCTGCTGATTTCAAGAGGTATGTTAAATAACGGAGACAGTGCATGGGTATCCGCACAGACAGGCCAGTGGGCACAATTACAAACCCGGGGCTTAGCCACACACAGAGACAGAAACCAGATCTCCACAAACCTGGGATTACGTATCAGAGACACAGACTTCCCACAACGTGCTGCCAGATGACTAGTTACCACCCAGGGGTAAATAAGATTCCAATCCCACCTCTTATGCATAAAAATGAAGTCCAAATAAACTAATGAACTGGATGTAAAGCCAAAGTTCTAATACTTGTGTTAGAACATATGGGAGAATTCAGGGGCGCCTGGAGGGCTCAGTTGTGTAAGCGTCTGACTCTTGATCTCAGCTCAGGTCTTGATCTCAGGGTCGTGAGTTCAAGTCCGTCACTTACTTAAAAAAAGAAAACAAATAGGGGGAATTCAATGTGGGTAAAGGAAAAACTTCTTACATGAAACATAGAACACACAAACTATAAGGAGAAAGTCTGAAGGAAGAGAACAGAAGGCAAGCAGGGCACAGCACAATCATGAAATTATGTTCTGAATCATCAAGAAAAGGCTAAGTTACGTAGATTGTGCTCTAGTCTAAGAAGATAAAATCATCCTGACCTTTAGAAAGATTTTCACACAAAACACTTATACCATCAAGACAACTGCACTGAAGTAAAAGTCTCCACTTATCTATTCATCAAATGACATCTTAACTGGAGTGGAAAGAGAAGCTACTTCTGGAAAAGGTATTTGAAACACACAAATTAACAAAGAAGATCCAGACCGTATACAGAAGCTCAACACATCAGTCAAGAAAAGACAGGATCTCTGTGGAGACAGTACGTGACCCTCCAGGACCCTCCTAAAGGCTCAGACAGGTGACAGGAGCCCCTGGGTTGTGCTCTGGGGCCCTGCGCGGTGGAGTTCCGTATGTGTGTGACTACAACCAAACACACCCTTACCATTCCATTTGCAGAAAATGGTAGTGATATATCAACCGTATTTAATACCAGGAGTGTGTAAAACAATTGTTAATACAGAAAAACACACAAAACGAAACCGTCAGAACGGCCCTTGGAGCGGAACGCGCTCCGCCGCGCGTCTCTCACTGAACACTCCTGCGCTTCCCTCCATTCCCAGGAAAACTGGACTCTCCCCCTTCCAACAGCAGAGTTCTCACTCTCTCACTGTGGCCCGCGATCTCTCCTACCTCGAAACTCAGGGCACATCTTCCACTAACAATAGGCCTCAGTGGCCCCTCACTGCCGTCTCTGCCGTGCCTTGCCCGCGGGCGGACCGCTGGCACCTCAGAGCTGGCGTCTTCCGAGCACTTCATACCCGCACTGCATTATATTTAGTACGAATGGGGACTCAGCTTCAAGCCACGTTACCATTAAAAAAAATTAAAGGTCTTAAGTAAAAATAATATGTATATTTAATTATAAATGACAAATAATTCAAAACAAAACCTAAAGAAAATCTCGTAAACTCTGAATATTGTACTATCAAAGAATTATACACAATGAGCTAAATCATGGAATTTTCAAAACTAACCCAACTACGCTCACACGAATGAGTCTTTTTACAGTTTTCTATACTGTATTATACAAAAGCATAATACAAAATAACAAGTAATTTAGCTGAACTATGAATACAGAAACTCTTTATTCGTAACACACATCCTCCAAAGAGAAAGAAAGCAGGACTGAAAGGAAAGTATCTGGCTCTTGAATTATTCAAAGCAGACCTAAAAATCCCAGAGTGTTCATGCACGTTAGTTTTAGAAAAAGTACAATGTTTGCTAAGGTTCTTACCAAGAATGACTTTATACTCAATTCTTTGGCAGTGATTAAGGTCATGACTGACCAGAGCCCCAAAAATGTCCAGGTCACCCACAGCAGAGTCAGAAAGCAGGAGCAGGGCAGGTACAGAGACCTGGAGCCCACACTTGAGGGGCAGTGAGCACCGCTTCCAAGGCCACTGACCGGAAGGCCCACGCGCCGCAGTGGGCCACAAGGATGCCGGCCTCTCACGGCAGGACGGGAGCTACGTTTGGGCTACGTTTTCCCCATCACAGTCTGGTCTAAGAAGGTAAAATCTCTGTGGTCTGAATAAAGATTTCCACACAGAACAGCTATACCACTGTCACCCTTAAAGGAGGAAGTCACCAGCTTTCCACACCTTTCTTTGTGATTTCAAAGAGCCAATATTTCATCACAATAAATTTCGAACTTTGTTTAGTTTTAAAGATGATCTATATGTCCTAAATTATATGGAAAATATAAAAGCGTTTGTTAAATTTTGAATGCATGCGGAAAATACCTCTTGAAATAAGAAACCGAAGTCTACTAAAAACCCTCCCTTTCACTGAACTATGTCAGCCGAGTAGGGACGGCGCCAGCGGCAAGGGGCGCACAAGCGGGGACACGCAATCAAGGGGAATCAGAAGCCACTCCGAAGAGGCTGTGCTCACGGTCTCCTCGGGGTACCCGACAGCCCTCAGCCTCCCTTGCATGGCGAGTTCCAGAAACAGTCCCTACATAAATGTGTCCAGCTCCCTGAGAAGTTTTCATCAGAAGAAACCTCTTTCTATAGAAACGCGGCCCCAGGAACCCTCTCGTGAGGGATCACGGAGAGAAAACGCAGGCTCTGAACTCGTCCTGGAGACCGCACCAGATCTGGAAGCCGGCAGAGCTGCATAGATGAGCTCAGTAGCGTGTGGTGTGTCTCACGGACTCAGGCGGCTCCGAGACGAACGGCCGTGACCTCTGGACACTCTGCAGGCAGAGCGCGCCCCAGGCAAAGCCCGCGTTGCGTGGACGGTAACCCCACTCCGAACCCCACACCTAACGCTCAGGACGGAGCGCGCCGTCCTCCACTCGGGGGCCCCTGCTGCTCGGGATTCCGCGGAAGTCAGGTCCCGCCTCCCGCCTGGAGAAGCCTGAGCCACCGACAGCGGGGTTGGAGCACCTTCGAGGGTTCGAGCCCAGTGACTAGGGCCGCAGCCACGCGCTCCCCAGGCTGGAAATCCCCACGCACTTACTGGGCGCACGTGAAGCAGGTAAGCTCTTGGCCAGAAGGCTTCAGAGAGTGAACAGACACATGTGGGAGGGGTGCCCTTCCCCTTCCTTCCTCTCTGGACACCAGGAACAACCAGAGGATAAACTGCTTCAATCCCATCCCGTGCTTCAATCCCATCCCCCCGTGCTTCCCCTGGGACGAGGGGCAGATGGAGGGGACACGGGGGGCAGAACTGCCATGGTCTGTGGTGGAGACAAGGGCCTCACAGCCACGTCAGCACTGCACTCAGGAGTGTCGCGGCGATGGCAGTGGGTCATTCCGTGCCTCGCAGCCAGACGGCACTCGCTCCCCAAGACCGGGGGGGAAGCAGAACGGCCAGTCACTGGGAAGACACTTCCAGAGGACACTGTTGCCCAGAAGACAGAAGCCGATCGCATTCCCTGTGTGGGAGCCGCACGCGTCACCCCCGGGGGAGCCAGAGACAAAGAGACTGTATCCAGGCAGACAGCGGTCCAGGCGGAGGACTGCGGGGCAGAAACACTGCGAGTCTGCGAGCGCCGAGAGCAGAAAGGACAGGCCCGAGTGTCCTCTAAGTGCTGCCCTCAGAGGCCACCAGAGCTCTCCGAGACAGCGGGAGGAAGGGGAGGAAGAAGACCCTCCCGGCAGCAAGCCCGTGGGAAGGATGGCCCTGGAGGCGCGTGCCTGTCCGGACAGCGTGGGGACCCGGCCACACGAAGACGTCAGCTTGCACCCCGAAGTCCAGGGCAGGCCTGGCCGTGCACCCGGGCCAGGTTACTGGGAGCTCACAGACACCATGGAGCCAGAGGGGAGCGATGAGGGGAAACGGCCGAGGGTCTGGCCCAGGAGCCATGCTTACAAGTCAGGAGACGGCAGTGCGGTGGCAAAGCAGGGGACAAAAGTGGCCAGAACGCAGCTGCGGGAAGGAGCAGCCAAGATGACCCAGGAGTAAGCCTGGGGAACCGTCAGGAAAAGACGCGGCTCACAGGGGAAAGGCAGCCCAAAGTCTGCAACTGCTGAGGTTTTCAATATCAAACAAATACGTCGATACTACCAGAACAGTCACCGACCTATCACCTGCGAAAGAAGAAATAAGCAACCCCGCCCCCCAACGTCTAACCCTTAAAGCACATTCACATTACCAGGTAGGAACGGGGATTTCTTCTTTATGATTTTTTTTTCTTTTTTATCCAACTTCTCTGGGCTTTCTTGCTCTTTTTCCTGCTCTGCATCTGTGGGATGGGTCTGCTCACTGGAAGGGTGAGCAGCATCCAGACTTGGCGCCGGCGCGGACGGCGTCCTGGCGTGGCTGCTGTCGTGCGCGTGCGCGGCAGCTGGAATTGAAGACAGCCCACTGTTTTCTAAGGCTTGCTGAGACAGAACAGAACTAACAGGTTAGCAGGTGGGAGGCCCGGTGCGGCCGGCCGAAATCAATTACAAAGACGCAACAAGGCTCTGCCCGGGGTTCTAACTCCGCCCTGCCGGCTGCACGACTCTGCCCCGCCGACCGCCAATGCCAGGCTACACTTGTGCCTCTGGAGACTGACAGCTCACTTCCACCCAAAATACAGTATGGTAACGAAAAGGGATTGGAATTAATTAATTTGACATTTAGAAATCTGACCTTAGACCTCTTTGGTTATCTCTAAACTGATCTGGAATCACTGCGTTAAATTCCAGTGGCTTCAACCACCCTGAAGACCTCGGCTGCCATGCATCCCGAGGCTCCTTACACCAACTTGTTACCCCAAAGGCACAGGGAGGCGACAGGTTAGTTTTTACAACTGGTCACTAACCAGGGAGGAGAAGGCAGGCCGGCTCTGTCTGCAAATGAAAGAGCTGAGGCTAAAGCTGGACCAGCAGAGCAAACTCAGAAAAGCCTGCTCTGCCCGTCTCCTTCTCCTCCTCTCCCACGTGGACGCGGCCGTTCGCACGCTGCTAAGAGAGGCGGACCGGCTCGCTCCAATACTGACAGGAGATACAAGAAGTTCTGAAAAGCCTGTTCTTTTCAACTAAATCACTTGGAGAGAAAATTACGGTTTAAACTGTTTTTTAGATGTATAGATTAACTGTTCAGAATCCTGCACTGTCCATGACCATATTTTGTTCGAAAGGAACGTTTTCAATTGGGACGTGTATTTAAGGACGATTCCTTTCCTTGGACAAGTCCTGCCTATTCATTTTCCAGGAACGATACCCAGGCTCGGGCACGGACCAAGAGTGGGAAGGTGCGCCTCACCTGCAGGATGTCCTGGTTGATGCCCACGGTGATGCTGAGCTGCTGGCCGGGCTGCGGGGGCTGGCTGGACTCCGCCGGCCCCGGCTCTGAGAGCTCCAGCAGCTGCTGGATGACGTCGGTCACGGCCTGGGAGTTCTGCTGGCTCGACGCAGACGTCACGTGGACTTCCGTCTGCTGGAGAGGTAACGTCTGAAACAGCGTGGCCTGAAACACAGCGACATGGTCATTGAAAATGTAAGAAGTACATTAATTTGTACTTCAATTTAAAAGAACAAAAACAGAAAGAAAGGAATAGGCTCGTCTTCCTTATGACCATTAAAATCTAACAATATCCCAAACGCAGATTTTAAATAAAATGCCTCACTGAATTTTACACAAAGCACAATATGGGTTCTTAAAGGAACGTATTGAATGAACTGTCCCCTACATGTCTCAGAGGTTTCCTGAGTGACAGGAGAGACGATCAGCTCAACGTGGGGGTGCGAGCTCACAGGCCTCACCTTCCCACCCGTCCAGTAAAACACAGAAACAAAAGGATCACAAAATAAGAGAGAAACCCCTGTGGCCAACATAATCCAGGAACCTTGGAAAACAGAGGCCCTGGTAGCATCAAAGCTCGGGAAAGCCAGAGCCAAGAGCTTCAAGGAGAGAAGCGCTCGGACCGCCCAGACACCCGGGTCTGCAGCGCCAGTCGGAGAGACGGTGCGGGTCGGAGCCAGCACGGTGCGGCGCTCGCAGGTGGACACCGTACCCACCGCCGGGGCGGATCTACGGCACGGGGCCTCCCGCTCCGGAGTAAGGTGAGGAGCGGCATGGAGCTGTCGGGAGGAAGGAGAACACAAGCCGTAAACGCGAATGTGGTGCTGGAGACTGAACACCAGCTTCCGCGCCGGGGGGAGGCAGGTGCCGACGACAGCAGCCACCCGCCAGCCAGCCACGGGCGCGGGCTAACGCGGCGTCCGCTCTCCGCGCCGGGACGCGGGCCTCCCTGCCGGCTGCGAGGGGCCGACAGCGAACAGACAAGGCCGCGCCCGAGGCTCCCACCAGAGCCTGAACGCAAGCGTGGCGGTGTGTGTCGCACAGTTTTACACAGTGCAGTTTCCCAAAAGGGCACAGCCTCAGGAAAACATTCCTACTGTCCCCTCAGACGTGGAAAATATTATTTTTTTAAGAAATGTTATTTTGAAAGGATAACTGGTTCTTAAGTCATCCCACAGGAATAATGGTGATCCCACGGGAGTCGTCAACAGCACCGCAGGCAGCGCAGTCTCCTCAATTAGTCATTGCATTTTGGGTGATTTTCACTGGCTCGATGACGGTCCATGCATCAGGACCAGCTGATACGATTCGGAAGTTTAAAAAGATCAATTCTCCTTCGCTCATTAAAAAAACAAGAAAGTCCCTTACTTCCTCCTTTCACCCTAAAGAAACTGTTCACAGCACCTCTGTGGTGCTACATAGTCTAAGGAATATTCCTCCTGAAAGGTCACGACCAAGATGACCGACCCGGCGGCAGGGGCCCCGCGCGGCACTGGCCAGACGCACCGTTAGCACGTGAGCCGTCTCTGCGGGGCCCGTGGGGTTCTGCGTCCCGCCCACGTGCATCTTGCTGATGTGGGTGTTCAAGCTCCCGAGGCTTTTAAACACACAACTGCACTCGGTACAGTTATACGTGGGGCCATTCTTGACCTTAAAGGACAAAAGAGAAAAAAACATGTTTTATAATTAACCTTTAGACAAAAATACTTAGATTAGAGCCAATCCTCAGTTAGTTACGGTCCATGATAAGCAGCACAAACAACGTAACCATGTAACATTACTTCTTTCAAACCAGACCCTAACCCTAACCCTCCAAAATCAGGACCCAAGTCCTCACCCGCCTTGCCAGTGTGAAGTCAGTGGAAATTTCAGTCTTTTCTATAAATTAGAACGGGTTCGGAAGAAGACACAGGTTACAGTTGTTGTAATTTGGTGACGGTAAGATGCCTGACTCAGGTTCGCAGTTTCTCAGCGGTGCGCCCCGCGCGACCCGGTGTGAGCAGCCGAGCCGTCTAAGTCTCGGCGCTACGAGCCGTGCCGGGCCGTGCCGCGGGAGCGCTCCTTGCGGCTCCAGGGCTCCGCACCGGCAACTACGTTGTACAACTACGGTGAAGCCAACACGGGACCCTAGAGAGGACGGAAATGAAGCGGCGCCTCCGGGCACCCAGAAAACATCTGAATGACTCTGCCGTGATTCCAGCCAGGACTAGTTGTTCTTATAACGATGCAGGCCGGCTCGACAGCGGACTGGACTTCCCAAACAAGGATGTTCTGTTCCTTTTCCAGCACCTTGTCAAGAACCCAATTTAAGGCTTCAGGTTCATCACAGGACTGGACAACATTTACAAACCAGTCCTTAGAGATCATTGCTAGAACACGGCCACCTGCCCACCACAGGTCCCAGGGGCTCTCAGGCCGGGAGCCGGGTGAGTGCCCACACTCTTGGAGGGGTGTCCTGGCCTCAGGAGCACGGGGGGGCATCTCACAGGGTGGGGGGCCCAGGGAGGTCTCTTTGGGTGCCGCCCAAGTAAACGGCCCTCCCGAAGCCATCATCTGCGCACAGAGGCAGCTCCCCCAGAGTAACGGGCAGAGGCCACATCTACTCTCCTGAGCTCAAAAGGAAGCCACGGTCCACATTCTCACTGCCTCCCCATGGGTCTGGCTCTTAGAATAGAAAACGAAAAGTAACCCACTGCGTACGGAAGCTGAATACGTTTACAAACTGTGAAGGGTGTGGGGTTTCTTTTATTTCAGTGATACTGAGGGCATGAAGGGAAAAATTAAAAGATACACATTTATTTTTAGGAATATGAGTCTTCATTCTGCAAAACAGTTACGTAACACGAAACGATCTGTGATAACAGTGTTTGTGTCGCTTCCAGGTTAATGTATACCCTACAGTGAGACTATAAATAAAACACCAAATCAGGAAGAACAAAAGTTAACCTGCCTAAGAGAAATACTTGCAGACGTTCTACAAATCAGTACGTTCTGCAGACAACAAGGAACGGCAAACGTCGGTCTCACCGCGGGAGCTGGCGCCGAGGGAAGTACGCAGAGCAGCGCTCTGGCTGATAAAAGACGTATATGAGGCCATACTATTACTATGAGCAAAAGTAACAGGAAGAGCAAAAATACTTTTTTTCCCCTCAATTTATTTCTGGTCGCAGTTTCTGAGACGTGACAGTGCCTGTGTTCCAAGTCTGCTGAAGGGATGAGGTGTTACCCGACCGGTGGCTGGTAACTGACAAGGGCAGCGGGATCATTTCTAAACCATTATTTGTCAAAGCCGTAACAGCATCCGTAAGACCACGAGAAGAGAACATTATAGGTCTCCCCCGGGTAAGCCGAAAAGGTGTCTAGAGAGAGACCCGTGTCTGCTTCTTGTTTGACACAAAGTCTGCTCTGCACAAACCGTAAATCTGCATTTCAAAACCTCGGGCTCCCGCATGCACGGCGGAGCCGGCTACCGCACCCAGAAGCAGCACAGACCCAAGAGCGACATTTACCTCGGAGTGGACTCTCTGCACGTGGGACTGGAGATTCCCTTTTTGAGAAAAGGCAGCAGGACAGAAGGCACAGGCGTGGGGTTTTTCCCCTGTATGCTTGATCATGTGCGTCTGCAGGGCCCCCTTCTGGTTAAAAGCCTTCCCACATTCACTACATTTAAACGGCCTTTCACCTGGAGAGGGAGAAACACGATCAAAATATAATTCCACGTGTGTGAACACCTGATGGATTAAAGGGGAGATACACAGCTCCCAAACCCAAGACCCAAACCCACCTGTGCGGACAGAGCTCGCCCATGCTGCGGAGTCCCGCGTGCCACTGCCCACGGCAAGGTCACCAAGCACAGGACAGACGCAGCGGCGTGACCTCACAGGTCTCTCCTCTAAGCCACATCGTAAATGGCCCCAAAGTGAACGTGTTTCATACCTGTGTGTATCCTGATATGCCGAGTTAACTGACTGGGCTTTTGAAACGTCTTTCCACAGTGTGGGCATGAATATGTGAATCCACTCCTGTCGATGTTCCGATTGTAAGACCTTGTACTCGATACCCTGGTACGACACGGGAGGGAAGCACTCATGAACTCGTCTCCTCGGTGTCACAAGTCCAAAATTAAAATGCAGTCAGCGCATGTGGCTCACCGGCGGCGAGAACTCGGGCTAGGAGACTCCGCCCCGCGGGAGTGTGCGTCCCCGCAGACACAGAAACTCCGACGTGCAGTCATTCTCTGTGTTTGGTACCAGAGAATTCATGTTTCCCCAACTAAGGGGAGAGAAGCTTGTCTTCTCGCAGCGGAGAGGTGAGACCATCCCTTCTGGACACAGCTCTACCTGCGGCCCTCAGATGTAAAGACGCGTGTGGTGCGTCCCCACCTGCCCTGTCTCGCGCCCTCCTCCGGCCCCCTGCTCTCAACACCACCCACAGGCCGAGGATCTCAAAGTCCTCCCTCCGGCAACCCTGACACCAGCCCTATGCACTCCCCCGCCTCCACCTGACGCCTCTGCACTCGGCTCCCTGGGGCTGCGAGCTCGTGGGAACCAAACAGGGCTCTGTTCCTCCCTGACCTGCTGTTCCCCCAGAGCAGAAAACAGCAGCTCCCAGCTGGGCAAGCTTAAACCTCAGGAGTCGCCCAGATTCTCTCTCTCACCCCTGGCTTCAAGTCCATCTTCAAAAAGCTTCTGATTCCACTCGAAACACCGCCAGAGATGCTCAGGCCTCTCCCGCTCTCCACTCGTCAGACCACCACTGCCGGCTGTGACGATGCACCGGCCTCCCTGCCCCACCGACACCGCCCAGCAGCCACAGCGCAGGGGAAGCTGGGACAGGCTTCCCACTGCCCTCGGGATCAGCCCTCATTCCCAGGATGGCCTCCTGAGGCCCTCGGCCTCGGGGCCCTGCCTTCTTCACACCCGGTGCCAGCAAGCTCCCCTCTGCAGCGGGCTCCCCGGCGCCAGCCTCCTTTCTGCTTTCAAAAGCAGAGAAAACCCACCACAGAGGGGCTGTGCCAATGGCTCGGCCGCTGCTGAAGTCCCCTTCCTCCCGAGGGCCCTCCTTCCTTCGGACACCCCCCCCCTCCCTGCTCACCAGCCTGCCCGCCCTCCTGGCGCTGCCCTGGGGCAATCCAGTTCTGCGTCCCTCTCCCTCTCCGCACGAGCACTCCCTGAAACCTTTCCACCGACTTCTCTCTCTGAGAAACCAGCACAGCGGGAGGACGAGGCTGTGGGTCCGGCCCATCCCTCCAGCTCAGAAGGGCCAGAAGCCAGCGGGGCCGGCTGCATGCTGACCACCTGGACGCCATTCATCATCTCTCCAAAACCCTCAGACACACACCCAACCTGCTGTGCTCAAACTGCACCCAGGCAGGAACCCCGTGTGCGGGAGCACTCGCAGCGCGGTCTGGGCCCCGCTAGCCAAGGGCGGGCAAAGTGGGGCGGGGGGAGGCAGGCTGGCCCCACGGGGGGAGGGGGGCGTGCTTCACGCCGCTAACAAGCCCCTAACAGGGTAAAGGAATCCTACAGAGTCTTCCCGGGTCTGTGCGCGTCAGCAGCTGGCGTGGAAGCCGCCGCCGTGCTTGCGGCTGCTGTTGGGGACCGCACGACGCGCAGGCTCCACGAGCGAGAGCAGCCACGGCCGCCCGCTCACGGGCGCACCCGGGCCAGAAAGCACTTTGCCTTTTGTTTCATTAAGAAAATGAAGTTTTGATAAAAATATATAATCAGGAATAAACCAAATATGAAACTCAGGAAGACATGTTAAGTTCTACCAGAAAAAAGTGCACGTATGTATTTAAATACGGTCACACTTGTTCAAATCACGAGCTCGAAAACAAGACAATTAGGGTCAAAATCCTGAAGCTTGAAACCTCCGAGCTGTAAAACCGTGGGAAAATGACTCGATCCTGTACCTAGCACTTCTCACCCACAAAGTGGGGACACAAAGTCTCCTGGTCTGACAGCGCTGCCTGCAGGGACCACGTTTTCCTCACACACGTTCACGGACACACTAAGCGCAGCGTCGGGAACGCAGAGCTTCTGAAGAGGGACTGGAGACACACCAGTTTGTTCAACGGGTGCCCCGGCCCCTGTGGACCTGCTTCTCGTCCTCAGGACTCACCTGGGGAAACGTTCAGCCAGCACGTTGTCCTACAGCCTTCAACACTGTGCTACTGCGAGAGAATTCTGCTCCGGCAGCCCGAGGCTTTAGAAGCCTGAGCTTGCTCCGTGCCCCAGGCCTGCGCGTCCGCACAGCAGCCCTGACACCGCTCCCGACCGGCCGCCACTGTGCTGCTACTGCTTTCTTTTTTTGTTTAAATGTGTGGCATATGGCAACTCTACCCTATCTTTTTTTTTTTCTTTTTTAAAGATTATTTGTTTATTTATTTGACAGAGAGAGAGATCACAAGTAGGTGGAGAGGCAGGCAGAGAGAGAGGGAAGCAGGCCCCCCGCTGAGCAGAGAGCCCGATGCGGGACTCGATCCCAAAGCCCTGGGACCATGACCTGAGCCTAAGGCAGAGGCTCAACCCACTGAGCCACCCAGGTGCCCCTGCGCTGCTATTTCTGGAGCAGACGGCGTACTGAAGTCACCCAGGCAAGCGCACCCGCCGTTAAGACAGGGCACAGACTTCTCTTCCCAAGCCCCAGCAGAGGCTCGCACCTGATCTTGTAGTGCGTCTTCGCGTGCTCCTTCAGCTGGGAGGGCGTCTCGAAGTCCTTCCCGCAGGCCTTGCAGGCGTGCGGCCGGCCGCCGGCCAGCTCCTGCCGGTGCTCCTCCATGTGCGTGGCCAGCTGGCTCTGCAGGGCGAACTCATCCCCGCACTCGGAGCAGATGAGATTCTGCAAAAGACAAGCCCGGCCCTGAGCGGAGGCAACACCCCGAAACGGCGGCGTCCTCAAAGGACGGGCGCGCAAGCGGCCGGTACCCGGATCACACTCTCCTCTGGAACACGCGCCGTTCTCACTCTCCAAGAACGCGCCACCGTGTCCAGATACGCTTCTGGGAAAACCGTCCTGACCGGAAGAGAGCGCGGCCCAGGGAAGCAAGCGGCGGTGAGCGGGGCCGCCGTGGGGCACACACCGGCGTGGGGCGCACCTGTGCCGACGGAACGTGCGAGAAGCAGAGGGACGTCGCCACAGACGGTCGGGACAGAGCTCAGAGGAGGACGCGAGTCTGCAGACCACCGTGACATAAAACCCCAGCCGATAAACCTCTGAATGGAAACACTGTCACCGCCACCGCCTGTTTTACGGGCGCCTCCTGGGGAGGCCCAGCTCCCTGCCCGGACACGGTCTGCCCCGCGCTGGACACCGGTGTGGCCTGAATGCGCCATGGAAAAAGCACAGAACACACACGGGACCGCAAGGACTTACTGCGAAAAGCAAAGAACATAAAACAGCTCAATTTTAATATGTGAATAATATTTTCAAAATAAAATAACAGTTTCAAAAATAAATATATTAAAATAAAATTCATTTCATCTTTTTTTAAAAAACTTTTTTAATACGGCTACTATAGATTTTCAACAACTCCTCTGTCCGTTAGGTGACAGCTGTCCGTGTGTCCTGGAGTTGGGCAGCTGCAGGACGAGCTGCGGCCTCCGGTGCTCACCAGGGGGAGGTCACGGCAGCCGCCCCCACAGGGCGCCAGAAAGTCACACAGAGCAGCGCACGGACGACGCTCAACAGAGGGCAGGGCCGGACGGGGGCCCGGCGGGAGGAGCCGCTGCGGAGGACGGCGCTGCAGGGCTGACTCAGATTCTGCCGTCCGGGCTTTTAAACCATCCCCAAAGACTGTCCACACGGACGGAAAATGAGTGTGACCTGTCAGTGAGCAGACACTGTCATTTCCAAATAACAACAACAAAACAGATGAAATAAATTCTATGTTAATATATTTTATTTGGAAAATATATCCAAAATATTATTCACATATTTGAAGTTATTGAGCTTTTCTTCCATCAGACTTTCTTCCAAACCCTGCACATTACAGCCCTGTAAATGTTAGTAAACCCCATGAAAATGAGTAATTCATCAATAGCGAGAGGCATCCTTGGCAAAAAAGACGAGCTAAAGGGAATGTTCAGAGCAACCCAATGATTTCAACACAAATAACTTTGTTAGTATTATTATAGAATAATTTAAGGAAATAATGAGCTACTAAATTGTCAGCATCTTGGTGATAGCAAAGAAAATTCTTTTTAGGAAACTTTCAAAAAGAAAAAAATACCTAACAAAATTTGCTGCCTCTCTTTAAAGAAAAAAAAAGAAGATGAAGAAGAACTCCTGAATTTGTATGACGAAATACTCGTCTTTGCTCAGGACTGCCCCGGGTGTCCCTTCTTATACTTGTAAAATAAAACTTGGTTCCCCCGACCTGTCCTGTCCTCCCCTTACTATTTTATTGCTCTGGCCCTGGTGCATCCTTTTTACTTACCTTTTTCCCAAACGATCAGATTAGAGTACTGCAGGAGCTATCCACCTTGTCCCTTCTCAGAGCACAGCTCACTCACTCGGCACAAGCAAGGGCAAGGCCCCCGGGGACACAAGGAAACCAGCTCGTGGTGGAGAGTGTCCTCTCTGTCTCTGCTTCGCGCCCAGAGAGCCCCAGGAGCCAGGACGTGCCTGCCCTCCGCTCCAGCAGCCAGCCACACTTGAGGGAGCCGAGCAAGGAGCCCCACACCTTGCTTCCTCACCAACAGCTAAGGGACATGCCCCTGTCCTGTGTTCTCCATACTGGGAGCAGACGTCTCTCCTTGAGGCTATGAGTAGTGACTGCTTTCTCGTGGGATAATTTCCTAGAAATTAGAACAGACCTGTGGGACGATTTCTATCACGGACGAGTGACAAGCAGAACTCGTCAAGGGAATACACGGCATTCTGGTCAGCCCCCATCTTGCTGAAGGTCTCATTTCTACAGGTCAGAGTTTAAAATACAATAGATACTAACGGCTGCGAGCCTGCCCCCCTGTAACACCTGTCCTTCTGGCTCCCCACCAGGGGCCACCGCGTGACCTTCCCGGTGGCCCCATCTCTGACACCCTCAGGTACACCGTCCACACGCAGCAGTGAATGTCCCCCCCAGGCCCTGGGCTTCCACAGGAGCCTCTGGGTTTCCCATTCCACGGCCAAGCCCTCAACTGAGTTTAGTTGAGTACATTTTTTCACCATAATTTCCATTTGGTTCTCCTCACTTTGGTTTCATTCTTTTGTTTGTTTCAAAACAATTCACAAAGCAATTTTATGATGACTGCTTTAAAATCTCTGCCAACTAATTCCAACACCGGGGTCCCTTCAGTGTGGGAACCTGCCATCTTTTCTCGATGCCGTTGGAACTACCGTGGTTCTCGGTCTGCCGAGTATCTTCAGCCAGACCCTGAGCGCTTGGAGGGCTACGTTGGGAGCCTCCAGACCAGACGGCCGTCCCTCCACCCAGATGCGGCCAGGGACCTCATGGGGGGAGGCTCACTGCAGGTCCCAGGGCCCCAGCGCGGAAAGCACGGGGCGGACCTGTCCGTCCTGCGCCGTCCGGTTAACTCTCCCTGCCGTCAGGTGCCATGAGGCTCAGCTCCCCACCGGGGCTGGCAGGGTCCGAGCGCTGCCTGCTTCCGGACACCGCGTGAGAGGTCAGCTTCCCGCCTCGCTCTGCTGAGGCCATCCGGCGGGGGAGCCCGGTCCCGCCTCCTTCTGTCCAGAGATGGATGCAAGATGAGCTCCACACTTACCCCCGGGCACGGGGTCAGAGGGCCACCCGTTTCTGAGGACGGGGCAGGAGGGGATGGAGGGTCCCTCGCAGCCCTGCTGAGCAGCTTTCCAGCCGGTATGTGGCTGGAGGAGGGCGGGCATCGTCAAAAAGATTTTCTGTTGCAAACCGCTCTTTGGCCAGTTTTGACTAAGGGGAAGCAGCTTTCCTTGAAGCATTTTTACGTCTGTGCCTGTCGGCAGAAGGCCACAGGCTTCTCCAGCAACGGGTGTGCGGGAGGGAAAGAAAAACCCAACCGACTGATGGCCGTACCGCTGCTGGGCCGGCCTTCCTCCCGCCCCCCCACCAGGCCTCCATCAGCGAGTTGTGCTCTCACTGGTGGTGGAGTGGGGGGGTGCGGGGGGCCTCCGTGTGGGCTGGACTCTCACAGGTCAGGTCTGCATGTGACCGGAGGTCAGGACCTCTTCCTGTATTACTAATACCATATCCAGACCAAGTCACTGAGGAATGAATACATGCCAAACAGAGAAACGTAGCCAAAACTGTACTGTTCTAACATACGTGTGCAAGACTGATAACCGTGTTCTGGTACCTACTTTTTTCTCACCCGGGAACACATTTCCTCGCAGAGCACACAGCTCTCCGACTCAAAACACGACCACCCAGCACCCCGTGTGAGGACCGTGCGCTCCCGCGTGTGGACCAGGCCTCGCAGGAGAAGCGTGCCCTCTCCCTCCTCCTTTTCATTGATCCACGGGACGAAGGGGTGATTCAGAGAGAGAGGAGACCAGGTGGGGTCCCGGGCAGCCTTGGAGGGCACAGCGGCCCAGCAAAGAACTACACAAGGCCACACAGGAGACAGAGGCAAACTCTGAACCTGGGCCCTAACATGGCCTTTCAGAAAAGAGTGCTCTATTCCTCACCCCAGGCCAATGTATTTTCACATCTGAAACAGCAAAGCCTTTTTGCTTCTGCCCCTGGACAACCCCGTCAGGAACTCGTGCCTGGCGTGGGGTGATGATATCAGGGGACTGAGTATCTCTCCCCAGCCTCCAGAAACTTCTCCTGGCAGCAGATGCCGTGGCCAAGACAGGGCAGCCACACTCCTCCCACCACCTGCTGCAGACCCCGGCCCCCCGAAGCCCTCTGTTCGTGACTTGCTCTCCCATGATCACTCAGGGTCTGAGAATCCGAGGCTTTCAGACTCAAAGAGAAGAAAGAGAAGACAGGCTAGCAGTAGTGACAGAAACGTGAGTCTACCTCTCCAGAAATACTGCTCCTCAAAGATCTTTTTAGGGGAAAAAAGGAGTCGGGATGGAACGTTGATGTCCTCACACCCGTGACAGTGAAAGGCAAAGACAGCGGGGGGTCAGCGATGGCGCGGAGGGTCAGGGGATGACGTCATCGCGCGATGATGTCATCGCACAGCTTCCAACCGCAGAAACTGGACACCAGCAGAGGACCGTCATCAGGGAGAAGGACGGTGAGCTCCGGCTGGAGGAACAACATGGGAAAGAAGACGGACGAAGCGTGTGGACGAGAAAATACAATGGAGGGAAGATTCTAAAATGAACGTCCAAGAAACTAAGAACTGCTAGAGATGAAGAGTCCCTGCTCTTCCCCTGCCCCGCCACGTGGACAGTCACGGCGGATTTAGAAGGCAGCTCCAAAGCAGCAGCGCAGTGAGTCGCGGGGTGCCCCGAGGGGACGGCCACCACACGCCCCCGCAGGCCCTGGAGAGCAGCCCCGCACCCGCAGCCCGGGTTCACCTCCTCGTGTTCCCGGCACAGACCCCACGTCCCCACTGTCCTGACGCCTTCCGCACGCCATCGCACGGGCTGCACACGCGCGAGCTGGCGGCCCGTGTCCCCCGCTCCGGTCAGGTTCTGCTCCCGCCCCCGCACAGGCGGGCGCTCCGTCTTCACCCAGTGTCTCCACCGCCCAGCGACCGCTGAGGCCGCAGCAGGACAGACGCACGGCGGAGCCCCGGCGCCGGCCCCCGCAGGGGAGATGGGAGCCTGAGAACCTCTGCGAACGTGGGTCTGGGGGTCACCGGGGGAAGGCGGGCGCAGCGACCCTCCGCGTGGACTGGGGCGTCCCGGGCGTCAAGGCCGTGCGGGCCCGAGCCGCGTGGGGCCGCGTCGCGGGGCTGCTAAGTGCGGCAGACCAGGGCCCGCTGGGCTGCGGGGCTCGGAGCTCTGAACACGAACAAAAACCACCGTCAGGCTGGGCGGGAGCAGGAAAGCTCCAGACCCCCAGCGGCCCCACCACCGCCCAGCGGGAGCCCCTCGGGTCTCTGAGCACCACCCGCCGCAGCGAGGCCCTTCTGGGGTCTGCGAGGCTCTGTCATCAGGAGTGTCTGAAGGTCACGGAGCCCAGGAGCGCGCGCGGCAGGGACGGCAGGGCTGGTGTCTGGCGAAGGTAAGGGATTCACTATTCCCAAGTATTCGCTGCACTGGCTTTTCAAGAGCGGAATTTCTCAAAACAAGAAGGGGGAGACGCCATCACTACACACGGCGATGACTTACAATGATCAGCAGCTGTTTTATTTCGGAAGCCCCCACACACAGACTAGTGAAAACAAAAAGTCTTATCACTACTTGTAGACAGGGCCGCACAGCTGAAAGCCCAAAGAGAATCTGGCAGGACGGCAGGCGACAAATCGAACATGAAAACACTCCTCCCTCTCCTGCGGACAAATGACAAACACCCAACAGAAAGGCCCCTGCGGTGGCATTAATAAAAATCCTAGAACCGTTTAGAACTTAAATAACATACTGAATCCACACGAACAAAACAGTACCAAGGTTTTTTTTGTTTTTTGGGGGGTTTTTTGGTGGCAGCAAAGCAAGGTTTATTGACCGACAGTCAAGTGATATAAATACAAGCTCCCGAGGAGGGAGGAGACCTGAGAGCATCGCCACGGGAGCTTCTAAGTCGGGTTCGATCTGGTTGACCTCCCTGCGCCCGTCATCCAGTCAGGTGTTTGCCGTCTACCCATCACGTGGGAAAGGGGGGACGGCTACGGAGGTGTTCGGACCATGAAGATTCAGTACCGTAAACATATGCATCTTCCCCTGTAACAATCTAAGAATTTAATTCAAAGTGAAAATACCAACTGATTTTTAGGGGAGGAGTCAAGATGGCGGAGAAGCAGCAGCTGAGACTACCTCAGCTAGCAGGAGATCAGCTAGAGAGCTCATCTAAAGAGTGCAAACACCTGCAAATCCATCGGCAGATCGAAGAGAAGAAGAACAGCAATTCTAGAAACAGAAAAACAACCACTTTCTGAAAGGTAGGACTGGCGGAGAAGTGAAAATACCAACTGATTTTTAAAAGAGGCAAAATTCTAATGTTCATATTAATAATAAACCAGAAAAGGAAAACAGGAAGCACACGAACATTTGCTTATCATGACAGAGAGACAGAGCAAAGACAACGCGGAAACACCAGGTGGTGGTGGTGCCCGGGAGCCCTGGCAGGACCGGGCAGAGGGCACAGGAGGCCGCGGCTCTTCTGATGCTCCTTGTTCCTGCCACTTGGACTTGTAAGAGCGAGCTCCTCTCCAGACACTGAAACTGACCCCCCACCGCCCTCAACGCCTGCTCTGCCGTGGACTGTCTTTGTGGTCACAGCAACCGGACCCACGTCAAGGACAGTTAGTGCACCTGGGAAGGGACGGGCCTCAAACACGACGCGGACTGAACCCACGAGCCCCGACGTCCTTTGGATCCCACACGACGTTCAGTGGGTGGACTGACGGGTTGAGCCAGGCCACTGCGAAACTGTGTCAGAGGCCACGACAGGACGGAGCCAAGGCGTGAACGAGCGTGCCGGTGCTGGAGCCCGGGTCCCCGTGTCGGAGGACAGGAGGGAGGCCTGTGGGAGTCCTGGAAGGGGAGACTGGAGCTGAAGGATCGGTGGAAGCCCCGCTTGTACAATGCACGTGTGTGCTGTGCCCCACGTGCGCTTGCGCTGGGAGATGTAGTGGGGTTTTAGGAAATCATTTCAGATTTGGGAAGTACGTCTAAGCAAGTGCAAGAACCAGATTCTGAAAATGGACAGTCCGCTCGCTGTAGCCTGTTTGTATAGACACAAGGCTGAAAACCACCTACGAGTCTACCGGGGCAACCTGCTGGTCATGGTATGTGTGTCCACCGGAATGCCACGTGCCGATGAAAAGAACGAGACACCACCCCTGGCCCCGTGCACGGAAGTGTCCCAAGAGCAGAGGCAAAGTCCGCACAAGACAAAAGGCACAGAATGGATGGCCCGTGTGAACGGGGCTGCAGAGCAGATCTGCGTGCACCCGGGATGCCTGGGGAAGGACACAGAAGCGACTTCCAGAAGAACAGGAAATCACGCGTGGCACCCTCGGCTACTCACGGCTCCCACCACGCGCACGCACAACTCAGGCCAGAGGACTTTAATACACTATTTAACGTAGGCGCTCTCTGCTTTTCAAAAAAACCAAAAAAGCGATGAGTGAGACGAGGCATAGCTGCACTCGGCAGGGGAAGGTGCAGAGCAGCAGAGGCTTTCTAGAACGTCATGTGGCATTCTACAAAGAAGGTGAAAAAGTAGTATTAATCTAGTAAATCCACCTACAGGAATCTATCCTAATGAAATAATTAAAGATACATAAGAAGATGCACTATGGAGAGTATTTAAAAGGTATAAATAAATGTTAAATAACAGAAGAAATGACTGCATATCATTGCACTATATCTGGATGCAAGAGACTAAGAAAGTAGCTTAAAATACTGACATGGGGAAACCATCCTACAGCCAATGAAAATGGGGGAGACACGCCTGCAAATATATTAGGGAAAAAGGGCAGGTTAAAAAGCAGCAGCATAAACATTTTTTATTTAAAAAACTATTCTTCAGGGACGCCTGGGGGGCCCAGTCGTTCAGCATCGGCCTTCGGCTCAGGTCGTGATCCTGGGATCCTGGGATGCAGCCCCGCATCGGGCTCCCTGCTTAGAGGGAAGCCTGCGTCCCCCTCTCCCACTCCCCCTGCTTGTGTTCCCTCTCTCTCTCTGTGTTTCTGTCAAATAAATAAATAAAATCTTAAAAAAAAAAAAAAAAGAAAGAAAGAAAGCTATTCTTAAATAGTTATGGAAAGCATATATAGCAAAAAAAAAAAAAAAAGTCTAAAAGTCTGCACATGCATTCTCTCCAGATTCTATGATTCTTGGTTCTTCTAATAATATTGCTCTTGCTAATCTTTAGTTTCTAATTTTGTTCCAAAATAAACACACATTTATGTAGTAACTTTTACGAATATAAAAACAGTTTATATTAAAAAGTAAAGATGTATAAAAAGAAGAGATGAGCGTGTATAGAAAGTATGAACTTAATTTTTATATATGCAATTTAAATACCGTATTTGTTTTTCTGTCTCAGGAGGAAAGTACACCAAACAGTTTTCTACAACCCACCCCGGGACAGCAGAAATAAAGGTAACTTACTTTCTTTTTACCGTTTGCATTTTCCTAATTTCACACAATAATAATCAGGGACATGGGGGCTTAATACTTAGAAAGCAACAGCCATCTGTACTCCAAGTCAGGCCCGCCCGCCCCAGCAACAGGAAGCCCCTGCCACGCAGCAGCCACGCAGCCCTGCCATCTCACAACGACAGCTGTGGGCCTTTCAGAAGGGCTCACTGTGCTGTGTAAACGGCTCTGGGTCATCGTGAATTCTTCTCCCAAATTCCCACATGTAAGTGGATCCAGAAGCCAAGCAAGGAGATGCTTCCGTCTCCAGAGACAGAACGTTTTCTCTGGACCACTGCGGAATCCTACGTGGGCCTGTCTGGGTCCTCCAGATACAGGACACATGAGGTGTCTGCCCTGAGGTACTGACAGGCCAGAAAACAAACGGTTCTGTCAGTGGCGTAGAGAGTCAGGCAAGGCACACTGAATGATAACCAACTCCTTGAAATCCGTAGGAAAGGCTTGTTAAACTAGTTGATACCTACAGTCCCCCTAAGGATTAGATGCATTTAAAAATCCATGAACAAAGTATAGGCCAAAATAATTACCTCTTCCTTTTCATGGAGCATAATATGCGCTTTGAGACTAGCCACTCTGGAGAATTTCTTGTTACACACAGGACAGGTGGGCTCTTCCCCATTGTGGGTGCATTTGTGAAGTGTCAGGTTGAATTCAACATTAAATGTTTGGGGGCACTGGTCACATCGATGTGGCTATTTGGAGAGAAAAGTCAAGAAGCCACTGAAATACAATCTTTCCACAATAAATGCCATTCAAATATCAACAAGTACCATAATCTACAGGCGATCTAAGAACTTCTGGTCTGTCCCGCACCTAAGTCGGTAAATCCAAAATGGACACAGCAAAGCTCCTTACAGAGTTTCTCAAAGGATTATAAGGACGACAACTCACCCGTGCAGAACAGAACACACCTTGAGTAAAACGCGCTGCATGTACGCGTACCGGGTACAGTCTCCACGAAGAGGAATGTGAGGGACTCTGCTCCCGGGGGTGGATTTTTCCCTCTTTTCTGACCAACTCCACTGCTCTAACGAGTCACTTCAAGTAGAATCAGTAATCATAAAAACCCTCACTAGATTTTAGACAGGTGCTTATCGCAGTCTAAAATTTTCCCCAAATGAAAGGCATTCTGACACTTCCTTGTAGAAAGATAATCACTGCTTTTTCTCTCTGAATATCAAGACACAAGAGAGTCCGTATTTTCAGATTTTCAACTTAGGAGCGTAATACAGCTGATACCGGTACTAGCAACAGTATCGTATATTCTAGTTCACAGTCGTGCTGAAAACAAAGCCAGTTAGTCATGTTCTGTTCCCTAGAGAAGAGGTCCCTGGCATTGTCCTGACCTATGTGCTCCAAACCTAGGGGAAATCAACGGTCATTTTTTAATGGTCATTTTAACTGCCATTTTATATCTGGCAGGGACACCATTCCATTAAGACACTAATACTCTTAACCAAGTCCACAAGGGCCCCTGCAAAAAAGGATTCCAGTCTCTTAAGTGTTACTCCCTGCGGAGATGCAATGGAAAACCCCAGGAAAACCACTGTAAAGGCAAGCCTACTTGGAGATAACACTCCCTGCTGGAGAAAAACACATCAAGATACTCTGGTTCTGCACAGTCACTCAGGAACCGACCCCACTCCAAGTCCTGCTTTGAGATGGCTTCTCTGTCAACGGACTCAGAACTCTGACACACAGATTCGCTAGACCAACTCTCACGTCACCTCACCAACCAGTAAAGGCTTAGGAATACGACTACAACTCAGCACAGAACGTCAAGGTAGGTGTTCGTGAAGATAAAATGCCCCACAATTTAGGGATCTAAGTTACAAGAAAAATTTGTGTTTGGCATGCCAATTGTTACAATACCTCCAGTTTCAACGCTCACATTTCTGACAACCCTCTTGAGAATACATACCTTGTCATTTCGCTCGTGATCCCTCATGTGGCGTTGAAACTGGGACTCTTTTGGAAAAGATAGCAGACAGATTTCACACTTATGGAAGTTTGGAACTTGATAGGCATAATTAGTGTTCTCCGCGTTCAATGTTAAAACTCCATCTATAAAATTGCATAAGTATAGACAATAAATACCAGTTGTTATTCTCATCACATCAATAAAACTAAATTACGTGGCTATTGTTTAGAAACCAAACTACGTCAGATATTAACGGGAGAATTTTGAAGAAATTAATGGTGTCTTCAGTTTTTCGAAAGGAAGTGATTTTAGGGCAGACACAAGGAATGCTGGGACGACTGAGGCACAGGACAGCAGGACTGTAAGCCTCTGCTGGTAGAGTCGTTAGAACCTGAAACTAAACTGCCGAGTTGACATCCACCCAAAGACACGCAAAAGCCATGACGTCTCTTATCCTTGCCTTCATGCTTCATACGGCTTCAAAGTCCCTGGAAATCCCAGAGGCATTTCATCTCTAAGTCCATCGGTCGCCCACACGGATCATCTCAAGTCGCTCAGCAAACAAAACTTGAGTAGAAGCATAAAAGCTAATTCACTAATTCAATCTACCTCTGAAAACTGCTGCAGAGCAAGATTAAGTCAGAGAGGAAAAACTTCCGTTCTGCCACATGGCCAGGGTTTAGGAACACCTTTGTCCACAGCACTTTGGACAATCCCTAGGCTTCATGACGTGCTTCTACGGACCCACGTAGGTCAACGGCTATAAACACAAAAGTATTTTCAAGTAAAAATATGTACTACTCACAATAATTTGTCAGGAATCTCAGAAAATAAAGATGTCCTAAACCTCTACAATTCTTTAAAATATTATACTCCAAGTCTTACAATTTAGGCACAAATATATATAACACATAATAATGATACAAAAACTTGAACTACATTACATACAATTCTTTGTATCAAATTTGACTCAAAAGTATTGAAATCTGGAAATAAAGTAGGGTTGATTTTAAGACTCAAGTAAGCTCCAGAGTCTCCTGTTTCTCAAAAGTCCATGCGGTAAACACCGGCATTGCCGATTTTCAACAGACCTATTAAGTCCCTCCTTTGAGAAAACAGCCTGCAGCCCGGCTTGGGCCGGAAGTCCCAGCCCTACACTGGCATCTGCGCAAGCAAGAACTGAGCAAGCCTCCAGTGGGAGGCGGCGGCGGCCACAGAGGAGACGGGAGCAGACAGAGCCATGGAGAAGGCGGGCGGCACCTTCACAAATTCCTCCAGCAGACCCTTGAGTGAAGCAGATTACAGATTAGCAGATTCCAGTTTCGAGAAACACTAATATAATTCAACCAAACAACCCCATCCAGAAACAGAATGGGCCACCACGGAACTCCTGTTGTATTTACTCGTCACTATATCCACATTATGTTCAAAGACCATGTATCCAAAATTTCTACTATAGTTCAATTAGTAACAAAATGGTTTACACTCTCTGGGCCCAAATAAAATGATTGTTGGGACCATGTCAATTGATATAGTATTCCCTTTGGGAAAGTTTATAGTATGGAAAGAAGTAGTTTAGACATTGGGAATGTTCAAGTAAAATATGTGTTGAAAATTGTGTTTTAAAACTCGAGTGAGTGTTTCCACCTAATGGCTGAATGAAGTCATGAGGCAGCTCCTCACCAGAAAACAAAATTAAGGGGCTCCTGGGTGGCTCAGTGGGTTAAGCCTCTGCCGTTGGCTCAGGTCATGATCTCAGGGTCCCGCATCGGGCTCTCTGCTCAGCGGGGAGCCTGCTTCCCTCTCTCTCTCTCTGCCACGTCTCTGCCTACTTGAGATCTCTAATAAATAAATAAAATCTTTACAAAAAAAAAAAAAGCAAAATTAAAAGGCTATTTCAGGAAGTAGAATGAAACAATGTTCACAGTTTCTCATGTTGAAACTGCTAAAGTTACCCCGAAATGAGAAAGGATGTAATTAACTACAACTGATAGATAAAACCCTAAGAGAAAAGAAACTACACATTTAAAACTAAAAACAACATTGTTTTGCTTTATGAATTAAGATTTTTCCAGAGAAGATATTTATTTTAAGAAGCTAGATTTCCCTCTGTAACAAAGCTCAAAGCATAATAAATCCCATTTTCACTAAGTGTCCTCCCCCAGCGATAATACAATATTAATTTGGTTCAAAGACAAACTTAAAACAATGCTAACTGCAGTTAAGGCATAACTGGAGGGGAAAGCATGCTTTAGTGTCCACACTGAGCGTAATTTAAAAATCCACAGCATCTTCGGACTGGCACAGCGGAGCCCACTCTGTCCCCGGCCCGGCACTGGGGAAGCGCGTCCCTCTCTCCTGGGGGAGCCGGGCTCCCTCATCCCCACTTCACTGCCTCTCTGGGTCGTGCCCCAGGCCTTAACCCTCTGCCTATCACCTCTTCAAGCTCATTCAAATTTCTGGTCCGCAGAGTATGTTTTCCAGAAAGAGGTCTAGGAAATTGACGGGTCCTGAGGACACGCTTCGGGAGGCCCACGGGCCCTGTGAAAACCTCATGCAAACGCTCCCGGTCCACGCGGTCGCCCGCCGCAGGGGCGGCCGGGGTCACGTGAAAACTCCGCAGCCGTAGAGGCCACCAGACGTCCCGCGGGGCCAGGGATGGCAGGAAGGCACGGCCGCACGAAGGGCAGCCTCTTGGCGGTCAGCCCCCTGGAGGCCGCCCGCGGAGGGGCTTCCCGTGGGACTCCGGCCCCGCGTATTCCTCGTGTCCCCCCAGTCAGCACAGGTAGTGTCTGCGGCCCCCACACACGACAGAAGCACGGAGCCACCTGCATTCCGCAGCGCTCAAATCTAAATGCTCACCGGGGACAGGATTCTGCCCCCGCACGCCGCGGGGATCCCGGTGAGATTTCAGGCAGGCAGGGCGACCCCGCGGCGGATTCCAGCTGGTTTACCGAGACAGCCGCTTCACTCACACACACACTCACACACACACACACACACACACACACACGACCACGTTCTCTTCACCCCTCACCCTTCCCAAACCAAGAACTCAAATTCACTACCAAATGTAAACAGACCGATGGCAAAAACCAGAAACTGTCTGAGCAGCTGTTTTCCTTGAAAAAATGTGAACTCGTTTCAACATCAATTTAGCTCTTTACGTAGACGTTCTCAGTAGTATGTAAGAATAACTACTTATCAACCAGCCCCCGGATAATAAAGCCAACCTCCGAGTTTGCAGGTTAAATAAGAGAATGCTTCCGGACGCTTCTGCGGCAAGAGCCTACCAGCGGTTCAGGGGCACGGCTGCCTCCTTAACGCTCTCCCTCGCCTCCGATGGCCTGGCCGGCCCTCCACAGCCACGCTCCGTCACAGCATCATGCAGGCCTGGCCCGTGATGAGGTCTGGACAAGTCCACAAACCGCTCTTCTCCCAAGACCGACACAGCTATCAGCCCAGTCAGCTAAAAGGTCTGCCCTTATCTCCGATCTAAAGAGCTAAGTTCATCTTTTTTTTTTTTTTTTTTTTTTTAAATTTTAAGTGATCGCTACACCCGATGTGGGGCTCGAACTCACAACCCCAAGATCAAGAGCCCCCTGCTGCACGGACTGAGCCAGCCAGGCGCCCTGCCCGGTGGATCTCTTACACTACGTGCCTCTGTGCTGCGTGACGGTGGAGCAAACCGCATCTGCAGCATTCCACTGATTCAACCCCAATTTGCATCTCCCAACTTAAACCCTTAAGCACTATGCACTGAGGATCTCCGCCATCCGTAAATCCTGTGGAGGCATTTTTGATAGTAAAATGGGATACACCAGTTTCAGTTTCTAAACTAACTCCCAAACTTGGCATCTTTTTTTTGTTTTGTTTTGAATAAAAATCTTCCAAAAAGTAGCTGAAATCTCTACTTCTCTCAACAGGCCCGTCTAAAGAGTTTGTTTATTTATTTATTTATTTGTTTGAGAGAAAGAGAGCCCAAAAGCATGAGCAGGGGGAGGGGGAAGGGCAAAGGGAGAAGCAGACTCCCCGCTGAGCAGGGAGCCTGATAAGAAACAGACCCCAGGACCCGGGGATCACGACCTGAGCGGAAGGCAGACCTTAACCACGGAGGCATCCAGGCGTCCCCGTCTTCCTAGACCTTGTCTCAGCTAACCATGGCGGCCTGTTCTCAGCTTTTCATGCTGACATCAGGATGCTTTCTGAGGTCACCAAACAGGCCTTCAAGAAGTCTGACAACTGTCACCCCTCCTTCTAGTAGGACCCCACTTCAGCTACCACACCTTGTCCTCCTTACTTTCGTGTGTGTGTGCGCGCGCGCGTGTGTTATTTCTACTCTTTTCTAGTTTCTTCTTTTCTCCGTCCTCCTGTTTTCTCCTGTTCGTCCCATACTGGTCTTTCAGGTCTGAGCATAGCTGGACTTTTTCGGATCACACTCTGCAGTGCTTGCACCCCTGACGTCTTTCTACTCCGTCACTGTATCTCCAAGCCTCGCACCAAGCCTGGCACATGTTCCATGTTTTTTAAATTCAGAGCATTATAATGTATTACCTGTTCAAAAGAGGTCAGGTTAAGAAGGAAGAAAACTTACTAAGGGGGAAAAGGTGAGTTCTACACTCCGTCCCCTGGTTGAAGAGCTAAGGAAACTAAGACCCCAAAAAAACTTAGCCACTTGGTCAAAATCACACAATTAGACGGGGCAGAACTGGAAGTCATCTTGAACTCACAGTTTAAGACTCTCTCCTAATTAATCAGGCTCCCATGCCTCTCAAGGTCATGATTCCTGAGATGAGACCCCAATCTCAACCTTGTGCCTACTGTAAAAACAGCAAGTGAATGTGGGTTTTACCAACAGTATTTTATGTCAATTGTAAGACTAACTCTGTTTAGTCTTTCAGAATAAAATAGTCACAACTGGGAGTCAGGTCAAAGTACCCTGCTTGTCTAAACCATAAGTGGTGTCAGTGAGACAATTAGAGTCTGAGACCCTGATACCGGCTTCATGATAAATGACATGACATATTACCTGACACAGAGTTATGGAGAAATACCTGGCCAGAGACTCACTGAACGCTCCCTGCCAGGCTCAGGTTGCTCGCGTTCCCACAGCAAAGCTCCCCTTTACCCAGATGTGCCTTCAATACGCCCGCTTTATCAGCTCTTGTATCTGTGCGGACTTTCCTTTTCAAGCCTCTTATTATGACACTGTCTCTATTGTTAAAAGGAGTATCAATCCTCTTTCAAATATCTGCTTTTAGTACCTGTACATTTTTATTTCTAAAGACTTTAGACCCTGGTGGGTGTTCACTTAAACACACACGCATTACCCCCACTTAACAAAACGATGGTGCGTTCAGATTACAGCAAAATAATACCTCCAGTGCCTATAGCCTCCCCATCTAGCTAAAGCAATTCAAGGACCAAGGTCTAAAAGTAACAGGGCCTGGAAAAAAAAAAGTAACAGGGCCTGGGGGTGTACTGCTGAGAATAATGCTTCCCTGAGACAATGCCAAAAACTGAGTTTCTGTATAAATAGAGTAATTTCTTGTGGATGTATTTGCTGCCATTATGCTGTTTCTCAGCTCCTCAAACGTACCACATATGTTAGCACTGCGACAATCAAGTAGAGCTAAAGGACGCCACAGAAAATTGTGGAGAGCCCAGTCCAAGATTCTGTCCCAATTTCCAATGAAGTATGCATGCACGGTACATACTATTTTTAATGTACATATCTTAAAAAATGGGTATCTATAGATTAAAACATGGGTTACGGGTCACAGATTAGGGAGACGGTGATGGAAGCAGGGCTGCGAGTCATGAGGTTTGGAATGTCAGTCCTGCTAAGTGCTCAGTAAGGTCTCTGCGAAGCAGGTATCTGCTGCTCAGCTTGGTTCTTCAGCCAAAGGGGAGGCTGATCTCCATCCTGCTTACCTATGGGGTTGTTGTGAGAAATCCAAGGTATGATAAAGACGAAACAAAAAATACTCTTTTAGAAAAGTAAACTGCACATCTACTAGGAGGGCTAAAATTAAAAAGACAGGAAAAAACAAGGACAGATGAAGATGTGGAGCAACTGGAAACCTCACATCCCACTAGAGAGGGTGAACATCATGACATGCGCTCAAAAACCATTTGGCAGCACTGACCAAAGCTGACCACACAGAGACTCCTGCCAACCCAGCAATTCCGCTCCTGGGTGCATCCCACAGAAATGTGTACACAGATGGACCAAAAGCACATGTTTAAAAAATGCTCACAGAAGCGTCATTTACAACAGCCTTGCAAATGCCCTTCGACAGCAGAGGATGAATTACCACTCTCAAGGTGAGAAGTAAAACAATAAAGCTTCTCGGTGAAAATACAGGAAAAGGTCTTCATAATCTTACAATTGTCAAACATTCCTTACACAGGTCCCAAAAGTGAAACATGAAACGACTGATAAATTAGACAAGATTAAGATTAGGAACTTCTTTCATGAAAAGATATTCTTAAAAGCGTGAACAGGAAAGTACAAAGAACTCATACACGTATATATAAAGAACTCCTGGGGGCGCCTGGGTGGCTCAGTGGGTTAAGCCGCTGCCTTCGGCTCAGGTCATGATCTCAGGGTCCTGGGATCAAGTCCCGCATAGGGCTTTCTGCTCAGCAGGGAGCCTGCTTCCCTCTCTCTCTCTCTGCCTGCCTCTCTGTCTACTTGTGATCTCTCTCTGTCAAATAAATAAATAAAATCTTTAAAAAAAAAAAAAAAAAAAGAACTCCTTGGACAGAGCTCGTCACCAAAGATATACAGATGGCAAGGAAGCATGCGAACAGAGGCTTTGCATTCTATCTCATAACGGAACTGCAATTTACACAATGAGATACCACTGCAACCCTATTAGAAAGACTAAAATTAAAAAACAGTAAAAATAATACCAAAAGCAGAAGTGGATGTGGAGCAACAGGAACTCTCATTCATTACTGGTGCAAATGCAATGCATTCGCAAAACGCAAAATGAATGCAAAATGCAGAATACAAAGTGGCCCCACCACTTTGGAGGAGTCTGGTGACTTCCTGCAAATCCAAACACAGTCTCACTAGACCATCCAGCACAGTGTCCTCTACACTGACCCAAAGGAACTAAAAACCTGCACACAAATGTGTATAACAGGTTATAACTGCCCCAAACTGGAAGCAACCAAGACAGCCTTCAAAACGAAAACAAACAACCACTGGAGGATCCAGACAATGGAGCATTATTCAGCAGTAAAAGAACCATAGCGAGCCATGAAGAGATGTGAGGAATCCTTAAAAGCACACTTCTTTGCGAGAGAAGGCAGTTCTGCAAAGGCCACGTACTGTATGATCCAACCGTGCGACATTTGAGCTAGCAGAACTGTGGCAACCATGAACCCTCGTGTAAACTACTGACTTGAGTAGCTAGTAATGTGTCAGAATTGGTTCACCAGTTGTTACACGTGTATCACACTGACACCAGATGGTAATAGCAGGCCACAGCCCGAGGGGGAGAATAAGGCGCGTAAGGCGCGTGCAGGACGTGCAGGAACTAGGCACTATCTGCTCGATTCTGCGCAAGCTTAACACTGCTACCAACAGGAAAGTCTATGAACTCAAAATAAGATACTCAACCCAGCAGGAAAGTCAGAAAAGACTTAAATGACAGCCTCACAGAAGAGAACGAACAGCTAAGAAACATAAGGTCTCTATTAGCGCAGAACTGCGAGTTACAACTCAAAGCACCACTGCGCACACCAGAAAGGCTACAACACTCCACGGGCAGAGCGAAGGCAGCGCTCCGGGCGGGAGGAGAAGCTGCTGGCTCACTGGAGAACCGGCCGGCCGCGTCTGTCGTGACCCGGACACGCAGAAGCTCACAGCAGCACGTGCGTGCGACAGCCCCGACTGGAAACAAGCTGCGGGGCCGCAGGAGAAGGGACAAAGTGACAGCATGTTATGTAATGGAACAACATGCGACCCGTAACGGACCGGCTCCTGCCAAGTGACTACGGCGGCAATCTGCAAGTGCACGCACCCAACGAAGGAAGCCAGAAACAAGGGTCACACCGCGAACTCCGCGCAGCTCGAGGACAGCCCAACCGCCCGGGACAGGGAAGGCGGCAGCCCCGGCGGGACGGGAGGAACGTGCGGAGCCTGCGGTGCCCTGGGTGCTGGCTGCCTGCGGCCACTCACAAAGCACATTAAAGTCTGGGCGCTTTCCCTGTCGACGTTTTGGTCAATTAACATAATGACTAAAATACAGTAATTAAGGCTTCCAAACAATGCACACGTGTGGCTTCTCCTGAAAAACCGGAAGCCGCAGCGACAGTTAGAGGGAGCCGAGCCGGGATGTGCCCCCGTGGACCAAAGCAGAGCTCGGCAGTTCTCCCAGGTCCCCAGACCTGGCCACGACCTGCCCCTCCTGCTTATGGCATCAAGCGTTCATGTCTATCCACTAAAGCAGAGTTTCCCACTCCGCTGAGATGTCGGGGGAAGGCACCTCGGCGGGGGCCGTCCGTCTCTGAACCCCTCCATCTCCCGCCCTTCCACCAGACCTGCTTTGCCGGTCTAGACCCTAGACCAGGAGTGTCGGGCCCTGAGCACACAGTGCCCCCGCCCCGGGAGTCTGCAGATCAGCGACACCTGGGTCCCGCCTCACGGGCTCAGGCAGGACTGGACTCAAGGCCTGCTCGTCGGGGTCCCTAAAAGCTCCCCCAGGTAACTCCATGTTTTGCCAAGAGTGAAAACCACCACTTGAGACCTTGCCGTGTTATTTCACATAATAAGTTCTAAGACTAAAACGTAACTTGAAAAACACTAATTGCTTGAGCACAGAGACATGGTCTGTACACAGACAAAATACAAAGACCCTGATATAGGGTAAGCATTATTTTAAAAACTGCTGAACTGACTTCATCTCACAAAGATTTACGATTTTGTATGGTTTTCCCAGGCTGTACTTGTGTCAAAGACCAGTATTTTTTTTTAAATAAATGCTTATAATGAAATGTTTTTGCTTTATTGTGGGAAAGAGCAAGATTTTGAACTCCTGTTAACTCACTACTTGACTCCAGGATCATAAAATCTTTAAATTGGCTGTATTACCTAACACACTTTCCTCGAAATACTACGAAGTCTAGTCTCTGCCTACCTAAAAAGTTCAACGCTGGAGAATGAAGGGTGCTCCTTTATGAAGACGTCTTTCCATCCCTGGATACCCGATACTGTTAGGAACTTAGTATTTTAAGCAGACCCTGTCCTCGCACTGGTCCTGCCAGGAGTTCTGCCTGCTGAAGCCCGAGTCACCTTTAAACCCAACAGCGTCTGCTGCCGCTGCGTATGCTGAATCCCACTGCTCTTAGCTCATCCTAGCAGTCTAGTCCCCTTGGCAAGAGAAGTAGAGTTCCTGAAGTCATCCACAGCCAAAATGGCCCAAACTGATCATCTGAGCAGGAGAAGACTTGCTTATTCATTTGACTCAAGGTCTGTGTGTCTCAGCTCTCTAGAAATGAAGGATTACAAATATTCCTCCGACAGAAAACAACAACTGAGCAGGGGCCACCTAAGGGCAAGCTTGGGAGAAAGCTTTGTACCACTGCACTAGAAAGAACAAATGGAAGCCATACAGGACCATCAGGGTCCCATCATGACTTAGTGTAAACTACAATAAGTACCATGAAGAGAAAAGTCCATCTAACTCATCTTTATGCCCCCAGGACAGTGCTGGGGACCAAGCAAATGCTCATTCAATAAACAAGACCCTCACTGACTCCCACAGGAGGCTTCCCTCACTCCAGGATCGCCCCCCTCCCCCGACCTCCAGCACAGGTGACATATACTGCCAGACCCCCAGCCGGTGCCTGAAGCCACAGGGTGCTGAACCCTAGCTGTACGGTTTTCTCCTACACAGATGTACCTCTCACTGAGTCTAACTCGGAAATCAGGCACAGTAAGAGATTAACAACAGTAATAAAACAGGCAACTCCAACGTGAATGTGGTCTCTCTCCCTCTACATCTCTTACCAGGTGGCACTCACCCTTCTTGGGACATCAAGCGAGGCACGGTGACACAGCGTTAGGCTACCACGACCTTCTGGTAACATGTCAGAAGAGGGCCACCTGCTTCCAACCACAGGGAGCAGAAACCACAGGTATGGGGGGACTACTGTATGTATGCCCTAAGCTGATTATTACTCCAGGAAATGTTTAGTGGGCCTACTCCTAATGTCTTCTTGAGGCTTCCATTCTGCCATCCCTTCCTCTGGGAACTCCAGACCTTGAGTGTCTGTTCCCTGCCACCACTAACACTGCTCCCACCATCACATGACACACACGGCCCTCAAGAGCCGAGGCAGGGACCCTGCTCTGGGGAGCTGAGCTCTGCCACCCAGCCCCGAGCAGGGCCTGCCCATCACAGGAAGTGCTTTCGCCCATTTGTTGAAGAAATTTAGTGACTTGGTGTAGGGCTTATGTTCAGCAAGAAAAAATAATGGAACCATACTTCAGAGTCCGATCCCAACTTGGACACCAGCTGAGTGGACCTGCCACTCCACGCAGCCGCTCTGAGCTCGGTTCCCCATCTGTAAAAAGCCCCATCAACCTTCCAGGTTTCTCTTAAGACTAAAATCCATAATGGGAACAGAAAACAAAAGTACTTCAGATAATGAGAAATCTTATTAAGACAGTCAACTGACAGAGCAACAGTCCTCAAACATTTTGATCTCAGGGTATTTGTACATTTTTAAATATTACTGAGGACCCCAAAGACCCTAAATTCATACACATTATATCATCATTTGCCCTATTAGAAATTAAAATTATAACTGAGCACGTTTTAAAATATTTATTCACTTAAAAACAACCCTATTATATACACACTTTTATGAAAAATATATTCTTCAAAATGGCGATTAAGAAGTTTTCTTCATTAGAGTTTTCTCTTCTTCATTAAAAAGATTACAAATCTTTTCAATGTCCGGAGTCCTCATGTATTCCCTCTGTTGCACTATGTCGTGTTTTATTTTCCTGAAAATTTGACAGTATCGCTGTCAAAGTATGCGGCGGGCACAGCCCTGCGAGGGTCTCCAGGAACCACCCGTGAGAACCACAGTGGCCCAGGGCGGCCGGTGGGCGACCTTCCTCGCGGACAGGTCTGCGGGAGGCCTCTGCTGGGAGCTGGGGCACCAGGCCTAAGACAGAGTAAGGGCAGGTGGACTCTCAGGAAGGTCAGGGCACAGGCCTCCACGGGGGCCCCGAGAACAGGACCCTGAGCCCTCCGCAGGCCAGATCAATTAGGATCCCGCAGGAATGTGGATTTTACCTTCAGGAATGAGCAAGCCTTTGAAGAGGTTTAATCAAGGTCTGGCCACTTCATCTACACCTTCAAGAGCCCCCCCAGGCTGATGGCCTAGGGCAGGGCGAGCCTCCCGAAAGTCCACCCGCAGACCCCGAGAGGGGAGGCCAAGGGAAATGCGGCTTCGAGCAGAGGCTGCAAGAGTCGCTGTGAACGGCCTGCAGGACTAGGACCGGGGCTACTCGTCCGTTTAGGGCGGGACAAACCCAGGTGGACACTGCGGCCGCGTGGGAAGCTGGCAGGGACGGGGGCTGTGCCCGGCCTCGGGTGGAGGCGCCTTCCCCGCGGGCCGCCGCGACGCCCCGCACCTGCTCTCTTCGGCCATAAAGGGCTGAACGGGACGAGGCCAGCGGGAGCAGAGCGCGGCCCTCAGGACCCGCCGCGGCCCGCATCCGACGCGGGGCTCCCGTCCCGCCGTCCCCCGGGGCCCGCACAGCCCGGCGAGGGCGCCGCGTCCTCCGCAATTCCCGTGAGATGCCGACGCTTCCGTGGCCGCGTGTCCGCCCCGCGGCCGACCCCGAGGGTCCCGCCACTCGCTCGTCCGCGCCGCCCTCCTGCTCCACGCGGCGAGGCCCGCTCCGATCCGCCGCTCCCGCTGGGGACCCTTCTCCGCGCGAAGAGCCGCGCAGGGGCCGCAGGCCGCGCCCTGAGCCCGCCGACCGCTCCCGGGAAGGGGCCCGGGGTCCCCGCGCTGCGTCAGCGGCCGGCCCCGGCCCCCACGCAGCCGCCTCTGCCAGCGCCGCGGCGCCCCGGTCTCGGCCCCCGGGACCCCGCCCCCGACCCCCGGCGCCCGCGCGCCCCGGGCCCGCCCCGGACCCTCCCCGGACCCTTCCCGGGCCTCCCCGGCGGGGCCGCGCCGCGAGCGCCACTCGGAAGTGCGGGGCGACCAGGCCGAGCCGGGCGCCTCTCCGCGGCCCGCCTGTGGGGAGGGCCCCGCCGCCCGCCCGCCCGTGCCCCGCGGGGCCCCGGAGACGCCGGCCCGGCCCGACCGCCCGAGACCCGCCCCGGGGAGGGCGCCTCCCTCAGGAAGGCCTCCCGCCGCGGGGGACGCCGGGCCGGGCGGGCGGACGGGCCGGGGAGGCCGGCTCCCCGCGGGCGGGCGGGCGGGCGGGCGCAGGACGCAGGGGGGCGGCCGCCGGAGGGGGCGAGGGAGGGGGCGGCGGGGGGGAGGGCGGAGGGCGGCGGCGGCGCGCACCTCGCCCCCAGCCCCGCCGCCGCCGCCCGCCCGGCCCAGGAAAGTAGGCCCAGCCCGGCGGAGGGGCCGCCGCGCCGCGCCGGTATCATTCCGCCCGCGCCCTGCGGCCGCCAGTCGGGCGGCGGCGGCGGCGGGGACGGCGGCGGGGCGCGGCGGCGGCGGCCCCCGCCCCGACCCCGGCCTGGGCCCCGCGGGCCGCCCCCGGCCCGCCGCCCCCGGCCCGGCCCGCTCCCGGCGCCCTCCGCGCCGCATCCGGGGACTATATTCGCGCGGAGCGGCACAGCGCGGCCGGCCGGGCCGGAGCCGCTTACCGGTGTCGCCGCGCGCCTCGCTCTCCTTGGGCTTCGGGGGGCGGCCCCGCGGCATCGTCGGCGGCGGCGGCGGCGGACCACCCCTCGGCCGCACACACACTCACACACATACACTCGGCGGAGCGCGCACGCGCGGGGACCGGCCGCGGGGGCGCGGCGCGCGCCCGGCCGAGCGGCGGAGGCGGGCGGAGCGGCCCGGGCGGGCGGCCGCTGAGCCGGGTCCGAGCGCCCGCGGGCCTCACGGGGGGACGGCGCCGGGCCGCGCCAACGGGGGAGCTAGAACCGCGCCAACTTCGGCGGGTTCCATGGCCCGGCGGGCCGCGTTAGGGGCGTTGGGCGCGGGCGCGGGGTGGGGGCGGGGAGCGGCGCCGTGCGCATGCGCGCTCCGCCGCTCGGGCCTGGTGTGGACGGAGCGGAGCGGGCGGCGGTCACCTGGCGGCCGCTGTCCCCGACGGCCGGCGTGCGGGGGGCGGGAGGGTCGCGCTCGCCCTGAGTCCCCCCTGGTCCCTGTAGGAGCGGGCGGCCGTGATCACTCGCGGTCCCTCAGTGCCGACGGCCGGCATGAGACGGCGGGCGGCCCGAGGTCCCTCTGGGTCCCCCCTCCCCGGTCCCGACGGCCGGCCTGAGTGGGGCGGGCGGGCCGTGGCCACCCGTGAGTCCCGACGGACAGCACGAGTGGGGAGCGGGGTCTGTGGTCCCCTTCGGTCCCCCTCGGCCCTGGGCTGAGCCGGGCAGCCGTCCCAGCGTGTGTCCAGCCGACGTCACCGCTGGGACAGCCGTCGGAAAAGCAAGAAAGGTGCGGTCGACCCGGCCCAGGTGGTGAGCAGGAGCTTGCTGGTGGGAGGGGAGGGTCGGAGCCGGGGTCCCTGGTGTGCCCGGCGTCCGGGTACCTGCGGGCGGCGGCGCTGCCGTCCCGGGCCAGCCGCACGCGCGCTTCTGGGGCAGGGCCGGGCCCACACTCGGCAGCCAGGGCCGTGGGCGGAGGGCGAGCCACAGTGTCCCCTTGCACGTGGGTGCGTCTGTGGATTCCGCGGTGCCCGCGCTGACCTCCGCGGAACCGAGAGTGCGGGGCCGCCGAGCCGGTGCGGGGCCGCGCGGGAAGCCATGCGCTGCCCCAGCGAGCCGGGGGCGGTCCCGGTCCCCGAGAGAGTGAGGCCGCGGGCCGCGATGACCCCTGCATGCCAGGCGTTCCGGGGGCCACAAGGGGAAAACAGTGGCTTCCCCTGAAAAACTTGCAGCCATGGGACAAGAAACACAAAAGTAGCCAATAATGATACAGATTTTTAAAATGTGATGAAGAAAGTTGAGGACGACATAAATTATGGTTGAAAAAAAAATGGGAAAGACACTCAAGTAAAACTTGGTTAATGCCTGCATTCTGCGCAGAGATGGTAAGAATAGGACTTCCCAGGGAGAGGGGACAGGGTGTCTTTTCTCAGGTGCTTTATATCTGTTCACTTTTGTTTACACGTATTCATTCAAATCCTGATACTCAAATCCCGAAAGAAAAAAACAGGCAGATAATCCTATTTGAAGAGAAATAAGCTCAGAGAGGTTACTAAACCGACATTAGCCAAAGAAGAGCAAATATTAACATCTTTTTAACGCCCCACATTTTAGCGTTGTACATAATCGTGCAAGGCGCCATTTTAACAGAGGATAGTGCTGAGGCTCAGAGGGGCTAAATTCGATGAAGGGTGCACAGCCCAGGGAGAGTCCAGGGTGGAAACCATATGTGCTTTCTTGTTCATCCGTGTACACGCTTGGATCAAAACAAATACACATACGTTTAGACAAAATATGACTATTACATATGCATATCAGGCCTAAGACAGGTATAAGGCTGAGAAAAAGATTGGACTCAGATTGTAAGAATCTTGGGTCATTTGTAAGTCAATTTGGATGATAATATGTATGTATGTGTATGTATGTATATAAAATTCTGTTCTGAAAATAATTTGAAGCAATTTATATCAGTAAAACATAGATGAGGAAATCAGGGTAAAGGAAGAAATTAGAAAATCCAATGGAATAAGTACCTAAACTAGGAAGTCCTATGTAGTTTAAAAAAAAAAAAAAGTGAATAGGAAATTCAGTTCCAGGTAGAAGTAGATGTGATTAGTTACAAGATTCTCACTTGTCCACAGAAAACAGCTGTATTCCTATGTAGTTTCATAACACTGTTTCTTTTTTTTACTGTCCATACCATCTGTATACAGAGACGGTTTTACTTCTTTCCTTATGAGTTGGATGCCTTTTGTTTCTATTTCCTGCCTAATTGCTCTGGTTAGGACTTCTAGTACGATACTGAATAGGAGTAGTCGGAGTGGACACCCTTGTCTTTTTCCTGAGCTTAGAAAGCTCTGAACAGCTCACCGTTGAGTATGACGTTCGCTGTGGGCTGATCATAGAGGGCCTTTATTATGTTAAGATGCCTTCCTTATGTACCCAATTTATTGGGAGCTCTTATGAAAGGATGTTGGGAATTTTATCAAATGTTTTTTTCTGTATCTATTGAACATGTATCTTTTGTTCTGTTAATGTGGTTAAATTAATGTGTATCACATTAATTTACATTGCTTTCCAAGGATAAATTATACTTGATCGTGGTGTATGTTCTTTTAATGGGCTTTTGCACTCGGTTTGCTAGTATTTTATTGAAAATGTTTGCGTATATTCATTCATCAGGAATATTGACCTATAGTTTTGTTTTTCTTGTATCCTTACCTGGCTTTGGTATCAGGATACTCCTGGCCTCATAAAATGAGTTCGAGAGTATTTCCCTCTTTAGGTTTTTGGAAGAGTTTGAGAAGGATTCATGTTATTCTTTAATGTTCAGTAGAACTCACTGGTGAAACCTTCTGCTACTGGTCTTCTCTTTGGTGGGTTTTTTTTTTTATTACTGTCTCAATCTCCTTCCTCACTGGTCAGTCCAATTTCTCTGTCTTCAGGACTCAGTCTTGGCAGCTTGCGTGCGTCCGTTTCTGGACTCTCGCTCCGGTGTCTCAGAGGTTCCCTCGGAGGGCTGCTCTTCTTGCAGCTCATTTTTAAATGAATTCCTAAAGCAGACATAAAACGGGGGAAAAACATAGGCCCCCCCAGAACCAGCACACAAGGCACAGCTAGGGGACAGGCCGCCTCGCCCGAAGACGCAGTTGAGCATCTCCCTTGGGCGTCCTCTCCCTAGAGGCGTCTGCTCTTCCGACAACATGACAGCCCTCCCCTTGCCTTTATGGTCGCGCGGGCTTTTTAGATGTCTTTGGATAAATGAAGTCTTGGTCAGTTTTCAGCTTTGTCCGAGTTTTCCGAGTTCTGTGGCTGGCTTCTGTGCGTCATACGCATTTGTGATAGTGATGCCGTGCCGTGGCCGTATGTTTGTAGTGTTGCGGAGCTGCGCGCCCGGTCCATCGTCGACAGACTTCCGGGTTATGCCCGGTTGTTTTTTGGGGGGTTTGTTCGTTTGTTTGTAATAATATGCTACTTGTTGCACTTGCTTTCTGGTATTGGTCTTTTTTTTTTTTTTAATACAGGATGAAAAATATTTCTCATTCTTTGCTTTCAAGCTGTCCCATGTCAGCTAAGTTTACTTTTCTCCACTTTCTTTCTCTTTTTTGGACTGACCTTTCCCCTCGCCGCCCCGTTCTCCTTTTTCCCCTTTGCTAGTTTGAAAGTGATGTACTCATTCCATGAAGGGTAATGAAGAAACTTCAAGATGATACTTATGAAAGTCGAAGGTTAACATCTTTTCCCTTCTCCTAATTTATAAACTATTGTTTGGTGTTTTAATTCTACTTTAAACTGCAAAAGATACTATTGCTTTATTTAGTCTAATTTGTGTAAATACACTTACATATTCCAGTGTACTTATATTCTGATTTTTCTTGTCCTCTGCACTCTTTACGTCCCCAGACTTCACGTCCTGTCTCTCTCTCTGTCTCACATACACTGTTCACAGTTTCACCGAGACACAGGACTAGTGGCAAACGTTCTGTCATTTTTTGTGTACCTGAAAATGTCCTTATTTTGCCCTCATTCTTGAAAGATGCTTTTTCTGGTAAAATAATTCTAGGTTAACACTTGTTTTCTTTGAATCCACTGAAAATATTCCACGTATAGATGAGTTTCTGTTGCAAGTGATGACGCCTCGGTTCTGTCTTTTCCTTTGCAGGTCATTTTTCCTCACTGGAAGCTTCTGTGACCTTCTCTCGGCCGTCGCTGACTTGCAGACCGGTCATGGGGTGCCGGGGTAGATTCTTCCATTTACACGCTCAGGGATTCGGTAGGAATTCTCAGGGATTGTAGCTACAAAGGCAGCCTTAGTCTTATTCTTTCTCTTTCTCTTGGAATTCCAGACAGATTTATGAGAGACCTGCTTATTTTAGACTCCATTTTTCTTAACTTTTCTTTTCTATTTTCTCTGTACTTTATCTTGGATAATTTTTTAAAGATTTATTTTGCAATTCACCGATTTTATCTTCTGCCATGACTTAAGTTAAACCTACCCATTGAGTTTGATAATTCAGTTATGTTTTATTTATCTTTTATAATTTTGTTCTTTTTCAAATCTATGGTAAACTTTTCCAACTTTTTAATGACAAAATTATCAAGCATGAAAATAGTTGAAAAAATAGTATAATGAACTCGTATATACTAAACACTAGATTCAACAGTCTTAATATTTTTGCCATATTTGCTTTATCTATTTTTCTTTTTTAAAAAGATTTTATTTATTTAACACAGAGAGAGAGATCACAAGTAGGCAGAGAGGCAGGCAGAGAAGGGGGGGGAGCAGGCCCCCTGCTGAGCAGAGAGCCCGACGCGGGACTCGATCCCGGGGCCCTGAGATCATGACCTGAGCGGGAGGCAGAGGCTTAACCCACTCAGCCACCCAGGTGCCCCATCTATATGTTTTTCTATTTTCTTCTGTTTTTCTGTGTGTGCAGTTTTCATTTCTGGTAATTCTGTTTTTGCCAAGCTATTTGAAATAAGCTGTAGACATCACAACATATTACCCCTAACTTCACTGATGCAGTGTACATAAAACATAACTACTTCAGCATAGCTCTCCTAAGAATACATGCCTTTCCTTACATATCCATGATATCATTACTGTAGCTAAGAAAAACATCAGTAATCTATTTAATATATTTAATATCTACTCTATATTAAAATACCCCCAATTGTCTCACGTTTATTTCACCAATCAAGATCCAAGAAGGACTCTTTTTTTCCCCAACCATTTACTTATTTGACAGAGAGAGAGGGAGAGAGAGAGCACAAGCAGGGGGAGCAGCAGAGGGAGAGGGAGAAGCAGGCTCCCCCAAGGCAGGAAGCCCCATTCGGGGTTCATGACCTAAGCCAAAGGCAGATGCTTTGCTGACTGACCACCGCCCCAGGACTCATGTCTTCAATTCTTACTCTGCCTCGTTTTATTTTTAACAGCTTTGCTGAAATACAACTAATGTGCAGCAAAGCACATATGAAAGGGTGAAGTATGATAAATTATGACATGTATGAAATGTGAAGCCACCGATACAATCACGGTGTGAACATACCCTGTCACCCGAGCACGTCCTTGTTTCCCCACACACCCAGCCCCTGTCCCTGGTCCCCAGCTCCCCGGCAACTGCTGAACTTTTTGTCACTATAGATTAGAGTGCATTTTCCAGAGCTTTATATAAATGCAATCGTGTGGGACGCCTGGGTGGCTCAGTTGGTTAAGCAGCTGCCTTCGGCCCAGGTCATGATCCCAGCGTCCTGGGATCGAGTCCCACATCGGGCTCCTTGCTCGGCGGGGAGCCTGCTTCTGCCTCTGCCTGCCATTCTGTCTGCCTGTGCTCGCTCGCTCTCCCTCTCTCTGACAAATAAATAAAAAATCTTTAAAAAAAAAAATAAATAAATAAAAATAAAAATAAATGCAATCGTGTGATATGTGCCCTTTTTACCTAACTTCCTTCACTGTGAATAATTATGGGATTTACTCACATTGTTGTAGTAATCAATAGTTTATTCCATTTTACTGCGGCGTATTTTCTTTTGTTTTACTGGGACACAGTGTGCATATGACGTGCGTTTCAGGTGTGCAGCACATTTACATGTAACTGTGTATATTGTGAGAAAACCCTGAGGAGTCTAGTTAACATCGATCATCACACAGATAAAACAAGGTTTTATCCTTGTGAAAGTTTATAAGATCTACTCTCTGCGGCTTTCAAATACACGGTACAGTGTTATTAACTAGGGTCACGTTCCCCTTTCAGGACTTAGTTATTTTATAAAAACACAGAATGCTTCATCATGCTTGCGCGGGCGCGTGCTACTTTTCTCTGTATCCTTCTGACTTGATCGGACGTGCTGCCGAAGCAAGCACCGAGTGCTCTTTCATTTTATGGACAGACCACCGTTTGTCTGCCCACCCACCTGCTGATGGACCCTTGGGTGGTTTCCGGTCTTCAACTCTTTCAAACAGGACCCAGACTAGGGCGAAAGAACAAGGCAGCTCGTGCTCACTCTCAGGTTCACACACCTGTTCCATGTGGCTCACCTTGCACGGGCCCTGATCACAGACGACACTGCTAGGAACATGTGCATCAAGTCTGGACACAGACACAACGCGCGCCTTCGTTTTTCCTGGGTAAATATCTAGGCATGGAGTGGCAGGGTAAAAGGGTGGCTGCTCCTTTCACTTTTTTAGAAGCTGCTAAACTGCTTTCCAAAATAGTAGCGACCGCCTGACCTTTGTACGAGCCACGTAGAGCATGCCGGTCCCTCTGCTCACTCCAGCACTCGGTATGGTTAGCCTTTTGGGTTTCAGTCTTTCCTGTAGATGTGTCGTGATCCCTCACTGTGCATTTGCCTTTCTCTAATAACTCATGAAACCGAGCGTCTTTTCACCTGCTTATTTGCAGTCTGTGGATTGTCCTTGAGGTAGTGTCTGTTCAAATCTTTTGCCCATTTGTAACTGGATCGTTTGGCATCTCGGTGAGATGCAGAGGTATCTGATACCTCAAATGCGGTTTCTTGCCAGGTACGGGTTCTGTAGAACTTCCTCCTAGTAGGTGGCTTGCCCTTTCATTGCCTTAACATTGTCCTTTGAATGGCATGAGTTTTGGGGTTTATCAAAGTTTACATGATCAATTATTTCACACTTTTTCTGTCATTTCAAGGAAATTTTCCAAGTCCAAAGTCATTAAGATTTTCTGTGTTTACTTTTGAAAGTCTTAGCTCTTAGAGTTTGGTCTTTTTCCATTATGGTTAATTTTAAATTTGGTCTGAGGTAAGGGTTGAGTTTCCTTTTCTTAACACGATATCCAGTAGCTCTAGCACAACTTGATAAAAAGGTGATTACTTCTCCGTCGAAATGCCCGGTCAACATTGTTTAAAATTAATTGATCATGTATGTACAGGCCTATTTTGGAGTCTATTCAGTTCTGCTTTAGTGTTTCTCTTACCTCCAGTGCCACACACATTTCCTGAATTTTGAAATCAGCTTGTCAATCTCCAAAAAAAAAAAAAAAAAAATTTGTTAAAGGCAGCTGAGATTTTTTAATAGAATTGCTTCAAATAAAAAAAAAAGAATTGCTTTGAATCCATAAATTGATCTGGGAGAAATCCACGTCTTCAGCATGTGTAGTCACCTGGTCGACGGCCACGGGGTGTGGCCGGTCCCTCAAGTCTCTTCTTTCGTGTCGCATTCTGTGTTTTGTTGTTTCCAGTGCTCAGGTCTCGCCCATCTTTTGTCAAATATATCCCTCCAAGGTGGCTAATATTTTTTATGTTACATTAAATATATTGCTTATCTAGTGTCAAATTGATAGCTCTACTTTTTAAAAACTGGTTGTTTATCCTAAAAACTTAAAAGTTATAGTAGCTTTTTCTGTAGATTCCAAAACTTTTTTTTTTTTTAAAGATTTTATTTATTTATTTGACAAAGAGAGATCACAAGTAGGCAGAGAGGCAGGCAGAGAGAGAGAGGAGGAAGCAGGCTCCCCGCCAAGCAGAGAGCCCAATGCGGGACTCGATCCCAGGACCCTGGGACCATGACCTGAGCCGAAGGCAGCGGCTTAACCCACTGAGCCACCCAGGCGCCCCCCAAAACTTTTTTTAAGTAAATGATTTTGATTTCTGAGAATAAACTGTTTCACTTCTTTTCTAATAAGGAACTGGCTTTTTCCCTTTTTCTGGCTTTATTGCATTGGCCATAATTTCTAACACTAGTTGTAATACTAACGCACAGACATAGTAACAGCAACTGTCTTTCCCTCCCTGATATTATAAGGAAGGGAATCCGACTGTCCCTCTGACCTGGGAAATTAGCTACAGGTTTTCTGGGGTTGCCCTTTACCATATTGAGCCCATTTCCTCCTTTTCCTAGAGTGAGAGTTTCTGTCATGAATGAATATTGCACTTGCTGACATCTTCTTATGGATTTTTGCATCTGTGTTCATGAGGAATATCAGTTTGTAGTTCTGTTGTTTTCTTAGTCCTGTGTTTTTTCGATTTTTGTATTGGGTCAATGCTAGTCTCATAAATTGAACTGTAAGGCAGCCCTTTCTCTTGAATTGGATGGAAGAGTTTAGCGTTAGCACACTGTCCCTTCCAAGTCTTAATGTTTGGCCTTTTTAATTTGTTGTGTTTTTTTAAAGATTTTATGATTTATTGTGTATGAGAGAGAGAATGCTCAAACAGGGGGAGGGGCAGAGGGAGAAGCAGGCTCCCTGCTGAGCAGGGAACCCAATGCAGGACTCAGTCCCAGGACCCTGGATCATGACCTCAGCCAAAGGCCAACGCTTAACCAACAGAGCCACCCAGGCGCCCCAGTCTGTTTTTGTTCTGTTTCTCAGGTTCCAAAATAGGGTTCAAGTTAAGGGTAATGAAGAAGAAAACAAAAATGCTGGGCATTAACCATTTGCGGCCAGGCACATTCACACATTTAATCTCTGTTAGTTACCCCAGGACTAGAAGAGTGCATTATACTCCCATTTTACAAGTTTATCAAAAGAGGTTAAATAACTTGCCAAGTTATGGGCAGTCCTGGAGTTCAGATTAGAAAGCACGTCTCCAAGTCTCCAGAAACTGTATCCTCTTTCCTACAGCAGATGAGCAAATCGAAGTGTCCGCCTCGTAGTCTGAGAAACTAAGGTCTGGGAGTACGACTAAATCCCCTCCACAGTCGCTTAATGCACAGGTTGTGTACTGAACTAGACTCTGTAGTCCACCTGCCGCTGAAGCCGCCTGGGGTAGTTCCAGAAATAAACTGACTTAGTTTGACACCAGAGAACATGGAAATAACATGATAAGTGAAGCCACAGCACTCTAATATGAAGACAGGAGGAAGCGATGGATTTGCTGAGTCCGAGCCGGAACTCGTAGTGATGCCAGTCGGTTCCGACTCGTGACTCTCTGAGAGGCAGGCAGGAGCCCAAGAAGATGGGCCCAGTCCACATGGAAGGGGGTGTGAGGACTGGCAGAACTGACGGGGGCTCGGGGGGCACGATCTCCCCAGCGGGATTTTAGAAAGTACAACCAGCTGATAGGAAAGAAGGAGTGATGTTCATTCAAATTAGAAGGCAAATGATATGTGAATGTCTTGAATAATAGGGAAAGAATGAGGCTTCATGAGGACACGGGACATGCCCACGAGCAGTGATGGAGGGCTCGGGGAAAGGAAGTCGCCATCAGGGACGGGCTCTAAAAACCACCAGAGGGCAGGACGACCGAGTGACGACAAGTTCCGCGCGAACATGCCAGAGATGGCTTCGGCTTGCGTGTCCACCTTGCGTGTGTCGTCTGCCTTCACCACCACCTGCCGGGTGCCCACTACACACCAGGCGCCATGGCTCCCTTTTCAAGGTCATGTGAAGGACAAGCTCTTGCACTCCTGTATCTGCCAAAGTAGTGAGGGGAAAAACACGGGGACGCGAGGGGTTCGTGTACCAGAAAGTTAAAGTGACATTGGAAAGAGAATGCGGATTTTAGCTTCTTTATGCCAAAGACGACTTGTTACAGAGGTACCGTGTCTGCTCTCCAAAGCTGTACGCATAGATTCAGTCATGAAATGCTACAGAAAGAGTAGGCAAAACATCAAAATTCTGAAGAAAATCTGCGTATAGCCCTAATAATAGGGAGAATGGGTCATTTAAATTCAGTTTGGGGGCATTCTGATCTCGCAGTCTTCCCGGTGGTCCTTCTTTTCCCCCTTTTTGTGAACCGCTCGACCATGTTATCACCTGATCCATGTAATCCAGCTTGAGGCCCCCGAGGAAGCTGGGGCCCGGGGCTGACGGACCTCTCTCTCTCGGGGCTGATGGCGAGAAACAGCAGAGCAGCCGAGCACGGTCCCTACGATCTCTGCCACCGCAGCCCCGTCCCTGTGGCCCTCAGCACCTTATGTCATTGTCTGTCCTTCACTCACGGGCAGAAATACCTGTGCCGCACAAGTGACCGCCGGCCCGTGGATCCTCAGAGGAAGGTGATCCCGCAGCGGGCGCTGGGGCTCGAGAACCTCCCTCCTAGCCAACGACCCTCACACAAGCCCGGCCTCACCTGCCCGGCGGGTGGAGCAGATGCGTGCGATCTCCGGCTCTTCGCACACACTCGGCTCGTGGGAGCGGCCTGCGGCCCGCGCAGTGTGGTGGGCGCTGGGCGAAGCCTCCGCACACGCGGCACGTTGTCTCCTGCAGAGCCCTCGCGGCAGCCGACAGTAAGCTTTTCGCTCCAGAGGCCAGGCTCTGCCACCCCAGCAAGACCACGTCACCCTTCTGGGTCTCAAGTGGCAAAAGTGAGCCCGAAGCTCTCGTGGTTTTAATGCCCTGTCCTGCTCTGCGCTTCAACCTGGAAACTTTGGACCCTATTTCTTTGTAGAAAGAGCCTGTTGGGACAGTGGATGGGGGTCCTGAACTTGTACATCACCAGGGCTCCCCGCCTGCCTGTGGGTCACGCTTGCTGTAATAAAAACAGACATGGGCCAACAAGTCACCGGCAGCCCCGGCTTCATTTCCGCAGCTCGGTGAGGCCTGCACCCCTCTCTGGGGAAGTCAAGTGCACAGAGGCAGCCACGCCGAAAGAGGGGGCCACACCGCACCCCATTCCTGTAGAATCCTAAACACAGCCAACCCACTGCCCGGGAAGGTGACCCCGAGTGATAGAGGAAAGGGGCACGTTCCAAAGCCCCGCCACCACTGACCCTTCCTGTCCCTGTCCTGCTCTCCACGAGGACCTCCGCGCCCACTCACCGCTCACACTTGGGGAGCGCGGCTCCCCGTTACTGCTCCCTTCCCTGCAGACCTTGCGAGGGGCCTTCTCAAACCACTTTCACCCGGTCTTCCCTTCGGTCCTCCAGAGCTCCTTAGGGCACCCAGGTCAGGCCCCCACGCTCTGCTGTCTCCATCAGCTGCCCTGATCTCCCTGACTCCTGGTGGCTGGGCGGCCAGTGACCCGCTCAGCTCACCCCCATCTCCTGCAGCTGCACCTGGCCCTGGGCTGCTCCCCACAGTCCGGCTGGTGTCTCAGCGGACACCCGTCTGCAACACTCTCCGCTTCTCGAGCTGCTCGGGCCGTGCCTCCGGCCCCTCCCGGTGAGTGGAGCCCTCCGGCACCTGCCTGGTCTTCCCATAGCCACGTTGCTGGCATGGCTTCGAAGCCGTCTCCCCCAACCCGGACTGGCCTTCCTCCCGCCAAGCTTGCGTGTCGGTTCAGAATCTGGGCGCCCGGGACGCGGCTTGCTGGCTTTCCCGTGCTGGTCCCCGCTGTCTCAGCAGCGGTGTCCGGGGCTTGCTTTGTAGCTCTGCACCACGTTCCACTAACCTCCGCTCCATCCCCTTCCCCGGCCCGGCTGCCAGAGCCCCCCTGCGTCATCTTGGCCTCCGTTTCACCCACCAACCTGCCTGCCGAGTGAGCGTTCCGAAATCCAAACCTGACCGTTTCACTCCTAAGCTAAACTGTTCTGAGGCGCGGTCAGTGCCTGCACCCTGGATTTGTGAGTGTATGATGCAATGCTAAACCGCACGGAAGTGTGTAAATACTGCTCCCGACGCCGCACACGCGTCGCCGCACCTGCCCAGGCATCCCAGATGGGAGACCCGTGTCCTCAGGGCCTCTGTGTGGCACAACTGCAGGGGACATGCCCAGGGGTGGAGCCATGCGCCCTCCCAGCTGTGGGAGCAGCCCTGCGTGGGCTCCCTGTGCCCCAGGCGCCCCCTCCGGGCAGTCGCCCCCAGACCCGGAGCTCACCTTCAGGTGCTTGTTCTGTCCGCGTCTGGAAGCTGTGAGCAGGGCTGTTCCTCCCACTTCGCGCAAGTGCTGGCGACCCCATCCACGTGGGCATCTGCGTCCCCATCCCCTACGGTGACGGTACACGCGCTGTCTTCACCTTCACAGCCGCAACCGTTCCACTGTATGACCATATTGCGATTTTCTTAATCTCTTATGCGGATGAAATTTAGGCTACTTTCGATTTTTTCTTTGCTACTACAAGTATTATTGCTCCAAGCGTCCCTCTACATGTCTCCCTGTGGATATGAACGTCCTGGGTTGTAGGAACGGAGTTGCAGCGGTTTAACGTGATTTTCTAACATGAGCACCAGCAGTGTCTGAAAACCCCTGGTGTTCTCTGTCCGCGTCTCTTGGAGTACTACCAGGCTTCTCAATTTTTGCTGACCTGTGAGGTTTTGAGTTTTCTTCGTTTCTCATGAGGCTGAACCTCTCGTTTGCTTCTCCTCTTCAGTGATTTGCCTGTTTTGTTTTTGCCTATTTTAAAAGTTCAGTTTTCTATATTTTCACTGATTTACTGTAACTTTGTATATTCTGAATAATATTATTTTATTGATAAATACAGGTATTTTATGAGACTGATACTAATATTTTATCACAAAATCCAAGTTTTAATTTGATTGTGATTTCATGTACCAGCCTTTCCCCCAACCCAGGGAGATTTCACATGTTTCCATCATGACATTCCTGATCCTTTCTTATTCACCTCAAGAGCCTTTCCTGGCTTCCCAAGGCTGCGTGTCCCCCTGCCATCTGTGTCCCCCATGGTCATGACGCTCACGGCCGCCCGTGCTTCCGTCAGACCCAGCGTTCCCCCCGACCCGGGCCGGATGAGGTGACCTCCGTCCTGCAGCCAAAGTCCTCCCCACCATCGCTTTGGTTATCTGAGGGGCTGCTTTTCCTAACCAGATTTTGGGAGTTTAATCCCTTTGTTCAGACAGGGGGATCTGTAGGAAGCACCAGGGCCCTTCAGACTCAGGGTCCACACGGGGAGGGGGGAGCGGTCTGGGTGCGAAAGTACCCCCGTCGGGGCTGGGAAGCCAAGAGCAAAACCAGGTCTCTGGAGGAGCGTGGTTCATCCCACAGCCAGGGGCCAGGGTGTGGACGGGACTCCCTTCCGGGGAGCAACCGGGAAAACCCACCTGGCCACGGGGTGAGGTCCGGGGCTGCACGTGGGGAAGGGGATCCAGGGGGGTTAAGAGCTCGCAGGTGGGACTCTGCTCCCTTCACGGTGTGTGGGCGGGTCCCAGGCCTGCGGCTGCCAGAGCAGCTTCGCAAGGTCACCCCGCACGCGGTGCAGTCACCACGGCTGTCCCTGTGCCCGGCCCCCCAAGGTGCGGAAGGGCTGCTCTGGGCTAATGTCAGTCAGTGCCCCCTCCTGCGCACCCTGTCCCCCCCCCCGGGCGGGGGTCACTGCTGATCCAGAAGAACAGGGCTGGGCTCCACATCATGTCACTAGATGCAGGGACGAAGGTTCACACACAAATGGGGGAGAGGGAGGGAGAGGAGAGGAAGGAGGGAGGGGCGGGAGCGCCATCTGGTGGCAGGTCCTGCCAGCAGCACGTCCTCTGCGGGGCGAGGCCACAGGAGCCCGTCACTGCCTGGGCTCCCTGGCTCTTGTAACAGCGGGTAACCTCTGCTTCCCCACCCACAGCGCAGAGCGGGCTCTCAATGGACAGATTCCTCCTGCAGCTTTAGCTTTCCAGGAAAGTGAAGCAGCTGGTGCAGAGTTCATGCAGTACGGTCTCTCCTGGTGCAGAGTCGTGCAGTACGGTCTCCCCTGGTAGTGGCATCTTGCTTCTGTTGGTGCATTTATCACGAGGACCGAACCAATACGGACACATTAGTGGTAAGTAAATCGCGTGCCTTGTGTGCATGCAGGAGGTTGACTCCTGGTTCTGTGGGTCTCGACACATGCCGGTCATGCATCCACCGCTACAGTACAGGGAAGAGCTGCAGAGCCCCCAAATTTCTCTGTGCATTGCCTATCCCCCTCCCCCCTCCCCCACTCCTGAACCCCGGGCAGTGACCGATCGAGGTCTCCATGGCTCTGCTTCTTCCAGGACATCAGAGAGCGGGACTCACACGGTTCCGGCCGTTTCTGGCCGGCTGCTTTCACTTCGCTTGGTGGCTCATTTCTTATTAGGACTGAATAATATCCCCTGGTCTGCAAGGACCCCAGTTTATTTACCCATCACCTGCGAAGGATGGCTCAGTCACTTCCAGGCTTAGGCGATAATGCGGAAACCTGCTATAAACGTCTGTGTGTGGGTGTTTTTGTGGACATCGTCTTCAGACCCTGTGGGTAAATAGCAAGGGGTAGGACTGCTGGATGGTGTGGTGAGTGTTTAGCTTTTGTAAAAATCCCAGAGACCTGTCTTGGGGCAGGGAGTGCGAGTTCCTGCGGGCCGCCCCCTCCTCTGGCACCGAGCGTGGTGTCCTCAGCATGTGGACAACCGTAGAGGTCTGGCCCTTCTTGTGGGTCTGTAGTGGTGTCTCAGCACAGTTTCTAATTCGCATCTCTCCGCTGACAGATGGTGGAGAGCATCTTCCCATCAGCTTATTTCCCATCTGTGTGTCTGTGGGGAGATGCTTGTTCAGGTCTTTGCCCATTTTGTAATTGAGTCGTTTGCTTGTTGTTGAGTTTTAACTTTGTGTATTTTGGGAACCAGTGCTTTATGTGTTTTGCTATATATTTTAATACAAATGAAATAAATGCACAGATGTGTAAATGAAACATATTTGTTGGGTTGTCACTTAAAATCACCTCCTACACCATCTGTGGTATGCGTCCAACATTTTGGGAAATATTACTTAAATCTTCGGATTGAGGGGAAAGAGCCAGTTCCAACAATAGTGACGCATTTCCATGCTCTTATAATTAAAGCAAGTAACTGTAAGAGCGTCATGGAAACTCACTTCTCACAGACTTGATTAGACATCACTATTTTAGAACTGGTGGATTACTAGGACCCACCATGCTTGAGGCTTAACACATACCAAAAACTGTCCAACACCATATGCCTTGGGAACTCACTCACATGCACATTTACATTCTATTTATTTCAAAAATTTCTGGATAGCTGTTTCAGCCTATTCAAGCTGCTGTAACAAAGTACCCTGGTCTGGGTGCCTGACACACAACAGAAACTGGTCTCTCACCGTCTGGAGGCTGTTCGTCCAAGATCAAGGGGACCGCGTGGTCAGGTTCTGGGGTGGGCACTCCTCTGAGCCGCGGACGGTTCTGTGGGTCTCACCACGGGTCCTCACCGGTGAAAGGGGCCTCTTTTCAGAGCAGTCCTGAGGGCTCCACCTTCAAGACCTAATCACTCCCAAAGGCCCAGCTCCTATTACCATCACCCTGGGCGGGCTGGGGGGGGGGTCAACAGGTAAGCTGGGGGGGGAGAGCACTAACAACCCCTCCCTCACAGCAGCTAACCGTGACCACTGCTCTTAGCGGTAGGTCCTGCCATGTCAGCCGCGCTGCCTATGCACAGGTAAGTTTTAACTTCAGTTGATGAGTAGCAAACACCGTGGAACTTCCTGTGTGTACCAGACCTTTCCAGGAGACTCGGAACGGGGACAGCACGAAGACAGAAGCATCCTTCTGGCAGGAGGCCAGAGCTCTCACGGCCGTTCATCATTTACTTGCGTGTTGAGTTTCTTAACTTCCCTGAGGCTCAGCTGATAGATCTAAAGGAAGCAACGGCTCAGGTTCTCTTTAGCTCTGACACTTTTTTTTCCTTAAGATTTTATGTATTTATTTGACAGAGAGAGAGAGAGAGAGAGCACAAGCAGGCAGAGGGGCAGGCAGAGGGAGAGGGAGAAGCAGGCTCCCCATTGAGCAAGGAGCCCGACATGGGACTCGATCCCAGGACCCAGCGATCACGACCTGAGCTGAAGGCAGAGGCTTAACGACTGAGCCAGCCAGGCGCCCCGAGTCGGACACTTTCATGATTCCTTGGCTTCTGGATGCTTACCTGGAAGACACAGGAAATGCGGCGTGGGGGAGGCTGCGGGCAGAGCAGGCCGGGTCTGAGGAGCGGCCACAGCAGGAAGGAAGCCACAGCTTCACCTCGGCCGAGCCCCGAAAGGAGCCGCCGGTTGGGGCTAGAGCTCCCGACGTGACCGACCTCACTGGACGACTCCCTGCGGAGCACCGTGTGGCGCTGAGCTCCACGCTCAGCAGCGGAAACAAGACACACAAAACCCAGTGCAAAACCTCCCGCAGAAATTTCGTCTCAAACGCGACAGCTGCCATCATGCTGGGACAGTCAGCGTCGCAAGTCCAAGCTTCGTGCAAAACCTCAGCCTGGGGAGCCGGACCCACCCGCTCTGGGCGCCGGGGGGGCCAAGGGCTGAAGACTCCCCCTTGCCCCGTCTCTTGTCTGGGGAACAAGCAGAGTCCTCCCGGAGGCTGCTGTGAGCTGTCCGCGGTGGACACAGGATTTATGGCCGGGTGACAGCCTCCAGGCGAGGCGGCCACCGTCACGCCCTCCAGACCCTCCGGCAAACGCCGAGCTCCGCGCCAAGCCGCCTGCCACGCCGAGTCCCGGAGCCCTGGGCTCCCGGCTGCCGCCTGCTCCGCTCTCCGCGCGACCTGCCCCGTCAGCCGCGGACCGTGTCTCTGGAGGCAAGAGGAGAAAGCCAAAAAGTCTGGCGCGACGTGCTGTTTCACAGTTGTAGAAACTCCAAACAAGACCTGGAGAAGAAAATGCCGGAATTGGTTTCCCTCCGTCCACGAAGCACCGGAGAGGCCCTTGTCTCACGCCCTCGTCGTCTGTATAAGGAGCATTTGGGAGGCAGGCGTCTTAGCCTGGTTCAGCCAAGAGCAGAGTCCGCCGCACGGGCTTCTGTGCGGGTGCCGGGTCTGCCGTGGCACTGTACGGGACGCGGGTCGGGACGGAAGCCCAGGGCCACGTATTCCCCACCGTGGCCACTGTGCCCCGGCCGGGGACCTTCTGATGGGCATTATGAAATGCATCCCAGAAGCACCTGCCCGCCTGATGGAAAGAAAGTCCAAAGGGCCATTTCTACCCTAATATTTCCGGGTGGTTTTTAACCAAGTAAAGCTTGACAAGAACTGTACCTTGTCACAGACCAGCATGTTCTCCCTCTGTTGACGATGGGCATCTGAAACGCGATTTCGAACCCAGAAATAAAATTAAAGTCCCCCAGGGTGCCTGGGTGGCTCAGTGGGTTAAAGCGTCTGCCTTCAGCTCAGGTCATGGTCCCAGAGTCCTGGGATCAAGCCCCGCATCGGGTTCTCTGCTCCTCAGGGAGCCTGCTTACCCCCACCCCCGCCTGCCTCTCTGCCTACTTGTGATCTCTTTCTGTCGAATAAATAAATAAAATCTTTAAAAAAAAAAATCAAGCTCCCAAATAACAACAGAACGGGGCCCCAGGCACCTGGCAGCCATCGGCCTAGCGTCCAGGCTTCTCCCTCCCCAGGCGATGTTACTTCCCCAGACCCAGCGGCCTCACCCCAGAGAAGGAGCTGGACAGGCAGCCCGACTGCAGAGAGAGGGGACAAGCCTGCCGGGAAGGGGAGCCCTGGGGACCCTGCCGCGAGGAGCACAATGCTTCCGGGGCTGAGGCTGCTCCGAGCTCCAGGAAGCAGCCCAGGGAGAGGCTGCCAACGCCGACCCAGGGTTCGGGACACCTGGTTTGTCCGCGTGCGTGGGCTCGGCTGCTTACTAGCTGCGCACGACTGTGGACAAGCTGCACGGCCACTCGCAGACTTTATTTCGTCAGCGGGAGACCAAGGGCTAATCGCTGACCCGTGCGGTCAAGGGAGCGCCTCAGACCATCTACGGAAGCACTGGCAGTGCCTGCCCTGTAGGACACAGACCGTGTGCTCCGTCTCATGGAGCAGCATCTGCCCGGCATGCTCCCGGTCTGAGACCATGCTCGAAGCCCATGTGTCCCTGGGTCACCAGTGGGTGGGGACTAGGCACGCCCGGAGCCCCCCTCGCACCTCCCCGCAGCACTACGCCGACGTAACGTGGAGGCGCGTCACAAATATTTGTGTGAATAAGGCGAAGCTGAGGTCTGTTTATGCTGCTTTGGAAAACAGTGTTTGGACGGGTTGTCGCCACGTCCGGCCGGGGTCTTTGGCTCGTGTTGAACCTGGGGTCCCTGGAGGTCATCATCTCCGCGAGCAGTTGTCCTGGGCAGCTAAATTTGAGAGACTCGCCACCCGTCATCTGGGGAGCAAGGCCACATGCTGAAGGGCTGTGGGCAGAGGGCACAAGCCAGGGGCAGTGACAACGAGCCCACAGTTACGAGTCACGGCCACAGACGCTCTACGGGCTGAGAACCGAGATTTGTTCCGGCTGCTTGCTCACAAGCATGTCTGGGCGGCACGGCCCCGTGGCAACGGCAAGGCATCCTTCCCTGCTCGCTTCGTGGTTCGGGCAGACAATTCTTCCACAGAGATGCTCGCAAGCATCGGGGTAAATAAACTCACTTTTTCGTCCTAGATGCCGACACTTTGCAGAATGAGGTCCTACCACAACCGGAATATGCAGGGCACCATGTCACTTACATTGGGGGGGGGGGCGGGGAGCGAAGTTCTCTGCCCTTTCATCGCCTGATGGCTTGTGTAGCCACAGTCAGGACCCTGAAGACGTCCGTGACAGCCTTTTTATAATTTCAATTTTTTATTTAAGTTCTAGTTAGTTAACAGATATGGTCGATTTGGCGTGAGACGCAGACTTTAGTGACTTACCGTGTACCTATGATACGCGGTGCTCCCCACAAGTGCCCTTCTTAATGCCCCTGCCCCCCGCCTCCCTGCAGCGACCCCCAGTTTGCTCTCTAGAGTTGAAGAGTCTCTTATCGTTTGTCTCCCTCTCTGATTTCCCCTCCTCTGTGTTCGTCTGTTTTTTAAATTCCACTTATGAGTGAAATAATATATTTGTCTTTCTTTGGCTGAGCTGTGTCACTTAGCATCGTACCCTCCAGTTCCAGCCGCGTCAGTGCAAATGGCAAGATTTCGCTCTTTTCGATGCTGCGTAATAGTCCGCTGTGTGGACCGCATCTGCTTTATCCTTCGTCTGCTGTTGGACATCTGGGCTCTTTCCACAGTTTGGCTCCCTGTGGGCGTTGCTGCTGTGGACACCGACAACCCCTTTAGAGCCCACCCACCTTCCCGACCTCCAGCTTTGACCCTGACAATCTGTTTTCCATCTCTAAAATTTTTTTAGATGTTAAAATTTTTTCAAACATGTAATATAAATGGGATCACGGATCGCCAGGAACCACCAGAAGCGAGAGAGGCAAGGGAAGATCCCGCCCTGAGAGCAGAGCCCGGCCTTGACTTCAGGCTTCTGCCCTCCGGACGCTGAGAGAACGGGCCCTGCTGTTTCGACACCACCCCACGGTGACAGCCCCAGAAAACCAACACCACAGAGAAGACCGCAAACGTACAGCACTGGGCGTCTAGGGGACCGTCGCACACGTTCTTGAGCGGCAGCTCTGTTCTCAGGAGGGAACACCTGGAAACTTTGCACATAGTCACAGATGAGCATGAATGAGCATATGATAGTCGCAGAACAGAGGTGGCCAAATGGAGCAGGGACACCAATATGCAAAACAGGTGTCAGAGAGGACATGCAGAACGCTACCTGTCCCCGCAAGGTGGACGTCCGGTTAGAAACCTGCTTCCCGGGGTATACACACACTCATGTACTCGGTACCATATGACACCGAGAGAAACGCTGGAGAGGACAAGCCAGGCCCCTCTGGAGGGTCATCCCGGCAGTAAGTGGAGGCGTTACCGTTGAGCTTCTAGCTTTCGTGCTGGCCGGGGACTCACAGGCACGGGTCGTGAGGTTACAGACACACAAATCCATCAAACGCCCACGCGGGGGCTGACCGTGACAATGTTTCGTGAACCCGGGATCCCAATGATGTTGGTTTGGTGCGCATGAATCCAATAAGCAAAAATAAACATGTCCAGGTCCTATCACCCTGGGAGGAAGGGGGAAGGGAGGACGGCCAGCCACTTCTGTGGCCTGCCTGTCATCTAATGATTGGGTTCTATTTTTTTTTTAAGATTTTATTTATTTTTGAGAGAGAGAGTAAGCACGAGCAGGCAGTGGTGACGGTTAGAGGAGAAACCTCCTCACTGAGCAGGGAGCCCACGGGAAGTGATCCCAGGACCCCTCACCATGACCCGGGCCGAAGGCAGACGCCCCAACACTTGGGTTCTCCCTCGGTCCTCATCCTGTGGGAAGTGCGGTGATGGGGCCGCAGCCACACGAGCACGGACACGATACTGCGGGAGCCCCGAGCATGAACCCACCAGACAGCGGCCCGCACCCACTCCCGCCCGCACCCCACGGCCTCCCAGACCTTCGAGGTCCTTGGGTGTTATCACCCAGCGGGCCAAGCCCCCTATCTTCGGAGCCCAAACGGGCCTGTATTACCGTGTTTGGGTTTTTGCGTTTCCTTGGCACCTGGACCGGGCATTTCCCATTTGTTCGCCGGCCTTGTCAGCTCCTGCTTTCCGGGACACTTGTTCAGATCTGTGACGTTTCTGTTTCGGAGTGGAGTTGCCGAGCTGCCTTTTTCTTATTGGTCTGTGAGAGTATTTTACGTACTGACCACCAGGAACGTGGCTGAGCGATTAATTAATCCATTCAAACTCCGTTGTCCCGGCAGGGAACTCGCTGGAGCATCTGTAACCCGTGGGGATGCTGGCCCCCTTCCCTCATTCAGCTCTGCTCCAGAAGTGCGCGGCCAGTGCTCGCTCGGGGTGCCCGGGGCACGCAGGAGGCTGGGGCCTCCGGACGAGTGTGCCCTTCTCACCCCGCCCTGCGCCGAGTCTGTCTTCGCCACACAAAGAGCGTGAGGACTTCTGCAGGGGTTAACAAGCTACACACTGTGCTTACGGGTTATTTGACATTTCAGTTGCCGTCTAGTGTGAATGAGCTCTATTGTGAGCGGTTTCAGACTCATCACGCGCTTTCGCGACGGCCTGCTTGGAAGCCTGTCCTGCATCTTCATCTCCATATCACAAGCAATTTCCTCTTGGACTCTGTGCACAATGTGCCAGTGTCACGTCCAGAGAAAACCAGTTTGTGCACAGTAACCACATCGATGAGTCCCTCATGTTCCTGAAGTCAGACTTTGTGCAGATAGATACCTCAGAGGTGGCTTTCCCCACGCGGCTGACCCGCAGTCTCCGTTAAAGTCAGCGGCAGGCGCCGGCCACCGCGGGAAGGGGTGGGCCGATGACGCACGGACGAGAACACGACAGAAAGGAAGCTTGGAACCGCCGGTGAGAAACATCTCGCCCTCTTTGGAGGCCAGCATATGATCCCTTTTAAAAGAGAGAGGCAGAAATTTTCATTTCTTTCCCAATCACTTTATAATGTCCTATGAAAGAGATATTTGATTAAAACGTGTTGATTTTCAAGTAGAAAGGAGGAGTGTCTCCTGGGGCAGAGATTCCAAACTGAAGCTCTGCGGGAAGCCGGTGTGGGCCTGCCACACCGCCCTCCCGGGCCTGGCCGTCCCGCCCCACTGCGTCCGATACACTCTCCGGTCACTGTCTCCGCTCACCTCCACCAAGTCACTGCACAGAAGAGGAAGGAAAGCGGTTTTCTGCAGTGATGCGGGTCCAGCCCCGAGTGAGAGTCTGTCTCCACGGCCGACACCCGGGTGCTGGTGGCGCCGGAGGGGCTCTGCAGTGCGGGACGCAGGACGAGGGCAGGGGTGTACGCGGCAGACAATGAAGGGCAGCCCTTCTCCAGAACCTTCCAAGTCGACCCCGCCGGAAGTATGACAAATGGGAACAGTCAGGCCATGGCACACGGACCGTGGGCTTTCCCTGGAATATGCTGAAAGGAAGAGGCTCTGACTTGACCCAAGACTCCGTGTGTCACGCCCTCCCCTTGAACAGGTTCATTAGGGCTCACGCTGACCTTTCCGACTTACTAGAGGCGTCTCAGAGGTGTTTGGCGGCCGGCCGCCCTCCAGAACTCAGATCGGCTGGCACGGGGGGCTGCAGCATCTGTCCGGTTCCAGATGTATTTCAATACTCCATCCTCTCTCCCAAGCGAGTTTAAACAGAGCAGAGAGGACCAGAAATCAGCCATTCCCGACCTCACGTGCACTGATCTGCTGTGTCTTCCCCAGTGGGATCACGGGCACTTGCCCATTTCTGCCTTTATGTGTAAGATCCCTCCCTGGCTTCTGGATGCAGCTTTTCTTCTGGGGGTCAGCATAAACAGCCGCTGCTTTGGTTTCTGTGGGTCTCTGGGCATCTGGCCCCGACCACGTGCCGACACATGGGCTGTTGGGTTATTCTGCCTTGTGTTAGCAGATTCGGGTCCAGGTTCACGTCCACCGGACCCTTCCATCTCAGCCACCTCGGGTACACTCAGTCCCCACTCCCAGCCGCTCCGGTGGCCTGTGTGATTGTTGCCTGCAGCTGGTGTGATGTTCCTCCTCTGTGATTCGGTTCCTGTGCCGCTGGGGAGTCTGAGGACGAAATCAGTGCCCCGGCTGCGGTCGGATGTGCGGTCGCCAGGACGGTGGAAACCGTGTGTGTGGGGAGGGGGACCTGCTGGGCAGGGGTCTGCTGGTGCTGTGCCACCCCTGGATAGAGGACAGATGCTCACCATCCTACAGGACTTACACGTGAGATGAAGGACGAGACACACCTGTCACTGTATTTGGCTGTTAGTGTAGCATCAACTGGTTGACAAAACATCATTTAGAACAAAATGTACAGAATATAAACATAATAAACAAGTGGTATCCCTCGTGAATTCGTTACTACGAAAATAATTCCACTGTTTCCTGATACTTCATGCTTGAAGGTGAATCCACGTGTACTAAGCTCAGGGCTCGGCAAGAGGCCAGGGCGGCGGCGGCATCTGTGCGCCGGGAGCGCGGCGGCCCCGTCAGAAGAGGCGCCGTTTCGGCTCTGCTCCCTGGCGAGCCGTCCCGCGGCCGCACGCTGAGTACCTGCCGGTGCCAGGGTGACTCCAGGTGCCGGGAGAAATTCGCGAGCCAGCAGCCGCGACCCCACCAGCGAGCAGCTCACGTGCTGTGACGCGGAGCAGCAACAACCAGCAAGTCAGCAAGACGCACCTCGCAGGGGGAAGCACCGGGACCGAATGGAGGGAGACGGCGAAGCGGACACGTGCGTGAGGACAGGGTCTGGCGTGAAGACCAGCGGAAATCGTGCAGCCATGAGCGAGGCGGGGTTACGTCTGCGTGTGCGTGCGCGTGTGCGTGTGTGTGCACCTGCATGTGTGTGTGATGAATGAAAGACAGGAGATGGGGGGTGTGATGTGCTGCTTTTGTTTGGGGAACATTACTGTTTTTCTCTTCTTTCTCTAAAGAATAGCACGTCAGGACTCGACTATTTAATTCTGAGAGAGCCCCAGTACATTAGCCGCATAAATTTAGTCCCAGTGACATCACCTCCTGATTCGGGAGCCTCTCAGACAGCAGCCCCGCACCCCTCGGCACGGCCGCACTGACTGCACAACACCTACATCATCCTGAAGCGATGATCCCTTTACGCATGATCTCGGTGTGGCTCCTGCCCTGAAATGCCCTGCGGGAAGGTGAAAAGGCTGCGGGATCATCAGAAAGAACACTGTCGTCGGGAGTAATGGTCCGTGGAAGTCACGGTTCCTATTTACTGCGATTTCTCTGGCTTCCTCTGAACGCAAGCATGGAGAAGGGGACTTGGAGAACCCTCTCTGTGTTTCGGCTCCAGTCCCTAAGGCAAAGCGGACCTCTCCCTAATGTTTATTATTTTATTTCTTCTGGGCTATTATTATTATTATTCTTAACGTTGAGAGAATGAAGACTCGAGTAAGAGAGGCCTCCACGTTTCACTGCTCTGTGGTTAGTGGAAATAAACCCCGAAGTCAGAGGTTTGACTTCCTGGCCTTCATCCTCTCTTCTTAAGCATTTTTTCTTTTTTTTTTTAGATTTTTCTTCCCCTGACTTCATTCTCCCCATAACCTTTGCCAACATGTCAAGACTTCCCAGGAGGACGTTCCTTACACCCGGCAGTGGACGCACATGACATTCTGGCCTCCTCCGAGGTCGAAGCAAAATCACCAGAAGGGGAGAAACAGTTACACACGCGCAAGAGGAAAGCGAACAGGCCGGATGCATCAGCAACGCGTCTAGGCAGGTGGAAGCAGATGCCGGGGGCGCCTGACTCAGTGCCTGGAGGAGGCTTTCGCTACCTTGGCTTCCCGGGGGTGGCCCAGACGTGGGCCGACGGGTCTGGAGGCGCCGTGGGCTCTGGGAGCGGGGCTGATGGGGAACCTGCAAACACGCTGCTCCCTCGGCTTGTGTCCCGGCAACAACTCAGCCGAACACACCCACGCCGGCGCCGAGCACTGGAGAAACCGGCTCGGGGAGGTTCTGGTCTCCAGGACTCCAGGACGGCTGAGGACAAGGGGGAGGCACCCTGCCGGGAGCCAGCAAGCCCGGCCATGGCTCGGCTCGCATCTGTACGTGGAGCTTCGCTGGCGCACGACCAGACGCCCCCGCTCTCGCGCTGTCAGCGGCTTCTCCTGCCACCCCGCGCCACAGCAGAGCGCGGCCGGAATCGGCGCGGCAGAGGCTTTGTGGCCCCCGAGGCCTTCGCCTCTGCAGAAGGGGTTGCCGACGGCTACTCCCGGTGAACAGCACCCAGTCACCCACGGAGTCTCCAGCGCCTTTAACTCGCTCTCCACTCGGGACGGACGCGTGTCCGCGTGGACAACCGCACTAGCCGCTGCGGCCCATCTGGGGAAACGGTTCAGCACGGGAGACAGAGACCAAACAGAGCAAGAACCCAGAGAAAAGGGAGGACGGCACAGTGCAGGGAGCAAAAGAAACCTTGAAAAATATTTCTATCCTTCACGTCCTTGCAAAGGTAGGAGAAGGTACTTTACCCACGCACGTGGGCACGATGCCATATAATAGGACTTGGGAGAATAAGAGCTCTTCGAAATGAAAACAGAAAATAGAAACAACGTAACTCAATAGAAATATTAAGGATATAACTGAAGAAATCTCCCAGGAAGTAGAATGAGAAAACAGACATAAAAAAAATAGAAGATAGAAGATAAATTCAAGGTGTCCCACTGCTGATAAGTAGAAGTTAAAGAACAAACCCCACAGCACCATGGAGGAAGAAATAACGAAAGAAATAACCCTAGGAGGCACCTGGGGACCTCAATTGTTAAGCCTCTGCCTTTGGCTCAGGTCATGGTCTCGGGTTCCTGGGATCCAGCCCCGCATTGGGCTCTCTGCTCAGCGGGGGGCCTGCTCCCCCCACCCCCAGCCTGCCTCTCTGCCTACTTGTGATCTCTGTCTGTCAAATAAATAAAATCTTAAGAAAGAAATAAAGAAGGAAGGAAGGAAGGAAGGAAGGAAGGAAGGAAGGAAAGGACAGACTCCCCCCCCCCCACAGGAGTGGTACCTGGGTGGCTCAGTCGGTTAAGCATCTGCTTTCAGCTCAGGTCCCGATCCCAGGGTCCAGGGTCAGAGCCCAGTGCTGGGCCCCCTGCTCAGCGAGCGGTCTGCGTGTCCCTCCCCTCCCGCTCTCTCATTGCTTCTCTCTCTCAAAATGAGCAAAATCTTAAAAAAAGGTAACCCCAGGAAACTGCCCCGAAATGAAGGACATGAAGTCCCACACGGGAAGAACCTGCAGACCCCACCCAACGCGTGCGCTTGGGTCAGGTCCTGACCACGCGACTTCAGGACGGGCCCCGGGACGTGCCCGGCGGAGAGAAAGGGAAGAGCACAGGCCCCTCCTACGAAGTTCAGAAACCACTGGACTTCTCAGAGCCAAAAACGGACCAAAGTCCCAGTTCTGAGGGGAAACCCTCACATCTGGAGAGATGCCCAGGCCAACGGCTGTTGGGCGAGACAGAGCCAAGACGTCCGGACTCGCCAGTGTCCTGGTGTCCGCAAGTCTCCCGGACGTGCGCTGTGGCGGCAAGAACCGGGGGGAAAACAAAACACAACTGTGAAAAGGGGCGATATTCAGAAATAATGGGGTGAGTAGCAGAAAAATGGCCGATTGCCACACTTTGTTCACATTCGAAGTCACTCCCACATACACTCACACACATTCTACACATGTTCACTCACACGCGCTCTCCCTCACAATCTCACATTCAAGCACACTCACAACCACTCGCACTCATTCTCAACACACCCGCACACACAACTTCCACAGGCGTCCTCTTGCACACGCGTGTATTGACACATCGACCGCTCTCACAACTCCCTCACACGTGCTCCACACTCTCGTGCTCTCACACTCATTCTTGCACTTTCACTTGCTCTCTAGCACCCTCTCAGATACGCTCTCACAGATTTCCACTCCCACATCGTCTTCCATGATCACACGCACGCACACATCCTCACACATCCGCACCCCGTCCCACGCACACAGCCACAAATCTTTCAAACACACGGTCACAAGTCACGCCCAGTTTCACACGCACGCTCACACACACCCTGTCGCTCCGAGCTCTCCTGCGCTCATGGATCCCTGCACACACGCGCACGTACTGCACACAGCCCGCAGCACTTGCACACGCGTTCTCACACTCGCACACGTCTTCTCACAACATTCCCACGTCCGTACTCCCATGCTCTCACCGTGAACACGTGATGCTGTTCCCCAGACACTGTCTCACACCTTCGCACAACCACTGTCACACGCAGGCCACACTAGCTCACACACTCGCCCTCTCATACACGCATGTCTAACACCTTCTTCCTTCCGCCCACACGTACTCTCAGATGCACACTCTCACACTCGCGCTTTCTTCCTCTCACACACGCCCGCTCCCTCACACTCTTACACATACGCACGCTCTTGTACACACTCGCACACACTTTATTTCACACACACTTGCTAACAGACTCTCACATTCCCACACACGCGACACACTCGCTCACACGATCGCGCTTTCTCTTCCGCCTCTTCTCGGATCTCCTGTCCCTGCGGGTCTAGGGACCCCACAGCTTCTCCGGCAACATCGCGTCTCCCGTCCCACGCGGAAACGAGTCAGACTGTCCCACATCAAGGCCTCGAAGACTGGCCGTAACTGGTCCTTGTTGGTCAGCGGCCCAGGGCCGACCCAGTCAGCTGTGTCCCCGGAGCGGCGGCCGAGCGTGACACGCAGGGACTCACGCTCCGCGTGTGTGAGAGCCGAGGGCTCAGCGACGCGTACAAAGACGCGCGCCGCAGTCGCGCACCGGAGCCCCCGCTGCCCACGACACACACGCGGGGCCCGGGACCTCTCCGTCCCGCCCCCGGATCTGCCGACGGCTCCGCAGGACGCGGCCGAAGACGGCAAGTCACTCGTAAGACAAGACAGCGAGCTCGCCGGTCTGCGGCAACGGGGAAGCTCTGGAGGCGCCTGCCCGAGGCGGCTGCAGTCACGCCGCCGAATGCCCCGGAGCACGCGCTTCCCGGGGTCGCCGTGGCGGCGTGTGCGCGCGTCGTGCCGTCGCCGTCATGGGAAGCGAGGCCGCTGGGGAGAGCGGGAGTGGCTCCTCTGCCACCGGAGGCCGAGGCGACCGCCCACAGTTCACGGCCGGGGGTACGCCGTGCTCCACGGCGGTGTGAGAAGCGAGACGCGCCGGATTCCCGAGACGCTGGGACTCACGCCCAGGCAAGGGGACCCGTGAAGGTGCCTCCGAGAGCAGAAGCCCCACAGCTCCCACCCTGCGGCTTCCAGGACCCGGATGCAGCTGCCACACGGGCCGGCCCCTGAGGCGTCAGTGCCCGGGCGGCTTCTGCCACGCCCGGCCCGACTCACCTCACAGGCCCATGATCCGGGGGCCGTGGGCAAGGCAGAGCGACGAGCACCTTCCCTCACGGGTACGGTTTCTAGAGCCATTTCTGGAAGGGGTCTCGTTGCTCTCAGCCCGATGTCCGGCCAGCCTGCAGCTCCCCACAGGCCCCGCCAGCACCAGCCACAGGCCCCAGAGCCCTGCTGGCTTGTCCAGACAATGGACAGCAAGGCTGCCCAGGGCTCCGGGCCGCTGTTGCCGGTCCCTTACCCGCTGGGAGCCCCACCCTGACCCCCAGCCCCTGGGTGGCAGCAGATAGCGCCTCGCGGGAAGACTTTCAGCCGTGGGAGGAGGGGGACCCTGCGGAGGAGCAGCCCCCACACCCTGCCGCCCTGGAGAGGGCAAAGGGTTGAACTGATCTCCACACCACCCCAAAAAGATAACTCCTAGGACCTCATAACCTTATGTGGACATAGCGTCTTTACAGAGGTGACCAGGTTTAAATGAGACCACGAGGTGGGCCCCAATCCTCTACAACTGGTATCTTCACAAAAAGGGGACATTTGGACCCAGACCCAGACATGCACACAGTGAAGATGCTGTGAAGAAGGCAGAGGTCAGGGAGAAATGCTCCTAAGCCAAGGACTGCCAAGGACTCTCCGAAGCTAGGACAGAGGCATAGAACGGACGGCTTTCTCACGTCCCGATAAAAGCAAACCCTGCCGGCACCCTGACCTTGACTTCCAGCCTCCAGACGCTCAGAGGACGTGTTCGTGGGCCAGTCTGTGGTTGTTAGGTCAGCACCAGCACCACGGGGGATGCGTATGGTCACAGTCCGGCAGTCCTAGTTTTTGTCCGGACGGCTGCTGAACCCGCAGTTCTCTCTAGAATGCCCGGCATGCCTGCTGCCCCGGAACTTTCCACTCCTCTTTTTCCCGTGCTCTCTCACTTTGCACTTGCGTCTTCTACAAGACAGAGGCTGTTAGCTTGGTTGGTTGTTTGCCTGAATCCTTCCTTTTGTTTCTTTGCCCCCGCCAAGGCTAAACTCGGAGCCCTTCAAAGGCAGAGCCGGTCTCTGCTCACCTCGCTCTGTCTGAAGCCCCACGCCTGGCTCACGCGTGTCCTCGCGGCGCGGCTCGGAAGCAGTTTGTGCAAAGCAGCACGGAGCAGAACCACAGCAAGGCAGCCGGACGGAGGAAGAAGGACCACGGAGGTGCGGACGACCCCACGTGCACGAGGGTGGAAGCGGTGTCGCAGCTTCTCCCGAGACAGAGCAGGGGCCACCAGGCACACGGTCCCCATCCAGCCTGGACAGGACACACAGAATAAGGGTTCTCAGACACCGGATGACGAGCATCGCAGAGCAGTGATCCCCGTGTGAGGAGGAACAGAGTGGGCCCAACACTGCCCCCAGCTCGCGGCCTGGAGAGAGCCGGGCGGGCGGCAGCGCCCGGAAGGGGAGCCGGCGCGGCGCCCGATGGTCTCCCTGATGACCACGTGCCACTGAGAAGTCGGGGAGGCTGAGGCACAGAACTCCCAGGCCAGGAGCCAGAGACAACGGACACACAGAGCCCTGCGCACGCTCCACCTCGCGGCCTCAGCTGCCCGCTGATCAGCACATGATCGTGAGGCCAGGAAAGAACCACGGAAGGATCAGACGGAAAGACTCTCGGCGCTCGCGGACGGCGCGGAATAGCTCGTGCTCACGACGCGCGGGGCACGGAGTGGACTCCGACGCTGCTCCCTCAGGACTGCGGCCACGCTGGCCCTGAGCCAGGCACGGTGCGGGTCCTGCCTAACGACGGAAGACCCAAAAGCCTCAAATGTTTCCAAGTAATTTAATTGTGTCCCAGAATTAAGTTCAAAAATATTTAAAGGAACACAAATCCAGCACCCAGACGTCGAAAGTAAGTTTCTTACTTCACTTTGTACCATTTAAATATCCCGCCCACCCACTTGTTAAGGCCGGTTTCTCTCGGAAGCGAGCGGAGGCGCCCCCGCGACTTCCCGGAGTTGTAGGGCCGGGCTTGCTTGGATCCGTCTCCGACTCTCACAGGCTTCCTGACTGAAGTCCTGACGGCTCTCTGCCGGGGCACACGCCCTTACAGAAGATGGCCCATTATAGAGAGAGCTCACCACCTAGCAAACTTGGATGAATGGATGAAAAGAACAAAAAAAGGATCTGAAAGACAGAGGAACTAGAATTGTAACTGTCCCAGCACCCAGAAGAAAGTTCAGCTCGGGATCGCGGCCTCATGAGCCCCCAACCCTCAGCAGCCCGAAACAGCAGAATTTGACGACTTCCTCCTCATCTTGCCTTGTTCCTACCTCAGCGGTCAAGAACGGCCCAGACTTACTATCAGAACACTGTGAGGAAAAGCAAAATAAGAACTACCGTATGCACTGATTTTCTAGCTGTTTGCAAACTGCATCAACCGTAACACGGTACCCACTAGATGGTTAGTATGAAGGAAAAATCCTAAAGAAATATAAAAGACTCTCACTGTATTGAAACAAAAGGGATCTGTTGGGGCGCCTGGGTGGCTCAGTGGGTTAAGCCTCTGCCTTCGGCTAAGTTCGTGGTCTCAGGGTCCTGGGATCGAGCCCCGCATCGGGCTCCCTGCTCAGTAGGGGGCCTGCTTCCTCCCTCTGCCCCCGTGATCTCTCCTGCTCTCACTCTCTCTCAGATATATAAATAAAAATCTTCATAAAAATACAATAAAAGGAAAGGGATCTGCCCCACAAACAGATCATTTTAGATTTCCGATGCTCGCTTACTGCTCTGTCACGTGGACTTGACACGTCACGGGCCGCAATGGCTGCCAGCCGCTTGAGTGCGCCACCGCGGAGGGCTGGCCTTTGAGAGCACAGTCTAAGCAGCAAGAAGCAAACCGAGGGAGAGTGCGTGGAGAGTCACGCTGAAGTTGTGGTGGTCACACTGTGCAGTTCACGGACACACCCCCTCATCAGCGACGGTCGACTGGATTTTTCAGTCTTCCCGTTCCCTCCATGACCCTGGCATGAATCACGGTAGGTGGTCTGCATTCAACCGAGAAACTCTTGATCCTAATGAATGAGATGCCTCGTTAACGTCTCAAAGACACTTTACATACCTTGGCAGGCGGTTCAGTTGGACGTTTGTTGGTCCCAGGAAGAGGTGTGGGAATGGTCACAGTTAGAGCAGTGGGAAGTGCACAGATAGAGCCCACCAATCTGCGGGTGCCGGTGAGTTCAGAGAATACCCAGGGGCCCCATTCAGAGTTCTGCAAAGGCCGGATCTCCTAGCTGTTCATTTCATCCCCTTGGCCAGTCACCTGTTGGATTCCTAACGTGGAGAGAAGCAAACCCAGCCAGATGCTCCCTCCTCCTCTTCATGCAGGGTTACACGGGTGCACCCTCCAGAGGCTACCTCTTCCCTGCCCTCACATCCCCTCCACCCCCGGAGCTTCCACCTCCCCCCTTGCCCACCACCTCCTTGGTGGAACAGCACCTGAACATCACAAGGCTCACAAGGGTGCTGGGGAAGGGGGTCTGGAATCTTTGTCTTTGCTCTGTCTGTGGTCCACACACCGGGAGCTTGTCAAGGATGCAGATTCCCAGGCTCACCGGAGCTACTGAGACAAGATCTGCATTTCCTCAAGACACACAGGTCATTTGTGGGCATGCGACATTTCAGAAGCACTGAGCTAGGTGACTCTTTCCCCCCACCCCCAGCCCCCAGCCAAGTTACCTGTAGGACTAAGAAATGTTAATGACTGCAAAAGACTGGCTTGTCTAAGGGCAATTCTGGGGAAAAAGGCAAAGTAAACAAAAACCCAACTGAGAGACGAGGAGGAAGGAAGGAAAGACGATGGGAAGGAGGAAGGGAGAGTGGACAGGAATGGGATTTGTGTTGATCTATGGCTGTGGCTGTGACTGTGAACGGTCAGGGCTGTGAGCAATGGCCGAGACTTCGGGTCTAATCAAGAGCTGCAATTAGCACTAACTTGTTTTCTGGTCATTCAATTTCATAAGAAGCTTAACAATTGAAAGACTTTCTACTGATATGTATTTCCTTGCTGCCTCTTTGCAAGAATTCAGGGAACTACCAAAACAATGGGCCATTACCCTGGGATTTTTCTTGCTATTTTTCAGAGGCTAGTTTTCCCCTTACATAACTTCAGGTTTGTAACCTTCCCTTTCCTTTGTATTTGAACAGAATGCAGGGGTGGGATTTCTCAAAACACTGTACTGTGTTTAGAAATACTGCCTCCCCGTCACCTCCCCCCAGGTATTTTGAGACAAAAGGACCAATCAGAAATTCATGGCGCCTCAGCCTTTCATGCTCAGAGCTGCTATTTCCACGGGCCCACTCGCTCCAAAGAAACATTCTGTATTTCTGATGATGTGAATGGACACTTTTGAAAAAACCATTAATTTAGAACAAATTTTTTGGTGTGGCTACAGGGAAACAAACGCAAATGCTGTAATTGCAAGAACTGTCTCAGATGCTTCTTCTCACCGCTGTAAAGTTTTACTATTAACAGCCAAGTGAAGCTCCTTAGGGAAAACACTGAAAGCCCACTGAGGCCAAAGGCTGTGTTTCATGCACTGCCGTACCCTCTACGCTGCCTAGCAAAGTGACAGGCACATAGTAAACTCTTGATAATGTTTCCATAATCAGTCTGAACACTAGTTAGCACCAAAAATTACTTTGTGCCTCATCCGAGGGCAAGAAGGCAAAGCCCGAGACCACCCCCTCCCCTGCTGCTTCACGAGCGACCTATGGCAGGAGGGACCGAGCCTGCTGGTCCCTTGTGCTTGGAAGACTGTGTGCTGGGCTGAATGGTGTCCCCCCAAAATCTCTGGCACCCAGAACCTCAGAATGGGGCCTTATTTGGAAACGGGGTCTCTGCAGATACCCTCGAGTTAAGTTGAACTCTGAGTGGAGTAGGGTGGGCTCTAGACCCCACGACAGGTGACCTTACAAGAGGGGGATCTGGACACAGACACAGGGAAATGCCGAGCAAACACGCGCACACGCACAAAGTCCGTGTGGAGAGGGAGGCAGAGATGGCACTGACGCAGCCACATGCCAAGGGACACCAAGAACTGCCGGCACCAGTGAAGCTGGAAGAGGCCAGAAAGCACCCCCAGGGCCTGTGGACCACATGGCCCTGCTCACACTTTCTTTTGGGGCTTCAGGCCTCCAGAGCTGCCTTACACCATCCGGCGTGTGTAATCTGTCCCAAGAGCCGTAAAGAACGTGTGCCCTTGCAACCTTGCTCTGGAAGACTCGGTGCGCTGGGTTTTTATGCAAAAGGCTGGCGGCTCATGCCCTTCATTGTGGAGCTGCCCAGCTGCCCACATGTGCAGCCATCGCTGACCCAGCACGTGCGGTGGCCTCACAGCCCCCCGGAGAACGGCTAGTAAAACGGGCCCGAGAAGTGCTCATTCAGCCGCACAAAGGACTTCCGGAGAGGTCGTTTGCTTCCTTTTTGAAGACTGGTATGGCTTCTGGTTCCACGCCACCTGACGGTTTGCAGGGGAAGGAAATAAACCACGAGATCTTCTCAACTATGCAGGGCAACTGGGCTCAGGAGGTTAAAATACTAAGGTGCCGTAACCCATCACGAGTGAGGCCAGGCACCCAGGCCCAGGCACCCACCCACGGCGTCTAAGGAAGCCTACAGAAGACACGTGGCCCACGTGACCATCAGCGGCCAGGCCCTGCTGCCCTTGGGAGGAAGGTGCCTCATTCCCAGTGGAAATGGGATGATTGATTCTCAGACAAACGGGACACAGCCTCAGGTCTGTGGAGGATGACCAGCAGAGCCTGGTAGGTATTTCACAGCTTCCGAAGAATGTACTTTTCACTTCCGTGCAGGGCAGGAGGACTCACAAAGTCACCACAGAAAGAGAAGTCTGACAAGCTGACTACACGCTTGAGGCCTCGGGGAAAAGTCTGCTCCGGGCCGAAGGTGATTCTCAAATCCAGGTGTGATAAATGTCATATTTTAGAGCGAAGCCTCCGATCTGACCTCATCCCTCCATTTGCCTCCTGGAAGTTTTAAACAAGGTCTGCCTTGAACAGGGCTGGGTCTCCTGGGACGAGGCAGACGTCAACACAGCTGGGATCGCGCGTGCGCAGAGTCAGGGAAGCAATTACCGTTGGGTGCAGTTTCAGCCAGACAGCTTCTGGGGAGCACGGCGATGGCACCGTGACGTGACTCTTCAGTTCACGACCACTCCGCAGCGCCACTGCAGGCTCCGACCCTGCCAGGGTCACGGTGTTCCCATCTGCAGTGAGAAAACTGAGGCTCAAGAGAATTGGGAGGACAGGGAGCATGGAGTCACGTTCCCTTTTCTGTCCTCCCTCATACTGACCCCACCAGCCTCTTCCCTGCAAAGATGGTGCCACTCTGGGTGCTGCGGACAACGCCGTCCATCCTGAAGGACACCGTCGTCACCCTCTCCACACCCCAGAGCAATGGAAGCACTTGGTGTTGACTGCGTTCTTGTCAATGGTGCTACCAGGATGTACTTCCCACACTACACTTGTTTTCTATCTCCAGACAGAAGGGGAATAAAGGACCTTTCTGTTCTCTGCGGTTGTTTGCTGCTGCCTTGAGATGATTCTGCAGAACCGACGGATAGGGACGGAAGGTTTTGTTACGCCAATCCCAGCGTGAGCCTCACTGGTCGGATGCGGCACATCCCGGCGAAGGAGCTGTGAACAAGGCACCCCATCCCTTCCCAATGTTCTTTACTCCCCTCAAAAAGGAATTACTTCAAAGCTGTCATTCTGGACTCGCTCCTGGTAATTTCTGTCTCTGATACCTGCTTCTTTCATGTGCGCCTTTGCCTTGCTTTTTCACATATCGCCACCATTTTCCCTTCGTTGAGACAAATTCCAGAGCTTCCTTCTCCTCCACCCTCACCACGAAATCTGTGTTCACATTTGCAACATGCTGCTGCTGCTGCTTCTTTTCTTTTTAAACTGCTTGACCCTCTCTTCTTGGAGGGCATTTCTAATCATCTTCTCCCTAGACCTCCTGGAAAACCACCAGAGGACTAGAGGCCGTCTGACATCTTTCCATGAACTACAAATGAGTGTTTCTGTGGTTTAGCCTCTGCTTTGAATTTTAAGATCGCGTACCTGAGAAAATGGGCAGCAAAAACCTCAGTGTGCATACTCAGATTTTCCTCTTTTCAATACTGAATATTTTCATCTCTCTTTAGTGACCTTTTCTGTAAGTTGGGAAAATTTAGTCATTTAGCTCTTGGGGCTTCTGTCCAGATTAATAGAAGATTTTTATTCACACAAATAATGCTCAGAGACTGAGATTATGTTTGCCAATAATTTGACACAGGTTCACAGTGGGAACTATGATTTAGATAATATTTCACAAGAAACACCATATAGGATAAATGTCTCTTAATAATCATAAACCAACAAAGAAACAGCATTCTGCAAACCAATGACAGATTAATTACACTGTTGTTCCAGGCAAAGAAAAAGTGGGAGATACAAAGTCCATATTTAGGTAAAGTGTATCTGTCTATGAGCTGGATCTCGGAAGGGTTAGCTCTGGCAACTAAGCTGATGTTCAGCGGCCAGTGCAAAGCAGAAGTCCCCCACTGCTAGAGCACGATGCTGGGGGGAGAAATGTGCAGCCACTGGTGGGCCACTGCAAAGGGCCACCTTGCCACAGCAGGAGCTAATGCCCCAGGATCCTGGAAGGGCCAGTTAGATCGGCAAAGGGTAGACTTGCCCAGAGCAAACACACTCAGCGAGCCCTCACAAATTTAAGTATTTAAAGTTGTAACGTCCATTATATTACAGCTGTTCTTCCCTGTGTTCTTATAAGTCCCATTGATGGCTGAGTTCCTGCATGCTTACCAATGACAACAGATGTTGATGACAACAGCCTGACACGGCTTCTTCACTGTCAACAAACTCACCCTTAGATCAAAACAACCTCACTTAAGTCATAAACACTCAGATTTAAAATCATAACAAGCTAACAGACAACAGATTACCCACAAGCCTGGGAACTGCAGCGCACATTCACAGGCTCACCCACCCTTCTGGAGAATGTGCCATGACCTGCCGTGCTGCGGTTCAGTCAAGCACCTCTGGTCACCTGCTCATGTGCTGTCCTCACTTCCCTTTCAACCCACCTCACCTTTGCCCTCCCAACCAGCCATCCTGTTCTCTATGGACCCTCTCCCAAGGTAAGCCACATTCACTTACAGCATCCTTCTCTTAACTAAGCCTGTTTCTACTTTGTAACTTAAGTCCTGGGTGATCCTTGGAAACTGTTCTCCCTCAGCATCTTCAGGGACTTTTGGTAACAATTTTAGTAATGCAACCCATAGTCTGATAGCTGAGCCTTTTTTAAGGCTGTATCATATGGTTCCACTAAACATAAGTGGTCTGAATATACAAGTTAAAAGACAGAGATCAGTAGAGTGGATTAAATAAATGAACCAATGATATACAAAGACATTATACAGATATTTGAAAAAGTGTCAAAAATTCACATACGATTCCATTTACAGAGGCAGAAAACAAATCACTGGTTGCCAGGGTAAGGAATGGTGGGGAGTGGGGACACAAGTGAGACAATTCTAAAGGAACAGCAAGAGAGAGGCCTCTGCCTAATGACCACTTCTGTATCTTGATTTCCATAGTGGTTAAAGGAATGTACACTGAGATAAAATGGGATAGATCTCTACATTCACATCTTACAAATATCAGCTTCCTCATTTTGCTACTGTATCATAGTTACATAAGGTAGAACTACTGGGGAAAACTGGGTAAAAGTATACAGGTACAACGTCCTGTTCATTGGAGATTATTTAAAAAAAAAAAATCTTGGGGTACCTGGGTGGCTCAGTCGGTTAAGCATCTGCCTCTGGCTCAGGTCATGATCCCAGGGTCCTGGGATTGAGCCCCAAACGGGGCTCCCTACTCGGCAGGGAGCCTGCCTCTCCCTCTCCCTCTGCCTCTCCTCCTGCTTGTACTCTCTCTCTGTCAAATAAATAAATAAATAAATATATAAATTCAATCTTTAAAAAAAATAAAAATCTTCAAAACACTATAGAATTTCACACATGGCATAAGCTCAACCACACAATTGCATTTGGACAGAATAAAATATAATAAAAAATGCACAATTTATTATTATTTTTACCAAAAAAGTTAATGATATAGACTTCTACTGTGGCATCAACATCATGGTATTATAACTTTCATGATAATGCTATTCAGTATAACTGGAATCTGTCTCCTTCTCTGGTTTATAGAATAATAAACTAGCAAGAAAATCTCAGTTATTAGTAGCAAAGCTGCAGAAGATCTTTACATTCTAGTTTGGTGAACTATTTCTCTTTTTTTGTAAACCAAACATTTATCCTTATTTTAAAGCATGTCTTGATGCGCAGTCGGACTAACACGGAAATGTATTTCTTGTCCAGTACAGTTCATTTTCTACAGAAGCAGTTGTGTAGAATCAGATAAAAGGTAGGTCAGTTTTAACTAGAAGGTTATAAATGTGTAGGGTCAAGAAAGATTTCTATCAGATTTGTTTCTTACAGGGAAAAGTATAACCAGTACATCTTGAGGGATATAAAATTTCAGATTTGTCCAAAGAAGTGATTTTTTTTTAATGTGTCACAAACAGTTCTTTTCTGGATCATATGATCATAAGAATACAACGTATTATAGCTGACAGCATAGGTTCAGCCTAATTCTCTGGCCAGTATTTTAAAGGCGTTCACACTAAGTATTGTTCTAATGCACTATTTGTTTATCCATGTTATGGGTTTTTTTGTTTTTAAGATCTTATTTATTTGACAGAGAGACAGCAAGAAAGGGAACACAAGCAGGGGGAGAGGGAGAAGCAGGCTTCCTGCTGAGCAGGGAGCGGGACATAGGGCTCAATACCAGGACCCTGGGATCATGACCTTGAGCCGAAGGCAGATGCCCAATGACTGAGCCACCAGGAACCTGTTTTTTTTTTTTTTCCTTATTTGCAGTTCAATGTGCTTAAAGTCATAATCTTGTATATCAAGCTCAGCTTTTCTGAAAATACTACCTTTAAGTTTAGCATTTTATTTTTTTTTTCAAAATATTTATTTGAGAGAGAGAGAGAAAAAAAAACACAAGTGCACAAGTTGGGGGGCAGGTAGATGGAAAAGCAGACTCCCTACTGAGGAGGGAGCCTGATGCCAAACTAAATCCCAGGACCAGGACCTGAGCTGAAGGCAGATGCTTAACTAATTAAGCCACCCAGGCACCCAGCACTTTATTTTCAAAAGTTGGTGTTTGTAATGCACCATGAAGTCAGCCACCTTAAAGAGACCCAAGCAGCAGCTTGGCCCCAGTTCTTATTCTAAATAACTAAGTATTGACCAGTATCAGAGTGCAGAGTTCCCCCTGAATCTTATCTCATTTTTTCCTATCCAAATTCTCATTTCTCTGATCAGCGACCTCTTCCAAACACAGATATTTTAGTGAAAGGTTAAGTCATAAATTCAATCAGTTCTGTTTCAGTTATCGATGCCTTCCAAATATTCTTTGACACAAATTGCCAAAATTGCAGTGTTTAGAACATGCTGGGATCTTTTATTGCCTGGCTCTTATCACAAATGCCTGCCCAAAAACGTGCTTATGAAGGGCATTCCCAAGGAACAAATTAATGTTGCTCTAGTCCTCCCTAGATTTGGTACATCTGTTTCACATTCCATTATAATTTAAAAATTTCAGGGTAGGCAATGTTCTGGTGCAGTGAAATTGCCAGGGGACGCCACAAAGCCGTGAATGCTGCCAGATAGTTTGAAATAACATGTCAGTGAGTTTGGAAAGACCTACTTTTAGAATACAAATGGGGTGAAAGAGACTTCATTTACTCTGAGTCAGGTCCAACAAATGAGGCAAAAGATGCCTATGAAGGAAACAGAGCATTAAGGCACCTACAGCCAATCCACCCCAAGAACTGTAGGTATTTCTATGGAAAGCCCAATGTTTACTGCATGCCTGTTTGCCTTGTAGCATGCTGAGAACTCGGCACACGATACCAGAAACCTAAAAGGTGATATTGTGAACTCCTTTTTACTAATGAGGAAACAGGCTCAGAGATAACTTATTTGAGGTCAGGGATCTGCTGCATAGCAAAACGGGATTAGGCTTTGTGTTTTTTGTTCTTTTGTTTTGTTTTTGTTTTTAAGATTGTATTTATTCATTTGCCAGAGGGAGAGAGACTGAGCTCGAGGAAGGGGAGCAGCAGGCAGAGGGATAAGCAGACCCCACTGAACAGGGAGCCCAATGCTGTGAGGCTGCACCCAGGCCGCTGGGATCAAGACCTGAGCCGAAGGCAAGTGCCACCCAGAAGCCCCTAGGTTTTAGGTCTTATGGACATTTCTGCTTCTCCTATCCCAGGGGTCAGCAAGATAGGTCTGAGGACCAAATCCCACTGACCATCTCTTTGTGCAAATAAATGTTTTACAGAAACACAGCGAGGCTCACTCATTCAGGCAAAGTGTATGGCAGCTTCTGTGGCACAGAGGAGCTGAATAGCTAAAATACACTGGACACAAAATAAAAATGTCTACTACTTGGTCCTTTTCAGGAAAAAAAAAAAAAAAAACAGAACAAAACAATTACGGGTCCCTACCGTATTAGAACTTTTCTTTTGAGGTTCTCCTCCATGTAGCTTGTCCCCATCCAGCAGGAATCCTCAACAGGTCTACAGTCCGTACTAAGACACGAGATCCTGCACATTCCCAGAGCCAATAAGGCCATTTCTTCAGTGTTAAATCACCATCAGGGGACAAGGGTCCAGCACAGAGCCAATCTTCAATCTTCACTTCCCATTTCCCTCAAAGCTGCTGCCCAGAGACCCCTACCTCAGATAACCACCCCAGATGACCTGTTGTCAAGGCTACTTGCACTGTGGAAGCATCCCGAACAGGGCAGGCCCAAAGCAGTACTGTCCCACTGGGCCTCCCTTTCTGCCAGTCTCCATTGCCAGAAAGCCCGGCCATCAGCCTCAAATGCCTAGGGCCCTTCCTGTATCTGGAGGAACAGTGGACCTGAACAGCCAAGGACCACACATGAGCTTTATTCATGGGTCACCTACTCCCTGGCTTCGTTTAGGTGGCCAGTTGCTGCTGGTGTAGAGGACCATTTACATGTGAGTTTGGAGAGAGGCGGTCTGGAGATTTACGGCCGTTAGAGTTAGAGGAGGAAGCCGTAAAGTGCCTGACAAAGCAGCTCTAAAAATTAAGACTTCCGCTTCCTGAATCCACAGGCTGAAAGTCCTTAAATCCTGCTGCTGGCCTGGCCTCCCTACTCCTGCAGTGAGATTATTCATGCATAATGGGGGGGGGGTGAATTTACTGCAGCGCTGTGAACCTCGATCACTGTTAGCTCCCGACATGAAGCAGACTATTCCAGTTCCACCGGACGTTCATCATGAAGCTAGGTAAGGAGGAGCAGGACTGCAGGGAAGCAGCCAGGTGTCCAGACAGCAGCCCAAAGGCTCACCCCGCTGCAGACATCCTTGGTAAGACTCTGTTCCTTGCACTCAGGGAGATCAAGGGTCACGTTTTGTCCCTGCCAGGTACTTACTAACACATATAAATTCTGTCTTGGCTTTTCACTGCACAGCATTTAAGGAAGCAACTTTTGTAGACGGTAGAGCTCAAGCCAAACCTACAATGGTGCTGGCTTTCCCTTCGCCTCTCTTTTCCTCTAAACTGGCTTCTCCGAGGTAAGACCAAAGGCCTCAGAACCTCTGAAGTAATAGGGAGGGCCAGGCCCTAAAGAGCAGGAGAACCTCGATTTAGGGAGGTCATTAGCTATCCAGCTTCATCAGTCACTGTCTAGCCTGACTCCGTAGGCACAGACGCCGCCGCCTTGGAGGACTCTACTCCCCAGCGTGGGAGGGAACATGATCTTCTTTGCTGGGTTCTTTTTGCCCAGAGTCAGGCTCCCTCCAGACTTGTCCAGGGCAAAGGCCAGAGTTCAAGGGTGGAAAGGCAGAACCAGTGAGTGTCCCGTGCATTTCGGCTTAGAGATCAGAAACTGGCTCAAAGTACACAGCTTGACATCCAAACGGGGAGACAGTAGAGGAGACCATCCCAAGTGACGGGTGACACAGACAACCGGTATCTTGCTTGTGGCGGATGTTGTTGTCTTCGTGCGGGATCCGTCTGATCCTGCCGGGGCACAAGCATGTCCACGTGCCCGCAGTCCTGATAGGCCCCGAACCAGGAAGCCCTACAAGCCATCCAGCTTTCCCAGCCTGACCTGCCCTTGCCCCGTCACGTGCGTTTTAAAGCCTCATAAGCGAAGGCTCCACTGGCAGCTTCCAGAGTCTTCCTTCCCGAGAGCAGAGAGGGAACACCGGCCCTTGGAGTTCCAACCCGGGTGTGCGGCCACCAGGTGGCAGCGGCGTCTAGACCACCGGCTCCGGGCCGCCTGCTAACCCCTGGCGTGGGCGTCCGCAAGGCCCGGCCCGACTTCCCCGGGGCGGCGGGACCCCCCAACACACCGCCGGCGACGCTGGTCTCCCGAGGGCGCGCTGCTCCTTCGAGGCCCGGGCGCAGCCGTAGCAGCTCGGGATGCGGCGCCCGCGTCGGGGCAGAGGGCCCCGGCTCCACACCGGGCGGCGGGGCTGCTGCGGCCGGGCCCGTCCGGTCCCCGCAGGACGCCGGCCCCACGGCGGGCTGTGGGTCGGGGCGCGGCCCGTCTGCGGATGTCCCGAGCCCCTGCTCCGAGGACCCGGCCCTGGGCCCCACGGGGACACGCGCCCCTCCCCGCCGGCTCCGCGGGGGACCGGCCTTCAGCCCGGCGCGCGGCCTTCCCAGGACTGAGGCTCCGCGGGAGGGCGGAGGGGGACGGAGGGCGCCGGGCGAGTCCTCCAGGGCGGCCGCTCCCCCAGAGCTCCGCACGCACGAAGCCCAGCTCGGGCCCGAGTCCCACACAGAACCGCTGCCTGCGGCCCAGCGCCGCGCCCGCCTGTCACGGACGGCAGACGCAGGCTTCTCCGCCCGGGCAGCACCGGGGCCGACTCCGCGCGCGGGCCGCATCCGTCCCCCGAACCCTGGCGCCGCCGAGCCCTTTCCGGGCCCGGGTGCCGAGATCCTCACACCCAGCAGCTCGCACTTCCGCCTCTGGGGCGCCCCCCTGCGCAGCCGCAGACAAGGAGCGGCGCGCGCTCACGTGACATGACCCGCGCTGTCACGTGGCCACAGCCGGCCAGTCCCGAGCCCGCACCGCCGAGGATGCTGGGCAAACATGGCGTCTGCGTCGCGCGCCTTCGGAAAGACCCGTCATGCGTTCGCACTGGTCGCGGAGAGGTTTCCCGCCTCCCTCCGGGGCAGCGCGGGCGGCCGCGCGGACGACGGGTTCAGTGAGCCGACGAGCAGGACGCGCCGCAGGGGGAGCCGGCGGAGCGGGCAGGGACGAGCGCAGAGCGACGCGCGGGCGTGAGGGCAGCGGGCAGGCCCGGGCCTGTGGCCTCGACGGTAGCGCGCGCTCCGGGGTCTCCGCCCCGCGCCCCCCGCGCCCGCAGACGCCGGCGGCCCCGCCTCGGCGGTTTCCCTGCGCCTTCTCGCGCGCAGCCCAGGCCGCGGGAGGGCGCCCGGCGGAGGCCTCTGCGCGGGCGGCCCGTCTCGGAGTGCGACGGAGCGACTGGGGCGGGAAGCCCGCGGGGCGCGTGCCCGGAGCGGCCGTCCTGCCCGAGCAGCCGCGCGCTCCGCCGCCCTCGCCGTCTTCCGAGGGAGCGACAGGGAGCGGTGAGGCGCGGGGCGCGACCCGGGCGCCGGCGCTGGGCCCGCCGGCCGGACCCCGCGCTGCGAGCCGTGCCCGCGGCGGCAGGACCGCTGAGCGCGACGCCCAGAAGAGGGCGCGGGCGGGACGGAAGTGAGATCCCGGTGCCCCGGGCCGCCTTGAGCGGAAGCCCTGTCCCCGGCGTCCTCGTCCGCGGGCTTCGCGAGGTGCTGCCCCCGCCCCGGGCCCCCTCCCGTCGCCCTGCGAAGGCCGGGTCGTGTGTTGGGGGCCCAGCCGTCGTGGGAGCGGCAGCGGGAGCGTGTGTGCTCTGCTCCTCGGGCTTTGCTCCGCCCGCAGGCGGTCACCGCCCCAGGGCCCCGGAAGCCGGGCCGGAGCCTGCTCGGGTCTTAGACACGCGGACGGAGTGGCGAGCGCACCCCAGGGTCATTAGCCGGGACGGGAAGCCGGCGTCGCGCCCCTTCAGTCTTGTCACCGGAGAAGGAAATCGGGCTCTGCTCGGGGTGCGGACTGTCCCCCGCCTTCCGTCCGCTCTCCCTGGGCGCGTGGACAGGCCCAGACGACCTCGACGAGCGACCGAGGGCCCCAGCAAGGCAGGGGGAGGAGCACCTCAGCGGCTGTTTTCTCACAGCGTCTGGGCGCGTCTGTCGTTGCAGGGAGACCTAGACGCTGAGAAGTATTTGCTCGGGACTGAGCGGAGCGTGTATTTTCCACGTCAAGATACGATAGTGTCCAAATATTGTTTACTTTTATTGCACCCTTTAAACCGTGCATTTTACAGTAAACAAAACGTGTCAGTGCAGTAACTGCAAATAAGTATGTGAATTCAGTTATTTGTGTAGATGCCCGGTTTTTATCGGATAAAGGGGCGCCATCGGGCTTGAGAGATGGTGACTTTCAAGCAGTCTGTTAGCAGTGCCATCTCCATGCAGAAGAGCGGGGAAGAAAAACCGGCTTCCCAGCGGGGCCATAACTGGCCTAAATAATACAGCTCCCTAAGTCTGAGCTTTAGCAGCTACTCTTCCAGAATGCAAAGTCGCCTGGAAAAGGGATCACAGGCTGAGTCAGCAGTGGACCATTCACACCTTCGATGAATTATTCCAGTCACCTCCTTGTCTGCCAGCAGCCGGGCCCCACTGGAAGTGAAAGAGGGGAAGAATGAAAGAAAAGGAATCAGAGTCATTGATTTGGGATGACGGGGATTTGATCTGAAAGTGCCGGTTTCAGAGGACATCACACTGGAGGAGCTGGCTGGAAAGGAGGTGCGCGTGGCCACAAGGCAGGAGACAATTGAAGAAATGGAGAAGATGGAGCAAGAACCCTAAAGGCCAGGTCTCCTGTCAGCTTTCCTTCCTGTCCCTGCTGTACTCACCCATCCACCCTGCCCTCTAGACCAACTGAGGCATCCCGGTACATAATACTCTATTTCCGCTATCTCCATGAACAAAGGACATACTCTGGAAATGCCAACACTTAGGTTCTACCTTCCTGATGGATGTCTGCTTCTGGAAGTAGCACGGAGCTCCGGTATCAGACTGAACATCCTGACTCTTAACTTGGGGAATATGACTGCCCTACTCGTGGCATTTGGGGACCTTCTGATGAGTGAACATTTGGATCAGAGCTCCAGGACGTTAGAGCTGGAAAGACACTTAGAGAATGTGTGAATCTTTATTTCACAGACATGAAGGCTGGGTCAGAAAGACAGCAAGGAGTGAGGACGGGCCTGGGGAAGGACTTTAATTGGAATTAGCCCGTCATCCCTGACTTTCAGCTGGGGTTTCACCTGAGAGCCTTAGCTTCCCAAGCGTGTTTCCCCCACGGAATCCTGCTTTGGGATTGCATGTATTGGATCATCTGTGTGCAAACACTTGCCCTGATGTGCCACTCGTAATCACATTGGCACTGAATAAATGCTTCCTTTACTACTCTGCTCAAATCACAAGCTAACTGGCTATAGTCCTGACCTTAAAAGGAAGTACAGGCTGCGTGGGCCTGCATGTGTTGATTGTAGAGTCTCCTCATAATAAAAGCAGACCCTACTCTTTTCCTTAGGAGCGGGAATGGATAACCTTTAGCTTCCCCTCTTTTAAAGTCACAAAAACTTAAAGACTTTGGAATAAGACAGATTTGTCCAAAGTTGGCCCTAAGCCAGGCCTCTTTTATGAGTTGCTGCACTTAAAAGGAAATGGGGCTTTTTACGTTGCTAGTAGAAAACAGTCAGTGTGCCAGGCATGTGGTGGACACCGTGGCCCTTCCTGCAGGGGATTCTCACCTCTGCACCGGGCTGTTGCTCACGGGGCCCCTGCTTCCAGGTGAGGCTGCTGGAGCTGGCCCTCCATTGCAGACTCCACTTCTGTGGAAAGAGACACACACAGCTTTACGACAGTGCCTGAGGCTCAGTCTGTTGTTGCGACAGTGTTCTATTTATTTCCGGGTGATTTTGTTTGTTTCTGACCCGACGTTAGCTTTAGCAGCACAGACTGATGGTCCGTGTTACCTTCGGTTGTGGATTCTGCTGGGCGTTATTTTTGAACATGTGACACACACACCCTCTTTTTTCCTTCTTACGTGAGACCACCAAGATGGGTCTGGTTTGTTTTCCTGAAATGGGTCGTGTTGTCAAGGAGCCCCGGTTGCTTTCACTGGAGACGGGCGTTAGAAACCAAACCCTGCGCTGCTCAGAGAATTCAGACTTGCTTAGATACTGACTTCTTTCCCCTTCTCCTGTTACGTTATTTGCCTGGTTTTTTAATTGGGATGTTTATCATTCTTAATTTGTAAGGAATCCTTAAAACTTAATATTAACATTGATATAATTTTAGTACATAGTTATCCTTTTTGGCATTTACGCTTAATATATGTTTTTCTGGCATACAGAAGTTTAAAATTTTTAGGAGTCAAATATCTTTACCTTTACTGTATGTTTTAGTTTTACCATTACCAGCAACTATAGGTACTATTGAACACTTACTTCCTTGTTTTCTGCATTGTTTTTTGTTTTTCATTGCTTCTTTTCAAGTTTATCTCTGATGATTCTTGAATTTGTTTTGCGAGTTAGTACTGCAAATGTATTTTACTTTAGTTGCCTAGTGTTTATTGTGCCACTGATTTAAAATGTTATTTTTATCTTTATTTCTTACAAAAATTCAAAGCTGCCTCTTCTGTCCCAATAATAGGTCTACCTATTCCCGCACATCCCAGCCCACCACAGACTTCTTTTTTAGATCTTAGTCTATCTTTTTATATTTTCACTCACAGTAATACAGACATAGGTTAAATAAAGATTTGGGGTTTCTGTGGGAAACAGTAGCTTCTCTTTCTTCCCTCTCCCCTCCCATCCTTATCCAACAGAAGAAATGTTTCTAATTATTTTAGTGAATTTCTCTTCTTGCCAGTTTTCTTGGGGTTATTGAACATTGTTTCTTCAAATTAACTTCAGAATTATCTTAACCAAAGAATCCCTTTAAAATTTTTATTGAAATTTGTTAAATTTAAAAAAGTAATTTTGAGGTCATCAATTTTTTTATGATACTCTTTCTTTCCTAAAGTGTCTTCCTGTTTATTAAAATCTTCCCTGTTCAGTGAATTCGTGGAGCTCCTGATTCCGTCCACGTCCTCTTCAACAATTCTTCAGTGAGTCCCCGATTTGTGTGTTACTCAGATTGCCAAGGCATGCACGCGCCCACATATCTTTGTTTTTTAATAACGCATTTTTCTCCGTGTGCTTTAAATATTAATAAATACATTTCTTCGAGTCATTTCTTTCATAGCTGCTCACCTTCGCTGATACAGAGTAAAAAGTGACACTAGCACAGCCCCGAGGCTGACAGTTTCCAGGGCCATCGCCTTCACGGCGGCATTACTCAGAGTCCTTGGCACCAACTGCAATGAGATACCACGTTAGTGTTGGCATCCGAAATACAGAATCCTGAGTAATATTGTATTTTAAATATTTTATTTATTTATTTATTTATTTGTCAGAAAGAGAGAGAGAGAGAGAATGAGCGAGAGCAAACAAGCAGGGGGAAGGGCAGAGGGAGAAGCAGACTCCCCACTGAGCAGGGAGCTCAAGGCAGGGCTGGATCCCAGGACACTATGACCATGACCTGAGCCGAAGACTGATGCTTAACCGACTGAGCCACCCAGGTGCCCCAAGTAATATTTTATTTTTAATGTATCAAAATCCTATAAACATGATTTCCTTCAAATCATTGCAGTCCAGTAATTCAACATTAGGATGTTGTCCTTACAAAGGAAAGATTTAGGCACGTGGAATTTCGTGAAGGGATGATGATCTGTAATTGCTCCAGACTTCCTGTGTCGTGCTTCCTTCAAACACCAACGCACAGACCTATCCACCCACAGGTCGGTCTCTCTCTCACACACACACACACACACACACACACACACACACACACACACACGTCTTCCTTTCAAATAGCCACTTTCCTTTATCTCTGAACCCAGCCCGAGTACCTCTTCTCCCAGTGGTCTTCCCTACCCCATGTGACTGTTCCCTGCCTCCCTGGGATATCGGTGTTTTATTGCCTGCTTATTCTCTCTGGTGTGTGTCACAATGGTGATCAGATAATTATTTGTGGAGGTTTTGCTTTTTATTTAGTATCTTGGGAAAAATACAATCTTGTCTCTTTTACTGTTGCATGTTCTACACTTAATATGAGCACATGCAGCAGGCGTCCACTGAACATTGGTTGAGTGAAAATAAAGTGAGAATTTAGAACCACCTAAATGCCGAAAAGCAGGAGCACAGGCAGGAAGGCTTTTCAGTCTTTTACATTTTTGTTTTCATAGATTTTTTAATACCAAGGGAAATTGCCCCTTGTGATAGTATTAGGTTTGTGCAAACCAAAACCAAAACATGAAAATTGCTGGAAAGAAATACACCAAAATGTTCATGGTGGCTATTGCTAAAGTGGAGAACTATACTTTTGTGTGTTTTTACTTAAAATGGGTGTGTATTAGTTTAATAGCCACACAAGAATAGTTTTTGCTTTGTTTTTAAGTTGATTTAAAGTATTTAAGCCCAAGTTACTGGAAAAAGTACCTCCAAGGCATAGGGAAGTTGCAAGCAAAACTAGGTCTAAAAACAGAGATTTCAATAAAATAATATTTTAAATGCTCTGCTTGGAGAGAAGCCTGATCTGGAGAATGGTCAGTAAATAAGCTGTCCTACCTGCCCGAAGGACCACCATTCGACAGAGAAATGCACAAAGTGCGGCAACACATTCACAAACAGATGAAACCTTCAAGGAGATCCATGATGTGGTAGATAAAATGATAACGGGGGATACTGTAGATCCTACGGAGGCTTAACATAACGCAAAAATACGATTAGTTGCTTGGGATCCATGCGTACATTGTAAAGGTGTGAGGAAATACACAGAAGCAGTGGGTTAAGCCGCTGCCTTGGGCTCAGGTCATGATCTCAGGGTCCTGGGATCGAGTCCCGCATTGGGCTCTCTGCTCAGCAGGGAGTCTGCTTCCCTCTCTCTCTCTCTGCCTGCCTCTCTGCCTACTTGTGATCTCTGCCTGTCAAATAAACAAATAAAATCTAAAAAAAAAAAAAGAATGATCACGTTTTGGGGGGGGGGAGGGGTGATTGAAGAGAGAGGGAAAGGCAGTGACTTTTTTAACCAAGTCATGAAAATAATGGTGTTGTTACATAATTCTTAGTGTCTTTTTGTGTGTCTGTAATATTTATAAGAAAATCCTGAAATTTCATAACCAGTTTTGAAATGAAACAAAAGCAAAAGTGAAAGGAATCCTGCTGTTAATTCTTCCAGGAACAAAGACGCTTTCTTCAGTAGGAGAGGTTCATTCTCACCAGTTTATACATTCAGATGCTCCAAGAGAGCCTCCCTTTCACTCTCCCTCCTTCCTTTCCAGCCTCTCCCTCTCGCTCTTTTTTCTTTAGCTCACTTTTAAAGTAGTTTACTCTTTTTAACAGAGACGTGTTCATTAAGAATCTTAGAAAGAACATGAAAATCAACGGATAGCTATTATTCTGTCACTGGCATTATAGTTCAGCCTTGTGGGATTATATAAACTTTTAGGACTGGTCTAGTGCTTTCAGTTTCTAGTAATTTGTATTTCATTTATGTAGATTTATAACTTGGCAGGCACTTCCAGAAAGCAAACAAGGAAAGGAAAAGAGCTTCTCGAGCTCTGTTGGGTTATGATTGATCTCATTTTTCAGGATCAGCAAGCTATTTGAGATAAGATATGAACTGCACCGGCTTACAACTTTCTAATAACTTGAACTGTGTCTACCAGATTCCTAACTCTATGAAAGGGGGAGGAGGCTGTCCTCAGAGCATGACCAAGCAGTCTGGAAGCACTCCAAAGAGAATAAAGTGCAACGCCTTCCCTCTGGTGCCGAAACATAAAGGAAAGAAGAGGCAGAGCTGCTCTGCAGGTGACTGAACGGTCTCCATTCTTGAAAAGAGATGATTAGCTCAGCAGTGCAATAGGTCAGAGTTCTTATTTTGCAAAGTGCTATTCCATTACAATCTTCTCATCTCCCACGAGCCCTGGGATTAATGTTTGTTATGCCAGGAGAAAGTAATAATTGCTTAAATACGGAAAAAATACATTTGACAAACATTCATGCGACATAAATGGGAAAGATGGGATCCCTGCCCCCGGGGTAGCTCTGCAGTCGGTCCCTTAAGCTCCTTACTTTTAAGCTGATCCACTGATTATCTTACCTGATTTTAGCCCACAGCTTCAGCTTCCACCCACTCCCATCTTCCTCAAAAAATCAGTGCTTGCTTTCCCTGTACTGTTGACCTACCTGTGAAGATATCAGCCAGAGACAAAACTGAGGGAAGGCAGATAGAGCAGAAGAAGAATGATCCTGGGTCATCTTGCCAACTGAGGAAATCAAGACCCCGACAACTAAGGGTTAACATCTGCTGAGGAAATAGCCTCGCACCACAGATTCTGCCACAGGCCACGTCCCTGTCATTCACACTCCACACACACACTCGTGTACACACACACACACACACACACACACACACAAACATGCACACCGAAGCACACAATCACGCTTGCACGCCCAGCCCCAGCTTTGTAAGACTCCATGTCCACATCCCAGGGCTGAGAGCTGACCCACTTTCAGCATGTTGACAAAGGTGAAGAGACGAGCTATGGAAGGGGTCCAGACAGAAGACCTGCAGTGGGAATAAGATCCTTCTGACCCAGATTCCCGACGGTGCGCCCCATGGCCGGAGCGGGCCGAGCGCTTGCTCCTTTCATCTCACCTTGACCAGGATCCTGGACCCACACATGCCCACTGAACAGGAGCCATGTGGCTGGTGCGGACGCTTCAGCTGTCTTGAAAATTGGTATTGATCACTTCAGGAGACGTCCGCAGGCAACAATTGATTGTGATGGTTAAAATGGCCAAAATGATTGGACTCCCCAGCTCACAGCTGCATTCCACACTCCGTACCTGAGCTGGCTCTTGGATTTAAAGGTCAAATTAAAACTGGTCATCCAGGAGTGCAGCTTAAGGGCCCATGTTTATTACCTGAACTCTTGTCATATGGCTGCAGAGGTCACCAAGAGCCAATAAATATCCTGTATTTCGTCGTAAAGCAAGAATAGATAAATACTTTAAGAACTAGAGTTAAATTGCAAATGCCCGGAACACAACTCCTGCGATTAAAACACATTATATTTATACCCACAAACTGGTACGGCACAAACTTGGGTTATTTTAATTTAATCTTTTTTAAAGTCTCATTCACAAGTGGCAAAAGATCATTATTGTGAACGATAACTTCTTCTTGTTTATATTCAAGAACCAGCTCAGATTAAAGTGATCTTTTTAAAGGGCTTGAATGGGAGAATAAATCAGTATTGGTGTCAGTCTGTCTTGTTTCAATAATAGTCACTATGGAAACGAATCACTGACCTATTTCTTTTCATACCTCCAAGTAAACAATAAAGTTTCCACTTTTCTGTGCATCCTGCTTCCTCTGGAATAGCGCCTCTCGTACAGAATGTCTCCCAAGCACTTTCTATTGAAACCTATCGTTCTTCCCTACATGTGTATGTTAGTTGTAGTAAACAATCCCAGCCTCATTGTGGAATTCTACTGTGAAAGGCATACAGAGTGCTCAGCTCCATCCGTCAGAAAACTGGGCACTTTGGCAGCTTCTCACCCCACATTGCAGAAATGGAGAACCTCATTGCTGCTGGATGCAGACAAGGGGCCAGTGGACCCTCAGACACGTCATGAGGTGCCCAGTGGAGAAAGTCCGCAGAGTTCTGCTTTACTTTCTTTTTGTTCCATGCCGATCTGTAACAGACAAACCAGGAATATTGCCGAAAAGCACTTTGCACGCTAAGCTGCTGATTCAAGAAAGAACAAACGAAATATTAGCATGTGTGTGCTCCCTTCCTGTCCTCAACCCACATCCTAAATGCATTTTATATCTGGCTGAAGCCAGAAGTTCTAAATATAGAGGTTGTTCCCTCCCCAGCACTCACGAGTCACCCTGCAGGGCTGTCTTTGCGTCCGCAGGCTGTGATCACCCGAGCCCCATCAAACCAGCAGTGTGGCCCCTCGGCCTGGTCCTCTTTGGCAAGGACACCCTCCTGCTGTAAAACCAAAAGGAAGCACACCGTGTTTGACTTTATTTATTGCCTGCTGTTTTAATGACCTGCAAAGTCCTCCTCTTCATTTGTTTACTGTGTGAGATGGAAAATTACAGAGGTGTATTTTTTTTTAAAGTCATACACACAAAAAAGGACACAAAAGACACAAACCCCAAACTGTGCTCTATACAGTTGGAGTGCCCTTCAGTCGAGGAATAAAGAGAAGATACATCAGTAATGCTCTAAGTAACCTGTTCTGGACACAGTAACATGGCCACGGTGTGTGCTCCTTATCTGACAAACCTGTTTTTAAAAATGGAAAAAGATCTGACCTACTAAGGCAGTGCCCCAAATGTGCTGCAGGTGTCTTGGGAGAACTGTTTGAGATTTCGTGACAAATATTACTACCTTTATGCTCTTAGAAAGCCGTGATTTTCTCTAAACAGCCATGTCCAGATGATAACAAAGCAATTGGGGAAAAATAACAAAGTGGTGGGGAAAAATCAACCCGAGACTCTGGTGTATCTCTTGTAAGTGTGGCTTCTGAACCCACATCTTCCTTTGCCCATGACCTTTGCAGTGTCCTCCCATCAGAGGCAGAGTCTGTCTCATGAGCCTTCAGATCTGGGGTGGATCATGGCTCTCTGACCATTGAATGTGGCAGAAGTGAGAATGTGCTCACTCTGAGCCTCAGCCTTAGGAGGTCGCAAACACACAAACACACACACACTTTTTGGCCACTGCCCCCAAAACAAGCCTGGAAAGCTGCAGGATGAGGGAGCACAGAAGAACCGAGGCATTCCAACTGACCCACAGCTGACCACATAGACGGGAGGGGGCTGGCTCAGACAGAGGACCCTCCAGCAAAGCCCAGCCCACATTGCTGCCCATGAAATCCTAAGTAAATACACGTTTTAAACGACTAGGTTTTAGGGAAGTTTGTTACACAGCAATAACTAACTGATCCATCTTTTCTTTCTTCCTTTTACCAGACCCCCCCCAGCCCCCACGTCGGCTTATTGGTATACAAAAAGTCCTTGTCAGAGAATCAGGAGAAGCTGGTGCTAGACCTGACTCTGAAAGTATTTAGCTGTATGACCTCAAACATGTCCCATACCTTTCTAAAGCATCTGTTTCCTTGTCTGGATGTTTACATTCAAGGTATTTCTAGAAAAAAAAAAAAAAGATATTTCTAAAGAGAGCAGCTCTGTGAAGGAAACTGACAGAGCAGCCTGGGTTTTCCCACACGTCGGTATGAAGGCCTTTGAGAGAAGTGTGTGACAAATCTGATCACGTTACAAAAGTGTCATCTGACTCAGCAACCCCACTTCTTTGTCATTGCGCTATGGAAGTACACTGAACATATGAGCAGTTACGCTCAGGGACGTCTAGTGCAGGATTCTCCATATGCCAACGTCAGGAAGTAGCCTGAAGAGCTATCGAGGAGAGGGGCTGGACAGATAGTGGTACATTCATCCTGTAAATTATTATGCAACTATTTAAAGAGCTCTCTGAAAGAACTTTCAAGATACTTTTTTATGTGGAAGAAGTGAGGTTTGGGGTATATTACCATTTTCATAAACCAAACCAAACCCTTATTTGAGTATGTGGTTTCATATAGTTATTTGGCCACTGAGACGGCTCAGAAGGATGCAGATCATGCCGATTGCCTGGGCTAGAGGCAGAAGTTTGTAACAGCAAAAATGTTGAAACAGCCTTGTTTAGGTGGAAGGATTTAGTTAATTTAAATACAGCACTTCCATACAGTGAAATGGCATTCAGCTGTTAAAAATAACGATATATAATACATGAATATATAATACATGAAAACAATTATATAGAATGAATATACATGAATATATAATACATGAAAACAATTATATAGAATGTATCTAAAATAATGGTATCAGTGAGCAAGAAACAGTGTTAAAGCAAATAAAAATGCATGATCCGAGCATTTAGAAAAACTTCAGGGTAAATATAAGCCAAATACCCATGGTAATTTTTAATGATTATGAGCTTGTGAGTGGCTTACCCTTACTTTCATGTATCTGCATTTTCTAATTTTGCTAAAGTAACATGCATAAAAGGGGGAAGGGGTGGGGCACAGGCAAAAATATTTAATAGCTCAAACGTACTGAGAAAGAACCAAAGGGGACTGGGTCCTTCATAAGCAGCATCACATCTCCAAATAACAGGGAAAGGAGTGTATTTTGAATTGGAAATCGAGTCTGTGAAAGACAGCTTGAGATATTTAGCCTAGTGAGCTGGGCGACCGGCCATCTATAATGTCTTTGGTTCACACAATGTGATAAGAATGGATGAGATAATTAATATTTATAAAGTGCTTTAATATCCTGCAGAAAAAGCTGTTGTATAAGATAATACTGTCCTTCTCAACTCAGTTCTTGTGTCTTTCTTCAGATGGGTCCCGAGCAACCAGCAACCTCTTTTTGATTTCCCCTTGAAAGATCACCTGCTTATGTCCCAGTCTGTGCGCTCATGGGAAAATCTTGATTGGAGAAAGATGTCATGTTCTGCTTTACTGTGAATTATATAGATCCGAACAAGAGGCTTTCTGCCTCCTGACGCTGCGTTTGTACTTGGATAGTTGCTGAGTGTCAAAATACCAGCCTGGAATAAACTCTTTTTCCATCAAATTTAAAAGACCTGGACAGGGGTGCCTGGGTGGCTCAGTCAGTTAGGCATCTGCCTTTGGCTCAGGACATGGTCCCTGGGTCCTGGGACCGACCCCGAGTCGGGGTCTCTGCTCAGTGCAGAGCCTGCTTCTCCCTCTGCCTGCTTCGCCTGCTGTTGTCAATCTCTCTCCCTCTCTCTCTCTCTCTGTCAAATAAATAAATAAATAAAAGACCCGGGCACAGTAGGAACTTATAACTAAGATGAGCGATTTAGTGTGGATGGAAAGCAATCTAGGGCAGGGCTGCACTGGGAAGACTGGAAGGGGCTGCTTTGATGAAGTGGCTTCTACTCTCTTTTCCTCTCTTCTCTCATGGCTATGGCCAACCAGGAGGCAATTCTCCCCCAAGCCGGGAATTCACACACAGAACAAGCCTCACGATGGGAAACTCACTGATGTTTTGCCCAAGTCAGCCGCTGGGCAAGTCACGTGAAAAGGGGCCTCCCGAGAGCAGTTGGCCCCTGGTGAACTTGCCTTTCTCTGTGGACGGCGTCTTGCCCACAGCCCTAGGAAGGTACTGAAAGGGCTTGTGAGAGACTGACATGTCCCACCGTCCAACTCAGGGCACTGTTTTCTCTTTGGTTTTTGCTCTGGGACAAGAAAAAGCCACTATTTCCTCTACACAGACCCATCACAGGCTTAGCACAGTCAAAACCATTCCAACCACAAAATGTGTCACCTCAGGACATGAAGCCATTGGATCTGACATGTGGCACCTTGTTTCCTTCCTCACTACCCTGTGTGGGCTTCTCCATGGGCCCCCCGAGTCACACACATGCCTTCCTCAAAGGTCGTCAGTGCGTGATTTCCTTGGAAGACAGAGGGGACACGTGAAGTTGCTGCCTTGTCCCTCATGCTGCAACGTGCTGCACCGTCCCCCCGACCCTGGCTCTCTGGCTTGAATGCTGTAAACGTCTATCCTGGTCAGTGCGAACACCAGGCCACCACGACTCTGGCCCGTAGGAGTGAATTCCTGCCGCAAGACTGATACCTCACGACCTGCTCTCTGTAAAAGCAGTCGTTGTTTGGGGGGTAGTCCATGGACAGGATCAAAAAACGTCCCCCAAGAAATGACATTCCAAAAACAATGAAAACCATCCCAAAGTTGGGGAGTGTGACCTTTATTTAACTGCCAGTACTCATCATTCCGCAGCTGTAAACGTTGCCTTTCTCTGGGTGTAAAATATCTGGGTCAGTGGAAAAATCAGTGCCAGCGTCCTCGGGAGAAGCCGTTGTTACTGAAGCAGCAGCTCCCCGCTGGCGGCTGAGTCGGAGAACGGGCAGTCCACGAAGCCGGCGGTGAGTCTCCATACAGTGGTTCCCAGACGAGAAGTGACCCGTATGGGACACCCGTGCTCTGTCCCACCCCGATAGGAGCAGGGCAAGGACAAGCACACTTGCTAACAAGTCAGAGCCTTCGCACAAACGAGAAGATGACGTCCGCGTCCTCCTCGGGCAGCTCCGTGCCCAGGGCCTGTGACAAGGCCGATGGAAAGCCGCCACCGATGGGGTCGGGGTCGACCGCCGGGGAGTCAGATGCACGGCGCCCGCGGTCAGCTCAGAAGCAAACGGCACAATGTCTGTCTCGGGGCTGGACAGCTGAGAGGCACTTGCGGACCAGGGTGCCAGTCTGAAGGATGGAAACCCATCGTTTAGGGCTCACGAGTTGGACTGGCGAGGCACCGCGTGTCCGACTCCGCGGTTTGTCCCACGCCTGCCTGGGCCCTTCTCCCGGGAGAGCTCTCTGGAGGGTCTCTGCGGGCTCGCGTGCTGGGTGCGTGGTAGGGAAGAGAGAGCAGAGAATTCCCCAGCTCTGGAGTCCGGCGGCTCACCGGGGAGGCCGTGGGGCGCCAGCATGGACACCCGCGCCATCCCCGCGCTGGGATGGGAACCATGTGCTGCGAAGGAGGGCTAAGGAGGCTGGGAACCAGGATGGCACATGGGCCTCAGACCCACGGGGTAGGGGACCAGGAAGGGCCCGGCCAGCGAGCGGGGCACCCCTTTGGCTACATCGGTGTGGGTTCCCTGTGCATCCTTTCCTGTTGGAGGTCACACGGGCCCATTGGACACTTTCTATGAAACACAGATTTGCGTGGAGTCACCTGTGGGCTGGGACCCTCTCCTGGGTGTGATTCCAGTGTGGAAGTGAATGGTTTGAGACGGAAGTGAGAGGTCAGGAGACCCACTTCTGTTTCCACATCTCACCAGGCCTTGTCGACGGGTTGCTGGCACGGGGGACACGTGGCACTCAGGCCAGCGGATGTGGAGGAGACCATCACGGGCGAGTCCTGCTCCCTGCACCGCGGTGAGGTCGGCTGTGCTCAAGGAGCTCATGCTGTCCTTCAAGGAAATGGAATTCGGGGCGCACCGACTGATTCGCTGTTTTATTTTCTCTGGCCTGTTTCCACCGAGCAGCTAAGTAGCAGGTGTGTTCTCGGTAGTGGCAACACATTGGGTGAGCCGCGATTTATCCGGTGTTTGGGTCTGGAGTGGGGCTGGGGCACGGGAGGCCGCCATCGGCCCATCAGGGGCCACGAGCTCACGCCCATCAACGTGGTACTTGGGTCGCTCCGGCATCTACCATGAGAGGTCGGGTTTGTCAGCCGGTGCTTGAGAAAGACCCGGGACTAATCATCACATGCCCTTTCAAATGCTCCACTTTAAAAGTGGACACTTTTTTTTTTTTTTTCACTAAAAATGAATCAGCACTTTTGCAGCATCCTAAGATGGATTCTGACCTCTACGAGAAACACAAACATTTGACATTTAAGTTTAGCTTTTTATAACCAAACACGTCCCCCCTGCCTCGTGTGTTGGCCCCACAGTCTCCGGCTCCTTCTCCACAGGGGCCCAGGTTTAATCCAGAAGTTTCTTTAAAGTGGGCGTCAGCCCATTGCTAGAAGCCCTCCGGCACCAATGCCAAGGAAGTAACAATGTAATTCCCAGAACAGACACGTTTCTTTGGTTAACCTTCACTTCGGTGAAGTGTGTCCTTGGCGAGGGGTGTTTGGAATTCAACGCATCTCATTAGTGTAACACACAGCGGGCTCGCTTCCTCCAGCAGGTCCTTCTGAAGGTGTGAGCGAAAAGGCAGACGAGCACCCGGGAAGAGTCTCAAAGAAGGCCTCTTCAGAGGCGGGTGTGGGGACAGGGCTTCCCAAGGAGGGCGGTGGTGAGGCCCTTTTCAGCCTGCCCCAGGGTGGGGCTGAGCTCCAGCGGGGGAAGCTGGGGGCCAAGGAGCTACGTGTGCCTGTGCGTGTGCGTGTGCTGACACACGCAGGTACGTGCACGCAGAGAAGGGACGGCGAGGCACCATTCCAGAACGCCCGCCCCAGGGTAGACTCGCCAAGCTCTGGGCACGCGGGCGTGGGGCTGGAGCAGGAAGAGGGGGAGCAGAGGTGGGGGCCTCAGAGTTAGGCAGTGACTCCCAGAGCGTGCCTGATCTCCACAGATTTTTACCTCCCTCCCTCGCTCTCCCACAGCTTGAAACCCTCCAGATGTCCCCGCAACGTCCCCCTCCGAGCTCCCGACATGGTCCCACCACGCTCTCCCCGAAGACATCCTTCCGCAGGTGCCCGCGGAGAACGCTGACTGCGAGAAAGGGTTTCCTGGCAACCCGGCCTGTGGGTCACACGCCCCTTCCACACCCAGCCCTGCACACCCTCGTTGAGGGGGACCCAGGAGAGGACATCACGGTCCTGCAGCGTGTGGGTTGGGGGAGGAAGGGCCTGAGCACCAGGCCTTTGGTAACACCGTGGCTGGAAGGGACAAACAGAGGTCGTGTTTCAGCTCTGGGCCCCGGAGGAGGTCATGGTTCAGCTCTGGGCCCCAGAGGAGGCTCGTGGCAGACAGACATTTTCCGCATCACACTGTCTGTGAAGCCCGCAGACCCTTCCTATGGCATCCATTCCCGTGCGCTAGGCACGTCGGAAGGTGGAACCGGCCTCCACAGAGCCAGACGTCACAAGGACCTCACTAGGCTGCCCTTCGGGGCCCCGTGATGCTCCTGGTCTATGAAAAGACAGCGGCGCTCTGTGTGTACCCAGCATCTTTATCCAGAAAGACACTGGAGAATCCAGGGCCCGTGGAGTCGTGCCCGTCTCACCAACCCCTTCCTACTCCGCCCAGGCCTGCCAATCCCACTTTACAAAAATGGCCGTTCAGAATTCTCTTCCCGGGAGCTGGGGATTTCCCTCCCTTTTTAGGAAGTTCACTTCTGGTATCTTCCTCACCATCAGAAAGTTAGGACCCAAATTGCCCACAGGTACTCCACGCCTTGGGAAATGCCAGGACCCTGTTCCCGGTGGGTCACAAAGGCTGGGATGGGACATGGCCACCCCTCACGGCCCCGCTGGGCTGCTCTCACAAGGCCGTCCACGCCGCCCGCCCACGCACGTGTGTGTCCCCACGCATGTGCGAAACATATTTTCTGATAACAGCTCTACGCAGACATGGTACCCGTGGCCGATAAAGCAGGGCCTCTTGTGGAAAGCCCCGCCGAGCTGGACGGATCACAACCCTGGAGCGCCGTATCAGAGGAAAGCTAATCAAAAATGACGCGGGAGACATTGTGCTGCCGACTGCTGAGCTCAGTCTCGGCTCCTCGGAGAGATGCTCCCCGTGCTCGTTCTGGGCGAGTCCTTCTCCAGCTCCCCCGGAGGACCAGCGGGCCCCCCCTCCTGCCGTTCCCCTTCCTGCACACCGGCTCCAAACCCTCCTTCCGAAGTCCTCCTGCAGGCTTTAGGCAAGAGGCATTTAGGAAGGCAACGGATGATGCAATTTCAGTTCAAGGGCTTGTTCTCAGAAAAATGACTCAGATTGTAGAAAGGGTCTGTGTATTCGGATGAAAAATGAGTGATGGCTACCTGCGCACCGTCCCTCCCGGGTGTGTGTCCGGCAGAGGGAAGAGGGGGCAGGTAACATGAGAGCCGAGAGGCTGGCGTCTGGTCTGGAGCCCCCACGCGCACGGGGCCCGCACAGAAAGCCTTGTTTTAATGGACTTGACCTCAATCAGGCTTTTAAGACAATCTTTTCCTGGGCTTCTCCGTGTTTCCTCCTTCTCTGAGGACAAGGAAATCACGGTTAAGCAGCAGCGGGCGCTAGGGCTTGCAGGCAGCTTTGACACAATCGGAGCCGTAAAATTTGCATCCCTGTAACCCAATAACCTGTCCCAGCAAACATCTGCTGGTGTCAGTTCCTTTTATGACTTCTTCGTTGGCAGAAGGAGGGGCAAAGCTCTGCGCTCGCGTTCCAGGGGCCGGGGATCTGGGTCAGTGCGTCCTTCACACCAAGAGGTGGCTCTGGGATCACACACCAGGGAGGAGGGAACAGAAGGAACGGCTCTGGAGGCTGGCTGGGCCCCCGTACTGTGCACTTTCACGGGCTCCCAGGAGATGGCACCCACTTTGTGGAAAAAGATCTCCGAGTTCCCCGTTTCCCTTTCTGGAGGCACAGGGCTCCAGCCGCTCAGCGCCCTGAGAGGCACTTGTGAGGAGGAGGAAGTAGGAAGTGCTCAGTGGGGCTTGGTCTTGAGAGCAGAGCCCTGCTCGGTGACCCCTCGGAGGGGCGATGAGGACAGTTGTCGGAGCCCAGCCCTCAACCAGGCTGGGGCAGGATCACCAAGTGTGGCCTGAGAGAAGGCGAGACTGAAAGTATGTATGTGCGGGGGACGTCACAGTCCTTTTATTTTCATTTCATTTATTTATTTGTTTATTTGTAGAGCGGGGGGAAGGGGCAACAGGAGAGGGAGAAGCAGGCTCCCTGCTGAGCGTGGAACCAGATGTGGGGCTCGATCCCACGACCCCAAGATCACGACCTCAGCCGAAACCAAGACTCAGACCCAATCAATGGAACCACCTAGGTGCCCCAATTAATTTAACTAAATTTATGTTTTAGTGAGAGCGAGAGAGAGTGTCCACAGAGAGGAGCAGAGGCAGAGGGAGAATCTCAGACTCCAGTCCCGTTGTGGAGCCAGACGTGGGGCTTGACCTCACAGCCCTGAGACCATGACCTCACGGACACCAAGAGTGGACACGCAACAGACCTTTGCTCGCAAAGGGCACAGGCACTTTACCCCATCCCATCTGCGGGTCAGATGATGGTTCGGGAAGGACCGTGCGTGCAAGGTGGAGGCACAAAGGTTCAAAGATGAGGTCACAAGAGGGCCATCGGCCAGCGAGTGTCCCAGAACCCACAGGAGCTGCGTGGTTGTTCCTGAGGCCGCACAAGCCTCAAGCCTGGCTCCTGCCCTGGTTTCCCCCGTCCAGGTCCCAGCCAGCTGCAGGTGGTTCTGCCAGTGTGTCCCGGGGCAGACCTCAGAGGCACGGTGGCGCGCTCACCTAGAGGGGTCAGGCTCTCCATTCTGCCTCTTGCTTTCCCAGCACAAACCTGGAAAATGAGCACAGCGCTGGGGTTTGACGTTTACTGTCCCAAGTTACACTCCCAGTGATGAAGACAGTCCAATGCTGAGCAGCCGTGTCTACCATTGGACGGGGGTTCGAGAACCAAAGCCTAGTGTGACCCTGAAAACCCAGAGGTGAGGCCTGTGGTCACGGCCCTCCGGGGAGCACCCCCTCTGGTAAGGTCAAGGGTGGGACCAACAGCAACATGAAGGCGCCCATCCCATTTGTCTGGTGGTCACAGCCGGTGTTTTATGGGTACAGGGCCTGGGGGAGCTGCGGGGGACCGAGGGACGGGACCAGAAGGGCAGGTACTGGGTGACATGGGCAATACACATTCCCTCGGAACCTAACAGTCCTGGGAAAGCCCCGCGGGCTCCGTAGGAAGCGAAGAGCCTGTGGATCGGCCCACTTGGCTCGTGTGCAGATTAGTTTTAAAAGTCCAACGTCGGAAGGCACCTGGTGCGCAAAGCTGCGGGGGGACAAACAGCCAGGTCCACTCCCGGGGTCTCACCTCCCTGCAGAACACACAGACAGACCTTGGCCACGTGCTCCATTTGGGGGACACGCGTGCATGATTCCATTCACTGGAGGTCCTGGAGTGGCCGGATGCGCAGAGACAGAACGTGGGGCTGGGAGAGGGCCACGGGGAGTTCGTGCTAATGGGGACAGAGTTTCAGGTTTGTAAGCTGAAAGATTGTGGGGACCAGTCAGGGGACGGCTGCAGGACAACGCAATGTGCTTACCGTCCCTGAGCGAGACGCTGAGAAGCCTTTTTGTGGTGTCTTTTATGTTATGTGTTTTATTGTGATAAGAAAACAAGCTCCAGAGCCACCCTCCGCGGCGCCGGGCCACGCACGGTCCCTCTAAGGGCTCGAAGGGTAGCCTCCTCCTGATTTGTCACAGCAGGTGGCATGTGGGACTCCCACCCTCTGGGGGTGGGGGAGGATGAGGGCTGAGACCCAGGGTCTGAAAGAGAGAGCTGACCCGGGACAGCACCACACACCACGTCCGAAGCCGTGCACTAAAACCTAGGCCTCCCCACGTCGCCAGCACCGGTGGCCTTCTTGGGTTGCGTTGGTTTGTGTCCCATACTAGAGCCTCCCGACCCGGGTCTGGGGAAAATTCAATGCTATCTATGCAGCACCCTGGTTTCCCTTCTGAACTAGGTTCCAGAAATGGATGCCCATTGGAACCACTGACTCATAGGGAACGGCTGGATTTCAGGCAAACGCAGGGAGAGGTTTGGAGGTAGGTCCCCCAACGGCAGAAAAGGACCATCAGCTCCAAGAGGCACTGAGTGGGCGGGTGCCACGGGCATCAGGGAGAAGCCCAGGAAGGCGGGCCCTGGGGTTCCAAGCACACAGGGCCACAGGAGTGGAAGCCAGAGCTGCCCCTAACGGCCCAAGGTGGGGGACAGCTCTGGGAAGCAGGCGGACGGCACCGGACACCAGCATTCCACAGGGCCCTGACCCTGAAGCAGGAAGCAGTGTATTAGAGGTCTGTGAGCAGTCAGATTCAGTATTACCAAGTTCATGCACTAAATCTGGTGCCTTTTGCTGATAATAGAGCCCTTAGGCCGTCACTTCCAAGCAAGTCACTCTTGCAGACAATTCGTACAAGCCTGGCTCCGGAAGTCTGCAGCTCACGGTGTATCAGAAACGGGAAACTCGGGGCGCCGGGGTGGCTCAGTGGGTTAAAGCCTCTGCCTTCGGCTCAGGTCATGGTCTCAGGGTCCTGGGATCGAGCCCCGCATCGGGCTCTCTGCTCAGCGGGGAGCCTGCTTCCTCCTCTCTCTCTGCCTGCCTTTCTGCCTACTTGTGATCTCTCTCTGCATCAAATAAATAAATAAAATCTTTAAAAAAGAAGAAAAAGAAACGGGAAACTCGGAGGAGGGCAGGAGCCGCCCCAGGCAGGCGGAGAGCACGCGGAGGGCGGCCACAAAGCAGGGCAGCAGGCACCGCGGGAATGAAATAACTCAACCGCTCTGTGACCGAGCCCTTCTCCGAGGGCAAACCGCGTCACGCTCCTGTTCGCTGGGCAGCAAGAGAAAATCCAAAATGCTGCCCGCGACGTCTGGACCCATCAGGGATGAGATTTCCTTCTCGCCAAACTCCTGCGACGAAGGTCGAGGGCATTTGCTCCTCTCGAAGGTGGTCGGGCTTCTCTGGGCCTATTCCTGGAACACAGGCTGAGGGGCTGAGGAGAGCTGACGTCCGTCCGGGTCTGTCGCCCCCGGGGTCGAGGGCTGGAAGTCGCTGTTTTCCCTCATAGGACTTTCCCAGGGGCCGTTGTGGCAAGTGCCAGCAACGGCGGAGCTGAAAAGCCAGGGGGGGTTAGCCCCCCAGCTCTGGAGCTAGAAGACCAAAATCAAGGAGTGTGCGGGGCCTTCTTCCCTCTGAAGCCTCGGCATGGGGGAGCCCCTGCTCCGGCCTCAGTCCCTGGCGGCTCCTGGCACAGCTGCGGCTTTCCTGGGCCTGCAGAGGCTTCACCGCAGCCTCTGCCTCCCGCTTCACACCGCGTTCTCGTCCCTGTCCGGGTTCCCTCCTGGCGAGGACACCAGACGCTGGAGTCGGGGCCACCTCCTCAGGGTGACCTCGTCGTAACTAATTACATCGGCAAAGATCCTGTTGGCTGAGGTTCTGGATGCAGTGGACCTGGGGCCCACAGGTGATCAGTGCCCCGCCCTTTTCCCTCCTTCTGCCTGCATCCCGCTCCTCCTCTGAGACCCCCCACCCCCGTCTGCTCGGTCTCCTGCTTCTGAGATGGGCTCAGCCGACCAGAGCCCAGCGGCCGTGGGCGGACACAGCCCGTCCTCCTCGGGCGAAGACAAGGAAACCCCGGCACAAGCCAGCCTGCAGACGGGTGGGCGTCGTGCAGGCCGGAGCCCCCGCTGGAGTCGCAGACACCCCATCAGAGCTGTCACAGTGGAGCTGGCGCCCACAGTACCTGCAGCAGAGGTGGCCAATTGGCCCCCTTTGCCGTTTCACTGACTGCACTCGGGTTCCTCTTACGGCCCAAAGGGCCTCCGGATGCCCCCACGGGCCTGTTGAGGGCAAGCTGACCCACCTGCCCTCCAAATCATGCAGACACACAAACAAAGCAAAACCCTTTCTGCTTTGGGAAGAGGTTAAAAAGGCACTCGGTTACATGGCCGGCCCATCTGTCATCTGTCCGTCGCCCAGGAGTGCGGGGCCCTGGGACTTTGGGACAGTTGAGGATTCCCACCTCAGTGCAAAAGGCTGGCGGCAGTTCCGATCAGGAAGGAGTTTGGCTGCAGTACAGGACGCGTGAGACCCCTTGACACACCCCAGTCCCTGAAAGTCCTGAAAGAGTCAACAAAGTGAAAATAACCCAAATAAGGTCTGAGCTAGAGAGAGGAGACCCCTAAATCGGCAGACTCTCCAATCGTCGACAGCAGTTCTAGGGACACAAACGTGCGGACATAATGTGATAACGGGCATGGGGGCCTCCCAAGAAATCACTAGAAATCATTAGAGGCAATGTGCCTCTAGAATATAAGTATTTTTTTAAATTTTTAAATTCTTTTTCAGCATAACAGTATTCATTGTTTTTTGCACCACACCCAGTGCTCCATGCAATCCGTGCCCTCTCTAATACCCACCACCATGTACCCTGACCTCCCACCCCCCGCTGCTTCAGACCCCTCAGATTGTTTTTCAGAGTCCATAGTCTCTCATGGTTCACCTCCCCTTCCAATTTCCCTCAACTCCCTTCTCCTCTCTAACTCCCCATGTCCTCCATGCTATTTGTTATGCTCCACAAATAAGTGAAACCATATGATAATTGACTCTCTCTACTTGACTTATTTCACTCAGCATAATCTCTTCCAGTCCCAACCATGTTGCTACAAAATTTGGGTATTCGTCCTTTCCGATGGAGGCATAATACTCCATAGTGTATATGGACCACATCTTCCTTATCCATTCATCCGTTGAAGGGCATCTTGGTTCATTGTACAGTTTGGCGACCGTGGCCATTGCTGCTATAAATATTGGGGTACAGATGGCCCTTCTTCTCATGACATCTGTATCTTTGTGGTAAATACCCAGTAGTGCAATTGCAGGGTCTGCAATAGGGTAGCTCTATTTTTAATTTATTGAGGAATCTCCACACTGTTCTCCAAAGTGGCTGCACCAACTTGCATTCCCACCAAAAAAAGGTATCCAAATTGGCAAAGAAGAAGTCAAACTCTCTCTCTTCACAGATGACATGATTCTTTATATGGAAAACCCAAAAGACTCCACCCCCAAACTACTAGAACTCATACAACAATTCAGCAACGTGGCAGGATACAAAGTCAATGTACAGAAATCAGTGGCTTTCTTATACGCTAACAATGAAAATACAGAAAGGGAAATTAGAGAATCGATTCCATTTACTGTAGCACCAAGAACCATAAGATACCTGGGAATAAACCTAACCAAAGAGGTAAAGGATCTGTACTTGAGGAACTACAGAACACTCATGAAAGAAATTGAAGAAGATACAAAAAGATGGAAGACCATTCCATGCTCTTGGATCGGAAGAATAAACATTGTTAAAATGTCTATACTGCCTAGAGCAATCTATACTTTTAATGCCATTCTGATCAAAATTCCACTGGTATTTTTCAAAGAGCTGGAGCAAATAATCCAAAAATTTGTATGGAATCAGAAGAGACCCCGAATCGCTAAGGAAATGTTGAAAAACAAAAATAAAGCTGGGGGCATCACGTTACCTGATTTCAAGCTTTACTACAAAGCTGTGATCACCAAGACAGCATGGTACTGGCATAAAAACAGACACATAGACCAGTGGAACAGAGTAGAGAGCCCAGATATGGACCCTCAACTCTATAGTCAAATAATCTTCAACAAAACAGGAAAAAATATACAGTGGAAAAAAGACAGTCTCTTCAGTAAATGGTGCTGGGAAAACTGGACAGCTATATGTAGAAGAATGAAACTCGACCATTCTCTTACACCATACACAAAGATAAACTCAAAATGGATAAAAGACCTCAACATGAGACAGGAATCCATCAGAATTCTAGAGGAGAACGTAGGCAGTAATCTCTTCGATATCAGCCACGCAAATTCTTTCAAGATATGTCTCCAAAGGCAAAGGAAACAAAAGCGAAAATGAACTTTTGGGACTTCATCAAGATCAAAAGCTTCTGCACAGGAAAGGAAACAGTCAACAAAACAAAGAGGCAACCCATGGAATGGGAGAAGATATTTGCAAATGACAGTACAGACAAAAGGTTGATATCCAGGATATATAAAGAACTTCTCAAACTCAACACACACAAAACAGATAATCATATCAAAAAATGGGCAGAAGACATGAACAGACACTTCTCCCATCAAGACATACAAATGGCTATCAGACACATGAAAAAATGTTCATCATCACTAGCCATCAGGGAGGTTCAAATTAAAACCACATTGAGATATCACCTTACACCCGTTAGAATGGCCAAAATTAGCAAGACAGGAAACAACATGTGTTGGGGAGGATGTGGAGAAAGGGGAACCCTCTTACACTGTTGGTGGGAATGCATCTGTTTATTTTTATGAAAAAAAATCATAAAATTGTGAAAGGTAGAGACATCAATGATCTGAAAAATGCATTCTTAGAAAATTTCTTGACAATGTCACATAAATTAAAAATCTCTTAATAGCACCTCTGTAAATGTATGCATTTGTTGGAAAGCAGAGCGGAATCCTTTTGTGCTGTTTCAAATAGAGGAGAACATATGTTCCCTGAGATCTTTACTCAATACTTAAATATCTATTTATTTTTCTTGCCATTTCTCCAATAAGGAAATAAGCATTATATGAAGACTGGAAGGTTGCTTATTACTAACATACAAGTTTGCATTACTGGCTAGATGAAGTTTTTCTCAGTAATTATAATTCTTTATTCCTAGGTGTATATCCAAGAGAAATGAAAACCTATGTTCCCACAAGGACTTGTACACAAATGCTCATAGTAGCAGTAGTCAAAATAGCCAAGAAGCGGAAACAGCCTGAATGTCTGTCAATGGATGAATGGATAAGCCAAAGATGTTATATCTGCCCGATGGACTATTACACAGCGGTAAGAAGGAATGAGACGTGATGCCCACAGCACCACACATATGCCTTGCAAACCTGTGCCCAGGGTCCACATGTCATAGGATTACGTCTACATGAGAGGTCCAGAATGGGCAAGTCCACAGAGAGAGAAAGTGGGTGATTGGGGGCTGGGTTGGGTGAGGCAATGGAACCTGATGCGAATGGGAACACGGTTTCTTTTAGAAGGGACAAGAATGTCTTAAAATTAATAGTGGTGATGTTTGCACAATCCTGTAAATATATTTAAAAACCACTGAATTATATACTTTCAGTGGGAGAGTTCAATGGAATGTGAATTATAGATCAATGAAGCTGTTAAACATACACAATTTCTATCCACAAAGAACTCAGAATCACCACATTCAAGATATTTCCATGTTATTTATCTGATAATTATCAAAATAATTGGGTCTGGGACTCTGGCAATCTATTGTTAGAATGAGAAAGTATTTCTAGTTTCCAAAATAATCTTGCTTGAAGTCATCCTGAAGTATGAATAATCATTCTGATGTGTAAACATCCATCCTGAGGTGTGAACAGTCATCCAGAGGTGTGAACAGTCATCCTGGGGTATGAACAGTCATTCGGAGGTGTGACCAATCTTCTTCAAGTGTGAATAGTCATTCTGAGGAGTGAACAGTCTTCCTGAATTATGTCCCTTAAATGACAGCTTCCTTTATTTCTTCCACTTTTCTCTGCTGACTTCTTATCCACACCCACAGTTGTGCAATTATGCTACTACACTGACAACTCTTTTTAAATTATCCTAAATTAAGAAACTTTCTTTGGCACCGCGGGACCGTGATACTGACATTGTTAAGTGGATACAAATGGGTAGGTGGGTACTATAATTATGAACATTTTAGATGTCAGCATAGATCCCTTGTTTTCAAATTTCATGAAGGTGAAATATGTGTAACTTTTAACAATTTGGACACTAATTATAAAAACTGAGGGAGGAAAATTCTATTGCATAAAAGTCACATTACCACAAATCAGTTTTTTAAACGATTTATGGTAAAAAGAACATTTTATCACATACAACTCCGAGATGAGCTGCCCAAGAAGACAAACTCTAGGATCTCCAGTTCCAACCACAAAACCGCAGGGCACAGGACAGAGAATGCTTGTTTAGGAGCAATGCTGTCCAATCTGTCACTGTCCCCACCACTGTACCCAGAAGGACATTCCCCGACATCATGGGGCTGGCTTCAGAATGAATGCGTGAGGGTGCACGCCTTGCTGGGGACAGGGTCTGGAACACAAAAGCACCCAAAACTTTAGCTGTCTTTATTATTGTCCTCATCATAGCCATTATTTATCTGCTCACTGGGAGTCCTGGAACTGGGAGGTCCCTGACCATCACTGGCTTGTCGGAGTTTTGTGTCTGCCCTCACGGTGGGCCCATCCCTGGTTGGGGAGTGAATTGCCTGGGTGCAGGTCATGGGTCTCCCCTGGAGCTTGGGGAGCATCCGTTCTATCAGAACAGGGTGGGAAGGATGGATCCCCCAAACGGAGTCCAGGGCAGGTGCCAACAGCAGGATGATGTTGGGTGACCCCAATCAACACATGTCCAGTGCACGTTCCATTCAAAGGAAGGCCTCCAGTGGGAAGAGCTGGTCTGGGGTGGGGTGGAGAGGCAGGGGTACCTGTTACTCGGGGACACCGGGCCTGAGCTGGCGTGTGCTGGTAGCTGTATCTTACTTAAGAATTACCAGAGCTGAGCGGCCAGAGAGCAGATGTGGGTCAGAGCCATTGCGAGCCCCATGCCAAGGTTGCCTTGTATCGGGCACCCTTCCAGGCCCTGGAGAGGCTGATGTGGGCCTTCAGGCCAGGACCCGGCTTCTTCCCCAGCTCAGTGCCCATAGCAGGGATGGGGTCCGGGTGGGCTCTCTCAGCCTTGCTCTATCTCCACCTCCTGAGGAAGTGCTCTTCCTCCCCACGGTGTCTGCACCCCTGCCGCGGTCTCGGGTCTTACAAGCAAAGTCCTTGGCTGGCTGCAGGGAAGAACTGGAGGCCCCAGACTCAGCCAGGTAGTGGATGACAGGGCTCATTTGCAAGGCGAGGGCTTCGAGAGTGCTCCCGCCTTTCCCAGACGACAGCACTTAGGGGAAACACCATTGTAAGTCTGCCGCCCAATTATATTTCAATCGACGAAATTTTTCTCTGCTGTTCTTAGGCTCTGAGTATGCCCTCAGACCCTTGGCAAATTCGCTTTGCTTTGTGTGTCTTGTTGATCTAATGAAGGAGTGAGGACCCAGAGCTCTTTACTTTGGGAGGGTCAAGTGATGGCGTGGGGCTCTCTCCCGGGGGCTAGTCCTTGCTCCAACCTCATCATCACTATGAGGACAGAGCCCCGTGGACAGGACCGACAGCCAGTTGAGCCCCCAGCAAGCGACGTCCATGTCCTCCCCTGTGCCCATGTGTGGCTGATCGGAGATGGGGTCCCTATAGATGCAATCAAGGTGAGATGAGGTCATGGCAGGTGGCCTCGGGAGAAAGGAGAAAATTGCACACACACACACACGCACACACGCGTGCGCACGCACATGCACACGCACACACAGGGAGACAGGGAGAGACTGGAGCAATGCCTCTACAGCAAGGGAGCACTGAAGGCGGCCGACTGTTCCCAGGAGCTGGAAGAGGCCAGAACAGATCCCTGCGGAGCCAACCCTGCTGACACCTTCGTCTCAGCCTCCTGCCCTTGCAACCAGCGAGGCGCCAGGTTTCTGCCAAAAGCCCCCGGTGTCTGGCGCTTTATCGTGGCTGTCCTGGGAGACGGAGGTGGCGGCTTTGACAGGTGTCCCCCCGTCTCACGGTAAGAACACCACACAGGAATCTGTGAAAAGATTGCATGATAAAAGACAAAACAGCAAAAAATTTTCTTGTATTTGTAGGATCATGAATGTTTTTTAACTTTTTCGTTAAGGAAGGAAATGTTCCTGATTCGTGATGAATAATATTGAAAAAGAGAAGTGGGGAGTGTGCACAGCACGGAAATGAGCCCGCACCCTGGACGGCCCATGGGCCGGGACACCTGGACAGCTGGGCCCTGTAGGCCTGGGCTCTCCCGCGTGGGGCCTGGGGTGAGTCTGGTTCTCCCAGCTTCGGTTCCTTGTCCGTGTGACTCTTGTCAGCTCCTCGCCCACCTCCCGGCCTTGCTACCACGAGGAAATGGTTTTTGCAGATGGGAAAGACATCCCAAAGACCACGAGTCACTTACAGCGTTGATGCGGAGGGGGCCCCAGAGCACCATAGCTTAAAACAGTAAAAACAAACAAAAGTTAAAATAGTAAAAACAAACAAAAGTGCACTTTAGAATTCATTTCCCCAGAGCAAGCAAATAAATGTGTCTTCACCGTTTTCATGGCTTCTCAAAGGGCCCGGCTGAGTTTCAAACCTGCAGGCTCTCCAGGCCTGGGTCTGTGACACCATTCAATTATAAATGTCAAGAGAGGCAGAGACCCCAGAGTGGGGGAGGGGGGCTCGGGTCTGGACTGTCCTGCCTGGAGGAGATGTAGCTCAATTTTAGCCACTGGCGGGATGAGGGTTTTTCTCTCACCTCGGATTACTTGGCTATTTTTCTAAAATTTAAGTAGAGGATGTTTTCAAAGTTATTAAGAAGACTTTGCATTTCTGTGGAGAGTTTGGCAAAGCGGACAAGCAGTTCAGAGCTCCCTGGAAGCTCGTGGAGATGCCCCTGCCCCTTCCCCCAGGGACAGGAGTGGGAAAGAAACAGTGGAAACCCCATTTCGGTTCCAGAACCACTCCAAGGAATGGGGAGAGGCCATGGCATTGGAGGGAACTTTGGCAGAACCAGTGGGAAACTTGCCTTTGAACACAGCATTTCTGGAAAGGGTGGTCCCCGCCCTGTCCCCACCCGACCCTGCTTTTAGCATTAACCTTTCGTAATTGGAAACCTTGATCGTGAACAAAATTTATGAGGACATTCAAAGGCTAGAGGAGTTGAAAAACCAGACAAAGCCGTGAGCGGTCAGATAAGAACGGCTCGTCATGTTCCCTGGGTTTTCACTGAGGTTTAGCTGGGAAGGCAGCTGGAAAACAGCAAGAAGGCTTGTTTTGTCTGGACAAGAGGCTAAAGAAACTTTCTAGAACGTACAGATTTGGAGGCGGGCAGAAGCTGTCTCTCATTCTGTGGTGCGCCCCGGCTGGCTGCAAGGGCAGTGGCAGGGGCCTGGGGTTCCCTGCTGGCCCTTCCAGTGGATCCCTGGGGAGCAGAGGGGGGGCAGTCCTCACCATGGGGCACTGTGGGCTCCCAGGACAGTGTGTCCCTGTATGCTTCTGCCAGGGACGTGGGACCACATGTGTGTGTCATGGCAGCGTGTGACCAGCGAGCCATCTCCTCCTGCTTCGGGGCTTCTCCTTCTCCAGAGACGTCCTGGGGTGTCCGGGACATTCGCTCAGCAGGTAACAGGAAAGGCGATGGGTGGGCAAGGGAACCAGGAAGCCCGAGATCCGAGTCCAGGAAAATGAGACTGACGGGGGACTCCAGGGAAGACACCCCCAGGGCTGAAGGCAGATGTCCCCCCGCCACAAAGCTCCCAGGCATTGCCGTGTCTGGGCTGTGGTGTCCACCTCCCCACCTCAGCAGGTGTGTTTTCTCATTCAAGTGGAGATTTTCCTGGTTCTTGGTATGATGAGTGGTGTTTTTTTTTGTTTTTTTTTTTTTATAACCTGGATATTTCAACTCTCATGGCATGGGACTCTGGGTCCCCTTTGCGATTTGTGCTCTAGTTGCCTGTCTTGATACCACACTAGACTTATGTTCTCTCTATTGGCCAGTTACTGTTTCACAAACCGAGTTAGCAGAAAGAGCCTGGTCACTGTCAGGTGCAGGTGAAGGACCAGCTTCCTCAAGGAGGGGTGCGAGGGGGGCCCCATCTCCGGCTGGGCCTCGTCTGACTGCCTTGCTGTGGTGATGTCATCAGGCCTTTTTCCTACTAGATGGCGGTGAACTTTCTGGTCCCAGCCTTGCTGGTGGCGGTGGGAGGGAGGCCACGGATTCCCTCATGGAGTTTGGATGGCCTGGGGCAGTTACTGTGTCAGAGTCCTCTGTCCTGCTAGGCTGCCCCTTTGGTCAGAGAGAGGAGGCTTTTCTTGGGCCATTTCATTGTGCCCGTTGGCATCCCTGGGTTGCCGGCTTCTCCAGGATCCAGTTCAAGACACGTGTACTCATCTAGTGGGGCCGGGTTTTCCCTTTGCCTTTCAGACTCTTTCTGCTTGTCTCACGTACGACGTCCGGAGATTTTGTTGTACTTACGGGGAAAAATAAGTAGACGTGTGTCGAGTCCTGTATTAGAAACCTCCCGTCCTGTCCTACATCATTCTCTTGGACTTTGTCAAAAATTGTTCCTTCTCTGTATTCCCATTTTTCAGAGCTTAGCAAATCCTGTTCGCGAGCCTCTGCAGTAGGGCACGCCGGACGAGTGCCGGTGTCGGACGGAGAGGGCTTCACATTTCACTCCGGCTCCGTGACCTACATGCTGGGCCGTCTGGGCGGCCTGCTGACCTGGTCCAGCCGTTTCCTCTGAAGTGATTTCAACACTCCTTGTCCTATGTGCTTAGAAGTACTTGCAACCATGCCCAGTGCCTGGAACTTGAGATGCTTGGGAATTGGTAGCTGGTATTACCAGCACTTTTCCTTATGTTGTTAAATTTCAGTTTCATAGCACGTCTGAAAAACATCACATGTATTCTACTCAAAGGACGATCCCTGCTGACTTGCCATCCACGGTACGCATGTCACACACAGCCGTGCCGCGCCCACGGGCCCACTCACCCCGCTGCCTCCCCGTCCCGGGCACAGGGGCTGGCCATGAGCAGCACCACCATGGCAGAGATTTAACAGTGGACCCGGGCAGGCCTCAGTCTCGTAGCTCTTGCTGGTCTGCGCGTTCCGGAAGCTTCCCGCAGGGACCGGAGCTTCGTGCAGGCGCAGCTTTGAGCAAAGTGAGGGCGGTGTTTCTTTCACACCCAAACACAACGAACACAGAGGAGCAAAGCCTTGACCCGGTGTGGTCCCCTCCCGCAGGCCCCAAAGACGGCCCACTCCCCTTCCCAGCCCGAGGACGCCCCCCGGGGGACCCCCTGAAAGAACGTTGGAAGCACTGTTGTATCCTTGAGGCCCTGCTGGGGTGGCTCACCAACCCCGCTGGTTCCCATCCTCAGAGCATGTCCCCACGTGCGGGATCACGGGCGACAGCCGGGGAGCCACAGGCGTGCGGACACGGTGAGGTGCCCGTGGCCCGAGTCCTCTTGCGATGCCGGCTGATGCCTCGGTGGCCCAGAGTGTAGCTCCCAGCCCCCTCGAGGAAGAGCGACCTTTCCAAGGTGATGCACGATCCTTCACTTTCCTCCGTGCATCTCACCGGGTAATTGTTCACAGAAGTTTCCTTCTGCAAAAATAACAAACTCGGGCACTGGCGAAGCCTCTGCCGTTGGCTTGGGGCATGATCTCGGGGTCCTGGGACGGAGCCTGCATCAGGCTCTGCCTAGGGAATCAGCTTCTCCCTCTCCCTCTGCCCGTGCTGCGTCTTTCTCTCTCTCCAATTAATAAATAAAATCTCTAAAAAATAATATTTAAATAATAATAATAAACTCAAACATTAAAAAATTTACTCTGTTCTTTAGCTTTCCTTTTTTTTGCCTTCTTTTAATGTATTTAAAAATGCTAACATGTCTTATTTTTCCTGTGTTATGGCCCCTTCTTAAGCTTGTCGCTGTGTAACTGAGACCCTGTCTTTAGGATCTCGTTTGATCACAACTTTATAAGGAAGTGATTTTCATATTTTGTGGGGGCTACTGTTCCTGTAACACAGGGCATCTAAATTCTGGTTTCCCGCAAGGACCTTCCACTTTTCGCTGTTTCTTTGGCGTTGACTGGTGACCACATGTTCAGTAGAGTCGTAACGACTCTTAGTTCCTAAGCTCTCTCCTGTTGTTGTCTCGTGAGCTTCGTTCTCTCCCTGTGCCCAGGGACGGGGACGGGTCCCCCACGCCAGGTTCCTGACGGGCTGGGAGCAGGTGAGGAGGAGGTTCCCGTGGCGAAAGGCCTTTGCCAGTGTCTCCTGCCCGAAGCCCACACCCCCCCGCCAGCCTTCGCTTGCCAGGTCCAGAGCACGTCCCGTTCATTTTCTCCATCGCATAAGCCTCAGTCTCCCACAAGACTGGGAAGCAGGACCCTCACCTACTGCCCAGCACGCCGGAGGGGACCCCTCCTGGGGCTCCTTGAGATGAGCTGGCTCTCTGCCCATCAGTGTGACAGGCGGGACCGTCTACGGAGACGTTCCTCCAGCACGTCCCCGACGGTCCCCTGCCTTGCACGCTCTCGTCCGAGATTATCACCGCCGCTGCTTCTGTCCCTTTCTCTTTATGGTTATGAAAACAACTTAAAATTCCTCTGCCGAGACTTGTGTCAAAGAAAGATACACGCATCTCGTTAACCACCCAAGTTCAGCAGAACATAGACTTGGTTTTCGAAAGTCCTTTTCCTTCGCTTTTCATTTCACTTTCGACTGCCCTGCGCCTGTCGGGTCTGGGTGTGCGAGCGCGGATTCCTCTCACCCGACTCCCCGGGAGCGACTCATCTTTACATCTGCCCCGATTCCTTCCTGCTGAGGATCAGATTAGGTACCGCTGGATTAGGTACTGGATCCCCCAACGCTCTGAAGGAGGAAAGTGTCCGCTGGAGTCCAGAGAGCTGTTTGGTGGTCTGCGGTCAGCTGAATTGTTTTTCCAGAGCGTAAGGTAGCCAAACGCCCCACGGCAGCCAGATCTCACTGGAAGGTGCGGCGGGTTGATGAGAAAGGTTTCCTCGACCTCCTCTTCGTGTGGGGCCTGTAGACACACGGCACCGAGAGGCCGCCCTCCGCCGTGATCCCTTCTGCCGCAGCACCGACTGGCTAACGGCCTCGGGCTTCCTGAGAGCTTCTCTTCGGCGGGTGGCGGTGTCTCTGCTCGCGGAGGCAGAGCCGTCCTCCCGTGACAGCGCCCCGTGAGCACCCAGGGCACGCAGCGCTGAGCTTCTCATTAACCAGAGGACATTTCTATGATCATGGACTTGTTCAGGTCTTCGCAGAAACTGACTGCAGGGAAGAGGGAGCGGAAAAATGACAGCTTGGCTGTAATTAATGGTGTTTCTGTGCAGGTTTTTAAATATTTATTTTTTTCAAGGAACAAGAAGGACCCCAGGCTGCCCAGAGCCCGAGCCCGCTGCTCCGGCTCCTCTGGCACCAGGGCCCCTGCCGCTGTCCTTGCCCTCGGGGGTTAATCTGGAGCCCTCAAGTCGAGTTCCAGAAGGACTTTGGACTCTCAGAAGCCCTGGCTGGGGTTTCTATCACTCCCTGAGCTGGCGGCTCCGGACTCTCTGGCGAAGGCCTTTCCCTGGCCGAGCTCCTCCCTCCCAGCCAGGAGGGACCCGCCTCCCGCTTTGTGCGCCCACAGGAGCCTCAGAGAAGCCAGCGCGCAGGCCGGGGAGCTGCTGGGCGGGAAGGCAGCCGCCAGCCTGAGCCGATGGGAGCGGCCCCTCAGCTTGGGCGGAAAGGGCTGTACACGCCGAAGGAAGGCTGCAGAAGCGTGGGCTTCGGGGCTCGCTGGTGGCTGGGTCGGCGAAGCGGCAGGCTCCTGGTTCCTGCTCAGGTCTCCAGCCCGGGGCTGAGACGGAGCGAAGGGGGCTTGGGGCTGAGCGAAGAGTCTGCTTGAGTTTCCCCCTCTCTCGGCCCCTCCCCCACTCCCCAAAACTGCGGTCCTAGGACTGATTCAGTCTCCAGCACGTGCCCCGCGCAGGAAGCTTTCAGAAGCAGCCCGTGTCACATTTTCAGGAAACAGTTCACTTTCGTGGTCCGTGTCTAATCACCTGCTTCTGAAAATGTGTTCTTGCGAGCAGGCGAGGGAGACAACGTGGACTTCTCCCAGAGGGATGTGAAAGGATCGACTGCGTGTAGGAGACAGAGATCGTCCTGCCTTTCTTGGCGCCGTGGAGACTGCTGGTATAATCGGGGATCTCTGCCCGCACATCTGGGTGTCGATTCTTAATTAAACAAAAGCAATGCCTTGTCAATATCCACCTTCTGTGGCTGTTGAGACTAGGTGTGTTTCTGTCCTATTGGTAAACGAGTAGTGATGTTACACGTCTGCCTACTTTCACTCCGGGTGGTCCCCGTCCCGGCACACCGGGGGTTTTCCCAGCACCCAGGATGGACCCAGAGCCTCCCCAGAGCACGAGGCAGACCTCCAGCAGGATGTGTCCCTCAAACCCTGGCCCCTCATCTCCCGACTGTGGTGGGAGCCGTGTGGGGCAGGCCGTCCGTCGCAGAGTGGAGTGCGGGATGGAGACGGAGCCCATCTCCACTTAGCTGTTGTGCGGATGGAGTAATGAACACGGGGAAATCGTTGTTCTTACTGATTTGCCCAGATGGTTGGGTCTTTCCTATCAGAGAAGACTAAGCAGCTGAAACTCCCTTCTGCTTCCAAATGTAAAGAAAATATCCCATGATTTGGAACATGGCTTCGTTATCTGATGTGAGTGACAGCATTTATCCCCGGAGTTTACTCAGGTATCCTGGGCAAGGGGTTTCAAAAAGCTAATTTACATACGGGAGGTGACTGTCTTCTCAGAGAAAGTCCTTCTTAGCTACTGATGCCACCGGCCAGGGCTGAGATTCTTTTCCTTTTAAAGAAGTCTGAGACACCAGATGAAAGACATTAAGAAGCTATAAAGTAGATTTAGTGCTGCGTAGACGCCAATGTGCTCCGTTAATTGGGTGGTTTCAAACAGTGGAGACCACGTCTCCCCGCAGACAACGGCGTGAGGGAAGATGGGGCGAGGAAACGGGTTCTGGCAGGACCAGGACCGGGGGACACGTCCTCCCCAGGAAGATCCCGCGGAAAGTCTGTCCAGCGGACTCGGAACCTCTGCCTTCCTCTGGCTGCTTCATCCCGACAACGTGTGGCTGCCACAGTCCGGAAAATGACGCGGCTGCGCAGCCTGGGTCACGGGCGCACACATGGACCAGAGGAAAAGCAGAGGCTTCTTTGGGGGCACTCAGGGGATGTCGCAGCTCTAATAGGTCCCCGCCCTCCATTTCCCAGATCAGGGCCATGAGCCCCGAGAGGTGACTTGCCTGTTGCCACCCAGCAAGTGGACCCTGGGAGTCCGGGGAGCACCCTCTCCCAGGTCCCGCTTTCCTTCCCCTCGGCGCTCACGGGTGGCTCCTCCCTTCTCTTGGCGCTCCTCGCCCCCGCCCTGCCCCGTCTGGAAGTTCCCAAGCTCCTACTAAATCTGCGAAAAGTGAGCTTGAACTTGAAAGACAAGGTCACTGCCTTCTGGGACCATTAAATCGCGGACAGACGTTGCTAAGATGAGCGGAATGTGGGAGGGATCCCACCAGGAAGAGCACACTTTAAAGAAACTCCTTGACCCCAGGGTCCAAGTCCTTCCATCTACAAAATGGAAGCGTTGGGACATGGAGGCTATTCTACTCATGTCTTTATTCACCCATAAAAAAGCATGTCTTGACTATCGTTTATGAGCGAGGCCCTGGAGACACCACGTCCACTCAGGAACCCAGAGTCCTGCATCCGGGAGGACCGATGGTTACAACGAGCCGTGGGTCACACCGACCGTTCATTTACTCATGCCGAGAGCACGTGTGAAGTCTCTGCTATGTGTCAGTCCAGGCAGACCTGGGGAAATCGGGATATTGGGGGATCGCGTCCACGTCGAGATCCTGGTTGGGATATTGTACCGTGGCTTTGCAAGATGTTACATTGCGGAAAAAAAAGAGGGAAAAGCGCCCACACCCTTTCTGTGGGATTTCCCAGAACAGCCTGGGGCTTCCACCGATCTTAACACAAGAAGTTTAATTGGGAAGGGGGCTGCCCAGGGTCGAGTCACACCTGTTCTTGCCCTGGGATGTTGTGTGGGAAGACATAAGATTGGAGCTGCTTGTGCCCGGGGAAGGGAAGCCAAGAGAACTGGAGAAGGATGACCCAGGGCCTGGCCTCACGAGGCACGTGTCTTCTGCAGTCCTTCTGCGGGACAATGACAGTTTCTCCTTGCGTAAGGCGCTTACCCCCGAGTACTCTGCGTTTGTGACCCGAATGCCCTGACTGACGCGGTCTGGCACATCCAAACTACCTCAGATAAAAGAATTATTGGAACAGGTTTACAGATAAAATGGAGGACGCGCAGTTACGCTTTCATTTCAGATAAACAATGAATACTATTTTGTATCAGCGCGCCTCCAACATGGCACGGGGGAGACTTACACTCAAAATTATTTGTTGTTTGTTTGAAATTCAAATTTTACTGGGTGTCCTGTATTTTTATTTGCTAACCCTGGCTCCCCGCACCGGAACAGGGACGGATGTGCACGGTGACGGAAGGTCAGAATTTCCACACGCCTCATGCAACTCCCAACGGAGGAGGTGAAATTCACCATTTGTCCTTTAAGGGAAAAGCATTTTCCTCGTCCTAATGCCACACTTGCTGCAGGTAGGACAACAGTAACGAAGGGATTCTTCCTTCCAAGCTTCGGGCGACGCCGCAGGCCGACGGGGCTCGGCCGCAGCCGCGTTCCGCGAGGCCGGTGGGCGCTCGGGGGGACGCGCAGCACGTCAGGTTCGTGATTCTTGCCCCTCACCCACCTTCTCAGCAAAAGGTACAAATGCACTCTGAAGCCAGCGCAAAGTGGGCCAAGAGAGGCCTTTTAGTTTTAAGTGAGGTTTGGTACCTCATCGCGTGGGCCTGGCATTCTAGGATCTGAAATTGGCCTGCCATCGCTTCGAGAAGTAACCAAAAGACCTTATATAACCCAGGAGTGGTTGGAAGATGTACTGCACGCGCCGGGAACTCACCACGGGGCAGGCGGGAAGTAGCTCCCGGAAGAGACGGGCGGGTGTCGCGGGCGGAGCGCGTGGCTGCTCCCTGCTCCGCCGTGCGTGGCTCCGCGTCCCCCTCGCCACGAGGCCCCGGGCTCTGCCCGCGACGACAGCTCGCGCACACAGTGTACTTGGAGCCCACCGAGACGTGTGCTCTTCTCCACGCCGCCTGCCCGAGAAGGAAATCCAGAGGCGCAGAGGTCGGGTACGTCTCCCAGGTGATGATGAGGCCACGGCGAGGCTACGGGGAGACCTGAAGCCGGGGCCACGCCGTGACCAGCCAGGCCGCCCTGCTTCTCTCATCAGCCGAGGCAAACACAACCGAACTTACCGCAAAGGCCCCGTGTTTGGGCGACCTCGCTCGTCAACGCCGCCGTCGGTCCCAGACCCCAGCCCACCCGACCCGGACACCGGCACACTTCGCCCTGCTCGTGTCACAGAAATGACGACTGTCACAGAAAACCGCCGCCCGCAGAGTGGCCGTCGCCGCTCCGGAGAGCGTGGCGCGGCCGGTGCTGGATCCTCGCCGCTGTCCTCGAACCCTCTCCGCAAACCCGGAGAGTCACGTCTTTCACAGGTGAGACACCTGCAGTCGGGACAGAATAAATGATCCGTGGCTTGTGAGAAAAAGACGGGTCTGCTGTCTGGCCCTTGCCCCTCAGAGCGCAGGACCTCCCCGGCAGGGTCGCCCCTCCTCTCCGAGGACAGAGCCGGGCTAACGGACTTAAAGGCAAGAGAAAACTCCTCCGGGGATCGTGGTGACCGCTGACACTCTTGCCTCCCAACCTTTTCCCTCAATATTTCCATTTATTGGGAGATAATGTTTCAATGTTTGTAACTGATAGCACAAATACCCTTTACCCTGCTCCCTGCAAACACTTAAATCAGATTAGAACTGCCAGCTAGCACACACACAGGACGGCACCCGCCTGTCCAAGGTCTGGATAGTGCTAAGGAGGTCTGCGAATTTGGGAGACGATATGGCCATTACCCTGCCGCCAGGGCGCCCCTCCTGATGCACCGTGGGTCAGCGAGCGCACAGGGTTTTGTAACCATGGAGACAAACGGAGTTTGAGAAGCCCCAGCATCCAGATTACCTTTCAAAGATGGCAAAGGGAAAACAACAAGCTCTAAAATCACTCAGTGTGTGGGAATTAGTACTCAATTATCTAGACCTTAATGAAACTAAAGATTCTGGCTGACTCAGGAGAGCTGTTACCCACAGAAGTGTCCATGAGTCAGCCGACTCCCCCTAAGGGAGCTGGAACAACAGGGAAGGGTTCCCTCCCTCCCAACCCCCGCCAGGGCTCTTGCGTCCACTCTGTGTCTCTTTCCAGAAGGACGCCCCACAGGACAGTCCATAGGGAAGGCTCTGCACCCCGGCCGCTGCACCCTGCCCCCCCAACCGGCCGCTGCACCCTGGCTGTCTTCCCACCGTCGGAGACGATGATCCCCTAACCTGGGAATCTCGAGCCGATGGTGGCATCGTTAAGATGGGTAAGGCCAAGGGACTCCCCTAGAGAACATCTTTCCTGCTCGCATTGGGTCACCCCAGATGCTCCGGGGCTTGTTCCTTAGAGCTGGGCTTCCAGTCGTGGTCAAACCCAACAGAGGCTGAGAGTCCTTTCCGGCCTCTGTGCCACAAGGAGACAGGGTGGGGGCCGCATCTACTTTGTGTCCGTTTCCAAGAGTAACTTGGGAAAGGTCACACATTCCGTTCCATTGGCTTTTACAGTGTCCCCAAGGCCAAGGGAGCCACAGCCCTCCTCTGTACCCCTGAGTTTGGCCTTGGAGAGAGATGGACAGTGTCTCTGCTCTGCTCAGCCTCACGGGCTGCTCTGGCTTTAGCTGTGTGTCAGTCCAGATGAGAGCGTGGGGCACCAGGTCGTTTCCTCAGATCGTCCTCTTGATGAAGTGACAAACTGGCCTGGGGTCCAGGGTGCCCCCAGGTACACCAAGTCTGCCTGGGCTGAGGAGATGCAGGAACGAGTGGGCAGGAAGCCGGAGGGCGGGAAGGAGCACACACCCACGTTGCCTCGGGGACCCCCTCGCGTGGCTCTCCATGCTGTCCTCGCGGCTGCTGGGGGCCAGACCTGGCCTGGGCTTCCCCCGAGGACACGCCTGAGCTTTGATTGCGGGAGAGTGTGGCTGAGGAAGCAGCCAGTAAGAAGCAATTATCGTTCATTTGTTGCTATGGAGTTTCTGCCGCCCATTCGGATCCATGAAGGTCTTGATAATTTTCAAGGCCCTTTTATAGAAGGCGCTGGGCATCACCAAGCGCTCTGAAAGGACCCTCACCGGCTCCTGTGAGCAGACCCGCGACGGGAAGGGCACTGCCGCTTCACAGATGAGCACAGGGCGTGGGCTGTGGGCCTGATAACTAAAGTCAGGGGCGGGGACAGAAAAGACATGTGGGGTGACATGTAGTTCTAACAAAGGGAACGTGGCTTCAGGCCGAACTGTGTGTGACATCAAGGTCAAAGGCTATCATGTGATATCACTGAGGCTTTGACATCTCTGGGGGTCACGGTGGGGAGGAAATCATGTTTGAAGAACAAGGTAGCTGTGGAGGACCACGACTGGCAACAATTCTGGTTCTCAAATCTTCATTTCCAAAGAAAGTACGTCGGAAATGAACCAAGTCTCGGGCCGGTCTTTCAGGTACCGGATCCTCCATTCAGAGCCTTCTAGACTCCGTGAGTAATCGTGTCTAACAACGTTCCGTGGGCATCAGTAATCGTGAGACAATACAGCAGTACGAGCAATCCTCCTCTGGGCCGGCTCTCCGTCCTGTCCGCCTCTGGGTAAAGAAATCACGGTGGATCGCACAAAGCGATTGTCTATCACCGTGAAAATGAATGACCCAGAGTGATGAACGGCAGCACGTGTGGGTCACTCGAGAAGCAAACTTGAATAAAGGGTAGATCGCCCACGACCCCGCGCCACTTGTGGAGACTTCAACCGTGTGCAAGACCAAGCAATACACGGTTGAAGTAGACACAGCCAAGTGGGAAAACGGTGAAGGGCATTACGAAGTGAATGATGAACACACAGTTAGGGTGCAGTGACCTCCAGGAGAAGGAGGGGGACACCGGTCGACACCGGAGAAGGACTCAGCAGTCCCGGTCCGGTTCTAAATCTTAAGCCAAGCAGCTGGGCTGAGAGTATCTGTAATATGATTCCTTGTGTCTCGTGTGTTCTTTTAAATCTCTTCTTTTGTGTTCAGGAGCCGTGGTTTTAGCCTTTAGCTTGGTTTTTCCCCTCTCGCCGCGATCCTTGATTTCTCCCCTTGCCCAGGAAGGCCGACCTAGTCCCTGCTCCTGCCAAGCAAGGGTGTAAACTTCCAGCTCCACAGAAAACAACTTGCTGGTGTCAGGGGGCACGCTCTCTCCTGTTTCGTGTAACAGGATTATAAATTATCTCGAACCCTAATGATCATGGCCAATAATAACGAGCAGAGCCAAGACCAGGGCTGAATTACCAAATTATCAAATATGTGTGTTTCTATCTACGATAAAACCACTATGAGGCAGTGGTGGTGATAAGGATTTTTCTAAAAATTTTTCACCAGAACATGTTGGCGAAACAAACATACAAAATAAATGATCTGTTTTCACTTTCTTCCTTTGTATGATTTTCCCGGAGCACAAGATGCTGCTAGAGACTATCCTACAGCCTCCCTCCCCCTCCAACTCACAGGGAGTCAGAATTTAAACTCACAAACACTCATTGCCCCAGGGCCTCACGCAGCCCCAAGCCCCAGAGGCCAGCCCACACCTCCCCTGCCTTCCCACTCGCTCCTCCGCTGGGTCCCCGTTGAGAGTAGGAACGAGCTCTCCCTGGCGATCAGTTCTAACACAAAGAACACAGATTTGGGACGAAGAGAGGCTTTCACTCGGCCGTTGCAATCTACAGTGTGAGCCTCCTTCTGTGTAAGAACCTTGTCCACTGATGGGAACAGTATGTTGTGACGCCCCGGCGAGGGGTAGGACCCTAACTGGATCCAGTAACAAATACAAAGATCTGGCCCAGAGCAGACTCTGAGCTCGCTTTCGCACCCTTTGCAAGGGGCGGAGCTGGTTTCCTCCAGAGCCTCTCCTCCCGCCACGCCCTCCTGCAGTCCCTATTAAGGGGCCGTCCTTCTAGCAACACCTTCTGGCCTTTGACTGGGCAGGTGAGCAGGTTCTGACTAAGCAGTGGGGGCAGCGGTACCACAGGGCACACTCTTTGTACAGGAAGAAACCCATATGGCGGGGGCTAAGGGCAAACCCCAATCTTTACAACGAGGAAACCCTCTTTGCTTCCCTGTAAAATAAGCCCCACTAAACTCCTTTGGTTTGGGTCTTGGGAAATGGAAGAGCTCGATCATCTCAGGAAGTAGGCACACACCTTCCCCAGGCAGCCTGCCCTCAGCTTCTGACCACTGTGCTCTGGAGCGTGGGCGCTTCCCGCCTTGGGGCGCCCACAGCTGCCATCGCCGAACCGCGGGGCCCATCAGGATTCGGGCTGCGACCCGAGCAGCTGCCTCGGGCTGCCTTCAGCCCAAGAAACTCACTGGCATGATGTCGAGTGAAGGGAGGGTCGCAAAACTGACCGAGGACACAGAAGTCTGCCAGGAACTCCAGAATTCTGGAAGGTCAAAGAGCAGGAAACAACATGGCCCTCTCTTTGCAGGAGAAGTCCGGCCGCCATTCTAGAACTGGACACCGATGCCGCGACTGTCAGCAGATGCCCAGTGTCACTTCCTGCCCGCGGGTCAAGGACCTGCAGGGGAGCCTCTAGAAGGTGCCTCGCAGGTCTGATGCCCAAGTTCAGGCCACAAGGGCAGAGGAACGGAGCGTCACCGCGTGCCCCTGGACCCACTGACATAGCCCACCTTGGGGATTCTGCCCAGACAAAAGGGACTGGCGGCAGCCCGCTGCGTCTGTCCCATCGGCCTCACGAGATTCACACACGTGCACACACGCGCGCACACACACACACACACACACACACACGCTCTTTGCCCCGACGTTCGCTTCCAAGAGCAACGACTGGAACACGTGCCGCTGTCCTTACCTCGGGCGAAGAAGGCGCTCGCTCCCTCGCCAACGGGTGACGGCCCAAAGCCTCAACGGTGGCCGAGCGCGTGGCCGTGGACGCAGGGGTGCCCAGGTTCCGCCCGCGAGCGTCCCTGCTGCTCCCGCACCTGCGAGCCACACCGCCAGCGTCTCAAACGGCCAGGACGTCCTCGTGCGGGACGGCTCCCAGATGTTTGCTCTTGAGGAATCCGAGGCCGGGGGGTCAGCTGTGCGCACCTGTCCTGCCAGATGGTAGTGAGGACGAGTGCGCTTTCCCATCTGTATCCGCGTCCCGTGGCTGCTGTCGCAACATGCCCCCCATCCCCCCACAGCTGGGGGCTTAATACAGAAGAAATTTACCCTCGAAAAGCTCCGGAGGCCAGAAGTCCAAAATCAGGGTGTCGCCATCATTGGTTCCTTCCATGACCCCGAAGCAGTGTCTGTTCTCCTGTCTCCCTCCAGGCTTCCAGGGGCTCTGGCCATCCCTGGTGTCTGCTGACCGGTAGATGCGTGTCCTGGCCTGCACTGTCACCACCTGGCCGTCTGCCGGGTCGCCGGCTCTCTCCTTCTCTTCTTCTTCGAGCACCGGTCACTGGGGGCTCCTGGGTGTCTCGGTTGGTTAAACGTCTGACTCTTGGTTTCAGCTCGGGTCCTGATCTCAGGGTTGCGGGATGAAGCCCCACATTGGGCTCCCGCTCAGCGGGGAGTCTGCGTGACATTCTTGCTGTCCGTTCTCGCTGGCCCCGTCCCAAAATCCAGTATGACCTTATTTTGACTAATTACATCTTCAAAGACCCTCTTTTAAACAAGATTACATTCTGAGGTTCTGGGAGGACGTGGATGTGTGGGGATCCTACTGGGGATACTACTGAACCCCGTGCAGGGTCACGCAGCCCTGAGCGGAGGTGTCGGCCCGCCCAGCTCTGCGACCTCATCGTCCTCACCCCCAGCAACAGTGTGACGGTGTGTGTCGGTTCCCGCAGACGCTCTCAGGTGCCCGCTGTAACTCCGATACTGTCCCCGTCCGCGCTCAGGAGCAGAAGCGTGAACAACACACCACACCGTCGCGCCATGCGTGATGCACGTGCACAAGGAGCCCTAACTTCTGTCGTTAGAGGCAGCAGCAGCCAGCGACGAGGCCGCACGTTTGGGACCAAGGCTTCCCATAACCCGGGAGGGGAAGGCCGAACCCGCAAATAGTTCGCAGCTGCGGTTACAACCGAACACAGCCCTTCGTGTGCGCGTGTGTGAGAGCGTGCGGGGCGCGGGACGGAGGGTGAGTCGAGGCCCTGGTTGGGGCCCCCGGAGGAGCCCGTCCTCACAGCGAGGCTGTCTCTAGGGTGACACCAGGTGCGTTGGCAACAGCGGGGAAAAGGCAGGGCTGAATCCCTGCACCAATCTCTCCCCCGGCCGGGCACCGTCTCGCAGACAGAGTGACCTCTAAAGTTCGCTGAATTCGTGAGACTCAGCTAGACATTTGTCAAGGCTCATTACACACAGGAGTGGTAACTCCAGCTTTCTGAGAGGGACAGACGGACTCTAAACCTTAACTTCCCTTGCCCCTTTGTCCGGCGACTCGGCTGGACTCGCCCGCTGGTTCCCAGGGATCCCGGAATGCGGCGCCTCAGAACCAGCCGCCGGTCTGCCGAAAGCGCGGTGTCCAGGCCCCCAACCACACCTGTGGGACGGCAGCTCTGGCACAGACTCCAGAATCTTCTTTTTAAATACCACACCTTGCGATCCCTGCACATTCCCCAAAGCCAGACAGGCCGCCGGGCCTGACAGGAGGAGCCAGCAGGGAGGTCCAGGGCCCCACAAGGTTTTTTCTATTTATCACCACACATAGACTTAAAATAATCACAGGTCTCTGGTGTGTCTTCTCTCCTAGCTCCTTAAATCTGTAAGTCCGGCGGCGTTTGCATTTCCGTATCTGTTACAGGGAAGTTCTGACATTTCCCTGCAGCTCTAGGACTCACTGTCCAGTGCGGTGGCCACTAGCCCTGAGTAGTTATTTAGATTTAAATGAATGAAAGTTAAATACAACTTAACATGCAGTTCCTGGGTTGCACTAGCCACGTCTCGGCTCCGTACAGGACTTTGCGTCCCTGCAGAAAGTTCTTCTGACCCAGCAAGGCTCTGGAGGCCTGTTTGCCGATGCTGGCTGCCCATAGGAGTCCCCTGGAGAGATTCCAAAACCCCAGTGCCCAGGTTGTACCCAGGCCAATTTAATCGTGACCTCTAGGGACGGGACTCAGCAATTTCTAGAGGTAGCTTGCACCAGAATCACTGGCGGGATTGTTGAAGCAGAGATTGCTCGGGGTGGGGGCACGGTGGGGGAGGCTCCAGCCCCAGAATTTCCAATTCAGTAAGTCTAGGTTGAGATGGGAGAATATGCATTTCTGACAAGTTCTGAGGTGCAGGCTTTGCGATCTGCGCCTCAGAAGGAAGGTCACTCAGGAGAGCATCTGCCTGTCCACAGAGCACCACGCTGTCCACCACAGTCCCCCCGCAGCCCCCCAGCAGCACCCCCGCATACCCCCATACGGCAAGGAACAGCAGAAAGCAAGAGCCCTGTTCCTGGAACAGGGGAAAGGCTCTGGAAGGCATTAGAACTATCCAAGGCAGAGACCCAACACACAACATAAAAGGAAAGTTCTCTTTTTCTCCCAACTCCTCCCTGATTTTTTCTTTTACATCCCGGTTCCCAAGTCCCTGAGGTGCCGCCCATGGCTGCCCCTCCCACCCGGCTTGGCTCCCACGATGAATGGGAAGGAGCCACGGGCCCCTCCCAGATGCTCCCGCCACTGCTAGGGGGGGAAATCCCACGAGAGTCCCCCGTCCTGCTATCTGTCTCTCGGTCCCCAACAAAAGCAAAGATCCAGAAGGGTTCCACCTGTAAGCCCAGCGTGGTGCCGCCTGAAACTTCCGGATGCCAGAGCCCCATGTGTGCTATTTCACTCTCACACATCTAGACTTACGACGAGAGCCCCCCAAAGGGACGAGACCCGGACAGCCTGCACCGGCCTCTGTCATCAGCCCTGCACCACCTTGGTTCTGGTCAAGGGGTCGTCCTAACAGTCACGACACATAGATTTCCTCCTCCTTGCTCTTTTTATTTGTCTCATGTCTGATCTGAAGCTGCTCTTCATGCCAAGTGTATAAGAGCATTTATAAGGTACAAGAGTTCATTCCTCACTTAGCCTGTATTTTCCACTTTAAAAAAATGCAGTTGCGTCACCTGGGGTCCATCACTGTGCCTCAAAGAAAGGAGCGATGTTTGCTTCTTGGACTTGCTGGATTCCACTAACTCTAAATCTTAAATGTTATTTTGAGGCACAAAAAAATCTTCCCTCTTTCTTTCTTTCTTCCCTTTTTTTTTTTTTTTTTGAGATTTTATTTATTTATTTGACAGGCAGAGATCACAGGTAGATGGAGAGGCAGGCAGAGAGAGAGGAGGAAGCAGGCTCCCAGCTGAGCAGAGAGCCGGATGCGGGGCTCGATCCCAGGACCCTGAGATCATGACCGGAGCCGGAGGCAGCGGCTTTAACCCACTGAGCCACCCAGGTGCCCCCCTCTTTCTTAATCTCTCATTTTAAATTGCTATATTAGAGCACAATGTGAGTACACCGGATCGCACCATGAGCCAGAAGGAAACCCGATGGGTCCAGGTCGGGTGCTGCCCGGAGTCCGGCAACGCCGGCGAGCACAGGTTCGGCTCATTGGTCTGTTTGGATGACTTTCCGGACGGTAACTGTTAAAAACATAAAGAAAAAAATTATTAAAGCGCAGCACCACCGCCCTTCAGGCCAACGGATGTGCCCATCCACAGTTACTCTTCCCGTTCAGAACCGCATTCATGTCACAGAATAATGTATCTAAGTCTCTCCCTCCTGCCCCGGGGATTTCAGTTTCGGATCAGATGATGCTTCTCCTCTGCACTTGAGGTCAAGCAGGAGGAGATTCCTTTTCCCCTGGAAAGGGATCCTGGACTCTGGGCACATTGTAGTTCCTCTTTCATTTCCAAGCACTACTGCGACATTTATAAATGTAATCCCCTAATTTGGTGAGGAAACCCAGCCCCCCATCTCTAAGGCTCTGCCTTCAGTGCAACAAAGCCGGCAGGTCAGACCGCAAGCAGGGGGGTTTCTGACTCCCCAGACCTTTGACCACCCTCTCTCCCCTGGGCTGCAGCTTTTCAGCTAGGAAGTTAAAGAGAAGAAAAGCACAATATTTAAAATTCAATCACAAGTGTGCCCGTGCGTCATTAAAGGCAGACCTTTGTCCTGTTGCTTTCTGGACTTTGAATGTGGATTCTTCTTCTTGAGATTACTGTTGTACTTCGTTCTCCTGGAAAAAAGGAAAAGCTTTAAGCACCCTAAAATGAGGCTTTCACCTGATCCTAATTTTCTTCTTAGTTATAAAGGCTATTGTTTGTTCGAACAAAGAGGGATGGGAGCTCTTAGTAGCTGTTTACATGACAGGAATGAGGGCACGGAGGGAGGAGGGGAGAGAGCCTTCACCATTAAGGAGCAGGGACTTGGATTATCGCAGACAGACAAGCCCTGGATGGAAAGGGGGCACTGGATTTTCTTATTCTTTCCCTGCAACAAGACACTATACTTATCATCTGTTAACCACCAATAACATGTTTTAGACAACTCTAGGTTAGTGTTAAAATTTAGATTAAACAAGCAGTTGGAGTCTGATTTTTAAAACAACAACAACAACAACAACAACAACAAACCTTCCTAGAAGTCCACGCTGGCGGGCTCGCAGTCACGCCACCATTTTGTGCGGAGCAGAGACGCCCACAGGCAGCACACAGGCCCGAGGTGCCCATCGGCCACGTGGGTCCGAGTCCCCCAGGGAATCCTGGCCTTTTGGGAGCCCGCAGAGCCTGACGCGACACAGGCCTGCAGGAAACATTTGCGGGACAAAGGCTGAATGAATTTCACTCTAACTGAACATGACGCCTTTGTACCCGCAGAATTCACTCTCCTTTCAGTGGCTTGAAGTTTTGCTGAAACGGGTCTTCGGAAATCTCGGAGCAGAAAGGTTTCCAGCGCTTCAGAACTCGCTGGAAACCTCTGCAGTCAGAGCAGGAAACCCAGGTAAGCCCTAGGCTCCTAGCCTTAGTCAGAGTATTTCTATTTTTAAAGAGATGAGCCATGGGTGTGATAAGGAACCCTGATCTCATGTGATAGATACTCGCCTGCTACCCACTAATTGGACGTTAGACCCGATCCTGTGTTTGTTTCAAATTCAGAGCACAGGAGACAGCAGTCAACAGTGTGTTTTTAATCTCTGGGGGAAAAACTCAGAAATGGGAGGGGAGAGTAGAGCGTGCAGATTAAACGGGACGCAGGGGCTTGTTTTTAACTTCACAGATAATCAGAGTATCCAGTGAAGGCGTAACTTGTCAGCCGGAGGTTACTCGATTGTCCCCTGAACCAGCGAAGGGGGCTGTGGCCCTCATTCCGTTCACCAGGGAACGCGTGTTGACCATCCGAGCGCCCTCACGGAAAGGCACACAATTTTCAGCCGGGAAACACTAACACGGCGCGTTCCCGTGTATTTGGCTAGAACAGAACACGCTGAGGGCCCTTTTCCTCCCGGTGGAAGCCCTGATTTCTCCGGCTCCTGAAGGGCCTCCAGGAAGGACTAGCGCATCTCACGTCGGCAGTTTCAGGAGCAAATCGCGCTGCGCACGTTGTCCTGAGTGCGGGGACTCTGCGGGGTCCTCCCTCGTGACCTCACTCAGCGGCTTTTCTCATAGGACAGTTTTCCGTTACAGGTGCGCGGCCGAGGATGCCCTGGGCAGGGCGGCTAATGCTGTGACTGCACCTGCCTGCTCCCTGAGCGCCCCGGGGTGCTGGGTGCGGGGTGCTGGGTGCGGGGTGCTGGCCGGGGCGGGGCCCTCCAGAAGGGGCTGCAGAGAGGACGGTCCCGGCGCGGAGACCCAGGCCCACCTTTCCCGGGCCACCTCGAGCTGGGAGGGCGCGGCTTTCTCCGGGACGCACAGTCCCTGGGCGAGCCCCCGCCTCCACGCTGCCCTCCAGGGAGGGTCGGCAGGCTGTGCGCGCCGGCCGGCGGGCGGAGGGCGCCGCACCGGGGGCTGGGCGCGGGCCGGGCCGGGCGCCCACGAGCGCCTGTGCCGCATCCCGGCACCCAAGGGCTTAGGTCGCGCTCAGACGTCGTGTTGGAAAAGGGAAAACCGGGCGCGTCGCGTGCCGTCGCGCCCGCCGCTCCTCGGCCTGTCGCCGCGAAAGGTTTCCGGGTCGCGAGGCGTCCCAGAGCCCCGGAGGGCGCCGCACTCTGCCGACCGCACCCCCCGCCGCGGCGCCGCCCCCCGCCGGCAGGGGGCGCCGCGACCCCCCGCCGAGACAAAGGCCGCGGCGCAGTGGGGCGTGGAGGCCGCCCGGAGCGGGGCCGCTCGGGAGGGGGTGGGGCGCGGCGCTGGGGCCTCGGGGGCCCCGCCCCGCCCCGCCCCGCCCCGCGAGCCCAGAGGCCGCCGAGGGCCGACCGCCTGCCGGCGCCGCCCCCTTCCCCGGGGAGGAGGAGTCGAGCGCGGCTCCCAAGCTCCGCATTGTCCCGGGGACGCGTCCCCGCGCCCGCGCGCCGCCGTCCTCCTGGCCCCCCGCGCCCCCGGCCCCCCACGCCCCCGGGCCCCCCGCTCGGCAGCCCTGCCCGGCGCCCGCGTCTTCTCCGCGGCCCCTGCGGGAGGACAAACCGGAAAGTCCTGAGCGCGGCGCTTCGCTGCGACGCCGTCCGCCCCCGCGGGCCCCCGTCGCGGCGACTCCCGGGCGGTGACCTCATTCCGCGCCCCGAGGTGCGCCCGCCGCAGCCCTGCCCGCCGCTCCTGGGCCTCGCCCGCTGTTGGCGCGACGGCGCGGGCCTCCGGGTCACGCTGCCGTTCCGGGCCCGAGACCATCGCGGCGCCGCCGTCGCTGCGGCCCCAGCCCTGCGACCTCCCCGCGCGGGGCTCCGCTCCCTCCGTCCCCGCACGCGCCGCTGCGGCCCGTCACCCGCAGGTCCCGACGCTGCCCGGAGGTGGGAGCCGAGTGAGGCCCGAGAGGCCCGTTAAGGGGCGCGGCGCGGGGGCCAGGAGTCCCGGCCTGTCCCCGCCGGGTCGCGCTCCGACGCCCGCGGCCCCCCAGCGAGCCCGGGTCACAGGGCAGCCCAGGCCCCCGCGGGGCCGCACCTGCGCGCACCGGAGACCGCTCCGGCCCTTTGCCGGCCTTTGTCAAGGGCCCGCAGCCTCTGCCCGTTTCCTCCAGATCTCCCCGTCCAGGGACCCTCGCTCAGGTCCTCCCTAACGGAAGGCTGGGGGAGGGAAAGAAGAAAAGGCAAGTTTGGGAGTTAGATTTCCTGTGTCTGGGCGGTGCGTTTCAACAGAAATCCAGAAGGCGAAGAGGAGCCGAGCACAGGCCTCTGCGCACCCCTCCTCTCCCTACCCAGGCTGCCAACTCCTCCTCCTCCTCCTCCTCCTCCTCCTCCTCCTCCTCCTCCCAGCCAGGGCTGGGATGATCTGAGCTCTGGGATGATGACATCTGCATTGGATACATTTTCTTTTTCTTTTAGGATAAAAGTTTTATTTCAGAGAGAAGCACAAAGCCACCTCTGTCTTGAACAGACCAGGGTTTCTCCAGGGCTCAAGGACCGTCCAGAGGGAAACAAAAAGGCATTAGCTCCTGATTAAGAGAAGTCCAGGGCCAGGCCGCGGGAGCTCCAGCACTCCGGCCCTGTGGCACCCCAGGGCCTGGGCTCACCGTCTCCACAGAGAATCCTTCTCTCTCAGGCCCTGTGACTCTTAGGAACTCAGCCCAGGACCTGAGCCCGCCCCTCCCCCACCCAGTCATCCCTGAGGGGCAGGACTTGGTTGTGCCTCACTGAGACACTGAGGGGCACACGGAGACACTGAAAAATGTAAAGCCACAGCCTTGATGTTCTCACGTACTTTCACACACTCATTTGTTCAACTCGTATCAATTGAGCGCCTTCTGGATGCCTGGTGTCGTCCTAAGTGCGGGGAGTTGGGTCTGGTCTGGGGCTTCCACGTCTGTCTGTCCTGGAGCTCACGTCATAAAGCTGTGTGGATCAGGGCTCCTGTATGGCGACGCTCTCCATCTGGGATGAGACTCTCGCTGTGGCCCACTGAGCCCTCCGCTCCTCACCTGTGGGCTCTCCCCTCCAACACCAACCTCTCTCGAGGCTCCTGGAATCCCCAGTCCTGGACAAGTGAGCAGGTGTAGGGAAGGGACCTGCCTCCCCCCACCCCTCCGTCGCTCTCCTTAGAACTCTCACCGTGTGTTTCGCTCCAAACACTCATTCCTCCTCTGCCTACAATTTGACGGGCTTCTGCATGTCTCCATAAGCAAACACACAAAGAACCAACGACCCTTCTCCTTCCCTTCGCCACCAGCAACTCAAGGGTTTCCATCCTGCTTCGCCTCCATTGACTCCTTGATCCGCGGAATCTGGCTTCTGAATCCTTCCGTCGCTGTATGAAATCACTCTCTCAAAGACCACACCGACAGCCACCAGTGTCTGCCTTCTCTGTGGGCTTTGTGTCCTGCCTTGTCAGCTCTGGTCCCCTTCCAGGACGTGGACTGAGCTGCACCCATGTTGTTGAGGGGCTCAGGTGTCCCACAGGCCTCCAAGTGGGCAGAATCAAGGGTGGGGTTTTGGACCAGGGATGAAACCAGAACCAGAAATGTCGAGTCTAGGCCACCAAACAGCAGGATTCCAGGTGTCATAGTCACATCTGTTTCATCCCCACCCTGGATGTAGAGGCTCCGAACAATAAGAAACAGGATGGCACACAGCTTTGTGCGATCGAGAGCTGGGGGGAGGTTTAGCTGGGGGTCTGCCTCAGGGATGGTCCTGACCCCCCCAGGCAAAGTGAGCTTTTACTTTCTCCAAAAGACAAGACGTAAGTCCAGGGAATGTGCTATAAAAGGGCCCCGTCCCGCCCTGCTGGGTGCACTGGGTATGAGGAACAGTTGATGGGAAGCAGTCAGCGCCAGCTGTCAAAACGGAAGCACGCGTGTCCTTCGTCCTACCAGCTTTCCTTCCAGGAGCCTGTCCCACACGTGTGGGACACTGCAGGCGTGCAGCAATGGCGACACAAGCACGTACAGTAAAGGGCCTAACGGCAAACTTTGGGAAACGTCGAAGGGCCCCCACAGGACAGGGGACAGCTTAGACCAACGACAGAGCCCCATGCGGTGCACATGTTTATTCATTTTGATGTGGACGATTTACTGTTACATGAAGAACAGCCACCACGTCTTTAGGGTTTGATCCTATTCCTGTGAAAAATATCTGCACATACATGCTTTCATCGTCATGGGGAATTTCGGGAAGGACTTGGTTTTCCTCGGCGAAGTGGGAACGAGGAGTGCGTCAGTCCAGGAGGGGACTGAGATTTTTCCATTTTTAAATTTACACCATTGAATATTTAAAAAATTGCTTCCAGCCCGTTTGGGATGAATCCCGTGTTTACCGAGACACTTCATGTACTGTGACGCGTGCCATCTTGCCGTCGTGGCCCGGCACAGTGACCAGGGCGCACGGCCGTCAGTGCCCGCTGAGTCCCGAATCCGATGGACGGCTGTGATGGTAGATACTCCAGAAGTGCAGGAGGAAAGCTGACTCAGGCCACTGTTCTGTGGTGCCGGAGCGCGGTTTGAGGAACAGGGACCCCGGGAGGGCTGTGGATCCCGTGCAGCCCTGAGACCAGCTCCTCCCCGCGCAGCGACTCTGGAGGCTTCTGATCCCGTCACTCGGCCCTTCTCACTCGTCGCTTCCATTCTGGGTGGCCACAGTCGGTGATTTTGACAGCCTCCCGACAGGCCAGCCTCAGACGGGGCTCGTTGCTGGATGGTTCGGACCCTCCTAGGCACAGCCCCACGGCCTCTGAAGCGCGGAGCGCCTCCACGCAGGGGAGGCTCCAGAGAGCCACAGGACGAAGGCGGGGGCCTCCCACACGGGAGCGGGTCTGTATAACCTTCCTGTGCGAGTTCCATCCTGCTACCGCGAGCGACAGTCCTGTTTTAGGAAGGAGAGATCAGAGACCCGAGTTCCTCACTCAGAGCCCGCCGTGAACTGTCTCTCCCACCCTGCAGCGAGGGGCCTTCTCTGTCAGGAGGGAGCGGCACTTGCCGTCGGGGCTCTCCCTGGGGACGGGGCTCCTGGTGGGGAGCACCAAACCCTCCTGTCGGATCCATCCGTTTCAGCTCCGGCCCTTGTACCAGACAGCATCCTGGGGTCCCCGAAAGCCTTGACATCTGTGGGTCCCTCTGCCGGGCCCGGCTCCAAAGGGCACCCAAGCCCGGCTCCAGACCTGCGTCGGACGGCGTCGTGCCCCCTCCCCCATACTCTCACACCATCCAGAGCCCTCGTCTGGGAGCTGTTTGGAGGTTGCAGCCTCTCCCAGGAAGAGCCGCATCCCACCTTGGCACACCCCTGCAGCAGGCATGTCCACGACCTCGGGCCCTTCACCCCGCTGCACGCTGAGTCTGGCCTGAGGGGTCACCGCGCAAACCCAGAGACGCGGCCCCCCACCCTCGCCTGGTAAGTACCTGACGCACAGAGAGACTGTACGCTATTTATAACCCCCAGGGAGACGCAATGAAATCGCCAACCCGGGAGGCTCAGTACATTTAGATGGGCTCTGACTCATCCCGATGTCTGTTTGCAGAATCCGAGCAGAAGATGTACTTGAGGAACAGAGAAGAGGACTTAGAACAAAATAAAATGTCAGGGAAATGACATGTCAGGATTCCTCTCCCAACCAGAGAGACCAGCGGGACTGACTGACTTCTCACATCTGTTGTACAAATTCAAGGGCAGAGATCTCTTCGGACAAATTCAGTTTTGGGAGGCAGAGAATTTTCCCTTTTATTTTAACGCAGTCAGAAGAGAAAGCAGCCCATGTAACTAATGTGTAAATAATTCCAGATTAGTCCTGACTTGTTTGGTTCGTTTATTTCTTTGTCTTCGCCCTTGGGGGTGACTCTCTGGGCCCTGGGGACCACGGAGGGTGCTTGTTCCGGGCTCTCTGTTTTGAGGTCTCTCTGGCCCGTCACCGCAGTCCGGAAGGATACCTTCTCTTTTCACCTAAAATGGTACAGGCTCTCCCTGGTGTGTGAGCTGCCTAAGCCACAGCGACCCTTTCAATGACTTGATGTATTTTCCTACATAAAAAACAAATGGAGAAGACAGGAGTCCAGACCCCCCTAGGGAGGGAATGCATCAGGATGGAGGTTTGCCCTCCAGGGAGAGGCACGGGCCCTCCTTGGCACGTTGGTCTCGGAGAGGGGCCCCCTGAAGCCCCACGTACCCCGCATCGCAGCGCTCTGCCCCGCTCTTCTCAACCCCGCTCCCTTGTACCTCGCAGGGAGCAGCGTCCTTCAGGCGCCTTCACTGCGTGCGAAACTCAGCTCAGCGTTTCACTGACATGTGCTCCCGAGCCGCGATCTGGAAACAAAACCCCGCGCATTTCTCGGACAGCTTCTACCTCCCCTGCGTCCCTGCTCCGTCTCTTCCGCTCCCCTGGTTCCCCCTGACCCCGCACCTTCTGCTTTCCTGTCCCAGGTCCTCCGTGCCCTTCCATGTTCGTAAACGCATCACAGTGGGCCGCAGGCACCTGCCCTGTGGGGACTCCTGACGGTCCCCTCGGGAGAGGAAGCGGAGCACCTGCCGCCCTGTGCCCCCCACAGACGGGACCTTGAGTTTCCCTGAGCCCGCTGGGCCCCGACCAGGGCTTGAAATCCAATGTGACATCAGGGGCACGCCCTCCACCTGCTGGGCTCTGCCTGTTGTGGAATAGCAGCGGGGACAATGGAGCGGGCAGTCCCTGAGCAGCAGATAGCGGCGGGGACCATGGAGCGGGCAGTCCCTGAGCAGCAGATAGCGGCGGAGACAATGGAGCGGGCAGTCCCTGAGCAGAAGACACTGTCCTCAGAGCCAGTCCGCGGGGACTGTCCCCTTCATCTCCGTTTTATGGACGGTAAGGCGGTTCGGGTGTCCTCGGCCCTGGCGACCCCGCGGGGAGAGAGAGAGGCAGGACTGGTGCCCGGCGGCCCAGGCTCTGTCTCGCGGCTCCACCTGGCAAGCGGGGTCGCAAGCCATAGTGGAAGGAGGTAGGTCTGGCCCGGGCTCCGTCGCCTCACCGCGTCCTCGGCCCGATCTCTTCAGCGGCAGAAGGGGACGTGCGGGCTGAAGCGGCCTCGCGGAGATGCCGCGCGGTTCCCCCAGCTTGTTCTTGGTGCGGAGAAGACGCCTGAAGGATGTCGGCTCCTGTCATCGCTGACTCTAGTAGCCAGCGTCCCCGTGTCTGTCGATCCCTCCGTCTCCTCACCCGGGTCCTTCTCCCGGCTCGGGCGGGGCTGGCTGGCGGGGGCAGTGGGTTGAACAAGAAGGACTCTGAGCCGTGGTGGCCACAGGCCCCTGTCCCGTTCCCTGGATGCCGTTTCTGTCCACTCCACACTGTGCCACCCCCGCCGCCCCCTCTGCCTGGGCCTCTGGAACGAGGACCTCCCTTCTGCGACCCCAGGGTGACCCGGGCCACACTTCCTTCCGCAGCCGCACCGCCGTCGCCGTGTGCTCCGGGGGCATGCACGGAACAGGTGGCACGGGCATCGGGGGAGCTGGGCTGACTCAAGCTCGAGTCTTCGGCGGGAAGAGACGGCCCCCGCTCTTCCTCTCGCCGCAGGCACGTGTTGACCCGGTGCCCGACCCCCGTTTCTCCGTCGGATCCACGTCCAAGGATGGAAGAGCCTGTGTTTAGACCCTGCGTCGTTTGAAAAACGGGTTGGTCTCCCGTGGTCACTAGTTCTGGAGCTGGGTGGGCAGGGCGGGGTAGGGAGGGGAGCTGGGGTTGGTGCGGACGTCGCAGGGGAGAGGAGGGGCTTTCCCGGCACGCCCAAGGCACCCGACCTGGTGCTGCTGTCTTCATGTCCATCCCGTCTCTTCTTCCCCCGTCACGGCTCCCACACTGTGGCTGCGCTGTACGTGCTGCTCCACACACGCCCAGATCAAAATCTCCCTCCTCCTGGACTGAGGGCAAGTTTCCAGTTCGGATCCTTGTCCTTGTCGGGGAAAATCTCCACGAGCAGAGACTGGCCCGCTGCCCGCGAGGGTGCTGGGGGTCACCCTCCCCCGCCTCCGATGGTCAGACCGGAGCCCCCCCACCCCACCCCATGCGGCACTGGCTGCCTTCTGGGGCTCGAGTCTGGTCCGCAGGAAACCGCAGGTCCTCTGGCTCCGCCATTTTCCCGCTGTAATAGCAAGAACACGAGTAACAAGAACTCCAGGAGAGTCACACACTCACACACACTCACACACACTCACGCTCACACATGGGTTTCTTGAGTATTTACTCTTTCCCGTGACTCACAGCATTTTTCCTGCGTGCGTAACTGAAACCAAACACCTCCTATTACACGCCCTGAGAGCTCCTAACTCTGAGAGAGAGAGTTGCCTGCACGTTTGCACGGTAAAAATATGTATTCATTAAAAATAATGTTTAAAGCCAGAAATAACTTAGGCATTGACAGTTTACAAAGAGAGATCTGAACACCTTTTTTTTTTTTCAGTTATTCACAAAAAAGTCTTATGTTACCATAGATACAGATATGCTGACAACAGCGTAGTCCTTCTTGGAGAAATTCCGTCTGTCCTGGATCATGCTGGTAACAGACGGGCCCGTGGGAGGGGGGCCAGGAGCCACGGCCAGCCAATCCTGCCAGGTTCTGTTTCCCGCGGGTCCCAGTGGGGCGCCAGGGGACTGGACTTGTGGGCTGGAGCGAGGTTGGCAAATGAGGAACTGGTGGAACTTGGAACCCAAACCTGTTGGTCCACTGCCCCCCCAACTCCCCCGCAGAGGAGCCAGGCCTGCCAGCTCCATTCCGCTCCCTGGCAAGGAATGGTCCCTACTCACGGGTCAAAAGAAGTGTGCTCCAGCCCAAGGGAAAATCTGTGATAGTTTCTGAGAGTTGAGGTAACACAGCACACCGGCTGTCACGTACGGAGTCTTGTGCTCTCTTCGATGGAGCGTTTTCTCTGAGAAAACAGTAATTTCAGGACAAAACAGGACAGAAAACACTGGATAAATTAAAGGCCGCTAGAATTAAGAACAAGAGGAACGCCAAAGCCTCCGAATGATATGGCCGAGGGAGGGAAAAGCCTCCGTTACGAACGGGCAAACCCAGAAGGCAGCCCGGTCAGAGCCAAAGAAGCGAACTTGGACTCTTAGTTCTGGGTCTTGCTTCGAGCTGTGCATGCCATCACGTTTATTCTGAACGAGTCTCACGTTCAGAATAAATGAATCCCCTCGATCACGCATTACAGCTGCTGCTTATTCTTTTATCTGCTTAATGAAGTCTAGAAACATTTATGGGGCTTAAATTTGCCCTTTGAAGTGATGGAAAAGTTCTGGAAGTGAACAGAGCGGGTGGTTGCCCAGCACTGTGAGTCTTGCTACTGTCCCTAAGCTGTACCCCCAGAAACGGTGGGATGGCACCTTTATGTCTGTGTGTTTTACTACAATAGAAAAATATTATTTAAGTAGCCACCAGAAATCTAAGAAAATACATATATTTTTAGTTTAACTAAAAGTAGAAACAGGGGGGCGCCTGGGTGGCTCAGTGGGTTAAAGCCTCTGCCTTTGGCTCGGGTCATGGTCGCGGGGTCCTGGGATTGAGCCTTGCATCGGGCTCTCTGCGCAGCAGGGAGCCTGCTTCCCCCTCTCTCTCTGCCTGGCTCTCTGCCTACTTGTGATCTCTGTCTGTCAAATAAATAAATAAAATCTTAAAAAAAAAAAAAGTAGAAACAGGGACATAAACCCAAATCGTATTGTGAGTTACCATGTGTTTTGTTCAATGCATATAACAGAGGTCATTTTGTTGTTTAGAACAATTTGAGAATAAAATGAATTGCTTTACTTAAAGAAGCAAAACAAAAGTTGCTTTTTGAGGGCCCTGATTGGGAACAAACAGCCGAAGGCATGATTTGCCTGGTGAATGCCATCTCCGTTTCTGCTGTGGTTCAAGGTCTGTGAGGCTGTGTCAGCAGGTGGCTCCGGGATGGTGACAGGTACGGTTTTCTGAGTTTGGGTCTCGTCCCTGCAAGTCATTTGCTCCATCCCCGGGCAGCTGGCGCGGTGCTCTCTGAAGGACGGCGATCCCGTCACCCACCCCTGCCCTTATAAAGACCAATTTTATCTGAACCTGGTGTATTACTTAGAAAGATCCTAAAAGGCCAGGGGTAGGGGGCCAGGCAGCGGGGGAGCCTTTGACACCAACCAAGGGTCTAGGGAAATCTGATCGATGATTTGTATACCCTCGACCCGTGTCCATCTGAGACCTGAGTGGAATATCAGAGATCTGTTTTCACTGTTTCCACCCTTTCTCTTCCAAAAAAGAAAAAGAAAAGAAAAGGTTGTTAAATGTGGTTAAAAGTTTTAACTTACGCAGTTTAAATATTCTACTTGATATCACAATATTCTGCACAGATACTGGTAGAGTGAGGGAAGTCCAGATGACCGTCTGAACAGAGGAGAGATTGTACTGATCATAACACTTCCCTTCACAACCCTAGGGCTGTTACAGAGACGCTTTCTATGTGTTTATATTAAAGATGCCCCTTATGAATGTGATCGCTATTGGGGTATATGTGGATGTTACTGAAAAGACTAAAATGTGACCAATCATTCTTTCCATCCAGTGAATGCATGAGGATTCCAGAAAACTCAGGATTTGTTGGGAGAACAAACCCCGCCCACCGCAGAGCGCCTTGCTGTGCTCTACACCACCCGCTTTCTGTCCTGGCAGTCCTGGTGGTGAAAAGGGAAATCAGCCTTTGGGTTTCAAACGACCTTTCCACACCAACACTAACCAAGATCAGTAAAGGGTGTTTCATGGTTAATAACCATTTGTCTTGGTATGATGAGTTGTTAAAAGTGGTTAAAAATATGGATGGATGGAAAGAGAGATGGCTAAAGAGAAGAAAGAATCAATGGAAGGATGGATGGATGGATGGATGGATGGATGGATGGATCGTGGATGGATGGGTGGATGGATGGACGATGGACAGAGGGATGGACAAGAACAGCTTGGTAGATGTTGAGCTTTTTAAGAGACATAATTAATTTTATTTGTAATTTTCGAAATAAACCATCTTCTCCACCCTTTTATCCTTTTAAAAATTTACAAGAATTCAATCAGTGCTAGATATCTGGGAAACAACGGGGGAAACGCGGACATGATCTTGTAAGAGTATACAGAGATGGTGGGGAGACGTTCTGACAGTGCACCCCGATTCACTTGACCTTCGGGAAGGCTTGCTGAAAGCAAAGTTCTAAGAAAGTAGAAATCTTTCCCCAAATTGCAATTAAAATCTACTTTTGCTGTCACCCTCATTGAAATTCCTGATTTAAAGAGAAAATGTAGATTTTTAGACCTCCTTAAAAATTATATATACCACTGGATATATCTTAACTCTTCAGATATGCTTATGGCAATTTAATATATGAAAACATTACCTTGAAGGAAAAAGAAGTTATGCAAATGATCTAAGTAAAATTCTATTAGACACAAATGAATTCCCAGGTAGTATAATTTTTTTCAAGGTATTAATGGATTCAAGCTTATTATTTTTGTAAAAAGAATAGTTTTTAAGCTTTGACTTTCATAATTAGAATGTTCATTTTTGTATTATCACATGCAAAAGAAGTGTGTATACCTGACTTTAACATTAAAATTGGCACTCTATATAATCTATTTTGCACATTTTTTTGCCAAAATAAATTTATCCATTCCCCCCCCCCAAAAAAAAAACAAAAACAAAGTGGTGATAGGCAATAAGATATTATGGTATATTACAAACAACGGGCTGCTTCGGGGCCTTCACAGGACGCATGACTCTTCCAGTCAGTAAAAGGAAGGATTCGGTCCGTAAGATCTCTCAAAATGCAAACTGCTGATTCTAAATGGATCTAATCCAAGAGTGTGATTCTCACTAGGGTCGACGAGTCCATACCATACCACCATGTGTGAGAAGGATAGTCCTGGATCCTTCTGTAGACCTTAGATCCGTAGGGTTCAACGTAATTCCCGAATTTTGATCAACGATATCATCATGGGCGTAAGAAATAGTAAAAGAGTCAAATAATCCTGAAAACAGTTTTGTTTTACTCTTTTTGTTATTATTTGGTTGTTGAAATCAGAGCATGGTTTACAGTCTCAGTAACAGACAAAAGAGACAAGATTGGTCATCAAGAATTTGTCTTGTGTCTTTGAGCTCCTTCAAGACAAGGATTGTATCTTTCTTTTATCCCCAGATCCCAAGACACATAATAAGCCTTTAAAACTGGTTACAATGTGGACGGATGCATGGATGGAAGGCAGGAAGGACGGATGAGTGGACGGATAGGAAGGTAGGATGGATGGTGGGGCAGAAGGTAGTAAGAAGAGGAAAATCTGTAGAGCCTGAGTGGGTCAATGGAATCGTAAAAATGGAAAGGACATTTACACAGAATATAGAGTCACGTTAAGGAGCAGTAATGTACTTAGCAATATTTCTCAAAACATGACCTACACACCACATTTATCCAAAAAATTGAGACTCTTGTCAAAAAGCCAGATTACTGGATTCACCTTTAGACCTTTGAAGTTAGAATTGCTAAAGCTGGACCCAGGAATGTACATTTCTACGCGTTCTTTCTGCAGACCGAAGCTGAAAGCCACTCAGCAGTGTTACAAAATCAAGGAAATAAGACAGCTTCTTTCTTATTTTACTATCATGTTTGTCAACTTCTGCACTTACGAGATAACCAAGAGATGATGAACAGGGAAAAAAGCAGTCTCTCACTAGGGAGCACACCACAGAAGCATGGAGTGAAAAACAGAATGGGCGGGACAAACCACTTCGTGCGACAGCATAGGAAATACGCCTCTTAGCCTAAAGCCACTCCGTGCAATAATCTGAGGGTTATATCAGCAATGCCTGACATCTCCACATGGGGTAATAGTGATTAATTTTATGAAATGGTACTTTCTTTGACAGAAAATGCATCGTGGACATTTTATTACAATACGAATGGAAATTGCGTAGAAAAATCACAGTCTGTTCCCACCTGTAATATCGAGGGCAGCTAATTCTTACGGGGCGGGGCACAAATGTCATGAGATCGGAAATGCATTGCCGTACAAATGCCCGGGGCCTCGGCTCATTCTGTACATTTAAATTAGAAAAAAGACGTAGGTGTGTGTTCACCGTGAATCACTAGGATGTCAGTGTCGCTTATGGGTGCTGCGCGTTTCCGAGGCAGCTTCCCCCGAAGCTGATGACTTTAATTTAACATCAGCAGGCGGGACTCAAGCGGTGGGTGAACATTTGTCCTCAGAGCACTCACAGGTGCACGAAACATTTTCAGCATTTACGCTGGGTCATTCTCCCTGAGCCAAGGGCAGGGTCCAGCATGCGACTCGGGGCCCTTCCGTCTGCACCGGCTTCATTCCCCCTCCCGCCTAGGCTGAACGGCGGGCAGGGCAGGTCATGTCAGCAGGGACAGCACAGACCGTCAGATGTGGCCTCCTTACATGGTGCTGTCGGAGAGCGTAAGGCAGAGACACGTTTGGCAAATGTGATGCCACTTCTCAAAGCCTGTTAAGAGACAGGCTTCACGCTGAATCTTTCCAAGGATTCAAAGATGGGTGCGTTGACCGTGGGGAAGGTTCCCCATGCTACGTCCTCCCAAACGTCCCCTGCACAGACCGTAAAAGAAATTCCATCTCTCCCAACACTGCAGCCAACCTCATTGTCAAATAACGTCCATTGGGCACAGCTGACTCTGGGTCTGTTCCTCTGAGAAAGAGCGGAAATCCCAGGCTGATTCGTCGCCGCCCGCTCCTGGCTGCTATGCCCGCAGCCGTTGCCCTCCTGCTTCACGACACCCCGATGGGGCACGGAAGGTTGGCGGGTCACCCCAGCCTCTCTCACACAACCCTTTCAGCTGCAAGAAATCTCTATGGCCATTATTTACTGAATAAAACACGGTCAGTACGTTGGAGGGCTTCTAAGCTAAGTCCTCAAGTGATTTTATCACGTCCAAGTCACTCGACTGGAGATGAGGCAAGGGACCTGGGTGTCCCCGTCTCGGGGCCGTGTGGACGCCTCGGTCGTGCCGTCACTCACGCTCGAACCGCTGGGTCCTGCCGTGGGCCCCACTCCCGAGCCTCAACCATTTCACGGAGCATTCGTGAGTCGTTTTCCTCTTCGAGCAGCGGCTCAGCCTCCCGCACATCTCGACGCGGTCTGGTGGCAGGTGGCGAGCGCGAGAAGCCGTTCCAAGCTGGCCCCGTGGGCTCTCGTGAGACGCTCCTGCTCACGCGTACGATGAGGGGAGCCTCAGGAGGTCGCCGACAAGAAACCACAGGTGACGTCTAAGAAGCGAGGCCGGACTGTGCTGCGTTTACGGACGCGGGTCCGTCCCTGGTGAGCTCGCTGCTGGGCGAGACACGGTCCCAGGCCCACCGGACTCTCCAGGAAGTGAGCGCCGGGCCAGGAAGGCTGGCGATGCTCCGCGCAGCCTGGGCCTGGAGCGGGGCGGGAGGAGCGCGCACCAGTGCGTGTGGGCCTCCCCGCGGACTCGCTCCGGGCGGGCGGGGGGCATGGAGAAGTAGGATACGCCTGGAAGTCACGATGAGGCAGATTTTGGACTAATGTAAGTTCAGATTTTAAAAAGAAAGACTTCTAAGTTGACGCTTCTGTTTCGTGGTCGGGAGAGTTCTGTCCTGGACTTGATTATGTCCAGGCCGAGGAAGTACTTAGCGGGTGTCGCGGGGCGCAGCCGAGCCTTTGATCTGTGTTTGGGTTACGCCGACTCTCAGTCTTGAGATCCGAGGGCTCTAAACCAGGAGCAAAGAAAGATGCTAATCTTGTCGACTGGACGTCTTGAGCAGAAGACATTTTCCATTAACTCGTTCAGACCGGGGCGGCCGTTTGGAGACGCTGGACGTCTCTCCGCGGGAGGAAAGCGACGGCTCGTTCCCCCAGTGGACGGTGGCCAGCTCCTGCTGTGTGCGCCGCCTTGCTCTGGTGACCTGGATTCTGATAAGGCCGGGAACAGACCGACGCCCTGTGCGGGACGGGCTCGCCTCCCAGCAGGAGGGCGCGGGTGGCCCCGAGGTCGAGAGCAGCCCACCGCGTGGCGTTTGAAACGCACGGAGCCTGCCCGCGTGTTGCGGGGGTCCCTGTGGGGGACGGCGTGCGAGTCAGGCGTGTTCGCAGAGACGGTGAGCAATCCCCGGGTCCCCTCGTGGAGCCCGGACTCCTTCCACGGCCCCCGCTGGACGCTAGCCCCTGGTTTCAACGCTGACCTTGTTCGGAGGCCCGATGCGGAGCAGGACGCAGGGACTGGAACTCAGCTCGCGGTGGCTGTTCTGCTGCGTTTTCTTCCCACGCGCGTGTTCTGGGTCAGGTGTGGAGACGAGCTCCCGCGGACGGTGGGTGCAGGGGAAAGGGCGGCAGGAAGTCCCAGACCCAGAGGCCGCTCTGCCTGGCCGAGCAGCCGCGCACTTTCCTGAGAAGATGGGCCCGGCGCACCGCGATCCTCAGGGAACCACGAGGCCCGGTGCCGGAGCTTTGGCCGCGCGAACTGGCCCAACCCGTTTGGAAGCAGTTTGGCTGTAGGTACCCAGCTCTGGGAAGACGAGCTCAGCGCCTTGGGCCTTTTAATCGTCAGTCTTCAACACCCGCCCTGCATTTACAACGCCGTAAGAGGAAATCCCCAGGTAAGTAATTCCAGCGACGGCAGAGCGACGAGGAGACGGCTTCCGTGATCCCCGGACTCGCGGGCGCCGGGCTTGGTACGTCCTCCTGCCTTTTTGCCCCCCGGGTGGAAGTAGAGGCGCGTGCTGAGTACATGCCGCGTCTGTGCGCGCACAAGGGGCGTGCGTGTGTCCGTGAGGGACTCGCATCCTCGTCATGAACGACGGCATCGAGCTCCAGCGTCCGGCCACCCTGTCGCTTGCTCACCTGGCCCCTTCCGACGGGCACTCCCGGCTCTTTCCAAACTCTCGTGTTGACACATGCTGCCAGAGACACCGTGGGGCCCACACGCGCCGGAGACCGGGCCGCGGGCCCAGGCCAAGCGCTCCGAACCGGGAGTCCTGCGCGGAACTGCCAAGTCAAAAGCGAGTGTATTTTACAGTTCGATAGATACAGTTAGCTTCCTCCCAAAACCGGGGTGTCCCTCCGCAGGATGAGCCTGTTATTCACATGTGCCCCGAAAAGGGAGTAGAACATTTCGGTCTTTGCCAGGCTGGTGGGTGAAAATCCATACTCCGCTCTCTCCGCGTGCCTCGTCAGAGCTCAGCCCCTCTCCTGCGGCCGGAGTGTTCCTGTTTCCAAGGGCGAATTGTGGGTGTCTTCGGCACCTTTCTTTTTTCTTTTCTTTTTAAAGAGTTTATTTATTTATGTATTTGACAGAGAGAGAAAAGCAAGAGAGGGAACACAAGCAGGGGGAGTGGGAGAGGGAGAAGCAGGCCTGCGGCTGAGCAGGGATCCCGATGCGGGGCTCGATCCTGGAACTCCAGGATCATGACGGGGACTCAAGGCAGACACTCAACGACTCAGCCCCCCAGGCGCCCCTGTTCTGCACGTTTCTATCTTCAGTCTCCTCCTCTTCCTTGGCTTTGTGACCTTCATGTATTGGGAAGATTAATATATATATATATATATTTTTTTTAAGATTTTATTTATTTATTTGACAGACAGAGCAGAAGCAGGCAGAGAGGCAGGCAGAGAGAGGGGAGGAAGCAGGCTCCCCAGGGAGCAGAGAGCCCGATGTGGGCTTGATCCCAGGACACTGGGACCATGACCTGAGCTGAAGGCAGAGGCTTTAACCCACTGAGCCACCCAGGTGCCCCAGGAAGATTAATATTTTATCTGTTGGATAAATCACACATTTTTCCCATTCATCATTTATTTTGTGTGATGTCTCTGGCCAAATCGATTGTATTTTCCTTATTACTTTTTTGGTCTTGGTCTTACGCTCAAACAATAAAAACTTTTCCACCTCAAAATTAAGATATTCTCCCCTCGTTTATGTTTTTATTTTCTAATACACATACATATTTTAATCTATTGATACTGCATTTTATGAGTGGATAAGTTAGGCAGCCAACTTTTTTCTTTTTCCCTAAAGATAGCCAGTATCTCTTATCGTTTACCATATAATCAAGTCTGTATCATATACTCCTTAGATTTGTGAAAGAATCTCTATCATGCGGTTATAAAATCCCTAAATGCTTGTGGATCTTCTTCCAAAATCTTTATTTTGTCCCAGAAGCCACTGGTCTCTCTACCCCGTGGAATGATTCATGATAGCTGACTGGAGTGACTCTAAGACACTCATGCTTGTTTTGCAAATGTTTCTTAGCTACCCCCGGACATTTTCACCTCCAGATTAACTGTGTATTTTCCAATACAAAAGTGAGATTTGGATTTAACTCTGAGGTTAACCTGGGGGAAACGGACTTCTCTGGATTATTGGATTTCCTCCACAAGCACGCGCTCTCGTCCCCATGTCTGCCAGGCTCTGTCATTTTCCAGTAGACCCATTTACTTGAACTCATGTGCATTTCTTGTTATGTTAGATGCTAGGTGAGATTCAATCCTTACGGCTGCTGTGAATTATATGCAGAAAATAAAACGTGATGCTCTGTGTCCACGGAAAAGAGAGCGCTTTTTAAATACTTCAGCCACTTTCCTACATACCTCGTATTATTGGCAAAAGTTTGGGACTTTTCTAAGTCTACGGCCATGTAATCTGCTCACAGAGATAATATTATCTTTCCATTTCCAGTATCTTCCTGTTTTTTTCTTGTTTTAACTGAAACTCCAAAACAGTTGAAGATATTACGGCCCATGTTGTCTGTTTCTCTCGCAAATCTTTGCTCATTTCCTAGAAACTTATTCATAATTTTGATTAATAAAGATCTTTATCAGGAATGGCTGCAAAGTTTTTAGTAGTTACTTTGATGTCTACCTGAAGGGGTGTAACATTTATGCCGTCCCGTCCATATCTGTACTGAGTGACCCTCGCTTCTCAAGAACAAAACCTACTTGATTGTGGTGGTTCTGGGACATTGTCCGTTTTGTTAGTTTGTTTGTTTTTTAATTATCACAGATTTACTGGACTCACATTTTCAATGAAAAATTTTGCATTAATTTTCATAAGGGGTGTTGGCCTGAAATGTTCTCTTTTCCTTGTTCATTTTAATCCTTTTTTTTTTTTTTTCCAAATGTCCCCATGCGGTATGTGTGTGTAAAGATGAGTTGTCGTGCTCTGAGATTATTTAAATAACCTTGGAATGGCCTGGTCCTTGGGTTTGTAGGATTTTCCTTCACACTGCTAGGTAGATCTTGGTATCTTTTTAAATTTTGCTATCAGCAATTTGTCCTGCTTATCCTAAAGAAATGATGGGAAAATACAGCAAGCGCAGATGTTCACTGAAGCATTCTTTCTCTCAGTGAAGAATTAGAAGCAACCTCGATGCCCCACAGTTGGGTTGGGGGCAAACGGCTCCCCGCGAGCTAGGTGACCAGCAGTCAGGAAAACTACAGAGCAAACCACAGAGTTCAGGATGTGAAAATGAATGTGGTTTGTCATTCCAATCTGGACACAAGTGGACGCAGGAAAGGACAGCGAGGAGGCCAGCTTCTGGGATTACCGACGGCTTTCTCCCTGCGTTTACTTACCAAGCTTTCCGGAACAGGCAGTCAGGGCCCCAGCAAGCCCTTGGGAGCCGGCCGCCCGTTTCTTACTCCTGCTCCAGCACCATGGCATTGCGACCGTGGGCAAGTGCCACAACTACGGTGTGCCTCAGTGTCCTGTTTGTCTGCTGTGAGAAATATCAAATATACTTACATAAACACACAAAACCGTCACCTTCCGGCACACAGCAAACGCTCTGTCAAACATTCGCAAGGTTTGCGGGAAATACGGAGACAAGACCATGTCCAGTGGCTCCCATCCCTACTTCAGTAACTGCATCTTGCTGTCCTTCGACCGACGGAAGAACGTTTTTGCAGGTAATGACCGAGCTGGGAGACGAGAGCAGACGAGATCTCGTCTAAGAAGCAGGACCACCTCTTGTTCAACGAAAGAGCTTCTCCGCAGCAGAACAAGCTCACGTGAGAGCCGGACGCCTACACGACGTGGAAGGGAGACGACGATCTGGCGACGGAGAAGAGGGACGCGGAACGAGTTGTCTCCCTTAACAGCAAGTAGAAGCGCACGGCCTGAGCGGGGTCCATCGACGGTTCAGTCCCCACGTCACCGCCCTGAGGCTACGCCGTCCCTGCGTTTTGTTCCCAAGCACGCTGCATCTTTTCGCTGATACCACCGTCTTGCTGGAAGCAAACACTGCGTTCCTGGAGCAGAGCGCAAGTACTTCGACCAGTGCAGTTTCATTGCCGCTTCGGCCGTTAAATCAGGGGACAGAGCTCCCGAGCGTCTTAACTTGGCCACTGCCCAGAATGTTCTGGAGGCCACCAAGTCCAACGAAAGGTAGGCTCAGTCTTCTACCTGTGTGGGTCGTTGCTGGGCGGGCATCCTGACCTCGAGCACAGGGTGCTGGTCCGTGTGGTCAGGCTGTGATTAACCCCGTTCCCTGCTCATGCGGCGGGAAACTTTGTCTCTCGGATGCCAAGGTCTCACCCGGACTCCAAAGGCCCCAACTGCCCCTTGATGGGGATTTAACATCAACCAGGGCCCAGACGGCAGCCCTCTGGGTCCCCAGGGCTGCCTCTGTGATGCACAGAATTGCTCTGTCTTGCAACACATTTCCTGTTTACCTATTGGCGTTTGCAGGTTGACAAGGCAAAGCTCCTTGGGAAAACCCTAACACCCGACTTGCCCATTGCCTGGCCGTGCTCCTTGCAGCCTTCATGAAGTCAGTCCTCGGAACACGCAGGAGAGCAAACAGGCCATGTCCACGTGACACACGTGGGAGAGGGCAACGTGAAGTCCCTCCATCAGTAGACGTGTTTCTGCAAGCCCCTGGTAAGGGACGTGTAGCAGGGTTAAGGCAGGGTCTCGAACGTCTACAAGCTTCCAATCCGGGGCACCTTGCAGCACCGGGGGTGAGTCCAGCCACCACTAGGAATCGCTTCAAGACCGCCCGTGGAGTTTGGGGGCAAAGGATTCCCACAGTGGCGGTCGGGGGTCATGCAGGGACTTGGGACCCTTAGGAAGGTGTGGTCCCTAAGGTGACAGGAGGGCTTGGGTCCTGGTGTTTGCAGCAGAGCGTGGGGCAGGGTTCTGTGCCCGAGAAAGACGCTCCGCTGGCTCGTCTCTCTGCGTGGAGTTTGTGATTGTTTCGGAGACGAGGTTGGCAGCGGGGATCGGCGTTCGGGTGGGAGAGTGGCTGAGCAGGAAGCCCGGAGATCACCCGGGACGGAGTCCTGAGGTCGGTGGCAAACCAGCTCAGAGTGAGCAGGTTCGGAAACCAGGGGCCCCAGGCGGGAGCAGAGGCAGGACCAGGCGCGCCTGCTGAGGGGCCTTCGGGAGCTGGTCTGACCCCTGGGGCGACCCCCAGCCCGGACCCCAGCAGCGGTGAGCAGCGGCACGGGGCGTCTGGGCCCAGGACACGATTCCCACCGCAGTGAAACGAGGAGTCGGAACTCATTTCTCTACAAATTCCTCACTGTCGTGCCCTCTGAGTCACCGGGGAAAAGCCACCCCTGGGTGCCTGTGCGTCGGGCGCTCGGGGAGGCGGGTCCTGCTTGACAGCTTTGGGGCCCGGGGCAAAGCCACGGCCATGGGACGACAGTGGCGGGGCAGGGCAGCGAAAACCCGGGCACGAAGCACAGACGGAGAATCCTGCAGCAGCGTGGGGTGCTTGGAGGAGAAACCGAGGCAGGCATCGTGCCCCTCGGTGGCCGGGAGGGATGAAGGGGGAAGAACCAAGACCCAGGCACAGGGGGCCCGACGGAGAAGGGTCGATGCCGACATGGGGAATGGTGCTCTGGTGCCTTTCTCAGGAGGGAGTCTGGGCACCTTGCACGTCTGGGTCTGGGACGATGCACGGAGCAGGGGCGGCCAGAGAGTCTGATGGAGACGTGGTTTAAACCTAGGTGTGGCCATGACTCCCCCTGTGGCTCGGCTCCGTGGTTCTGGGGGAGGTGGAGCCAAGCTGCAGCCCCCGGAAGGCCTGGGCCGTGCAGATCAGGAGCACGTGGAGGGGACCTGGCCGGAGCGCTCGGAGGGACGCGGGCCGTGAGCGCCGCGTGGTTTTAGGTTGAGTTGAGATTCCCATGGCAGAAAACAAGCCACTGTAAAGTGCACGGCTGAGTGGCACTGCGTGCATTCCTGGTGCTCTGCCGCCATGGCCACGACCTGCTTCTGGGACGTTCAGGTGACCCCGCCCGGAGCGCCATCCCCGCGGAGTAGTCACTGTGCCCCCCACCCCCACTCTCTGTCTCTGCGGGTTTGTCTGCAAGGCTCATCCGGGCTGAGGGCTGCATCAGAGCTCCCGTCCCCTTCATGTGCAGGGGGGGCTGTTGGGTTCAGGCAGGGGCTGGAGCGGGACGCTGGGGGGCTCCTGCCTTGCACTGTTGTGCGAGTACAACCTGCTGGGGTTTCCACGCACCCTGTGCTGTTTTCAGAAGTTCCCTGGCAGCCCCTCTCTCTGGGGGGAGGTGGCCTGAGTCGCGCACAGGTACGTGGCTGCACGAGCCTGGAATGTGAGTCGGACTCCGGGGCCTGTGCCCTGAGCTGCCACCAGCCCTCTGTTGGATGTGACGAGCCCCAAGCTGCAGAGCAGGAAGTCGCCCCAAGCCTCAGGGCATAGAAGCTTTCTTCCCTGGCGCTCTTCGCGGGTCGGGACCTTGCCGGGACTCTGGCCACGATCATGCTAAGGCCCCCTCCCCAGAATGTCCTGACCCTAAGAGGAGACCTGCTATCTGGGGGGCTCGTCCCTGAGCTGCGGGGCCTTGGGCGGGAGCTTGTGACAAGAGCCCGGAGTGTCCCAGAGGCTGTGGCTTCAACAGGCTTGAAATCAGATTTAAAGACACGTTTAAAAAGAATAAGGGAGGGACGCCTGGGTGGCTCAGTTGGTTAAGCAGCTGCCTTCGGCTCAGGTCATGATCCCAGTGTCCTGGGATCGAGTCCCACATCGGGCTCCTTGCTCGGCAGGGAGCCTGCTTCTCCCTCTGCCTCTGCCTGCCTATCTGTCTGCCTGTGCTCGCTCTCTCTCCCTCTCTCTCTGAAAAATAAATAAATAAAATCTTTAAAAAGAATAAGGGAGAAAACCTGAAATATGTGCCATTGTAACAGTAAGTGTTTGGGGGGTCAGCACAGAGACATGCGCGCTGTGGGGGGGCACTGGGGCTCTGCCGATGGCGCCCTGGATGTGGGGGCTGGGCCCGGCCCCCGACAGCCTGGCAGGCCGCTGAGGACTCTGCACCGAGGGCCAGAGCTGGGAGTGGGCACTTCTCGCTGTGCTCGACTCGGCCTGGGGTGGCTCTCCTTGAGGGCAGCCCCGGCGACGGCAGCCCCGTAGCAAGGGAAGCTCTGGGAAGCAGCTCTCGGGCTCCGGCTGTGCCGAGCAGTTGTGCAGAGTGGAGGCGGGCGCCTCCAAAGCTTGCCAGGAGGACAGCTGTTTCCAAGACTGGTTGTTGTGAGTCTTCCTAAGAAGCTCAACAGATTTAACAACTTTAGAAAGGAATTAATATACTTGCACAGAGAAGGTAAGAAATTCAGGACGGGCAGCACAGTCCGGAAGGGACCCCCAGGCGCACGTCCCGGGCGCTGCAAGCAGTTTCCTCCGCTCCTGGCTCGTGAGTCCAGCTGGCCGGGGCCGTGCCCCTCACGGCTGCTTTCCTCTTCCTCTCTGAGGCAGCGCCTTCCCGGGCTGGACCCTTACACCAACGTTTCTTACTGACGGCCTCTAAAAATGGCTCTGTGAGGCCACGATGGAAGCACTCCCGGTGGCTTGAGGCCACGCTGAGCTCTTTCCTCCTCGGAACTCCTTGAAGCATGAATAGTGTGTGAGGCGCAGTCCATCATCCCCGTCCTCCCACTTTGTTCCCAGTTGTTTCGTGCACGCGTGTGTGTGTGCACGTGTGTGTGCATGTGCGTGCACGGCGAGTGTGTGTGTCTGCGAGTGTGCGCGCCTGTGGTTCTCCCTGCACCCAGTGGAGCTCTAATATCATAGACTGTGAGGGATTAACACCAGCGTCTCTCTCCCCCGTTCCTATTCTCCGCCCAGAACGAGCCCTAACCCGGCGACCGCCACGGGGTAAGAAATGCATTTTGATAATTCAGTAATTGGGAACCAATTAATTTCAGGATTTGACAACAAGGGTGATGATGTTCAGGAAGACCCTTGGTTTCCTGCGCTCAGTGGGAGCGGAGAGGTCCAGAGAGAGAGTAAAATCAACTCCGCTCGACTCGACGGGCAACTTTAGAAAGACCCCCCTCTCCGCTGTGGTTTCCGGAATCGTCCCGACTTCTGCAGAGTCCGCGGAACCCCTTCGCCACGCGCTCTGGGTCCTTTAAAAGACGGAACCGCATGTGAACTTGGAGATGGGGCCAGCTTTTGAGACGGATAGGAAAATCGTTTCAAATGCTGTGGCCATGCCCTCAGGGACACGCCGTCCTGTCCCTGTCCCTGTCCTGGTACGTCGGTGGCCGCCTGGGGACCAGGAGGAGGTGGGGACGCTGAACCTCACAGGCATCCCCGAGGTGGGACCCAGGCTGGGAGCCCTCACCGCACGTGCTGTGCACCTGCTGCCCCTCGCTCTTCTGCCAGGCCAACCCGATGGTCAGCCATGGAGACAGCACACTCCCCTGGAGCGGGTCCCCTGACCGAGCTGCCCTGCTCCTGCCATACAGCCCATGCCAAGCCCAAGGATCCCTCCTGGAGTTGAACCCTCTCTACCCCGGGGGTCCCCACCAACAAGTTCCTAGGGACAGTTCCTTACCTTGATGGGAGAAGATATATTATGACGAGTAGTGGGGGCTCTCTGAGAAAATCCACAGTGTCCCCAGCTGGGGCTGTTGGGATCCTAATCAGTGTGACCCCAGCTTGCTGGGCAGGCTTTACTGGCACAGCTTCCATCAGCGCCCAGCTCGTCCAGGCACCGATGCCCCCATGAGACACGACATGCTCCCCAAACTTACAAGCCTCCCAGAATTGGCATCAGAGTTCAGCTGGTTTTTAGGATGGACTGATGTCATATTTGGCTCTATCCAGGTAAAGCATTTTGGTTAGATTTGGAACATTATTTGGTTTTTGGATTTTAAGACCTGGTTTTTCTGTTGTTTTTGATAATTCCCTAAAAGCAACCTGACCTTTTGGGGGCCATGAACCAGTTCTGGATTTTCTTGAGACTCTGTTCTTGGACAAGGAAATGCATTAGTGTTAGTACTATGCATTATTTATTAGGTTTCTAGGTGCACAAGACATGTGCTGCTCATAATTAAAATAAAAACACACAATAAAAGCACCATTTCAGAGTCTAAGATGTAACTTTGTACACGGCTTCAGCGTGTCCCCCTAAATGAGATTATGACGAGCTAGTTTAAATTGCTGCTGGCACATAAAAAAACAGTGTGATCATTTTTTTTTTTCCTTCTGGAAGAAAATGGGCACAGACAGCTGCCTTGTAGCGAAGATACCATGTAGACCTATCCTTGTTGAGGTTTTTGTTATGTGACCGGGTTTCTCAAACCCTGCTTTCGAATTTATGATGGTTAATTTTATGTGTCGATGTGGCTAGGTTGCAGTGCCCAGTTATTTGGTCCACACCGGGCTAGATGTTACCATGAAGGTTTATTTAAGATGTGATTAACATCCAGATTAGTAGGCTCTCAGCAAAAGCACCCTCTACAATGTGGGTGGGCCTAGTGTAATCAGTTGAAAGCAACCAGCAGTTTCCCAAAGAAGGCATTCTCAAGACCGCAACACAGAGAACTTGCTTGTGTCCTGCCGGCTGCCCTGTGCAGTTCAGAACTGGGACTGCAGAATCCACAGGTCTCCTGTCCGCCAGTCCGCACATTTCTGAATCTCCTGCCCCCACCATCTCGTGAGCCAGTTGCTGAAATTGCTCCATCTCTGTCTCTCTCTTTTCTGTGTCTCTGGAGAACCCTGGCCGATACAAATGTCATATGGCCTGAGGCTCTTAACTCAGCACTGAGCTTAAACAGGCAAACAATCCACCTTCCCAAGTGAGCTGAAATTAGTTAAAATAAATTATATCTCTTATTTTCAAGATTTTGTTTATTTTCTTGACAGAGAGAGTGAGTAAGGGAGAGAGCATGGGTGGGGGAGGGGCCGAGGGAGGGGGAGAAGCAGGCCCCCTGTGGAGCAGAGAGCCCGATGGGGGGCTCCATCCCAGGACCCCGGGATCATGACCTGCGCCGAAGGTAGAGGCTTCACTGACTGAGCCTCCCAGGCGCCCCAACATAAAATATATCCTAGTGGCCAGAAAAGAAGGTTCATGTTTGATACTGTAAAATAGGTACATGTGCAATTTTTTTCATATACAATTTTAAGAAAAACAGTTGGCAAAATAAAATATTTAGGGAAAACAGAGATAATTAAGTGTTATTTTAAACAGTTTCAACAACATTGACTCAAACCCGTGTGAGTTCAATGAAAGTGGTCGAGTATCAATAGTTAATGCACGTGAACAGGTGTCGAGTATCAATAGTTAACGCACGTGAACAGATGCGCCCCCAAACCCATGAGACGATATGGTCAGTGAAGAAAGAAGAGCTGCCTTTTTTGCTAGGTGAACAGAAACCTCACAGCTTCGCTGAAAAAATTCTGTCTTGTGAACAAGGGTCATTTTTTGATTGGTCTTCGTCCCCCGTGTAATGACTTGATCACTGTCCGGCCGGAAGTGAAGGCTGCTTCGCACCCCAAGCAGGGCCGTCAGATCCTGTGCTCAGAGGGAGAAGCCAGAGCGGGTCCCTCTGATGGCACCGCGAAGCCAGACAGGCCTGCTGGGAGCCCGTAGCCTTCCCGTCTCTATGTAACCCTCCCCAGGAGGGCATTTATACAGCAGGGCCAGAAAACCGTCTGGCCCAGGTTCCAGCCCAACCAACCCCCATTTCCCGACACCTTCCACGGGGCGCAGACACATATGTCCCTATTGTAAAAGGAAGACCTTCCTTCTGATTTCATCACATGAATCTGCATTTCCCACAGAAGTAAAATTAAATCAGATTCTCCGATTTCTCAGGGTGGACTCTGGAAGTAGAAATTTCTACATTCGCTGGTATGAAAAAGACGAGATCACACCATATAGTTACACAGTTTGTACAGTTTACAAAGCACATCCCCCTCGTCACTGTTTCGACCTGTTTGGACCCTGACAATGACCTCCAGGGGTAGGAGCATCAGACACTTTTCTCTCCTGTGAAGGGAGGACAGTGAGACTCAGAGAATGTTCCAGACACAGGCCGAGGGGCAGATCTTCTCTACAGAGCTGGGGGAGCCCAGGCTGCCTGATCCCACCCCAGGCCCCAACCCCAGCTCACCGTCAGGTCACACTGGCACTGTGGAACTCGACAGCTTCATTGCACTAAGTAGAAGGTGGCCTCCGCGGTCAGGCCGGCGCATGAGGAGGGTTGAGAACGTTCACCCAATTTCATAGACGGAGGGGCAGTGACCACCTAGTGAGTAAACTTGGCTACTGCACCCACCGTGTGCAACATTCCAAGTCCACAACGGCAGCCCTGTTGTCTCGGCCCCCGGATGACCACGCCACCCTGCAAGGTGTCCCCGTGCTGAGTGGTGGCCAGCGCTGGCGGGTGTGCTGGGGACCGTGTTTCTCCATGCTGTGGTGGTCAGGTGCACAGCAGCCTTGCTCTGTCAGGCCTCTGAGAAACTTCCTCAGATGAAGGTGGCCCCATGGGAGGTGACTGAGGAGCTGTGCACTACTAAAAACCATGAAACAAATTCTTTAGCTAAATTTTCCAAATACAAATGAAATGTGAGGAGCACAATGTACGCCCAAAGAATGGAAGAGAGAAGGGGAAGCTGACCAGAGTTTTAAAGACACACAGCGTGGCCCTGGGAGGGGAGGCACTGGCTCGCCATCCAGTCATCCCAGAGTTGCCGCTGGGACCTTCAGCAAAGATGTTCTGGGTCCCATGGCTTTGCTTTTCTTAAAGGACAGATCATGATTAGCAAGCAAACAGATTTGATAAAGACATTTGATAGCTTTAGAATGTGTAAACCCATAGATTAACATCACACAGGAAGGAAGGAGAATGAGTCTTGTATTGCCATAAAACTGGCAACAATGTCCACAATAGCCAAACCATGGAAAGAACCCAGGTGTCCTCTGAGAGATGAATGGATAAAGAAGACGTGGTCTAGATCTACAATGGACTATTACTCAGCCATCAAAAAAGGTTAGCATCTTGCCATTGGCAACGACGTGGATGGAACTGGAGGGTATTAGGCTGAGCATGAAACAAGTCAGTCAGAGAAAGACAGTCATCATAAGATCTCACTCATATGTGGAATTTAAGAAACAAAACAGAATCTCATCAGGGAAGGGAGGGAAAAATAAAATAAGATGAAAATTGAGAGGAAGACAAACCATAAGGGACTCTTAAGTATAGGAAATAGACTGAGGTTGTTGAAGGGGAGGGGGATGGGGGATTGGGTAGCGGGGGGATGGGCACTCAGGAGGGCACGGGGTGGAATGAGCACAGGGTGTTACATGCAGCTGGTGAGTCACTGAACCAGGAAACTCAACTAAACTCTGAAACTAATAAATAAATTAATTAATTAAAAACTGCTTTCAAACAGCCATAAACACACCTCTTAACACGACTGTGCTTGTCTTTCCCTGAGAAATCAACCCCATCTCTACCTTGGGAGTCCCACGTTCCAGTTTTCCAGAGACCCACACGTTCAACCTGCGTGAACCAGAGCCGCACGCGAGGCGTACCTACAGGGGAGTCTCCGATTTTGGCATCCAGGCGTGGCTCCATCCTCTCTCCGAATTTGCCCTTTTTCAGAAACAGTGTCTGCGTTTTCTGTCTTCTGTCCTTTCACTTGGTTGTCGTCAGGCCAGACTGGAGACAGATGCCGAAACGGGCAAGCCCAAGCTGCCTCGTGGGACACGGGCGGAGGCCCCTCCAGGGCGTGGGGACATAAAGGCCTGAGTCAGCAAGAGGGTCTCCCGCGTGGGAAGTCAGACCCTAAATCCTCAGAGCCACCATTGTGGAAACTCAGCAAATAAGAGACGCTCTCGACGGCTGATTCTACTCTGGGATGACTCAACTTCACCCACGAGGGCCTGAAGGTACCCAGGAACCATGATGGCACTTCAGATGTCTTAGAATATGCTCGACTGCCCCCAGAGTAAAGTCTGGAACTTCCGGGGCCCCCATGAGCCTCCTGGCTTCCTGGAGACTGTCTTTCACCGTCTCCAATATCCGCTGGGCCTCAACAGCCATCCCGTGAGAGTCCGCCAGGAGCTGGCATCCGTAATCCACCCATAGATACTCAGAATTTCTATCTGGATACATCGATCCACCTGCCGTATTGATCAAATGCCCACTATGTGCCATATAATGATGGCTATCATCTGCTGTCTTATTTCCCCTTCCTAATCATGCCCTGAGAACGTCTCATTAAGGAGCTATTCCTGTTTTCGTCGGGCAGGGGAGAGCGTAGGGCTCGGGAGGAAGTCAGTCCTTTGCTTCTCAGTCCCAGTAAGAGATGCAGAGAGGCAAGGCTCCGAGCTAAACTCATCACCTGTCCCGCAAGTGCTCTCTGGGCACCTGCCGTCATTCTCAAAGTAGGTTCATTTCATTACCTCGAAACGTTTCTACGCATTCTCTCTTCTCTCAAATATGAGAAAATTGAAGGCCCCAAACCTCAAAATCGACTGAGCTAGTTACTATCAGAGACAAGGACAGGACACAGGTAACAAATTCCAGTTCACTTAGCACTGTTTCCCAGTGAGCCCATCTGCATTTTCTTGTTCGTTTAATACGTACACATACGTGTGTAGAGCAAAAAAGTTTGACTTGAGGCTCATGAGTTGTTTTCAGACAACTTTAACAATTCCTTCTGTCTCCATAAGGAACCCAAGAACACCTCCAAAGACTACTAACAGAAAATACCCGGCTGTGTTCACCCACACAGAATTACCATAGCATTCCGGTTGTCGGGGTGAGTAAAACTGGGGAGACCGCCCCATTTCCAGAGCTCTGTCTTCTTAGAGTGAATTTATGTTCTTGGTAACATACGTCACACCAGCCACACCAGGGGGGGGCGGATAACGGAACTGCAGGGACAGTTTCTGCCCTCGGGGGCTTGGCTCGGTTGGGAAGAAAGATGCCGCCCGGGGATGGTCGTACATGAAATGCCTCGAAAATGACTTCCAAGTGGACTCTTCTTTCTCGGGCATCCTTGAATGGGAAGGGAAGGTCCTGGATATTTATGCACTTGGTCCTCAGATGAAGAGCTCCTCATCTTAGAAAGGTGTGGGGAATTTTTGTGAACTCCGATTTCCACGGATAACCCATTAAGTGCCAAATGCAGAAATCGAGCCCCACCCAAGCAAGACGACGGATCATGGAAACAGGCATCCTGAGGCGGCGCTCATCTCAGAAGTCCCGCAGGAGGGGACAGGTCCTCAGCGCCGCTGTCAATGCCGTCTCTGACCTGGCTTGTGTGTTCTTCGTGGAGCCAGAAGGAAGCCCAGCCGGGGTGGGGGGCTGTCCCTGGCAGGCATCCCTGCTCTGCTGGCTCCGTCCCGTCCGCTGTGCGCTACGAGAGGAGGGACCTGGAAGGAGGCAAGAGCAAGAACAGCGGGAGGAACCGCGGGAGGCGCCGGCCCAGGAGGGGGACTGAGCGAAGCAGGACGCCTGGCCCGAGGGGCGGGTGCGGCCGTGGGGTGACGCCCACCTGCTTGAGCTCCTGGCCCGTCCCGGTGACGTCCTGGCCACTGTCCCCCCAAGGGCAGCTGAGCTAGTTTTCTGAGACTCCATGGAGGGCCTGGGCGCAGGACAGGCATTCGGGGGGTCCTGTGTTTCACCAAGCCGTATGCACCCTAGTTCCTCAGGGCACCCCGTCTTCCACAGCCCTGGGTTTCCCAGGGGTCCACGTCCTCTTCCGGAGGGAAAACTCCCACGTTGGGCAGCTCATCTGCAAATACAAGCGAGTCGGTTTGAAAGACGGACACAGGGAGAAAATGTTTTCTCATTTGTGTGGAAGAGGCACTCAATGTTAATTAGAAAACAAAAGGAGTCTGCTCTGTGTCTGCCTTGACCTGGGGCGCCCTTTGTGCTGCTCCGAGGACCTGGAGACAATCGTGGTCCCTCACCGCACAGGGAGTTTTCTTCCCAATGGGAGAGAGAGGCTGGGCATTGGCTCAGCTGGGGTCTCCCGGAGCAGAGGTTGGGGGCCCTTACTCGGCGTCTGCCCACTGGTCACCGGGGTCCTGGTCGTGACTCCACGAACGCAGTCCGAGCTCCTGGAGCTCATGTGCACAGGGATCCGCCCCCCCGGCCTGTGGTCACAAAACTCCAGAAGACGAGGGAGGATGGGACCTGCGCGGCGGAATTCACTGCCCTGTCCTTCCTTCGCGGGCCCCAGTGCCGCTCGGGCCTCCCAGCTGCTCTGCACATGCGTCGTTGCCCCCGTGCCGGGTGGGAGGCTTCCACCTCACGAGTGTGTGCACACCGTCACAGGGACAGCGGTCACACGTGCGCGGGCTCTGCCACAGGCCCTGGACGGAGGGGTGGCGGGACCGACGGTGTCTGTCCCTTAGTGCAGCAAGACGCCAAGCAGCCACTCAGCCACAGATCCAGCAAGAAACTCCTGAGTCCAAAACCCACACTGCAGTCCCTTGGGGCCAGCCGGCGGGCCTACCCCACAAACATCCCCGTCCCTCTGAAGCGTGCAGACGCCTCTGCCGTGGTGGGGAGCTTGAGCCTCTCCTCCCCCTGCAGCCGAAGGACAGACAGACGGCGGGCTCCCACACGGCCGGCACCCCAGGACCCGGGGAGGTCGCTGCTGCTGCGAGGCGGCTGTCCCCACCGCAGCTCCCACCTTCAGCTCCTGCCGGGTTAACCCAGCTCCCCGGGGAAGACCCGTCCCGAGGAGTGGTCTGACCTCCCTCCGCCAGGAACAGGGAAAGCTCTATACCGGGGGCGCGGGGATGAGTAGGAACCTGGTATCCGTCACGTACACCTTAGTTGCATTAAGTCAAGCTCTGGCCTCTCCTAGGAATGCGGTGCCCGTTTAAGCGTTAGCTCCGACCCTGGAAACCCTGCCTCGGTGCTCTCCGCCCTGCCGCTCGCCCTTCCCTCCCCGGGCAGGACCTGCCCTGCACCTGCTCCGGGGGCTTCCTGTGCAAGTGGTGGGGTCCGCGGGAGCCCGTACGCCCTCCGGGACTTTGGCTCAAAGTCTTCAGGCCCGAGGGGATGTTAGAACAGGACTTGGGCCGAAACCCTCCTGGGAGGAAAGGCTGCAGGTGCCCATTTGAGCACTGGTGGGTCCGGGGGGGCGCGGGCGGGGTTCCGCTCGGACCCTAAGGCTTTAGCGCCGTGGAGCTCCGTAGAGTGGAACCACGGGGCTGGAGGGAGTTCCGTGTTCCAAGGTAGCAGCTTGTTGCAGAAGCAAGTCAGAGGCCGGCCGCGTGGGACGGCGGACGTGCGAGACGGCGGCCCCGTGGCACCGCGAGCGCGGCAGCGACAGGCGTGGGCGGATGGGGGACGCGCTGCTTCCAGTCAAGGCCTGGAGCCTCCTCGGGCTCACGGAGCGCTCTGTGCCAAGAGCACGAACCCGCGCAGCTCAAAGCCGGGAAACTGAGGACACGCCGGCAACTCGGTGCCTGAAACACTTCAGTTATGTATGAAGTTTCTGGGAAGAAAATCTTGGTTCTCAATCTAAACCGACAGCCTTCCAGTTGGTGCCCTGCCCCCACTCTTTAAAAACCCTCCTGGGGGCACCTGGGTGGCTCCGTGGGTTAAGCCGCTGCCTTCAGCTCAGGTCATGATCTCAGGGTCCTGGGGTCGAGTCCCTCATCGGGCTCTCTGCTCAGTGGGAAGCCTGCTTCTCTCTCTCACTCTCTCTCTCTGCCTGCCTCTCTGTCTGCTTGTGATCCCTCTGTCAAATAAATAAATAAACAAAATCTTTAAAAAAAAAAACCTCCCGGAGCAACCTCATAAAACAGACAGGGAAGCTCTCTGTGAACAGTAAGTGTCCAGAAAGAGAAACAGCCCCGTGTCTCCGGGTCACTCTCTTGAGCACCATCTTTCTGATTTTAGGACAAGGACATGGTATGAGGTGGCAGCCCTTGTTTCCAGCAACCCCCGAACAGAGCAGAAGGCAAACGACTGTTGCTATTCTCTACTCTGAGAAGCTCAGATGCCCGACATGTTTGTCCTTGGTGCTGTAAACGACCTTGACCCACACCCATCAAGGTTCCTGCCTTCTAGCCCGGAGTGCTGGGGTTGCTTCTGCCGCAGAAGCAGCGTCTGCGGCCGAGATGGTGGAGCTTGGCCACCTCCATCCGCCCTCCCCGGTTCTTGTTTGCTGCATCGCTTCTGAGAAATGTGTGCTGTGTCAACCCTATAGCCAGACACTGATGGGGCACTCTGGTACAGCGCTTTGTGTTTTTCCAGGGGTTCTGGTAAGCAATAGCTCTCTTGTTCTTACATTCCTAATCACTGGTAAATTACAGAAGATATAAATACATTCTCTTTTTTAAAATAAAATAGAATACTTCAGATAAAGTTCCTTTGGCTGCTCTCCTTTCTCCTGCTCCCCAAAGGTAATCCCTCTAGCTATCTTTAGTTGTGTTTATATTTCTACACACGTTTTGTTGTGTCCTGTTACATTGTGTGTGTGTGTGTGTCTGTGTATGTACATGGGTGGGTTACCACAGTACAAATGTAATTTTGCAACATGATTTTTTTTTACTTTGTTACTTTTTTAAGTACTTTATTTTTAAGAATTTTATTTTTGGATTCATAGCAGAATTAAATATAAGGTACAGAGATTTCCCATAGACCCCCTCCTCCGCCACGTGATGACCTGCCTGTTACCAGCATCACACCAGAGCCCTGCGTTGGTTACAGCTGGTGAACCCACACTGAGACGTCATAGTCACCCACAGTTTACATGAGGGTCACTCTTGGTCTTGTGCATTTGATGAGTTGCCGGAATGTGTAACGTCATGTGTCCACCATGATGACAGCACACAGAGTAGTTTCAACTGCCCTAAAAATCCCCTTTGCTCTGTCTGTTCATCCCTCCCCACAACCCAATCCCTGGTAACAACCCATCATTTTACTGTCTCCATAGTGTTGCCTTTTCCAGAATGTCCTACAGTATGTGGGCTTTTCAGATTGGTTTCTTTCCCTGAGTGACAAGCACTTAAGTTTCCTTCATGTCTTCCCATGGCTGGAGAGCTCATTTCTTTTTAGCTCTGGATGGACCACAGTTTATCCATTCACCTGCTGAAGGACATCTTGGTTGCTTCCAAGTTTGGGCAATTACGAATAAAGTCGCTATAAATATCTATGTGAAGGTTTTTGTGTGGACCTAAGTTTTCAGATCCTGTGGGTAAATACCAAGGATCATAATCACTGGATCCCATGGTAAGAATATGTTTGGTTTCATAAGAAATCACCAACTGTCTTCCAAAATGGCTACACCATTGTGCAATCCCACCAGCAAAGAATGAGAACTTCTGCTGCCTCCCATCCCGGCCAGCATTGTCAGTGTTCTGGATTTTGGCCATTCTAATAAGGTGTGTGGTGGTATCTTGTTATGCTTTTAATTTGCGTTTCCAAGGACTTGTGATGTTAAACATTTTTTCCTATGCTTACTTGCCATCTGTATATCTTCTTTGGTGGCTTGTCTGTTCAGATCTTTTGCTTATATTCCAATTAGGTTGTTCATTTTATTATTGGTGAGATTTAAAGTTCTGTATACTTCTGGATAACAGTCTTTTAACAGATGTGTCCTTTGAAAATATTTTCTCCCAGGCTTGCCTTCTAATTCTCCTGACATTGCCTTTCACAGAACAGAAGTTTTTCTTTTTAATGAGCTCCAACTTATCAATTTTTTAATGGATTATATCTTTGGTGTTGAATCTAAAAATTCGTCTCCAAACCCAAGGTCATGCAGATGTTCTCCTCCTATCATCTAGGAATTTTATGCATTTTGCAGTTAGATTATAGTCCATTTTGAGTTAACTTTTGTGGGGGTGTGTAAGGTCTGTGTCTATCTAGATTCATCTTTTGCATGTGGATGTCTTGCCTCGTTTGTTGAAAAGATTATCTTTGCTCCAGTGTATTGCCTTTGCTCTTTTCTCAAAGATCACATGATTATATTTATGAAGGTCTATGGCTGGACTCTCTATTCTGTTCCGTTGATCTGTGTATCTTCTCCATTGCCAGCACCACCCTGTCTTGATTCCAATTGCTTTTAGTAATTTCTTGAAGTTGGGTAGTGTCATTTCCCTGTTTTGGTTCTTCTCTTTCAGTGTTGTGTTGGCTATTCTGGGTCTTTTGCTTTTCCACATGAACTTTAGGATCAGCTTGTCAATAGCCACAAAATAACCTGCTGGGATTTTAACTGAGATCATATTGAATCTATATATCAAATTAGGAAGAAACAACATTGACAGTATTGAGTCTCCTTATCCATGAACATGGACTTTCTCTCCATCGATTTAGTTCTTCTTTGATACCTTCCATCGGCGTTTTATAGTTTTCCTCTTATACACATTTTGTTAGGTTTATATCTAAATATTCATTTTGGAGGAATGGTAATGTAAATGGGAATATGTTTTTAATTTCAAAATATGTTTTCAGTATTTTCATTGACCTTAGCAAGAAAGATTTGAGTTTCTCACAATTAAGTGATATTAACTGTAGGGTTTTTTTTTTTTGGTAGATTTCCTTGATTAATTCGAGGAAATGTTCCTCTATTCCTGGTTTGCTGAAAATTTTTATGATGAATGAGTATTAGATCCCATCAGATGCCTTCTCTGCATCTATTGATATGATCATGTGATTATTCTTCTCTAGCCTATTGATATGATAGATTGCATTCATTGATTTTCAAATGTTGAGACTGAACACCTGGGATAAATCGCACTTGGTTGTGGTGTATAATTGTATGCTTTGTGTATGCATTTGATTTACTAAAACTCTTTTGAGGATTTTTGCACCATGTTTATAAAAATTATCAGTCTGTGGTTTTTCTCCTTAATGTCTTTGTCTGATTTTGATGTTCATCTCTTCATTTTTAAGTGACATAATTGCCTCCTTAAAAAAGTCCAAATAAAAATGTGTATGATTTCTACTTATTTTTTAAAAGCATGTTATTTTAAACAACAAAAGGACATTTTAAAATCCCCTTTAGCTTATTACCCAGTACTAGTTGCTTAAAGTAGGTAATCACGTTCACAGTAAAACCAATCGAAGCTCGGTGTGAATGATAATGCCTTATCAACGGCAATGTACGGGGGGTATTTCATAGTTTCCCCGTCTACTGTTTCATTTTACTCTCACAAATGGGCTGGTATTGCTATAATTTCCCTTTGCAGATCAGCAAACAGTGACTTGGGGGTGTGTGCCTTCCTTGAGGTGAAATGAAGTTGAATGTTCTAACTCCTAATCCAGGTCTTTCCATCAGAAATATAAGCATTCCTCCACGGGCCTTTTTCTTGCCTCCCTGAACCCCAGTTTTTCCCAGCATATTCACTGAAGGCCTCTAACTAGAAGCTCAGGGCTAATCCAGCCTACAAAGCAAGAGGTACAGCTTTACCCTCGTTTTGCTCAGCCCCTCCCACGTACCTCATCAACCCCATCCCCTTGTTGTAGAGCCGTCAGAGGCACAAGCTGCCCAAGAGCACTGCATGTGCACATGGCTCCCTCCTTTCTATCCATCTCATCTCGGTGCTGACCCCGGACTCCTGTGTGACCAGAAATGACATACTCCCTGCTCTTAGCCATGACATAAGACCTAAAACTAAAGCCCAAGAATCTGTGTGCCTTGACGTCTGGCAATACTCGGAGGGCCTCAGATGGTGTCAGGGCACGTTCCCCTCCCCACTCTGCTCCCATGGATGTGGTCTCCTCCCAAAAACCTCCTCATACCGGCACCAAACCCAGTGCCTGTTTGTTCCCTTGGAGTGGGCTTCACTTCTCTGAAAGCTTGGAGAACGGTTTGAACAAGCTCATCATATCCCCCACGGGCATCAGCCGCTGAGACGGCGGAGCCTCCTCCCACAGCCCCTGCTGGTTCCCTCGGCTCCTGCACGCAGTCAAGGCTCCTTGCTCTCTTCACACTTTCCAACTCACTCTGCACCCCTGCTTACGAGGGCACGAGCCGCTATTTAGAGACATGGGTACCAAACGTTAATGACCTGGGGAAGGTAAGATGTCCCCATCCAAGGGCCATCAGATCCCTGTGATGTCCTCCACTTTGGGCCATTACCTCGCACAAACTAGCTGCACGCCTTCAGTTTTTCTTTGAGTCTCGGCCTTTTCGGAAACTGCTCTGCGGTTATTTTAAATGTGTGCGTTATTTGTCACAAGCGACAGTTTTATATTGGTTCAGAGAATGGAGAGAGAGAAGGCCCCTGGAGATCAGGGTCAACCAGAAAGCCAGAGGGGGGTAGAGAAGACTCCTAAGCAGGGCTCCCCAGGGGCACAGGGGAAAGGACCAAGTCCCTCTCTCCCAAGAGACATCTCGTTAGAGCCTGGCCCCGGTCTGCAGGCACCACGTTGCCCTGCTGCAAATTTGCCCCCATTCAGGTTCTCCCTGTAGACCGGGCAGAGGTGGGCCTCTGGGCCACACTAGCTGACCAATTACAGGCAGGCCCAAACTCGAACGTTCTCGGGCCCCAGCCCGTTCAGCGACCCCTATAGTCCCCCAAGGAGAACATTTTCCTGCCTTCCTTGCTGGTATTTAGAAAGGACTGATGTCAAAAACCCCCTCTCCAACCTCCCCGAGAGGCAGGGAGTGAAGGAAGGCGAGGGCACACAGGAAGGCGCTCGTTCAGAAATCCGTTTGCACCTGGAGAGAACAGCAGATTTCTCTTCCTGGCGTTTTCTCATAGACATACATTCTGCAAGGCACACAGAGCGAGGAGCCCAGCCAGTCCTTCTGGACTCTTCCTCCTATGTGCTGTGGTGGGCCTGGCACAAGGTAGAACCACCCTGGAGTGTTTTCTTGTAGTTGCTTTACCCCCCAGTTCCGCATTTATACAAATACCAACATGACATTTAAAAGTGTCTGTCTCCCTCTTATTCGCAGTTAGAATCTGTGAATTATTCCCTGTGAATTCTGTGGTGTTCAAACCGGTGCATGTTTGCGTAGTGTTCCTGTGGCAACGTACAAGGCCCTCGCTGGGCCTGCGCGTTTTCTCCGGGCTTTGGAACGAATCCTTACGTAGGACCCATTTTAAACCACAAGCCTAGTTGCACAGTGGAGCCAACATCTGGAACAGCGGAAGACGGCGGGTAACATTGCGAAATATAAAATATGATACTTATTAACTTTTTCCTGTGTTAAAAATATTTTTAAATAATGGAAGCAATCTGATAGCACGTTTGAAAAAACTTTACTGCTCAGAAGATCTAGAAAGAAAAAAAATTCAGTCCTTTTAGGGTTTATTTCATTTCTTTTTGCTTGAGTTGCACTTTTTCCCATTTTAGAACATCATTACCTTTGCAAGAATGGATTTTGCTCCAAAAGCATTCTTGCACTTGCCTCTTTGTAGGTATGAACGTCACACTGAGCCGCAGAAAAACAAGCCGTACGTCAACGTATTAAGGAGCAAAGCAAGTCCGCGGTGGGAGGGGTCCTTGTCCTGCTGGTCCTCCTCCGGTGTAGCTGCGCGACGGGCAGGGGTGTGCAGGTTTCTGACAGCCCACATGTGGGAGCTCCCCATGCCCCTGCGATGTCTATCCAGAAAACAGTTCCAGCCGTTAAAGGGCACAAGGAAATCTCAACCAGAGCGGGGACCGTCCTGACCATCGGGGGCTGGGGCTGCAAAGTGGACGACAAGAAGCAAATGCCCTGAGCAGGACTCGCCCGGGGACTGGCCGCCGCCTCCCCGCGCTCTCTGAACATGAACTGACGGCATACATGCCTTCTTTAGTTATGTGATAAGAGATTAAATAAATCTTTAGCCTAGAACCCCAAAAGTCTGTCTATTCAGCAAACACAGTGAATCAGCAAATTGTTTTTTTCCAGCCTTCAGTTGAGCAAAATTGACCCGTCTTCCCAGCCCACCTGTCCCCGGCTTCCTGCCATTGCAAAAGCTTGAGAAAATGTAGAAGGCAATGTTCCAGCCCTTGGAAGGCCAAGGCCTTCCTGATGGCCAACGTCTAGGAAGGCAAGAGGAGACGCCCAGGCACACATGCTGCTCCGAGGAGCAGAAAATACCAAGACCACAGCCCCAGCCCTGGCTGGAAGCCAGACACCCTGCAGATCCCGCTCCGAGGTCGCCCCCAAATAATCTCCCACGCTCTCCACAGGAAGCGCCACACAGGTATGACGGTCTCGGCTTCACGGACGCAGACATGGAGGCTCATGGAAGCCGGTGTTTTCCCAAAATAACAGAGAAAGGAAGAGGCACAGATAAAATGCTGACCCAGGTCTCACCAGATGCAGCCACTCCCGGAACGGTCTTCTCCAAACTGCTCGGTAACTGCATACTCACGCGGAACTGTTTTCTCATTATCCGAGAAATCAACTGCCAGAAATGTTTCCACCTTGAAGAGAGAGTGAAGAACAAGAGACACCAAGAGCGGCTCGGTCGACCCCCGGGTGTGGAACGGCCATCGAGCGGCTGGAAGTGCCGGAGGAGGGTCGGGCCAGGGTGGCCTGGTGCTTCCCCAGAGCTTGCTTCGCCGAGCGCGGCGCCTGCATTTTCGCCCCGGCTGTTCCAAGAGTCACGTTTTAGACAGCAGGTGACAGTCATTTTCTCATTTTGCAGAGGAAGCCACTAAGGTTCAGGCAGGTTAAATGATTCACCTGAGATCAGGCGAAACTCAGGATCCAGACACGAAATCCCACGATCGCGGCAGAGAACTAAGCTCCGGGAAGCGTCGCCTCCGTTATGCCCGTCCTGAAAGGCTACTCGTACATTCCCGTTTCCTAAAGATTTTTGGGAAATACTCTGGGGAAAATATTCACATGGCACTTCATGGCCATAAAGTAACTAATTTTCCGTGGTTGTCTGTCATTTACGAGGGCTCAGGTGCGCCCTGGGAAGGCCGCACGCCCCGGGGCGCTCTGACACTGTCAGCCCCGAGTGGGCTTCTCGCTCACACACCAGGATAACTGGGCTTTTCCTGCAAACGAAGCGGGTTCAGGTGCAACTATTGAGCTGCGTCACGGACACCAGAGGACTCGCTCTGAGAGGCGTGTCTGGCCGGCCCAAGTGCGGAGGAGGCGTCCCTGCTTCTGGGGGCAGCTGCCAAGTCCCCGTGCCTGCCTGACTCCAGAGCACACCCCTCCTGTCTCGGGTTGGCACTGCCCCCCGCTCCCCGCAGGGCAGGATCTGAACCGGATGCTTCACAGAGCTTGGCTCAGGGGACGGGGGTCCATGTGGCAGGTGGGAGCTGGTGTCTGGCAGGACAGTGACCCGCACACAGGGCGGGCTCTGACGGGCTCCGATGGGCTCTGACAGCTGTAACCGAGACCACGGAAGGGGCGGCCTGAGAAACAGACTTGACGTCTCACAGTTCCGGGGGCTGGAAGGCCGAGATCGAGGTGCTCGCCGACCGGGTTTCTGGTGAAGCAAGTCCCAACAAACGCAGGGTTGTGATGTTATACAACTTTTCCCAAAGCCCATATAACCCAGATTTCATGGCTTTTCCTTTGTCTTAATTTCTGACCTCAAAACATTTAAAATACCAAGTTTCCATTTAACTGGGAAACTACCTACAGAGTTTATTCTTTTCTTACATTTTATACTATTCCTGTGACTGAGAGCTGTAGTGAAGAATTTGAGAAACCACAAACGATAAAAGCACGCGGGCATAACGAAGGTAAATAACAAGATAGAGCTGAAGGGTGAATTAGGGAGTGAAATACAAGATGAAGACGTTTTCTCAGAAACCTACAGGAAGGGCTGGAGAAATAGGAAATATCAAAGAAAAGCATAGAGGAATGACGGTTAAAAACACCAATATCTGCGCAATAGAAATCCCAGGAGGGACCAATAAAACCAGAGCAGAAGGAATGTTTGGAAAAATAGAGCAGGTATATTTCCTGGAGAGAAAGAAAAAAAAAAAAACTCAAAGAAGTTTTTAAAAAGATGGGAAAAATAAGGAAAAATGGCACATATGGACATATTGCAGTGAAATTTGAGACCACCAAACACAAAGAGAACACTCTGAAAGCTTCCGTACGTAATGAGCAGTTCACCTCCTGAACACAGGATCCCAGTTGTCACTGGACTTCCCAACAGCAGCCCTGACTGCCAGAGAACAGTGGAGCAATATTTTTAAATAATTAAAGAAAAACAGATTTGAACCTAGAATATTATTTCTAGAAAAGCTACCATTCACACTTAAGACATGTCGGGCAATCCCCAAGTACTCTCTGAGGGTTTCCATACAAAGACCCACTTTTTGTGAGAAAACACTTGGGGGAAAATCCTAAACCTAAGAGAGCTAGACCCCTAGACATTGCTGTAAAAGACAGGGAATTCAAAGGAGCCAAATATGTTGGTGACGTTTGTTCCTGGGGAGAACCCAGAATCTAACCCATGGGCAGTATCAACATCGAAGGTGTGGGGAAGAACACCACGGGATATGGAAGTGTGGTAACTTCCTTCCTTGTGAGGAGAAAAACACAGACACTGGTAAGCTTAAGAAGTTGGTGAGGATCCATGGGAACACCTGGGGGGCTCAGTTGTGTAAGGGTCTGCCTTTGGCTCAGGTCATGATCTCAGGGTCCTCAGATGGAGTCCTGCCTTGGGCTCTCTGCTCAGTGGAGAGTCTGCTCTTCTCTCTCTCCCTCTGACCCTCCCCACTGATCGCTTTTTCTCTCTCTCTCAAATAAATGAATAAAATCTTAAAAAAAAAAAAAAGTCAGTAAAGATCAATGCACATGAGAATTTGTCTTGAGGTGAAGACAATTGTCAAAGCAAAAATGCCAAGGCTCAAGCCAGCAGAAGAAAATCGGGCCCATACAGTAGAAAGCAGAAACAAAAACTAAAAGGAGGAATTCAGCAAATTAAAAATATAAGATACGAGAAGTGAACTTTTTCCTATGAGTAATTACGATAAATGAAAATAGGTTAAATCCACCAACTGAGAGAGATCTGGGGTTAAAAAGAACATAAGAGAAAAACACTGAGAACAAAAAGACAGAGAAATGAAAATAGAAGGGTTAAAATCTTAGACTAAGCAAATATGAACTGAAGGGAAGTTGTGTAGTAATCGGAATTTCCGACAAAATGGAATGTATAAGGCCAAAAATACTGTCAGGATCTGAAGGATGCATTACCTGCTGGTAAAAGCCCAGAGACAACCAGAAGCTAAATCCATAGTAAATGTAAGTACGATCTCAGCCCATGCAAGCGGCAAGTGCCAGGACCTCAGAGAGTAGTGGCTAAGTCAACCATCCTCGACGAGACTTTAGCACTTCTTTCCCCAAAAGGGACAGAACAAAAAGATAAAATCCAAGCATAGCTGTCCAAGACCCAAACGGGGTCTTCAATCAGCTTGAGCCATCACATAACATTTACAAAAATAGGCCATAATGGATCAATGTCATTCAGGTTTTGTTCCACTATAATATTGGGATAAAACATAGAAATTACTGGAGCGCCTGGGTGGCTCAGTCAGTTAAGCATCTGACTCTTGGTTTCAGTTCAGGTCATGATCTCAGGGTCACGAGATCAAGCCCTACATGGGGCTCCCTGTGGGTGTGGAGTTGCCTTAGATCCTCTCTCCCTCTCCCTCTGCCCCTCCCCTGCTCTTTCTCTGTCTCCCTAAAAAATAAATAAATAAAAATAAATAAATAAAGTGCACAATTCAATCGCATTAGTGTCTTTACAGAGTTATGTAACATATTCTACTTGTAGAACATTTTCACTCCCTAGAAGAAGCCATCAGCAGTCACTTCACACTTCCCTCCCCATTGATTCGCTTTTTCTGGACATTTCTGGACATTTAAATGGTCTACGATACGTGGTCTTTTGTGACCACTTCTTTTACTCTGAGTAATGTGTTCAAGATTTGTCTACATTGTAACATATATCAGCAATTCATTTTTTTATTGCTGCCAAATAATGCTGCATCTTATGGCCAGACCACATTTTGTTTATCCATTCATTAATTGACAGAAATCGGGTTGTTTTCACTTTGGGGCTATTACGAATGATGCTGCTATGAACGTTTGCATACAAGTGTTTGTGTGGACATGTGGTTCACTTCTCTTGGTTATGTACTTAGGAGTACGATTGCTGGGTCATATGAAAACCCTATATTTTACATTATTAGAAACTAACAAACTGTTTCTTGGAGTGGTTACACCATTTTGTATTCCCACCAACAATGTATGTGTGTTCCAGTTTCTCCACATCAACACCTGCTATTGTCTGTCTTTGATGACACCCATTTTTGTGAATGTCAAGTACTATTTCATTATGGTTTTTATTTGCATTTCTCTGGTGACTAATAATGTTCAGCTTCTTTTGTTATGTGTATTGGTCACTTATATGTCTTTTTCACAGAAATGACTATTCAAGCCCTTTGCTCATTTTTAAATTGGGTTGTCTTTTAATTTTTGAGTTGTCAGTGTTGTTATATATTTTAGACACAATCCTCTTATCAGTTATATGATTTACCAATATTTTCTCTCAGCCCATGTGTTGTCTTTCATTTTATTGACAATCTCCTTTGAAGCACAAAAGCTTATACTATTGATAACATCCAACTTTTCAGTCTCTCTTTGATCACTTATGATTTTGATATTATAGCTAAGAAATCATTGCTTAACCCAACATCACAAAGATTTATTGCCATATTTTCTCTGAAGAGTTTTATAGTTTAGTTTTAGCTCTTACATTTAGTTCTATGGTACACCTTGAATTGATTTTTCTGTATGGTGTGAGGTAGGGGTCTAATTTTATTCTTTCGCATGTGGGTATCCAAAGAAGCCAACATCATTTGTTGAAAAGATGATTCTTTCCCCATTGAATTGCCTTAACACTTTCATCAATGGGCCATAAAAAAGGGATTTTATTTATTTTTTTTTAATTCAGTTCTGTTCCATTGACTTAGTTACCACGCTGTTTTGATTACCAGGAAATTTGAACCCTCTGAATTTGTTCTTTACCAAGATTTTTTTCTGTGATTCAAAGTCCCTTCCATTTCCCTTTGAATTTTAAGTTCAGCTTATCAGTTCCTTTAAAACGTCAGGTAGAATTTCATAGTGATTGCATTGAATTGTACATAAATGTAGGGAATATTTTCATTTTAACATCGTATGTTCCTCTCCATGGACACAGAATAGCCTTCCATTTATTTTGGTCTTCTTTGATCTTTTTTTCAACAGCGTTTTGTAGTTTTCAGTATATATGAAATGACACTTCCACTGTTAAATTTATTCTTAAGTATTTCATCTTTGTTGATGGTTTTCTAAGTGGAAATTTTAATTTCACTTTCAGATTGCTTATTGCTTATATATTATAGAAATACAATGATATTTTTTGGTATTGATTTTGTATCCTATAAACTTGCTGAACTTGTTTATTAATTCTAATACATTTTTAGTGGTATGGCAAACTTTTAAGAAATAGTTAAGTCTTCCTATACAATTTTTTGAAATAAATTACTAGAATGAATAAAAAGTTGCCCAGCACATTTTTACGAAGCTTGTATCATTTTGATTCTAAAATCAAATAAAGGTAATATAAGGAAAGATAATAAAGTTTAAAAAATCCTAAATAAAATTTGAGTCAAAAGATTCCAACATTATATTTAAACATCATAAATCATGACCAAGAAGGGTTCATTTCAGAAGTTCAAGGAGAATTGAATATCAGAAAAGTAATTAATGCCTCTTTTCCACTAATTGTTTAAAAGGGAAAGTTATATGATTATCTCACCAAGTCAATGACATAAAGTATTTGATGACTTAATACAAAATCTCTCAGCATACAAGATCATAGAAGATTTCCTTAAGGCAAAGTTTACATGTCAAAAATCTAAAGCAAATACACATAAAGAAACAGCTTTAAATGCATTCTCTTTAAGTTTTGGGGGTGCAAACAAGAATATTCACTATCATAGCTATATTTTAACATAGTCATAGCAGCCTTAGCCAATGGTGTAAGGAAAGAAAATTAAAAGAAGTTAAATTGAAAGGAAAGAGATAAGACCTCATTATTTGCATTTGATATCATTAACTAAAAGTGAAAATATAGTCGATATTAAATTAAAATATAGTCGATATTAAATATTACATTTATATTATAGTCCACATTAAATGAAAATATAGTTGATATTAAATTAGAAGCTTTAATTAGGTTGTTAAATATAAGATCATCTTACAAAACAAAGAAGCATTTCTCTATACCTGTAACATCCAACTAGAAAATAAGATTTATTATAAGAACACAAATTTAGAAATATATACAGACGCCTTACACCTAGCACCAAGATTTGGCTTCTAAACAGCATTCTCTAATGAAAAGAACAGGAGTTCCTTGAAGAAAAAGGCTAATTCCAGGGCTGGGGCATGGAGAGTACCAGAGGAGCTGGAACCTGTTGTGTGGTGTGAAGAAGGAAGGAAATGCTTGAGAAATAATGAGGCATATCCAGAGGACACAGGAGTGTCTGCTTGTATGGTCAGCTCTGGAGTGAGCTGAGCAACACAATCAGTAATGGTAGTAAGAGATTATTATCCATACAACAAAACAAATGTCCGTAAGTTCATGCTGATATAAAAAAATTGAATAAATAAATCAATGGGGGAAGAATGTACAGCTTTTCCTTACAGTAGAATCCCAACTCACATAGAGGGAGTGATGGACATTGGAAATCCCATTTTGCAAACACCCCAATCAAAATTCTTGCAGGCAAAAAAAAAATCATCAGTAGATGCTAAAATTAGTGGGCAAAAGTGTGGTGAAAAATAGGATATTTGCACAGCCTCAAAGTATCTCTCCATCATAAGCTCATTAATTAAAAAGAGAAAAATAATAACTTTGCACCACCTTAACCATGTTACCAAACCTGAAAAGAGAGTTATGAAAATTATGTACCCTTTGTTCTGATGCCTTGAGTAGGGCACAGAATCACTTATGTGCACGCTTTCCGGGTTTGACAATTAGAAATACAGAACGCCCAGTAACACTTGAATTTCTGGTAAACAACGAAACACTTTTTAGTATAAGCTTGTCCCATGCAATCTTTGGGTGGTCTGTTTTGTATGTCTCAACCACAGTTACATGGTATTCTTGCATTTGATCATGAGGACACCCGAATTTAATCAGGAAGAAACATCACAAAAACCCAAATAGAGAGACATTCTACAAGCCAGCAGTCCTGTAATGCCTCCTTCAGTCAGTATATCCTTCAGCAGTATTAAATTTATGGAAGGCAAGAAATACCAAGAAAGTGTCGTAGAATGGAGGAGACCAAGGAAGCATGACGGTGAAATGCCACGAGAAGTCCCGGGCTGGGCCTTAGGCCAGAAAAAGGAAGAGCACATGAGAAAATGGGTCGAGTAACTCAAGTTCACATCTGGGGAAGCTGAGTGGTGAGCAGAGAGAAAACTTTTTTGTACCCCTTCGCAACGGGTTTGTAAGTTGGAAACAATTTCAAAATGAAAACTTCTAAGAGTAAAGATATAAATGATTTGAATAAGTCTCGGCTTGCACAGTACAACAGCTTTAAATTAGCCTCAAACTATTTTAAGAACTCAATGCAGTATCCCTCAAAATTCAAGTTGGACCCCTCAAAGAAACTCTCAACTTCACAAGAAAGAATATAGGTCCACAAAATCATAAATCCGCCTGAAAGAAGCATGAAGAGGGTTGTTCTCTCTGCCCGACAGTAAGCAAACCCCAAATCCATCCCGGAGGGTAACTGGTATCGGTGCAGAAACTCACAAATCAAGGGGAACAGAACCGAGAGTTCAGTGGAATTGGTGCTTTCCCCGCTGACCTGGGGGGCCAGCTTCCAAGTTCACCAAGTGACCTTGTGGACACCTGGATCTGCTCCAGCGGTGTGGATGCTGGAGCCGCCCTGCAGGGACACCTAGTCCTCCTGACTCGTGCGAGCACATGCTACTCCACGACCCAAAACCTGCTTCCAAAAATGTTCTCACATTCCACCAGGGCTACACCACGAGGGTATTAACTGTGCACAAGGATATCTCCCTGAGTGTCCTTTTGGTAGGGAGGTTGGAAGCCATCTGGTCGTCCACCCTGGAAGAACGGCAAGGCAGTTCTGGAAGGAACTCTTGCCACGGGGCCATCCCCACAGCTAGAAGCGATGGGGGTTTGTGGACATTATCAGAATGAACGCCAAAGACAGACTCCTAAGCAGGTACCAGGAGAAGCAGAATAAAATGCGTGATATGATACCATTTACGTTTATTAAAAACACTCCAACAGAAAATGACACAGTTTTCAAGAAAACCTATGAACAGAAAGGCACAGGTGTAACCCGTGAAGGTGCTTGCCGACTGTGGGGTGTGGTCGGGGTGGGATCAGGAGAAGCTGGAGCCAGGGGCGATGGGCACCGGCTAGCTCATTACACAGACGAGGGAGAGCCTATGGCGACATCATGCCACGAGCTGAGGAGGAAACAGAGCCAGCCCAGGGCCCACCCACGATGAACACCAGACACACACACACACACACACACACACACTCCTTCCACAGCAAGTGTGTTGTGCAATAACGAATGAAGATTTTGGGGGGTCCATCTCACCCCTGTAATAGCGAGTGGGGACTGGACGCCGGGTGGGCTCCGCGGGACAGGCAGGGAGGGAACCGCGGGGGCAGCAGGAGGAGGGTCTGGGTAGAAGCTGATCACACCCTTGACCGTACCACATGCATCTAAGGAGCTGGTGCACGTTTCACACGGGGCTCGGTGGTTTCTCAAGCCCAGTTCTCTCCCACGCGAGGCCCAATCGCCCAGGGAAGTCAAAGATTAAGAAAAGGTGTTTCGTGCCCAAGAAGTTCCCGGCCCACGCTGGGAGGATGAGGTCTCCGGGGTCGCCGCATCGCCGTCCATCCCCCCGAGACCTGGACGCAGCCCTGAGCTTCATGGAGGGTCCCCGCCAATGCAAACTAATATTTGTACCCTCCGCTCCCACGTGCTGGGAAATTTCTTCCCTATACACGGCTTTATACAAACTTAGCCCGTATACCACTCCATCCCGCGCAGGTTACTGAAATTTTCCTTCACCAGCTATTAAAATCGCAAGTGCCTCGTTAATACGGGTTGCAAAGGTTTAACTCCATTTCTGCGGGTCTCTGTCAGAGGACGAGGGGCCCGGGCTTCTGCCCGCAGATTTCCCAGGCACAGGAGGGGGCCTGCTCCTTGAGAAACCGCACTCAGGAGATTCCCAGAGAGCTGCGAGGAGGTACTTCCTAGCGCGGTAGGTCTGAGCCGACCGCCCAGGACAGTGTGGGGTCCCCACTTGCAAGAGCCTCGCAGATAGGACAGTGGAAAAAAGCCGGGCAGCACCAGCCAGCTCAGGGGGTCCAGAGGCGGCCTGGGCGCACGGGCCAGGCGGGAGGGCTGAACGCACAGCCGGCGGGCGGCAGGCGGCCCTGGAAACACAGGACGATCGCTCTTCATCCTGTAGTTCCCTTCCTGTCCTACGCTTCCCGGACGACCTCACCTAGGGTTTTGCTGTGTCTCTTCCTCAGTTTACACGTCTGGAGGAACTGCACAGTAGCCTGAGCTGTGCTGGAAAGCCCCGGGCACAGAGACGGAGCGCAGGACAGTTCCGTGCTACCCAGTCTCCCGATGCCTGCGACGGCCTCGTCACTGTTTCCCGTAAACCCGAGTCTTCCCAGCCCTGCTCCCCGGGGCCGCTCTTAGGGGAAGGAGGTGCGCGGTGGTCCGCAGGCCCTGTGGAAGCCCTCGCTCAGCGACGAGGTTGGCGCAACGAAGGGGAGAATAGAAGGAATCAGACCGCGAAGGAAGCCTCGAGCAGACTCGCAAACGGAAGCAGAGCCGTCGGAAGCGTCCCCGTCCGTCCCTGTTCGTCCCTGTCCGTCCCCGTCCGTCCCTATCCACCTGTGGTCACAGGCTCTCCCGCTGCTTGATTCCGTCCCCCTAACCTCGGCAAGCGGACAGCAAGGGCAGGTGCCTTGGCTCACGGCTCGCTGGTTCATGCCGCCGAGGAGCAGCACACACACAAGAGACGGGTGTGAACCCAGAAGCGGGGGCACCCCAGTCCCTCCCAATCCTGTTCTGGACGTTCTTTGGACAGACAGAACACGCCTGCTGGCCGGTGTGTATGTATCTGTGTCTCTGAAGCCCTCCCGGCGGAGTCGGTGATAAGACAAGGTCCGGCGAGTGAGTCACGTGGGTGATGGACGCTTGCTCCGCCCGCCGCTATGGGGGTCTGGGGATCGGGCTGGCCCAGAGCCTCCTTTGGGGTCCAGGACACCCTCTACAGAGACACCGGACAGTCACCCAGAGCAGCAGGCTGGTGTCACCCATCCGGCAGCACGGGCCCCGAGGAATGTGGAGAAAAGCAGTCAGCACCTGCGGACGGAGCCCAGCCCGAGGATCCCTGAGTTGCCGACGGACACACGGACACACGGACACATGGGGGGCCATGTGGCTGGCTTGTCCCCCTCTGAGGCGGGAGTGGAGGACGGAACAGAACACACTTGGGCCTCCTCCCCAGGCCACGGGAAACCCCTGCACGACTCCTGCCGATCTGGGCTGCACGTGAGGGCCCTCGTCAGACCGAGCTGAGGGAGACCGACAGACACCAAGCTACGGAGCAAACGTGAGCGTGAATCGTGTGTCTTCTGCCCCGGTGGCCGACAACAGACCCCTGCGTCCTCCCTGGGCTGGCGAGGCAGCCGCGGGTCCTGTCCAGGGCAGACATGGGGGTCTCTGAGTCAGGTCCAAGCGTGCTGGCAAAGACATACCGGGCCACCCGGGGGCTGTACAGGTGGCTCGAGGGACATCAAAGCCCCAGCCCCGTCTGGTCTCGAGGGGCTCCGGTGTTCACACGAGACTGGGACCACACAGGTTCCGCCCTGGGGTAGGCTCTCCAGTGTGCTCGGGTGTCTCCCTCCAAGTCTGATGCTTCTGTATCTTTCCCTGGAGAAAACCTGGGTGCACTGTCCGTTCATCTCCAGACGTGGGACTCCCTTCGACTTAGGAGTTGTCCCAACGTTGTTTATTTCTTTCTTAGAATAATTTTCACAGGTCACGTTTATTCAGGAACTCTGTCCCTATGCGGATGATTCCCCTCATGTTTAAATAGCCCGATGCGTGGGGATGTGGTCTACACACGTGCCCACGCGCACCTCTAGTGCTGGAAGGGGGTTTCTGTTGTGTGAGCTTGGAGGAGCTTCAGGACGCGCTGGAGACCATGGAGCATGTATTACTGTTCCCTCGTGTGAGCCACAAGGAAGCCGACTGGCAGGAGAGGAAACCGGTGGCTGGACTGGCCAGCCAAGGAGCTGGGGGTTGGCAAAGCCGTGCCTGCCACATTCTGGGCTTCTCACCATGTCTCGAGAGTTCTGTACCCTGGGCACCTTGGCACAGTTTGTGGGGAATTTCTTCAAGAAGAAGAAGTGGACAGGCAGATGCACATAAGGCCCATCATGAGCCCCTGTTCTTCGGGGGCCCTGGAGACCCCTCCTGGGAAGGGAGAGAGGTTTGGGGAGACCCGTCCCCTCCAGGTTCCTCCGCTTCTGCGCTCAGGCAGCCCTTCCTTCCACTGATTCCAGCCCTGAATGCTTCCTCCCTGTTCCTCCGGAGGCCCGGGTCCCAGAGGAGGGGGTGCACTGGTAGGGAGGTTGCTCACGGGGGGTGATGACTTCAGGGGTCTGCCCCCCCCCGCAGGACCCACAGCTCTGAGCACCTGCCGGCATCAAATTACTCTCTCATCCCGCCCACTCGGCCTTTAATGACGGAATTCCACAAATCGGTGGCAGACGGTGCCGCTCGGCCCACGTTACCAAGGTCTGCTGCCCATTCGCCAGACGTAGCCCCGACGAGAACACACGTGCGTGCATTCATCCACTCATTCCACACGCTCACCGGCGGCCTTCGTGTGATGAGGCCCGGGGACGCGGCAATACCAGACACATTCACCGTCCAGAAGACCCTCCTGGTCACAAGGATGACAATAAAAAGAGCCGAGTGCTCTGATCAGGGGAAACTCAGAGCGGTGTGGACCTCGGGGAGGCCTCAAAGCCCGGAGGGGTTCTCCCTGCGTGGTCTCTGGCCGGACACAGACCTCTGACAGCTCTGTGCCTAGAAAGCCGAGCCCCCTGACCTGATGCCATCCTGACTTCCGGGATCTCAGCCTCAGGTTTGGGGAGCCTGACCCCGTCCTGTGACTTGACCTGAGGGGTTTCTCCAGCTCTGGGCTGCCGTGTGCTCACTGAGGTGACAGGCTACGTCATCACACAAAGAACCAGACAATTCGGCGAGAGCCCGGCTTAAAGAGAGCCCAGCGACTTCCGTGCCCCTGTTGGGAAGAGTCTGTCCCTCAACAGCCAAGGGGACAAGTCCGTAGGCTGGGAGTGGGGCCCTCCTAGTATGGGGTATCTCCCCGCAGATGCAAGAATGAGATTGTGGTGCCCGGATTTCGATTCAACAAACATAACATTTCCCGAAGGGGGAGGGTCGCTCCCCCCCCCCCCCGGTCCCATGCTCTCCTCACGCCTGCACCTGAGAGGCAGTGTGCTCACTCTGGAAGGAGATGGGGGTCCAAGAGGGACTTTCCCTCCTTGATTTGGTGATGCGGTGGGTGGAGCCGGGCGGTTTCAGGGCCATGGACGGCAGACCCAGGGAGGGCCAGCAACTACCCCCTTTAGAGGTCAGACTTAGGGTGTCATCTAAACCCAGTGTGAAATGGGTCGGTCCTAACGTGTAAAGAGGGGTGCAATGTATCAATACTTGTTTAATATTTTAATAGCTAATATTTTCATTTAGGTCTTATTTATGCTATAGCAGAACTGTGGTTTCTTATCTTTTTATATGCAAATCTGACGGAACAGTAGGGCCCTTGTTCACAGGAGCTTCTCAGTATGCCTCTTGTGGGAGGGAGGGAGGCCTGTGGACGGGGCAAAGCACAGGCTTGGAAATCAGGAAACAGGAGACCCAGTCCTGGGCGTGTGATTAGCCTCTCGGAGACTCAATTTCCATATCTTAAAAATGATGTTAGGCTAATGATCTCTTAGGCCCTTTTCAGCTCTAAAATGCAATGACATGGAGCATAATTTGACCGTTTAGAATTAGCGTAGGCATCAATGATTATTGCTGCTTTGCATTTAGGGCATCATATTAATCACGGACACCATTTATTTGACACCAATTTTTTTTTTAAAGGAATATAACCTCCAACTGAAACATTGCTTATTTGAGAAAAATATGTAACGGTGCCATGTGAAATTGCTGGTATTTGATCATTTTTGACTTGCACAAATAGCAACTTCATGTGGTTCAGTTAATAACCTCTCTTAAAAGGATTTACTTTAAGATAGGATTTCTCCATATAATGTGATTTTTAAAAAATTTCATGGACCAACATAATTGTTCACAGAACTAGAACAAATAATATGAATATTTAATGGAACAACAAAAGACCCCAAAGAGCTGATGCTTTCCTGAGAAAGAAGAACAAAAATGGAGGTTTCACAATTCCAGATGTCAAGCTAGACAGCGAAGCTGTAGGAATCCAAGCAGTATGGCACTGGGACAAAAACAATACCTAGATCGGGGGAACAGAACAGAGAGCCCCCAAATAAACCCACACTTATACAGTCAATCCACCCTGACAAAGGAGACAATAACATAGAGCAGGAAAACGACAGACTCTTGGATAAATGGTGCTGGGAAAAGTGGACGGCCACACACAGAATGATGAGACTCAATCACTTCCAAATCCCATCCAGAAAATAAGCTCAAAGTGGAACAAAGTTGTAGGTGTGAAACCTGAACCATAAACGTCCTGGAAGAGAACACAGAGTGTCTCTGACGTCCACTGTAGCAGAGTTTTTCTACATACGCCTCCTGACACAAGGGAGACAAAGTAAGAAGAAACTACCAGGACTACATCGAGACAAAAAGCTTCTGCATGGCAAAGGGATCAAGCAGCAAAACTAGAAGACTATGTGCTGAATGAGAGAAGAGATTTGCAAATGACATACTTGACAAAGGGTTAGTATCCAAACTATATAAAGAATGGATACTCAACACCAAAACAAAAACAAAAACAAAAGTGAACAATCTTGTTAAAAACTGATCAAAGGACCTGAATCGATACTTTTCCAAAGAAGACGTCCAGACAGCCAACAGACACATGAGAAGATGCTCAGTGTCCTTCATCCTCAGGAAATGCAAATGAAACCACAAGGAGATGTTGCCTTAGAGCTGCCAGAATGGCTACAATTAAAAAGACCAGAAGTAATAAGTGTTGGTGAGGAGGTAGAGAAAAGGGAGCCCTCGTTCCTTGTTGGTGAAAAAGAAACTTGGTGCGGCCACTGTGAAAAGCAGTGTAGAGTTTCCTCGAAGAATTAAACATGGAAATACCATGTGATCCAATAATTCTATCCTGGGTATTTGCTCCTAGAAGACAAAAGCACTAATTCAAACACATATATGCACCTTATGATTATTCGCAGCACCGTGTGTACGAGTCAAGACGTGGAAGCAGCATCAGTGCCGGCAATAGCCGGATGGTTAAGGCAGATGTGGCGTATATGCACACACAGACACACACTATGCACACCTGTGCACGCTGGAATATTATGCAGCCATAGAAAAGACGAGATCTTTCCATTTGCGACAACACGGATGGAGCAGGACGTGTGACACTATGTGAAGTAAGTCGGACTAAGAAAGACAAATACTATAGAATTTCACGCATGTGTGGCTTTTAAGAAGCAAAACAAACAAGCAAAGAAACAAAAGAACAAATACAAAAAGACTCTTAAATACAGAGGAAAGCTGGCCGTTGTCTGAAGGGAGCTGGATGGAGGGATGGGTTGAAATCGGTCGTGCGGATTCAGAGCGCTCTCACTGGGATGAACAGTGGGAAAGGCACCGAATGGTAGAATCACTATATCGTACACCTGAAGCCGCTACAATGCTGGGCGTTGATTATCCTTGAGTTAAAGTAAATAATAAAATAAATAAAAATAAAACAAATGAATAAAACACAAACGAGGAGCAAAACCAGACCCATTAATGCAGAACAAAGGGGTGTTTGCTAAAAGGGGGTGTGGGGGGCGATGGGCAGAGTGTGGAGAGGGAGAAGGAAAAAGAAAAGGGATATCCCCAATAAGCCATAAGTCAAGCTACATGAAAGAATTTAATGATCTGTGGAGATCTCTGATCCCCCAGAACGGCTGCTGACCTCCCCTCTAGGCCATGCCCTGAGCATGCCGTGCCCTGGGCTGGGAGGCCGCTGAGCTCAGCAAACACAACTCCCAGGTAGCTGGGGCACCATCCCTGAGAGAGGCCACCAAGGGGACCACGGCCAGAAGCCAGGACGCACTGCAGCCCTGGGTGTGGTCAGGCCTGCCCGGGTACTGCCTCCTCTCTGCCTTTCTCAAAAAAAGCCAAGCATGGGATTTCCGTGGGCGATCCGAGCCTGACTTGACACAGGCAGGCACCGGTCGATCTTTGGGATTCGCTCTGAGAGTGGCAAGAAGCGGACAGGCTGGGGAGCTTCCGAGCAGACTTTATTCCGGCTTCTAGCTTCAGGAGTTAGAGAGTGAACTGCCTTGACTGCAGGAGACTCCCCCTGAGATAAAGATACGGAAGGTCACAGAATACGGACAGTAGATTCTGCAGATGCGGCTGGCTTTGAAAATATTGGAGAGTCTCTTGTGAAAACTCCCTTTGAATTAGAAAGATGTTGAGTGGTGATTATTTTGAAACAAAATGAGCAAAATTTAAAACTTCACTGTAAAGATCTACCGAGAGTAACAGTCAAGAAAGAATTTTTGAGTGTGTCCATGTAAACAGATTTATAGAAAATGGAAGACGGAGCGACTGGCCTTAAAAGTCTCTGATAAATGTGGGAAACAGAACACACACAGACTCACGGGAGAAACACATGGGAGCGCAGTCCCGTAGGGGAGCGGGGAGGCCCACAGCAGAAGTGGCAGCAACAAATGTCAAGGAGGAAATCGGGTTCTCCCACTGACCTTGTCTCCCCAGTAAAATGTCCTCAGCCACACTGGACAGAAGAAGACACAAACATGCCTCCAAACGTCATGTGAGGAACCAGCGGTGACGGGAGAATTAAATAATCATTTTATCAACGCTTGAAGCCCCGTGCTGTGGGGGCAAACAGGGTAGAGAATTCAGTATGACTTGGGTTATGGTTATGGAAACTTCCAGAGTGCAGGTGAGGCTGAAGCTTGTTTTGAAAGATAGGAAATTTGTAACAAGCAGAAAAAAGGCATCGAAGTTACCATCCAGGTAGAGAGAAGCTGGGGATGCAGGCACCGGCGGGGGGCGGGTAGGACTCTGATGCGTCCAAGAACCAACCCACTGCGTGTGTCCTAAAGCCCAGAAACAAGAAATGTTAAGAAGATGAGGTTCCAAGAGGCACCTGGGTGGCCCAGTGGGCTAAAGCCTCTGCCTTCGGCTCAGGTCATGATCTCAGGGTCCTGGGATCGAGCCCTGCATTGGGCTCTCTGCTCAGCAGGGAGCCTGCTTCCTCCTCTCTCTCTGCCTGCCTCTCTGCCTGCTTGTCATCTCTGTCTGTCAAATAAATTAAAAAAAATCATAAAAAAAAAAGATTCCATGCAGAAGTTGGGACTTTATTTGGTTGGAATAGAAAACTCACTAAAAGTTTACACAATGCGGAGAGGCATAGTTAATTCAATGTCTATTTAGCAAATCTCATTTTTGTATTCCTTCGGTCCAACGCTCAGTGGAAAATGTCAAGCGGACATGCCCATGGGTCCTTGAGTTTAAAGACTTCCCGGGAGACAAGGTGTCTCTCCAACACAAGGCACAGAGTCGTAACTATCTTAAGAGTGGTACATATAAAGCATTGTGGACATTTGCAAGTGAGAAGTTGACCCTGGACATGAGTTAATGAAAGGCCCTCAAATTTGGACTTAAAATATTGTCCTTTCCCAGAATTGTATGTACCTGTTTGTTTGCATTAAAAACGTTGGTTTAAGTGAATGTTAAACCTTTGCCACAACTTTTGTAACTGTTTTGGCATTTCCTGGGTGTGAATGTGTGTGGAAGTGGACAGCAGAAAGACCTTTTCTTTGGAAAGGGATAAAGAAGTCAAGGCCATTTGCACCGGACCTGGAATGATCCGCCAGAGACGGACAGGACTGGACTATGGAGGTGAGGGCAGCGTGGCGGGGGCTGTCGTCATTTGAACCAGATTGTTCGAGGCACGGCCAGCTCCCTCGGCCAGGCTTGGGCCACCCCGGAGCTGGGCACAGCCTAGCGGGTGGTCGTCACCTCAGGGAGAAAAGGACTCTTGTGCTGGAGAATGAGATGCTTGGCTTCAAATCCACTCCTTCCCATTCTAGCGTTTGTTGGACAAGTGACTATTCCTTCATGTCCCGAGTGAGGAAAGACATGACTTAGATCACGGTTATCAAGAAGACTGAAGAAGAGAGCCGTCACAGGGATGCAGGACAGGGCCCAGTGCTGAAGAAGTCCCCCGTACAACCTCCCTCATGACGCTCTTCACCCCTTCCAATCCTCCTTGCTTGTATCTGCGCGATGACGCTCTGCCCAGAGCGCAGACGGGGCCTCAGTCTGGAGCCGAGCTTCGGAAGAACGGGGTGGTGGGGCCGCTCCGTGTCGGCCCATGGGAATCTCCAGGCTCTGTGAGCAGTGAGGACAGAACGCCGCGTCACGAAGGACGCCGAGCAACGGTGCTGATTGCAATAAGCCATGGAGAACCGAGGAAAAGTAAAACCATGAAAATAAATTGTGTGGGGTCCAAGAAAAAAACAAAACACTCCATTACTTAGTTATTTCACTTATCCTTATTGCCTGATGATTGGGAAAACCAAAAGCGATTCGCATATCATTAAACGTGTCTGGTTGGGTTGTTACTTTAAAAATCATTCTAATGTTGGGGGTAATTTTCATAAGATTATCAAAGGCTAACCCAAGTTTGCATGTGGTCATTGTGTATAGCTTCTGAAATATGTAGCTAAGTTGTCTGGTTAGACCTACAAAATAGAGAGGATCAGAGCTCAGAACCCAGATAGCGCCTCTAGTCTCCTTGAAGGTAAGACTATCATTTGGGTTTGTTTTTTGCTTTTTTTTTTTTACTATAATTAAAAACACCATATACTGAGCCATAAATTCTCATTGAAAAAAACACGGAAGAAATCTATTAACCCCTAAGTGTGTTAAGTCTTATAAAAAAAAAAAAATCAGATGCCTAAGTCTGTTAGGTCACAGGTTGGAGCCTCCCGACCTACTCCTGCCATGCCCACTGTGAGCCTCAGGGGCCGCCTGTGCTCTCGGTGACCCGCTGTGGCCCTCAGCTCACTCCATGTCCAGGAGTCTCCACGTGCTGTCCGCAGACCAGCAGCATTGGCCTCGCCTGGGAACTTGCTAGAAAAGCAGACTCTGCGGCAGCCCCGAATCCGCTGAGCCGGGCGTCCCGGGTGCAGGCCCAGTGACCTGTGTTTTTGTCAGACCTGCAGGGACTTTGACTGAGTTATGCCTGCAAGCCCATACGCACACTGGACAGTGATCCCTAAGTGGCCGTCCTGCAGCCTCTTGTTGCCGCTCCTGACTCGATCTCGGACTCAAGTTTTAAGGAGGAGAAGAGATGATCCAGCTCTGTCCAGTGGAGAACTCCACAGAGTGTGGGACAAAAAGCACACCATATGACGCAGCGAGCGAACAGGAACTGCCTGCGTTATGCCGCGGTCCTGGGATGCATCCCACCTACCGGAGAATATGGGTGCCAACAGGTGCATGGATATAAAGAATTAAAAAGGCTCCAAAGTCAACACACACAAAACAGACAATCATATCAAAAAATGGGCAGAAGACATGAACAGACACTTCTCCAATGAAGACATACAAAGGGCTATCAGACACATGAAAAGGTGTTCATCATCACTAGCCATAAGGGAGATTCAAATTAGAACCACATTGAGATATTACCTTACACCAGTTAGAATGGCCAAAATTAGCAAGACAGGAAACAACATGTTTTGGAGAGGATGTGGAGAAAGGTAACCCTCTTACACTGTTGGTGGGAATGCAAGTTGGTGCAGCCTCTTTGGAGAACAGTGTGGAGATTCCTCAAGAAATTAAAAATAGAACTTCCCTATGACCCTGAAATTGCACTCCTGGGTATTTACCCCAAAGATACAGATGTAGTGAAAAGAAGGGCCATCTGTACCCCAATGTTTATAGCAGCAATGGCCACGGTCACCAAACTGTGGAAAGAACCAAGATGCCCTTCAGAGGATGAATGGATAAGGAAGATGTGGTCCATATACACTATGGAGTATTGTGCCTCCATCAGAAAGGATGAATACCCAACTTTTGTAGCAACATGGACGGGACTGGAAGAGATTATGCTGAGTGAAATAAGTCAAGCAGAGAGAGTCAATTATCATATGGTTTCACTTATTTGTGGAGCATAACAAATAGCATGGGGATATGGGGAGATAGGAGAAGGGAGTTGGGGGGGTGGGAGGTTGGGGGAACCAGGTGGTGGGTATTAGAGAGGGCACGGATTGCATGGAGCACTGGGTATGGTGCAAAAATAATGAATACTGTTCTGCTGAAAATAAATAAAAAATACATTAAAAAAAAAAAAGGCTCCGGGGGGCGCCTGGGTGGCTCAGTGGGTTAAGTTTCTGCCTTTGGCTCAGGTCATGATCCCAGGGTCCTGGGATCGAGCCCCACATCGAGCTCTCTGCTCAGCGGGGAGCCTGCCTTCCCCTCTCTCTCTGCCTGCCTCTCTGCCTACTTGTGATCTCTGTCTGTCAAATAAATAAATAAAATCTTTTAAAAATTAAAATAAAAAGTCTCTGGGGTTTGTACTCCCCACTGTTGGAAAGAGCACGACAGCCCAGCTGCCCCTTCCCACCTGAAGCCCAGCACAGTGCTTCTCCAGGGCTCAGGAGAGAAGCCGGGCTTCCCGCCCTCTCCTCCCGAGGAGTCAGCTGAGACCGTTTCGGACGACACAGAAAGACAGAAAGTGGCCTTTGTGGACTCTGGAGCGGGGTTTGCCCCTCCTGGCATGGGGTGAGGGCTGGGGTCCGGGGTGACAGACTCCTATAGGCAGGAGGGCCCAGGCGGGCTGGGGACAGGACCCCGTGACGTCCCAGCCATCTCTGGGGAGCCGAGCGCGCCCTTGGACGGGCTTCTGGCTCCGTTCGTTCTGCAGACCTGGCCGTCTTCAGTCAAAAAAAAGGTAAAAATAGCAGCTCGACAGCTTGACGACTAGTGAGCCTGGGCTGCGTCTCACGTTCTGCGCTGCGGGGTGCTTCTTCCCGTCTGGCTCTCTCCAGAGTGTTTAAAACTTGCTCCCAACTCAGAGAAAACAAAGATACGCGCGCAAACGGAGGCATTGAAGCTGCAGACGGCACTCCCATCCTGGAGCTGGAGCCGTCTCGCTGGCTCCTGGCTACACCGCCTACGCGGTGACCAGGAACGGCCGTCTCCAGGAGGCTCGCAGAAACTACGAAGTCGGTGTCGAGTAGAGGACTTCGTCGTTTTATGGGCTTTTCAAGGAAAATGCTTTTCTCTTCCAACACAGAATCTGATTTTGCGCTTCCAGTGTTCAGAGCACAAAGATAACAAAATGGTAAAAAGTCAAACTGTCTATTTTTTGTAAATACAGTGAACATGTCAGATCTATCTATTTTGGGACCTATTTTCCTCACTCACTATTATTTCTTTTCGACAATTAAATTATACGCTCTGCAGTGTTCCAGTTCCTAGGAAGTGGGTGAGATCCAGCAGGGGACAGGGGCCAACTTTTGCCTCACATAAAAGTAGCGTCTTTTATCCGTGTCCCGTAGCTCTGATGCACGGGGCTGATGCTCCGATGCTCGCCCTGACTTTTCCAATATTTGGCCCAGACTGATGCTGACCTCGAAATCACAGGGAACTTCACGCAGAAGCAGGGCTGGGGGCCGGACACCTGGGGGGCTGGGTCCATTGAGCTTCTGACTTGGTTTCCGCTCAGGTCGTGATCTCAGAGTCGTGAGATCGAGCCCCGTGTCGGGCTCCATATTCAGTGTGGGGTCAGCTTCAGAGTCTCTGCTCTTCTGTCTCTGCCCCTTCCCCGCTTGTGATCTCTCTAAAATAGATGAAGAGAAGCTTAAAAAAAAAAAAAAAGAAAGAAAGAAAGAAAAAGAAAGAAAAGAAAAGCAGGGCTGAGGGGAGCATGACTGTATGTCATTACTGGCAGGTCGGGGGTTACAAATAACCCGTGGATCTGTGGCTAGTTTACTGCAATTTCAGAGGAACCCTAGCTAGCCCTTGGCCATCGAGGTTTTCTGTGAAGTGTGGACAGCCGGCTGTTAACTCGGTTGTGCACTGGCTAGAGGGGGTGCCCCGGGGCCCACACAAAACCCAACTGTGGGAGGCTGTCCCTCCCCCGGCAGGGCCCTGCCATCCATCAGCCTCTGCTCCCCCGTCACCTCCTCCCCCTCCTCGGTCCAACCAGGGAAGCAAGTCCCTTCTGCCATCCGTCCCCCACGGGCAAGCCCGGTGTCATGGAGTCAGCACAGGGACACTCACCCCTCGGCACCCACGTTGTAATCTGCAGGACGCCTGACGGCCACTCTCCCGGGGAGCCTCCCTGGCTCTCGCAGAGGGCACGGCCCCTTCGTCTCCTCCCAGCATCGCTTTCCATATTCCCGTGACCCCAAGTGCGTGTCTGCTGCCTGCCTTGCCCCCTGCGCGGCCCGTGCTGGGAGAGAGGGATGCTCTTCCCGCCAACCAGCCCCACGCCCCCGGGGGGTTTGCTGAGCTGGCCGGGTTCTGCGGGAGCCCTGGTGCACCCTTGGGTCTTCCTGGCCGCGGGCGTTTTCTGGGAACTTACAGACTAGACTGTCTAGACTGTCCCATCCGCGTTGCCAATTACAGTCCCCACACTGATTGCCTCACAACGGGGGCCCTACTAAGGTGAACCAGTAATCAGACCTGATATCCGGGGCCCGTGTGATGACACAGATATTGCTCTAAACACTTCCATTTTGGGTGCATTCTGTGAAATTTTAATGTTGCTTTTGTGTGGATTTGCAAAGGTCAAAAATGTTCATTTAGATATTTGTCTTTTCCTGGGAAATGCTATGAATCTTAAATGTTGTAAGCAAATTCAATCAAATACTGCTCCTTGAATTAACTAAGACTGGGCAGCATTCTTCATTCTGATGAAAATTCCCCGTGGCTGCAGCAGGCATCCAGGCTCCGTGCCCTGGCCAGCGTCACGGACACGTCCTGCTCTGTCTGCAAACGGGCACTTGGATACCACCACGGAGAGAAGGCAGGGCCCCGCGAAGGGCCCGTCCTGGTCTCCCAGGACCCTGGTGTGCGGGCGACCTCCTTCTCAGGAAGGGGGTGAGTGATCTGAGTTTACCTTTGTTTGCCCTCGTCACAGAGTCTGTGTTGTGGACACAAACTTCCTTTTCCACTCGGGGTGTTGCCTGTCAGCTCCATGGAGGGTCCTGCCGCGTAGAAACAAACGTGGGCGCCTGGCTGGCTCGGCGGGTTGAGCCTCCGACTCCTGATTGCGGCTCAGGTCATGATCTCAGGGTCTTGAGATCAAGCCCCGGTTGGGCTCTGCGCTCAGCAGGGGGTCTGCTTGTCCCTGGACCTCCGCCCCTCCCCCACTCACACTCCCCACTCTCTCAAATCAATAAACAAAAGCTGGTGACGTCTGCCTGCACCATCAAACACACTTTTCCTTGAGATCGTATCTTCCTGTGGTCTGCTTACCTCCTTCGCTAACTTTCTAGGGAGCAAATGACCCCCAGGTGCCCGCTCTCTGAGGATTATAGCACTGAGAAATGTCCTCTCCCCAGGCGCGCACATGCACGCTTCCACGAACTGCATTTTTAGCCTCGGTTTACAAGTAAATAAACTGAAATGATTTTCTCCATTAGTGCAGACTTTCCTGATTATTCTCAAGGCCTTTGTCATTGTCTTTGCCCCAGGTGTACTCTAGGGAGCCCTCGGGTGCCCTTATTTTTCCTTAGGCGTTGTTCCAAATACCCCGAAAACATCAGCTCGCTTTAGCCTCACAGCAGGTGTACGGACCCAGGTGGCCTGGTTATCCCCGTCTTCAGATGGAGACGCGGGACGCGGCTGGCTTACCCACCGGCCCCGCAGCTGGAGGGTGGCTGGCCAGCACGGAAAGAGTCCGGCCCAAAACATGATTCCAACCCCCACCTCCGGCTGCCTCTAGTCAAGAAAGCACGAGAAGCCACGTTCACGCAAAACGAGACCCCCGCTGTGTTCTTGCGTCTTTTGAGGAAAGGGTTCCATTCGCATCAGGCTATGAGCGGCAGAATCCCTCAAACCAGAACACGCAGAAACTTGGGTGGCCGTTGTCGGCCTCTGCCTGACCCCGGTCCCCCCACGCTGGCCTCGTACAGGCCCTACCCTTGGCCGCACCTGCCTGGGCCCTCACCCCAAGACAGTCAGGTCTCCCAGCACACAAGAAACCCTTCCTCCCCAAACACCCTCTGCGCAGAAAGAGGGAAGGCACAGAAACTTCTCTGGAGATCGGAGGAGATTCAGCCAGAGGCGACGAAACAAAGTCAAAGAATGGCTAAAGCCATTTGGGGCCCAAAGAAGCTGAGGGCTTGGGCCCATAGTATATCAGGGGGTCGGACTTGTCCACAACACTCAGGACCTGGTCTGGGGCTTGAGAAAGGAGGGAGTCCTAGGCCATGCTGGCTCAGGGTCCCCATGGCAGGGACCAATGGCAAGGCCAGCAACCGAGGAGGGACGGGAGACAGGCGCTCCGTCCACGCTCTGCCTGCTTGCTGTTGGCCCTGCGTGTCCAGGGGCTCCATCCTGCTCCGGTCCTGAAATAAGTCGAACCAGGGACCATCTGCAAGTTAGACCGGAGCAGTGTCCAGAAGCCCGGAGGCTCCGGGGGTCAGTGAGTCAGAATCCTGCTCTGCCCACTTCAGAAACACAGACGTCCCTGCAGCGAGTCAGGGGCAGGACCCTGTCCACTGGGTCACTAAGAACCTAGCAGAGGTGACGGCAGGGAGGAGCCTTTCCCTCCCAAGAGTGCCTTGGGCTTCCCCACAGCCTGGCCTCCGTGGTCAGGAGTCCGGAGCCCCTGCCTCTGCAAGCTCTCGGCCCAGCGCTCTCGGAAGGGAGGTGCCCCTTGGGGGCTCCGCCTCTGCTGGTCTCCGCCTTGCCCTGCGGCCCCGCTGGATCTGATCGCCCAGCCAGGGCAGGGCCTGTCCTCCCCGGGAGTACAGCTGCCATCACCTGCACTTTTTACAGAGCACGGAACCCCAGGAAAGTGACCCACAGCGAAGAGGCAAAATAGAAGAAGCTATCACAGCCCGCCGACAGCAATGGGAAGGAAACCTGAAAATACTCACTGCTGACGCTGTTGTGATTGGATTTGGGGCGAATTTTATTTATCGAATTTATAATGGAGTTTATGGAATAAATAAAGCAAACAGGACTAAATATAAATGTTGTTTCAGAAAATATTTGTGTGTATGCCCATACACATGTGCAAATAGGGACGCGGCTCTCTATACACACCCATATACACAACACACGTTCACAGACATGTATCGAGTTGCACAGCCAGAAATTATATAGCTCACCGTGTTCTACTCTACAGAACACGGACCAACAGAAGTTATTGGGAAGTGCCAAGTGTGCACCATGGAAGCAAGGAAGACCTCGCATTTGGCATTCTGGAATGTTCTGTGGCTGCCGGCCAGCCTCTCCCCACCCAGCGAGGAGGCAGGGTACAGAGGGAGGCAGAGCACGGGCCTAACACCGAGGGATGGAGCTTTCCGGCGGGAGGTCTCTGCTTGAGGTGTGGGTTTCATGGGCATGGGGACACCCATGTCACACACCGGGGGAACAGAATTATGTGCTGAGTGAAGGTTGGTATCTAATTTGACGGCTGCCATGGAAACCTCTCCTGGCAACTGTGTTTTCAGAAAAGTGGGAAACAGGCCAAGATTATTTGCCAGATTTGCTGCTGGTCAGTCCAGTCCTGCTCTCAGTCTTGGGACCCAGCGAAGCCAGAACCTGAGGGAGGCACCCACTCCCCATGGGGCCCCCAGAGGGCCTCCTCCAGCCTTCCTCGCTCCCCGCTCTGAAATGGTTTGAGTCTCTCCACGTCCTCCTGCCCCTTTGTGCACCATGGCTGACCCTCCCTGTGGACGCTTCTTGAGGAACATCCCTGCCGACGGCAGCCCCTGTGGGAGGGACCCGGCCTGCCCCAGGTGCCAGCACTTAGGTGTGGCACGGCCCAGCTCGTGGGACAAGCCTCCCCACGTGACAGCACAGTAGCTCCTGCTTCCTGGGCATCCGTGCACCCCTCCCCCAGGCCACTTCTGGGGTCCTCAGAGGTCAGAGAATGTCAGGCTGAATCCTTAGGGGTGACAGTCGAACACAGCTGCACCACGGAAACTACACAAGGGTCTGTGAGCTGATGACCCAGTAGATAATCTCTGGTCAGTCCCTACCATGAAATGCTGTTTGACCATGAAAAGGAATGGAATCCCAACACGCACTACAACACGGGCAAGCCTTAGATATATTATCTGTTTGCAAAGGAGGCAGTCACCAAAGACTATGGGCTCTGAGTCCACAGATACGCAGCGTCCAAAGGAGCCAAACCCAGAGCCGAAGGGTTGATCTGTGCTTGCTGGGGGCTGCGGGGATGGGGAATGGACAGTGGCAGCTGGAGGTCCGGAAGCGGTTTCTTCAGGGGCAATGCAAACGTTTACGTGTACGCTCTACATAAAATGGTTACTCTTACATGAATTTACCTCAATTTAAACAAACCTGAGGTTTAGGGCTCAGAGAGATTTAGGGGTTGGAGGATAAGGCTTCAGGATTCAAAGGGGATTGATTAAGGGACTTAGGATTCTAAATATATTTCCAGTGTCACTAGGTCACCAGGCTGCCTCTGGGGGCTGGCTTGGAGCCCAAGCACAGTGAAGAACATTGTTCTCTGAGAAAAAGCATTCTGAGTCTCAAAGAGCCGAGTCATAAACAAACTTCGCGGATAGAGCCTTTGCCTTTGCCATTGCTGGGGACGATTTATAAGTTCGTCTCTTGAAGATAGTCAATGCTCGGCTCTTGCTCTGAATAAATCAATAAAAATACATCATAGTGGCAATCTTTGGGGAGGCAAAATTCAATTTAATCCATTTTTTTTTTCTATTTGTTAGCTCCTCTGGTAATTGGTTTGATGGGGAAGAAGTTTGAAGTTATTGGTTAAATAGAGGTTTTTGGATTATCTGTGAATTTCAATTATCCATGCTTCACCTGGCCCCAATTAGCACTAATAATTGAGTTAACTGAATAGAAGTCATTTCCCATCATATCAGTTTTACTAGGGGCGTATTTATTGTTTCGCTAATGGAGCCCCCGCACACAAAGCCCCTTTCTCTGGCCGGCCCGCCCCCCCCAACCCCCACTCCACGCTCTGCCGCGTCCGCGCTGCCCAAGGGGCTCCGGCTCACCGCGGAGCTGGAGTAGGAAACCGACGCTCCTCCGGCCAACCCGGGGAGCCTAGGAGGAACGTGGAGGGCAGCAGACGTGTCCGAGGTGCGCTCGGGGCGGCCCCGGGGCGGAGCATCGAGTCTCCCCCGAAATCGTCGTCTTCCCTGCTCGTTTGCGTGGCCAGTTTCAGGGCGATGGGTGCTGTCTGCGTCTACCCCAGCTGCCCCAGGACAGTGCGCGGTGCGGGTCCCCGCACGCGGACCCCAGCCCTGCCCGGGCCGCCGCCGCTTCTCCCCGCGGACGCGCCTGTATTGACAGTAAACACGGCGACCCCCTCCCGCTCCAGCAGCCCCTTGACCTTCTTGGGTCTCTGAATCCCAGCGTCCCTGAAGGCCCCCCGGACGGGCGGAGCGCAGCCCGTCCGGCGGGGCGCGGGGGCGGAGGACCGCGGGCTCTGTGGCCGCCCGGCCCTGCACCCCGACTCTGCGCCAGCACGGTGCGTTCCCATCGCCATGGAGACGAAGCAGGGCGGGGGCGGGGGAGCCCGGCTCGGTGTGGCGAGGGCGCGCGGTCCGGGTGCGCGGCTGCGCGAGGCCCCGAGGCCCCCTGCGCTCCCCGCGGGACGGGCTGCAGGTGCGCGCTCACCCGGGGCCCCCCGAGACATCGCGGACGCGCTCGCAGCTCGGCGCTCTGTGCAGACCCGCGGGTCCCAGCTCTGCGCGCTCTGCAGACCCGCGGGGAGCCCTCGGGGCGGCGCGCGCAGGGGTTCGCGGCCCCTCGGTGCAGAGCGGCTGCCCGGCCGCCTCGCGCGCTCCTGGGGAAGCCTGCGCCGCCGGCGAAGGGCTGAGACCAGCTCGGACCGCGGGGCCCGGTCGTTCTGTGTGGGGCGGGGACTGCGGCCGCGGGGGCCGCTTCCTCCGCTCTTCTGGGATCGCGTGTGTCCTTTTATTTTTATTTCTTTGTGATGATCTATTTGATTTTGGGTAAAGGGCCACTGATCTGTTCTAAGGGACATTAAAAAATGGAAAGAAGTAGATACTGGATAAGAAGGTAAATGGACATTTTCATTTCAAGACGTCAATATTTTTTTTTTTTTCCGGATTGGCAAGCTACAAAGATTTCTAAATGCAAACATTGTCAGGTGAGAGCTAAGTATTAATTTATTTTGTTACTTTGGGAAGGAGAAGCTGGTCACGGTTGACACCCAAGGCGGGTTGGGAAGTGACGCCTGTCTGTGTTTGGGACGTAAGTCAGTCACTGTTCCTGCAGAGGCTGAGTAAATTCCGTGTGGACCGTTGCTTCCCTGTCCGGCTGTGTGTCCCGCTGGGCTCTAGTCAGCTCCCAGTTCTATCTGATTCCAGGGCGGAAAACCCCAAGGCTACCTCAGACAACCTGACGGCAACAACACACTGGTAGGAAAGGGTCAGGTGCCTGACATCAGGCATTTCCAGGACTTTTTAAAAATAATTTGCCAGTTAATCTTGACAATTACTGAGTGCTTTTTGGGATTTATTCAGTGGAATTATAGGTGTTAGAGACTTTCTGAAGACAGCAATTCTTCTCATGCCGGAGATAATTTTACCCCCATTTTCCACTTACATTTTAAAGAACTAAAGTGTTCTTAACTTCCCTTAGAAGTTGTTTCCAGGTAGCAGAAAACAGTTTAAAAAATGCTAAAGGCAACTTAAGTTTTCTTTTCTAAGAAATGCTTTCTTAAAATATTGCCTTCCCCAAATCCTTTCAGGGCTTTTGTGGGCAACGTTGTCAGGCCTGGAGAGCTCTTTATAAGAGAAAGGAGATCTCTAGAAACTTCTCTGCATGGCCTCGATGACAAATCGTAATACTAGGGCTGGTGAGCATCACCAATGGGGGGCTTGGAAGGGGGAGATGCAGATGGGGTAGTTGAAATTTCTGGCTTTTGACTAATAGTCATCTTCACAATTTGAACACCTGTTTCCTAGCAACCAGGAAAGCCCATCCCTAGTTTCAGTTTTCTGATGTATCACAGAACATAAACATACAGATTATCTTCGTCGGGTTCTGTCCTTACGGCCCTTCTGTAATAATTATTTGCATTACTGTCAGTGCTATAATGTTCCAGGGATTCGATAACATTAAGAAGAATTTCTGGCGAGCTTCTGTCTGGGATGTGGCCTCCTGGGTTCGGTCTGTGTATCAGTGTTCACCGGCGTTGTGTTCCAGGAATGGCGCGCTCCGCCAGCTTTCAAAACAAATGGACAAAGCCGCTTACAAGCCTCCCCATGCATCGGCCCAGGAGCTCTTACCTGCTGCTGCTGCTGAATTCAGTTTCTACTTAGGTCAGAAGCACTTCTGGGAGTGGAAGGCGTCTTGATTAGACATGAAAGGCCGTAGGCCCCCAGCACTGAAAAGAAAGGCGGCCTTTTATACACCACGGGATTCACCAACCAAGCCCTTTGCTGCACGGGTCTGCTTTCTCCCACTTCCCCCAAAGTCCCCTTGCCCCATTAAGCAGCTCCCATGGAACTCGGCTGACTGTTCATTACCAGCAGTGTCGTCTTTGCTCAGGAACTCCCTCGAGTTCTCACTGGTTAAAAATCAAGGCTGCTGTTTAAAGTTCACATGTGTATAAGAGTTAATAATCTCATGTCACTCAGGGAATGCCACGTGAATTCTAAAACCTCTGCCTCCCATGGCCCTGTATCTCAGTGTCCTGAAAAGACAATCTGTAGGGTTCATTTAGATGTGCTTACGTTGCTTAAAGGTTATGGGCAACGTATCACTTCAAATTCTCCGAAATCTGGGTTGCATCCATTTAAATTGACGTTGATATTGAAACAAAAAGAATGGCCTGGAAACCATTCAGAAGCACTTGGGGATGGCCACGGTTCCCAGTAGTTTAACTGTAGTTCCTTTAGCCTGGAGACCTTGACATACAGAGTGACCCCGACTTCGCTGGCTGCCTCACGCCGTTCCAGGCTGCTGTCTGCCCTGCGAGTAGGAAAGCTGGGTACGGCTGGTGAGGACTCCTGGGCGCCCCTGCTCCTGGCTTGGGACATGCATGGGGCTGGAAGGGAGGTAAGCCCACGTGCTGAGACCAGAGAAATACTTTCGAGCCACGTCGTGATGAGAAAGCAAGCCTCGCCAGTGCATCATTGCACAACAAACAGATCAGCTGAAAAAGCCTAGAACCCGCCAAAACGGCAGGAAGGAGGTGGTTTGAAAATAGCAAATAATCTTTTTTTTTTTCCTCGAAGAAAGAAAGGGACTTTATTTCCTAGCGAAAATGTCAGCCCTGAAGCTCGTCATTGCAATGCAAATACCCCTCATGAAATAAATGTCCCCTCTTGTGGCAGAGACAATAGATACACAGCTCTCTTGGGCCCTGTGGTTTAAAATGCTTTTTCCACTTAAAAAAAATATATGATCATTTTTAACCATATAATTTGGTGGATATAACTAGCCTCTTCATAGGTTGCCGTGGGTGAAGACTATTATGTAATTGTTAAGATCCACTGACAAAGAATGTCCTTAAGGGCTTAAGGGAAGCAGGTGACTACACAGAGGTTTTCAGGGAAAAGCATCTTTTCTAGTTTAATTCAGAACAAGGAAAGATAATCTTTTCTTACAGAACGTGGAAGCCGTTGCTTTGCCCTCTGCTCCCACTTTAGGCGGCTGGGGGCCGGCAGCAGGGAGGAGCTCCCTGGGCTGGGCTGGCTGTTAGCTTTTGTACTTTGGGGACTGAGGTTTGGGCCTTGCAGTTTTTAAAGTTAATCATCAACTTCCCTGAGGTCTTGCTGGCGTTTCAGTGCAACTACAAATATGCCATTTTCCCAAGGAGTCTTTCTTGTGATTTCCCACTTTACCCCCAAAATCTAGTTAGAAGCTCATTGACCCGACAGGTTTACGTGGAGACGCGACCTGTACTTCTTGTATCAACAGAGGGTTTGGGTCAAATAAAACAGGTAAAAGGAGGGGCAAGTACCCTTATACTGGATACTTGATTTACACATTAAAAGCTGGTCATTAATCCTATATTTTAACACTAGGAATGTCAGAAGCTGTTATTTCCAGGGGAGTCTGACAGTAGTACGGACAGACTGCCCATGAACTGCAGAGCCCGTGAATGAACCTACAGACAGTTTCTGTCTCATACCTACAGACCATTAAATAATAATTAAAGAATCAATTTCTTATCCTATTAAGAGTAGGGGTCTTCGAACCCACTGTCACCAAAGGAGAATCACAGCCAGACGACAACGGCTATGACACTTTAACTATAAATGTAAATATAATATCTACACAATGTTACAATGTGTTCATGTTATGGAACTAAAAGAAAAATAAGGCTTCAAGCCGCCGAAAGACCCTATGTTTGTTTTTTTTTCAATGTTTGAGGAAACCTAGAAACAGCTAGCCAAAGGGTGTTGTCAGGCGATTCTAAGATAAATCAATACAACCAGCAACAGTTTCCCTAATTCTGAGAAATCGCAAGTCAAGTAAATAAAAAAAGCTGTCTTTGGACCAAATTGTAGTTTCTAACAGGGCTGCATACTGAGTATTATGGATCTGATCATTAAGCTTTTAAAACGGGGATTCACTAATGCCACTTGGAAGGGGTGGGCACCATGCCACCTGAGGACAGGTCCATGCTCTCCCTGAGCTTATGAAGGTCGTGTTTGGTACCAGTAGCTATTTAAAATGGTTTGTTCATAAATGTGCACATGGCTTTTAAAATAACAATCTTCATTTGCCGGGACCAAACATAATGGAGGGAAAATAAAGCCGAACCAGTAGCATGAACTTAGTTGTTCCCGATTTTCTTTTGAAATAGTACATTTGGATCTCTTCCCAAATCTTCAAACGACTTCTAACATGTCGTAGGTCTTGAATACAGTTTGCGAACAAACTAATTACGGGCTCAACGCAAATCGTCAGCCTGAAAACAGGATAGCAAACCGTGGTGAATTTCCTCCACAAACATTTGATTTTACATTCTTTTGAATTTTCATCAGAATGTGGCGACCTTTCCAGGAGGGACATTAGAGATGGGTGTTCGCCATGTGCGGAAGCAACACCCTGTGCTCAAGGACGAGACACAGTTACCTGACCCCCACCCCCAGCTGCTTGCAGGGATGAAGCATCGTGGGGACCAACACTGCGGCTGCTTCCAGAAGCAGAAAAGGGAACCTGTCTTCTCAGCCCAGGGCGCCCAGCGGGTGGAGGCGAGCAGGGAGCTCATTCTGCATCCTGGAGTAGGAGCTCAGACACTACTGGAAAACCTCAGGCTCCCCCACTTCCTATTCTCAGTTCAATGTTTCGCTTGGGACAGTTAGGAGAGCTGCTTCACTCTCTTGGGAATTGACAGTGCCACTAAATACTGTGTGTCAACGCCCTGGAGAAGGCCGTAACCCACCCCCAACCCCATTTCACAGCATTTCGTGTCGTTGATCCCGTCCACACCCCAGACTTGAGAACCTGGATTCCAAACGAGTTCCTCACTGCTCTGGGACTTGAACCCAAAAGTCTTGCATACTCTTCAGTTTGGGAAAATGCGTCGATCTCCAAAGTCTTTTTTTTTTTTTCAATTTATTTATTTTCAGCATAACAGTATTCATTATTTTTTCACCACACCCAGTGCTCCATGCAAGCCGTGCCCTCTATAATACCCACCACCTGGTACCCCAACCTCCCACCCCCCCGCCACTTCAAACCCCTCAGATTGTTTTTCAGAGTCCATAGTCTCTCGTGGTTCACCTCCCCTTCCCATTTACTCCAACTCCCTTCTCCTCTCTAACACCCCTTGTCCTCCATGCTATTTGTTATGCTCCACAAATAAATGAAACCATATGATAATTGACTCTCTCTGCTTGACTTATTTCACTCAGCATCATCTCTTCCAGTCCTGTCCATGTTGCTACAAAAGTTGGGTATTCATCCTTTCTGATGGAGGCTTCATACTCCATAGAGTATATGGACCACATCTTCCTTATCCATTCGTCCGTTGAAGGGCATCTTGGTTCTTTCCATAGTTTGGTGATCTCCAAAGTCTTACAACCCAGTACGAGCAGGCACATTGAAGTGGGAGCAGGAGTCATAAGGAAGACTCTGCCTCTCAGCCTGCAAGGGGAAGGAGCCCTTCTCAACGCGTCCCTGAGCGGAGGGCAAGAGCGCCAGCGGCCGCTGTGCCGGGAAGCCGGCGTGGCTGGTGCGGGGCATAAGGGGTCTCTCTCCGTGCGTGCCCAGGGCCAGGGACTGGCAGGAAACCCCGAGCCCAGCGCTCTCCATGTCGCTCACTTCTTCCTCTCCGGCTCTCCCCTCTGAAGATGCATTTCGGTGTTTTGAAAGAAACGCGCATAAAGCACCAAGCTAAAGCACCAAGCTAAATGATTGGAGCCTGCTGTTAGAGGCCTGAGCCAGCGCAATTATTAGCCGGAGGAGAGGTGTGTTGTCCCTTGAAGCTTCTTGTGAAATACTGAAAACACTTTTCCCAGAGAAAAGGTAGTACTTTTTCGGCATTTTCATAAACTAAACACGGATCAGTTCCCCAACCAGGAGCACACGCGCTGACCTGCAGCTCGACGCGGCTGCTACGGCGGGTTCCGTGGGACTCACGTCCTGTCTTTACGCTCACACAACAGGGTATTTGAATGGGAACGACAGTGGCGAAGCCGGCCCACTGACACCGCGTGTGTGTGCCATCATTTCCTGATCCCGCCTCCATGATTCCCTCTGGCGTCAGCAATCAGCCAGCACAGAGGCCTGTGCCCAGCAGTGATTGTCTGTAACCGCACACCTTGGCAGGAACGAGAATGTTCATGCCAGGCCTCTCCCTGAACCTGGGGCTCTTTGTCTCCCACAGGAAAAACCACGCGTGGTCCCCTTGCTCCGGGCGTGCTGAGGTCCACTCTGACCTCTGCATCAGCTTCCCAGTCATAATAAGGCAACACGGGGAGGCACCTGTGGGCAGATGTTTGATGTCCTCCCAAATCTGCCTCGACACTGGCTCTGTTTAACAGTATTTAGATCTGTAACTGTCGCTTCCTTCACTTCTTAAAGTACACGACGTTTGTCTCAAGCTCAAAGAGGTATGTCATTTGCAATGTCCACACTAAAAATACTTCAGTCAAAGAAAACCTTTTCCATGGAATTAAAGGGCTCTCGGCCTAATGTAGAGCACAGTTTCCTGGTCCGGAACCCTGAACGGAAGGGTCTTCACCGTTCGACGACTTCCTTCATCGAAGCATGGCTGCATGTATGTTATAAATTATTTTACACAGCTTTCGTCTCGCCGCTGGTGCACACCTGTTGTAAGGAACCAAGTTTTGCATAAGAAACTATCGGATTAAGTGTTTTTCTGACTCTTCCCTTTCATTGGGAAAGATGAGTTAGAGGCCCCCTCTCCCTGGTGTCTATAAATTAAGTTCACTCCCACCAGCACATACATTATGAGAACCAGAGGTATGTGCCAAGGACTGTACTGAATTTGAAAACTAAGAACGCTTTTAAACAAAGAGAGCGTAATTCTGTATGAAAGAATTCCAACTTAAAAAGCACCAAGGGGTTTCAACGATCTCCACTCGCCACTGGAAAATTACACGTCTTGCATCTGTATTTACAGACTTAACAGACTTGTGTTTCAGTCAAGTTATCACACTTTAAAGATTTTATTTATTTATTTGACAGGCAGAGATCACAAGTAGACAGAGAGGCAGGCAGAGAGAGAGGAGGAAGCAGACTCCCTGCTGGGCAGAGAGCCCGATGTGGGGCTCGATCCCAGGACCCCGAGATCATGACCTGAGCCGAAGGCAGCGGCTTAACCCACGGAGCCACCCAGGCACCCCAAGTTATCACACTTTAATGTGTGCGATACAAAGCTTCTTGAAAAAATGTTTTCTTCCAGCATAATAGCAAATGTGCCGGTATACGGTAGAGCTGAGAAGCCCGCACGAGTGAAAGCCGAACACCAATCACCCATCGTACAAGTCAGCCGTGACTCACATTTTGTTACATATTTTATTTTATTTTTTATTATCTTCTTATTTTTATAATTAGAATGAATTCCTTTTAGAGAGAGGGGATAGGGCAGAGGGGGAGGGAAGGAGAGAATCTTAAGCTGGTTCCACATCTAGCCAGCATGGAGCTCGACCAGGGCTGACCCCAGGGCTAAAGGATCGTGACCCGATCAGAAGGCAGACACTTGACCCACTGAGCCTCCTGGGCACCCCTCAAGAGTCGGACATTTAACCAATGAGGGCAGCCAGGCACCCCGTTTTGTTACATATTTTAAAAAACAAGTATATACAATATGTTTTGCTTTCATAATTATGTGAAAGATGCCATGTCAAACCTGAATCATTAAATTCTAAGGCAGGAGGATCTGTTTAGTTCCAGTCTCTTATTTCTCAGACGAACTTTCTAAAGCCCCGAGGAGTTAAGTCACTTGGCGAAGGTCACACAACTAGTCATAGCAAAACCAGGGCAAGAAGCTGCCCTTTCCATTTCCCCTCCAGGAGCCAAACCGTTACTCTCCACAACCGTGACCTGACCAGACGACCAGGGAAATCGGGAACACCTGAGAAAAAATCACTCGTACCCGGCAGGAGATCTAGGAAGGTGTGTTGTCTTTCAGGTCACTATATCCCCTCTTTGGGGCGTCTGGGTGGCTCAGTCAGTTGAGCGTCTGCCTCCGGCTCAGGTCATGATCGCAGGGTCCTGGGATCGAGCCCCGCAGTGGGCTCCCTGCTCAGCGGGGGGCCTGCTTCTCCCTCTGCCTCCCCCTGCTCGTGTTCTCTGTCTTACTCTCACACAAATATATTAATAAAATCTTTAATAAATAAGTAAATAAATCTCTTCCTTGTTTGTAACAGAGAGGACTGTCATAACGACCCTGTCATTTTTATAAGCAACAGCTGTACTGAGGCAACTCGCACACCGGACAACTCCTGCACACAAGCCATAGGACTCCACGGCACGTAGCACACACGCGGTATTGCCCAACAATCGGCCTCCTGCTACCTGGCACCAAAGCGTCTCTGTCACACATATGCCACCAGCGGTCACCCCATATGTACCCCCCAGCTCCCCGGCCCCTGGCAGCCTCTCTGGTTGGGACATTCCATGTCGATGCCATCGCACATGTTCCGCCTTTTCTGCGTGGCTGCCTTCCCTGTGCTCTGAGGCCCATCGGAGCTGTAGCGGGGGAGGAAGGCACACGTCCGGGCGGCGGGGTAGCGTGGCAGGTGCACAGACCGTGGTCCGCTCCTCCGCTTGTCGGTGCGCGGACTTCCGTTGTCTCCACTTTTCGGCTCTTAAGAATCACGCGGCCGTGCACCTTCGCGTGTAAGCTTCGTGGGCCGGGAGTGGGGATGTGACACGTGGTAACTCTGTGTCCAGCTCCTGAGGGACAGCCTCCTTTTCCCCAGAGCGCCTGCACCATCACGCCCCCCGCCCGCCGTGTGCGAGGATTTCTCCACACCCTTGCCAACGCTGGCTCGTATCGTCCTCGGGTGCGGGCGGTCCTCGTGGGTAGGACACGGAATCTTGTTAGGGTTTTGATTTGCATTTCCTTAACGTCTCTTGGTGCTGACTATCTTTCCCTGTGCTTGTTGGTCATTTGCATATCTTCTTTGGAGAACGATCTAGTCAGATCCTTGGCCCATTTTTTTTAAAAAAGATTTTATTTATTTATTTGACAGAGAGAGATCACAAGCAGGCAGAGAGGCAGGCAGAGAGAGAGAGAGAGGAGGAAGCAGGCTCCCTGCTGAGCAGAGACCCCCGATGCGGGACTCGATCCCAGGACCCTGAGATCATGACCTGAGCTGAAGGCAGCGGCTTAACCCACTGAGCCACCCAGGCGCCCCCTTGGCCCATTTTTTACTTGGGTTATTTATCTTTAAATTGCTGAGTCTTCAGAGTTCTATGTACATACCAGATTACAGGTCCCTGATCAGATATGATACACGGTTTCCTAATATTGTCTCCCATTCTGGAAGCTCCTTTCATTTTCTTGAGAACATCCTTTGAAGACACAAAAACTTTTCCCTACGAAGGAGTCTAATTTATCTGCTTTACTTTGTGCTTTTGGTGTCATATCTAAGAAGGCTTTGCCTGCCCCAAGTTCATGATGAGTTACTACTTATTTCCTTCTAAGAGTTTTATAGTTGTAGGACTTACATTTAGGTCTGTGATCCATTTTGAGTTAATTTGGGGGTTTATCACAAAGAAGAGGTCCAACGTCATTCTTTTGAATGTGCATATCCTGTTGTCCCATGATCACTTCTTGGAAAGTCCCTATCATTTTATTTTATTTTTAAAAGATTTTATTGATTTATTTGACAGACAGAGATCACAAGCAGGCAGAGAGTCAGGCTGAGAGAGAGGAGGAAGCAGGGTTCCTGCTGAGCAGAGAGCCTGACGCGGGACTCGATCCCAGGACCCTGAGATCATGACCTGAGCCAAAGGCAGAGGCTTAACCCCTGAGATACCCAGGTGCCCCGACCCGTCATTTTATTTATTTATTTATTTATTTATTTTTTAAAGATTTTATTTATTTATTTGACAGAGAGAGATCACAAGTAGGCAGAGAGGCAGGCAGAGAGAGAGAGAGAGGAGGAAGCAGGCTCCCTGACGAGCAGAGAGCCCCGACCCGTCATTTTAAATATGAAGCAAAGAAGCATAACTTTCAGATGATCTAATGAAAGGTTAAAGGAAGACAACGTAGATCGGAAATAGAAACCAGGTTACTGGCTGTCATTTGTTGTCTTTTCCTCTTTACATCCTGCACAATGAGTCTGGGATCTGGTAAAAACAAGGTAAGAAACTTCACGTGAATTAACCAGTCTCTTCACTGGTCTTAACCTTTGCGTTTCTAGACCCTGTGACTGTGGTAGTTACAGATCCCCGCAGTTTAAGGAGGGAGATCTTGGACTCAGTCTGCCTTTCCACGTGCGGTATCTTTCTTTCTGCACAGCGTCCTTCCCAGAAAGTGCCTGCTTCTTGTCCGTAGGCTTGCCCACAGCCTCATAAAGCACCCCCTGGCTGAGCAAGATCTAGACTGACAGTCACTAAGTACGGTCACTTCAGGCAGCGGCGTGGGGGAACCGGGAACACCCGGGGGGATTCAGTGAACACGGGCCTCGGCAGAACGTGAGGTTCACGGTGTGCTCAGAATGTGGTTCTGAGGTTCAGAACCTGGTGAACCCCCTTGACAGGAAGTGTGGGTCTGTCTTGTCCAACACCATTGGAAGTCCTTGTACAGAAACTATAGTGGTTTTTTTTTTTTTATGTTCATCTATTTTTTATATGGTCAGGTTAGTCTTGACCTGGAAAGTTTATACTTCAAACCTCAGTTCTCATCATTGTTCAGTCATGCTGGATCTGCCAATCTCCTCAGTGCTGGTGGGACACTAGCCCAAGTACCGCGCTCTCCTGTTTCATCTGGAGACGCCTCCCCACCCCACGTTCTGGTGGAAGGCGCTCTCCTAGGTTGCTGGAATATGTCTACAGGTGCTTCTTTCTCTGAAGCGAGGGACAGCTGACCCGAAATATTCTGCAATAATATTATGGCACAATTGAATACTGTGCATCTGGTATATTTTTATATGGATTGATGTCAGGACACCAGATGGAAGTGAAAAAGTAAGACTCACACCGATGTGTGCCTTCAAGCTCTCCTTGTAAACTTAACGAGAATGTGTAGGTTTGCCTTTTTGTGGTAAGAGGTCTGCAGCTAACAGGTTACCCCTGGGCATTGAAATTTGGATAAAAGATGCAGTGAGGAGATATAAAAAAGATATTTTTTATAAAAATATAAAAAATACCATATTTTATGGTATACTCTTACACGTTTGACTGTTTTATTTAAAATAAGCATGTTTTGCTTCTATAATTAAAAAAATGTGTTTTTTTAAAAAGATTTTATTTTTTTATTTATTTGACATACAGAGATCACAAGTAGGCAGAGAGGCAGGCAGAGAGAGGGGAGGGGGGGAAGCAGGCTCCCCGCTGAGCAGAGAGCCCGATGCGGGGCTCAATCCCAGGACCCTGGCATCATGACCTGATCCAAAGTCGGAGGCTTTAGCCCACTGAGCCACCCAGGGGCCCCTTAAATGACTTCATAAAACTGTCTGATGTGGTATCATTTTAAATCAAAACTCCAGACTTCTTTTTTAAACTTTTCTGCCATTATTTGTCTATTTAAGGTAACTGCTTATTCTTTAAGCCAATTTTGGTACTTTACATCCCTTAAAAATATTTATTTGGATTATTAAATTTACTGACATAAACACATTATTCCTTTATAATAAAATACATTTTCATGTAATTTACTCCTAATTATTGATTTTGTGTGTCCTCTTTCTGTCTCTTGATTAGAACTGGCAAAGTTTATCTGATAATCGATTTTTTTAGTTTTAGTAATCAACTCAATTACTGATTATTATTTTTTATCTGTTTCATGTATTGTGTTTGACTTTCACTATTTTCTTCTCTTTTATTTGGATTGATTTCATTTTTCTTTTTGATAGCTTTCCAAGTTGGAACTTGGGCTCGCGCATCTTATGATAAATATGTTCCTACGTAAGTTTCCCTCCCTGTCAGCTTAATCACACTTTGACAAGACCTCACGTATTTACTATGTAGATCCCTCATTTCTTTCCAATCTAAATAGTAATTTGCAATTGTTTATATAAGATATTTTATACATAAGATATAAATATATAAGATATATCTTATATATAAGATATTTTATATAAATATATAAGATATTTTATATAAATATATAAGATGTTTTATATATATGATATTTTATATATATAAGATATTTTAAAATTATATAAGATATTTATATAAGATATTTTATATTTAAGATATTTTCGATGTTTACTCAATTTTTTATTGTTTTTTCCAGTAGGTGGTTGACTATCTCTGTATTATTAATTTGTAGTTGTTTGCCCTGTGGCTCAGAATAACACCTTGGTGATTTCTTTACTTTGGAACTTATCAGTAGTTCCTTGTGGTTTTTGTTCATTTGTTTTCTCCTTTCATTTTTACAATGACTGTTGCCAGCGAGGCTCTATTTTGTCTTCTATAGTATCCCGTATTTTGTCAGCTCGACTTTATTGAATGCATGAAGCACAACTATTTTTATTTACTTAGCCCATGGCTCGTGTTAGATGTATGTTAAACCCTCATTAGAACTGATGATTTGTCTATTTTCTGGATACTTGCTAGCACTTGCTTTCTGTGTTTTGAAGCTACGTTATTGGGTACATAAATGTCTACGAAGAATCTTCTTGTAACGTTTATCAGTTCAAAATATCCTTTGTTTTTCTTTTTGTCATGGCTTCTATTTTTGTCTGTTGCTTCTATCATTACATTTTATTCGTTTTTATTAATATTTGCCTGATGACCGTCCTTTCCTATGTGATCTTGCTGTTTGCATCCGGCTGTCTCCGGGGAAGAACACGTGACGGGACGTGAAACGCAGACTTGTATCTTCTTTTCGCACTTGTTTTTATTCCGACCGTGTGCTGACTTGTCCTGCATATCGTGTGTTTTCTATTTCCCGACCTTTCTCCGGGTTTTTATTACCATTTAGGTTTTAACCCCTTTCTCTCTGATTTTTTTTCTAGTTTCTACTCATAAATTTTGAACACAGTTAATGAATCTTTCTTTCTGTCAATATCCAGTATTAATAAACTTCTTCTCCCCACCCAACCCAGATTAAACCTCTCCAGGCTTTTTTCTACCTGCTCTGGTCTTGGGATTTGGGGTTCCTGTTCCAGACAGTTACCGCTACATGTCTTATAACCAGCGTTTATTAAGTGGAACGATAAGTTCTCTTGGCTTCTTTACTCACTCGTGGTGCTTCTACCCCTGGTCTTTAAAAAAATTTATTTATTTTTTGCTCCCACTTTTCTTTAATCTGGCTTTCAGAAGAGTTCCAGGCCTGAGGCTGTCAAAACTTGGAGAGAGGACAACATCCATTTCCGATTCTACGTCTGGAGGGGATTTCCATCAGTGAGTCGATGTGAAGTGACAGCTGATGTCGAGGAAGGGCTTCAAGATGGGCCCCAGGCCTGGGGGACAGGATGGTCCCAACAACAGAGCGAAGGCCGGTGATTCCTGACCTCCTCGGCGCTCCACAGAGGCCTTCAGCAAGCGGTGCCGTGAACACTCCTGCTCGGAGCCCGGCAGCCGGCTTGCACGTGCACGGGCTCTACTCCCTGAGCGGTCACCCACCCGAGCGTGGACACCGGTGTGTCCCTGAGCGGTCACCCACCTCAGCATGGACACTGGTGTGGGCCGGGCCCATCCGGCGTCTCCACGGCCGGGAGCAGACAGATCCCGTGAGCGGCCGAGAGGGCCACCGCCGCCGTGGTGTGTCTTCATTCCCCGGACCGCTCCGCATGTCCTCGGACCCTCGGCGTCTGCGTTCAGCGTCCTCACAGCTCTCCCACCTTCACACGGGAGTGAGGCAGCGAGTCCCCTGCCTCAACCCCAAGGCCCTTCCAGCAGGCACTGACCACGGCTCACCTCACCTCTGACTGTCCAGGCCCCCGCATCTGGCCGCTGTCCTAGGTGTCCCGCGGAAACTTCTCACCTGAGGTCCCTGCACAGCCGGTTGCTGGATCCCTCGACGTGCTGCGGGATCTCATCCCTCGGCCGCTTCGTCCTCCTTCGGGTGGGTGTCTCCCCTCCGGGACAGCACTCCCCACTCGCCTCTCTGTGCTCCGCCTCAGCCGCCCACAGCGACCTCCCTGCCTCTGCCCGGACGGGAGATACTCAGAATTTTGATCATCAGGTTCAGTGGCGTCTGACCTCTTAATTCTCCTTCCCGAGGCCAAGCAGTCTCTAACAATGAGTCTGATCCTGTCCTTCTCCTGTGGAAGATGCTCATGGTGACCTCTGACGGCCGTCCACTTCCATTCACAGCCCCTGTGGTGCTCTGCCCCAGGCCTGCGCGTGGCCGCTGGCGGGGCTCACAGGCGGGGGGGGGGGTGCGGAGCGGCAGAGCCCGGAGCTGCGAGCCTCGATGTCCCGCTCCTCAGGGAGGAAGACGGCGGCCGGCCTTGCTGCCCTGTGTTGCCGGTGCCCTCGGTGGTGGCCTCCAGGACAAGGAGGACAGGCATGTCTCCACCCAGATTCCCTCTCTCCACAAGAGGACCCTTTGTGAGAAGGCGCAGATGGGCTGAAGCCTGGGAAGCACCTTGCGACCTGGGGGCTGGCCTCACGGTGAAGACCCGGGGCCTCGCCCGATGCCTCACGCCAGTGATGAACTCAGTACACATGTGGCGAATGAGCGAAGGGCTCTATCTCTGCTCATCTCGCACGTTTGCTATATCCTTACTCCTGTGATAGCGTCAGATGCCAGACGACATACGTCAAAAGTTAGCATGCTGGGCTTTACGACTTACATCTGGTTTTACTGAGACGAGGTGCACTTAAAGCCAGATGTGCCCTGTGTTCCTTTATCCTCTTAAATATTGCTTCTCATCATTCATATTTTGGAAGACGGTTAGGTTATAATCATACAAACAATGGACATTGGTTGATAGAGTTGAGTTTATCCAGGAACTATCCCAAATTTGCAGTTCATCGTCGACTGCTACATTTTGTAAGACAATCTTGGCTACAGAAAGAATCATCATCCTTCCTAAGATTTCTTAGTGTCCCCGTACCAGGGAAGGTAGGAGCTGTAGGAGTAGAGCGAGGACACTGTTCTACCTTCAGATCTTAGGATAGAGCCATGTGCGACCCAAAGGACCACGGACAAATGGATTTTAAGAACCGGCCTCTTGGACCCGTGGTTCTTAAACACACGACACGAGCTCCAAATACTTCTGCTTCTAACCGACTGTCCCCTGGAGGAAACATAACAACTTTGCTATGAATTTTAAACTACCTTTTAATTTTATTTCTAAGGTTATTTATTTATTTATCTGCTAATCTCTGCACCCAACGTGGGGCTCGAACTCACGACCCCAACATCAAGATTAGCATGTCCTTCTGACGGAGCCAGCCAGACACGCCCTGAATTTTAAACTTTTAAATGGAGTCAGTTCTGAGCAATTTCACTTTGCTTTCGTGAGTAGAATTAAAACAAACGAAGGAGAAAGTGCCTCAAGGCACAGCGTGTGTATTAGATTCCGCAGCACAGACCTCTCCTTGTATTTCAGGAGCAGCCTGGTGGTCACCTTCTCTGACCACAGCTGGCCCAGGAATGCTCAGACCCACACACACGACAGGGCTTCAGCCCTTGGGAAGTTAGGTGTTTCACAGCTAATGCATTCCTTTGATTGTTTAGTCTGTGACTTCGAAATAATCACCTGGACCTCATCGAACCTCGTTCATATCCACGGCGTTCCCCACACAGTACCGCTGACTTGGGACACGGCGGCATCTCTACACACAGAGAGAATAGTTGTGTCTTCATGGCTTTTATGCTCCGACGTAATGTGCCGAGAACCCTTCCAGACGAAGCTCCCACCACAGTTTGGAAAGGATGGATCTGTGAAGTCACCAAACAACAGGTTTTTTGCTTGGTTTCTGTCTTTTTTTTTCTCATAGCGTTAGATAAGCAATTTCTTCGCATTCCCCTTCCAAATGTGCTCTGTTTTTCCTCCCGTTGAGTTAATCGGGCGAGGGTGGCCCTGAAACGAACCGGAGATTCGCACCGTGAAGCTCCCTGTGATTCCGCACAGCGAGGAGGGGTGGGCTGAGAGCGCACAACGGGGAGTGCCGGGGGGGCGGCAAAAAGACGGGAGTCAACGGAAATCATAGTGTTCGAGGTTCTTCTGGAGCAGAGTTTAGATTTTGTAATCCTTTTTGCATTGTAGGTGATTGAAAGAAGGTTTCATAAACAATTTTCTTAGGGGGGTTCACGTGAGCACATCATTGTGTTTAAAAATAAGATGGTATTTCCTGAAAAGGGGAGAGGAGTGGAGCCGCCGTCTCTGTAAAACTTCACAGATACGGCTTTTTAAAATGTGGCCTTGGTGTTGTTCCAAAGGAATGTTTTCTGCTCTTAGAAATAGTAGTGGAATCGTGGTTTATTACTTCCTCAAGAATACAAGATCTACAACTGAAGTTTATGATCAGTTTGCCTAAAAGTTTCTTTCCTGCCCCATCTGGGTAAAACCCCAACGTGAACAATTGATAAGCTCAGTTGCAGCTAAGAAAACAGGAGCTGTGGGACAGGGAGGGAACGTGCAGTATCGGTTTTCTGTCCTGGAAATCTGGGGTAATTTATTTTCTGGAAGAAAAGGACCATACAGAAAATGACTTCCTTTTAAGGATTTCTTTATTTTCACCTATACCCTCAATTTACCGAGGTATCGTAACTCAGAAGCAAAGCAGATGAAACGGAAGAAACCCGCCCACTCCTTCTGCTGGGCCGCTTTGCAGGGCAGCCCGCACGGCGAGGGGCGGCTGAGCGGCGGCCCGCCTCTTTGAATTTCCTGGCTTTTGTAAATTTGTCAGTCCAGCCATGAACTTTGTTTGAACAGAGTTTGGTACTTAGTGGAGGATTGTATTGTATTGTAACTCACAGTGTAACACATCTTTCCTGTATTTATTTTAAATAAAGGCTTTCTAGAAGCCAAAGGGCTTAAGCCGTCGGAAATAAAGAAGTAAAGTGTGCGTCCAGACCCTGCGAACGCTTCATGCCCACACCCCAGAAGTTTCCGCAAACCCAGAACTGCTGGGAGGGCCAGTGGCTCGGGGAAGATCAGGGGCGCCCCCGGGAACCTAACCCAGGCAGGGGCTTGGTGGGGAGAGAGGGAGCAGAATCCCAACCCACATTTCACATCGTGCTTGGGAACATCTGCATCAGATCCTAAATGGACATAGCTTTTAAACATCTTTGATTTGGGGTGTGCCTCCAGGATTCGGCAAGGCTCGACCATGCCAATGACATCCTAAGCAAACAAACAGAATTGTAAAAACCAGCGAAGAAAAACCGAACGGTTCTGGATGCGCCCGCATTTCAAGAGAACGAGTACAACTTGGAGCAACAGTTCTGATGCCTGCGGACACTTGAAAACGGTGTGTTCAGGTAAAATGTGATTGTTCACATTGATGCCGTCAGCAAGTCCATGGTGAGGGAGACCCTGTCTCTGAGGAGAAGAAGGGACGTGTGTCCCCGCGGACGTACGGGCAGCATCTGTGGATGGTCTCACGTTCTCCTTCTTGTCCTGGATAACGCTCTTCCTGGTTAGCAGACCAGGTCATTCCTGCGAATTCTCACTGTATTGTAGGTTCATGGTTTTGCCTCCAAACTACCATGAAGAACACCGTCTGAGTATTTGTTGGTAAAAATAATGTTGGGAATGCCATCCGTTCTGCCCTCCCGTCTTTCACGAACATTCAGGAGAAATCTCACTGAGGCACCAGGTTTAGGACGTACTGTTTTTCTGTGGAAATGTGTGCTTTACTTTTATAGGTTGTGCCGATCTTGTGAAAGCGGAGTGCTTCCCTCTTTGTTCTGGGTGCCAGGAAGCTCAGGGGAAGATTCTCCCCCAACCCCCAAGCACCCATAGGATCAGTGTGCGCCTGTCTTAAACCTGGGTGAGCTCCTCTGGACCCTGATTGCATCTTTTTCTACCCCCCCCCAACCTAATTCCTCAACTGCTTATGCTATCTTCCTATATTTTATGTACTAACAACAACAACGGATCACTCCCTTTGGGAAACCAAGACAGATCCCGGACAGATCTCGCATCCACCAGTGCGAAGTAATCCTGCACGCATATGGAACACACATTTTGTGGACGGAAGACCGACGATGTCCGTTGCTGAGTGACAAATGCCCCTTGGGTGACGCAGACACCCTGGGGGGTGTGAAGTGACATGCACAGGGGCACACTGCTGATGAACAGAATGAGAGCTGGATGGAGAGGTCGTGACACCTTCCGAGAAGGACTAACAGAAAAGACAGGTTTCGTTTTGTCTCTCTGTAGAAGTACTTTGAAAACAGCCAAGGCCAAGGCCGTGGGGTCTGGCTGGAGGGCCCGTTGACACGAGGGTTGGTGGTGCGGGCCTGGGTGGCCCTCAGGGCTCCCCCATCATGAACGCTGGCTTTGTCCCCCGCCCCTGGCCTGCGCCAGCCCATCAGGCCTGGGAGGGGGGTGGTACACGCCTGTCTGGTCCCTTGTCACCTGTGCAATGAGACAACAGTGGCACCCGCACCCGTGAAGTGAGATACAGTGGAGGCCCCATGAGGGTTTCCTACACAAGAAGAATATAGGAAACATTCCTGTTGAAGTTCGGCCTCACTCTCCGGCCTGCATCAGAGCGTGCAAGGTGGGTGAGCGGGCGACTGAGCAGGGCGCAGCAGACGCGCTCTGCCAGGGGAGCCAGGGGTGCCCGCTGTCGTCTTGTCCTTTGAATCGTGCCTCCCTCCCTATTTTTAACATTTGCAATATTGTAAAAATGTTTTCATGTGTAAGATGCGTCAGCAGCCTGCCCTTGTTCCCCCTTCACGCCGTCGGCATCAGGAGCTGCGCCCAGCGAGAGAACACGGACGTGTGCTTCTCAGGGACTCAGGACAATTCAGCGACTCGACAGGAGATCGAACTGTTTGCTGCTCTCCAAAATTGATTTGGGCCCCCCGAGTTTACTGTAATGCTGTTGGTTCAGGATCTGTTTGGGGGCAAAGACAAGCAAAGATGGGCAGGTAGGAGATCACTTTACAGGAGAGAAGGGAGAGTGTCGTTTCTGTCGAGACTAGGCTCGCTTAGTTAATCTGTATTTTTGGTGAAGGTCCTGCCTCCACGCACATACAAGCTCAGCGTCTTTTTTGAAGAAGACAAAATACTACCTAGTCACAGAGCCTTGGGCCGTGAGGGCATCCCTCTGGGGGGATAAGCCCACCACAATGGACAAGCTCGCTTGTCGGAGGCCCCTGGGGGAGCGGCATTCAAACACACAAAGTACGGGGGTCTCCTGCCGCGGGGGAGCAGGGAGTCGTCTCATGGGCGTGCGTTCCAGGTTTGCAAGGTGGAATGAGTTCTGGACGTGAGTGCTGGGGATTACAGTCGCACAGGACTGGAATGTGCTGAACTGGACACTTACAGTGGTTAAAACGGTCAGTTTTACGTTACGTATATTGTACTGCAATGGTCACCCCCTAAAATGTACCTAGCCTCCCTCACCAACTCCTTATGACGACTGAGACACATCCTCTTTCCGTATTGCTCTGTTCCCAACTCCACCGAACCCCCAAATGCCAAATCCTTTCCTTCAAACTGCCACTGGGGCAAGGCCCTTGCGATCTTGGGCAAAGCCTCTGCGGCCCACAGTGTAGGCAGCCTCGCTGTTTGCCTTACTTTATTCTGGTTCTCTCAGCAAACTTTGCATAACCATGCACGTGTAATCAGTTACGCACCATGAAACATCACGAGATTGTACTGCTAGAAAAATAAATGTAGCTTTTCCCCAAAAAAACACAAAAAACAAAAAACAAAACAAAACATCATGAGATTGTGGGGCGGACCAAGTCAGGGTTTTGCTCCCCTAAGACAAGGTGGTGTTAAGAGGTCACAGCTCACCTGTTAAGTAATGAACAGACTGTAGGGATTAGGAGAAGATGTAACAGGAAAAACAGTCCCTCTGCCGACACAGAAATCTTTCCCAAGAGGATTGCTTCTTGAATTTGTCTTTCCTTAAATTAATTCTGCTCCATGGTCTCCTTCCTTTTCTTCTTCAACCCATGAAGAACCACATCTGTGGTACTGTGGATCAGCTATCCGGCAGCCAGCTGTTGCCCAAAGTCTTCTGCTTCGCTTGAAATTAAGAACAGATCTGAGGGCCCTCTACCTGCTGGGAAGTCCTGATGTAGTTACTACCCCCTGCACGTGACGGCGACCCCAGATAAATAAGTCTTAAAAAACAAAACAAAACAAAACAAAACAAGAAAACTGCCACTTTGACTCCAAATGGTCCTGAACGTAAAAGACCAAACAAGAGACACAACTTAGAAGTTACAGTAAACATGGGAGGATTTGGGCGTAGATCAACTTAGGGGGGCGTGTGTGCGTGTGTCCGTGTGTGTGTGTGTGCACGTGTGTGTGTGTGTGTGTAAGAAAAGGATATTATCTATTTTTTTGCTACAGTTCATCACCTTCAAGGGAATAAAGCTTAAAAAAACAGAACTAAGATAGTTTCCTACACCAAGATTAAAGACCTTCTTTCTGCTGGTTACCTCCAAATTCAACCCTCTAAAACCACTCTGTAGAGGACTAAAATATCATTACAACTTTGCCCTCCTCCGCAGGGGATCACCCTGTATTAAATTCCTCTTCCTCCGTATTCTAAATGCAGTGTATTCTCTTAGTTTCTAAGTTCTGTGAAAAAAATTAAGATTTTAGGTAAAAAACCCCATCAGGTTAGGATTGGGGCAATATTTATGAAACCATCAGTGATTAAAGAAATAGCCAATTTCCATTTACACATGAAATTGTTACCTACTCCACCTGACCACCATGAAGGTGGTCAACAGGTAGTCTGTTCCTAAAACAGTCTGTACCTTGGAGTAGTTGTTGACAATTTAACTAAAATTTCTCCCTTGTCCACTCTTAAATCTGTAAATTTAAGTTAGTTCAAAGAGCTAATTACCCTTAGACTTAGGTGCCACTGTCATTCTCCTTCCTCAGATGTAATTTGGAATATAGGGTACAAATTTGCACAGAGATAGAATTAACATTAAATATTTACTAATAGGCAGTGCACTTAAATTTTTAAGCATGCATATTTAATAAATATTTTTTAGTTTGTCTTGGATTTCATACTTTAGAGAGTTTCAGTTCCAGCTTTCAGACAGACGAGGCCTTTCCTGGGCTTCTTTTTGTTTGTCTCTTACTTTTAGCTCTTCTTTAATGGAACGCTTCCAGAACCTTTCTGATCCAAATGTTCACCAGTCATGTTCCCGCCTAAGCTCTGCAGACAAGCCACTGAGCGCTGTTGCATTAAAATGCCATTTCCCTTAGCTTGAAGGAGCAGAGTCCCAAATGCTGAACAAATAATTCATTAGACAATCACAAGAGAAAATGTGTTTTCTTCTCCATCTATTTCATTCAGCAGAATTATTGCCCGTGATAAAGTTGTAAATAGCCAAATATGTATGCAACCAGTAATCCAGTAATATCATGGTTCTCCACCCAAATATTGTAATTAAACATTTCAAACGAGGTGAGCCTCTTTTGAGGGATTTCAGGGCTTTGTATTTTGTGCGGAAATGGGGTCCTTAATCTTTCATAGCTACTTGAAGTCTTTGCAGATATTATTAAATACTTGAAGTTTTAACAATGCTAAACATGTTGTAGGAGTAGTATGGGAAGCCTTGCTAAATATTTTATTTTTATACCTCCCCGTGCTCCCACCCCCCCCAGAACAAGCTAAGCGTGCACTGACAAAGGGACCTCGGCCAGTGGCTTGGTGCACAAATAATGTGAACACTATCTCCCTGGGCACTGTGGCACCCTCAGCAGCATCAAGTCCTGCTGGCTGGCAAGCTGCTGTTTTTCCAGAATGTAACCCTGGCTTGTCTCTCGAATTACATTCTCAGATTCTGCATGCATTGTAGAGAAAGGGAGAAAGGAAATCTTTTAAAAGCACAGTATTATTGTAGAACTGGCTCTGCCCTGAGTGAAAGCACATGTGGGTGATAAGCAGGCTACAGAAAGGAGGCAAGTCCTGAAAATCACAATTATACGTGCAGGAGTTTGGAAGTTTTGCTGATCAACCGTCTCTTGATCTAACTTGTCAATTTTGAACACATGGAAGTTATTAGTGCAACACTGTAGTCTTAAATAGACCCAAGAATGCAGATTAACGAAGCAGATTTTTACCATTGACTCAAATCCGTTCCCAAATATGACAAACACAATTATTAAAATTCCAAGTGTGCATATTATAATCTTTGTGTGTGCACACATATAACACATGAGGATTTCTTTAAGTCTGTATACACTATTTATATCCGTGGAATTAGTTCAACTGGGGGGTACTTTCATTTGTGCATTGTCACAGGGTACTGTAATGAGTTGTGCTCCTTCAATACTTTTCTGTGAACCCGATGTAAATTTGATTAAGAATACAGGCCATTTAAGCACTTCCCCCAAACCTGCAACAATTGCCAAAGACCTTTACCTCTGTGCCTGCTATCCTAATTAAAGCAGACCATTAATCACAAGGAGCTTACATTTTAGGATTCAAAGATCCTTCTCGCCAAGGTCCACCCCCTCTTGCTGCCCTCTTCCTCCACGGACACACACACACACACACACACACGCACACATGTTCAGAATGGCCCCTGTGTCTGAGTCCAGCTTTGCAGGCACAAGCTCCTCCCTTTGGAGCTCGTCCTTAGTAGTTTCTGTTGTAAATGCCCTAAGTTGGAGAGGGCCCGAGCTGCATCAGCAGTCGAGTGTGAGCGAGTGCTGGGCGCCGAGAGAGAAATTGCCAGGGCGGACGGTGACGCCGGACTGCGGCGCTGATGGCGAAGCCCTGCTACGTCGGTGTCTTGGACGGAATCCATCTCCACTGCGGAGTTATCACGAGGAGAGCAGAACAATATGGCCAGGAGCCTGGTGGGAGAAGACAGTGCTCCCCTCCGCAGGCCAACTCCCTCGCTCTGCGTCATCGCTGATTCAGGGGCGCGCCCCTTCTCTTTCTCCTCTTCCCCTCTCCGCGTTCCTCCGCCCCTTCCCCGTCTGCGCCTCCCCCTCCCCCCGCCCCGTGTACCATGATTGCTTCTTGGAGTCAAATTGGGATTTCTATTCCCAGACTTAACTTGCTGCCATTAACTACGGCCCGCGGAGAGCAGCTGGGGTGAAGAAATGGGTTGAAAAACAGAAAAAAAATTAGAGTTGAACTTTCCAAGGATAAAAATAAAAATAAAAGCCCACGGTCGTTTCTAGATTGCCATACAGCACAGTCCTCGTTCTGAAGTCTCTCCCGACTTTGGTCTGGACCCGGGACTTGATCTATCGAGGATCCCCAACACCCTGACCAGGAAGTTCAGTGAAACGCACACCCTGAGCCGCGTGGAATGCACACGCATCTGGGACCACCGCAGGCACACCCCGTAGAGGTCTGGACTGCTGGCTGGGTGCTCAGGTGCCCAGTCGGCTGAAAACGCGTCCCGACACGTCTGCACGTATGGACGCGTGCGTGTGTGTCCGTGTGTGTGCGCGCGTAAACAGCTTCCCGTAACTGGATCTGCGGCAGCGTCGGTCCTGGAGGAGAAGGGGCGACAACTAGCCGCTGGGATCGTGATTCAGTGCTCTTAGGGGAAGAATTATCTGCGTCTGAGTCATCGCGAGCCTCCAGACTTTGCCCGCAGTGTGGTAGAACTTTGTGCTGATGAGACAATAGTGGAGCGTGTGCGTTTCCTACAGGGCAGACCATTCCGTGGCTGGGGGAAGCCTCGGGCCTGCGCCCGGCCGCGGGGTCCCGGCCCCCTCCCCCCGCCGCGCAGCCCCCCGAGCCCGGCCGGCGCCGGGGTCTCCGCGGGGCGGGCGCGTCCGGGGCGCGCGAGGGCGGCGCGGGGAGGGGGCCGGGCGCGTGGCGGGCCCCGCGCGCCCTCGCGCGTCCCCCGCGCCCGGGCGCAGCTGGCGCGGTCGATCTAGTGCAGCGCTCGGCTCCGCGCCTCGGGCGCTCGGCTTCACCTTCAGAGGCGCGGGGCGTGCGCGTCCTCTTCCCCGGGCCCGCCGCCTCCCGCCAAGGTAGGGGCCGAGGTGGGGTGGGGGGCGCCGCGGGGCCCGCAAGGGGGGGGCGCGGGGTCCGGGGCCTGGCGGTGCCCGGGACCCCGGTGTGCACCGCGGGGGTGGGGGGCGGGGAGGGACTCCGGGGCGCGGGGAGGGCGGCTTGGCTTCCCTGTGGGTAGTTGCTCCGCTCGGCGATTCCAGGAGAGGGAAGATGCAACTTCGGGCGGCGAGGCGAGCGCTGGGAGGTGGTTTTTACCGCAGTGGAGGGGCGGGGTGGGGGCCGGGTGGGAGCGCGGAAGAGGCTCTGGCTTTGTACACTTCGTCAAAGGCGACGCGGGAGGAGGGGAGCTCGGATGCGCTCTCCATCCATTAGGAGACAAAGAGCAAATTGCCTTACTTTAAAGTAAAACGCTCCGGCTAGTGAAGGTGGGTGATGGGGCTGCGGAGCCCAAGGAGCCGCTTCAATTATTAAGGGTTTGGCTGATGGGATCGATGCCTGTGGGCACGGAGCGCTGCTGCCTCGGGTACGTGTTGGCGTGTGTGTGTTTGTGGGGGGGGGTTTGCCTCTCCCTCCCCTGGCTGCATGCCCATTAGCTGGGGGCATATAAGTGACCCTAACATTAAAGAAGTGAGTGCGCCTGGAAGGGAAGTTAGGGATGGGTGGGGGTGGGGGCGAAGGTTCTCTCAGTGACCGTGAGGGGTGGGGAGAGGGCCCAGGGTGGCAGGGGCTCCTCGCAGATGCACCGAGCCTGGCGGGGGTCGGAGTGGGGGTTGGGGAGCCACCGATCGCGACATGTACCCGGGGATATAGGAGCAAAGGAGACTGCTGGGTGGGGGGTGTTTGGAAAAGCGCCTCGTCTGCCATTTCCAGGGAGAACTAACACACCGAATAGTTGCGATCAGTGTTTAGAATAAACCGCCTCGTCAAGTTTTAAAGAAACTTTGTATGAATAAGTTTGTTAAAAGCCAGTCGAGTTGGATATCGAAAACAGCGGTTTATGGAGGAGGTTGGTGTGGGCTGACAATCAGTGGTAGTGGGCAGGGAAGCCGCTGGAGCCTTGCAATTAGGGACCAGAGAGACCCAGCCTTTTACCCGAAAATGTGGGTCTGTAAGTCAGCCCCATTTATTATCCGCGTTAATAAGCTCCCCGCAGCAGACCGGGATCAGACCAGGACCTTCTGGGGTTTGTGTGTCTGCATCTTACTCATTCTGCTGGCTTACTGATAAAGAATTACTTGGTCTCCGGGTGTGCAAAGATCAACTTGCTCAGCCCTCTTTTTAAATATATTCATTCTGCGCCTTATTTAATCCAGATGCACAAAAAGCCATTTGCTGCTTCATTGTTGGTTTACATTTTTTGAAAAGGCGACTGGTGTAACCTGTGGAATTTGAAATGCAAATAGAAGCCTGTGGGAGTTGAGGCAGAACAAATCAGCATTTATAAAGTGAAAAAGATTTAATGTCTTTGAAATCATTGCAGAGGAAAAAAACTGGAGGGGGGGTGTGATTTTTCAGGGAGTGAATTGTGACGTCAGGTCTTTTTGGAAAAGATGTTATTTTTAAGGTCTGAAACCCGGGTATGTAAAGTGCTTACAGGAAAAACAGATTACAAGATTAACATCTGTTAACATGATCGTTTATCTCCAGCCAAAAATAGGTCAGTTCTTTCTTAAGGAAACACGATTGCTGGCGCAAGCTTAAATAATAAAATTAAAATAATGAGTGCATAAATTAGGACCGGCGTTTCTTACAATCTGATCTGTGAAAAACATTTTTTAATTTCGAGATCAATAAAGGTCAAAGTCTTTTTTGGGCGTTGAGAACAACTCTTCACTCCGCGTCCACCCCTCCGGATGACCCCCTCCTCCTCACTCCTAGCTCCTTCTCCGCCCCCACCCCGGATCGCTAATTTCCCTTTTCAGCCATTGTGGAGGAACAAAATATATTTAAATGGATATTGTCTGACGCCCCCGTCGTTAAAGAAAGCAAACTCTCCGCGCAGATGGCTAACTTTCAGGGCTCTGCTGTTGTTTTACCATTAAATGAAACGGTAGGGAGGGAAAGGGAAAAAAAAAAAAAAAAAAAAGAAAAAAAAAAAGAAGAAGGAAACAGCCTTGCGAAGTCTCCCTGCCCCCTGGGTGTGAGTGACGGCTCTGTCGGCCAATCCGCAGCGGCTTTCTCCATCCCGGAGGTAATTTGGAGTGCGCGTGTGCGCGCGCGCGTGCCCGCGCCCATGTGGACGCCCCCCGAGCCGCGCTGCCGGCCCCGCGCGCCCGCAGCGCCTGATGTGCACAGCCCCGTGCTGTAGACGTGGACACGCTTCTACCTGAGTCTGGGCAGCTAGATGGGCACGCGGCCGTCGCAGGGGGGCCTCGCCGCCTCCGAGGTCCTCCCGCAAAGACGGGCGTTCGAGAGCCGCTTTCGGATTCCAGTCGGAACCTGCAGAGGGGGAGGGAGACGGGAGGGATGGGATTCCGCTTCCAGCGGCGGGGACCGCGCCGTGCGGCCCCTTCCGTCCCGTTCCCACGCGGCGGGCGCGGCCTCGCGCGCTCGGGGTCCGGGACGGAGCCCGCCCGCCAGGCGCAGAGCGCACGGAACGGGCGCTGGGGGAAGGGGTGCGAATCGTGGCGAAGTGCGGACGCGGGCACCTCGCAACTTCTCGTGACGCGGTGGCGCTGGAAGTTCACCCCGAGGCCACGGCGGGTTCCGGAGCGCGACCCGCGCGCGGTCGGGGGAGGCTGTGCTGCCCACCCGAGTCGGGAGCGCCGAGCGCCCGCCGGGTCCCCCCCGCACAATGGGCACATTCACGGGCGGAGCGCGTCACGGGCCGCCCCACGCTTCGTGCCGGCCTGACCTGGCGCCAGCTGCCCCGGGGACGTCGGTCGCGGTGTGTGGACGCGTGCGGGCCGGACCCGGTCACGCAGCATCTCTGTCGCGAGGCGCCCGGTGCCGCGCGGCGTCGTGCCGGGCTGGATGCCGCTGCCGCCGCGCGCCGGTCACGGACCCACGTGGGGCCCCTCCTGCCCCCGAGACCCCGCGAGGGAGGCCCCGGGGAGGGATCCCGCGCTCCGCCCTCGTCCACGCGCGGGGTGCCCGTCTGCCCGGCCGCACCGGGGTTACCTCGGGGACCCACGGGCGGCCCCAGGCGACCTCCGTCGTGCCCCCCTGCGAGAATCCAACTCAGTTACGAGGTGGTGCCCGACCCCATCCTCCCGCTCCGGCCATTTTCGGGCACCAGTTCGACCCGACTCTGCTCCCCACCCCGGCCCCCACCCCGGTGAGCTCGCCGAGTGAGGAATGGGCAGCAGGGGGGAGGTGTGGCGGGATTAAATCATTCCTATTTATGTATCTCCCAGAGAGCGGCGCCGGGCCCGGGGCGCCGCTGGGGGGGCGGGGCGGGGGCGGGGCGGGGGCGGGGGGATTTACCTGCCCGCCCCAGGGGCGGGGGCGCGGCCGCTTGTTGCTGGGCTGCCAGGGGGCGGGCTGTGGGCGGGGCGGGCAGAGCAGCGAGGTGGGGGAGGGCCCGGCCCGCGCCCCCGCCCCCCGGCGTCCGCCCCCCGCCCCCGTCATGTGGAGCGGACGTCACTCGCCTGCACTGTAACCCAAGAAGTGAAAGAGACGGGGACCCACGGCCCAACTTCGCACCGTAACAAAGGCGGGGGTCCGTGCGGGCCGGAGGGGGCCTAGCTGGGGCGGGAGCGGGCTGGAGGGAATGGGTTGGGGCGTGGGGGGGCCTGGCCGGGGCGGAGGTCTGCAGGGGGCGGGGAGTGGGGGGGCCTGGCCCGGGGCGGGGGTCTCCGCTGGGCCCGACGGCCGGGGTCTTGGCGGGTGGGGGCGGGGAGTGGGGGGGTGTCTGGCCGGGGTGGGTGTGTGTGGGGGGGGTGGGTCTCCGCGGGGCGTGGGGGGCCTGGCCGGCGCGGGGGGGGGCTGCGCGGGCCGGGGGCGGGGATGGGGGGTCTGGCCCGGGCGGGGGGCGGTGGGGCGCGTGTCTCCGCGCAGCCGGGGGCGGGGGTCTGCGCGGCTGCGCGGGCCGCGCTCCGGGGGCCGAGGCGCGGCCGCGGCCAGGTAATTGGTTTCTATTTTAAACTTCACTTTGTTCTGGCGGAGGTGGGGCGCGGGCAAAGGCGTGGCCCCGAGGACGATTACATAAGTATTCACACCTGATCCGGGCCGGCCGGCGCGCGGGTGGGCGGCGCGGGGGAGCCGCGGGTCGCGCGGGGGAGCCGCGGGCCGCGCGCGGGGCTGCGGCGCGTGGGTGTGGCGTCCTGCCTGCGTGGCCTCTGCCCGTCCCGCCGGCGGCGGCCCGCGTGGACGCGGGGGGCAGTTCCTGGAAGCCCAGATGTGCCCGAGGGCGTGGGGCCCGCCGGCGGGGTCCCCTGCGTAACAAAGGGCAGGGGCTGCGGGACCCAACAGCAAGTCACAAAAGGAACTTTAGAGGGTGGTGGTCTTCATTAAACATTAAACATGCCCCGAAGGCGCCCCCCCCAACCTGCAGTTAAGTCTGTGATCCTGATTCAAGATGATTCAGAAACGGGGGCTCCCGTCCTGCCCTGTGGCAAAAGGCACTGAAGTAGGGGCGGGAGTGGGAGCAGGGCTGGCGCCCCCCCAGCGGGATCCTGTCCAGATGATGCTCTCAGCCGCCCTATTAATATGACGGGAGTATTTTGGTTTAGGAATGTAAGTGCTACTTTAGGGACCGAGGCATGTGTGCTATTCGCTAGGCTCCCTGTGCTGCCGCGTGGAGAGGCCGCCTTATCGCTTCATCGTCCGTTTGTTTCCTCCTCCTCCTCCCTTACGTTCTTGATTGTGGCGTCCAAACAGCCGCGCTGTTCTGGGGACGCAGACCCGCGGGAACTAAACCCACCGCAGGCCTCTGCCGCGCGAGGCTCGGAGCCTGCCCTCTCGGTGAGATCGGGGACCGAGGGGTGCGAGCTGGCCCGGAGCCTGGGTCTGGGCGCTGCTGCCCCAGGAGGACATCTTCAGTTTCACTGGGCTCCCGGGCCATCTCGTGGGCCCCGCCAGAAGCAGCCAAGCCTCAGAGACTCGAGTCCTCCAATTAGAATGGTGCCGGGCTGAGGCCCAAGCCTGTGGGTCTAGTCTAGTGTTTTTCTTAGTTCCTTAGGAGGACTTTGTTTCCTTAAATTAGCTTATTTGAATATACTGAAACATTCCGAGCACATTAACATCCTAAAAAATATTCGCGGTCCCCCGGGATGTGTAATAAAATGACCAGGAAGAGTGGGAATGCCTCCCTGGAAGGAAACAGAGCAATGCTTCCGAAGGCACAGTGCTCAGCAGTGCAGAGAGAGGGGAGTTTTGCTTGTTTTTATTTCTGGACGTCTTCACCGGAGTCCTCTTTCCAAATGGCCCGGTTCCTGAAACACCAGAGCGGGAACTTGCCCTGTGTGCGGCCGTTCATCCTGGGTGAGAAGACCTCAGTGTGTCGCTGTGTGTCCCGTCGTGACTGGTAAATGGCCTTTGAAGGGGGCTGGACAGGTGCGGGATTCAGGTGTTCCTGGGCCTTTGAGGTCCTGTGTGTCTGACTCTGGAGGATGTTGACCCAGAAACTTTCAAGGAGGAAAGAGAGAGGTTGTTGAAAGCTGGTCGGTGGGGAAACCATGTTGTTTTCATGTCCATACACTGAACTTCACTTTCATGGACCTTAGTTGCTCCTACATGGAGCTGTTTTGAGTTTTATAGGTTGATGAATTTGATGTGGATGTGGTGTCCCAGCACTCACATGGAAAAGAAGAGAGACTTCTTTAGAGAATGTTGGACAGTGAGGTATGCTCTGTCTCCCAGACGGTGTTTTCAGTCTGACCAAATAGGGAAGAGTGGTGATGTGGCTGAGGACGTTGGGTCGCGTTTCATCACGGACACTGTTCTTGAGAAACCAGCACTCAGTTAAATGGTTGTTGTGGATTTTTATGTATTCATTTTCCAGGATAGCTATTGGTCTTGTTTCTAATGTACCAGAAGGAATCTTTTAAACAGGCATTTTGTGGGAGTGGCTGTAAGTCTGGCAGGGCAGTGTGTGTGGAGTTTCAAGTGCGTTATACCTTACTGTCCCAGGAACAGGGCCCTGGAGTGGAGGCGGGTTACACTCTGAGCGGAGGAGCTTGTCCGAAGGCCTGCGTTTGCCTTTTATAATGTGCTTGTTTTCAGTGTTAAGACAGGGTGCTATTTTGGGTTTTATTCCATTTTCAACCTTGAAGAACAGGGCAGGTGTTAATTATATAATTAAAAGTGGTATTTTTGTTTGCAACTTGATTTCTAACTGAATAAAGCATCTGTATTAAAGGTGCAGGAAACAGAGCTTTTTCGCTGGTGTTTGGAAGCCAAAGGTAGCCGGAGACATCAAGACTTTTTCAAGGGCATGGATTGAAGCAGAAGTCAGGGACATAATGGAAGAAAGCAAAAGAAAGTTCCATTCGTTTGATTACATATCCGTGTTATAGATATTTGAATATAGAAGTTCCTTCCTCGAAAGCGGTCTTTGGTGCTGGCAGTGTTTTTGCATCTCAGTGCTCCCGTGAGCTCTTCTCTCCGAAGTGCGTCTCTTCACTGCCCTCAGCCCAACCCCTCAAAAGTTCTAGAGTCTGTGACAAAAGTTGAATTAGCTCTCCTCTTCCTTACCCAAGTCCAGAGAAAGCCAGGGGCCGTGCCCCACCCTCGCCGAGCCCAGCGTCCATGCCTTGCCCTGACCCTTGGCGGACTCCTGCTCTGTACTTGAACTGACGGCCGAACCAGCAGCCAGTACTTGGACCTTCCGTGGGTTGCTTACCGCTTGGCTGCTTCGACCTGTGCTTCCAGACTAGTGATGTGTAAACGCGCACAGTGATTGTGTCGCCGGCTTCGGCTCCCGGACTGTGAGTCTGTGGGTCGGGAATGACGTGCCTTCTGGGTCTGCTTTTTTTAGGTGAAGTGCAGAGTTGGGGTGCAGGTGGTTGTGAGGCCTGAGCAGACGGCCTGCCTCTCCATGAATGTTACGGGGTCGGGTGGCAGGCTGGGGGTCTAGAAGGCGGGGCGGGGGGATGTCGGCTGCAGGTGGGTCTTTGTGGGCTGTGCGCCATTCAGTTTGCCCAGGACTTGGGGTACCAGCAATTTTTTGACTCCCGCTCTGTGTTTGGCTTAGGGCTAACTGGTGGCCTGGGCCACCCGGTATGACAGAGACCCTCTTCTCCCTCCTGTCCTGTCCTGTCCTCCTCTGCGGCTGTCACCACCAACCTTTCCACCCAATGGCCAGCGGCCAGCAGTGTGTTGGCAGCAGCCTGTTACGGGTCTGAATGGGTCTCGGGGCCACGTGAGTGACGGCCTTTTTCAGATTCAAGCCTTGCTCTTAGTTCTCACTGGTCCCAGAAACAGGGGAGTTTGGGGTGGGACGTGTGGGACATTTCTCATTGATAGAGGGGTGACCTCTGCCTGGAGTGGGTTGAGATCTCCCCTCCCCACCTTTTAGGGTGGGTTGGGGTGGGTGGGGGTGCGGGACATCCTCTTCGTCATCGAGCTTTAGCTGGGCCTGTCTCAGAGTTCTCGGGAATATTGGTGGCTTGTCACAAGCCCACTTTAAGGAAAGAATCACATCAAATGTTTAGGAAGAATTTACTAGTAAAAGTAACTTTAACTTTAGAAGAAGAATAAAGAAAAACATTCACTACGAATTAAAAATGTCTCATCCAGTTCTTGAAAGTGCATGTTTATTTTGAAATTAATTTTCTTCGACAGAGGACTGTTTTTGGGGTGTGACTGTAACACCTGTGGGAGGATACATCTCCAGGCCCTATAAACGTGTCACTTAGATTTGGGATCTGTGCCCCCCACTGGGGTGTGTCAAGTATGTTTTCGACGGACTGGTAAAAATGAGCAGTTGCAACTGTCCGTTTTGTGTATCCCTTATCCCTTGCTTCTGGCTACACGTGATTTGAACAGCTGAAGCCTTTCTTTGCAAAGCTGGAGCTGGCTGTCATTATTTACGTCCAGAATGAGACGTGTCCCGGCGGCAGACATGCACAGTGTGAAGGAGTGTAATTTTGTGGCTCTCAACATTCCTTAAAAGTAGTTTTCCCAAAAGCTCTGGCCTTTATTCTTCGATTCCACTGGTGTGGAGCTCACAGAGCAGGAGTAATTAGAGATGCAACTACTTTGAGAATGTAAACATGTAAATATATGTAAAGTAATAAATAAGACACTGCACAGGGGAATAGAAAAGATAAATCATTTAGAGACTCTATTGGGCTTAGATACATTTTGCTGTTTATTTCAAATGTGAGTTCGTTCTGGTAGATTTTTTTCTTTCTGGCTGTGTATGTGTATTTGGTTAAGAATTTAATCAAGTTGTTTAATCAAAATTTCAGGGATGGGTATTATATATGATTGTAAAGTTCAGACACTTCCTCAGTGGAGTGCTGAACGCAGGCGGAGATTTTTAATATATTTTATTTCAAGGCCAAATTAATCTGGCGTGTTATTCCTTCAGAAGCAGGTAGACTGGTCTCCTGAGGATCTGGTACCCCCGGGGAGTTGCCGATGGCCCCTCGGCCTTTGGATACAGCTGTCCTGTTATTTTCTTGCTCTTTTAGGGGATGGTGAGCTTAGGCTGACATGTGGTGTTAGCTTTCAGGACATCGTTAAAGAGAGACTCTCAAAGATCGAGGTTCTGTGTTAAAACTCTGTAGTTTTCCCCAGATGGTTAAGGATTAAAATAGAATTTGCAGCATTATTTAGTAACACTTGGAAACCCCTGTCTTCAGCTCTTCTCGTGTTGAAGTAAAGGATATTTGTTTAGGAATTTTTCCCTTTGTTTCAGAAAAGGGCAACATGTGTCTGCCTTTGCCATATGGCACTATTTAACCTATCTTGCTCGAGCTGACTTGGCATGGTGTTAGGCTTTGATTGATTTCAGCGTTCGAGAATGTTCTTTGAAATTTAGTACAGGGAAGAATGCTTCCAGCGTGGGGGCGGGGCTGCTCGCGCTCCAGCCGCTTCCTGTTCCCCTGACGCTTCAGCTTAGTGAGCAAGCATCACTTGTCTCTTTCCTGCAGGAATTTTGGTGGGAAATAGTTTGATACTCAAGGTTGACTGATTGTGTTAATTCAGGGAACTACAGAGCCCAATGCGAGCAGTTAAAACTTCTGTGGGTTGCGGATAGGCTGAGAGGCCCTGTTGAGCTCCCGATTATTTTAGTGATTTTAAGCGAGACCTGAAAAATGTGTTTTTTTCCCACCTTAAAGACGTGGCTGTTTTTTTTTTTTTTTTTTTTTTAAATGAGCGGTCGAATCCCTGAGCAAACAGATGATCCCACCTCCCAGTTTAAGCTTCTGTGGTGCTGTTCTGGAATCCCGCAGAGGCGGAACAGTGATGCCCTCACTCAGTGCCTTGTTTACGTATACTGCTTTTGAATTTTTGGATGGTCTTGTGTGTAATTCACCAGAGTGGCTTCTTAGGCGACATCCCGGGAATTTACAAGCAGGGACCAGCACGAAGATCGCGCTCCCATTGTTCGCGGCGGGAGGCAGGGCGTCTCCCCATGCCCCTCTCCTTGATCTGCCTCTGTGGCTTCATCCTGCCGGTTCTCCTGTTTTAGCGGAAGAAGTAAACACATTTATACCCCGCGTGTGCGTACACGCGCGTGTGTGCGGGGCATCTGTGGGCGGGAAGGCGGGCCTGGGTGTCTCATAACATCGCAGCGATGTGCTCGAATGCCGCTTTTGGTGATGCATAATTTATATTGACATTATCAGTGACACGGAGAGAACGTTTTTATGCCACTTTGAGAAAATATCATCATTCACATTGATAATCATATTCCCACCGGATTAGATTCATCTTACCAAAGCTTTTCATGTCTTTAGCGTGACCATTAGCATAATGACGATAATTTGCCCCTTTGAGTAACACCCTGCGTAATTTACATTAGCGTTATTGTGCTGAGTACGGCCCAGCCCAGGTGTTCAGGGGCCGACCTGAGTCCAAAAAATGGCTTTTTACTTCTTAATGGAAGGGGCAGGGAAGAGGATCTTATTCCTAAAGCCAACTTAAAAAACATGACTAGGAGTAAATACGTGAATTCCTCACATAAAAGTCCTCGCCATAGCAACGTAAACTTGGGGACAATTCTGTAGAGTCGTGGGATTAGTGGTTTAGCGGCAGGATTAAAATTGGCCTCAGTAAATTACCCTGGTGACAGAAAAGCAGAATCTGTTAATGGTTTTATGGGAAGATTGGCTCCTCCACTGGTTCTAGGTTGACGGCAGAGCACAGGCTGCGTAGACTCTGAAATTGTCAAAGGATGGTTAATTTTTCTAACAGCTCCCCAGTTTCCAGCATCTGGAGGAATCGGTTAAAAAAGGAGGTTCCTGCAGCTCGGATTTGGGCTGTGATTGGAGATGAGGTACAGTCTGTGTTCGCTGTTCGGCTACAGAGGGGCCGTCGTCTGCGTGTGCTTCCCGCTGTCCTCCTGTGAGGCCTGCCGACCGTCTGCGGACGGAGTAGGCCGTCTTGGAAACAGTGCTAGAGCTGCTGGGCCTTGTCGAAGCTTAGGGGCTGGTGGCCGCTGAAGCCGCAACTTTTGGCAAGAGCAGAGTTAATGTGGGTCCTCACTCTGGGTTTCCAGGGAGCGTTCAGTCACACCCCTACAATGACCGCGAAGGAAAACGTGTACTCTTTGACTATATTTACCTTTCTTTGTAAATTTATGCTATTTCTGTCTGGGCTTTTAGATTGAGGCTTACATTTGTATTATAACTGATGGAAGTCTTGGAGGTAGTTTGGGGAGAATCCTGACTTGTTTCAGGAGTTGAAAGGCAGATGGATTCAGTGGTTTGGTGAAGGCCACGGCCACAGAGCAGAGCTCAGACAGGTTTCTGGGTTCCCAGTTCCCAGCACATGCTGGATGCCACAGCAAGGGGAGGTGGGAGAAAGCCCACTTTCAAGGTGACCTTGACTGAGAGCTCATTGTGTGCTGCAGCGTGTAGACCCTGCAAGTGATGGGGTATTGAAGACGTGGATAGTATACTGCCCCACGTCAGTTTGACCCTCTGGTGCTCAGCTCTAGTCCCAGAGAGAAGAAAAAATGTGGGCTCCGTGTTTGCCTCTCTCAGTGGGGCATCGCGTCAGTGTGAGAACCGGACGAGCTATCCCACCCACGGTTCCTGCGGCTCTGCCGGCCAGAGACTCGAGGAAGCCCCGATCACCGAAGGCCTGGCAGCTGTTTGCACAGATTCCCAGCTCAGCATGGGCTGGGAAATCGATTTTCTTGGGAAACCCAGTGGTAGTACCGATGATCACCCTTCTTATGAGACAGTAACCATAAGAAGTAAATGACCAGCATGGGATAGAAAGCCCTAAGAGAAAAAAAAAGACACCACGAAAAGTTTCAGGGAGTGGGGTCGAGAAGACAGACGAGCGTTGTTGTTAGGGCAGCGGTTTCTCCGGGGCGTTCCTGCTCAGCCGCAGCGGGTGATGGGGTGCGGGTGTCGGTGGAGAGCGGGCCTCTGTGTGGTGGGTGCTCCGAGAGAGGGGGCGGGGGACCACAGACATCCAGGAGGGGAGCTGCTGGCTGGGACCGGCCAGGGAGTGGCGCCCCTCTCCGTCCACACGTCCTTGGTGCACGTGGGCCACAAGGCCACCGAAGAAAGGAAGGTGGGCCGGGGAGCGAGCCAGACCTGGGGAGACCCGCGTTTCCCTGCGTGTCCGTGGGCGTGCAGTCGAGCAGCCACACGCGGCTGCCCTTGGCCCTGGCTGGCTGCTGTTGCTGGGCTCCGGGTTGCCGTGTGGACGCCTGCAGCTTGTTACTGGTCTGTGGGGAGGTCTCTGCCTGCTCCGCCCGCCTGGGCTCCCTCGGGAGCTGGGCCAGGACGCCGTGCGTTTTGCTTCATTGCACAAGAGCCGCTCAGAAAGCCGAGCCTGCTCGCTGCTCCGGGTGCGCAGACAGGCCCACGGTCTAGGTTTCCACGTCAGAGGAAAAATCAGTACGTCGAGACCCCGATTTAGAATCTCTTTTTCCTTCTCTGGAGAAGATGGTACCGAATGTGTTTTCATGATTTACCAATGACTCTGTCCTAGGTAGTTTGCTGCCGTTCTAGAAGTTTTCAGGACCTACTACGTCCAGCATGAACTCGGGATTGCGTAGATCTGTTCGGTCGGTGTCTCACTTACGGACGTCATCCCGAGTGCGTGTTTGCAGGCTTGAGTGTCTGGTGATTGAGATCTTGGTATCTGTGTGTCCGCAGTGCGAGTTTGCTGGTTTGTGCGCATCTCGTGCCGTCTGCGAGGCGCCGAGTGCTGGGGTCACGCGTTAGGGCGGAACATTAAGAAAAACCAAGGACGAGGAAATGAAGTGATAGACCGTGACGAGGGGAAAATAGGGTGATCGATCACACTCTATCAGCACTCCTCCTGGGGGCCGAACTCGAACCAGAATTTAGTCTGAGCTTTCTGGTGACGGAAACACGGAGTGAAACCTGCCGTTCATGTGTTGAGTTGACGACGAGGGCAGAAGTCCTCAGTTCTCCTGTGGAAGGAAAGCCTCCAGCACATACTAGAGGGGACGTTCTTACGTTGGTTCTGACACTGGCTGTTTCTGTACAGGGTGTCACGACTGGTTTTAACGTGAACAGTGTCTTCGGGCCGGTGATAGTGACTCTTGGAAGGTGGTTCTCGTGGGGAGGGTTTCAGAGAACCAGCGGGGTGAATGATAACAGAGTGCAAAGCACCGAGACCTGGTTTTTTGAATCACCCTAAAAATGTGAACCAAGTGACTGCCGTACAGTTTCCCATTGTATTAGAAGTTTACTTTTTGTTACTAATGTCTTGTTATAGACCCGAATCCCCATTGGCGAAGGCCTGGATGAGCCCCCAGATAAATAGCTCGTAAGTGCTCTGTCAACCCTCCTTTCCTTTCCACAGACATGGATCCCACGCCCGTGGTGAGCATGGCAGTGCCTGTGTTCTATATGGGTACCATTTGCTATTTCTAACCGTTAGGAGCTCGGGAGGCCTTTCTAGCCCCCGTGCCCTCGGGAGCATGCTGAGACCCATGCAGGGGACTTGGTCAAAGCCCTGTAGCTGGGCTCTCTATAGACCTCCTCTGGGCAGTCACCTTGAGTTTATGACCTTCCTCATGGTTGTTAGAAAGTGGAGTTAATGGGAGGGCTGGTCGGGGCACCTAGAGTTGAATCACCGTGCAGAGATCATACTGTAGAGGACCCGTCTTCCCACTCTCCAAGCTCCTCTGCCTTCGCGATGGCTGGGGTCACCCAGGAGCCACCGCAGAGAAGCTGGGAGCCAGTGCACAGTCCCCCGAGAGGGAACCCATTGCCCGAGCCTCTGGGGGCTGGAACGTGGCAGATAGTCAGTAGTCATATCTCCTCTGAGGACAAGGATTTTGAGTCATCCATCAGGAAGGGGAAATGTAGAGGGTGGTCCAAGGATCCGAAGCGGGGGGCCCTACTTTGGCCCCCAGCGGTCCTAGCCAGATCGGGGGGGGGGGCTCGCCCCACCCTGGGCTCCTGGCCTTCCCCAGGAAGGTTTTGGAAAGGGAGGCGCCACTGGAGCCCGAGGGGGATGGAGCCCACCCTCCCGAACTTTGGAAATGAGGGGTCTGTAGGGTCGGTGGGCTTTTTCTGTGAAGGGCCAGATACTAACTATTTCGGCCTCGCGGGCCAGCCCTTTCTGTTGCAGCTGCTCTGCCTGATAGCACGGAAGCCGCCCGAGACAGCAAGTCAGCAAATAAAGCAGCTATATTTATGGACACCGAAACTTGAAATTCATAGAATTTTATGTGTCACAAAATGTTATTCTTTTTCTGTAATTTTTTTCCAACCACTTAAGAATGTAAAACACATTCCTAGCTCCCGAGCCGTCCAGAGACAGGTGGTGGGCAGGGTTCGGCCCCCAGGCCGCCACGGCTCGGCCAGCTCTGCCCTACGGAGTGTGAGCGCATCTGTCGCTTGAGTGTTCCCAGTGACCGTGCGAGAAATGGTTCAAGTCGTGTGAATTTCTTATGTAACCCGGGCTGTCCGGACTGTTACTCAGACATGTGAATGACATGAACATTATTACTGAGGTTTTGTTTTTGTTCTGCTTCTGCACCCCGTCTTGGAAATCGGGTGTGGATTTAACCCTTGCAGCGAGTCCCTGTTAGGCCTGCACCCGGGCTGGGGCCGCTGTAGGGAGTTGAGGTGATACGCCCTAAACAAGGCTGTCACCGAGGTGATCAGAGATCGTCCCTGGGAGAGCTCAGCTGTTTGCCCACGAGGACGCTCTGGGAACGTCTCTGTGGGACGTTAGCAGTTGAACGGGAGGAGGAAAGGTGGTTCGTCAGCACTTGCGAGACCTGGGCCGGGAGCCGGTGCGGGCGGCGTGGGGGTGCCGGGGGCTGAGCGGTGCGTCCCGGGGGAGGCAGGAGCCCGGCCCCGCTGCGTGTGCCTCCGTCGTTCCCAGTGTGTCACTGAGTGTGCTCTCGGGGGGCGATGTGCCGTGTGTGGCGATCGTGCCGTGTTCCTGCAGCTAGGACCCCTCCCCCCCGCCCCCGGGACCCGGCCCTCCTCGGGCCGGCCAGTCTGGCATCACCGTTGTGGCGAAAGGACTTTGAGTGTGAGGCGGTGAGGCCTCGAGTCCAGGACCCAGCAGTGACTTGGGGCCGGGGACGGAGCCTCGGCGAGCCTTCACTGTGTCGTCCGGGAAGTGGGACGAGATGCCGGCCTTCCTGAGGGCCAGCGGGGCGCAGGCTCAGCTCCCGCGGCCGCTGGCCCGTCACAGAGGGACTGACTAGGGGATGAGCCCCGCTGACCCGGAGACTTCCGGTGACCGGAGGAGGATCGTGGCGCTTGGAGTTCCTTTTCGGTCTCATCGAGTGATAATTTGACATCCGACATAGAAGCTGTGTGAGCGACTTGGTTTCTCCTACTTTTTGTGCATTAACAACATCATCCATTGTTTTTCCTTGCTTTTTTTTTTCTCTAGGAAAGACATAAGAATTATTTTTTTCCAATTAGGTAGATATTATTTATATTGCCTTTCAAGAGTTAAGCCTGTTTTACCGCACGCTGCCCCAGGTTAGTCTTGTTGGCCCCGCAGTTTAAAAGGCCGATGGACCGCGTGTGGCATGGACTCTCCCCTTGGGCCTACAGGGCGTCGGGAGCGAGACCCCAGGCGGAGCCCATGTGTCGTGTTGTCCTTGGTTGCCTGGTGTCCCCTTCCTTCTCCCAGGCCCTGATGGGGTAGGGGTCCGAGCCCTGGGGACCTTGCACTGGAGCTTAGGAAAGTGAGGTCGGGCGCCTCGTGGAGAGGCAGCAGCCTTTTTCTTTGGAATGGATCCGGGACAAGTATACCTGATTAGTCCTTTTTAAATTGGTCATTTAAATATAGTAAAGGAATGAATGAATGAATAATAATAAAGATGAATGTTTCCCCCTGAGATGGGTGACAGCGGCGGCTCCGCAGAGCTGCTCCGCAGAAGGAAGCTCGGCGGCGTCCTCTCGAGCAAAGGAACCTCGTCTCAGAGGATGCGGCTGAGACGCGGCCTGGGGAGTTTCTGGCCCGGCCTCCCCCGGGGCTCTGGAGTCTGGTTGCCGGGCTGTGCCCGCGCCCGTGGGTGTGCGGACGAGTGCCGAGAGGCCTGTCACGTCCCAGCCTCAGGGACTGCCTCGCGGGGGCCTCGTGTGGGGGCGGGGAGGGCAGAAGCGGGGGGGCTGACAAGCATATAGTGCGGGGGGCGGGGGGCCTGCTCGTCATGGGCCACACTTAGGGACAGAAGCCGGCCTTGTGTTGAGGAGACAGCCGAGCCGGTCTTCCTCTCCAGGTGTCCTGAGACGGCTGTTCCGTCTGCGTCTTCAGTGTTGGCGCATTTTCAAGGGGACGCCCGGTTAGATGGCTTTGTCCTTCTGGGGCCGGTGCTGTTCTGTGTGGCTTACCTGCTGTCCTGCCTGGAAATCCAGACGTGCAGGTCCGCAAGTTCATTATTTGGACCGAGGGTCAAGTTCCATTTCTTGTCCCATCAGTCACAGAAATGCCTCCTCGACGGCTGAGGGTTGCTGACACACTGGGGTTCTGTTCGCCGTCCTGCACGTGAGGAGCAGCGTCTGAGTTTAGAAAACTCAGTACTTGAGGGCAGAGGACGCCTGCGGTCAGCGGGGTGACAGTCCGAGGCCGTGCCGTCCCGCTGCGGTAGCGACGCACTCTGCCTGTGCCCTGGGTCCGCTTCCCGAGGCCCCGCAGCAGGGCCCTGCGGCGGGCGCAGGTGCAGGCCAGGGGGCGTCTCCGCCGGCCGGGGAAGTGCGGGCCGTCTCCGTCGGGGTCACCGCGTGCTCGTGTGCGCCGGAGACCCTCCGCAGTGTTCGCGAACCCACGTGCGTCTCAGTGAGTTCCACTGTACAAGTGGGCCTTATCCGGAAAGGATTGAAACCTCCATCGCTGGTCGCCCCCTCTTGGCCACGCATCCGGGGGTGGGGGGTCTCAAGAGCTTAGACACTTTCTGCCCAGCCACGTGGAATTTCCGGGGCTCACTAGCCTTAGGATCTGCCGGTTGGACCTCAGTGTCGCGGTAAAGCCTTCAGATTGAAACACCCTTTCACGGGTGAGCCCTGACTACTTTCGGAGGCCAGGACCGTAGGCTCACATGGAGTCACTGAGGGCAGCGTTTCTTTCATATTTATTTGAAAGTCACTTTGTTTAATTCACTTTAAGAAGTCTGAGGTTAGAGCTAAGGATACGGGACTGCATCCTTCCAGTTACTGGGCACTGTAGCCGCTGGGAACAGGTGCAGTTCCTTTCTCGAACCCTGGGATGGTGATAAATTTCTACTGCAGAAGTCCCTTTGCTGGCCATGCCTTGATCTGTCACTGTTCCAGGGAATTAATACAAAGCTACACAGGTTAATTATTTAATCACACAGAAATGCTGACAGCTGGTACCCAGTACCTTACACTGCCGATGTCTCTTGTGTTAGGGGGTGAAGAGAGACGAAAGTGCTTTGCTTTTAAGAGATGCACAGAGATTTAAATAAATAAGTTACAGAGAAGTCCACAAAATGGCATGAAAATGCATACTTTCTCTTTAGTGCTGTGAAGGGGGCGTGGGGTGGGCGGTGTGGAATTCACAGCAGGTAACACATTACTTGATTTCTCACAACGTGTTTGAGCAATTTCGTTAGAGCCAAAAACGTAGGGTAGTGTTCTTGCCCAAATTAAACTATGTCTTTGAAGATAATTACCCAAAATGCATAGTTTGGAGACTACAGATTTTTCCTCATTTTTGCCTTCAGGGTATTTACAACTTAAAGAGGAAATTGCATTTTGAGAGAAAAGAATATGTTAGACGTTTCACAAGACACGTTAATTTTATTGCGTACGCCGGTTACTGTTTGTAGTGTGCCTTCTCTGTGCCCGTCGCTGTCTTAGGCATTGAAATACATGAGCTTAATGAATGTGTTAAGATTTTTAATATGTAAACTTTAGTTCAAAACATTAAAATGGGGCCATATGTGAGTTTTTATGCAACTCATTTTTTTGGAGATTTATTTACTTATTTGAGAGGGAGAGTGAGAGCCCTTGTGTGCACAAGCTGGGGGAGGGGCAGAAGCAGACGGCGAGGGAGTATTCATACAGACTCCCTGCTCAGCCCCGGGCCGGGTGTGGGGCTCGGTCCCATGACCCTGAGATGATGACCTGAGCTGAAATCACGATTCCAACATGACCTGACTGAGTCACCCAGGCACCCCTTCTGCTCATTTTGTGTGTGTGTGTGTGTGTGTGTGTGTATAAAACATCACAACTTATTCTTTTCAAGGGATGTGTAAAGTGCAGTTTTGCACACGCTATAATGATTTCCCGAAGCCCAGCACCCAGTGTGGCCCAGCTCTGACCTGTCTGAGTGGGCTGTGGCTTGAGCAGCCAGTAGGGGCGGCCAGCACCCACCAGCTGGACGTCTGCCCCAGCAAGGTGGCCCCCTTCATCCTCTCCCTTCTTGCTGGACGTTTATGTCCCTCCCACTCTTTCCTAGGGTGTGGCAAACCTCTCTGATACACAGTTTTGTGTACTGGGGGGAATATTTCTTTGGGAGAAGTTCCCTGGGACGGAATTTTGGTCAAGAAGGGGTATTTCATTTTTTTCTTTAGAGTAAGTTCTCTGACCACCTTGGGGCTTGAACTCACGACCCCAAGACCAAGAGTCGCGTGTTCTACTGAGTGAACCAGCCAGGCACCCCAGGAGGGGGCGTTTTAACGGATGGATACAGCCAGATTTCTCAACAGCAGCATTGGAATGCCGTTTTTCGTCGACGGGAGTGACGCTCTCTCCGGCCGCGCTTGCTCTCATTGGTCCTTTAAGTCTTGGCCAGCGAATCAGGGAAATACTTTGTGTTAAAAAATTTAAGCATTTCTTCATGTTTGCTGATCATTTCATTTCTCCTGTGACTTGCCTGCTTATTTTCTTGGTCAGTTTTCCACCCAGTTACCCGTACTTTGTTGCTTTCTTAGGACAGTGGCCTTGTGTTTGGTGCTGCAAGTATCTTTTTGTTTATCTCGTTTACAGCTTAAAATTTCTGTGAATTCCTTCGGTTCCGGCAGCATTGAAATGGCTGCATCTGAGTCGTTTCTCAGAAGATGTGTGAGTTGGGTGGCTTTTTCGCATTGGAGTCAGTCGCTGGAGGAATACAACAGATCTGATTTCTTACGGGATTATTAGTCTGGTTACTTTTTCCTGTCAATTCTGGAGTAAATGTTGAACCATTCATATTTTATTAGAAAATCTATCATTTCTTTCATCATTTCTTATCAAGTGTATTCAACCAGAGTTTGGAAAAACATTGCAGTATTTTAGTTTTCATTCTTTTGTTGGTCATTACACCTAATTCCCCCAAATCCTGCCTTTTAAAAAATGTTTAAATTAGGCTGGCTAGTCTTTTAACTCGTTCACTGGGGCTTTCAAAGGGATAGTTAGTGATTTTATTTATCAGTTTTACTGTTTTTTTTTTTTCTTATTTATTGACACTTTTAAAAATGGATTTAAGAGGTTTCTTTGTTACTTTTTGAATTGAGTGTTTCATTTATGTTTTCTTTATTTTTAGTTGTTGGAGCTAACCTTCCAGCTCTCTTTGTCCTGTAGATTTTGACACAGATCAGTTGCAGGAGACGTTTTGGGTTTGAGCTTTGATTGCACCTGCCACAGGCGTTGCTACGGAGAATTTAACATTTTCCAAGTGGCTGAACTTCTGTGAGTTTTGGTTTTGTTCTTTCTCGGTAGTGTTTGCTGCTGTACCGTGTCATCATGGCGCACATGGGCTCGGAGCTCCTTCTAGCCCTCTGTTATTTTTCCTTTTTGATCCAGGTTTTAGAGTGTTTCGTCATCTCTCCTGCATCTGTTTTCTCCTGCGGGTCTTCCCGTCCACTCACCGGGATGGGCGTTCGACATGTTTTGTTCTGTGTGGTTGGACATACAGCTTTAAGAACCACTGTTTTCTTTGTGATTTTTTTTTTTACCCTTTATAAATATGACTTTTGTGCCATGTAGTGCTTTTTAAACTGTGAGTTAAACTTTTAATCATCTTTTCCTTTTCCCTGTTGCTTTTGTTTGCATTTTCCTGGTGTGGTTTGTCTTCGTGCCCGACTTTGTGCGTCCCTTAGCTTTCGGGGTCTCTTATAGGGAGCCCACAGCTAGACGTCTGTTTTTCCCCATCATGGAGTCTTCCTGGTTAAATTTGTTCCTTTTGTAATTTTGCTGAAACACATGTCCTCTTTCCTAATTAAAAATAAGTTTTATTTTCTTTACGCTTTCTTTCTTTTACCCTTTATTTTCTGTTTATTGATCTATGGATTATGCTTCCTTTAATTTTTGAAGTCAGAAGGTAGCCTGCAGAAAGTCCAGTGTTTTTAGTCATGCTGGTGGTTATATTTATAGCTTTTGCTTAAACCCGTGTTTCTCAATTTATCGGGTTCAGTAACCATATAATTTGACTTCCTCTTTGGGGACGGTGAAGAAATGAGTTACGTCTATTACCTTCCTCTCTTTCTCCATCTCCTCCCTCTCCCCGTGGCTCTCTTGCAATTCCTTTTTGGGATATTGTTTTAGTCTAGCGTACATTTATGATTTTTACGTTATATTTTACTGCAGGAAGCACAAGCATTGCATGTTTATTTTCTGTGTAGATCGCGGGTGATTATATTTATACTTCCGTGCTTTCTGGGTGTAGTGATAATTGTCAGACTTCTTTCATTCTTGTTTTTTCTGAGTTCTTGGAGTCATCTTTCACTTGGCCTAGTTGCCTTTCCGAGGAGATGGTAAAGGACCTGCTAGTGAGGGTGCTCCATCCCGGCGCAGGGAAGGGCGCTGGACAGGAACCACGCCTGGGGGAAGTTTGGTATTGCTGGAGCCTGGAGGTGTGCATGTGTGCACCTGTGTGCAGGCGTGTGTATGCATATGTGTGTGTAAGCAGGGGTGCACACAGGTGTGTAAGCATGGGTGCATGTGTGTGTGTAAGCATGGGTGCGTGTGTGTGTAAGCATGCCCGTGCGTGCATGCGTGTGCAAGCATGTGTGATGGGCGGCAGGTAGCCGTTTCCGAGGTCATTGTGGGCAGTTAGTCATGACTCTGGATCGTCTGGAAGACTTTGGGCTCAGTGCAAAAGGCAGTGGATGTTAGAGGCGCTGTCATTGGTGGGTGGGATGTGTTCTGCATGACCCTCAGTGGCTGCTGCAGGGGGTTCCCCAGTGCGGAGACTGGAGGAGGGGCATGTTCAGGACCGATCCAAGGAGGCTGGTGCTTGGGGCTAGTCCAGAGGCTGAGAGGTGGGGGGAAGAGGGGCTGAAAATGAGTGGTTCCCATTAGAAGGTGAGGTTCTGGGGAGCTGGCCATGTGCTAGATACTGTGAGGCGGGGGGGGGGCGGGTGGACCTCGGATCCCCATGTGCCTCTGTGGGGACGTGATCCCCTTACCAGGTAGGTGGCCCAGTTGAAGGAGGCCACGGGCTGAGTTGTGGGCTCTGTAGGTGTGGCGAGTGTGGGGCTGGGAGACACGGGCCTGGCATTCTGGGTTGGCCCCGGTGGAGGCCGCGCCTGGGCGGGGGTTACGATCCAGCCTCCAACACCTGGCAGGGGTGCCGGCTGCTGGACCAGGACTCAGGGAAGCCCTGGTGGAGTTGGGCTCTGCTTTGAACATCTGTCCAATGACAGAAGTGAGGCCACGGAGCCGTTCCAGGAAGAGGCCTGGCGTGTGCCCCCACGGAACGGGCTGTCCAGCCAGGGAAGCCCTTGCAGGCCTTTTGTTGCCAGACGCTCACGTCCCCGCGGGAGCAGTACAGGCCATGGATTCAGAGGACATGTCCGAGGCCCTGTGTCCAGTCCCGGGGCGTGGGAGTAAGGGCCGGGGAGAGCTCCCGCCAGCCGTGACGGGAGAGACGCAGCTCAGCTCGTCATGGGCCGGGCTGGCGGCCGGGGGCTCCTTCCTTCCCAGTCCCGAGGGTTGAGGATTTGGTGAATGTGACAGTGTCTGGACGGACAGTATGTCATGTGTCCTGCTAACTTTTTCTTTAATGAGAGTTTTTAATAGTGTTCTTTTTCCTCTTTCTTATTTCTTCTGGCCAATAGATTGATTAGGAATAATGTAAATCGTTATCTTTGTCATGGGTGGACACAGCTTTGGAAAGCTGTCTTTTCATTCACCAGCTTACAAAATTACTTTTAAAGAAGGACACTGCTCGGAAAAGTAAGGGAAGTAGAGGGAACTTCTGAAATCAGGGTTCTTGAGCTTTGCAGAAACACTTTCCGGGCAGAATCGGCCTGGCAGTACGCAGGACTGATCGGAAATCATCGGTAAGACATTCTTCATGTGAACTCAGAGCGGGAGCGCTTCTGGCCACGGTTGGCTGTGAAAGATTTGTAGGAGAAAATAAAATGGATTAAAATTCTCCGAATCAGCTGGAAAGCACAGGATAGGATCCACATGGAATTTCTCGCAGGAAGAAGCGGGACGTTCCGAAGCCGCTCGAGAACAGGGCTGCTCGGGTCCGGAGGCGGCGGAGCTGCTTAGACTCTGTGTCTGAACTAACTCGGAATTTCTCAAGCGGTGACAGCAGGTGTGGCTCTGGGAACACACGTGGACGGGTGGAGACGAGCCCTCTCCGGAGCTCTCCTTTATGTTCTGTATGTGCCCTAGAACTGAGACTCCTGGCGTGTTCTAGAGCTCAGCTGCAAGTGGAGAAACAAAAAAAAACCACGGGTTTCTGTGAGCTTGCTGGCGCGGAGAGCCGACAGAGCACGTGGAGGGCGACGCGGCGCCCCCCGGACCGCCCGTTCCACATCTGGCACACGGGAATTGACCTCGCGTAGGGAAAAAATCTCTTTTCAGGATGCTGGTGATGACCTCAGAAGTCTACGGATCTAAATGCTGTTTCAAGATTAATATAATTCACGCATGTAGGACCGTAGATTAGATGCCTGTAAATCGTCTTCTGTTCTGTGTTGTGGTTTATTTTCTGGGAATAGAACATGAAGGCATTGTAGCTGACTTCAGGCTTATATGATCTCTGTGTTTTTATTTGTCACTTTTGACTGTGGCCAAGTAGATCCGATGTAAAAATGGGCATTTGAGTGATGATTGAGTGTATACTTCAGTGCCTACATTGTTTTTTTATATATAATTAATATCAGTTGAGAGAAACCTAAGTTGACCGCGTCTGGTTTTCTGAGGACAGCGTGACTTAACCTGTCAGACTCCAGAGCTTTCAAGTAGAAGAGGATAAAAAGAGGCCGTGAAGTCTCCGTGCCATCCCAGCATTAAATTATGTTTTTAAAAATATTACGGTTTCTGGTCAGAGGCCTCCCAGCACCACCATTCCGTTTATCTGAAGAGTGAATGTCCTCCCTGGGCCCAACCTGGTAATTTTTATTTAATTTCTTGTTACGCTGAAAGAACGCACTTTTACCCTAAATGCAGTTGTGGAAACTATTACTAGGTTTTTGGTTATTTCAGTGTAGAAGGGAAAATATGTAACCAAAAGTCATGAGTACTCTCTTGTAACTGTCCACCGGGTACAATACGCACATTCATAGATCTTTCCTGAAACTTATTTTCAAAGAACCCTCTAAATAGAAAGAACAGTGTTGCGTTCTCGGTCATACGAAAAGCAGGACGGCAGATCCGTAATAATAGTCAGTGGGGGTGTAGCTCTGGGCGAGTGACTTAGCCGCTCTGCACGGTTTCCTAATTTTACGTTTTGCTGGGAGAAGGTGGAGACGTTCTCCAGGCACAGCCTGGAAGCCCAGCACAGCCGACGTAGACCACGTCCGGGATTTATACTCGGGTATCTAGGGCTGAACCTGTGGGAGCGCTCGGACCTCAGCGAGATCCCCAAGTTCAAGAGGGAGCTTCAGTGCCTCGGTGCGCGTTGTGGGAAGTGGGAGGCGATGTTCTCCCTCTGCGCCTCCGGTCGGCGTTTCCCTGTGGCTGCAGGACCCCCGTGGCCGGGGAGACACCGGGGGTGGGGGGGTGACCCGATCGTTCAGCCAGGGCTGCTCATGGAGGACCACCCCAGAGAACTGGCCGGGGCGGGGGGTCCACGCGTTCCTTCCTCCCCTCGAGTGAGGGCCTCACGGCAGCGGGGGCTCCCAGGACGGCGTTTCTTGCTCAGGGACCGCGGGCCTGCCCCACGTCCCAGACGCCGAAGGCCACTGCCAGTCTTCATCCTGCCGCCTCTTACTTCAGACAAACTTGTGTCTGTGGAAGTTTCTGGACCTTTCTGCTTTCGGCCCGCCAGAGCGTTCTCCAGACGGTCTCGTGGCTGCAGCGTCCCCGTGGTCCGAGGACGTGGTGGCTGCCCTGTGGGGGACACAGGTGTGTCCGCATGGGCCCCCCGGCGGTGTGCGTCGGGCCCGCTGCTGCTGCCTCCGGGCCGGAGTTTGGGGTGCGCCGCCTGCCCGTCCTCTTGGGATGGCTGTCCGGCGCCGTGGGGCGAGTTCGAGATGTGCCCCTGCTGCCCGCCTTTCCTCCCTGAGGCCGCCTTGGGAGGCCGGGAGGCATGTGGCTCCTTCCTGCTTGGAAATGCATTTATCTGGTAACAGAAGAATCAGGAATTGAATGTACTCACAGTTGGAGCGCGTCTGCAAACGCAGGAAGTTGCCAAACTTCTGCTACAAAACCGAGGCTGCCCGGGCACGGTGCAGGAGGGCTTTGGGGCTCAGACTCTGAATTGAGGCGACGAGCTGTGTCTTTCTCCAGATCGCGGTGAGGGGTGCTCGAGCCTTGGGCCAGCACCCTGGGCTCCAGTTCCCCGCCTGTGTGTTGTGAGCCATGGGGTCACCTTCGGCCGCCGGGGAGGACCCGGCTGTTCCTGCCCCTGCGGTGCTGACCGTCTCGGTGGGGCCAGGGAGGCAGTCACCTGACTGGGCCATGGCCTCTCTGTTTTTGCCACCTTGCTGGTGCTCTGAGGCGGGAGGAGTGGGGTCAGCTGTCCTTAGGTTTGGGGAAATGGTCATCCCCAGACCCAGAGCTGCTGCTGGCTGACCACACATCCTGGGGCCCCGGCTCCAGGCCTCTGCCCAACCCCCCTGGTGTCAGGTGTCCCATGGGCCCTGAACTTAGTCTCTGTCCGTAATGCTTCCCTTGGAAGGGCCTGAGGTCCACAGCCCCTGCCTCACGTCTCCCTGTCCCTGTCTTTGCTCTGGGGCTCTGGGACAGGCTTTCTGGTTCTTTGTCACCTCCTCATGCCTGGACTTTGGGGGCTTCCCGTGTCATTTTGAGTCTGATGGAAGGTGGTCTCGGCAGTGATGGCCTTCCTCGTGCTCACCTGGTTTGACTGTCCCCTAGCCTGTCTCCCTGACCGTTCATGACTTCCGTCCTCCCTGCGTGCTTGGAGGGGGTGGTGCGTGTCCCTGCAAGGACATCTTCGCCAGCCCCGTCCCCCGATTCAGAGTCCCCTCTGCCTTCCCTGTGCTCTGCCTCTGGACTGGCCCCCTCCCTGTCCCTGGATGTCCTGGAACCTGCTCCAAGTGGATTGTCCTCTGCCTTTCCCTGGAACCCGGCGTGGGTGCATGTGATCCCGAGCGGTCCTCTGTGTGTGCTGGTGTGTGGCAGCGATTGGCGTCCTCAGCGGTGTTCGTGTCCGGTGCCCGCCCTCCCACGCGGGGACAGATCCCGGGCAGGAGAGAGGCCTCCGCAGCGGACGCGGTCACATGGGGCCCGGGCTGCGCGACGGGCGACCTCCCTGGGAGCAGGTCACCGAACCCCGAGGGGATGAAGGGCCTGCGCTAACGTGTGCTTTTATGGCCTCCCGAAGTGACCCAGCAGCATCCGGGCAGGGGGAGGGCGGCGACACCTGCGACCTCTCCTGAGCCCTTGGGACTGAGCTGGCGTGTCCACGGGGCCCTGATAGCTCAGTGAGGACTAAAGGATCGACGTCCTCGGGAAGACGGATTTCAGGAGCTGGAGTTAGTATTTGTTCCTGTGGGACCTTGGGAGTTTCCGGCAGGGCTTGGTCAGCGGGACTGTGGAGACCCAGAAGGGGAGTCGGTCCCCTGGGGACACGGGCTGGGGCGCAGGGCCTGGACCCTCAGAGTTCCTGCCTGTGCCCTTCTCGGGTGGGAGTTGGGTGGTGCGGCGAGCAGAGGAGAGCGTGGGCCGAGGGAGCGGGCGTTGCATCTCTTCTTTCTCCTTGAGGACCCCGTGTTTCTGGTACGGCTCATCGTCCGCGGGCCTGTGCCTGCCGCCGGGTTTCCCCACTCTGCTCCATCTGCTCTGCAGGATGGCGTCTGAAACGCCCACATGTGGTGCGCCACCCTGCGTCCTCCCTGGACAAGGGAGCCCTGCAAAAGCCCACCCAGACTCTACATCATCGGCCAGAGGGGCTGAGCCCTAAACCCCGCTGCCCGCCCACCAGTGTGCTGTGTGACATTCAGCAGTGCGTCTGCCCTCTCTGTGCCCTTTTCCTTGTTAGGAGGAGAGGGTGGGGGTGGTTCCTGCACCAGGGACTGGGGCACGTTAAACGTGTGGCTCACAGATATATTTGGGACAGCACCTGGCACGCGGGGGGCACGCTTCCCTGTGTGTCTGAGCCACAGCTGCCTGGAGGGGTGCCAGGGACTGCAGGGAGATTTTGGAGGGAGGCCACCAGGGCTCGCATGTCCCCAGGCCAGGGGCACCTCCATCTCTTGGTCTGGACGGCTCCACGGCGTCACGTACCTTTGTTTGGGGACTGCTCTCTGCCCCTCACATGCTGGCCTTGTCTCTGTAGTTTTATTTCATTTACTTATTCTTTTCTTTTTTAGAGATCTTTATTTATTTATTTATTTACTTTTGAGAGAGGGCGAGCACAAGTTGGGGGCAAAGGGAGAGGGAGAAGCAGGCTCCCCGATGAGCAGGGAGCTGGATGTGGGGCTCGATCCCAGGACCCTGAGATCACGACCTGAGCCGAAGGCAGATGCTCAACCGACTGAGCCACCAGGCGCCCCTTGTTTACTTATTCTTCACAGGCCAACACTGTTTCATTTAAAGAAGGCAAAGGGCTCTTAGAGAAGCAGGTCACTGACGTCGTATTGTTTGGGTGATGCGGGGCTGTGTCCTTTCACTGTAGTTTTGCAGTAAGTGTGCGTGGACGGAGTTCCCACAGCCCCTCGGAGCAGCGTCCCCTGCGCGAGCTGAGCGTTTGTCCGGCCTGGAAGGAGGACGTGTGTGCGGCAGCGTCTCTGCGCCCCAGGCCTCGCCTGTGTCCCTCCACGCTTCTTGCTGTCCCGGGACCCAGGCCCCCTCTGGCTGGGTGGTCCCCACAGACGTCCCTTGTTGTCCTTGCCCTGGATGCGCGGCGGAGGCCCGGTCGGGTGTGCCGTGGTGCGTGTGTCTGTGGGAGGAAGCACGGCCGTGAGCGGCTCTGCTTGCTGGGTCCACCCTGCATTCTTGGGCTAACTGACCTGTGCGTGTTGGTCATTCCAGGTCCACTTCCTTCGTCTTTCATGGCTTCAGTGAGTCTTGATGAGGAGGTGGGGGCGGCTCCCTCCAAGGCGCTGCCCTTGGGGTTCCGTCTCCTCCCGCATCTCACGGTTTGTTCTGGAACTTTTCTCCTGTGGGCCGTCTGGAAAGGGGCCCCATCAGAGCGTTTCTCCGGCGGACACGGGGTCCTTGGCCCACAGGGGATGGTAAATAGGGTTTTTCAAAGGCTTCTTTCTCCTCTGAGTTTCCTGCACTGAGGAACTGGTGCCAAAGAATAAAATCTTTTCTGTTTCTTCTTCCTCGTTCTGCCCGAGGTGTCCAGAGGCAGGAAGTGGCCTCTCCGCGCCATCACTGTGAAATGTCATTTCAGGCAAGGAAAAACTAAGTCAGAAAAAAATTAGTGCTTCAGTGAACAAACCCTAACGCGGGAGACCCGCGGTCGGCAGCAGTTTGCACGAGGTTGCCCAGGTTGTGCGTGGGGCTGTGGCGTCCGCCGGGAGCCTCGCGCCTGGAGAGCTCCGGGGCTGGCCTGTGCTGGGGTCACCTGATGCCCGGCCACCCGTCCACCCCCGGGCCCGCCCCAGTGTCCCGGGGGATCCACGATGCAGCTCAGGCCTTAAACGACACGCTGCTGAATAGTTTTTTAAAAACGGGAAAGAGAAAAGGAAATCTGTGAACCTTTCTGTAAGTGAAGTGACTGGGCGTGGGGTGCAGAAGAGGCCTTGCGGGCCCCGGCCCCGGCCCCGGGTCCCTGCTGGGGCTCTGCACTCCTGGTCCCAGTGACCTGGTACCTCCTAGCCTTCCTCGAGAGCCCCCAGCTAGCAGCGTAAGACACGGCCAGGGGCTCCACGAGTGTGCCGTAACGCCGGCAGGAGCTCTAGGTCCCGAGCCTGGACGTGAAGACACGTCGTGTGACCCCGTGGAGAAATCCAGCCTGAGCTCCGACTCGGGGGCAGCCCTGCCCGTGTCTTCCCGTTCATAGTAAAGTGCATGTCACTGGGGTGGAGAGGAAGGGCGTCCATGCACTGCGTGTGGCTCCTGCAGCAGATGCATTATGTTTTAGGCTTGGAGAGATGTTTTAAGTGTCATTTTAAGTCTCACTGTACCAGTATACGGATACCTTTCCGCTTGGATGGTAGCAGCGGCACCGTGCCAAGTGCTCGAGAACCGAGGACGCGGACATTTAGATGATGGGCTTCCAGCGCTGGGCACGGCTGCTCCCGGGCCCGGGGACCGGTCGGTGTGCTGGTCCCAGTCAGCCCCGATCCGAGGGTCTGTTTCGTGAATTCAGGCGGAGGTGGAGGTCCTGCCCCTCAGATCCATGGTCCAGGCAGAAGACAGAGCCGCCGGTGGGGCCCCGCGCTCGGTGGCCAGCAGCGTGAGCCGTGACAGAGCAGAGCACCGGCAGGAGAGCCCCGCGGCTGGTCTTGGGCGATGTGGCTGACCGGTCGGTGCCCAGGGCGGCCGGGCCCGCGGGGAGACGGCTGCCGCGAGAGGGCGAGAAGCCTCCCGTCCGCGTGCTGGCGTCCACCGCGAGCTGCCCCGGGGTGCTGTTGGGTCTCATGAAAACATCTGTGTCTGTGCATTTGCAGCAGTTAATTTTTTTCTAAAAAGCAATAGCAAACTTTTAAAAAAGTGTCACTTGAAAAAAAAAACTTAGTGAAAAACCAACAATAAGTAAACTGGGGAAGAATAAAAAATAACATCTCAAAGGGAAACGTGTGATCCGTTGAAACTGGGGCTTGGGAGGGGTTCGGGGCTCTGGGAGGGGCTGCGGGGGGGGTTCGAGCTCCTTTCCTGGGGGGCTGTGGTGAACGGGGGGCGTCCGGCGGGTCTGGTTGCTTCTCTGACTCTGTCTCGGGGAAGCCAGATGGGTCGACGAGGATGCCTCCCTGTTCCATGCTCGGGATTGTGTTTTGCAGACCTGGGGTTGAAAGTGCTTAAGAAAACAGCAGTTTCCCTCTGACCTCGGCTTTGGGTCGCTCTTCCCGCCCAGCAGGGAGCCGGTCACAGGCCTTTGAGGGCAAATCGGAAAGTCAGTGAACAAGAGCCACTGTTGGTCAGGAGACGGGGGTCAGGGCGAGGCGGAGCGCGAGCTCGCAAGACTTTTCCCGGCGCCCGGGCTGCGCGGGGCTTGTGGGGAGGACACTCTGCCGCGCCCTCCGGGCCGTGGTGCTCGGAGGACGCCGCGTGACGGGAGCAGGACGGACTCGCCCGCGCCTGCACCGCGTCCGCTGCGGGTGGTCGGGGCCGCGGGTCGTCCCCGCTGGGGAGGGCGGGCGGCTGCGGGGCCCCTTCCGGGAGGCGCCGCTGTGGGCGTCGGAGGACTCTGCGCTCGGTCCTTCCTTTCCTCCACCTCTTGCGGAAGAAGCGGCCGTCGGAGTCCGTGGGGGGCGATGTTTCCTTTTCCCTGGGCGGGTCTGCCACGCGCCGTCCCGTCCCTGTCCTTGTCTGCCCGCCGTGTGTGGGACGTGCGTGGACTCCGGCCCCGCGGTGTCCGTGTTTTACCTACGGGGACGTTCTGGAAGCGGGAGAGTGTTGGGCTCGCCTTCCTTATAAGGAGACGTGTTGCAGCACAGACTCTTCTTTCCTTTTCTCCGGTGATCCTGTGGGTCGTCCTTTGGTTCACGTTGTGAAATGGTTTGATTTAAATTTGCTGGAAAGTTCCTCCAGGTTTGGAAAACTGAAGCCTGTGAGGTCCACCCCTGTGGGGACCCCAGGCCCACCTCGGAAACGCCAAAAGCTCTTCTGGGGCAAAAACACTTTGAAAATCACTTTAAAAGCCCAAAGAAAAATAGGAAATGCGATTTTAAGGTATTTTGATGCTACGTGGGTAGAAAAACAGCTCCGTAGGTTTTTATCTCTGGATCTGGGGAAAATCCTTTGGCCGGAGCGTCGGAGGAGGGATTTTCCTCAGCACCTCCACCCGGCGGGGTGAGGCCAGGCCCTCCCTGTGCAGCCGCCGGTGCCCGGGTCAGCGAGAGACCTGCCCGGCCGTGAGCAGCATGTGGGCCGCCCGGCCTGAGGGGGGCGCTTGGCGGTCATCTGCCGACCGTGTGCGGGACCCGACCTCGGTGTGGGCCTGGGGCTCCCACGGCTCCTTGTGGTCCCCGACACGACTACTGAGTCTTGGAATTGGGGCCACACGGGGAAGGGACCCTCCCTCGCTGAGTGCCCGCCGGAGACCAGCACAGGCCTGAGGACTTTATGTACATTTTCCCACTCTACGTTTGGAATGCAAGAAGGGGTGCATTTCTGACAACTGTAGACACTGTGTGTGGCCAGTGACTCCCCCTAAATCTTCCATGGCCGCAAGAACATGGGGTGATCCAGGGCCCCTCAAACAGTGTGGTCCCCACGTGCCCTTGGCCCCCTGGGTGGTGAGGAGGCTGCGGGTGGTCTCGTCCGCTCGCCCCCGCGGATGTCCTGCTGGTGGTGTGCTGGGGCGCGGAGAGCTGGGACGCGAAGGCAGGCCCCCGAGGATGCTGTCCGGGTTCGCCTGTTGCGTAGAGAGTTGGGGCCTGCTGGTGGTGGGGCCCGTAGTCCCGCTGGGAAAGCCGCGTCTCCCTGGCCCTGTGCTTGCGGTGAGCCGTCACTGATGCTTCGGTGGGCTCTAAAAATCGGTTCCTGTCCCTTCCAGAAAAAGAGAGACAGAACCAGCCTCAGGAGCAGGTGTCTGGTTCCGCTTGCTGTCCTGCGGTGCACGAAGCCCCCGCCTGCAGCCCGAGTGTCTCGTGACCCGTGCACGGGCCGTGGCCACCTCCGCCTCCAGAGGGTTCTTGGGGCTGGGGTCTCCACGGGGAGCCCCTCTGTGAGAAGAGGCTCCTAGGGTGCTGGCCTGTGTGGGCCGAGCCTCTGTGCCTGGAAGCTGGAGCGCGTCGCCCGTCTGTGCGCTGGTGGGAAAACCATGAACTTCTAGAAGAACGTGGCTCAGGGGCTCTTCCTGCCAGTTTTTCCTCCCGAGAGGGCTTTTCTGGAAGAGCTCGGTCACGGCACGGCGGGGACCACAAGCGGAGCTGAACGTGCGACGGTCCCGTGCCTGCGGGAGACCGCGGTGTGCGCCCGGCCCAGGCCAGCCCCCCGAGTGGGTGAGGAGCTTACCGTCCCGGGAGGACAGGGGTGTTTTCCACGTGTTTCCTCATGGAGCTGTGTTTTCAGAGTGGACGCGGGTGGGAATTACCCTGTTAGATGGCGAGACTCGATCCACAGGGCCTCTACTGCAGGCCCCGAGTCAAAGCCTGTGTGTGCGTCTCTCCGGAAAGCAACACTGGCTCTTGGTCCTAGTTCGGAAAGGTCTCCCTTAGGAGATTTTAGAACCGGCTGGAGGAAGCTGTCGTTCCTGAGAAAGACGGTCCCGGTGTGCTTATCTGAAATGCAGGCAGGTTCAGGTTAAGGAGAAAAAGACCAAGATCACAGACCAGTCTCTTTTTGGAGGACTTTCTGGGTGGGAGGTAAACACTCAAGGAACTCAGGCTGGTCTTTGTTCTCTGCCCCACGCACCTGGTGGGACGCGCGCTTACCTACACGGGCTTCCACGGAAGCATCGTTTTGTTTGCCGTGTGTGCGGTCTTCCTGGCAGGGCCTCTGCCCGCTTCCCGCGAGCCCTGCCAGCTTCGCTCGGTGCCGTGACGGAGGTGCAGCCCCGGGCGGCTGTTTTCCCTGCCTCTGGCTCGCGTCGCCGTAGTCCGCAGCCAGCACCACGGGCACGACCCGCCCAGCCTCCCCGCGCTGTGACCGGGCACCTTCCGGGCAACAGACCGAGTTTGGGAAAATTGTCAAAAACAAAACTCGGTGTAAATATAAGGAAATCAAAAGGAGTTTGCAGCAAGTGTGTGTGTGAGTGGCTCGGTCTGACTTGAAGCACCGAGCGGAGAAACCACATTTGTACTGAGGATTGGGGTCGCGAACCCCCCGCGGGGGTCAGTGGATGGTGCCTTTTCGTCCCAGTACGTGGGCAAACCTGCGGGTTTGGGTTTGGTCGCGCGTCCGGCGACAATGTGCTGTGTGCACGTTCCTGGGCCGTGGGCCGTCCCCTGAAATCATGACGTCTGCAGACTATGTGGTGCGCGTCGAGAAGCTTCGGGTCGGTTCCCCCCTGCTGGGGGCGGTGCTGTCCCCGGAGGCGCCAGGTGATGGGGCTCTGCACTGGGAAGCTTGTTTGATTTTGTGCATGACCAGAATGTTCTTAGTTACCTGTGGGTCCAGAGAGGCGTGCTTTGTGGGGCTTTCGTCGAGGAAGGGCTCAGCTGTGCTCGCTCCTTGGCCTGCGTTTCTCCAGCAGTAATCCAGGTTCCCCCCAGCGGGGCGGGTGCGTACCCGCTGGGTTCAGAAAGGCACAGAGGGTTGTGCATGCCCAGGGTCAGCTGCCCAGGGAGTGTGGTAGGCAGCAGAGCTGGAGTGAGCATCTGCTGTTTCCCGTGAGGGGAGAGGAGAGCCCCCTGTCCCTATCTGTGGGGACAGAGCGCGGGCTTTTCCGAGTACGTGCGTGTCACGGCATCGCAGATGGACGGGCCCTGCCCTTCCTCCAGCAGGGGACAGTGGGCGCAGACAGGGCGTGGCCCTTGAGGGGGCATGTCAGGGGGATGCGGAGGTAAAGGGGGCCTCTGGCCACTAATAGTGACCGTCCAGTGACGGGCTAGGAGCTCCTTCCAGTAGCTGAGTTGGAACAGACTTCAGACCAGTTGTGTTTTGTTTTTGCAGGACATGGGTGGGTGGGGGGGTGGGTTCCGCCGTTTTCTCTCTCCCACGGAGGCCTGTGCACCGTCACCGGGCATCTTGGCGACAGACTCCTGTTACCGTGGTGTCGCGTGGGTGTTGGACAGTATGGTTACGAGTAACTGCCCTTCACCGAAGAGGCGTTTCTGGAGTTTGTCTCTGTAAACTTGGACTCCCGAGTGGTGTTCGGGAACCAGTGGCCCCAGATGTCACGGTCGCCAGAACACAAGAGCAGCCCCCAGGCCCTCGGTGCCCTAGCTCCACCTGCTCCGAGCTATGCCCTGGGCTCCCACGTAGGCCCACGCGGCCCTTTGGAACCCTGGTCTGTCGCCGGGCAATGCCGGCCCGACCGCTCGCGGGCCTTGTGCTGAGCGCATGGAGGGGGCTTCTAGAGCGTTCTGCTGCCGCGTGCCGGGTGGCAGGAGGGACAGCGCTGACGGAATTAACACACATCTGATCGCACCAGCCCGCTGCCGGTTTGACTCTGGGTTTCGCTGTGGCTTTGCAGGAGGTTCTGGAGGTGGGCCCCGACTCCGCGTCTGGGTCTCCTGGTTCTCGGACACCGTTCGCAGCAGCCGGTGTGACTGCTGTGTCTCTGGGAGCCACGGGCAGCGCTGCGCTCCTTCAACAAAGCAGGAGGGCACTTTTGCATGCACAGTCTCCGATTCCCTCCCCGGGCCTGGGGGGCGGGCGCGGGGCCTGCGAGCTCTGAAACCCCAAAACCTGCTGTGTTGTATTTTGCGGTCACTTTCCCTCAGAGCTGTTGCCAGGTGAGACATTTTGCCTTAGAAAACATCCCGCCCTCGTTTCTGCGGGATCATTTACGATCGCTTCACACGCAGCGTTCCCCTAACTTTCGCAGCCGGATACACAATAACGTTCTTCCGGGGAGTGAGAGTGGAGTTTTGCGTGTTTATCCGTTTTTGTTCTTTGCAAGGAAGGTAGACGTGGTCTTTTATCTGCAAAACTTAGGACTTGCAGGGATGTGTCATTAAGTGTGGTTGAAAATCTATTTTTAGACAAGCAATGCGGGATAAATCCTGGGGCGATGTGACATCATGTTCTTGTCAAGAATTGCTCTTTGTAAACATTCTCTGATAGATCGCCCTCCGTAAGAGGCTGCAGCACCCAGCTGGTCTGGGAGGTGTTGTGTGTGTGAGTGGTAAACTAGGTCACGTTGCAGCAGTTACTGGCCGTAATGGGTCTGGAGCATTTAAACTGGTTGTCCTGAATGTGCTGTAGATATGAAAGCATTTGGGGAAGATCGGTCCTTTTCTGATTTTGATCCTCTCTAAGTATTGATTGGTGTTTGTATAGGGGCCAAGAAAGTCTTCGATGATTTCTTGCATGATATGCTTTTCAACTGTCCTGCCAAAATAAACTCCATTCAGGGTATCTTTACAGAAAATGTTTTGTGTGTAGTTACTTAGAATTCAGTAAAATTGATCACCGAGGTGTTTATTTTTCTCGTGTGCTCTTAGTGAAGGGATTTTTGGGGGGCTGACTTCTGTGCTCAACAGTCCTGCCTCGGAAGGTGACGTTTCACAGAATGTTTCATGGCTTGTCGCACAGAATCATCTCTCTTTGTATTTTGGGGCACAGTTCTTTATTTGGTGGTGGGGACTTCCAGGCTGTTGATGAAAAGCACAGAGGAAAGTGATAATGTCAGGTTTAGGTATTTACGGCTGTCTGTATTCTTACATGGGGAGAAAAATATTGGTTTTAGGTAAAAGTCTGGAAAGGAGGTCACTGTTAGTGGTTTGGGGGGCAAATACTATCCTTTGTTCTTGGTTTACTTGGAGCAAAAGAGCTTATTTGTAGAAATGGATTTCTGTTGAAATATGTTTCACGATCAACTAATAAAATCTCAACAAGGTACGTCCAGTAGACCAGGGAGTGTGACGCAGCGAGAAAATGTGGCGAGTTTCTACATGGGGTTATTTTGGTTTCACTGTTTCTTTAAAAACACTGATATTAGGCACTGAATTGGTGATAATTTGCACACTCTGGAGATCAAGCTGGATAAAAACTTACCAGCCACTTGTAAATGGGATTTTACCTGCACTTTATCTAGAACCTTCGGATCTCCCATGTCTGTTTTAAAAGTAGAAATTTATGAGTCTTGATTTTCTTTGGGGTTCTCCGGGTTTTCAGTATTTCTGGATTATTCGAAACTTAGGCTTTCCCCCTCTGGATGCAGCACGGGAAGACCGTCAGTGTGAAACTGGTCTGCTTTTGTGGCTCATGTAATGAAGCGAGCGATTTGCTCTCTCTCTCTGTAAAACGCTGGGCAGCCTCTGGGGGCTGCAGACGTCACCCAGCGGCCCAGCTGGGGGGACGTGGGCTCTTAATGGAGACATTGACTAGGTCATGAACTGTGTGGGCGGTTCCAGGGGCGCTGGGTGGACTCCCAGGCCCCCGCTCTTTGTGGCTGGCCGGGGGCCCCAGCAGGAAATCTAGCCGCAGAACATTCCAGAGCAGCCTCTGACTTCTGTTCACTTTTCTTCTTTCCCCTCTTACCGTCTAATTCTTCTTCTTCTATTTAACCCCCAGCTTAGAGAAGTTCACTTTTTTAGGAACAAATAGATTGATAACATCACTTTGTAGTATAAGGCTTGGAAACGGTAAAGGGCCAGCAGGAGTGAGGCACTGATTTTGGAGAGCAAAGAAAGAAAAACTAGTGGCAGGATGCTGCTTTCCTGTGGATGGAAAACACCCGGCCCTGTTTGTTTGCACGTGGAGGCTTCTGGGTGAACGTCTCCACGCCTACTTAGGATTTTTCTGGATCTGTTATTAGTGACCGGGGAGGGAAAATTCCCACATCCTCCCTCGCCACTCCTGGTCGTTCCTGGATGTGATCGATAACGGGATGGCGCATTCGTCTGCTTTGCTCATCCCCCCGGAGGGGCAGGTTTGACTTCCCGGTCGTTCTATTTTCGTCCAAGGACGTGCAGGCGGCTTTGATACTGATGTTAATTCATATTTTCTCTTGGAAATACATCGGCGTACAGTTGTTGCTGTTCTGTGTCCGCCGTCTCTCTGGAGGTGAAAATGGAGGCTGTCCTTTCGGGGACCAGGAGCTCAGGCGGCGTGTGGCAGAGCCTGGTCCGCAGCTCCCGCAGCGGCGCCTGCTCCCGTGGGCCCTCGGCCGTGGGCGGAGGCGTGAGGGCAGCGGGTCTGCGCCAGCCCCGCCCGGAGAAACCGTGCCGTTCGCGGAGTGAAACCGTATTAGGGACAGTTGGTTACATTTGGGGTCCGTGGAAGTGGTGGCCCTCGCTTGACGTTTTGGGCGTGGGGTGCTGAAGAACTTAAGGGAAACCTTTGCTGGAGAAAGTGGGATTTTGTCACTGTTGCGTTGCTGTTTTTTTCTTCTACTTCGTGCTCTGAACAAAGCATTTTCGAGACTTACCTTTAAAGCGGGTGCCCTCGCACCATGGTCCGAGCCCAGTGTTCCCGCTTGGAAATCGGGCCTGCCTCGCCCGTGGGCGGTTGTGTGCGCCTCCCTCCCTGGGATAGTGGGTTTCTGTGCTTTCTCCGCGCAGTGGGGCGGTGGGGTGGGGTTTCTTGTGAATGCTGCTGATTCTGGTGGCCTTTTATTCATGTCTTCTTATTAGAGTGGAAATGTAGTTTGCTCATAATGGATTATTGATTGGCCCGAGCCAGGCAGCCTCGAGGCCTTGTCAGCTTCGGTCCGTAACCGCCCAGCAGTGAAAGCATCAGTTCACGGAGTGGCTCGGCGGGCTGCGGACTATAAGCCTGGGATTGTTAATCTGGGGCAGATTGCTGTGTGCAGAGAGGAACTCCTCATTGTTGTTATGGAATTTCTCCCCATTTGTTAAAAGAATAGGCTTTTTGTCTCCACAGTAGATAAGCCTGTGCAGGATCTTAATGATGTATTTTAATTCAGGCCCATAATACTACAGTGTAACAAGCAAAACCCATTTCATTGTCTGCAGGCGGACAGCCGGACAGTGACTGCACCCCCGGGGCCCATCACCCACGGGGCCTGTGATCCTGGGCATGCCCTATCATTGGGGGGGGGGCAGCCCCCTCTGCTCTGGGGACAAGCTTTCGGAAGTATCCCACCAGGCCCTGCTGGAGACTCAGTGTTTTTGTTCTGTGACTTGCCGGTTGGAGGCCTACCCCTCCCGTAATGCCCAGCCTCCGTCCGCGGAGAGCTGCGGTCTCCTACAGGATCCTCCCGGCCTGCCAGACTCCAGATTCCGCAGATCTCCCATTGCCAGAGCCATGCACAATAGGCGGGGGGAGCCCCTGTGGCTCCCGCCTCCTCCCTGAAGCCTGGGGCTCCCTAGGAGGTGGCCAGGGGACATAGGAGGAGGCACCCCAGCTGCTGAGGAAATCAGACCTACTTCTTGGTAGCGGGAGATGGTTAATGAATGAGCCAGAACTGCAAAAGTACCCCAGGGAGAGTTGTTTGACAGACAGGGCAGGCTTTAGCTTCTGCTTCCCTAAAACTGAAAACTGGGCTTGGAGCAGGAAGTGCCCCTGCCGGTGCTCCCGCAGCCCCGGGAGCCTGAGAGGCCTGGGCTCTCCCACTCTGGTTCGGGTCTGTTGGAAGAAACTTGCAGACTTGTTTGGTTAGGCAAATTGCTCAAAATATTAGGGTTACTCCGGATTCCTTGTGCAGGAGAAGATGTCGATAGAATGATCTTTGACCGTTTGGGGGAAAGGAGCAGAGTCCCTCGGCTTCTGCTCCGCGTTGGTTTCCTTCACAGAGCAGAAAATGGCAAGGTTTCCTGTAGGTGCAGAGATGGGCTGACTGTTCAGAAACGCAGGACGTTTTCCCCTTGGCGATGCCGTATTTAACTGATTAGACAATGATTGTTTGCAGTGTGGGAAAGAGACCTCAACTGCATGACCACGTTTTTTCCCTTGGAAAGCTGCAGGTGGGGTCCCCGTGAGCCCCAGGAGCTAGCCCCGGCGGGCTCCTCTGGCTGGAGAAGGCCACTTCTGCCCGCGGCAAGGCTGTGACCAAGCTCTGAGTGGATCCTGGGGTTTTTCTGCAGTGAGCAGTCTCGTAAATACTGCTTCTCATGTGAACGGTTTATTATTCAGATGATTTTTCTTTTTTCTTTTCTTTTTTTTTTTTTTTTTGAATTTTGAAGACTGGAATTAACAAAAGATGATGTTCTTGAACCACATTCCTTGGAGCCTTCGGAGCTTCCTCAAGGCCTGGGGGGGGGTTGGGGAGGGAGAGGTGGGGTGAGGGGGGAGGGGCCCCCCAGGCCTCCCCAGGCCTCCCCAGAGCCCTGCTTTGAGTTGTGTTCCTTCCTGAGGCTGCAGATGGGAGTTTTTTTTGTTGTTGTTGTTGTCGTTTGTTTTGTAAAAAGACTTCCAAAATCCATAAAAATTGGAAGAATGATAGACATACATATACTCACCATCTAGATTCAGCAACGAAGATTAAAAAATGTTGAGGTTTTATTTATATTAATTTATTTTTATTCACTTCCTTTTGACTGAATAACATACCAACATTCTGTTTTTTTTAATGAGGTGCACTTGGTACGTAACATTCTACAGGCGGCAGGTGTGCTGCAGTGTAATATGACATCTGTATGCGCTACTCCGTGGTCGCCACCAAAGACCAGACACCGCCTGTCCGCGCACAGGGACCCCCATTTTGCTCACCCTCTCCCCCTGGAGCAACCACTGATCCCTATCTATGACTTTGTTTTAATACTGCTATATATTTTTTTTTTCCAGATTCCACAGATGAGTGGAATCGTACGGTATCTGTCTTCGTCTCTCTGACTGACGTCACTTGGCCTGACGCTGTCAGGGTCCCTCTGTGTCATCACTTCCGGCAAGATTCCGTTCTTCTTTGTGGCTGTGTAGTACTCCACCGTGTGTGTCTGTGTCTGCACACCTCGTCCTCTTGGCTCGTTCATCCTCTGACGGACACTTAGGTTGCTTCCGTATCTTGATTACTGTCAGGAACGCTGCGTGAACGGGGGGGGCGTGCAGGTCTCATTTGGAAATAGTGTTACCGTGTTTTTGTTTTCTTCAGGTAGATACCAGAAGTGGAACCAGGGACATCATATCGTGATTCTGTTCTTAGTTTTTCGAGGAATCGCCATACTGTTTTACATTCCATCAACACTTGTTATTTCTTGTCTTTTTGATCATTGCTGTTCTGACTGGTGTGAGATGATCTCTTATTGTGCTTTGATTTATAATTATTAGTAATTTGTGATGTTGGGCACTGCTTCCCGCGCTTGTTGTCCACATGGATGTCTTTGGAAAAATGCCGCTTCAGATCCTTCTCCCATTTTTTTAGTCGGGTGGCTTGTCAAGCTGTAGGAGCTTCTATTTATTTTGGATATTAATAACCCTTTATTGGACATAGGATTTGCAAATATCTTCTCCTGCTAGGTTACCTTTTTTGTTTTGATGGTGGTTTCCTTGACTGTGCAGAAGCTTCTTAGTTTGATGTAGTCTCATTGGTTTATTTTTGCTCTTGTTTCCCTTGCCTTTTGAGTTGGGTTCAAACATACTGTTAAAACCGAGGACTCACAGGCTTTCTACCTACGTTTTCTTCTAAGAGTTTTATGGTTTCATGTCTCACACTCAAGTCTTTCATCCATTTTGAGTTAGTTTTGTGTATGGTAAGATAAGAGGCTTGTTCCATTCTCTTGCATGTGGCTGCCTAGTTTTCCCCACATCATTTATTGAAGACACTGCTTTCACCATTGTGTGTTCTTGGCCCCTTTGTTGTGAATTAATGGTCCGTATACATGTGGGTTTATTACTAGGCTCTCAGTTCTGTTCCTTTGATCAGTGTGTCTGTTTTTATGCCAACAACATACTGTTTTGATGACTGTAGCTTTGTGGTACAGCCTGAAATCAGAGAGCCTGATGCCTCCGGCCTAGTTCTTCTTGCTTTGGCTCTTTGGGGTCTTCCGGATGCCGTAGAGATTTTAGAGTTGTTTGTTCTAGTTCTGTGGACAGTGCCACTGGATGTTGGGTAGGGATGGTGTTGAATCTGTAGGTTGCTTTCGGTAATATGGGTGTTGTAGCAATACTAATTCTTGTAATGCGTGAGCACAGGATATGTTTTAATTTATTTGTGTCTAAACATTTGTAATTTTCAATGTACAGGTCTTTAGTCTTCTTGGGTCAATGTATTCCTAGGTATTTTATTCTTTTTGATGCAATTACAAATGGCCTTGGTTTCTTTCTCTTTTTTTAAAGATTCATTTATTTATGGAGCGCATGCGTGCGCATGCACAGATGGGGGGCAGAGGGAGAGAATCTCAAGTAGACTCTGTGGTGAGTGTGAGGCCCAATGTGGGGCTCGATCTCATGACCCTTGAGAGCATGACCTGAGCCAAAACCAAGAGTGGGCCACCCGGGAGCCCCTGGGATCGCTGTCTCAGTTTAAATTCTGGTAGTTTGTTACTAATGTGTAGAGATGCCACAGATCTCTGTATGTTGATTTTGTATCCTTTGACGACTCCTGAATTTTTTTACTCTACCAGTTTCTCGATGACTGTTTAGGGTTTTCTGTATATGATATCATGTCATCTACAAATAGTGGTTTATTTTCTGTTTTTTTTCTGTTACTGCTCTAGCGAGGCCTTCCAGTAGTAGGTTGAATAAAGGTGTTGAGGCTGGATGTCTTTGTTTTGTTCTTGATCTTAGGAGAAAAGCTCTTAGCTTCTTTCCCATTGAGTGTGATGTTGGTTGTGGGTTTGTCATATGTGACCTTTAATAAGTTGAAATATGGTCTCTCTATGGCTGCTCTGTTGTCTTATCATAAATGGATGTTGAATTTTGTCAAACCTTCTTTTTGCGTCTGTTGAGATGATCATGTGATTTTTATCCTTCATTTTGTCTACGTAGTGAACCACCCTTACTGCCTTGTGGACGTTGAACCATCCTGGCATTCCTGGGATAAATCCCACCTGATCATGGTGCAGGAACCTTTCAATGTATCGTTGAATTCAGTTTGCTAATATTTTGATGAAGAGTTTTGGATCGCTGGTCATCCAATATATCGGCTTATAATTTTCTTTTTTTTTGTGGCGTCCTTGTCTGGTTTTGGTATCAACCAAGTAAACACACCTGCATCTGCTGTCTACATCTAGCAGTCATGGACATTTTGATATCTTTGCCTTTCCTTTTTTTTTAAACCACCTCCAAATTACTTCATCCACATTTTCAAAAACTAAGGCCATTCTCCTGTATTGCCAACCTAACAAAATAGCAGTTCTCAAATATTTAGCCTGTGTTAAAGTTTAGTTTTTGTGAAAAGTTTGGGAGCTAGAATGTGTTTGAGCACGTGTGCTGTGGAAGCTTGTAGCTGCTGAAGTCTTAATAGTTGTATTAAATGACCTTTTGTAGTGGACCTGTGAGGGCCCACGGAGCGCACAAGGGTCCCTAAGTGATTTCTCATTTAGTTTCCTAAACTTGTATTATTTTGTCCTTTTGAATTTATTTAACCAAATTACTGTCATTCTCAGTGAGTAAGGTATCTTTGGGTCCTACACTGACCTTTCATTTACTTATTCAGCAGTTAATAATAATAATGTATAACATCTTCAGCATTTCCTGTGTGTTAAACATTGAACCTAGAATGTGTTACTTTAAACCTCACAGAATTACTCTACTGTAATTATCATAACCGTCATTTACATTTAAAAAGTGCAGTGGGCTGGGGACCAGAGAGGGGAAGACAGGGGTCACACAGCTGATCTGAGCCAAGTGGCAGAACTGGGGTTTGATCTTGGGGAGTCTGACCTGGAAGCTTACGGGCCAGACCACCTCCCACAGCACCGTGATGCCCAGCATGTGCTCGGCTCTGTGCTAGTGTGGAGACTCAGTGGGGAGAAGGCTGGTCCTCCGACACAGGAGGGGCAGGTGAAGAAGCCGTGCAGATGTGGGCTAGGGTAGGGCCAGGGCCATGCGGAGAGCTGGCGGGGGAAGCCCCGACCGCGTCGCACAGCTCCTAGGGGTCAGCTGAGATGTCAGGTGAGACCTCCTGTGTGTGGGTGGGGTGGGAACTGCATGTGCGAGGAGATAAGAGTGAGTGTGTGTCTGCCTGGGCATGGAGCAGAGCTCACGGTCCTAGAGGGAGCCCGGGAGACTCGCCTGCTGCGGCAGCGCAGGGACTCAGGCCCTTGTAAGGGGAGTTTGGGCCTCATCTGCAGGGCATGGAGGCTGTGAAGGGTGGAAGTCTCAGGCTGGCCCAGGTCTCTGTCCGGAATGCCCACTTCGGCTCGGGATAGAGGGTGCGTGGATTCAGGAGTATTGAGGGTGTGGGGGAAGGGGCTGGGTGTTGAGGAGGGGGAGGGGAGAGCCAAGGGTGAGACCAGTGGGATTTGTGGCTGGGTCTCCGCCCCGGGGGAAGCGGGCGGACCAAGGGTTCTGCCACATCCCCGTGTTCCCGACAGAGCCTCGAGCTCCCTGGAACACCGAATCCGCTCTCGTCGATGAAGGTCAGCACGGGCCTCCTCGTGCTTCTGGAAGCATCCTCCTGCTCTGCTGGTCCACTGCCAGGACATTGTTTTCTGTGTGTGGACATGTTTCCCGTTGTGACTTCTGGGTTTCTCTAGCCCAAGCCTGCTTCGTTTCTTTGAGTTGTTAGGATCCAGTAAGTGGCCTGGTGCCCCATATGCTCTCAGGAACTGGGATGAAACCTGTATTCAGTGAGACTCTGCTGGCCTGTGGGGCTGTCTGTGTGGTGCTTTCCCTGGCAGAGATGCAGGGGTGCACGTGGGTTCTTCTAGATCCCTTGGCTGTGCTCTCCCTTCTGGCTACCTGGCTGTCCAGCTGTCCGGCTGTCTAGCTGTCTGACTGTCCAGCTATCTGGCTATCCAGCTGTCCGGCTTTCTGGCTGTCTGGCAGTCTGGTTCTCCATCCTGGGTGTTAGGTGTCCAGGTCTTGCCGCTACGGGACTCACTTAGGGCAGGAGACTTGCCCCCCGCCCCCAGGTTCTCACAGGGAGCTGCTGCAGCACGGCGCGCTTCCGGAAGTGACTGTCCTGCTTTATATGCGGTCACAGATGCAGACCCCAGGATCCTCACTTAGAGAAGGGATTTGTGAGTTGGAGCATTGACCCACAGAGTAAATTTGTCACAGACCCGGTAAGTTGTGGCATGCAGGCACAGGGACTGTCTGAGAGGTGTGGCGGCAACCCCGCACCTCTGTGTTTACAGCTCGTGGGTCATTTATTTCTGTGTTCCCACGATTGCTCTGTGAAGTTTAGCTTCGTATTATATTTTCACAGCTTTTATATTGCCTCTTAAACCCTTCCCCATATCCCCTATAATGCATTTTGTACATTATGAATATGCAATTTTATTTTCTTAAAAACATTTTACCTTCACCACTTTTTTATCGATATGATCAAATTACCTTTTACAAAATCACATCTCAAAAAATGTAGAAGGCATTTTTAAAGAGTAGCTTCAAACTGTTCTCTCCAGAGAAACACGCACACATAGTGAGCGTTCCGTTGGAAATCTATTTTAAAACCCTCATCAGCAAGCCATTTTTATGCATAAACAATTAAATTATAATCTTGTCTGGCAAGTTCCCAGTTACAGCCTTGGACAAAGTTTGGGATACGGTGACAACAAAACGGGATCATTATGGGCAAACTGCGTTCAGATGGGGCCGTCGCGTGCGGATGTCCGTGGTGGGGGGGCGTGTTGTGCTGGGTCAGCGAAAGCACAGGCGTGTTATGCTCCCCCCACGCGCTGCCCGCTTCGTGCCCCTGCTGCTGGGACCCGACCCACTCTGGTCAGCACAAAGAGCTGACATTTATTCACACATTTTACAACACTAGTTATCTTGAGGTGGATGTGTTATTGTAGGGAAAGCTGGAACAGCGAATCCCACGTGGTATGTGCTTCTGGGAGAGTCCAAGGCAGCTCAGGACAGAAGTGCATCTGCCTAGAGCAGAACAGTCTGTCGCCTTGTCCCACGGTGGTGTCTGCGCGTGACCCGCTCCCCACTGGGGACTGAGAGGAGCGTGGAGAGACCGGCCGAGACCCTCCGGGCTCAGGGATGTGGGTGGGCGGAGGTTTTTCAAGGCGATTGCCAAGCCAGGGGTGCCGGGGGGCCGACAGCGGCTCCGCCAGCCTCACTGGGGCGGCCGCGGGCGCGTTTTTAAGCTGAGAGCTGTGATGACTGCATTCTTGTTCTTTTTTGGAAGAGAAGCAACGACCCTGTCTTAAATAGCAGTTTTTGCCTGCAGCTAAGAAGATCACAGAGCTCCGTTACGGGGCCGCAGATGAAGGAGAGCCAGTGGCTGGGACTCACTCCCGGACCGTGGCTTTAGAGGTTCGCAGGAAACCCCGTTAGTGGACCGTGGGTGCCCAGAAGGGGCCGCTTCGTGGAACTTTCTCAAGTGGAGACCGTTTCGTTGACGTTAGGATTTCCTTAAGATAGCGGCGTTCAGGGCTTAAATAGTTACTACTGTTAGGGCATTTCCCCCGTTTCTGTGTTGATGTGTTTTCTCCTTGGTGATGGCTGTGCGGCTCTCCCCGGGACCGGGAGCAGGGCTGAGTTTTGAACGATGGGGCTGGGCCGAGACGTGGAAAACAAAAGAGAAACGGAGCCTGTTCTGCTGACGGCCTGTCCGCGTCCTTGCCTGAGAACTGCCCGGGCACGGCCGGGGCCTGTCGGCTTGGGTGAAGGCTTTCCGCTGCTGTTGGAGGGAGCCTGAGACGGAGACCTGCATGGTCTGGTTTTTGGGTTCTTGAGGGAAGGCGCCCAGGCCTGCGCCCGGGCTGGAGGAGTGCGGGAACCGGGGCCCCCAGGAGTCGGGGTTGTGAGCAGGGGCGCGGCCTGCTCAGCCTGCCCGGGGGTGGCTGTGCTCCGTGTGCAGAGGCCGGAGCAGCCCCTGGAGAGAAAGGGGAGCGCGGTCCCCTCCCCGTGGACGGGCAGCCTCGCGGCCGAGCGCTCTGCACACCCGGGACCCCCGAGCCCCTTCCTCCTGCCCGCGGGCCCCGGTGGTGCCCGCGCCTGCTCCTCTCTGGGCAGCTCGCCGGGGCCCGCGGGCCACAGGGACGGCGCCGGCTGGTGTCACACGCGAGGCCTGGACCGGGCAGCAGTGTGCGGTGTGCGGACGGCCGCATGGGTCTGGGGGCCGCTTCCCTGACCCTGGCCTCCTGGCTATGAGGAGAGGAGCCTGGGCTGGGAGGGTCGCCCCCCGAGAGCCACCTGGCTGGCTGACGGGGGACCAGGGCTCCTAACGGGGTGTCACCCCGGGCTCGTGCTGGAGCGCAGACCCCTGACCTGCCACACCCCGCCCTCGGCGCCTGGGGGTGCTGAGCTCGCGGTCGTGGAGCGCGAGGGGTGCAGCGGCCGCGGAGTGGGGTCTGAGCGAGTCTCCCCTGGAGGGGCTGCCTTCGTTTGCCGGTGACTGTGAGCTGCCACCTGCCGCCCCACCTGGTCGACCACCGGCGCTCCGTGGGCCCTCGCCTGGTGGCGGCTTCGCGGCTCTGAGCCCCTCGGGCTGCGGAGCTGCCGACTCTGGCGGGCTTCGCCGACCGCCGGGAAGGCCAGTGGACGCTCTGGTTACTCCGGAGCCTCCAATTTCCAGTGGTTTTTTTCTTCGTTAAGTTATTTATGATTCTTTGAACTCTAAGATCTTTATACCCAGATTAGATCCTTGAGCGAAATAGGAATACTAGGTTTCGTTCCGACCTCTCTACAGTGTTGCACATTCAGCGTCTTGAGGGGATGACATAACCCCGGGGTAGAGGGGATGCACGCGGATCACTTGCCGTGTAACCCGTGTATAGCAACACATGCAGCCTTCCAGAGGTTGTGCTGCGACCAAAACACCTTGGAAAGATGATTTAAATTAGCTTCAGTCGTCAGGAGGTGTTCTTGTTAACCTCGTTTGTCCAATTTTACAGGCAGTTTTTATTTAGGTACTTTACTGGAGTCGTTGGTTTTGGGGGGCTCTCTCGGCAGGGGATACCCTGTGCACCTGTTAGCCTCGAGGAGAAGGGTTACCTGCGCGTGGCTCTGCTTTCCGCCCGTTTCCAGACTTGGCTGCTCTGATCGTATTGGTTTCTTCCGGTGCCCCATAACCCCACGACCACGGGGCTTTATCAAAAGGTGTTCCAAAATTTATAATTTTAAATAAGATTTCTGCTAAACAAGATTTCTTTCTACTAAACAAGATTTCTTCTTCTGCGGGAGGAGGTGTTTGGAGGAAGCAGGTGTGTCATCTGTCCAGAGGGCATCTGTCACAGATGGCTTCCGCACCCCTGCCTCTGAACCCCTCCTGGAGGGCGGGTTCTCCTGCGTTGTTCACTCCCCTGTCCCGTTGTCAGCACCCTTCTCTGTGACTCTTCCAGCAAAGGCATGTCAGGCTGCAGAACCCGGAGCAGACAAGGAGTTGCCACCCAGGGTCTTTTGGGAGAGAACCTTCCATTTGGGAGCAGAAAATGTGTATTAGTACACTGCTTCAAAACCAGAAACCTATAGCTTCTTCATGTTTTATAAATTTTATAGTACAGGTTCTTAATGTGTGTGAGGTTGTGAGTTTGTAAAAACAGGGCTTCCTTTATGTATGTCAGGGGTATTTTTAAAGAAAATCAGCCTATCTGGGTGCCTCTCGGTGCAAGTCTGAATTCCTCCCCCCGCCCCATCCCCCAAGAAGACCCTCACAATCCCGTCTCAGTTTCTAATGCTCAGAGGTAAGAAGGCTCAGTAGACCATGTCCCAGGGAAGCTGTGGTGCCGGTTGCTCCCTTTCTGACCCGTCAGAATGCTGTTCTGGGAGATGCCCTCTCTCCCATCCTTTCTCATTGGCTCACTGTTTTGCTTATTCTGCTTATCACAAGTCAGATGGAAATTCTTGTTTTTACTGCCGATAATTGCTTTCTGGTGTGTATCGTCTTGGGCCTCTCCGGCGGCTGCCAGGCATTGCCGTTGGCTTTCCCGACGCATGGGTGATTGCCTGCCTGTGCCTGGCTCGGTGCTGGGCACCTCCCTTGTCTGGTTTGTCTCTGCCTGTGCACAGGGTGCCGGAAGCAGCCAGCCACCTGGAGGAGTGGCTCCGACAGGGCCCGCCCCTCGTCTCTGGAGGTTGGGATGGGCATGAACGTGACAGTGACGGTGCACTGTGACACCTGCTGTCGCCAGGGAGAGGTGTAGCCAGCCTCCCTGGGAAGGCACCATGGGTGTGTGACCTGTGCAGAGGGGTTGGGGGTGACTGCGTGACACCCGGGGTCTAGAGGCTGCTCTGCCCTGGGGCCCTCCGGCCGGAGCCTCGGTGCCCTTTGGGGGTAGGGCTGCGGTGGTGTTGGAGGAGCAGAAGCGTGGGACGGGGACGGGTGGTGGTGGGAGGGTCGGGGCTCTTCTAAGAGGTGGTGGTTCTGTGGCCCTGGGCGCCGGCAGGCGGTGTCCGCGGGGGCCCCCGTGCTGGCAGCCGGTCCTGAGCAGCGGGTTCCGGCCACAGACCTTGCACGAGCTCGGGGTGCATCTGCCTCTGTCCCGAAGCCTTGTTTCCCCAACAGCTACACACGGCAGTATGTTTGCCGGCTGCCTTTGGGGCTCACGTGTCCTGGGCACGGGCTGTGTCTCTGTGTCCCTTGCCACCCTCTCCCTGGTCCCTTCCCTGTGCTCCTCATTCGCACCCGCCCTCCGTGGTCTGTGCTGCTCACGCTGCCACAACCTCTTCTCCTCACGGTCTCCCTGCAGATGTGGGACCTTTCTGAAAAGAAGGACTCTAGCATACGATCGCGTAAAGTATTTATTGTAACGATTTAGCATACAGTTATCAATAATTGTTTAATTATCTCTCTTTCAGAGGAAAGCAGCTGCTGGTACGCGTACTTGGATTTGTGTTGGTGTCTCCTTTGGGACTGGCTGGCTCTTTTTCAGGAGCGGGCCCGTCACTCTCCGTGGATGTTGCCGGGTCCCCGTGGGTGCAGGCAACCTCGTTCCTAAGATCTCTCGTGTCTTTTCTGTTCTAGGTGCTCTCCGCTGCCTGCCATGGCTTCCAGGTAGGACATGCAGGTTGCCCTGGCAGGTGTGTCTCTGCAGCTGGGAAGCAGAAGCCTCATCTGAAAATGGAGAGATAAGACGAGGTCCGGCCCGTGTGACAGAACACCGCGCCTGCCCTGGCTGGGGAGCCCTGGTCCTGGAGATGGATCGCACCCGTGCGGCCGAGGTGGAGCTGAGAAGGGGCCCGAGCCCCACCGGGGCCAGCAGGAGCCCCGAGGTGGACGGAGACAAGGCCCTGAGCCACAGCTGCTGCATCTGTGGCAAGACCTTCCCCTTCCAGAGCTCCCTGTCACAGCACATGCGCAAGCACACAGGGGAGAAGCCCTACAAGTGTCCCTACTGTGACCACAGGGCTTCCCAGAAGGGCAACCTCAAGATCCACGTCCGCAGCCACCGCACGGGCTCCCTGACCCAGGGCCGCGAGCCTGAGGCCGGGGAGCTGCGTGCGTCCGAGGGCCTGGACGGCTGCACCAGCCCCACCAAGAGCACCTCCGCCTGCAACAAGATCCTCAATGGGGCCGCCCCTGTGGACGACAGCAAGATCCTGCTGCGTAGCAGCAAGAAGGAGGCCGAGGGGGCCGCCAGCGCCCCGGACGAGGGCAAGGCGGCCGCCCAGTGCTCCTTCTGCAAGTGCAAGTTTGAGCGCAAGAAGGACCTGGAGCAGCATGTGCACCAGGCCCACAAGCCCTTCCGGTGCCGGCTGTGCAGCTACATGACGTTGCGGGAGGAGTCCCTGCTGAGCCACATCGAGAAGGACCACATCACCGCGCAGGTGCCCAGCGGGGCGGAGTCCTACGTGGAGAACGGCAAGCCCGAGCTGACCCCCGGGGAGTTCCCCTGCGAGGTGTGCGGCCAGGCCTTCAGCCAGACCTGGTTCCTGAAGGCTCACATGAAGAAGCACAGGGGCTCCTTTGACCACGGCTGCCACATATGTGGCCGGAGATTCAAGGAGCCGTGGTTCCTCAAGAACCACATGAAGGCGCACGGGCCTAAGACCGGGAGCAAGAACAAACCCAGGAGCGAGCCCGACCCCATCGCCACCATCAACAACGTGGTGCAGGAGGAGATGATCGTGGCTGGCCTGTCCCTCTACGAAGTCTGCACCAAGTGCGGGAACCTGTTTACAAACCTGGACAGCTTGAACGCGCACAACGCCATCCACCGCAGGGTGGAAGCCGGCCGCTCGCGGGCCCCGGCGGGGGAGGGCGCGGTGCATGGCGGCGCCCCAGACCCCCAGCAGCTCTTCCTTCGGTGCCTCAACCTGCGGCCTGCGGTGGCCGGCGCGCCCGCCCGCGGGCAGGCGGGGCGTCGTGTGGCCGAGCTAGACCCGGTCAACAGCTACCAGGCCTGGCAGCTGGCCACGCGGGGCAAGGTGGCCGAGCCCGCCGAGTACCTCAAGTACGGGGCGTGGGACGAGGCGCTGGCCGGGGACGTGGCCTTCGACAAGGAGCGTCGCGAGTACATCCTGGTGAGCCAGGAGAAGCGCAAGCGCGAGCCGGAGCCGGGCGCGCAGGGGCCCCCGCGCAAGCGGGCGGGCGTGCCCGGGGACCCCCTGCCCGGGCCCCTGGACCCCAGGCCGGCTGCCCGCCCCAGCCGCCGCACCGCCGCCCCCGCGGGCCACGGCAAGTCGTCCGAGTGCTTCGAGTGCTGCAAGATCTTCCGCACGTACCACCAGATGGTCCTGCACTCGCGGGTGCACCGCCGCGCGCGCCGAGACCGCCACGGCCCTGGGGAGCGCGCGCCCCGGGCGCGCTGCGGCTCGCTCAGCGAGGGCGACTCGGCCTCGCAGCCCAGCAGCCCCGGCTCGGCCTGCGGAGCCGCCGCTGACTCCCCGGGCTCGGGCCTGGCTGAGGAGGCTGCGGACGAGAGTGGAGAGGACGGGGCGGCGGACCCTGCGGCAGGTGAGCACGTGCACCTGGGCTCAGAGAGTGAGGGCCCAGGGAGCTCTGTACCTGGGTGACCGGCGCCCAGGTAGCCCCGGCTCGGGAGCCCTGTGCCCAAGTGGTCCATGTCCGGATGTCCCAGAGCCCGGGGATCCCAGCCCCGGGAGCCCCACAACCAGGGAACACAGGTCCAGGTAGCTCTGTGCGCCCTTAGCCCTTCCCAAAGTAACCCTGAACAGTGCCCAGGGAACCCGTGCCTGCATAGGGGCCCTGGCGGCCCTCTGACCGGTAGCCCTCAGCCCAGGCGGCCCAGGCCCAGCAGACTGGCAGGGGGTGGCCTTGGGTCCGGGTAGTACCCACAGAACCCAGGCCCAGGCTCAGCCCTGCACCCTGGGGGTCTGGTTTCCCAGGCCCGGGTAGACCCTGCCGGCCGGGTGGCCCCCGCGAGGCGTCAGGCAGCCGGTACATACTTGGAGCTCGGGCTGCTGGGTGCAGGCACAGGTGCCTGTCCGCGCCACTTCACGCTCCTTTCTCGCTAATTTGCCCAGATGTGTTTGCATTAATTAACAACGTTGGTCTGTTGAATTCATGGTTTCTCTGGGACATCAGTCATTTCTGAGCAATTAACAGGTGATGGGACACGTCCACGGCGTGCCCTTCTCTTTCTCCGCAGTCCCAGAGCCTGGCCCTCCCCAGGCGGCACGCGCATGTGTGCGCACGCACGCACGCGCACACACACACACACACACACGCACACCCCTGCCTCTGCCTTTCTCCTTTGCACCAGACAGCCGAGTAAAGGAGTAACTTCCAATCGGTGTGCTCTTCTAATTAATCTCCTCGGGTTCAAGTAACCCTGTGGGTTTAGGGACGGCTCACTGGAACAGATGACTTTCCAAACAGCAGCTAGGTAAATATTTAAAGATGCTTTGCTGACTTTGTTTTCGTCATTTTCCTACTTTTTAGACATCTTAAGCGTTTTGATATTTTAATTATTATTTTTTGTTTTGGGTAATTCTTTTTAGTGGAAAGGGTTGTTCCAGTGACAGAACTTATAACTTTCCCTGCATCACTGGGAGTGTTTTTCTCTTCTCCCTGGAAACTGGCTCGTGGATGTTGCTTGTACCTGAAAGGCCTGTGGTGTAGAAACCCAGGAGCTTCAGGAGGGCTCTTTACGATTGGTAGTGAAGAAAACAACACGCGTGCATTCCTCCAAAGCAAAATCTGCGTCCTTTTTTTCCTTCTGAGGGGCCTAGCCCGTTCTCTGGCACAGGGTTCATTATAGGTTTATCTGTGTGTCATATGAGAGTGTGTTCTCCTCAGATGTACTGAGGAACAGTGTGGAAGAGAGTTGTTTCTCGAGTCCTGTAGAGAAGCCCGTGCTGACCCCTGCATATACCTTTTAAGGATCCGTCCAAGACGAGCAGTGGCACACTGCACACTGACCCTTGCTTCCCGTTTCATTTCTTACTAACCTGTGGGGAGGAGCAGAACACGCTCCTCTCTGAAAACAAACCACCGCTCCTTCTCCAAGTCGTCCTAAAACCTGGGCCACCCAGCTGCGACCTTTGGTTGGGGTTTTTGAAGATTAATTCTTGGTTTTTCTCTTTTAAAAGTTTTGAAAATTATGATTTTACTGATGATATTCCAATAGCACTATAACTGTTTTTGGAGTGCGTTGGATAATACTAGGTTACAACTAAGTCTTTTTTTTTGGAGGTTGGTATTTTTAATATTTAAAAAAGCTCTTGAGCCTTTCTCTCATCTGTGGTGATGTTGGTCAAATGATTAATAATCTAATTCAATAGTACTTTGAAAATGTTGAAAAGATTGAGTGATTATCACTATACATTGGAATTCACTTTTTTCATCTTAGATTCATTAACTTTGAGATCATTGTTTCCCTCGTAATGACATTATATGTATTTTCTATATGTGATCTTTTTTTTTTTTTTTGAGAAACCTGATATATCAGATGTTTCTGTAACAAGTTCATGTGTTCATGTCCTAGTTCAGCAAGTTCACAGTAGAATCGACAGAATATTCTAGCTCCTTGAGAGACCAGAAACGGAAATTTAGGTCATGACAGTGGCATAAAGTATTGAAGAACATTGTGGGTCTGCATGGGTACCTTTTGTGGCTCTGAGGAGCAGACTCTTTCCTCCAAAGACTACAGACTTGGGAAGCACAGCAGGCCCTCCGTGGTCCAGTGTGGGCAGTAAACCACAGCTTCATGGGTGTTCTTTGAGGAGTGAGACGTGCGTTACAGTCCACGGGAACCCCACAGACACTCCGTTCTCGGGGTTTGGCTAAAGACTTTGGAAAAGCAGACGAGTATTTTGAATCCCATTTCTCGATCTGCAGTGTGCCTCTGCTACTCCTAACAGAGGAATTACATCTTACACATACAGGCACCTTACCATTCTGAAGAACTTGGGTGGGGTGCCCGGCCAGAATTGTTAGAGGAAATATGTGGAGCGTGAGATCAGAGCCACACACAGTAGGTCACACGAGACGAATGTGCCTTCTGGTGGAAGCAAAGTCGACAGTACAGTTCCGTCTTTGGGACCCTGCGCAGCAAGTCCCCACTGTGCCATAATTTTACCCAGACATTTTTTTGACAACCAGGAATGGATTTGAATGCTGCTTTTGGCCCTGGAGAAACTTTGCATTATCAGATTAATTAAAAGAACCCCCCCCCCGCCATGAAAGCCATGTGCTTGTTTGAAAAGCTCTGTCACATTCCCTTTATTTCCATGGAAAACTGGGTCCAGGCAGCCCTCCTTACTGACTAAAAATGGTAGAAGAGCAACCTGTGAATAGAAATCAAGTATCGAATGTGTTCCTGAGCTGGATCTCAGCCCTCCACTGAGACGGTGGTGTAGCCCTGGCAGAGAAGGGGCACTTTTGGAGCTCACGAAAAAAGGAAACCTTTGAGTTAGGGAAGAGAGAAGTGTTGAGAGGGGATGCAGTTCAGGTTTATAAAACGAGCGTTTCCAACACAAAGCAGAGTCCGGGCACGCAGAGGTCACCGTGGGGATGAAGAAGTGCTGACCAATAAACCCACATGGGTTCTGCCCAAAGAGCTTGTGGGCAGTTCCAGAATGAGGGACCTCTGTTGAGCGTGTCTTGCACAGGCTGGTTCACAAGCCGAGCCATCGTGAGGAGCACCTTTGGGTGGCCTCCCCTATCTGGGGCCATCACGCTGTGTCTTCCTGCCTTCGGGCAAAATGCCAAGGACCGCATTCCCACCATTTGCGTCTAGTTTCTGCAAAGACTTACGTGACTGCCTCGGTTTGGACCACTGGGTGTTCTCCGCACGGCTGTCACTCCGAGCCCAGCTTCCGGTGCGCCTGCCTCTCTGTACGTCTTTGCGTGCTCAGTGCGGCTGGACGGTGGCAGAACCACGAGTTCTAGATGAAGTCCTGCGAGAGCGCAGATCCTTGCTTCCGGCCCACTAAAGTGTCTGCTGCACACAGAGAGGAATGGGGTCTTAGAACAAGGGCCACGGTGTGATACGCAGGTTGGGGAATTAAGGAGAGCGTTTCCAGCACTGAACGGTATCATCAGGGAATGGGAAGAAGAACGGGATTTCCTTCTGGAAGCCCCGGTGCCGGGCTCACTCTGCTTGTCAACCCCTGCCCCCCCGCCCCGCAGGCCAACAGCCTCGTGCATCACGGCTCTCTCCTGTCCATCTTACGCAGGAGGATGCCCCGTCTCTCCTGCACGCACGCCCCGAGACTGTGCGACTGGCGGCCGCGGTGCTGCCGGGGCGGGGGAGGAGGCCCCGGTGCTCGGGGAGGGGCGGGGGAGGAGGGCCTGCCGTGCTGGGGCAGGGCCGCGGAGGTCCAGCAGGCGTTCTTTCCGCTTCTCAGAGCTCAGACGATCCTCAGGACGGCTCGGGGAGAGCATGTTCTCGGCCGTCCGCCCGTTGTCCCTGGGTTCCAGGAGAACCTAGCAAACCGGTGCTGGTCCGGGGCAGCTGGGCCTGCCGAGACGGGGAGCTCTGACGATCGCTTGTCTCAGGGTTTGCTTCAGTGCAGAGCAGAAGGAACTCACTGCGCTTCTGGCCAGATCCACTCGAGATGCGTGTCCTGAGTGGCGAAGCTGGGACCCGTGTCGCAGACCCTGTGTTTTCTGGCCACCACACGGACGGAGTGAGCGGGAGGGACCGTGGCATCGGCCCCACCCAGGGGCTGAGCATGAGCCGGTGTGTCCGGGGTGGGGGTGTGGAAGGGAAAAGGGAGAAAGGAGGGTGGACGGGAGCCCCAGGTGCAGACCGGCGACAGGTTATTGTTTGCCCCTGCGGGGAGGGACAGCCAGTATGTCTGGGGACGCTTCCATCCCAGCACCACAGCCTTGCCCGACGGGGCTACAGCAGGTGGTCCTTCTGAGCGGGGGCCTGGCTGGTCGGCACCCTCTGTCCTCGGTGAGCCCGCGGAACTGGTAACAGGACTCCTCCGGTCCGGCTCCTGAGCTGCGGGCAGGTTGCTCGGCTTGCCTTGTCCAGGTTCTCTGCCGCTCCAGCGACCTGGGGGTCGCCCTCAGCAGTACCAAATGAACGTCCACACGGGCCGATGCCCGGTCGGGAGGGCCCGGGGGCACGCCCCGCCGGGGATGTCAGGTGCCAGGCCGGAAACCTGGGACGCGCTCGGCCGCGTGGCGGGTGCCAGGCCCTGTTCCCAGCAGTGCCGGGTCGTTCCCTTCTCCCTGGAGCCGGAGACGATGGCAGAGCCGGGCTGTTCCGGGTTCCAGAAGAGTGTCCTGGAACGCCCGGCCGTTCCAGCTCCGTGGAGCAGAGGCAGCTCTCGCCGTTGGAGTCAGAGAACGGAGGTGGAGCTGGAAAACCGCCGCGTCATGTCCTGTCTGGTGGGAACACGCAGGGCAGGTCTTCGGAAAAGCAGCTCAGGTGTACTTGGCCGTCGGAAGCAGAGCGCCCTGTGGTCTCAGCCCGCGTCTTAGCGGCCGGGACCTGCATGCATCAGTGTTGGTGACACGTCCACCCACGAGGGGGCCTGCCCCCGCGCAGCCAGCATCCCGCTACGCGCTCTGAATTACTGGAGGACGTTGAGTTACGACGAGAGTATGTTTGTTGGTATTTTGATTTTTCCGATGTGGGTGTCTATGCATGGCCTGCAGGCTGATGTCCGCTTGAGCAGAATGACGCGTCCCCTGACCTCCAGAGCGAATATACTGCAGCACGAACGGCGTCAGACTCTGGAGACGAGATGCTGGGGTTTTCTTCCTTTCACCGAGACTCACATATGGGCTCTGGTTCCCAGAACCATGCACCAGGCCCCGGCAAACGTTGGGTTTGCTGGCATCATTCACGCGCTCTGTTTGATCTCTCTCCTTTTACTTCGTCATACAAGACAGGATTGCAGGATTTTAGAGTCGGAAAGGAGTCTGTCCCGGTTTCATCAGGGCAGGGACTGGGTTATAGGAATTATTCTGGTTTTCCAGAAGCGGGCAGCGTGCGTTGCGGAGGGCAGCCCGGTCAGCAGATGCCAGGTCGCAAGTCACCTTTGCACTGAGGGGCAGCGTGGTGTTCACTCTGGAGCTCCACAAGTGTCCAGTCCCCCAGTGGCCATGGGGGCCGCGATGTCCCTGCTCAGGCTGTCCTTGCCGCGCTCCTCGGGTGCCTGGCCTGTGGTCGGTGTCCTGTGGGCACAGCTCTTGTCGGCTCTTGATCCGAGCTGGGGCCTCAGCATCTGGTTTCCAGCCTTGGAGAGGGTCCCTGTGCTGCCCTGTCGCTCGAGGCACGAGGTGGCCTAGACCCCATGCGGGGTTCTGGATCCCCAGTTCTGACTGGAGGCTGGCTCCGAGGGGTGGAGGCCGGGCGTCTGTCACGCGGGAGCCTGTTTGGGGTGGGCACTCAGAGGGCGTCCTCTCCCGGCAGAATGATCTGCGTCCCTGCATCCTAATGAACATGGACGCGCTGGGTCTGTAGAGAGTCTTAGCTGATGTGTAACCGCTTTTCCACCTCCTCTGCCTTTGGTTCACGTCCTGAATTCTGTTGTTTCAGTCCTTGTCCTGCTGGATGCAGTTTTTCTCGCCCTGCTGTAGGCATGATGCTGGCCGTGGTTTCTGGCATCATCCTGGGTTTCAGTGTCCTCTTTGTCATTTTGTCACAAAGAAGGGCTCTTGGTCTTCTCCGCTTCCGACTTGAGCTTGTTCCTCCTGACGTGACGTGGAAGGGGCCCTCTTTATGGATTCTGTGCATCGACGGGATAGAAGTCCGTCCGGTTCTCCAACCCAAGCCCTGTGGGTGGTGGTCCGCGGGGAGGCCTGGGTCTCACCAGGTCTGGGAGCGTCCACAGGGGGTCCGCGGGGAGGCCTGGCTCCTGTCCGCTCTGGGAGTATCTGCTGAGCAGGCTGACCTGGTTTTGCTTCTGGACAATCCGCATTTGCTCGTTGGGGTAAGGTAGTTCCAGGTCAGCTCTGTAGGAGGGGCTCACCCAGTCAGTGGGGGTGGCATCTGCGGGCGTGGCATCGCCCTGAAGATGTTGCCTGTCGCAGGGCCGTCCTAGACGTGGGCCAGGCATCCCTGCTGCGTCTGCACACCTGCCAGTTGCTTATCCTCTGAGGCGGTGATGTGGCACCTGTCACCGCGTCCCCTTCTTCACACGGTTTCCAGGTATTTGTTGGAGGCCGGGCACCCGTTAGGTAGCGAGTGGAGGCACGCCGTTCCTTGTGCAGGCCTTCTGGGACCACGGTCCGCTGGTGCTCCTTCGCCACACCCCGCAGGCCTCGTCTAGAACCCCCACGTGCCCTCTGTGTGGCCTGAGTGTGCCCTGGACCTGGGAAGCCCCTCTCGGCCCCGTGGCCAGTCCTGTCCTCCCTGCTGGGTCATCCCGGAGCCCGCGCGCGTCACTCCCGCTCCGTACCAGGACCCTCCTGTACCACTTGTCCTCTTTACCTCCCGCGCCTGCCGCTGTTGTGATCTCACTGAGGGTAAGGTTTTGCCTCGTTCAGCCCTGCTGCGCCATGGCCTGCACGACTCCAGCCATGGCTGCCAGCCGCCCTGGGACGGAGCAGGAGCACCTCGGGTTTGCAGTGAGCCTTGCTGAGATCTGACTCCCGTGGGGGAGCGTGTGCTTGCCGGCTTCAAGAGGCCCGTGGCCCATGATGGTGGTGTGGACGGACAGTGGGGCTCGGGTGAGAGCGGATACTCATATCATCCTGTGCCTGAGCTTTAGAATCCTGTGCACACGGCCCAGCACACTGGCCTCGTGGCACGGCAGGAGTTGGCTGTTTCTGGGGCTACTGCCAGTCGTAGCCAGCCAGTGCCAGACTTGGGATCAGCTTGGGACTTTGTGTCTCTCAGGACTCCTGGGAGTCGCTTGTGTGCAGGGGAGCAGAAGTGGACTGGGCCTGTCCCATCCCCAGTGCCGGAGGACACACAGCCCATGCTCCCCCGACCCAGCATCTCAGGAAGCAGGGACTGAGGTCACCATGTGGTTCCCACCTCCCTGCTTGTGTCCCCAGCAGTTGCCAGTCAGCACAGTTGGTGGGCTTGGCGCCCTCAGCCCGGCCCTTCCCGGGGCCATCCTGTGCGTGCAGGTGGTGACTCGTCAAAACACTGCTCACCCGTGTGGCCCGGGACAGGCAGGGCCCTCCCGATCCCCCATGGTTCCACCAGGGAGCCCCGGTTGTCTGGAAGGCCCGGGAAGAGGACGGCCCAGAGCCCGTGGCGGGGAGCCTGCCCGTGGGCCCTGGGTTCTCCTGTTCAGCCTCCTCCTCGGCGGTCTGAGCGCGGCGGGCAAGCTGAATTCCTCAGTGAGTTAGCCTCTCCTTCTCCAAGCACTGAGCCTTCATTTGGTGATTGTTTTGTGTGCCCCTCTCTGGCACAGAATCATAACATTTCATTTATAAGTTTAGTTTTTTCTTTCTTTTTGATGTTCCTTAATAGCCTGTGTGCTGGACCTAATCTGAGGCCGGTTCTGGGTGAAACCTTTGTGGGCTGCTGGTAGCATCAGGATTTGCATACCCGATTTGCATAAGCCTTTGGGTCTTCAGACAGACTTCGGTTTTAGATTTTTTTTTTTTTTTTTTTTTAAGATCTGTATTTTACTAGAATTAAAAAGTGAGGCATGGTCTTCTCCGGATGGTCAGAAGGTCACAGCTTCCTTCCTGGGGTCCTACTTGATTCTGCGGGAGGCGAGGGCAGTCCTTTCCATTTGCAGGATGTCTCGGCTCCTGTTGTATTTACAAAGGCAGGCGTTGATTTGAGACGAGTATTTTCAGAGATTAGTAAGGCATTTGGGCTTCCAGTCTTGTGAAAGCGTGCCCCATCCGAGTCTTAATCGTCTTCTTTCTTCTGCAAAATACTTACTTCCAGCACCGTCTGTTACCTCACCGGTTCTTCAGATCCCCCATGTAAAGGGATCACTGAGTGGTCCCCTCTGGTGGGGTCGGCCCTCCTCCCAGGATCTGGCGCGTGCGTGCCTGTGACACAGGCCCAGGGGCTGTCAGCTTCCTCCTGGGTCACAAGATGAGGCTGTTCGGCGCGTGAGCGGCGTGGGCTCAGCTTGTTAATTGGATTGGACACCTGGAGAACGTTGTGATACGGAAAGGATGATCATTTCCAGTTGTCCTTTCTAGTTACCGTAGTTCCTTTGATAGAAGACTCGTTTATGATATTGCTGGTTTTTGAAACATTGATGACAACACAGTTCATGGCATAGGACTTCTGCAGACGGTTTTGGCCTCAGATTCGAAATTGATAGTAGTGGGGTGGCTTGAACATTTCCATTTTAAGGAGACGTCAGGTACCGTGTTTTCAAAAATGATGCAGTGTGCTAGAAGGGTCGGCACTTGGAAACAAGGCGTAAACACTTAGGAGTTGTTATGGTGAACCTCCTTCACGGGTGGTGAAGTTACTGGTGAGAGCCTCAGGGAGCCGTTCAGTGTGTCACCAAGAGACGACGTGCGGGGTTCCTGAGGTTTAGGTGTGAAAGGAATTGTGAAGTTCTGACAGCAGATTTTGGGAACTCTGAACAGGAAGGTTCTGGTTAGGTTCTCTGCAGAGTGTCTGCAGTTTCCATGGTGATAAGCCTACACACACACAGCTTAGAAACAAATTCTTGATACTGTTTCGAAACCCAGTTATAAAAGGGCATCATGCTTGCAAGTTAGTTACGAATAGATAAAATTGCTTTTGCAGAACTGCCTTGCGAGCCCGCCACCCTTGGCGGACCTTAGAGTCTTGTACCTTTCAATAGCCTGTGCTCTGAACATTGCTTTTCCATTCTAGGTCAGGATTGAATAGCCAACCTACCTGCCTGTCTTCCTTGCTTGCTTCCTTCTCCCCCAATCTTGAGTTAAAGATTTTTTCCTTCAAATTTTGAGATCCAATTTTAAGGGGGGGTGTTTGCTGTGGCTGCTGGCAGCAGTTTTCAGACCTGTGGCACACCTGTGAGGGGCGGAGCACATCTGGGTGGGGATGGGGCACTGGGGGGAACTTCCTGTCGCCCACCGGCCCGCTGCTGCTCGTCTCCTTCCCTTCGAGCTCTTTGCTCCTTTCTTCCCTCCCCTTCCAGTCGGGCGGGTGAAGGGTAGTGTGGAAACAGGGCATCACATAACATCAAATACGTACCCCACACGGTAAGTCATGGTGTTGGGGAGCAGTGGACCCTGGGGCTTTGGGTCTGATCGCGGAGGACACCTGTGCTTGCCTTCTTTCTTCTGTCCCGGGGCTGAGACAGGATCCCAGGTTGCAGCCACTGGCCATAGAAACTCCAGGAATGGAGCGCCCTTTGAGCCTCCTCCTGGGAGAGCCCGTCCCTCTGCCCTGGATGCAAGATGAGCTCCTCACGTCTCTGCTCCTCCTGGTGCCCTTGGTGGGGAGGAAGGTCTTGGGGGCAAGGTCAGGGACCCTGGACCTGGTTTTCTTGCCTTAGAACCGCTCACCCCACACTCCCCAGGCTCTCCCTCCTCCCGAGGCTGCCTCCCTGGCCCTGTGTCCCTCACGGGCCCAGCAGTGGGAGGTGGCAGAGGAGGAGCCAGCACACGGCCTGGGCCAGACCGTGCAGGCCCATGCTGCTGAGTTTAAAATTCTGCCCCCTCTCCTCCTGAAAGTCAGCAGGTCTCACGAACGCAAGCCAAGTGCAGCTGATCCGCGGTGTCTGAACGTGCGCGTGAGAAACCGCCCTCCTCGACTGTCCTCCCTCGTGTGCTGGAGACACTTGGGTTCTTGTCCTCTTCAGTCCTTTCAGATGTGTTTACATGTGTCAGTAGATCCGCGTCTGTACATTTTTCTTGTTTGGACACCTGATGAGATTATCCTGTTTGTTCTGTTCTGAAAGTTTCTTTTTCTATATAATGTCTCGGAAATCGTCCATGTCGATAAAGGAATCTGCTTCACTCTTGAGCCGTCTGAAAGTGAAGTACGATCGTAATTCATTTGCCTGTTGACGGACCTTCAAGTTGCTTCGTTACAAATAGCGTTGCTTGTAGCTGCCAGTAACGGGCCGTTGAGAACGCTTGGGAGTTTGCCGAGACCTGTTTCGGTACCTGATGGCTGGTTTGGGGGTTTGCATGTGTTCTGTTTCTGTGGGTACCACCAGGCAGGCCATGATTGTCCCCATGTCCACCAGCAGCTCACGAGTATGGCCATCGGCCCACACTTTCAAGGGTGCCAGGGATCATAAATCTCCTGCACTCGCCTACCAGAAGGAAGAGAATGTTCTTCATGTTTTTTCTGCCGTAGTTTACATCTTCTGGCTCCTGTGAGAGTGAGTGTGTTTGCAGGATCGCTGGCCATTTGCATTTCTCGAGGGATTGACCTGTTCATGCCCTTGGTCCATTTTTATAATGTGGTGTTTGTCCTTTTCTTAATTAACAGGAACTCGGTACAGCTTGGGAATGAATCTTGTTGTTCGCTTTACTTTCTTCTCACTTTGTGTTGGGCTCTGTGAAGTCTTCTAGCGTACAAGCTCTCAAAAGTCAGAACTGTTCATTTTTCCGTCATGGTTTTTACCCAGGACTTAGGCATTCCCGGCCCCGCTCTTCGGATGTTCTCACTGAATGAAGTGAGTTTGCTTTATTCCGTGTGCTTAGTCGATGTTGCATGAATCCACGTGGCCCTTTTGGCAGCTCCTGTGAGGTGTTTTTAATTTTTTCCACTATTGCTATCCCGTTTTTCCAGCATCATTTTATTTCAGCGTCTTATTTCTGCTGATTTGAAACAGCAGCCTCGCCACGTACAGGCCGTGGGCCGGCGTCTTCCTCCGGGCGCCGGAAGGCTGCGCATGTTCCTCTTCACATCCAGACGAGGTTCCAAGGTTCCGAGGTTCAGGAGACTTTCGTGCCGACAGTCGTGTCGAAGCCAGCCCGTGAGTCCTGGGGCAGAGCTCGTTCCGTTGCAGCGTCCAGCCGGGGCGGGAAGCCGGGAAGAGGAGAGGAGGAGAGAATGGGGCGTGCGCCGTGCACCCTCGAGCGGCGGCTGAGCTCTCTTTGGCGCCCGGGCAGTCCTGAGAATTCCTGACCTTCCCCTTCATACCCACGCTGTGCTCCAGCTACTCCCCACCCCTCACCCGCCTCAGGAGGGCCTCGAGCAGGGCTCAGGGAGAACCTCTCTGCAGCCTGCCCCGGGAGGATGAAGGGAGCCCGGCCGGGTCCCGCAGGTGGACGGTTGCTCGCGTGCGGGGCCTTCAGTCGCACCGGGTCCCAGAGGCCCCGTCCCGTTACCGCCTGCCATTACGGGCTTCTCCTCCACTGGCTGTGGAGAGTCTCCGCTTGGCCGTGAATTAATGACACTGCGTATAAATGAAAAATAATTTTTCTCTCCATGTGTGATGTTCACGTGTTCTTGCATCACTTACCTGTTCCAGGCCGGGGGTCTCACTCGCTCTGTGCTGCTTTGAGGTAATTCACTCAGATCATGTGTTTCACATAAGAGAACAAGTCGAGTCGCCAGACTCGGTGAGTAAAAATAGGGGTCACCTGTTCGACGTGCATTTGCGAGAAGCCGTGAATGGTACATTTTCGGTCTCCATGTGTCCCGTGTAGTGCTGGAGACTCCCTTGTGCTAAGAATGACTCGTCGTGTGTCTGAAGTCAGGGTTACCTGATGCGCCGTGTTTCTCCTGCAGAGCGGCTCTGGGCTAAGTCTCCTGGGGCGGATGTCGCCCTCAGCACATGGGAGGAGTCCCGGCTCCCGGCCTGCGCCCCGGCTGCTGCCCTCGAGGCCCGGCCGCTGCTCGCCCCCACCGTGCGCACCCGGGACTCACGTGCTGCGGAGGAGAGGGAGGCCCCCTCGGCGGGGTGTGCGCGCTGCACAGTTCCCGCTCGCCGGTGACTTCTCGTGTGTTCACACTCTTGAGGGTCGCAGCGGTGCTTGCCGACAACGGGATTCGGGAGAAAATAAAGCTACCTTCGTCTGTCGCTCGATGAACCGCACAGTCTCTGCCAAGCACGATTGTGTCAAGTTTCTCGAATCGGGACAGGCCCCCGCTTCCGAGTATGGCGTGTGGTGTGCTGGGATGCGGGGCTGCCCTGCAGGATCTGGTGCCGCCGCCTCCCCTCCCGCACGGACGTCCGTCCTCAGCTGGGAGGTTCTGACCTGTCGAGGACTTTGTAGGTGACATTTCGGAGCTGGGGCCCCACGGGCATCCCTCATGTCGGCACTGTTGTGGGGAATGTCCGGGTCCCTGGGGCGGCGTACGCGCTGTAGCCTGTCCGGACTCGGGGTGTCGGCGAACCCTGTGCGGGGTGCATTGTTCCTGGAAGACCCGAGCCCTAAACGCTGAACCTGAGGTCACGTGGACGGGCTTCACATTAATTCAAAATAAAAAGAGACCCGAGAACCCCTTCCTTAGATCGTGCTTGACCCACGGAGGGCTGCTCTGTGGTCCCAGCGGTCCCCGCGCTCTGGGCTGTGGTCTTCACAGTAGGGAGTGACGGCCAGGATCGACTCGCTGTCCCCCTGGTGTCGTCGGAGGACATCCGCGCGCTGTGGCGTTTTTAGGGTACGTATTTCTTCTGGTTCTCGGTTGGTTTTATCTGTGTATGATCTGTCCTTTCTTAGTTTTGGTTTAATCAAACACTAAGTAAATATGTGTGGAAAAAGAAATCTATGGCGAATCACTGTTCCCGTGGGAATTCCTTGTCCCTGATTGAACGGTGACGAGTGACTGACACGAGCCGTGGGTTCCAGGGCACAGAGGCAACTTGACGAAAACCAGGGGCTCCTCGTACGCCTCCAGCCTCTCAGAACATGCAGAGAGATCTGGAGTTGGTTTTACAAGGTTGGTCTGTCATTGAAATAGAAGGTGCTGGAAGCTGGTGTTCCTTTGAGATAAGGCCTGTGTGGGCCGGCGGCTGGTCCCCGCGTCACCTGAAGGCCCTTCCAGGCGAGCCGTTTTACCTGCTGCCCTGTGTTCTGTCCCGCCGTGTCACGCACGGGGGGTCCGAGCCCAGGTCCTTGCGTTTCGCACCCGTAGGGACGAGTGGGGACGTGCGTGCCGTCCCGGCATTTGCTCTGGGCGACTTTTCCCTTTGGACCTTGTAAAAAAAAAAAATCCCACAGCTGTTTTCCTTCTGGGGACTCGTAGGCATCTCCTCCCTTGGAAAGACCGCGTGGAAATGTGGTCGCGGGCGTCATGTTGTGACCGATCCCAGTCCCATTGGTGCTGCGCGCTGGCGGGCACCTGCCACCCCCAGGATTCCCCGAGAGCCCCCGTGCTCGCGGCGGGAAGCAGGCTGCAGGCGGCCGGCGGTGCGGCATTTGGTAGGAGTCAGTAGGATCGTGGGAGGACGTCTTGTCTTCTGTCAGTAGGTAAGACTCCGTGAACCAATCACAGGAAGGAATTATCTTTGCTTTGTTAAAAGGATCCGCACAGAGGAGAGTCGCTTTAGCTGGTTTTCTGACGTCTCTCAGTTCGTCACTTGAAAAACGAACTCGTGTCGTGACCGCGACCGGGGTTGTCACAAGGTTGCCGTCTGTGGAGCTGTGGAGCCGTCTGTCGGTTTACTTTTGGGTGGTCACGTATCCGTCTGCGGACTTGTCTGGGAACTCAACGGCAGGGTATAAAATTTTCCGATAAAAAAACACATTTTTATTTTGCATAACTAGCTTGTAAACGCTTTCTTGAGAAAAGAACATAACACGTTCGGGAGGCGCGGCTACACGCACCTTCTGACATGCGGTAAAGGCCGCGGAAGCAGAGACTTTGAAGCCACAGGAGCTGACTTTGGGGCCGGGTTCTCGCCATCCTCGGTCAGGGGCAGGACACTGCCGCAGGCGTCCGCGGATTTCCAGGATGGGATGGATCGCTCGTGCCCGCCCCCCGTCCAGTCCCCGCAGGGGTGCGTCTGCACGGAAACTGAGAACCACGCGTGGCCGTGACGGGGCGGGTTCCTTCCGCAGGGGTCTGGCACTTTCCCGCCACTCAAGGCTCTCCAGGCGACCTTTCTGGAGCTCCGGCGTGTGGCCTGTGTCCGTGCAGCAGCGGGCGGGCCATGGTGCGGGGGCTCCGGCAGGAGCTCCGTGGCCGCCGAGGGGTGCCGCTGACCCGCGTCCCCAGCACGTGTGCCGCAGCTGTAGCCCACGCACGTGTCAGGACGTGGAGCAGGAAGACTGACCCCGGAGCAGCGGGGGCTGCACACATTCAGGGGTCGAACAGAGGATGGACGAGACCGTCGTAGCCCCTGGAGACGGGTTGCGTCTCCGTCCCCGGTCAGCCGGACCTTCCCCGACAGCTCCGTTGTGCACCGGGCCTGGCGCCCAGCAGTGACGCCCCGGCAATGGGGTCAGGAACGACGGCGGACGGGTCAGGGTGTATGGGAGGACGGATGGTTTTACTGTGCTTGCCCCATGGGCGTCCCTGACCCAGAGTCGTGTGGGAGGTGCGGATGAGGAAGGAGAAAGCCGCAGCTCAGAGATGATCGGGCTCGCGGTTCGGGTCTGGCTGTTCCTTCCCAGGCCTGTCCGTGGTCTGTCTCGTCCGCCTGTGGTGCAGCTTGTGTCTGCACTCACACCCGCGTGCATCTGGAGAAGGACGGTTTTACAGACCTTTCTCAAACTCGCTGCGTCACGAGCTTCTGTGCCCAGAGTGCAGCGCGGGACGCGGGACCCCCGCGGTCTCGGGAAGCTGAGACGTCACTTGTCGGAGTGACAGAGTGACGGCCGAGTTTGCGGGGCAGGATGGCGGCGACCGAGCAGCCACTGCTCCCAGAGGATGGCTGGGCTTTCATCGTGAGGCCCTGAGAGAGGCGCTGGGCTGGGGGCTGGGGAAGCGGGTGTCCGGGTCCCCACCATCCTCTGCCGCGCTCACGTGCTTACAGTGTCCCTCGCGGGGAGGAAGGCTCTTCTGTCCTCGCTCACCAGCAAACGGTCTGCCATTGCTTGGTCACTTTGGGCTCCTCAGCTGACGTCTTTGTCTTGCTCAGCCTGTACTGTAGGTTTCCAAGGGGAAAGCGGAGACAAATTACATTTCAGATGAAGCTGTTGTTCGAAGATTTTTGTTTCCATCTTGGTTTTTTTCCACGTATAAGATGCATCCGGGAAACATAATCTTGTTTCTACTTTTCTTTTCATATCTGAATTTATTTTAATCCGTGATCAGGGTGAGTTATTGTTAGTGAAAGACCACATGCCCTGTGCTGAAATAGTGGGGACAACCCTCTCCCAAAAGCACTGAGAAGAAAAATTTTAAAATACTGTATTTTAGTGATACATTTATTATACCCAGAAACTATATATAACTTGATTTTAGGAATTCACAGTCATATTTGACTGTTAGGCTGATTTGCATCTTAATAGCTAGCAGAACTGTAGGATTTCACATTTAATAGGTGACCACGCTTTTGTCTTTTGTGTATTTATATGTCACTGCTTCTCAGAGGTCGAGCTGGTGCACATTCTGACCAAGGAGTTTTTGATACGTCTGCAGAAAATCAGTGACATCAGTAATTCCATAAAAGGAACTGTGAACTTTTTTTAGGGCTAATAAATTGTTTAATGCAGTAGTCTCTCTAATGGAAGGCTATCAAGTTAATATAATTAGTTACATCAAAAAAAGAAAACAGTCATTTCCAGTTTTATTACTTCTTGGCTGAAAGCATCAAAAAAATCCAGTGATAAACCTTGAGGTAACAGAATGCAGCTAACCTCAGATGATTGCTGAAGATAATTTCATGAACTCATCATCCTCTTATGCACATATTTAAACTATTTGGACAAAGAACGTGGTGGAGAAATTGATCCATTTTATTGGCAGATCTGCTGGGTGACAACAAAAAGTCATCACTGTTTTCATACTTTTGTGAAGACAGTTTTCAGAGTTTGAAAGTTTTTTGAGGTGCCTGGAGTCACCCTTTGGCTCTGGTCTCCGTGTTTTCACGGGTTAGTGAGACGTTGAAAGGGCTGGAAGCTTCACGTAAAAGGTTTTGGGCTAAATTTGTGACCCCAGACTGGTGCCCTTCGGGGACAAGGAGAGCCTGCTCTTTGACATTGGGGACGGGGACCAGACGCACCACACGGTACTTGTTCCACGGGGGACGCATCCCGAGATCCAAGGCGCCTCGCAGAGAGCACGTCCCAAGTCCCGCCAAATGGTTTCCACTGAGCAGTGCTGGGAGAATCTGTGTTTCTCTGTATCACAGACCGTGCCGAGCCTGTATTCTCTGAGTTATTTATGGGGTCTTTCGGGCTGTTGGCTAAGCATGAAAAGGGCTGGAGATTTCCTGGCAGCCGTAATTGAGATGGCAGCCCACCCCGCCTTACTCTGGAGGAGGGAGCGTGGAGGAACCAAGGGTGACGCATCGAGATCCCAGTACGTGTATTTGCAGGCAACCTGGGAAGGAGGCAGGATTTGAGAAAAGGAGGGAAACGCGTGTTTTCAAAGGTCCCCCCCCTCCCTCAACGATAAAGTTCTAGTTCGTATGAGACTTTAAACCTTCTTCTCGGTTACAGTAGAGGTTCAGGTGTGTGGTTATGACTTATTAAAGACAGCTTCCTGTTTACCGCTCAGGTGTTGGGATGTTTCAGGTGACTCTGTGAGGTCCACATCCGGGAACGCCTGGTTTCTCTTTCTTGAGGTCTACAGGAGAACTAATGTGCATGTTTTCACCTGGCATTGGTGCTTGGTTATGTTTGAGGATTTGAAACAGGATTGAATATTGACTAAAACCCCAAAGCCTGCAAGCAGGAAGTCTGGATAATGGGCAGTTCTGGTCTGTGGTCTTCGAGAGGGAAGTTTATGGCTCCTGACGCCAGGTAAAGCACAGCCCTCCGCAACGGCTGTGCCCAGGAGCCCCGTGATGGCTGTGCCCAGGGAACCCCGTGACAGCCGTGCCCAGGGAACCCCACGATGGCCGTGCCCAGGGTTGGACGCACCGCCCCTTGACCATGGATCTGGGTCAGCACACAGCTTTGCCCAAACAGAGAAGCAGTGGCGTGGTTCTTTTCTAAGGTGTGATCTGCGAGAACATGCTATTCCTGGGACACCGGCCACCTCTGCGTGACTCGGGCGCGGCTTCCTACTGTGACGGTTTTGCTGCTTCCGTGGAAGGTGGTCCTGTAGGGCTGCCTTTCACTCTCCTGCGTTGACCTTCGTCTTTTTCCAGAGTGTCTCCTTCTCTTTCGGGAAGGAGTAGCGGTTCAGTGTGCAACGCTAGAAGGTGACCTTTATTCAGAATAATCCCACATTGACTGGGGAAGGCTGTCGCGGGGGAAGGAATCTGTTCTGTTTGTATAAATCGGTGAATTTAATTTACAGTTCTGGAAGAGGGTTGCTGCCGGTATGTTACTGACTCGTTTGCAAGCTGACCCGGTCGGTGGTTGGTCCCAAAACGGCTGCTAAAAGCATACCTTCTCGGGCGGAAGGATGCTGGCTTTCCCAGAAGCGCTTCTGCTCAAGGATCCAGGTTCCGCTTCAGGTGTGGAGGCCGAGTCAGGAGAGTCTGGGCCGAGTCAGCGACTCTGAAGTGAACTTGGTCTTTGGGACAGAGAACGGATGTTCCCGTGGCCCTTTCGGCCAGGTTCTCTGTGCAGTTGAAACGAGAGAAGTACGCTCCCGATACGCCCCCCTGAGGCGTTCCTTCCTGGGCAGGTGGTGGTCCCTGGCTCCAAGGGTCCAGAAGACTCTTCCTTTCACAGCGACTTTTCTTGACTGGCCTGACTCCTGCCATGGAAACCTTCCTCCGAGTCTGAGACCTCAGGAGCCGTGGCCCAGGACCCATGGGACCCTCCGCAGACAGGTTTGCTGTCATCAGGGAAGCAGTGAGCATGGGGTGCGCCAACCCCGCCCTCCCAGCTCAGACTCCTGCCTTCACCACTCGGGGCCAGTTTTGCTGTGTCCAAGTCCCACCTAGCTAAGCTCAAGTGCATGTGGTCCTCGGTCACCAACGTGGTCCATGGTGGTGAAGCGTTTCAGAGCCTGTGTGTGTGTGTGTGTGTCAGCCTGTGTGTGTGAGAGAGCCTGTGTGTGTGTTCCTGTGTGTGTGTGTGAGAGCCTGTGTATGTGCATGTGCAGCAGGTGAAGATGATCGTGATTATCTGTCCATATAAGTGTACATGTATCTGTCCATATACATGTGTACGCGGGTTTGTACATGTGTGTGTGCGTACGTGTCATTTCACTTGAAGACTGAATTGAGGGCCTGACCCGTGGTGTAGTTGAGCACAGAATATTTGCTGGGAACGAAGAGTCCCGTGGTTCCCAGCGTCCCGTTCATCACACGTCGGTGAAAAGAAATTAACGTTGTGATTTAAGAGCAGACGTAGACTTCACTCCCTCCTTCGACCTTTCACGTAAGTACTCTGAGTAAGCCAGTTCGGCAGGAGGAAAGTCCTTCAAGAGCTTCGGTGCTGTGAAGTAGGTGACCCTTCTCAGGTGAGACAAGTCGGAGAAGCCCCAGGGACAGCTTTGTCGGGGAGACTCCGTCAGTCTGGGCTGTCGGTCGCGGCTCAAGCCCTGTGCCCTCTCGAGGTCACCAGATCACGAAGGCTGATGGCGCGCTTCCCCCGGCCTCTGCTGTCCGCAGGTAGACAGGGCGGGAGAGGGTGGGCTCTGGGATCAGGCAACTTTTTTTTTTTTTTTTTTTAAAGATTTTATTTATTTATTTGACAGAGAGAAATCCCAAGTAGGCAGAGAGGCAGGCAGAGAGAGAGAGAAGGGGAAGCAGCCTCCCCGCTGAGCAGAGAGCCCGATGCGGGACTCGATCCCAGGACCCTGAGATCATGACCTGGGCCGAAGGCAGCGGCTCAACCCACTGAGCCACCCAGGCGCCCTGGGATCAGCCAACTTTTTTTTTTTTTTTTTTTTTCTTTCACAAGTAGGCAGAGAGGCAGGCAGAGAGAGAGAAGAAAGCAGGCTCCCCACCGAGCAGAGAGCCCGATGTGGGGCTCGATCCCAGGACCCTGGGATCAGGACCTGAGCTGAAGGCAGAGGCTTATACCCACTGAGCCACCCAGACGCCCCGATCAGCCAACTTTTAAAACCTTTCTTAAACTTTAAAAAAAATTCCCCAAGTGAGGAAAATCACTGTAGTGTGCTAGTATTCAAATCAGGTGATTTTTCAGTGAAATCTCACTGAAGTACGTGCTAGTGCGCGATCCCAGAAAGAGGCAGCTGGTTCCAGAACAAGTAGGATTTTCACAGCAGGTTGGAAGCCCCTGTTCGTAGTGCTGGCAGCCGGACAGCAGGGAGTGAATGATTTACCTTCTTTAATTTAAATATTTGGCAATATGTGTCGATGTGCACGTGAGTCTTTACAACCCTGTGAGAAATAATGTTAAAGCGCATTTGTTCAGAGAAAAGGCAAAGGGTAATATGGTTTTGATGGCATCGGGAGTTTCTCAAAAAAAAAACCTTCCGGTTTCAGTGTTTCATTTTTTCAGAAATAAAGGTTGATGTGAACTTCTTTAAGTGATTTGGTAGTTCTGTAAACTTCAATATTTTATCAGTCTGAGAAACCGGGTAATGAAGCCTTGTGAACAGCCCGACTCCCGTGGTTCCCAGTGCATCAAGACTGTGTCGGAACATTTTTGTTCCCGGGATTCCCGGACGCCTTGTGCTTGCGCACGGTACCGTGTGCTTGGGTCCGTCTTTAAAGACCGTTTCAGTTCTGGCTTTATCCGGTCACGTGGACCTCCTGCCAGAAGTGGGTCAGGTTGGGGAAGCGTTTTCTCTCTGGGCATAAAACCCGTCTGGGGACAGCAGGGTGGGGACGGGAGAGGTGGGTGGGTGGAGTATTTGAGCGGATAAATCACACCCGTGTCACTCAGAAGGATAAATAACCTGGGAATGCCTCCAAAATGGTAGGAAATACAGGAGACCTCAAGGCAGTTAGAAATTACTGTCATAAATACAAAAAAAAAAAAAAAAAAAAAAAAGAAAAAGGAAAAAAAAAAGAAATTCCCGTCATCCTACAGTTCGGGGTTTTAGAAACTTGCCCTTTGTCTTGTTCACACAACTCTGAAAAGTGAGCTTAGCTCACCGGTGCCTATGTGATTGTGTGGAAAAGGGACTTTTCTCTGACTCTGGTCCTAGGATCTGCCTCTCGGTCCATGGACGGATTGATCGCAGCGACCCCCTGCCGACCTTGGTGCTCTTTTAGGGTTCTAGCTGCTCTCCTGGCTTTGGCGCCTGAAAGCTGGTGTTCGCCGGAAGCTGTGCGCGCTCCGCTGGCTGATCCGCTGGGAGGGCCGGGAGTGCAGCTGGACAGTGGCCTGAGCGCGGCCAGGCGGGCGGGAGCTGGCGCAGGGTGTCTGGCCTGCTGCGCGGGTGTGAGCCCCGCACCGTCGCTGTCGGTAGGCTCCGGGCGCTGAGCGAGCCTGTCCGGGAGCCCCGGGGGGAGAACCCCTCCTCGCTGCCCGTCCTGACTCACACGGCACCCAGGAGAGTGACAGCCACGGCCGGGAGCAGGAGAGCTTCCCTTCTCTCCAAGCAAGCTGGAGCTTTCCGAGGACTCGGGCTTTTCCTCCCCTGTGGAGCGAGGCAGTTTTACCTGCCAGGCTTCAGGCCCCAGGAGCTGCCGTCCCTGTCCCAGGCAAGACACACGTAGTGCAGGGCTTATGGAATCCTGGGGTGGCCCGGGCCAGGCTTCCTGGGGTGGCCCGCGGAACATCCAGAATTGTCTCCTTGGCAGAAAGAAGCCAGCATCCCCAGTCCTAAAACTGCTTTTGAAACCCTGGACGCAGGGGAATGGGTGCCTGGATCTGAGAGCGGGGGACTCTGCCACTGGCCACTCCTGAGACAGCCACGGGGCCAGCTGTGGGGGCCCACGCGCCACGTCCTCGCCGGCTGGCCTGCCCATGGAGCCGGCCACATGCTGTCTCTCCAGACCCAGGCGGGGCCCCTGACTGGAGGACGGGGGCACACACCGGCCCCACCGCTGGGCTGCCCGGGTGTTCCCGGAGTGGACGGAGGCTGACCCCTGCTCCCAGTACAGCCAGCAGCAGGTGTCTCTGCCCCGCTGGGAGCAGCTGTGTCCTCCTGGCCCTGTCATGAATTCCGGTGCATGAATGGCAGCGTTCCTACTGGCACAGTCATCTTTCCTAAGGTGAAATTCAAGCGCCTCGTGTTTTGTTTCTTAGAATTAGCTTTGACTGTTTGCTTCAAAATAGTCGTCTTCGTTTTTCCTTTTAAATTTCACTTGGTGGAAGTGTTGTGTGGACTGTACGATTCCCTGCGGTCTTTTGGGCACAAGTTGAAGGTCGTAGGATTTTATTAATTTTGATAATGAAATACTCATCATTAATTAAATTTGACAGTGGAATGTTGGTCTTCCAAGGGTTTCATTCTGGGATTTCTGATCTTACAAAAGTATAGAGTTTTCATGAATTTACAGTACATACTCCTGCAGGGAACAAACACGGTAAGGACGGCGTTATTTTCGTGGACTCGTTTCTCTGGGCTCCCGTCTCCTGGCCGTGTGTGTGCGTGCGTGTGCGCGCGTGTGTGTGTGTGTGTGTGTGTTGGGAGCGTGTACGTGTACACACGTCCACTGGCTGCGTGCGTCCCGCAGATGGTACCTTCTGTCAGCGTCACGTCACGCAGCTCTCGCTCCCGTCTGAAGCGAGGTGGGCCCGGTGTGTTGAGCTCCTGGGTTTGGCTTTGGCCGGTGGCCGGGAGGTGAGCCCTCTCTGAGCAGGACTCTGTCCGGTGTCTCTGGGCCCACAGTTTTGTTGGGGTTTGTGAGCAGCTCCGCGCCCGGCCTGGGGCTTGAACTCACGACCCTGAGATGGAGGGTCGCACGTGTCACGGACTGAGCCGGCCCCGCGCCCCTGGAGGCCCAGAGCTTAGGCTGACTTCGCTTCCAAGCGTTGTAGATGTCGCCCTGCACCTGTCAGGAACGTTTGCACCGCTGGTGCCTCACGGGAAATCCCGGCGCCGTGTGTGGCGGCTTCCTGGGCGCGAGAGAGAGCAGAGAACAGTCCCCTGGGACTCCCGTGCATTTGCCAGTCTCGAAAGGCCCCGCTTCCGTGTCCCGTGTGTCCTGACCCCGCTGTCTCGCTCTCCCGGAGTCACGGGGGCACCGCTGGGCACACCCTGGGGGGCAGCGTGCTGCCGGTTCCTGCTCGTGCCCAGGAACGGGTGCGCTTCCCGCCGTGGGGTGTCCCGCGGGTCGGCTCCTTGCTGCCGGGGCTGTGTGGCTGTGCGGAGCGAGGTGCGCTCGGACTCTCGGTTGTCCCCGGTGGCGGGTGGCACGCACAATGACGGGTCCCAGGATGTGCGTTGCTGTGGGACCAGGTCGGGGGGACGTGCTGCTTTGCCCCTGGCTCGGCCGCTGGCGCCTGCCTGACCCGAGCGGGGTCCCAGGCGTGCTCCCTCAGAGGACTTTGTTCGACTCTGCTCTGGTTTCATTTTCTGCGCCTGCCCGTGCTTTGTTTCACCGTCCAGAGGCCGCGAGTGTGAAGGGGGCACAGCCGCACGGCCTGGGGTGCCCTTTCCCGCCCGACGGCGGCATTCACGGGCCCGGGCTGTGTGCGGGGCTGGCGGTCCCGCGCTCTGTTGCATTTTACTCTTGACGCGGCAGAGCGGGCTGTAACCTGCTCTCTGGAGGGGCTCAGAGTTCACTAACCCGCCCTCCTTGCTTGCCCCGAGAGCACCAGGGTTCTGGCGGGTGTGTCTGCAGCCGGGAGACCCCCACCGCCGGCTTCTGCACCTGAGCCTGCCCCGGGCAGGTGCGAGACCCGGGCGGGGGGAGGTGCCGACAGCCGTCTGCACGCTCCCAGGTGTGCGCTGTGCCTCCGTCTCTAAGAGGGAGACCCCGTTTGTTCCTGGATCATCAGTGAAACTGTTGGGACTCGCGTGAAGGGGAATGTGACTGTCTCCTGGGAACTAGCCCGTCTCGTGGGTGTACGGAAAGCTGCCGGCCGACCCTGAGCCCTGACGGATGCAGGCGGGTTGGCAAAGCCGAGAAGGGTCATGTCGGAAGGGAAAGGCCAGCCAAGCCGGGAGAGCTGTCTGCACAGGCTTCTGGCGTGCTTTGGAGGCTTCGGAGGATGCAACAGCTTCGAGTCAGGTGGCGGCGGCGGCATCCACGGGCACGGACGCTGTCACCATTCCTGCACGTGTGCGGGTGATGCCCGCCCTGACAGAGGGGCCAGCACAGAGGGACAGGAGTGTCCTGCATCGGGTAGGCTTGCGCTAGAGGTGACCTTCCACTGGCTGCTTCTCATAGGAGTGGGCTGCTAAGCAGATTTCAGTGCATGATGCTGTCCAGCTCGAGTGGATGCCACTCATCCAGATGGACCCCAGGCCCGTCAGATGGACACGGCCCTCTGCTGCCCGTCCCCCACTGGGATTACAGCTGGGCATCCAAACCACGGGCCGTTGTCCTGTGAGCCTAGCTGAGCGGGGAGAGGGTCCGCCATTGTCCCCTGCCCAGGTGAGGACGAGGCACTAAAGTAAGACATGCATGTGTCACACACCAACACGGGATTTCTGTGAAAACACAAAGGGGTTTATGCCTGGGCTTGTCTGTGTCACCGAGGAAGCCTTCCCTGTGGTTTTTAAGTCCAGTTTGTGCCGACCCAGACCCGCTGTTGGATCATCACAACATGCCTGAGTGTCTGGAAGATAAAAGGGGACCGAGAGCCCGTGGACGTCAGGCTGTCCCGGCTCCTCTAGCCGACCCCGCCCCACGCGTCCGGACACCTCTGCGGCTGCCGGCCTCCTCCGTCCTCACGCCTGCCCTCCCGGTCTCCATGCCTCCGGGGACTGTCCCCTTCTGGTCTGCTGTTGGCCCACACTCTTGGATGCTTGGAGAGTGTCTCACCACTCTTGGAGGCCTCGTGGGCCCCCTGTCCCCCATCAGCAGGCCAGCCTGCCTGGGACCACTTGAGCCTTTGCGGGGGCTCCTATTCCGCAGGGACTGCCCAGGCGCTGGCCGGGGGATCTGGGCTCCAGCCGAGGGCTTCTCAGCCTCATGCTGTTTACTTCTGAGCTGGTGGCTGTCCTGGGCTCGGAGGGGTGTTCCGCAGTGTCTCTGGTCCGCAGCCCTAGAGGCCAGCAGCCCTCAACCCCAGAGACAACCCAGACTGTCTCCAGATGTTGCCAGATGGCTCCGGGGCTGGGTCATCCTCGAGACCCACCGTGTGGGTGTAGTAGCTTAAGACAGACCGCGTGGCAGGAGGTGGAGCAAAGGGACGCTGTGCTGTGCCCTTTCTTCCCTTGGAAGGTATCTCATTTGCCGCTCTGAAGACTCCTTGAGCACCTCGTATTTGTACCCAAACCCCAGAGTGTCCGTGATTAGGCAGTGCCCGTGCACACACACTCCTTCAGCAGATGAAGTGCTCACGTTTCAGCAGCACTGAGACCCCGTTGGAACGTGCTGAAAGGCTGTCCAGCAAGTGGGGGTCAGGCCTTGAGGTGTCCTTTGGCCTGTCGTGCCTCTGCAGACCCTGTTCTGTGGGACCCGTGTCCCCTGGGAGCTGCTGGCTTGTGTCGTGCCGTGGTGCAGGGAAGCCACTGCAGGAGGTGCTTTCAAGGAAAGTTAGGATTGTTGATCGTGTTTCCTGCCCTGGATGCCCAAGCTGTGAGTATGGAACCTTTGCAGGGCCCGGTGTGCTCTCCTTGCTGCACAGAGACCCGGGATTTGCTGCCCGGGCGCTGGGAGGGCGGGTGCAGCGTTCTCCGTGGCTCACCAGACTGTGCTCTGCTGGACGCCATCATGTCTGCGCGGACACCCCCTGCCATGCACACGCACACACACACATGCACACACGCACGCACACTCACACTGCAGCGATCAAAGACACGGGCTCGGTGGTGGTTGGAGGGAGGGGAGTCAGGACGGGGGGACCGGGCCCCCCAAACTGTCTTCCTCGCTCTTGGCTCTGTGGTGACGGAGGAGGGCGGCTTGCCTCAGTGGCCCTTACCTCGCTCCTGCATCTGCTCAGCTGCTTTTCAGTAACTTACCTTCAGCACCAAAAATTGGTATCTGGCCCCTGGGTGCTTTGCAGAAGCCCCTGGGCGGGGGGGCGGTGCGTGGAAGGCCAAGGCCCTCGTTAATGTGACCACAGCGTGGAAACGTTGTGATTTCTGTCCCAGGGCTGGTGAGCTCCGGTGTGGGAACTTGCGAGCCAGTGGCCAGTGAGTCCCGCGGAGTGGAAGCCATCCAGCGAGGGCGCAGAGGGCCGCTCAGGACCCGTCTGGATGCCGGCCGGTTGGAGCTGTGGTTTTAAAGCAACAGGACAATTGCATGTGACTAGTAGAGTTTTAGCCAGATGCTAAAAATAAGCATTTCGTTTTTTGCAGTTGCGTGTTTTAGTTGTGGTGTGGTGTGTTCTGTAAACCATTAAGTAGACAGAAGTCTGTGAACGAAGGTGGGGAGAGGCGACCTTGTATTTGGGGCCCTTAGGTCCTGGTGGCGCTGAAGGTCAGTCAGTCTCCTGATGGCCTTAAGGGGCTGGATTGATGCTCTCAGTTTTTTAAAAAATGGCCTCAGCACACGTTTTCTCCTTTTAAAGAATGGTGGGGTTTTCAGTTTTGGACTTTGTAATTGTGGGGACATGTCCATGTTCGCAGGACTCAGGGTCGCAGGTGTAATTATCAGTTTGGGTACTTGCTGACCCCTGTGGTCCTCCTGACCCGGGCACGCTGTGGTTCTGTCATGGGAGGTCGTGTGTGTGTGTGTGTGTGTGTGTGTGTGTGTGTGTGTATGTGTGCGCGTGCACGCGGTGTGCGAGTCGCCCTGTAACCATGTGTGTGGGGAGCTCAGGGTGAGGACAGACAGGCAGACGCAGACACCGTGGGGAGAGGTTGGCTCCGGCTGGGCCTCGCAGGGCCTGGCGATCTCCAGGGTAGCGAAGGGATGACTCAGCAGGCCTGCGGATAATTAACGTCCGTGAACACAGTCTATTTTTAGACGTGGCTCATGGCTCTCAACCCTATGGCTTCAATTCTGCCACCACGACCAGTGGATCTTTTTCGGGCCTGCATGGAACTGTGAGCTGCCAGCATTTTGAAAGAGAAGGAGCTTACAAATGGGGTGGGGGCATGGTAGCCAGAGAAGGCTGTTTTCCAGGCCAGGGAGACACAGCGGCCGAGGGGGTGGGAGCTCGCTGTTCTCGGGGGACCTACAGCAGGATGGGGATGTGCGCGTCCGTTCGCGTTTGCAGTTGGCAGCTCGCCGTGCCCTGGGGAGGGTCTGGTTCTGCTGCATCTGTGGCCCCGTGGGAGCATCGGGGGTCACTCGGGACCCTGACCATGGGTCATAGACGTCATGGGACAGGTGAAGTGCAGGGAGCTGGTAGAACCTTCCAGGCTCTGGAGCGCCACTCAGATCACGGCCGATCGGGGCAGCGTCTACGCTGCTAGTTCCCGTTTGTTCCCATTTGATCCGATCAGCTCCCATCGCCTGTGTAGGGACAGCGGTGTGTGCTTGGCTCACTCCTGAGTCCGTGGGGGATCTCTGGCGAGTCCTGAGCTGCTTATTTAAAGAGCAGATAAATTAGTTACTTAGAATTGACTTCCACGGTGTCTCTCGCAAATAGGAGCACGCAGCTGAGGTGTGACCCGTGCCCACAGTGGATATCCTCGGAGAAGCCCCCGGTTGCCCTTCTGCTCCCACGCGTGCACACAACACACACACATGCACATGTATCTGCACGCGTGCCGTCGTCAATATCTGGAAATTGCCTGCACAGAGGCAGGGCTCCAAAATACTGCTTTTCTGGGTGCCCGTGCAGAGCTGGCCGTGTTCCTGAATGTGGGAGCAGCTCAGTGGCGGTGTGCTGTTGGCTGGGTGAGAAGCCGGAGCCTGTTCTGCGTCTTGGCCTGCTTGCCCCTGCCCTTGGCCCCAGTAGTGGGCGTCCGCGCTGGGCCACGGTCCGGGCTGGCCCCCGTGTGAGCCTGCCGCTGCGGGGCCTTCTCTGCGGGGGGACGCCAGGCAGAGTGGGGGACAGGCAGAGCTCAAGGCCTGTCCTTTTGGGTTCAGCCAGCAGAATTTGATGGCAAAGCTTTCCTTAGCTTTAAGAAAGTTTTAATTCATAGATTCGGGCCGCTGGCTTAGTCACCCAGCTCCTAGTAAACAATCTCAGAAATCCTATTTTGCAACTTCTTCTCAAAATAGCAGTAGGACTGAAATGGTAGAGGAAAATACATGGAGTAATCGGGGCTTCCCCGACTGAGCGCCGTTGTTCCCTCAAGCTTGGGACTCTGTCTTGACTCAAAAACTGTGCAGGTTGGCGAGAGCCGTCATTCCGGAGCTAAACTGAAGAGCCATAGGAGGGGGCGTAGTTCCCGCCTGTCACCAGAAACGAGAAAAAACGAAAAGTCGGGGATGGAGAAGTTCACAAAGGAGGAATGCACATGAGCTCTTTTGTTCCTTTTTGCATTTTAACGAAGAACATTTTCCTTAGGATCCCATGGTCACGACTCATGCCGGGGCTTCGGCAGCCTGCCTGAGACCCCAGAAAACTTCAGTGACGGACTTGGGGAAGAGTTGCCTAAATCATGACGTGAAACACGAAACAGTTCTGGCCACGAAGTATCTTTGGTGAAGTGAGACTGTTGAGATGCAGTATTTACGTAACGGTTGGAGCTCTCGGGGCGAGCTAGAACGGCTGTATGTGTTTGGCTGTCAGGTATGCATTCGTAACCATGAACGGCTTCAGGTCACCGGCTGAGCGTCCCCATGTGGACGAGACCGCCGGCCACACAGGCTCTGGCCGGTTTGTTAACTTTCCTGGCGGCCGCCTCGCTGCTCCTGGCTTGTGGGTCCTGCTTCGTCCTCGGCAGCGGCTCTCTGTGTCGGGAATCCACTAAAGCTGTGAGAGAAGGAATGCTTGATACTTAGTTTATATATTTACCTTCACGAGTAGTGACATTTGAACTTGGTGGGCATTTTGAGGGCGAATCCTGGCAAGTGCTCGGAAGAAGCCGTGCCCAGGTCTCATTGGCGCATCTTGTCAGAAGATACATAGGACATCACTCAAAGAAGGGAGTGATTTTAATTTAGACACGAGATTCTGTTTGTGGAAGGACAAAGGAGATCCCGCCGTGCCACGCATCCCGGGGACCATGCTGTCCTTTGAAGTGTTTCCGTCTTACTAGGTGCCTATGGCAGGTGCCCCCCACCCCTGCCCCAGGCCGTTCCCCCGAACCTGGCCTTGCAGCGCTGCCCACACAGCCCTCCTGCTGCTGGAAAGTGAGTGTGGGTGGGGAAAGGCCAGAAACGTGGCGGCTTGGCTCCGGTCCCACATGGCACCGGGTGCGGTCACGGTTCTCCCAGGTGCTCCGTGGTGGTCACCTGAGCAGGTGCAGGAAAGCCCCATTGGGGGACCCGACTAGGACCAAGCAGCTGTAGAGTTGCTTCCAGTTCATCACCTCCCTTCTACACACAATGTTAAATGACGATTCCTGATCCTCCGGCTCGCAGCGCCGGTAGCTTGTGTCCAGCACAGAGCAGACTGTGGGACACGGACAGGTGTGCAGACCTTACCTGCTGAACGAGGGCGGTGGCCGAGTGGTCTCCCACTGCATGAGGAAACATCTTTCAGAGACGCCGCGATCCTGCAACTAGAGCTCGGCCTTCAGACTTGAGTCTAGAGGGTCATGACTCAGCCGCTCCCCCCTTCTTAGAAGATCCGGCACTCGCACCCCTAGAAACAGCTTCTGTTTTAACTTTGGAGGGAACTGCTTCAAAGTCAGGGTGAAAATATCTGCTGATGAAGATTTTCAAGTCATTTTCTTAAGGACCCAAGTCGTTCAAATCAGCCACTAGATTATTAAGTTCCAGCACGTTGGACATTTACAGGTCCAGTCCCCCAGAGTCCAAGGCAGAGAAAAACGTTACTTGGTTAGACTTCGTGTTTGCCAAATCGTTCGAGTGCATCAGCAGGTGAAAGCCCTCTGCATTCTAACTGCCACCCGTCCTGATGAGCAAACACACGCAGATGTAAGATGCTTGAAGACCTTTTGATGAACTACTTCCAAATGCTGATGAAGCCCTTTCAGAAGAAACAGGCACGATTATGTTGACCAGACTTGAAAGCGCGCTCCTGGTGTGCATCTGTTGCTAATAAATTCCGTTGTTCAGAGGTCTCTATCTCTAGGTCCCATTTCTGGGCTCCGGGGACCACCCAGGGAGTCGGCAGGAGCCTGAGTGTTTCGGTTGTGAGCAGCCGCCATCTAGTGGCGGGCGGCCCGCATAGCGCCTGCCTCCCCAGGTCGGTCTGTAGGTCTGAAGATGATGCCAGTAGATAATCTGATTTTTTAAAAACAAGATCATTATAATTTCTTTGGAAATACCCAGCATTTGGGTTTTATATTCTTGGGGTAAGGAAGCAGGGGGAAGCTTCTAAACCGCGTGCCTGCGAGCTTGTGCGTGTGGTCCCCTTCGCGTGCGGGAGCTGTGCCACGCCGCCGTCTTCTCGGTCTTCCCGCTTCCCGGGTCCTGAAACACTTGGTGTGAGACGGAGCAGGGGAGCTCAGGAGCATTTTCTCGGTCGCCCCCGACAGCGACTCTAGGCTGCTGTCCCGTGAGCAAGGTCGGGACCACCCGAGGGGGATGGGGAAGGGCGTCCGGTGCTGAGCTGTCCTGTGCCTTTCCGTCCGCTCTCCTCCCGTGGTGACATTCCCAGACCCAGACGTGGTCGAAGGACCTTCCCGGCAGTTCCTTTGACCGTTTGTGGAAGATTTGATTTACTTTCCCGCTGGTTGTGCCGGGTGGGAATGTTCGTTGCTGCTCAGAGCACGGTTTGCAAATCTTTGTTCCGTGATTTCTTTGTGCATTTGTTTGTGTTTTTTCAAATGGATGAGTTGTCCTTTGCAGTTGGGTTTTGGGAGTGAAGGGGGTTGTGTTAAATGGATCGCTGCTATGAAAACAGACCCGGATTCTGTTCTCTTCAGCAGCAGTGGGGTTTTTGTTACATACACAGCAGCCACCGGGGAGTTGTGTTTTCATGGTTGAGTCAGGAAGCAGTTCGTGAGTTCGAGATTTCGAGAACGCAGTTGTGTTCACGGCGGGACAGACTGCGGGGCAGGGGCTGAAGCTCTGTGGAGACCCAAGGTGTCTGACTAGCCTCGGAAACCAGATTTTGTAGTTGAGGAGTAAGAAAACTTTTGAAATAGTTCTTTTCCGGATATTAAGCTTTAGGTTTTCTCGTATGAGCTGGTTCATTTGTTCAGTCAGAAAGCCAGTATTTAACTTGTAACCCTTTTTCTTCAGAAATCAAAGTACGGCTCCCAAAGTACGAAGGTTCTTAACTGTTTTTCTATTAATGCAAATTAGTTAGTTTTGCAGTTTGTTTATGTTAATAGATGACTTGTTTAAAATGAAAACTTGGGGGCACCCAGGTGGCTCAGTTGATTAAGCATCTGCCTTTGGCTCCGGTCATGATCCCAGGGTCCTGGGATCAAGCCCCCCATCGGGCTCCCTGCTCAGCGGGGAGTCTGCTTCTCCCTCTGCCTCTGCCCATCCCCTCGGCTGTGCAATCTTTCTCACTCACTCAGATAAAATCTTTAAAAAAAAATAAAATGAAAATGTATATTGTACTCACACAGAAAAAGCCGAGCAACTTGACATGTTCATTTGTAAGAATTGGAAAATATGATTAGCTGTTACCCATTATTTTAGCTACTGGCACTTTCCTTATCTTTAGGCTTTCTTCTTCTTTTTGTAGTTTATGTTGTGGGTGTAATGACCTTCGTGAGAGAGTTTAGAACACTTAGGAGAAGTTTTCCGGCCCCCGCACCGAACCTGCTAGACGGCAGACTGAGGTCTCAGGGTGAGTGGAGGGACCCCGCTGGTGCTCTGTGCTCAGTCCCAGGCTCAGGGTCCTGGATGGCCTCACAGCTCCGCGTTTGGTCCTGCCCCGTCTCCGCAGCGTCCGTGTTTGGTCCTGCCCCGTCTCCGCAGCCCCGCTGCTCCCCTCCCTCTGCCGACCGCACATTCCAGCTCTGTCTCGGGCTCCTGGTTATTTTCCCGCTTTCTGGAAGGTGAGCTTCCGGGTTAAACCAGCCCGTGGCAGTGTTTTCCTGCCTTCCCTCGGCATCGCTGGCACAGGATGCCGGAGTTGTGTGTTTTAACGGTGAAGCCCCGTGGGGAATGGAGCGGAAAGCCGTCTTGCGCGTCCCGTAGGTCCGACCTAAAACCTTCGACGGCCGGAAAGCTCTTGGAGCTCCTTTCAGGCCCAGGGCCAGATCGTCATTACGCCATCACGTTTCACAGAGAATCAGTGGCCTGTGTCCAAGCTTTTTCTCGTGGAAACATCTTTCCAGGGCACTTTTTTTTTTTTTTTTTTCAGACACCGTGCCGTTTTCTCTTTGTTAATGTTCGCGCGTCCATTGTCAAGGAGGTCCCAGGCTTCGACGAGAACCCCATGTCGGGTGGTTCCCCAGACGTGTTCCCTTCCCTCTGGCCTGGTTTTGGCGACCAGCTGTCCTGTTGTAAGACACGTAAATAGAAGATAAGAGAAGAACCTGCCGAGAACCGTTTACGAGCTGCAACGTTCTCGCTGTCACATCAAGGTTTTTATAACTGGTGATGTTTATTATAAAAGTTACTAGAAACTCATGAATACTAAAATTAACTGCTGATATGTTAGACTTATTTTTCTTTTTCTTCTTTTTTTTAAAAAAAGATTTTATTTGTTTTACACACACACACACACACACACACGAGCCTACAGGTTGAGGGGGCTGTGCCAAGGGAAAAGCAGGCTTCCCCTGAGCAGGGAGCCAGATTTGGGGGTTGATCCCTTGGGAGCCGAAGGCAGACGCTTCACTGACTGAGCCCCAGGCACCCCTAAACTTACTTCTCATCCAATAGTTCTCAGTAGACTGCTTCAGGCTCACAGCGCTTGAGATGTCCTCGGAGGAGGGCCATGTGCCGTGGAAAGCTCACATCACAGTACAGTTTAGGATAGAAACTATTTCTGCCTCAAGTGACGAACCTTCCCCCATGTGCCCCCTAATTCCTCCATATGTAGAATTAGTTTGCAGATCTTTTCAGGAAAGAGGAGCAAATAGGTGAGATATGAAGATCTCCTAAGTCACAGCCATTGGGACGGGCCAGCTGGGCACCTGCGTGTGCGCTTGCTGTCCGCCTGAGCACGGCCGCCGGTGGGGGTCCTCCCTGCAGATGGTACGTCTGGATTTTAATGAAGGGCTTGGGGCTGCTGATTGGATCCCATGCTCGGGTGGCACAGGACTCCCCGCGGGTGGGAAGAGGGCCCTGGAGAAGCTGCCTCTTCCTGCTTTCCGGGCCGCCTGGCGCAGACCCCGGGGAGTGCTGGGGAGGTGCTGGCTATCGTGGGGCCTTGTCCCTGCAGCCCACCGACCCTAGGAGGCCCGCTGGGCTGCCGCCGCCGTTTGCTGCAGCCGCCCAGACTGGGGCTGTCGCGGCTGACCTGTGTTTCCGTGCGATCACTGTTAGTTCTCCTGGACCGCCCTGTGCTCAGGCTGCCTGTCTTGGAGACAAAGTTCCTCTCCTAGAACCACGTGGCTGGAGAGCATCTGGGATCCATGTAGACAGCGGTGGAGGTTTGCCGCTCGTGTGAGGCCCGTGCTTCGCCCTCAGTGCACCCAGCCTGGATGGGGCTCCTTCCCAGGAGAAGCCACACCGAGCTGTCCCTGCGTGGCGTCTCTCTGCTGCTCCTCCAGCAGGTGCACGGCCACAGCGAGGAGGCGGCCGGGGACGCCCTGCTGCATCATCCGAGCGCGGCCTGGTCCCGCACGCCGCTCTGCAGCCTGTGCACCTGCCCTCGGCCGCTGTCGGACGCAGGAAACAGACCGTTCTTGCTCCGTCTTCCGCGTTCAGCTCACGTTCGCTGCAGAAATGGTGTTTATTTTTCCAAAGAGGCGGCCTTGGGGACCAGCAGAGGCGCAGGCAGTGGCTTGCTCAGCAGTTGGCCCTCGGAGCTGGTTGGCGGCTGGGGTGGCCCCGTGCCCTCTCGCGGCCCGAGGAGGACGCTGACGGAGTCCGCGGCGGGACCGGCCCGAGGCGCGTGGCGGCCCGTGGTACAAGCGAGGGTTCCGTTCTCGGGTCTGTGGGAACCGGGCGGCGGGAGGGCGGCGGTAATAATGGGAAGTTCTCATGCTTCAGCGAGAGTGAGACGGAGGGTGTTGCCCCAGCCGGGCCTGTCCTGCCAGCGTCCGAGCGGGCGTCCGATTTCACTCGTGGGCCGAGGAGTCCAGAGCGCGGGTCCCCTCGGAGCTCCCCAGGTCTGAGCAGTGCGGGGACCCCGTCGCCGTGAGCCGTGTCAGCGCCGGGCCTGCCCCCACTGCCGTGACTGGGCCCTCACAGCAGTTCCACGACCCGCGCTGGGTCACTGGGTTGCTACCACGGTGGGTAACTGTGTTGGCGGTTCTGCACGGTGCGGGGACCGCAGGGCCTCGCGACCACCCGCACAGCCTTCACTTTCCGTCTCTCCAACCCATGAGAAGCATCTGCTGAACTGACCGGTTCATAATTCACCTCATACTTTTTGGGGTGCTTTCCTGTGCTCCGTCTTGTACACATGACCCGTGCACATTGAATGACTTGTCTTACTTGTTTGTTAATTCGGTGTGTGTCCGTGGAACGTCTGCCTCGTGCCAGATGTGCCAGATGCTGGCGAGAACAGTGTCTGGTTACTGTGTGTTTTTGGAGTTCAGAGGCTTTGGGGAGAGGCGGAGAGGACGTGCCTCCACACACAGCACCGAAGCAGACAGAGCAAGAGGTGGGAACGGATGTGTGAGGGGGTGTTATTTAATGAAGGGTGGTCAGGGACGTGCTCCTCAGGGAGGGGGTGGAGCCTGGGCCTGGGGGGACAGTGGCTGTGGGCGTGTGGGAAGCCCACGCCGCCGGGTGGTGGACGTGCCAGATGAGAGCTTCCCTCCTACGGTCAAATGCTTGTTCTAGTATGGCCCAAGGAGGTGTTCTGCAGACCGTCTCAGTGACTTTGTTACGTACTTTCTAAAATATTCCTGCCATGCCTTAGGTGACCGGGCACTTGTTCACATATTTTTTGAGGGCAGAAACGTGTTAAAGGGATGGAGGGAGGCTTTCAGACACACAGACGTGGAATAGAGTTTCAGTTCCCCCAAATGGCCCGTAGCTCTATTGGGGGAAAGCGTGGTGGTTGGACCGTGGAAAGCTGTGGATCAGCACTCCCTCCGGACACCGGCAGCTCTCTGCTCAGAGCTGTAGGCTCTCCCTGTGCTCCACGGCCCCCAGGGGAGCTTGCTTTCCCCAGAGCCCACTTTGAACCTGTTGAAGGCTGGCTTCTGCGTGAAGAGCCCTGGGTCCCCCCAGAGTCTTGCTGACCAAGAGATTCGAGACCTTTTCCCCATGGTCTGCAATTTTGTCTCCTCTCGACCCTGGAGTTCCTCACCCTCTGCTTCTCTGTCCTGCTGCTCGTTCCTGGGGACAAAGAGCAAAGGATCACACACGGTCTGCCATGAGGTAGAGTGTCCCTGTCCTGTCCCTGTTGTGGCACTGCCCACTTCCTGCGCCTTTAGTCCTGTTCCCGAGGGCAGCCTGGCTGGGGGGCCGTGAGGAGCTGACCTGGCTGCCAGTGGTTCCCCGACACGGGTGAAGTGGCTTCGTGGAAAGTCTGCTGATGCAGGGCGGTGATGTGGTACATGGACAGAGCAGCCACACTGCCACTTGTGGGCTTCTGTTACGGATGGTGGTAGCAGGGAATGTCCAGTGAGATCCACTGGTGTTGGGCTCCGAGCCAGTCCTCCGGATTCATGGCCGAGCTCCCTCGGGTGAGGCACAGGGGAGACTGTGGATCATGGGGGCCGGTCAGTGTGCAGGAGATCTGCCAAGGCCCTCAGCACACAGCTGCTTGCGGGGCCCAGAGCATCACCAGGAAGGGTCCGTCAGGGCTGTTTTGTGCAGAGGGAGGCCAGCCATCAGGGGGCGTTTTCCTGGGTTTGTGCTCAGTGAGAAGTTTCTATTTTGTTTGAACCAGAAGAGTGGGAACGTGAGAAATTATGAAGAGAACAAAACTGGGGCATCACATTACCTGATTTCAAGCTATACTACAAAGCTGTGATCTCCAAGACAGCATGGTACTGGTATAAAAACAGACACATAGACCAGTGGAACAGAGTAGAGAGCCCAGATATGGACCCTCAACTCTATGGTCAAATAACCTTCGACAAAGCAGGAAAAAATATACATTGGAAAAAAGACAGTCTCTTTAATAAATGGTGCTGGGAAAATTGGACAGCTATATGTAGAAGAATGAAACTTGACCATTTGCTTACACCGTACACAAAGATAAACTTGAAATGGATAAAAGACCTCAACGTGAGACAGGAATCCATCAGAATCCTAGAGGAGAACACAGGCAGCAACCTCTTCGATATCAGCCACAGCAACTTCTTTCAAGATACGTCTCCAAAGGCAAAGGAAACAAAAGCAAAAATGAACTTTTGGGACTTCATCAAGATCAAAAGCTTCTGCACAGGAAAGGAAACAGTCAACAAAACAAAGAGGCAACCCATGGAATGGGAGAAGATATTTGCAAATGACAGCACAGACAAAAGGTTGATATCCAGGATGTATAAAGAACTTCTCAAACTCAACACGCACAAAACAGATAATCATATCAAAAAATGGGCAGAAGACATGAACAGACACTTCTCCAATGAAGACATACAAATGGCTATCAGACACATGAAAAAATGTTCATCATCACTAGCCATCAGGGAGATTCAAATTAAAACCACATTGAGATGCCACCTTACACCAGTTAGAATGGCCAAAATTAGCAAGACAGGAAACAACATGTGTTGGAGAGGATGTGGAGAAAGGGGAACCCTCTTAGACTGTTGGTGGGAATGCAAGTTGGTGCAGCCACTTTGGAGAACAGTGTGGAGATTCCTCAAGAAATTAAAAATGGAGCTTCCCTATGACCCTGCCATTGCACTCCTGGGTATTTACCCCAAAGATACAGATGGAGTGAAAAGAAGGGCCATCTGTACCCAATGTTCTATAGCAGCAGTGTCCACGGTCGCCAAACTATGGAAAGAACCAAGATGCCCTTCAATGGATGAATGGATAAGGAAGATGTGGTCCATATACACTATGGAGTATGATGCCTCCATCAGAAAGGATGAATACTCAACTTTTGTAGCAACATGGACGGGACTGGAAGAGATTATGCTGAGTGAAATCAGTCAAGCAGAGAGAGTCAATTATCATATGGTTTCACTTATTTGTGGAGCATAACAAATAGCATGGAGGACAAGGGGAGATGGAGAAGAGAAGGGGGTTGAGGGAAACTGGAAGGGGAGGTGAGCCATGAGAGACTATGGACTCTGAAAAACAACCTGAGGGTTTTGAAGGGGCGGGGGGGTGGGAGATTGGGGGAGCCAGGTGGTGGGTATTAAGGAGGGTACGTATTGCATGGAGCATTGGGTGTGATGCATAAACCAATTCTGTTACGCTGAAAATAAAGAAAGAAAGAAAGGAAGGAAGGAAGAAAGGAAGGAAGGAAGGAATAGATAGAAATTATGAAGAACTTGCAAAGAAGCAAAGAGCCAGAGTCCCGTAGTAGAGGAGTGTGTGGCGGCCCGAGCTCACGAGTCAGCCACTAGGAGAACTTGGGGATTAGAAGTCGGGGCTGTCACTCCGCTCTGCCCCACCCAGACACCGCGTCCCCCTGTCACTCGGCCGTCCCCGAGTGCATGCTGGGAGAAATCGTCACGCGCCGGGGTTCAGGTTGCAGCTCACACAGTGACAAAGCTTTTTTTAAAAGGTGGGGCTCTGTCCTGAACCTTGCTGACACTTAGTGTGCAGAAAAGGGACTCTTTCAGAGGAACGGGGGTGCCAGAGAAGCACATGACACCAGCAGCTTGTGGTCCCCTGTCACTGGGTCCCATAGAACCTCGTGGTTGGGTGCAGGTCACTGGGTGCCAGTCACTTGGCCTCGCAGACACTCGGTCACTTGGTTCCTGGGAGCCAACTCAGGCTTCCACGTGCCTGTCCCCAGGAGGAGCGGCTGCATGTCCGCCTTGGCCTCCCCGGCCGCCAGGTCCTCTGTGACTCCCAGGTGTTCGCCCTGTGTTGACTCCTCTGCTCCCTGGTCTTGGCCACAGTTTGAATCACCCCAAGGTTTTTGGAGAAAAGGCTGAGGGTAGGCCCCTCCCCTGAAAGACTGGCTCTTGGTCCAGGCTTGGGAATTTCTCACCCATGATGGTTTGCGTATTTCTGGGTGATTCTAGGGTGTAATCAGAACACTGCCCTTGATGAGGAAGTCATCCCCTTGTTCATCCCATACTGAGTGAATGAATGTCTGAGGTATACAGCCACCAGTCCCCTTGTCTAGGTAGAGGAGTCCAAGATCCTGCAAGTCTTTTTCATATGGCTTGGTTTCCAGAAGCTTCTCCCCAGTAGGCCTATTCTGGACATGGTCCCATTCATCTTCTCTGCTCTTGGTGTGTGGCTCAGAGCCGGGGCTGGGCTCTTCCAGCTAGATGTCTGCCTGAGGACGCTTTCTTGATCTAACATACTGGGCTTGTGGTCCTCTAGGACCCTGGAGTCTTTTTCACAACACAGCTCTTAAGCCAGACCTTTCACTTTCTGTGCTTTCTGTTTTTCCTCATGGGATTTCCCGTTATTTTTCAGCCTTTGTTATATCTTGTTGAAAACTTTTGAGTCTTTGTTTTGTTACTGAAGGTTTTGGCTGTTTCTCCTAGCTGAGTGTCAGTCTTGGATCTGATAAACTTGTCTAGTCCCATTTCTTCATTGAGGGCCCTGGTAGAAATGACGGTGGGAGCACAGACACTGAACACGCCCAGGTGAGCACCCCTGTGTCGGGGCAAGGATGGCACCCCAGTCCGAGGCACCATGGGGCCATGTCCAAGGCCTGCTCGTCTCTGAGACATAACAGCACACAGGCCTGCTTTTCAGTTGTGGGTTTTTAATGGAGCAGGGAGGGGGAAAGAGGCGGTAATAGGCACAGAGAATTAAGTGCCTTAAAGTGGGTATAAAAATGAAAACAGGGATGTGTGGTGAAAATCAGATCCGTCATCAGGGTGGAAGGGGACACGAGGGATGGTGAAAACGGTGAATTTGTTGTTACGGATGTCTTACCACAGTAAAAAAATTGAGAAAGAAAAAGTCAAAGGGGAGTAATTTTTCTTACCGAGTGCCTTTCCACTGTATCTTGTTTCAGGGTAGTTGTGTGTGTGTGTGTGTGTGTGTGTGCGCGCGCGCACACATGCATGTGTTCACGTGTGTGTGCATGTCTGTGTACGGGGTTGCTGCGGACATTTCCAATGGTGACGTCCCCTCCTCCACCGGCCTTCTGGGGCGGCTGGGGGTCTGCAGGGAGCTGTGTGTGCATGCGTGTGTGCGTGGACGGCACGTGTGCATGCACAGTGACCTGGGCAGTTGCAGATGTGGGGCAGGTGTCAGCTGCAGAAACTGGATCAGCGCCGCACGCCTCCCAGCGCTGCCAGGATGGTCCTCTTGAGGGAGAAACAGGTTTCACACACATTGTCCTTCGAGCCAAGGAGAGGCAGGCCATGGAAGACGTGTGTGCCCACATATGTGTGCACTCACGTGCATGGTTCCATACGCACACGCACGTGCAGGTATGTTTTCAAACGCCCACACCTCATCACACGCACACACTGTGCACACACATGTCCATGTGTGCACACGTGTTCCAGTGCACACAGGTGTCCATGTGTGTACACACAATTCCAGTGCACACACGTGTTTGCGCACACACACCTGTGTGCTCACACACACCTGTGTGCGCGCACGTGTATGCACGCTTCCTGTGTGTGCATGTGTCCACGTGTATGTTCCAGTGCACACACATGTGCATGTTTTCGTGTGCATACATGTGTGTTCCTGTGTACACGCCCATGTGCACACATGCGTGTGTGGTGGTGATCACCCTGTTGGATGTGCAGATGTGGGGTGGTGACTCAGCTGTGGTTCCCAGGGCTGTGCGGGTCTGGCTGCTCTGTACCAGGCACCGGCTCCGGGGTAGGGGCTGTGGCCAGACGGCACGGCGGCTGCTTCCTGCAGGGACGCTGACTTGCTTTGCCTCTCAGAGCCCGTGTCTTACCTGCAGACACTTAGCCTTGTGGCCAGGGTCACCCACACTTGTTGCTGGAGAGTAACTCAGGCCCCAAACTCAGTGTTGGGTTTCAGCAACCCCTTTGTTGAAGCCTCATCAGTTGCTTGGAATGAGCTCCCCATGTGCTCACGGAGCAGGTGGCTGAGGAAGTGCGCCTGAAGTCTACCCCGTGGGTGACTTGCCCGTGTCAGCAAAGTTGGAAATGGCACTCAAGAACCCAGGAGCATGGGGCCCATGGGCGGCCCCTCCGCACCTGCTTTGGCCTGTTTGCCCTGAAGCTTGGCAGCCTCAAGTGAGCTCCCTGGCTTCATGGGACGGGCTGGAGGTGCTTCTCTGCGGTGAGCTGGGGTTCCTCAGACCCGTAGTAGGGAACCTCTCAAAGGAAAGGGCTCCAGGGCGTGAGCGCTGTAGGTTCTGGGTTTGAAGAAGCACCTGGTTCCTCAGCAGCACCCCCGTCCCGCCTTTGATGGTGGATTGTTGGCGTCTCCTCCTGAGCTGTCCTCCAGGAGTCAGACGGCCTCTGGGAAGGAGTCCCTCCTTTTTCTCCCAACCAGCTTCCTGTGACCCCAGCTCTGCCGTGCTATCGATGGCTCTGATGACCCCGTGTCACGTCTCATCTTGTGATTTAGTGTCATGGTCAGGGGTATTGAAGTCACGCTGTGATGTTTTAAAATCCTTTCTGGGAGCATAAGATGTGGGGCCTTGGACAGATTGCTTTGAAACCTCCACAGATGTGCAGTGTCAGGTTACGCGGTTCTCTCTTTCAGTTTCGGAATTCAACTCCTAGTCTCTGGCATGTGTTTTCATAAATCCATATTCCTTTAATACAGGAAAGACGAGGCCCCCAGCCCCCGGTGTTTCTTTCTCTGGATAGTTTAAAAGTGACTATGACATTCTGAGCATCAGTGGGAATTGAACAAAGGCCCCGAGGTTTCCACGTGTTTAGTCCCAGGTCAGGTACCCTCTTGTCAGCAGAAGTTCCCCGGGTTGCTCAGTGTGCCTTCCGGGGAACAGGACGTTGTACTTAGGACAGACACATACCCCAGAGTGGCTCACATGTTAGCATTTTGGTGCAGACAGGAATATTTATCCTTTCTGCGTCTTCTTATCTCCTCACCCATCCTGCCCATCACTACATGCTGGTCACGTATTATGTGAGTCATAAGCCCTTAAAATTGCATGAGAGTGGCTCACTACCTACTAATGGAAACTGCACATTTGTTACTGTGCTCCTTCTGATCTCTGTCAAAACCCGTTCTCTGAAGGCTGCCCTCCTGCCTTCATGGAGATCCCTTTGGAATACATTAAAAAAAAAAAAACCTATTTGATGGGATTTCTGACACTTAACCCCCCAAAATATACTTAGAATAATTTTAAAGAACATTTTTTTATAAATAGGTACCTACGTTTCACTGCAGATATTTAAGGGTGTGACTATCCTTAAAGACCAGCAGTACTGGGCCTTGCCGTCAGTGGGCACCCGACACTTTGACCCGGCAGCGGTCGCAGGGGCGTCCGGCGGGTGTTCACAATGAAGAACCTGTGTTGGAAAGTTCTGAGACATCCAGAAAGGATCGCACACCTTCCCGCTGTTGGGCTCGCTGCACCCGAGCTCATCCGTGCGAGTGCGAAGTGCACTTTCTCTCAGGTTGTGCTCATCCCCTTGGGGTGTGGTCTGGCCTGGCTGCGGAGGCTTTCGCCTGTCGGGCCTGAAGGGCAGGGAGCCTCGCTCCCACCGGCCGCTGAGCACTCCACGCAGCGTGGCTTGGGCAGAGGCCGGCCTCCCTGGGGCAGGGCCTCCGGGCGCACGCGGGTGTCTCTTGCAGGAGCACTGCGGGCGGGAACCGCAGGGGCAGCATTCAGGGTCCCCGTCCCAGACACCCCTCTGGGGAAGGGCAGGGATGCGTGGCCTCACTTACCTCCCATGCCTCTGAAGGGAATCTTCCCGTGTCGAGGCTTTGGACCGGAGGAGTGGACCTTGAGACAGAGTGTCACTCGGGACCCTTTCTGGATCAGTCTGAAGCTGACCTGTAGCCCAGACACTTCTGCGGCAGTCACGGGATCCCCTGGGCAAAGTGAGCCATTTTCAGGCCCAGCCTCTGTGTGACCGCGGGCTGCGTGTCACGGTCCTGCAGTCCTCTTGGCTTACGTCCCCGGGGTCCCTAACTGTGCTGCATTTAGAGAGTTCTCGGAAAGGCATGGGAAGCTTGTGCTAGTACGGAGCAAGTGTTTCTTGGTGTCTGATACAACTAATTACCCTCTGTTCACGAGTAACCGCAGGGTTGCAGGCAGCTAGATTTTATTTCTCCTGACAGTTTGTTGAGTTAATCAACCGAAGAAAGAAACCCCACCCCAATACCATCCTTCTGCCCTTAAAGCTGGCCCGCTTTTGAGGGTGTTGTGGCGAGACCCCGTTGTTTCCCGAGGACCTGTGCACCCTCTGCGCGCGAGGGCCACAGTGCCTTGGGGTGTGCTGCTGTGCGTCTTCTGTTCTGATGAGAAGTGGTAACTTCACGTTTTACGTTTGACCCTCCAGGGGGAAAGCCTCTCCACTTCCGCTTTTCTGAAGAGGCAGCCTCGACCGCGCTCGCCAGCGGAGACCAGGGTCGCGCGCCCCGGACTGCCGCGTCACACACCGACACCGGGGAGCCCGGAGTGGGGAGCGCAGCCTCTGCGTCCGCACTCGGAAGCAGGAGCCAAGACGCTTCCAAGAGAGCAGAGCAGCCCCGGTTTTCCGTGGGCGTCAAAATGCCGGCGTTTCACCCGAAGCAGGAGGCTGTGGTCTCCAGGGACGCCGCCGACTTCCCTTTCCATTCAGATCAGTCTTTCCCCGAAGGAGCCGACCTGCCGCTCTTGTCCACGAGCCCGGCTCAGCCCCTGAAGGAGAAGCCGTCTGACTTGCACATGAAGGAGCACGCTGCAGGGGGCCGGAGGGGGCCGGCCCCAGACCTGGCGCCCCTGGACCTCAGCGAGAGATCGAGCCGGGACGACCCCAGCCACAAGGAGCTGGCCTCGTCTCTGCAGGCCGCGCTGGCCGTTCACCCGTGTCCTTACTGCAACCACAAGACCTACTACCCCGAGGTCCTGTGGATGCACGAGCGCGTGTGGCACAGGGTCAGCTGCAGCTCCGTGGCCCCCCAGTGGATCCAGCCCAATGGCTACAGGAGCATCAGGAACAACTTGGTTTTCCTTGCCCGGAGCGGACGCACGGGCCCCCCGCCTGCCCTCGGGGGCAAAGAGTGCCAGCCGCTGCCCATCGCCCGGTTCACACGCACTCAGGTGCCAGGTGGGGTGCCGGGGCCCAAAGGCGGCCCCTCCCCCCTGGGCGTGGCCACGAAAGCCGCCAGCCTGCCTAAGAGCAAGGACAGCCACTCCGGGGGCCCTTGTGCGCTTTGGGTAGCCGGCCCTGACGGGCCCCAACAGGCCAAAGCCGGCCACGGCCCCGAGCCACATGGTGCCCCCGCACCGCCGTCCCTGCCGAAGCCCAGGCAGGAGGCTGGCCCGAGAGCGGGGCCCGCGGCAAGCGGCGGTGGCTTCAGCCGATGTGCCACCCCCACGCCCTCCGTCATCGCCCGAGCAGGAGCCCAGCCCCCCACAGGTAGCAGGCCGGGGGACAAGTATGTCATCCCTCCCACGGAGGCCAGCCTCGGCCCCCCGCAGAAGCACAGTGCCCCAGACCCTCCGAAAGCCAAATTCAGCCCTCATCCTCAGGGTCCGCCGCACGGGAAAGGCGATGGGGGCCCCCCTCTACCTCCTCGCGAGCCCCCCTCCAAGGCCGGCCAGGAGCTGCGGCTGCCCACCAGCTGCGGAGCGGGCCCCAGGGGGAGCTCGGCCGTGCAGGCCAGCAAGCCGGAGCCCGCAGCGGACGGCCGCGAGAAACGCCTGGACATCCTCAGTGTCTTTAAGACGTACATTCCAAAGGACTTCGCTTCTCTGTACCAGAGCTGGGGTGCCAGCGGCCCTGCACTCGAGCACAGAGGTAAGACGGGCGGCCCCCACCCTGCCCTGCGGGCACTGGCACAACGGTCCTCTGCAGGCCCCGCGGCAGCCTCTCCCCACGGGCACCACGGGGTGCGGCAGCTGCCGGCGGCCAGCCGTGCGTCTGAGCACCGAGCGGAGAGCGCGGGGCCCGTGCACCCTCCTGCCCCCCAGCTCTGCCTGCCAGGGTTCGGGTGCCCAGGGCTGGGGCGTGGGCGGGAGCCTGCTGGCCCCGCAGGCCTTCCCTCCTGGGGCTGTTAATTCGGGAATGCGGACGTTTCACGGGAGCGGGCAGCCTTGACGCCCCTCACGTCCTTTGTTTTTTTATGTTTTTTAATTTTTAAAAAATTTTTTAGGTAAGTTCTTTGCCCAGCATAGGGGTCAAACTCATGCCCCAAGATCAGGAGTCACAGGCTCTCCTGACGGAGCCAGCTGGGTGCCCTTTCCTTTGTCATTTTAAACATAGAATCAGTAGATGTTCATGGTCCCTTTTCTCTCAATAGGTGGGAATGTTCACTTGAAGAAGCAAGTGTTTTGTTTCTGTACGTACGTAATTGAAAAGCGCGTAGTTCAGTGGTGTTAGTGAGCAAACCCTGCGGAGTATGGATGTATCATAGGACGACTGGGGGACTGGCTTGTGCCGCCATTTGAGAAAAGACAGACCGTTAGTGGCCAATTTCTGCCGGTGTCTGGGTATCGACACCTTGTTGCGAGGACCCGCGAGGGAAGGCACACGCCGGATAGGACGCCCTCCTCCTTGGGCGTGAATTGTGGGGGCTCTCCCTTAACAGAGCACAAGGAGAGCGAAGGATTTGCTGTTAAAAACCAAAGATCAAGCAGCTGGAGACCCTGCGGTGCTCTCTCTGTCCATTGCCGTTCTCTGGTCTCAAGTGTTCACACACCTGTTGCTACAGCAGGTCACCGTCAGAAGTGACCTTTGCCTTCAGGCCCCTCAAATTCCAGCAAGGTGGAGGCACTTTTGGGGAACGTGGTTCATGGTTTGGCGGCAGTTGGGTGAACGGCGAGGCGTCCCACACCCGTGGTGTGGCTGTGGGTGCCTCGCCGAGAAGGCGGGTCTCGGTCCACGTTCGCAGGGACTTCGGAACCTTGGGCACGCTGGAGCCGTCCTGGCGTGGCTCGCGGTGCCTTTGGCTCCCGGGAACACTACGGTGGGAAACGCTCGGGGTCCCACAGTCTCGGAACTTTTGCCAGTGGGGTCCTCATTCGAGGCTGGCATCTGTTCCTTTTTGCTTAGAGCCCACCCTTCCTGGGAACTTTCTAGAATGAAGCTAAAGGCACGGAAGCCCAGAGGTCGCTGAGACGCGCCATCACCGAGGTGCTGGGAGGCAAGGCTGGAAGGCCCTGTGTCCACGACGCCTGCCCTCGGGCCGGGGGCGCTGCGCCAGGCTGTGGCGGGTGGTAGAAGGCAGCCGGCACGTGGCCTGGTGTGTTCACACGTTCAGGTTTCAGTTAGTTCTGTGAGTTTTGCACGTCTCAGGGACGTTTCCAGGCATGCAGATTATTTGCTGGGAGACGAGTCACAGTGCGTGGGCGCCCTTTAGACCTGGGGGCAGCCCCGTCGCTCTAGGTTTGGTTTCCGTGGGTCTCAAAGCCGAGAAGTCATAGGCCACTGACAGTGGGCAAGTTTCCGTGGGTACCCGTGTGCCCAGCAGCCGTGACCCGCTGTCCACTCCTTCCGGTGACCGTGGCCTCGGGTGCCCAGACCCGGGACGCCTGTCACTGTGTCCGTGGCTTCTGGTTAGCGCCCAGACCTGGGACGTCACAGCGACCCTCCTTTGGGACGGCCCGTCGCGCTGCCGTTGCTGTCATTGCTTTTGCCCCCAAAAAGTAGAAGTCCGTTTTAAGTTCAGAGTTGAGAATTTCACATGACAGCTTGGAAGTACGCAGTAGCCGGAAATGTTCTCCTTTTCCTTAAGAATTGTAAATGGTTCTCAGGGTTTAGTGTGCGTGTCTGTGTGTGTGCGTGCACGTGTGTGCGTGCGCGTGGCTTAAGAGAGGTTCCACACTCTACATGTGAGAAACGCTGAATCGTGCCTCACACGCATGTGCTTCTCTTGGGTCGTCTGCCCGTGTACACATGGACATAACAGCTCCGTGGATTAATGGCGTTTAGGGCGTTTAAATTCACGCCGACTTGGGTTCCTTAAGGGCAGATCCTCAACTTTTCAGCTGTAATATACTAAGTGTGTTTCTAGAACCATGGTTTCCCGGGTTTAGGGAAGAGCAGAGATCGGTTTCTCTCGGTCACTTGGCTGCTGTCTGTGTGGTGGCCGTGCACTTGGACGGGACGCCCCCTGCATGGCCCTCCCCTCTGTGGCCCCCCTTGGGCTCTGGGCTCGACTTTGGGGCCGGGCCTGGGCTGTCCCGTGGGAACGCCTGTGGACTCCTCAAACTCCTCGGCTTGTCCGCGCCCTGCCCACGTGTCCCGTCTGTGGCCGCCCCTCCGGGACCTTTGCTGGTTCCTTTCTCCTTCTTGGGATGTTTCTGGATGGCCCTTGAGGTGTTGCATAGGAAGGAGACGTGGCAGGCGTGGCCTGGCCGAGAGGAGAGTGGGGGCTGACGGTTCTTGTAGGGAGGCCCTCGGCCGTTGTGCCGCCGGCAGCTGCGAGTGGCCCTAGATCGCCGCCCTGATGCGTTTCTGAAGGTGCCACTGACGCAGATTCCCGAGGTCTTTGTCTTCCACTGGCCAGGCGTCCGTGGCTTTGGTGTGCTACGCAGTTGAATTTCACATCATGCATCTAGAAAATTAAGTTCTTTCGGTTCCAAGTCATCTTTCTGGCCTGCGCCACTGATGGGTCGGCCCGTGCTGGTCGGCTCCCATCCCGTGGTCAGATCCCCCTCCTCTCGGATCGGACGCGAGCCTCCTCTCGGGGGTGTCCCTGTAGGGTAAAGGTCTCAACTCCTCCACGCGGGCCGCGGGAACGCACCTCCCGGCCTCGCGCTGTTGCGGGGGAGGCAGAGGCTGCCGAAGGGAACCTTCTGAGAAGAGCGGCCGTCTGTGCCACGTGCAGTGTTTGTGGGGGCCAGTGCGACTCTGTCGGGGCTCGTGTTCTGCTCACACAGAGGCCCTGCCGTCGGGCGGTGCCTCGGAGACATCGGGTCCTTCCAGACGTCGGGGCGGAGAGTTCCCCGAGGCCGTCTCCCCACGTGTTGCGACGGAATGATGTTTGTGGGGAGGCCCTGCCAGGGGAGGAAGGACGTTCTGTGGCGTGAGACCGTCGCTTCCTGGAGGGACTGCGACCACCACCCTTGAAGCCTGAAACACAGGGTCTGCTCTGTGGCTGGCGAGTCTGGAAACTTCCATCCGTAGAGTAGGACTGTTCTGTTGATGGAATAGAAAAATAATACATTACCTGGGTTTTCACGCTTCGTGGTCAGCCTATGTTAGGTGAGAGTATGGGCTTCAGAATGAAGCTTGAAGGTAACAGGACGAGATGATTTTAGATAGAATGAGATGTAAGGTCTCTGTTGTTGGGACTTGACAGAGTCCCTTGTCCGAGGACAAGCCCGAGACCCGTCCCGCCCCGGGCCGTGCAGGGGCGCATCCCGCCCAGCCCCGCTGCCGCCACACAGACACTCGATGTGACGGGGATGCGAGGTGTGGGCTTCCTTCGCCGGGCTCCGTCGGGGGTCCCCGCAGGTGTCTGGGCTCCTCTTCCCCTTGCGGACGGGCACGTGTGTTGCGGCATGATCGGGTCACGTTAGTGTGCGGGGCTGGGGAGCGTCTGCACCTGCCTCGGGGAGGCCCCTGCCCTTCACTGGGCCTCCTTGCCGCACAACTCTAGTGTCCAGGTCAGAGAGTTAGAGCGCTTTGTCCCCAGCCAGTCTTCGGCTCAAATGAAGTTTGTAACCTTCATGTTGAGCTCGGAATTCCGGGTAGCTCGGGCCCGATATTACTGACCGTGAAGGGCAACGGTCTTTTCTCAGAGAGTAAAGAGAAAACGATGTGGCAAAATGCACAGGAGAACAGCGTGTGTCTGTGTGTCCGTGCGTGTGCGTGCCGGCGCATACTTGATCCAAGGCCGTGCCGTCGGCTCAACGGAAGTGCTGCGTTTTCCTGCTGCCACTTTGGATGGGCAACAGGCAGCTGAAGGAGCTCCCTACGAGACTACCGAAGCGACGTAGTGTGTGAGGACCCTAGTGCCATGTTTCCTCAGGGTCCTTAGCGGGTGTCCCGCGTGGGCCCCTCTAGAATCCACGTGGGCGAGCCGTCCCGTACCCCCGGGAGAACCCGCACAGCCCAGGCGATTGCCAGGGAGGTTCTCATAGGATGAGCCTGGGTTGTGCTTCAACAGGCAACAGAAACGCTTTAGAAGCTGAGATCTTCCCGGGCCAGACTCAGAGGAAGGAAAGATGTTCCTTAAAGACGTGATTAGGTGGCTCTTGGCAGAAGCTGCCACGCTGGGAATGTGTGCTCAGAACCAGGAGGTGTGGGGCCCGTGCCGTGCGCAGCCGTCATGGCCAGGCTGCCAGGCCTCCTGTCCCCGCAGTGCTTGGGGACGCATATGGCGGCGGTGAGGCCTACGCCAAGGACGCTGGCTGAGTGTGCCTTCCCCGTTCAGTGCCTGGGCACTCTGCCCGCCTCAGTCCCGCTGTCTCATTGGGGACAGTGGCGCGCGTGGGTTAGAAAGGGTCTTGCTCGTCCTCAGTCCTCCTGAACGAGGCGGTGGGAAATGCAGGGCCTTGTGGGTGAGTTCTGCGGTTTCTCTAAGACGCGCGTTCGAGGCTCGCCCGGTGAGGATTCGGACGAGTTCTGCCGTCCGTCACATGCGTGTTTCGGATGATTGTGTCCATACACTGTCTGCAGTGTCGAAGCAATTGTATATTCTTTCCATCTGTCAATGTACGCTGAATTCGGACAAGAATTGGGTTTCAGCTACTTTGACAGAGACTTTGTCATCCTTTCTGTTTGCCGTTTACACTCGCGGACCCGATGTTTGGGACACACTCAGCCCCGTGAGCCTCACTTAAGCGCGCTGCTCCAGGCAGAACTTGCTCTGGTTGGTGTTTCTGTGCTGTGTTTCCGCTGAGTTCCGGTTGTGCCCAGCTGTGAGAGTGGGGCTCGGGGAGGCCTCTGGAGCTGCTCCCCGTATGTGAGCCTTAGCCTTTCTTCAGAAGGACGCCCCAGAGCAGGCCGGGGGCAGGTAGGTGAGGGCCATGTGCTCCGCCGTTCTCGCCGAAGCGAACACAGGTAGGGCCTTCAACCTGGCCCGACTCCCTGGTCTCCCGTCTGTGCCCCAGAGGGTGCGTGGGCACACAGGTAAGGAGCCAGGTACCTGGGCGGTGTTGGGGGTGTGGTGGGGACTGGTGGCCAGGCCGCGGCCTCCCTGCCCCCGCACCTGGCCGTCCCCACAGAGCCACCCCCCACCCCGGGCCGTGGCGCGGGTTTTAGCTCACTGTGGTTGACACTCCCTCACCGTCTCACGTGTGCCGGCTGTTGGCAGAGCCTGGGGGGAGGGGTCCTGGTCGCCCCCCAGGCCTGCAGGTGCTCCCGTCACCCCACTAGACACAGTCAGGACGTTTTCCTCTGGCCCCGGTCCTGCCGCTTCCCACCTGCACACCACCCACGGCCACCGCCGCCCAGGGCCGCTCTGGACACACGCCTGCCGGGGAGACCCCTTGTGTGTGGAGCCTCCCACCCTAAGTGCAGGGTCCCCCTGCCCACAGCCACACTCTACCCATCCCCCAGAAGGGGAAGGGGGTGCTGGTGAGAAGGCCCCTTCAGTGCCCTGGGGCTGAACACACACCCTCAGTGCTGGGAGCGAGCTTGTCCCTTGCTGCTCCGAGTGTAAGAGGGGCTGGCTGCATGGAGCTAAAATGAGATTATCTGGGGAAGAGAAGGCTCCTGGGGTGGCCGTCCTCTACTCCCCACAGGATACGTGGATGGGGGCAGGATTTCTCACCTCTGCCCTCAGGGCCAGCCTTGCGTCTCCCAACTGCGGGCCCCACTCTGATCTAGGACTCTGTCTTCCTGGAGCCTGAGCGGGATTTCTGCCTCAGAAGACCCTCCCTACAACCACACAAATTTCACGGGGCCCCCCGCACGGGCCTGTGCCAGTGGCAGAAGCCCTTGGCCTGTGTGTGCGGAGCTCGCCCGTGACGGTGCGGGCCGAGAGCCGTGGGCGGGGAGCGGGGGTTGGGGGTGGGGGGGCGCCGTGTGGGCACGGGAGCACGCGTGCGGCGGCCGCGGGACGCACAGCGACAGAGGCCACACGGTGAGTAACGCGGGAGGAGCGTCCCTGCACGCGGACGCCGGTAATTAACGCTGCCAGCGACGGCTTTCTTGGGCAGCGCGGTCTTTAGTACAAACAGTCGTGGCTCCGGGCGCTCCCCCAGCCCCATCCCTTACAGTAAGTGTGGGTGCAAATTGGGATTTTCCGGCCACGGGCTCGGCGCTGGCATCTTTTTTGTGCAAGGGCTTTGTCTGTAATGGCCTTGCTCGGCACGGGGTCATGTGGGGGCCGCTCGCGCTGCACTAGTGCACCCCGTGTTCCCACAGCGGTGCTGGAGTCCTGACCCCCGAGGTGCTGAACGGACCCACGCCCCCTCCGCAGACGCCCGGAACAAGCCGGTCTTCCGGTTAACTGGACGCCGGGCTTTACTGTGGCGCGGGGAAGAGACGCGCCGTGGTGCTCAGCACAACAGCCCCCGGCCGTTTTCCGATCCCCAGACGCGCAGAGAACTGCATTGCTTTGGTGGGGAGCTGCCCCTCAGGGCAGTCTGGGGCACTCGACAAAGCCCAATGGCCGTCGCGGCCCCGAGCGACAAGGATGCGGCGGGCAGGTGTGGCCGCGGCTCTCGTTCTTGCTGGGGTCTGGGCGTGGCCGCGCCTCCCCATGCCAGAGACGCCTGCTCTCCCCCCCGGGCTGTTCTTGCACAGGTTTGTTCGGGAACGAGTTCTGCCATCTTTGTCCTGGCGTGTTGGTCCTCCTCCGTGAGAAGCACCAGGCGGGCTGTGGCGCAGGCGGCGGTGTTTGCGCCAGGATCTGGTTCCCTGCCTGGCACCCTCGCTGGCATGGCCACTGTGCACGGGCACTGTGGGCATGGCCTGACGTGTGTGGCCAGTGCGTGTGGCCTGCGTGTGTTCACCGCTCCGCATCCCCACAGCGTGCTGCGCCGTCGGCGGGGTTCAGTGTGAGCTCCTGTCTCAGGACACGCACCGTCCTCAGTGGCCTTGCGGGTCGTCCTGGGCTAAGGGCTCTCCCCGCTCCTGTCCCCGCACAGAACATCCCTGTGCCCTCTCCTCCCACGGGCACTTTCCGCTGACATTCTCGCTTTCTGACGGGATTCTGTAGCTGCTGGCTGTCCCCTTTGTAAAGGGAGCGGCGTCTCTGCAGCCGGGGCACGTGTCCGGGCCCTGTCACGGGGTCAGCGCACGCTCGTGGGTCCCATCTGACCAGCGTAACCGTCCTCGGGACTCTGGGCTGCCGAGGGTGGGGACGGTGACGTCAGCCCCGGTGTGTGTCTCGAGAAGGGAAGCTTCGCCGCAAAGCCGTCGGGGGAGTGGCCACTGCCACACGGGGTGGACCTTCGCCCAGAGTGGCCTGTCCTGCACTTGGTGCTTGTGTCTTACTGCGATTTTAGAGCGTCTGCCGGCTGCTAGAAAGCCTGATCTTCATGTCACCGACCGAACGCCCCGTTGTGTGGTAGCGTTTTCCAGTCAGCGGTTTCTGTCTGTCCGTGAAACGGGCTGTTTTAGCATAGAAAGAACTTACCTGGCGGTGCTGTGACCGTTTGGGACTAAGTAACGTCTCTCCGGATGCGGAGTTAACAGATCTCGGCCCAGACGTGGCCTGGGCACCGCCGTTTCCCACGGGCGAGGACGCCCTCGCGGCGGGACTCGCTGCGGCGTTTGCGGGACGTGGTAACGCGCTTGCACCGGGGCTGGAGGTCCCAGCTGGCGTCGGGGCAGAGCGTCCGTGCCCGCAGGCGACCCTTGCATCTCCCTAGGGCGTGGCTTTCCGCAGAGAGTATTCGGTGTCGCGGCCGAGGCCCGGCGGACCCCCAGGACGTGGCGAGGTCCTTCGGGGCCGCGCGTCCGGTGTTGGCGCCGCGCTCCTTCCGCCCCGCCTCCTGTCACGGGTGCCCCTGTCGCAGGACACGCCGGTCAGCGAGCCTCGTCACAGGCTGTGTCTCACGCTGTGGCTTTGTTACGGTACTTAGTTGGGGTTTCGTCACGGTTGGTACCCGTGCTGGGCTGTGACCGAGAAAAGATGGTTTATGTTTCTCTGGGCCTGTGGACTCAAGTTCTGCAGTTTTGTCCTTAACCGACTGACCTGTGGGCTTCTTGTCCGCAGGGATGCACGTTACGTGCTCTAAGCCGCCGTTCGCTCTCGGAGCCAGGCCCTCCGTGGGTCAGCTGTCCTTCTGTCCACCCTGGGACACGCTCGCTCAGACCTGTGACCCTGGCGTTGTGCTGGATTACCGGCCCCTCCCACTGGAGCTGCTGGTTTGCTTAATTCCTAGGTGGAGGTCATGGCCCCTGGTCGTGCTTCTTGTCCTTTGTTACATTTAAAGTAGCTTTTTTTTTTTTTTTTTTTTAAAGTTTTATTTATTTGAGAGAGTGAGCGAGGTCCGCTTTTGAACTGTTGAGACCCTGGGTTCCTGAGTAGGAAGCTGCCCACCCCCCCGCCCTGCCTGGGGTGTGGGACTTTCTGCTGGTGCCCGCGTCTGTAGTAACCCCAGGAGCACGTCGTACCCTCGCCGTGAAGACACCGTGGGCCGCATACGCGTTCTGGGATGAGTCTGCCGCTGCCGGCCGTGACCGCTGGGATCCAGGCACATGTGGAGGCAGGATGCTGCTCCCAGACTGAATGAGCCAACCATCCCCGATGGCCGTTCTTTTTCCTGGGCATCCTGGTGCTGCCAGAGCCCAGCACTGTGCCTTTTGTTGCCGAGACCCGGGGCCTTGGTTCTCTGCCGTGTCACGCCGGCGACCACGCAGCAGCCCCCTGACTTGCCGAATTAGCATCCAGAGTCTGTGCGTTAGCTAATTCAGACAGATCATGATGTCCCGGGTCTCCGGGTGAGACAGTCCATCAGGCACGGGGTCCAGGCCCAGAGCCAAAATGGATCTGCTTCTGTTAGGTCAGAATGAAAGCAACTTGGAGAAGTGAAGTGATTCTCTTCGGTTGTGTGCTGTGGCTGCGCTCTCTTCTCCGTACGTACGCTGGTCAGCAGGCATTCCTCCCACAGCTGGAGTGGACAGGGTCGCCGAACCCTTACCAGTTACAGGCGTGGATTCCGTGGTCGAGCTTCTAGAAGGAGAGTCGTGGTCACGGCATGTGTTCTGCAGTGTCTACTCTCGCAGGACATGGGTGCTGGAGGGGAGGAGCGTCATCCCGCGGGAGGCATGGCCATGGCTCTGGGCGAACTGTCCCCACCCTCAGGAATGAAGGCCCCACTGTTTGTGCTTCGCGTAAGCGCACCAAGTCCAGTCGTGAGGGTAGCTGATGCTCGAAGCTAAATTCTAAATGAAAGGAGGGCTTCCTGCATGTTGTCATTTCCAAGATGCTTTGTCATAGATTCAGCAGGACTGAGTAAATGTTTAGTTCCTAGTCATTACCGGTATTCATCATCAGCAAGATTTTTTAAAAATAATAGGCTGAAGTATGGGTATCGTTGTCCTACTGGTGTTGGGGGGGGAATTCTAGGTGGCTTTGTCTGTGTGTTGTGAAGAAATTTTTTTTTTTCTGTTATGTGTTTAAACGTTAGAAATTGAAATGGTATTTAGAACCAAGAAAAATGGACCCTCTCTCCGTGCCGTCCCCTGGCTTTTGGATTTAAAAAACCAGACTGACTTTTGCTGAAATAGGAAATCTGGTGTTCCCAGCGTGTTTGGATTCCTTGCCAAATTTTAAGACTATGATTAATAGTTTATTTCTTATTGTTCTAAATGTTATGTTAAAGTAGTTAAGCCAGAGAAATAATTCCATTAATCAAAATAAGGGAAATGAAAAAGTAACTGGGCCTGGTTTAGCTCTGGATGTTGGGACGCGGGTGACGGAGCCTCGTGGAGCCGCCCAGTCTGGTGTCCGGTCACTGTTGGAGTCTCAGCGTCGCGTGTCAGATTGCAAAGTCCCGCTCAGGTCTCTAAGCAGCTTCCGTATTGGTAAAACCAAACAGACATCTCAAAACACGTTACCCGCCTTTCTCTGAAGTCAAACGTTCTATGAAAAGTTGTGAACAGGTTGCGTGCTTTGTCTAAAGTGACACACGGCCCTGAGAGCCGCCCCTCGCCTGCGGCGTGGTGAGTGAAGGTCGCGTCAGGAAGGTGCTGCGTGTGACCTCCTCAGGCCTAGAGCACCACACCACGTGTGACGGATGTGGTCGCGTCCCCCTCGCTCTGAAGGCCGACAGGTTCGCGTGTGTCCTGGGGAGGGGTTTGTGTCATCACCCCTCCCCACAGGAGTACACGTACATCCCCTTACCTTATAAAGACAAAAGGGAGAAAAAGTAGACCTCATGAAGTTCCGGAAGTCAGTATCCATCCCTAGAACATTGAAGTGCATTAAGGAAGATAATTATTTTCTTTAGTGTTACTGTTACTGGAAAGCCCGCAATTCACAGAGCAGCAGAAAACCCACAGATTTTCTAAAAACATGTTTCTCGTCATCTGAGTATTCTATCTCATAGCGGGGGGAAAGCAGCATGTGTGCACTCAAAATCCTAGGTGTGCACGTGCATATTTCTGTGACTCCTTTCTTCCCAGCCTGCATTTCCCATGTGCGGATTTCTCAAATGAATTTCTTTCATTTCCTAAAAAGCCTGTAGGTCACTGTATTGAGGAATAAAATGTTGATGACTCCCTTAAAGAATGAGATGCTGTCTGAACATATTGCTTCAATTCCAAACCAAAAATAGACATTACTGTGTCTAGATTTATGGACTAAATTTAACAACCTGGTGGCTAGGGTTACCAGATTTTGTAGTCCTTCTGAATCATTTTTAAAACTTCCTGAGCTTCGCAGTTCAAAACTTCTGTCCTTCATGGAGGGAGGCGCGTTCTCCTGTTCCCTCTCTAATCTGCCCTGTGCAAGTTTGTGTTTTCTGGCCCCAAGGAAATGAGGTGCGGGCGGCGGTCAGGGGCGCCGTCACTGTCGCATGTGCAGAGTGGACACTGTTCAGAATCGCTGGCGAGTTCACTTGCTACATATCGTCATTCTGGGGAGACTTCCAGGCCATTCACCTAAGCACTGACAATAACTCATTTTTCTCTTGGCAAACACAAAGGCCATTTTCCTTTCTTGAATGTATCTAGAAGCAGTTTGGAAAGTGCCCTGTTGATGAACCTCCGTGGTGTGAGGTCGCTGTGCAAAAATGTAAAACCTCGCTCTCCGCTCGCTGCGGGGAATGCGCCGTCTACCCGAGGATGTGGAGTTACTGTTACGCGTCCGATAAATTCCTGCCTGTGCCACTGTACCCGCCCCAGCCCCCCCAGAACTTTTGTCCAGTGTCTTCCTGGGCCGCCTCCAGTGTTGACTGATGGACGTCATGCACGTGGGGCTGGTTTTAAGTAGGAGCTTTCAGAAGCTTGACTAAAGAGAAGCGCTTAATGCACGGTGTCAGCCGGCCCCTCCCCCCACGATTTCTGGGGTTCCCGGAGGCCCAGCGGGAAACCAGTGAGAATCGTGCTGAGTGCTGTAGCGTCCGCGTGCGTGCTAATGTCGAGTGATCGGTCTCTCTTCGTCAGGGCTGCAGCTGGAGGTTAATGCGGTTCAGTAAGATTAATCTCGCCCTGTTGTTTTTGTCCTCGGATGGTAAACTCCGTTGTTCAAACAGCAATGCTTCGAATGTCACTGGAGAGCCTTCTCTGAAAGCCGCAGGCTCACACGTTTCCCCATTTTTATCTCGCAGTGCACTTGACTTTAGAGAACCCCTTCTGTTGTCCCGACGTGGTGATTATTTATGGAAATCGGTGGAAGCACTCTCGGTTCCGACGGACCAATGTGAGGGCTGTCCTTTTTTGACCGTCTGTATGGCCCCCGGATTCCGCCTTGGCTTGAATCTCGCGGAGCTGTCACTCACCTGTCAATCCGCGTTGTGCTACAAAATTCTCCTTTTTTTGGGAATCCTCCCCCAATTCCATCTTGCCACCTTTTAACCTCCAGGGCTGGTCTGGACACTTGTTTGCCTTCTTGTATGTGAATCAGAGAGGGCCAGCCACCCTCTCTGAATCCGTGCAAATGATTGTCTAAAGCTGCCCCCGCAGAGCAGGAAGGCCCATTTAAAATCTCTTCTGCTCGGGCGCCTGGGTGGCTCAGTGGGTTACGCCGCTGCCTTCGGCTCAGGTCATGATCTCAGGGTCCTGGGATCGAGTCCCGCATCGGGCTCTCTGCTTGGCAGGGAGCCTGCTTCCCTTCCTCTCTCTCTGCCTGCCTCTCTGCTTACTTGTGATCTCTCTCTCTCAAATAAACACATAAAATCTTTAAAAAAAAAAAAAAAGTTTAAAATCTCTTCTGCTCGAGCAGAGTGATTTCCTGCAGCAGTCAGGGGTCTCCACGCACCTGACGGGGTTGCTGCCTCAAGGTCGCCCTGCTCTTGGGTGTTGATAAGAAAATTAATAGGGAAAATGCACGTAGATATCAAAAGGCAGAAATGAGCTTCTCTGTTGTCTGCTTTTTCTCATCTAGGGGAGAGACCGTTCTAACCCCAATCCCGTCCAGCAGTGCCTCTCAGAAAGGGAACCTAGAGACTCGTTGCCGGCGTACCCTGGTGCCCCGTGACAGCCGTTCGCAGCCCCCCACGGACGTCCCGGCAGTGACCCCGACCCCCCGTGGAGGAGAAGCTGCAGGAGCCCCGACCGGATGGCCCGACCCTGGCCCGACCCTGGCGCGGCCGTGCTGGAGCGCAGGCCGAAGGGAGATGCTTCTGCGCCTTGGGAAACGGTTCGGAGCACACGAAGATGGTCTCCTCCAGGATCCCGTGTACATACTCTGGGCAGCTCTGGGCTCATCGACCGCCGTCCCCTATTTTCTTACCATAAACCGTGCTGTTGGCAGGTACGCTCAGAGCACAGGCCTCTGTGTTGCTGGAGACACGTTTGAGACACTGGAGAGAGATTCTTGTGCGTGTCAGAGAGACGGAAGAGCCGGGCGCCGGCGGGAGCTGCTGACGCTCGGAGGACAGTCGGGTAACGCCAGGACACGTGGTGGGGCGGCTGGTGGAGCGTTAGTGCCGCAGCCCGTCTGTGTCGTAGCGGGTGTTTAAAGTCGTCCACGAGAGAGAGGAAGGAGGGAGCGCCGGGCACTGCGGAAAGCAGGCTCGGTGGCGTGGGGCCACGGTGTGGTCCTAACTGGTGGCCTTTGGGGGCCGTGGGTGTTTCCCGTTTGCTCTTCCCGTCCTTCCCGTCCTTTGTGCTCAGCGAGCCTGCAGGGGACCCACACCCGTGGGAGTGCGTATATTTGCTTCGGGAAAGAGCTAGTTGAACACTAAGACAAGCAGGCTTCTTTGTTTATTCTCAGGACCTTTTTGTAACAGGGCTACACTCTGCGACTGCTCCCCAAGGAAGACTGCCCGTAAATTCTCTAGCCACTGAAACTCCCTGCCCCGGTCTAGACCCGTTTCAGTGATGGCGGGAGCATCCCTGAGCAGATCCGGGGGCCCTGGTGCTCTGGAAACCTGTGCTCCCCTCCCTCCCAGCTGCCCCCCCACCAGCCCAGCTAGTAGGTGTCTTTTCTTCTCGGGCCCGGGGACCTCCATGGGATGAGTCCCTTCATTCCCGGGGCGTGGAGGTCCCCTGGCCCCTGGGTGGGGGCAGCTTCATATACCTCTTCCTCAGTCCCGCAAATGCAAGTTTTTGTGGTGGGGGGTTAAGGCCCATAACAAAGGATCTTAAACCGTGCAGTGTACGCAGCTAAAATTGTATTCCACAGATATAAATATTTTCTTTTCCTGTTACCGTGGCACTGTGTGCGATGGTAATATTTCTGAGAGTTTCAGATTTTTGCACATATGATTTTATGCATTATCAAAAGTTGCTGCCTTGAATGACAATGTTCTGTGAAATTTTTTGCAAAAGCTTTACTAGGTTTTTTTTAATTGTGACATTTTGTAAAGGCAGGAAATGGATTAAAAACGAGCATGCTAAATATATTTTTCAAAAAAGCAATAATTTTACATGTACAGAAATTATCCTAACCTTTAATACTGGTGAGAGCAACAGTTTACTTAATACAGTAATGGATCAGCGCAGTTTTTTGTAGAAAATGGGCTTCTGATACAAAGATCTGTTTAAACTTGTGCGCGCGCAGACACAAACCCTGAAGTGTGGTTTTCCTGTTCTAATGATTTGTTGAATTATTATATTATTATTATTGTTGATGTTGTTATTAGTTAATGTTTGGTTCTGGATTCTACTTGTTACTGAATTTAAGTTACTTGAGGTTCCGGTTACTTTGCAGCACTTGGAAACAGTGGGATCTAACTGGGTAGCTCCTCTTTACGTATGGATGTACACACGCGTATGCCTGTGCACGCGATGTTTTCACTCACTTTTTCCGGATCCTCGTACACCAGGTTTGTACCGGAACGATCTGTTGTGTTGGCGTAATTAGGAACATTCACGCCGATTGTATCGAGCAGCTGTGATCGACTGTTTCTGTATTTTGAGCAAAGTTGCAGAGACACATTCCTCTGTTAGAAATCAGAATGCCTTTCTGTTGACTTCTGTTTGATCATTTCCATAGTTTCCCCACAGTGATAAGTTCCGGCTTTCATTTTCTCGGCTAAAAGTGAACAGTGACAAGTCAGGGCGCACAGGGGCTCCAGACCCGGTCCTGTCTTTCTCTGTGTTCTAGCGATTAAAAGCAGTTCTGTCCCCAAAGTGACACGGAGCTGTCCTGTCCCTTCTTCCTGTTTTGGAAGCTCCCCCCACCCCCCTCCCCGACCCCGGAGCCCCGCCAGCGGCCGGAATGGCCAGGTGGCGAGAGGGGTGCACCCCGGGTCCCGCGGGCAAAGCGCGCAGTCCAAGTCGGCTTGCGGGAGCGCGTGCCTGGCCCCGTGCAGAAGGCGGCGTCCCCGGCACGGAGCAGGGGAGGAGGCTGCCCTCCAAGCCACGCTGTCTGGGGCTGGACTGTGGCTTCCTTCTCACTGGTCAGCAGTGTGGTTGGGTCTGTTCATGCGTTGTTGTCTGTTTGACCATAGTATTTAATATGATTTGTGTTTTCTTATTTATTTAGCCAATATGTTTTGATTTGCTTTTTTTCGAACGGTAATTTCCACGTGATCTCTCCTGTAAGTCATCTTCTGACTGTTACAGACTCTTTCTACTACCTCTACCGACCTGCTGTTTCCTTGTTTCCTAACAGGATTTTTACAGTGTTGGCGTCTGATGTAACTTAGACAATAAAGGGTTTGGTTGTCTACACCGCAGCAGCTTCTCCGTGTGTCTCCCCGCCCCGCCGGCGCCCTCGCTGCTCCGGGGCGGCTGTCGGTCTGGCTGTCCTCGCCCCCTCTCCTCCCCGCTCACGTCTTTCCTCATTGTCCCCGTCCGGTCCCACAGAGTGACGATGAGCTGAGGAGCGTTTCAGGTCACTCACTCACACTCCTTAACTCGAAGAAGGCAGCGTCTGTTCTCCGCAGCGTCCGCCGCCGGCCCCTCCCAGGACGCAGCCCGCCTCGGCCGCTCCGCCGCCTGCTCCGGGCGGGTCCCTCGGCCTCTCCGACGGCTCCGTCTCCCGCCGGTCCGAACGCAGCGCAGACCTGCAGGGCTCGGGGATTTTGCCTTTCTAGTTTCGAAAAGTATGAAATACTCGGAGCGGTTCCTCTGATACTCATTTATTTTCGAAATCAAGAAAGACACCGGTTTCCCAAGAAGCGCGCCCGGGAAGCTGCTCGCGGTAGTCCTGGCCTGTGGCCCCTGCGCCGGGTGAGGGACGTGGCTCTTGCCCTCTGTGTCCGGAGCCACGTTCAGACGTGGCCGCTCTGTCACAGGTCACGTAATGTTCCGGAAACATCCGGAACAAGGGCCCGCGCACAGCAGTTGGTAAGCAAGCCCCGCTTTCGGACGGGCGCAGCCTCGAGTGCGGCGCGGACGGGGAGCCGCTGGCTGACAGCGGGACAGCCAGAGCGCTCGGAGCCCGTGGGACGGGTGTCGCCTCGATCCTGCAGGGACGACACCTGTTGGTCTGTGCCCCAGAGACGCTGTGCCTCCGGGATTCTCGTGCCCAGATTCCCTTTACCAGCCCCTGCTCTAAAGCCAACATGCTGACTCTCAAGCCCTGAGGGTGTCCGTGGCGCGGAGCGAGCGGGGCCGTGTTTGTCTCTTGTCGCTGAGCTCCGGGTGCGGAGCCTTCTGTCCCCGGAGTGAAAGGGAACCACGGCCAGGGCTCCCGGAGGTGGTTTCGGTGCAGGCCGGGCCCCTGCACGCCCGTGGGACGGGACCGAGGGGGCTTCATTCTTCATCCACTGCGCTAATTACACTCTGAAGCAGTAAAATGCAAAAGACCATAGAGTTTGTATTTCTTTTTTTTTAAATACAGTTTATAACATTATATTTTGTACTCTTTATATTAGATTTGTAACTAGATGGATGTATTTAACTCTATTTCTGAAAAAATAATTCAGTGTTTCAGTTATGTGAAAAAATATTTAGATAAAACATATTCATTCTATTGGACTTTGAAATCAATAAAAAGATCTTGGAGTTGCTGAGACTCGTTAAGACCTTCTTCGCCGGTCCCAGGAGGTGCCTAACCTTCGTCTCGATCTGCGGTTTCCTGTTTTCATTGGCAGAACACAAAGCCAAGTGTAGAGTTCTTTCTAGAAGCAGAAGGGTTTAGCGTGACTCACGAGATAACTCATCTACGACCATGTCGGATGGCCAGAGTGTCTTCTTTTTGTTTTTGTTTTTGTATTTTTTTGCCGACTCCAGGGCATACACACGGTTTCTTTTTTTGGAAGGTGACCGCACAGCTCGTGTTCTCCCACAGCGCGCCCCTTTGTTCCCTCACCAAACCCACACACCGTCCCTGCTCTCGCCGCCCGAGCCCCGCGGCGTGCGCAGGACGGACACAGAGCGAGCCCGAGTCAGGTGAAGTGACGGGATCAAGAGCGTGGGGTTCTGAGGCCCTCAGGGAACTTCAGTTTAAAGCTGAGAAGTGTTTTGAAGTGAGAAGTTTTAACTGTGTCTCCACTGGCAGTAAAAAGAGGTGGGAATTGACAGTCCGTGCTGGTATCCGGCAGAAATCCTGGCCCAGACCTCCTTGTGCCCCCGATGCAGGACTTCCTTCCACAGGACACGGGCGTGGGAGCTCCTAACTTCACGCCCGGACAGACACCTTCCCCGGCCCTGGCCTTTCTCCAGGTGGCCACAGTCCTTTCTCCAGGAAGGTGCTTTCCTTCTGTCTCCCTGCTGGTCACCAGACAGCAGACAGCCACGGGCTGGGGGCTCCTTGGCCACTGGGAGAAGATGGCATAGGACGGCCATGACTGTCTCCTGCGCTCTCATCTGCCACGGAGCACCTTGGAGGCAGGGGCTGGGCGTGGCCATGCTTCACACACACGCGTGCACGCACACCCCCCCCACACCACACAGAACACACATGCTTGAGAAACAAATCCCGCCGCTTGTGACGGCACCTTCTTGCCCTGCATCTGATTTCTTGCCGTTTGAAAACGACGTGCGCCTCATCTGGCTGTTCGTGTTCCCCGTCGGAACTTGGAAAAGGTGAGTTCTCGTTCAAGAGATGAGCAGAAGGACTGAAGGAAAATGGGACGTGCTCTGGTCTCGGCCCCTGTGATGAGTTCCTGGAGAGTCCCTGCCCGTGGACACACGAGGCTGTGGCAGGGCTTCGTGGCTGGGGAAGGGCCACGGGGACCTGGCAGCAGGGGACATCAGGTGGCACACCCCCGGGTTCCTCTGAGGGAAGAGGAAACAGTGAAAGGAAGATGGTAATGAGAGCACCGTCTTTTCCCTTTTTCCAGCGGAAGAAGCTAGTATGGGAGTCTCTTCCCAAGGCCTCTCCTGACGGGAGGCCGGGTCTCTGCAGGGGGCCTCAGACGGACCCCCGAGCGCGTGGCCAGCATTCTGAGTTTCAGAGGGGACAAGGAAACTCACCTTTCTCTGGACCCGGATTTGTCAGTGGAGGATCCGTGCTCAGGGCAGGAGAAACGTTGTCCCCACCTGACCTGGGGCTTCACTGTATCTCCTGATGGGCTCATTTCAGTTCGGGAAATGACCTTTTAAAGCGTGGTGAACTCGAACTCGAACATGTGCAGGACAGGGGACAAGGAATCGAAAACAGGGGGCGTCTTTTAAATTTTTTTTTTTTTTTTTTTTTTTTTTTGAGAGAGAGAGCGTGAGAGGCGGGAAGGTCAGAGAGAGAAGCAGACTCCCCACGGAGCTGGGAGCCTGATGTGGGACTCGATCCCGGGACTCCGGGACCGTGACCTGAGCCGAAGGCGGTTGCTTAACCAACCGAGCCACCCAGGCGCCTCGGGGGCGTCTTTTAAAGAAGAAAACCTTCACGCAGCTCAGGTGAGTGGTTGTGAGGTCTTGGAGATGTACAGGAGAAGGAGCAAGTGAAGACCTATGGGGACTTTGCCCCTCAGAGCCGTTCTCAGTGGCGGGAGGCACAGCGAAGCAAATTGGAACCAGAAGAGCGTGCCCATCTCATCCAAAGATTTCAGACTGCTTTAAAATTGTAGAAATGGTACGGGACGTTTCTGACTTTATAAATCCATCCCCCAAGTCCGGGGCTCCTGCCACGCACAGCGCAGCCCCAGGTGCCGGGTGGGAGAGCCGGGCGACGCGAGCCTGCCCATGGCTGCGTCCCACAGGGGGACAGGAGGACATCCTCGAGCTGACCTGATGCAGGGCACGTCAGGGCTGCGAGGCGTGGGTGGAGGAGGCAGGAGCCCGCTGGGCGGGGGAGGAGGACAAGGATCTTCTAAACCAGCCAAACGCTTCTGTGTTACCACGACCCAGGGGCACCGACCTGAAACTTCAGAAACAATTTTATAAAACGGTGGGGGTGATGACTTAGAGTTAAAATGGGCATCTGATCTCAAACCTTCGTGGACCTGGGTAGCCTCCAAGCAGATTTCGATGCGGGAGAGAAGGGTGACCCGGGAATTTCAGTGACGACAATCCAAAGAGGACTATTCCGGGAAATACCCACCGTACCTTCAGAACAGACTTTGAATTGTCAGATTGGATCGAGGACAGGGACCGACGCCACGGCCAGGTATCGCTGGGGACATTAACTGCAAGTGAGCCGTCAGGCAGAGAGAGAGCAGGGGTCTCTGTGGGCACGACGCTGTGACAGGCCAGCAACCGTGCGCGTCTGTGCCGAGTCACTGATGGGCCACCGCGCGGGTTTGAGGAACCGGAGAAGCCAGCGGTTGACTGAGGGAGGCCTTAGCCCGAGGCAGAACAGGGTTGAGAAGGACCTGGGTCAGCACTTTGGCACCATGACTGGTCTCAGTGGGATCTGGTTCGGTCTGGAGAGCTGGATTCAGAACCAAGGAGCAGCGGAGGTTAGAGAGGACAGGCTCTGGGCTGGGAAAGGCCATTCCGTACGGCAAGTCTCCTGCACCTTCAAAGCCGGCATCATTAAGTCTAGTTTAAGGGCAAAAACACAGAAGGTTCTGGAAGGGCACCGTGCTCAAAGTGACACAAGCAGTAGCTTGCGGACACACCGCTGGGGGCCGGGCCTGTGGGCTCGCCGGCTACTGTTGTTCTGCCTCGGCGTGTTCTGCCTCCCACCCCTAAGGAAGCTGGGTGAGTAACCGTGATGATCTCTGCAAGACCTGTTCCCGCTTTCCAGAGCTCTGAGATCCCCGTTACCCCGCGGACCACGGCGGTGATCCTGCAACTAAGGGTGCAGACAGTAGCCCCTGTGTCCAGCAGGCAGGCAGGCGACCACTGGGTCAGAAACAGACGCTCCGGACTCCTGAGTTCTTCTTTCCGGGTCGAAGAGTCTCTAGGTGGACTTCCCGGAAGTTACGAACACGGAGGGAGGAAAACACCGATTGGGATTTCTGAGAGCCTGGGTAGGACTTGTGGTATGTCCTAGGTGGAACACAGGCATCCATTGGCCAGTTTCTCCCAGATTTGGTCTTTCCTTCTCTATTGGCTCTTTCCTTCATGCTCGAGACATCCTATTCCCCACCACCGCTCCCAAAACCCCCACCACCTTTGGTCCTCTGGTCCTCTGCTTCCTTTCCCTCCCGTATGTCCTGTCCTGCCTTTTAAGGCCGGTCTTCCAAAAAAGGTGCTTCGCGGTCCCTCTACCATTCCCTATTCTAGCTTTGAAGACCATCACCTACTTCATTTACTTCATTGCATTGTCTCCTGTTAAGATCATGAAGGACCTTTCTGGTTAGAATCATGATTTTTCCCCCTTTTATTCTACATGTTATTCAAATGTCCTTTGAAAAACACACATGTACATTTTTCATAAAACATACAACATTTTGCCAAGTTTGTTGCTACACCTCACTTTGTTATTATGGCTGTTTTCTCTTGGAATATTTCAGGACATTCCCAGACATCCTGATACTTGCACTGTGACTACTTGATCTCTGAGTGATGTGTTTTCAACGAACGAAACAGGAGTGTTGTGTTCTTTGCACTCCGTGATGCTTCCGTGGGATTTCTTCTTCAATCGATCCCCTCCACCTCCGCATTTGGTTTCCCGCCCTGGCGACCCTGGTCTTCCTGGCCAGCATCCCGCTCCTGTATGCGTCTCTTACCCTGGACCCACCGAGGGTTGGGACACAGGCCTCCTGCCTGGGCAGTGAAGGTGAGCGTCGTGCCAGGAGCCTCAGCCGCCCTGGGCTCAGCCGGCAATAGGGTGCCGGGACTTCACAGGCTCCCTCGCTCCTCTCAGCCCTTCCTCCTACAAATCCGTCTCAGTAAATGGCATAGCCACCTGCCGGCTGGTCACCGTGCCAAAAGTAAGGGGGTTGTCCTGACTTTTCTCTCTGTCACACACCTGTTGAATCCACAGACCGTCTCCCCCGCACTATTCTCTGAGCTCTGGGGACAATGACCTTGGTCTTTCTGCCTTGGATCACCTCCCCTCCAGTTTACTCTCCCTCTGTGGCCACCATAGGAATCTTCTGGAATGCGTGTTAGATCTTTCTACTCTCCTGATTGAATTCACCAGTAATTTTCTATATCCTTGAGAAAAAGGGTGAATTCCTTTGTGTGCCATCATGGAAAGCCTCCTGTAATACCAACTGACTAGCGTTTCCTGAAGGTGCCGGCTCTTGCGCACATTCTTTGTGCTTTCCTCCAAGACCTCCTCCCACCCCTAAGGAAGCCTGTGCAGGGCCCACCCTGTCTTCCTGTACCTTCCGTCGCATCCCCCGGTGGGGCACCTGCTCCTCCTCCGGGTCCCCTGCAGCATGCTGGGATCCCCTCACCGCAGGTAGCGTGACGTCTGGGAGTCAGTAGGTCCCCTCCACCTCTCCCCATGAGCCAAGTTGCTGGCAGGCAGAGAAGTTGGGCTGCCTTAAAGCCAGGTCCCCTGGTGGAGCCCCAGTGGTCAGTTCTTCAGCCCGTACCCAACAGGGTGTGCCTCAGTTCCACAGCTGTGCAGGGTGATCGGTCTCAGTCCCGTCTCCCTCCTACTCCTGCCGCATCAAATGGTGTGATGGTTGCATGCTCTAGCCTCTCATGTGACTCATAAACGCGCGCCAGAATTACTTCCAAGCAATTTACATAGCAGTGTTTTTCCAGTTCTGTAAAATCGTCATTAAGTAACATGGTCTCTATGTACCAGCTTTTCAAAAAAAACCTGGTATTGACCTTGTGCATCAGGAAATTTCCACTGCTTATTTGACACACTTAAAAGTGGGTCACTTTCCCGCGCTCACAAAGTTTTTTGACCAGCGAAAGATAGCTGGATTCCTTGTAGCCACAAAGGTTAACCCCAGTGAAAGTGCTGATCACACTCTTAATGAAACAATGTATTCTATTAGTAACATTCGTAAATGATAATTAAGGAAGAGCTGATTGTGGTCTCTGTAGACAGAAACCACTCCACGAACACCCAGTGAACAGTCTCGGGGCTTCGATCCGTGTTTTAGGACCGCTGGGCCGCCGGGCCGCCGTCCGGTCTGTTGCTGTGGGGCAGTCCATCATCAGGCCCTTCACAGGGCTGCTCAAGGGAGAAGGTTAACTAATTTCTGCACATTTCACACGGAAGTGAGCTAGCTCTTACGAGGGCTTGTACGTTAACCAAACCACTTTGGATGGTTCTTGGTCATTCAGCAACAGTGGTAGACGCTAGGAAAAGGCTTTTTTGTTCATTATCAAGGACAGGAAGGGCTGGGCCGTCCCAGGGGAGACTGGGTGCAGCTCCCGGGGGGCTCTGTGCACATGGCTGTGGAGCATCAGGTGTGGCTGTTTTCTGGATGTGCTTCTGCTTGGGGGTGGGCTGTGGAGAGAGCAGCGGCTGTGGGGCGAGGTGGGCCGTACAAGCTGACAAGGGCCGGCCGAGGGGCCGAGGGGGCGAGGGTGCCAAAGTGACCTTGGGGGCTGTGTTCATGCCCTCAGAGGCTTTGAGTGCCGGCCGTCCAGGGAACCTGTAGGAGATGGCCCTGCTCTGTGGCTCCAGCACCAGCACATAGGTGAGCGATCGCCCAGCTTTGAGAGCGTGGCCCTGGGCATGCGGGGGAAGGGCAGGCAGCTCAGAACCCCCACCGCCTCCTGCTAAGTTCCCAAAGAATAAAAGTGGTGCGTGTCCCATGGTGGTCTTTGTGGCCTGAAGTCCGGTAGATTCCTGGGATGTACGAATGCACAGGCGGGTGGGTCATTGCGGAAAGTGCTTCTCCGCGTCTGTCTGATGCAACGTGGCGGCCACCTTGCGCGGCCTGGCCCGCCTTTGTGCGGGAAAGCTCGCCGCCCGTCGCCTGCCAGCCCTGCTCGCGGACCCCCACCGCCCAGATCCCCATGTGTTTTCCAGCTTTGCTGAAGCTCTGTTAGGTCTTCACGAAGCTCGGTACAGGCTGGCACGTTCCTGAACCGTGTCCCACCTCGTCCCCGTCACCACCTTCCGGTTTGGGATGGTCCCTATAGCAAGAAAGCAAACATTTATTCAAGGACGCTGTGAAAAGCCGAGTCCCTGTTATGAGGCTACATTCAGGTTTGGGTTGGGGAGTTGCCTGAAGTTAATTTAAAATAAGACTCTTAAAGAACTTGAAGGTTGAAAAACCTCTTACTTCCTGTGTTGTCCAAAGTTCTTGTTTATCCTGCTGGAGAGCGGTCTGGAGGGGTTGTGGACTGCCAGCCGTGGGGGTCTGCCGTTTTATTGGGTTTTGTGATCTTAGGCAGTAAGTGTTGTGTTGGTCTTTCTGGCTTCATGCTTCGGGGGTCTTTGTCATTTCTACTGCCTTTTACCCTGCCTCTCCCCTCAGATTTGCATTCCTCACTCTTCTCAGTTTATTTTAACTCCCCCCAAGTGATCTCGGGGTGTCCTGAGGCCATTGGAAACACAGCATTCCTGTGTTCTCCAGTTAAAGCTTCTGTGCCGTTCTGATCTCTGATGGCGTCAGAAGCCACATGCAAGTCCCCTGACTGTCACTCTGACGTATCCGACGTCCCGCGAACACGCGGACGGCCCCGGAAGCTCTCATCCACGTGGCTCTCGGGGGTTTCGTACCCACTCAGCTGTCCTTTGCTCTCCCTCAGTCGCAGGCAGGGTGCAGCTCTGGGGTCGAACCCCGGAGTCTGAATTGATGTGGTCACAGAGCAAGTGCTGGAACCCCCCCAGCCCCAGCCCTTCCCCAGCGGCCACAGCCCTGCCTCCGTCCTCTCCCTGGTGCTTCTGTAGAAGCAATCGCCCTGAAGTTGCCCTCTCCCACCACTAGATGGTGGCTGGTGGTCAGACATGAACGAAAAATAATCCCATTTCAGAGCCATCCCTCCTTCATCGTGGTTCGCAGCAAACGTGCCCTGCGCGCCCTGTGCCGGAGTGTGGGCAGGCTGCTGGCCGGGCAGCTCCGACGTGAGGGCAGGTAAAGATGCTCGGGCTGCGCGGTCCTTGGCCAGGAGCAGGGATGGCGTTCCTTCCTGCCTTCGTCTGACGTGAGCGCCCGCTGCGTGTCTCGCTTGGGTCTGGCCCCCGGGTTGCAGGGGCACATCAGAGGCTTAGCTCCTGTCCCTTCAGGGCTTTTACGTTCTTCTGGGGAAACATGGTCGCCAAAGGCATACATACCCCAGAAGGAGAGGACAGCAATGAGCAGAGAAAGGCCAGGGGTCAGGAGGAAGAGAACAGAGGAGGGTTGTCAGGGCCTCGGTTTCCCCCAGTCTGGGAGGATGACGTCCATGAGAAGACATCAGATGGGCCCCGCGAAGGTGTCAAGGCTGAGGGAGAGGAGGACCAAGGGCTGGAGGGCAGCCACTTGGGGTGCAGAGCTCGGCCGCTCAGTCCCGCTGGTGGGGGAGGCAGGCAAAGATCCCAAGTTACAGTCACAGTTGGGGTGAGACCTTCTGACCCAGGGTCGGTGCGGGGGAAATGGCGGGAGGCGGAAGCAGCGCCCCTCACCTCCCTGGAGTCGGCCTCCTGAGGACCAGCTCTGCCAAAGGCTCTTGGTGCCTTACGAAGGGGGATGTGAGGACCTGCGGCAGCCAGGTGAGGGCGCCTTTGACCGAATGCAGAGTTGACACAGGGGGCAGTGGCCGGGCCTGTCTTCATGGGTTGTCTTCAAGGTGGAAGGTGAGAACCAGCCATGGAGGACAAGTGATCGCAAAGAGGAGCAGGCACCAGGCTGGGGGCTCGGGGCCTCACGTCGTCGGTTCTTCTTGCCAGGCAAGGGTCGTGACGCTCCCTCCGCCAGCTCTGTGCACTCGGCTCTGCCGACACCCAGGATCCTGGGGCAGCCTGCTGTGACCGAACACGAATCCTCTATTTTCCGTATCCTCGTCAGTAAACATGCAACAAACATCATCTATACCCTGGGAAGTATGTTACCTGTTTGTGGTGGATAAACATTATCCTTGACAAAACATTTGTGCTTCTGGAAACTTCTTTCCTTAGATCTTTCTCAGCATGTGTCCTCACGGCAGTCAGCTCCTGGCCTGATGCCCCCTTCAGAGGCACTCCCACGAGAGAGAGGTCCTGGTGGTCCCCCCACCCTTGCCATCACCACCACCATCACCTCCCTCATCATCATCTCCATGCTCCTCATCACCGTCACCACCGTCCTCGTCATCGTCACCGTCGTTGTCACCACTCTCACCCCTGCCACCGTCAGTATCCACTACCGCCAACACCACCGTCCTGATCATCACCACCACCGTTGTCATTGCCATCACCGCCATCACCATCATCATTGCTATCACGTTCGTCATCACCACCATCACCATCGTCATCACTATCACCGTCACCACTGTCATCACCATTGCCCTGTTATCATCACCGTCATCACCACCACCACCATTATCATCATCACATCTACCACCATCACCATGACCACCACCATCCCCACCATCACCACCACGGCCACCATCACCACCAACACCGTCATGATATCTCCATCGTCACCATGACCACCACCGTCCCCACCATCACCACCACGGCCACCATCACCACCAACACCGTCATGATATCACCATCGTCACCATGACCACCACCGTCCCCACCATCACCACCACGGCCACCATCACCACCAACACCGTCATGATATCTCCATCGTCACCATGACCACCACCGTCCCCACCATCACCACCACGGCCACCATCACCACCAACACCGTCATGATATCACCATCGTCACCATGACCACCACCGTCCCCACCATCACCACCACGGCCACCATCACCACCAACACCGTCATGATATCACCATCGTCACCATGACCACCACCGTCCCCACCATCACCACCACGGCCACCATCACCAGCAACACCGTCATGATATCTCCATCGTCACCATGACCACCACCGTCCCCACCATCACCACCACGGCCACCATCACCAGCAACACCGTCATGATATCTCCATCGTCACCATGACCACCACCGTCCCCACCATCACCACCACGGCCACCATCACCACCAACACCGTCATGATATCACCATCGTCACCATGACCACCACCGTCCCCACCATCACCACCACGGCCACCATCACCACCAACACCGTCATGATATCACCATCGTCACCATGACCACCACCGTCCCCACCATCACCACCACGGCCACCATCACCAGCAACACCGTCATGATATCTCCATCGTCACCATGACCACCACCGTCCCCACCATCACCACCACGGCCACCATCACCAGCAACACCGTCATGATATCACCATCGTCACCATGACCACCACCGTCCCCACCATCACCACCACGGCCACCATCACCAGCAACACCGTCATGATATCTCCATCGTCACCATGACCACCACCGTCCCCACCATCACCACCACGGCCACCATCACCAGCAACACCGTCATGATATCTCCATCGTCACCATGACCACCACCGTCCCCACCATCACCACCACGGCCACCATCACCAGCAACACCGTCATGATATCACCATCGTCACCATGACCACCACCGTCCCCACCATCACCACCACGGCCACCATCACCACCAACACCGTCATGATATCACCATCGTCACCATGACCACCACCGTCCCCACCATCACCACCACGGCCACCATCACCAGCAACACCGTCATGATATCTCCATCGTCACCATGACCACCACCGTCCCCACCATCACCACCACGGCCACCATCACCAGCAACACCGTCATGATATCTCCATCGTCACCATGACCACCACCGTCCCCACCATCACCACCACGGCCACCATCACCAGCAACACCGTCATGATATCACCATCGTCACCATGACCACCACCGTCCCCACCATCACCACCACGGCCACCATCACCAGCAACACCGTCATGATATCTCCATCGTCACCATGACCACCACCGTCCCCACCATCACCACCACGGCCACCATCACCAGCAACACCGTCATGATATCACCATCGTCACCATGACCACCACCGTCCCCACCATCACCACCACGGCCACCATCACCACCAACACCGTCATGATATCTCCATCGTCACCATGACCACCACCGTCCCCACCATCACCACCACGGCCACCATCACCAGCAACACCGTCATGATATCACCATCGTCACCATGACCACCACCGTCCCCACCATCACCACCACGGCCACCATCACCAGCAACACCGTCATGATATCTCCATCGTCACCATGACCACCACCGTCCCCACCATCACCACCACGGCCACCATCACCAGCAACACCGTCATGATATCTCCATCGTCACCATGACCACCACCGTCCCCACCATCACCACCACGGCCACCATCACCAGCAACACCGTCATGATATCACCATCGTCACCATGACCACCACCGTCCCCACCATCACCACCACGGCCACCATCACCACCAACACCGTCATGATATCTCCATCGTCACCATGACCACCACCGTCCCCACCATCACCACCACGGCCACCATCACCAGCAACACCGTCATGATATCTCCATCGTCACCATGACCACCACCGTCCCCACCATCACCACCACGGCCACCATCACCAGCAACACCGTCATGATATCTCCATCGTCACCATGACCACCACCGTCCCCACCATCACCACCACGGCCACCATCACCAGCAACACCGTCATGATATCTCCATCGTCACCATGACCACCACCGTCCCCACCATCACCACCACGGCCACCATCACCACCAACACCGTCATGATATCTCCATCGTCACCATGACCACCACCGTCCCCACCATCACCACCACGGCCACCATCACCACCAACACCGTCATGATATCTCCATCGTCACCATGACCACCACCGTCCCCACCATCACCACCACGGCCACCATCACCAGCAACACCGTCATGATATCTCCATCGTCACCATGACCACCACCGTCCCCACCATCACCACCACGGCCACCATCACCAGCAACACCGTCATGATATCACCATCGTCACCATGACCACCACCGTCCCCACCATCACCACCACGGCCACCATCACCAGCAACACCGTCATGATATCTCCATCGTCACCATGACCACCACCGTCCCCACCATCACCACCACGGCCACCATCACCACCAACACCGTCATGATATCTCCATCGTCACCATGACCACCACCGTCCCCACCATCACCACCACGGCCACCATCACCACCAACACCGTCATGATATCTCCATCGTCACCATGACCACCACCGTCCCCACCATCACCACCACGGCCACCATCACCAGCAACACCGTCATGATATCTCCATCGTCACCATGACCACCACCGTCCCCACCATCACCACCACGGCCACCATCACCAGCAACACCGTCATGATATCACCATCGTCACCATGACCACCACCGTCCCCACCATCACCACCACGGCCACCATCACCAGCAACACCGTCATGATATCTCCATCGTCACCATGACCACCATCATTCTCATCACTGCCGTCATCCTCCCATGTAAATGAGTGTCCTAAAAGAAAATAAAATAGCTGGAACATTAGAACTCAGATTCAGGGAGGAGGTAAGATTGAAAGTAAAGCTTTGTGTGTGAGTCCTCACGGCTGAGGCCAGGAAAGTGTGGGAGCTCCCTAAGGAAAAAGACAAAAGTTAAAAAAGTGGTCAAAGTATCAGTAGGTGTCGATTCGCCTACAGGAGTGAAGGAAGGCAGCCGGCAACAGGTTCCGACCGAGCTGCCAGGGAGGGGAGCATTACCTGCTGAACTGAGACCCGCGCAAACATCCACTCCCATGACGCCCTGGTGCTTTCAAGGAGACCCATCTGCATCGATGTGAGGGTAGGGATCGTGCGGGCCAGTGGGGACCGAGCCCTTAGGTGGAGCGCACCTACTGCAGCCCAGATGTGGTAGAATGTCCTCCATGCAACTGCCTTTGCGCCTCCGTGCAGTGCCTGGACATCAGGCCCTCGGTGGGACATCTGAGAGCTTGTAATGAACCCAAGTAAGGAGCCCCTTCTGCAATGTTTGCTGGAAACTTAGAATGTAAACCTGTGCGGTTAAAGGGATGCATTTAGAGCCACTTAGATCAGTTCTGTGATTTGTAAATGGTCTCTTGGCAGTGTGTTGCCATCGGAGATTTCCAGATTCTTTTCTCAGAGTACGTACTACTTTAGGAAATGACCCAGAAGCATCTGTTACAGTGTAAGATTGCAGGGGGCGTATGACCTCATTGCAGGAACCACAGGCAAACCTGGGAGATACTGTTGCAGACTGCTGCAGTCAAGTGAATATTGCAATAAAATGAGTCCCATTAACTTTCTGGTTTCCCAGTACTTATAAAAGTTACTTTTACAGTACTAGTCTATGAAGTGTCCAACAGCATCGTGTCTAAAAAATAGTATGTATACCTTAATTAAAAATACTTTATTACTAAAAAAATGCTAACCGTCATCCTCGCTTTCCGTGAGTCATACCATTGATTACACATATAATGGTATGAATGGGGCGCCTGGGTGGCTCAGTGGGCTGAGCCTCTGCCTTTGGCTCAGGTCATGATCTTAGGGTCCTGGGATCGAGCCCGTGTCGGGCTCTCTGCTCTGTGGGGAGCCTGTTTCCCCCTCTCTACCTGCTTCTCTGCCTACTTGTGATCTCTTTCTGTCAAATAATTAATTAATTAATTTACAAAAGGAAAATATTTGAAATATTGCAGGAATTACCAAACTGTGACACAGAGACACCAAGTGAGCAAGCACTCTTAGAAGATGAGGCACCAGTAGACTTGCTCAGTGCACGGTTGCCACAAACCTTCAATTTGTTGAAAAACACACTATCTGTCAAGCACAATAAAGCAAAGGACAATGTATCCTGTTGTACTGCGATGATTTTATATTGTCACTGAAAGATTTTACTGAAATAATTGCAAGGAAAATAGGTAAGTGATTGTAATATAAAATGGCTGGCATTGATAAGCTTGTTTATTATTTGTGGATAAATTATAGGTTATAGGACCATGAGCTAGTGTGGCGGGAAAAGCTTCTGGAGGGCAGGGCCGTGTGTGTGTCTGATACGTCACAGCAGACGGGCTCCCTGGTGAAGGATGGGAGGGGTAGGGAGGGGCGGGAGGGAAGGAGGGAAAATGAAATTGTAGTGTCTCGAAGATATCTGAAATGTGCTTACATGCCCTACACCAGATCGATTCCGTCTGGAGATGCGGAAACACCTTGCTGACCCGAGGACTGTCGGTGATCTCAGTGGGGGGGAGAAAATGGAGGAAGTACCAGGAAATGGTTTAATGTTGCTCCAGGTTTTCAGAAATAACGAGGAAGCAGATCCGCACAGAGCACACACTTGAGTAGCCTTCTGGAAGACGTAATTAAAGAAATGGCCTGCGAGCCCGAGACAGGAGGCAGTTTGCGAGGAACGACGTCACAGCCCCTCCATATCTCCACCTCGCCGCTGGAGCTGCCATATGACCGGGATTCTGGACATGGCTGATGAGTAAATAAAACTGTTGAAACAAGCATCGTGAGTCTAACTGCTTTTCCCCCTTTGAAAACTTAAAAAAATTAATCAAGGGAGAATGGTGAGGCATTGTATATCGGGACGGCAGGAAGGTATCTGGCCCCTCTGAGCTGGACGTTAGGAGGACTGAGACCTCTTTGTGTGTTACATATTTGTTCGTACAGAATATACTTTTTATTTAAAAAGATTTTATTTATTTATTTGACACACAGAGAGATCACAAGCTGGCAGAGAGGCAGGCAGAGAGAGAGGAAGAAGCAGGCTCCCCGCTGAGCAGAGAGCCGGATGTAGGGCTCATCCCAAGATCCTGGGATCATGACCTGAGCCGGCACGTTAGCATAAGAGGAGACTGAAGGAGCAGGAGGCGGCCAGTGTGGCCATGCGTTCGGGAGGCAGATACGGCAAGATTCTGTAACGGATGGGGACCTGGCTGAGGGACGTGCGAGGCTGACTCCTCAAAGGGCCACTTTCTGAGCAGGGGGTCCCCGAAGGAGGAAGCTGCCGGGTGCGCCTCAGCTGGGGTGCACCCAGCAGGGGCTGGGTGGACAGTGACACTGGGCTCTCGTGGGCTCTGTGTTCTTATGTAAAGACCTGGAAGTCACTGTGCCAATATGCCATTTCCGCTGGGATTCCAGGGTGGGCTGGGAGGCTCTGCCCGCATCTGGGGCCTTACAGACGCCGGGGCAGTGAGACTCAGGGAGGAGGGAGGAGGGTCCCATTGTCTGCAGCCCCCACCGGGAAGCGGACACGTGTTCACCTGCCGTTAGCGCTCAGGTCGCCCTCTACCCACAGACACGCTCTCCCCTGTGCCTCCGCAGGGAGGGAGATGGCACGCCATAGAAAGCGATGCTGTCCAGAAACCGTTGCATGATATCTGCGATTCTTTTGAGATGGTGTGTCCTTCCTTGTGAGGCACTCACCGATACACACTCTAGATAAGTAAAAAGTCAGGGGCAAAGCAATGGATACAACTCTTCTGCTCTCTGTATTGGAGGGTACGTGCCTGTTACATGATGTCCTAAGTGGCATGGTGTGTGTTTCTCTGCATGAAAAAGGTTTGGTGCCATGTTTGTGGCAGGAACAGTGCCTGGCGTGAGGGTCGGGAGGAAGCCAGGCCGATTCTTCCAGGGGTGCTGGAGGTGCTGGCCAACGTGCATGAGAGCACAGGCAGGTTGTACGGAGTGACACAGGGCGTGTGTCTGCACAACCAGTGTGTAAGGCGAGAGCCGACCCCCAGCCCAGCGGTTGGAGCGGGTGCCTGCTTCCAGGGACCTCACCCAGGAACACAGCCGAGTCCCTGCTACATCCATTCAAGTCCTTTCTCTCTTGAAAAATGATCCTTTTATAGGTTTGTCTTGGCAGCAACACCAAAACCATGCAAGTGATTTGGAAAAAAAAGGAGGACATTTGCAGGAATCCGGAGCCGAAAGCACCGCCACACCCGCCTGCTCCCAGGGGACTTGATTCACGGAGAAATGAGGTCAATGAAAGAAATCCTTTTCGGGGGCACCTGGGTGGCTCAGTGGGTTAAGCCGCTGCCTTCGGCTCAGGTCATGATCTCAGGGTCCTGGGATCGAGTCCCGCATCGGGCTCTCTGCTCAGCAGGGAGCCTGCTTCCCTCTCTCTCTGCCTGCCTCTCCATCTACTTGTGATTTCTCTCTGTCAAATAAATAAATAAAATCTAAAAAAAAAAAAAGAAATCCTTTTCGCGGGGAGAAATGTCATGGAAATGGCCGTCACACTGATGAGGTCCAACAGTGACCAGAGGGAGCTTGGCCGGCAGGCGAGGTGTCCCTGGGGTGGCCGCTGTCCCCGGGCCGGCAGGCTCTGAGCCTCTGCTGTTCCTCCCAAGATGCCACCAGGTTCCCCGGGAGACGGGCACCCTGCGTCGTTGGAGAGGCCACCATCGCGAGCGCCTCCCCTTCGCCCCGTGCCACTGAAGTGACTCGGTGTCCCTCTGACACGGAGCTGTCCGGCCTCCGGTACCAGGACATCCCCCCGGCCGGCCAGCAGCCGTCTTGTAGACGTGTGGCCGCCTTCACGCCACTCCCCCAGGCCCCCGGTTATTTCAGGACACGTCACCGCAGCCAGTGTCCGCGGGGCCAGTGAGTCACTCCAGTCCGGGTGGTGTCGCCTCCCAGTGTAGACGGAGTAACAGTATTCTCCTAGATGAGCTGGTAGGAACAAGATAACCAGTGGGTGGAGTATTACGTGTGCCCTTCCCCGGCCAACCATGAACTCTGAAAGCCTTGCGATGCGCTTCCCAAAGCCAGGCACGTTCTCCCGTCCCCCGGCGGCTGATGGACAGACAGACAGACAGACAGGCTTTTATTCTGTTTGGTTCAGGAATGGCGCTCACCGTCAGGCTCTGGAAACGCGTGGACCGGGGCCATCCCAGGCTGACGAGGACAGCCCGCTGGAGCGACCCCCGCTGCGTGCCTCTTCCCTCCTCCGCTGGGGGACGGGGTTGGCTGGTTTGGTTTTCTCTGCTGCTGCTTCTGCTTATGTTTTCAGCTTTCACTACTTGCAACCAGTTTTGTTTTTCTTTCCTTTTTAAAAATTTTAATTTATTTTTTTTTTTAGTGTCCAGTTTTCCTTTCCAGTTTACTTTTTATTCCAAATGGCTTCCCTTTCACATCAGGCTAAACGGTTACTGTTTTTAAAAAATGAGAAAAGACAAGTAAGGCAGAGAAAAGGTAACAGCCCGAAAGCCCCTGCTGACGGCCGATAGCGCTTCCAGCCGCGGGACTCGAGGGCCGTTGGAGTGTGACGCGGTAACTACTGCAGTGGGATATAACGCGCTGTATTCTCCGAAAGGAGACATTTTACATACGGGTTCACAACCTGTTTATTTCATCTATTATGTCAACGTCTTCCACGCTTAGAGATTTTTCTCTACAGGATCGTTTTTGGTCGTGGCAAAGCTGTTTGTGTCGTGGATCAATTATCCACGCACCCACTTCTGTTTTGAAGGGCCTCGAGATTGAATCCGACTTAAAATGATTAATCTCAGCAGAGCCCCGAGGAGAACCTTCGCTCCCCCCATCCGTGCACCATCCTGTCCTCTCTCCGGTAGGTTCCCTGGATACAAAACGGCGACCTTGTTTTTAAAGTGCTGCCCAAACATCCTGTCAGGTGGTCCTTCAGCAAGGCTCTCCCGTGCCCCGTCTGCTCGGGTCGGGTGTCTCAGGCCCGTCCGGATGCCTGTGCCTTCTCTCTCCCCAAACACCGTCTTTCGTGTCTATCCTTTGACATTTGGGTTTTATTGGCCACGACAAGTACTAATTGCCACCCTGGTTTAGGGCCAGTTCTCTCATCGTTGGTTGAAACGTAGAAGGCACCAGCTCAAATGTTGTAGCAATGTCTGCATTCTAGTGACCGAGTGAATCCAGCCCAACAATCTGACACTTACCCCCTTCCCTTCTCTTTGCCACCCGGGGCCTGGACATTTCTTCCGAGGGTCTGCCCAGAGTCATTGGCCATCCGAGCTGTAAATTGTGTGCTGATGGTCTGTGCCACTCCAGATGTCCCAACTGTACGGGAGCCTGCGGGGTGGGCTACCCTCTCGCAAAACCTCGTCTCCCTGATCAAGACTTTCGTTTGCATTCAATTCATTTTCAATCAAATTCCTAGAAGTTTCCGCTGTTTGTCTCCAGGCATTAAATGCTGATAGTGTGGTAGACATCCGCCTCTACCCCATGATTTGTTTTAGTGCTTTGTGCAATAGAGTTCAGTAAAAGAAAGTTTATTTGTTTTGACAGGTCCGTGTGCCCCCATCACACTGTGGCACGAATGCGTCACAATATAAAACGGTCCCTGCAATTAGCTCGGTGGTACAACGAGGTCGCGACGGCTACCTTGTCATTTCTGAGAATTCGGAACTCAACCCGAGTGCTCCCTATAAACACCCTCCTTTATGACATGGATATTTTCAGGTTTCAGCACAGGCAGGAGCCGAGATCAGTCGCCGGTGTCCGTCCGCAGCAGGCTGTGGAGGTGGCAGCCTTGCGGAGGGGACAATGGGTCTGACAGGACAGCACCCAAGGTCCGTGAGGGCCCATGGGGTCGCCTGGCCAAGGCGGGTCGGGGGACCTGTCCCCCCACGGGCTCAGCGGGGAGCAAGGCTTTGAGGCTCTGCACCCGCCATACGTTGGCCATGACGTGGTTTTACATCCACACGATACACTTACATTTCTACCAAATTCTTCCAGAATAGTAATTCTTTTTCCTATTTCTTGACATTTTAGTTGGAGTATTGTTTTTGAAGTCATGGGACGAAGGTTCAGCTAACCACAAGTCTCCCTACCCGCTTTGCCCCCACAGGCTCCGGGTCTTCGGAGGGGTGTGGAAACTCACTGACTTCGCGGACACACACCCGTGGCACGCGAACAGCAGGAATGGGGCTCTTCATTGGCTTTAAAGCGCCATCGAAACATCTGACTCGGCCAGACCATTGGGAGGCTTGTTTTATGTCTTTGAAATTGTTAAGTAAAAATAGAGACCATATTATTGTCTGTGTTTGGTAGAATGTCTTACTCACTTAACATGCTTTTATAAATAATAACATTAATAATAGTGCAGTTAGATCACTAAACGTCTTCTGATATTTTTTTTTCCTCACCAAGTTTGGAGTTGACTTTTCATTCTGTCCCTTTCCCACTCACCCGTGCTTCTTGTGGCATTTTAATGAGCTATTTTGGTCTTAAACATATTGTGCACTTCGTATACCCATCTTGCTTTTATCTACCTCTTGAGCATGATTCTATTACTTACACTTAGGAGATTCAGAGATTCTAGTATCACCACTCTGAGGTTTAGAGAGGTTAGCAAACGTGCCAAAATTTACCCAATTTAACAAGAGGCAGAAACAGAACTTGAACTTGGGTCTGTCTGAATTGTCTTCGCGGAAGCACTTTGCAGCTGTGACGCTCCGGGTGCCCCAGGCTGGACAAGAGCTTAGAGACCTCGGTCTTGCCAGTGTTGTAGGGTGCCTGGCTGCTCACAGGGAACCGTCGCAAACAATGTGAATATTGCTTTTTTGGAAATCAAAGGCGTTGTTAATCAATGCAACCATCATTAGCCTTGTCACTTTACTGTTCGTTTTGCTGGTGGGCTCTGCGCACCTGCCACCCGCTACATGCGGAGCGTCACATGGACACAGGGCGTCGGGTACATGCAGGTGGCCTCAGCCATCCCGTAAGATGCTGGCACAGAGACAAGACAGCTGTGGTTTCTGACTCCAGGAGCCCAGAGTCCAGAACAGCAGGGACAGGCGGACCTGTCCTTCGTCCATGCTGTGACCCTGGAATGGTTGGGAAGGTGGGAGGTGGACGGATGGGAAGCCTGCCTAATGGGGCTTCCCGAGAAGTGGCCCCAGAAAGCTGGGTGCGAGGGGTCCTGATGAAGTTGGGCAGAGCAGGACGAGAGGAAGGGTTCTGTATGGGGTATTCCCGCTCTTTCCATCTCGCTCCATGATTTCGGAAAGCCATAAAAAGAGCAGAAAAAGGAAGGAAGAGAAAATGAGGGTCACCTTGTAGAACCTACCCCTCCCAAAAGGTGGGTCTGAGCCTCTGATGGGGCATTTTCTGGAAATCCTAAGCCAGTGCACAAATGCAAAGTCATTTACTCATATTACTAAATGTAGCCATTTAGAAGCTTCAAATCATTCCACTTTGAGTAGGCCTGGGTAACTGAGAGGTCCAACAGTTTGAATCTTTAGAAAATATCAACAGAAGTATTTGAGCAAAGGTTTTTTTGTATCCGTTGAGACCTGATTTGTGGCCCAGAATGGGATCTATTTTGGAGAATGTTCTGTGTGCTCCCGAGAAGAGCTGTGCTCTGTTGCTTTAGGAGGAAATGCTCTGCATGTGTCTGTGCGGTCCCCTGGCCCGACGTGTCCCCCAGAGCCCGTGCTTGCTTGCTGATCTTCTGCTGGGATGATCTGTCCGGTGCAGGGGGTGGGGTCTTCAAGTCCCCTGCTGTTATTGTGCCATTATCAACGAGTTGCTTCAATTTTGTTATTAATTGATTTATGCATTTGGCTGCTCCCGAGTTAGGGGGACAGTATGCAAAGTTCTGAGTCCACGTCTGTCTTTGTCTGGTGGACCGAAGGCTCTTCTTCAACAAGGGAGCCCTGGGAATACACTCTTCGTCAAGCCCACGTCTTTCTTGATGCTGTGGTCAAAACTCTGGCATTAATATAGGATCCTTGAGCTGGCTCCATCCTGGTTACCCTTTTCCCGTAATAGTAAGAGAAGAGTTCTCCACTGGCAAAACTTGAGGGTGTAAAACACAGACGTACAGCCTTCCGAGCAATTTTCAAGTAAGGCCGCTGTGCGGATGTTTTGCTGCCCTGGGTCAGGTTTGATCCCCGCTGGTTACCCTTCGATCCTGAGTGCGCAGTGGAGGCAAATGCCTGCCTCTGAGCTCACACTTCCTACCGTCACCCCAACAGGAGAAAGACGCCCGTCTTGAGGGGCGATGTGGACCGCTCCGGCATGACCTCGTCGAAACAAAATACGACACAGAAAAGGCGAGGGGGTCGCATACCATCTTTTAATTTCAGTGTTGGATTTTCACGAGGCTCTGGGCGTGAGTCCCGCAAGGCTGCCTGGGTTCCTTTAAGTTCTGGTCAGGCGAATGAGAGAACTTGAATTATCAAAGTAATAAATCACACTCAAAATCTATCATTTGCCCCTGAAATGAGGGTCAACGTGTCCAGCTGCTGATGTGAATTTCGTCACGTAGACTTGACTGTGGCTGCGTGTCTGCGCTGTGCGTTATGGGGCCAACAGTCCAACGGGCCGTTCTTGGCTCATCGCTGGGCCTACTTTCCTTCTGAAAGGGTCCCAGGAAACGTAATGTGACCCAAGCAGCCCCAAGGTGGGTGTGCTTAGTGTCGGACAGATTTCTGCTGGATTGTCTCTTTACTAGGCTGCCACTGTGGCCACAGATGCCTAAAGCTTGCAGCCAACAGAGCATCAGCCCATGCCTGCGTACAGCCTGCGTCTGCGTCTCTGTCTACACTGGGACTTGTTCTTGTGTCTGGACCTGGGCCTGTGTCACTCTGTATCCATGGGACACAGATATGGAACATACGTTTGACAATAGAAGAAAATGAGGAGAAAAGTAACAAGATGGTTAGGACGCATCTGAAAGGGAAGGTACATTGTCGCATGTCCCTTTTACTGGCTTCAGGATTGACGGCTGTGAACTCTGGATGTTCTGTGAATTCTGGGTGTGGAAGATCTTTGCGATTCTCTGTCTGCACCGTTCCGTGGCCCAGCCCTGTTCCTTCCTGAGGTGGTGGCAAGCAGGACTTCTCAGTGCCTTCATCCAAGTGAACCAAGGGCCGCCACCCTGTGATAACACAGCTCCGCTTACTTCTTGGGGCCTGTTCCTGCCAAGCCCGAAGCTTGTGCCACATCGTAAGCTCCTGGGAGATGAGGGGTTGCAGGACCCTGTTTCGTTTTCGGTTTTTATTCCTGCGTCCTCACCTTCTTAATCTCCCCTCCTCTTTGTAAGCAGCTTCTTGCTGAAAAAGTAGAAGGAAAGGAAAAGGACTGAATGTCTCTCGTCTCGCCCAGGCTCATTGAGCCGAAGACAGCCCTTCATGTGGTGATACTCGCGCCCCGTGGGAGCAGGGAGCAGAAGCCCGGGTGCCAAGAAGGAAGGGGAGAGGACAGAGTCTCATTAACCTACGACGCGATGATGTCGGCGCTTCCTTTAAAAACACGGTGAGACGGCGGACGTGGGCCGAGGTGCTCAGCTCCGCACCGGGTGCTGCAGGGGACGAGGCGTGGCCACGCCTGGAGTCAGAAACAGTCTGAGCCTTGCCCTTGACCTCGCGCTCACACCCACACCCTCCCTGTGTCTTCCCTGCTTGGGCCCAAGCGCTGGACTGTCCCCCAATCTGACCCCTTCCCCTTATTTCTTTCGCATCTCCACAGAGGTTGAAGCCGCCGACACCCCAGCGCCTGCTGCTGTCGCCGCCAGCCCCGCCTGAGCCGGCCGCGGGCGCCTGTTCCGAGACTCTGACTCCAGGTCGCCTTGAAACCGCGTGCCCGGGGGGAGCAAGGGTTGGAGGACGGGGCGCCGGAGAATGAAACAGGCAGGGCCACGGCAGCCGCAACAAATGGCTTTACATTATTTCTGGGGATAAAATACAAGTCTCGGCTTTTCTCCGATGCCACGGACAGGACACGACGCACATCCCTGCAGAATTTCCTCTTGTGTTTATCGTATTTTTTTTTTATACTTAACATACAAGAATTTGACAAAGCACTATGGTATAATCAGCTAATAATATCCATTTTACCCCGTAAAGTTATTATAGCCCATCTTAAATGTTAAATATGTCACGGTTATAAGAGATTAACATAAAACTCAGTTTATAATATTAAAACTCAGAACGTGACACAATGTTATCAATCACTTTCCCTATAATATTAAACTTTCCTCATTTTTCTTTAATTCTCCGTTTTCCTCGTAACAAATGGGGATCAAAGCGGCAGCTTTTGTCCGTGATCTCGCGCCAGCGTGTGTCGGAAGAGTCGCGAGGCGCACGGGGACAGCAGAGTCGCTCGGCCCCGACCCGGAGCACGGCTGCCGGCGGCGAACGCGCTTCGCGGCTGGGGCGGGAGTCGGACCCGGCTCCGGGGGGCGGCGGTGCTCCCAGAACCCGAGCACCGGCCGCCGCCAGTCCATGTGGGCGGCTGGGAAAGGGCCTGAACTCGATCGCCTGACTTGGAAGAAACAGAGATATTCCTCGTGGAAGGTTTTGGGGTTCTCTCCGTGGGTTTTTATGAACTCCCTGAGTCTTTAAAGGCCGAGTGACCTGTCAGACTCGGAATCGTTTGCTAAACAAGCAAGCTGACACAGCCAACACGTCCCACGACGGCCGCCTCGCCTGCCTTCCGCGGGAACGTTTAAGGGGCAAAAGTGTTTTCCTGCGAGGGTTTACACACATCGCTGTGGGCTCCCTCCTCACGTTTCTTTGGAAAATGGAGCTATAAAAAATTGCTTTAAAACAAACAAACTAGCAAGGAGGAGAATGTGTTTTAGAATCTTTGCGACTCTTCTTGACTGGAGGACTGGGAGATACTGACGTTTTAAGAAACGTAGGAGGTAAGGGAGCCAGTCTCCGCTGGTCCCTCGCAGGTACGGGTTCTCTGTGCGGAACATTCCACTGTGTGGCCCACTCTCCACGCCAAGCTGTCACCTCGGTTTGCAGACTCTGCTGTGTCAGCCTCTGGTCACCCCAGCTGCTCAAGGAATGTTCCTTGTGTAGAGGCCTCCGGGCCCGGCTGTGGGGGCCCGGCTGTATGTTTTTCCACTCCTTGACCTGTTTTGCTCACTTGGCACACGGATGTGCGCTCTCCACACAGAACTCCACGCGGACTGTGATTTTTGTCATGTGCCGTCTGCACCCATCCTGAAGGTGTGTGTGTCACCCGAATGGCATGCTCCGAAGTGCGTCTTTAAAATGTCTATCCCAAGTTTGCAGCTCTCTGAGAGCTGTGTCGACCGAGGGGCAGAGGAGCAGACAGCCGCGCTGTGGGAGGGCCTGTTGGTGTCTCCCTGTCCTGCTCGTTGGCGCCCAGGGAAAGCCTCGCTCTGTGCACAGAAGAGTTAGGATTGGTTGCATAGAGCTAAGTACTGAAATTTGCCAAGAAGCTTGTGGCAGCTAACGGATCCGAATGACCCGGGGCCAAGATAAAGTCTTTTGCTGCCTTTCCAGAAAAGGTGATCCGTGGTTACCCGTCTTAGGGCCCAAAGGACGTGAGGGGTCTTCGCAGGTGTTTACTGAGCACCTTGTAGGTATGAGTCGTGCCGTACCTGCAGCAATGGGGGTGACGAGGAAGTTGCCACCATCACATAATCTGCACGCTCTCTCCGTCCACGGGGGCATGCTGCAGAGGGGTAGGTTTTGCCTTTGGTGATGGGAGAAGTGAGGAAGGCTTTATAGGGGAGACATAGGGGTTGGCAAAACATCCCATCCCACAGATGGGATGAAGCTGGGTGTGGGAACAGTGACCTTGTCAAAGTGTCAGGATGTCAGGGAGCAGTCGCCCCTAATTTCACCCCCGACTTCCCTGCTGCACTGGTCACGTTTCGTGAGAAGCACCCCCAACTGCGTGACGTTGGGACCAGGACACCCATTGTTTGGAAGAAACCCCAGCTTCCTGCCTGAATCAGGAGTGTGGCTGCCTCTGGGACGCCACCCAGGTCCTCCTGGCCCCAAAGAGAAATCTAAAATGGGATCTTGATGGACTGAGATGATGCATAAAAGCACAATTTTAAAATACAACTTCAGGCCTCTTCTGTGTTATGTTAATACAACGTGTTAATACAACTGAGTCGGGTGAAGGATTTGTTAAACTGGGTTTATCTCCTACGTTGGAGGAGCATGTAGGGAAGAAATGGTACGAGAGGCAACAGGAACCATCTGTGCATCGTACTTTTACCTAAAAATTCTAGCACACGTAGCCCCGTCCCGTCCTGCTGCTGCAGCAGATGAACACGCTGTACTTGCGGAGGTCAGAAGTCTGACACGGAGCTCCGGCTCGAGCAAGGAGCCTGCTTTCCCGCGCCCAGCCCGCAGGCCCCCCGCCATCCAGGCCGCCCAGCCCGCAGGCCCCCCGCCATCCCAGCCACCCAGCCCGCAGGCCTCTCCTCTCTCTGGCAAGGGGCCCTTGTGGCATCTTCTCGGCCGGCTGCACGCTATCTTCAGGCCTCCGACGTCTGGCCCTGTCCGCACATCTTGCCCCTCCTGCTGCTTCTCACCCGTATCAGGCCCTTGTGATGCTGCCGGCCCCACTAGGACAGTCCAGGGCCATCTTCCCTTGCTAGGGTCCTTGATGTTATCACGTCTGCAGACTCCATTTTGCCACGGAAGGTGACATAGTCGAAGGTTCCGGGAATTAGGTTGTGGGCACCTGTGGGGGTGCACTAGTCTGTCTACCACAAGGTATACAGACACGTCTACGTGACTCAGCGTATGGAAGCGTAATTCATGCGTATCACCGTGTGTATTAATGTACCTCTTACACACACCAACTCCTGTTGATTAGCTATGAATTTTGTCCTTAAAATTTTGACTTAAGACACTTTTTGTAAAATGTTGTAAAGGCCTTCCAGCTTTTTGTTAGGACACAGCTTAGGTACGTTGTGGGGAGGGAAATGAGGGGCTGCTGCCTGCTGCTCATCGTTTTGGGAAAACCACGGCTCTTTTGGTCTTGCTTTTTTTTTTTTTTAAAGATTTTATTTATTTATTTGACAGACAGAGATCACAAGTAGGCGGCGAGGCTGGCAGAGATGGAGAGGGGGAGGCAGGCTCCCTGCTGAGCAGAGAGCCCTATGCGGGGCTCGATCCCAGGACCTGGGATCATGACTTGAGTCAAAGGCAGAGGCTTTAACCCACTGAGCCACCCAGGTGCCCCAGGTCTTGCTTTTCTGAAGGTAGAAAGAGGGCATTGGGTCAAGATCAGCTCACAGTCTCCCATAATTCTGATTTTCTAGATCGGTGCAGCATTTCTATTCACGATCTAATCACAAACCCCCAGAGTTCAGTGAAGGGTTTGCAGTTATGTCCCTGCTTCACATTGTTGGTGTCCTAAGGGTGGTCTGGTCCTGTTCTTACCAGTCTGGGATTCGGTCTCTCATTGCAACTTACAATCACGTCAGCCCACTCCTCTCAAAGCTTATGCCTCCGTGTGCCCAAGAGCCCCTGCACCTGCACGTCCACCGTGCGCTCCAAGATGCGACCGAGCGGTCCTCCAAGGCCGACTTCTGGGCCTCTCGTGGTGCCGTTCCTTCCTGTTTTCTTGCCCACATGCTCTGTGACTGACAACACCCATCGATAAGGAAGCTGTCTGGTATCAGGTGAGCTGTTGGTGGCTACAAAGAATTCAAAGTTCATTGGTCAACATGGCAGGGCCCCCTCGTGGTCAACTCAAGATAACAGGTCCAGATCAGTAGGTCAAGACACAGCTACTTGTCTAGGCTAGAAATTCACTTTGGGCATAAAAGTTCTTTTCATGCCTCTCATCGTGCATTTCACGAGCTGTGGGAGCATTAAGTAGAGTTATTTCGTGGAACTCTTAAAGGTCCGTTTTATGTCTTCTATGCACAAAAAGGCAATGAGAGAGGGACAGAAAGTATTCGGAGAATAGACAGTATTTATATAATCTTTTCGAACTTCAACACCATGGTGACTCTTACTGGGTGTGTGTGTTTTTGAGAGGCGGGGAAAGAAGGCAGATGTCTGGGGAAAAGGGTGCGCTTGGGTACAATCATGTTACTGTTAGCTCTGTGGTACCTTTGCTCAGCAGACATGGGGGCATGTAGGAGGAGACAGGGGTGGGGGGATGGGGGTTGGGGGGGGCTGCCCCTCCACTTGCTTGTTTAGCTCATAGCCACCACATACATAAAATAATGTTGATTTGCACTTACTTTTTAAAATCAGTGAGGCACATGTGTCCAGGGCAGGGTAATTTCTGCGTTGGCACCCCGTCCCCGACCCCAGGGACTTGGGGTCTGGTCTTGGATGGGAAATATTTTGAATGGGAGACAAAGTATTGGTATAAAATGTAAGTCTGTATACAAGAGTTCTTCCAGCGCCTCCGCCAAAGCTAGGCTAAATCATCTTAATGAGTCAAGTGTGGGCTTTGTGTGGGCTTTTGTTTTCTTAAGCGGATGCATTTGTATCTGGTTCTGAAACTGGCAGAGATCAGTCAAGCACATATTCCCGCCGAAGAGAAAAACACACGGGCCTCAGCCTCGCCTGCACGGATTTCTGCCTGTGGCGAGCGGGGTTTCGTCCAGGAGCCGCGGGGCTGGATTCGTATCTGAGTGTTGTTCGGGCCTGGAGCTCTGGCGGGTGGGTGAGATCCATGCGCCCCCCACCCCCGCCTTGCTCCCTCGGCTCACAGGCGCCTTTAGTGAAGCGCAGACGCCTCCCAGATGGAGCCCCTTTTCCTCGGACAGCGAGAGGATGGGAGGAGGGCGGGAAGGGCGGCGGCTCTCCCGGGGTCTCTGCTGCTCCCAGGAGAAGGGAGCGGGCCGCACGAGCACAAGGGGCGGCCCGGCGCCCGAGCCCCGCAGGCCAAGAGCGCCCAGGCCGGGCTTCGCGGGGGACCGGGCCACGCGGCCACCAGGCGGCCGCCGATTCCTCCGGGCGCCCCTCCCCCGCGGCCCCTGCGCACAGCGGCTTCTCTCCCGCTCCCTGCAGCCTCTCGGGTCACACGGACGTCACCGGCCGAGCCGGAGCGAGCGCCTTCCGCGGAGGCGGGGCAGGACGCCCGCTTCCTTCTCGCCGTGACTTACGGTTCCACTTGCACGAACACGGGAACCAGGTAACAGGGCCGTGTGTGCGCTGAGCAGGCGCGGGACTTGCCGTCCACGCTCGAGGTCGGGTTCGCGCCTCCCGAAGTCATGTTTAGACCCTTCATGGGGCGGGCGGCTCCTCCAGGCCTCCAGGTCGCTGGTCCGGCTGCGGCGACCCGCTCGCGCGGGGCGGGACCAGGGGCGTCTGCGCGCGCTTCCCATCCCGACGACGCGCCCTTCCCGACCCGACGACGCGCCCTTCCCGACCCGGCGACGCGCCCTTCCCGTCCAGGTGATGCGCCCTTCCCGACCCGGCGACGCGCCCTTCCCGTCCAGGTGACGCGCGCTTCCCGACCCGACGAGGCGCCCTTCCCGTCCAGGTGACGCGCGCTCAGCTACCGATTCTCCCCGAGGACTGAGTTCTTCAGGGAAGGGTCGCAGCTGCTCCCCGGCGCGCACGTGCGCTGGAGATGCACAGGCGGGGGAGGGGCTGCGTCCATTTTGCGGGATCTTGGTTTCTCCTTCGGTCGGATAGTTAGCTTCTCCTTGTAGGAAAATCTGACTTCAGCCGATGCTGTGACCCCTGCGGTAATAAAAATGTGCCTTGGGACAGATAATCCCAGACGCTGGCTCACCCTCCAGGCATTGCAGCTGCTTTGGGAATGCGCGTTTGGACCACATTTTCAGGACGAGGACCGAACCCGGGCCACAAAGCTGGCTATGGCCGGGCTCTTCCTGAAAGCCCCGTGAATAGAGCTTTTTCATTTTATTTGCTCATCCAGACACGATTTATTGCCCCTTTCAAGCCTGGGGCAGCTTTAGACTCCTTTGGTTCAGCTCTTTCTCGGAACAAGCGGTCCACCACCAGGCGGTCGCCTCCTCCGCCCGTCCATCGCAGCTGAGTGCAGGGCAGGACAACAAATGGAGAGAGAGGACGGACACATCTGGAATAAGCTCGTGGTCCAAAGCTTGAGGCGAGACCCATGTTCGAATCCCTTTCTTGCTACCACCAACCTCTCTGCGATTTTGGACAAGTTAATTTCTCTCTCAGAACCTCAGGTCCATATGTGAGAACAAAATCCCAGCCCCGGGGAGGTAATCGGAGGGAACAGTAATAATATGGTGCACGTTCCTTGGGCGCCTCAACACTGACATGGAGTGCGTAAAGGCTTGCCAGTGACAGCGGCTGACTTTACTTGGCAAAGCAGGCAAACCAGCTTCCTGACTGCAGCAAAGTCGCATCGCAGGCGTCGGAAGAAAAAGTCTGAATGCTTCTTATTCCAAAGTGAAGATTCGTTTCCAAGGAAATTTGTATTACTTTAGTCATACTTGTTTGTCCAAGCAAGCTAACAAGTAGCATATTTTCCTAGAAGCTGGGGTGCATGGGCTACTTTTTAAAATATTCTTTTGGCTAATAAATTGCAGAGACGACATTCTTTCTCTTTTGACAGGTTGAAGTGTAATATTGGTATTTGCTGTCACAGGTGTTTTGAAAATGTGTGTCAGTTAGATACCCGTCAATTTTACAAGGTTTTGGGTGGACCACCAGTCAGAAAGATGGAATGAAATTTTGGGAAAAGAGAAGAACAGGGTTGGAAATGGGATGTAAGCAGGAGCCTCAGGTGAAAGCCTGGAAGCAGGTGTGGGTATGACCGGAGAGAATGAGAGCAATCTCCAGAGGCATGTCGGCCTTCCTGCATTTTTAAAGGGGTATGAATTGGGTTGAGCGTGTTAATGTCCGCAGGCCACACCCACTTTTGGTCTCCAGCCTCCTTCCCACTTCCTCGTGCTGTGCACCAGTGAGCCTGTCCTTTTACCCTCGGGAAGATAGTGTCAGGTCACGGCAGGCAGCCTAAAACCCTAGAAGTAAAATGACTATGGACTCTGAAAAACAATCTGAGGGGTTTGAAGGGGCGGGGGGTGGGAGGTTGGGGTACCAGGTGGTGGGTATTATAGAGGGCACGGCTTGCATGGAGCACTGGGGGTGGTGCAAAAATAAAGAATACTGTTAAATTAATAAAAAATGTATTTAAAAAGTATGGCTCTTTCTTCATTGAACATCAACATATTTTAAACGATGCTCGAGGTTTCAGAGGGGAATTGGGACAAGTGAGAGAAACTGTCTCTGAAATTTGAAGTCAACACTAGGTGTGTGCACACGCAAGTTCCTCGTGGCGGGGCATTTTGGGAAGGAAGGAACAATAGCACATCTGTCTTTTCCAAACCACAGGGCAGGTCTAAGTACCAGGTCAAGGGAGAATTGTGGACTCCGTTTCTGAAAAAATGCAGTATATTCCTTGCTCTCGGGGGCAGAGGAATGCTAGTCAGAAAGTGGATGTCTGGTTCTCAATGGGCCTTGGCTGTAGCTCTGGACCTCTTTTCTAGGTTAAATTTTATTTTATTTTATTTTTTTATTTTTTATTTATTTTTTTAAAAAAATTTTTTTTTTTTTTTAAGATTTTATTTTATTTATTTGAGAGAGAGAGACAGTGAGAGAGAGCATGAGCGAGGAGAAGGTCAGAGGGAGAAGCAGACTCCCCATGGAGCTGGGAGCCTGATGTGGGACTCGATCCCGGGACTCCAGGATCACGCCCTGAGCCGGAGGCAGTCGTTTAACCAACTGCGCCACCCAGGCGTCCTGGTTAAATTTTATTTTTAAGAAATCACTCTGCTGAGTAACATTGAGTCGATAGATCTTTGGGGGGGGGCGCTATTTTAATACTGGAGTGTGGCAGTCTGGAACAAATCTGCCCATTGGCCAAAGCAGCAAGCCAGGTGAAGGCTCGATACAGCCGTCTCAGCCAGTGGAACAATGGAATTTGGCAAATTAAAAAAAAAAAAAAGAAGGGGTATGTATTGATCATGCAAAGGGAGCAGAAGGTGCTCCCTTTTTATGGAAGGTCACAGAGTCAAGATGGGTGTCTCTTTCTATAAGGTGATGATGCAGTAATTCAGTGACGTTCTTAAAACTTCCAGTAAATTTCCACCATTTCAAATCCTACGGAGACCATTAAATCAAGGCTGATTTGGACATGAATATTTCTCTTCTCCAGAAACATATAAATGGGATCAAATGGTCAAGGTAGTTCGGGTAAGTGGCAACTATTAATTTTATTGAAAAGACCTCCCTCGATTGATGTTCTTGGCTTGCAAGGCTAGCCCCTCTCTAAAGGGTTAACTGGTGGCCCATTAATGGAAACACTATCACGAGACAAAGTAGTAGAGTTTAATGCACCCTGATTTGAATTCAGAGTTCATGCATAGTCTAGACTAAAGGCCAAACAAATTTACAACACTTCATGCGTTTCTACGGAGGAACACTTTTCCTGAAGGATATGTAAATATTGCACTAATCAGAGGTTCTGGAATTCCAAATGCCATAAAAGGTTATGACCTGAAGCCCTGTTCATATACGAGTGAGAGCGTCGCTGGAATCCTTTTGAATGACGGCTAACAGGGGGTGTTTTGCATGAAAAATAACCTATAATAAATGACCTCTGCTTTTTTCTCTTCCAATCCATGACAGTAATGAACGGGAAGGGGGAGTCTCCTACACGTCCAGCATTGTTTACACCTAAACAGAGGCAAGTCCTGCCTTCGCCTTGGCTTCCACGCAGGGATAGGTAGGAGTACAGGACTCCCCGCAGAGAACCACCTTTTCTTTTTCACGTCTGCGCTTCCCAACAGGCTCCAAGGAAAAGAGAGAGACGTGCAAACACGTGCAAAGTTGTTAAAAGGAGTGTTTCATTTCCTAAAGAATCCATTCCGTCGGAGGGCATGTACAGAATCTCCTGGAATGCCGATAAAACCCTTCTGGCTCAGAGCCCGTGACCTTCAACCCTTCTCGCTCAGAGCCCATGACCTTCAGCCTGCCGGATCTGTGTCTCTCAGCCGGATGGGGATGTTTTAGCAGCTCAGAAGCCCTGCCAAGAGACTATGTTTTCTTTGGGGCTGCTTTCACATGCACAGAAAGTTCTGTGATTTTCCCAGATTCCAGCTGGACCAAAAAAAGCAATGTTATCGCCTTAGATATCGGAGAGCTCCCCGCTCCTGCTCCTACAATGTGAGAGTGTCTTTCCGTATTATGTTGTTGAGAGCCAGAATCCCAGCTAGGGTTAGGAAGGAGTCTATCCTATTTGCTTTTTGTTGCTCAAAACCTTGGAGCAGAGCTTTGTTCCCTCTTGCTGGATTTAAGGCAGCGACCCTGCCGGGTGGTTGTGCTCGGGCCGAGGTATCCGAGGAAATCACCTCATGGTGTCTGGCCCAGTGTTTCTTGACCTAATGAAAATGAGACTCTTCCCAATTATAACAGGCCTTCGAACTTTATTTCACGATTTCTCTCCAGATCTAGCGCGTGTCCTAGTTGGGTGTTTTGGGACGATTGTCGGACCTCCCATTTCCGTCCTCCCCCCACAAGCCCTTCCCTTCGCTGCGGCACATCCGTGACGGTCCCCAGCTCGGCCGTCTTCCTCAGGCCGAGCCTGATCTGCGCGCTCTCTCCTGCGCACGGCACGCTGGCTTTGAGCTGCCCTTGGACCACTGCCGATGAAATGGCCTTCTTTACGTGTTCAGAAAAGCACGGTGTAGGGCTTTCCTTGCCTGAATCATCCCCTCCAGGCACAGGCTCTGTGGCTTTGGGAGGAGACGGCATCGGGGTCGGCAGTGATGGGCACTGGATGTCGGGTGGTGGCACAAGGCCTTTCCATGTGGATTTCAACCAGGACAGAAGATCTGGAGGGGAGGGGCGGGACGGGCTGGAAACCAGTGGGGAGAGGGTCGCACTGGGTCACACCTCTGGGGTTCGGGCTCTTGCCTCCGCGGAGTCCCTTCCTGGCTTAGAGCCCGCCAGCACCGTTCAGGCCCTGCATTCGTTCCCTGTCCTGCGTGGGTGACCTCCCGCCCCTGCCTGTGACCACCGAGAGCCACCAGATTACCCGAGAGAGGTTTTCCCTACCGCCGGCCTGCTGCACGCGGAGGTCCCCTCCTCTACCGCCGGCCTGCTGCACGCGGAGGTCCCCTCCTCATAATGCAGAACAGCGCCGACGGCCCCTGCTTACGCTCCCAGATGGCGCTCCCTCCACTCTGCCCGGTGAAATCCGGGATCCAGCTGTGCCCCGGCTGATGCCCTGTCCCAGAAGTCATCTGCTGGCTTGTAGGGTCTGTTGTTTTATCCGCTGACAGGACACTCTTGCTTCTCTTCAATGGCTCAGGCAGATGCCACCATCTCAGCAGGGAGCACGCTGGCACCATGACCTGATCCATCTCCAGATCCCCAACCCAGCTCCGAGGCCAACCCCAAGATGTGGCCCTGACTGTCCACAGCGTCACGTGGATCTCTCCAGCTCTCTCTGCAGGTTATCGATCTGGGGAATCGGGTTTTCTGTTTTATTCATATTTATGTCTTTGATGACCGGCACAGGCCGGGACCCCATCCGTGCCTGGGAGGAAGGAAGAAAAGTCTGCCTCTTGGGACGATGGGCTCCCAAGGGTTCTCAATGTCACCCCTTCCACGGGAGCTTGGGAAGAGTCCGGAATATGATCTTCCAAGTCTCCAGTTCACTTCAGGTCCAGTCTTGAAGACCGTGGACTGAGCACTCTTGCAAAGCACTTTCCAGAGTTTCCAGAATTGCACCTGCTCATGGACGATCCGCCGGCCCCATTCCAGGTGAGCACAGGTGGTCCTGAAGCAGAGGGAGACCCCCAGAAGCCCCACCTCCAGGGCCGGACAGTTCCACGTCCGTCCCCGGCAGCCAGCCCCACAGCAATCACGTCGGAGAGCAGCGCCAGCTCGGGAGGCTCAGTGGACGGAACGAACAGGGCTCTCGGCCCCGGGCAGCGGGCGCTCCCCTCAGGGCATCAGACACCTGCTGGGTTGCTGGGAGGCTGGAGAAGCAGACCATGCTGCCCTCCGGGACCGTATCGGCACCAGTGGTGCTGAGCTGCTCAGCGAGGGAACCTTTGGTCCAGCCGGGAAGCCGCTGCCCTCCTGCAGCCTCGGCCTGGCATCTGCTTCACCACAGTCTGCAGCCACGAGGGTCAGCACCACGACTTTCGTCTCCAGGCCACGGTGTCCTACCTGTCACCAAACACCGGAAAACCTCTCAGATCTGTTGGCCGTGGAGCCAGACGGACCTCCGAAGCTGCCGCTTCCAGCAGCGTCTACCCAGCCTGTGCCGAACGCTGGGGAGATGCCGGCAGAGACGCAGAGCTGGCCGTCCTGCGGGGCCTGTTGTGACGCATGGCGCCCTGCCCTGACTCCGCTCCGGGTACCGACCCCGTCCCGGGAGCTGTGCCCTGTGCTCCCGCGGTGTGCACTGGGATCCAAGCCCGGACTCAAGACCCTGGGCCATAGGAGTTTCGGTAAGAAATGGAAGCGGGGGCACATCTTTCCAGGGGACTGAAAGATAGCACTTGAGGCAGCATCTTGGAAGGAACTGGAACTCAGTCCGCCCTTGATCTTTAGTTTGAATAGACCCAAGCTAGAGGGGGATGCAGCTGTGGTGTTGGCCTGGGGGGTCTCGGGCGAATAGTGGGGGGCCGTTCTTGAAGAAGTTCTGGCCAAGGAGGGCTGCTGTAGGATTTTAAGTGAGCATCTGTAGCTTTGGGCATGGGGAGGAGGAAGCCATTGTGCACTGGACAGGCCACGCCGTGTCGCTAAGAATCCACGCGCTGGACAGGCCACGCCATGTCGCTAAGAATCGCTTGCTCTCATGAGCTCCATCCCTGCAGGCTTCCTACGGAGATGCCTCTCGTTCAGTGGGGGACTGGGATGGCGTTGGTCTTCTACCCTGCCCTTTGGCTGTTTCCTCAACCAAGGGGACACGCCTTACTCCAGAACCCGTCTCTTTGCATTTGGCTGTGCCACGAACGGGGCCATCCAATCCTGTCCTGAAATAAGATACTCAGAATCACAAGATTTGGAGCCACAGAGTTCACCCTGAAAATAAGACAGCTGTGGGACAACTGTAAGATCGAAGAGCATGTTTCATTTCCTCGGGACGAGCCACCTGGTTTCGGTTCTCTGCAGCCTCTCTAATTCTTTTTCCTTCAGCTTTTCCCACTTCCTTTGTGCCTCAGGCATTAGGTTCCATTTTTGTGGCCGGCCAAAGTCTGGTGACACTCCCACCTCTCGAAGCAAATCTTGGTAGGTTTTCTTACTGCCCATTTTTCTCAGCAACCAGACCCGGAAAAATGCAAACAAAAATAAACCATATACACTATGGAGTATTACGCCTCCATCAGAAAGGACGAATATCCAACTTTTGTAGCAACATGGACAGCACTGGAAGAGATGATGCTGAGTGAAATCAGTCAAGCAGAGAGAGTCAATTATCATATGGTTTCACTTATTTGTGGAGCATAACCAATAGCATGGAGGACAAGGGGCGTTAGAGAGGAGTAGGGAATTTGGGTAAATTGGAAGGGGAGGTGAACCATGAGAGACTATGGACTCTGAAAAACAGTCTGAGGGGTTTGAAGTGGCGGGGGGGTGGGAGGTTGGGGTACCAGGTGGTGGGTATTAGAGAGGGCACGGCTTGCATGGAGCACTGGGTGTGGTGAAAAAATAATGAATACTGTTTTTCTGAAAATAAATAAATTGGGAAAAAAAATAAACCATTCCCCCCCTTCCATTTATTTAAATTTTAGTTTTTGATTCTGAGAGCTCAGGAAAGTTTCCCAGCACAAACTGGTCGAGTGGGAAAGAGAGTAAATACCAAAACAAACACAAAGATCCCAGGCTCTGTTGTCATCTCAGCCTACACAGAGTAAGATACCGCAGCTTAAATATTTAACTAAACTTTGCTCCTTTTAAAGCCATAAGCCAAAAAATCTCACTTTTCCCTTTTTTGGACCAATTGCTTGAAGCATAGGTAAGGAAGGAGAGGGAAGACCTTTCCTTTGGTCGGATTAGGAGCGAGGAACAGAGGTAGCTTGGCGTTGTCGCTTTGTACTCCACAGACAAGACTTCTCTGCTAGACCCGTGCAGGACAACTTAATGGTCGTGTTGGCGTCAGTCATTCCCAACCCGTGTCCTCGGGGAGAAGCGAACATCTTGCCTCCTGTGCAAGTTCCCGTGACTCTCGCCGAGCTGCCATTGGACCAGGCATCTTGCAGGGGGCCGAGGAATGAGCTTCTTGTCCCGATCACTGCTTCTTGATGTTTTGGGTGGAGGAAAATAGTCATAATCAAAATGACACTACTGACACTACAAAAATGTTTACATCCTGATTTACCCTCAGTCTTTCAGGGTGATTTCTGATTTTATTTGTTTTATGTTTAAACTTACTGGAATTCATGCTTGGAACATGATGATACACAATATCCCGAACTTCCATGTTTGGGACTGTTAGAAATTTCAACTTGAGACTCTGTTTTGAGAAAGTAAGTAACAATCGGATTCAATGTCTATGCGTGGATAATTTTTCTGTGGGCCTGACATAGCACAGTCTGTATTCCTGCCTGCTTTGTTCCAGAATAACGCAAGCCAGCTTTACCATTAGCTTGAATAAAGCTTCATTTTGTTGGTGAATCTGCTATAAAATCAGTAAAATACAATCTCAGGACAAATAGTTTGGGATTATGCACATGGATCTTTTTAACTGTTTGAAGAAGCCACGAGCCAATCAAATATACTGGCTTGCTAAATTCTTTTCGCATAGGACATTTAGAATATCCTGTGCAAATAACCTATTAATTCTCCAGTGCGTATATTTGTTCTATTATGTTCCCTGTTCCTCCTCGATTCAAACATTCATATAGTTTATTTTCATGTCAGTAAGTAAGGAATGGGAGACTCTAGCAGTTTCAGATTTGTATTCTCCCTTCAACTCTTTTTCCTCTAAGCACATCTACTTATGTTGTGATGCTGGGAGTCCTCAGTCACATGAACAAAATGCTAACTGGTTAATTGGAAAGAAACTTTATTTTGGTCATTAAGGTTTGCTAAAGCTATCCTCCAGAAGCAGCAGCAAACTATAATTTTATTCAGAGACGCAAAGTGTCCTCCCTTCACTCCTCTAGTCGATTTTGGATTTCGGTGACCAAACAACTTCTGATTGAGAACCATTCTCTTAGACCCTAGACATTTCTGACATGACCCGTCCCAGGTGGGCAAATCTTTTTAACTGGAGCCCCAGGATAAAGAAGAGAGTTGCGCAGAGATCAGTACAACTGCAGTAGATCCACAGTGACACATAGAGAAGCAAAGAATAAACCACTGTTTTTGTAAGCCCCCAAGATCTTTGGGTTGTTTGTTATGAAGAATAACCCAGAAGAGCTGATGGATGTAAGTAGTCAGCACAGGCCCAAGAGACATGCTCTTTCCAAGTGTCAGAGGACAGAGTCAACTCTGCAGAAATAAGTGGTTATGAATGCGGGAGGCCAGGGGCAGGACTTCTGGAAAGACAGAGCGAGGAACTCCTTAAATTTGTTTGTGGTGGGCAGGACAATGGCTCCCCAAAGACGTTTGTGTCCTAATCCCTAGAAACTGTGACTATGTTACCTTACCTGGTGAAGTGGTGAAAGGGACTTTGCAGGTATGACTAAATCAAGGCTCTTGAGGTGAGGAGATTATCCTGCTTCTCTGCGTGGGCCCAGTGTAATCACAGGGGTCCTTTAAATGTGAAGGACGGAGGCAAGAGAAACCGTGTTAGAGACGGATGTATGACAATGGAAGCAGAGGTCAGAGGGATGTGATTGCTGGCTGTGAAGATGGAAGGGCCCACCAGCCAAGGAGTGTGGGTAACCTCTAGAAGTTGGAAGAGACAAGAAAACAGATTTTCCCCTAGACTGTCCAGGTTAAATGGAGCTCTGTAATATATTGCTTTTAGCCCTGTAAGACTCATTTCAGACTTTTGGTTTCCAGAACTAAGATAATATATATGCTTGGTTTTAAGCCACCACATCTGTGGTAAGTTGTTATAGCAACAATGGAAAGTAATATACTGCTGCTCTATAAAAATAAGAAAAAAATATAGGCAAATTTGTTAAAATTAACTTTTTCAGAATTCCAGAAATTAGCCAAAAGCTTGCAACAATCTAAGAAGTATTTATTAAAGAAGAGATGCTCAGTGGTGAGGTTTGTGGTGTTTTAACATGTCGACTCTCAGAAGCCTCCCAAGCTCTGCAGTAGCCTTGAACACCAATGGCCTTGCAACCATGATTACTGTGGAAACCAGCAGCCTTGCAGCTACCAAATGAAGAGGAACACATTTGGAGTTCAAAAAGCTCCATCCCCAGAGTATTGTCACCACCTGACCAACTCCGTGGAAGAGCTGCATTAACAGGGTATTGTAGTTGGACTTCACTCAGAGCTCACTCTGCTAGAAAACCTCTGTCTCCAAGGCATTTGTTGAAAACAATCAGCTATAACTGTCTAAGGACATGTTTGCCTGGGACTGGTCTCTTTCAGTGCAGACAAGAGCCTGACCAAAAATCTGAAAAATCTGGAGATTGAAAAATCAAAAAATCTGGAGAATGAAATGCCCATTGAAGGTTTGAAAAGCTCTGCTCTATTCTTGTTAAGACCAAGACCACATGCATGCAGGACTGTATGCCCAGCCAGAAAAGACCTAAGAAGGACCCCATCTTTTATCTCTGAAAGACCTAGAGTCCGTAGGAAAGTAGGGAGTGAAGGCTAAGGCAGGCTCATATGCACCCTAAGTATTGAAGTTATGCCCCAACATACACAGAACTCTTTGTCAAAAGGGAAATAACTTACCCGATGAAGGCATTTAAAAATATCTCACCAATCATTAGCTGACTCTAAGCTAACCAAGCAGAGACTTACTACAAAGAATACAGTTTTTAAAGATTTAATCCATCCTGATGAACCATCCAGGTGCACTTGAAAGTATGTGTAGATTATAGTTGTTGTGTGGTTAATAGTGTTATCTAATTGTCCAGTAAATTATCATGAAAGTAGTGTCAAAATCTCCAACTCTGATTATACAAGTGTCTGTATCTCCCTTTAGTTCTGCCAGTTTTTCTTCAGGTGTGTTGACACTCTTTTATTCAGTGCATGCATATGTAGGGTTGTGTTGTCTTCCTGATAAATCAACTCTTCTACCATGATAAAATATTTCCCTCTTTGTGTCTGATATGAGTTTTTGTTTCAAAGTCTATTTTTCTGACATTAATATAGTCACTGAAGCTTATTTTGATAAATACATAAAATATGTATTCCATCTTTTTCTTTCAACTTCTAGGTTGATTATATATATATATATATACACACACATATAAATTTTATTTTATATATATAAACTTCATATATATAAATTGATAAATACATAAAATATGTATTCCATCTTTTTCTTTCAACTTCTAGGTTGATGATATATATATATAAAATTTATTTTATATATATATAAATTATATATATATATATATATAAAATTAAAATCTATGGGTATCTAAGTAGCCAGCACATAGCATCTTTAATAACATTCTGCTTAGGGTTAGTATTGTATTATTTTAGTAATAGATAAGTTACGACAGTATAGTTCTCTTCCCCTCATCCTTTGTGCTACTGTTATATATATTACAACTACATTTACCTACAATATTTGCTATAATATTTGCTTTAAATAGTCATATGTCTTAGGAGTGCCTGGGTGGTTCAGTTGGTGAGGTGTCTGCCTTAGGCTCAGCAGATGATCCTAGGGTCCTGGGGTCGAGTCCTGCATGGGGCTTCCTGCTCAGTGGGGAACCTGCTTCTCCCTCTGCCGCCCCCCTGCTTGAGATCTCTCTCCTTCTCTTAAATAGTTTTTTTAACTGTCATGTCTTAAATGAATTAATAAAAAATTATTACTTTTAATAACAGCCCTTATGGTTACTATTTCTAGTGCTCTTCTTTCTTTGTTATAAATCCATGTAGAGTTATTTATCTTCAGCCTAAAAAAAATTGGATTTCTTCTTATTCAAGTATATGGAACAAGAAATAAATGCTTTTAAGTTTATTTTTTTCAAAGATTTTATTTATTTATTTGATAGAGATCACAAGTAGGCAGAGAGGCAGGCAGAGAGAGAGGGGGAAGCAGGCTCCCCGCTGAGCAGAAAGCCTGATGTGGGGCTCGAACCCAGGACCCTGGGATCATGACCTGAGCTGAAGGCAGAGGATTTAACCCACTGAGCCACCCAGGCACCCCTTATGAAGAATATTTTTGCTTGATAAAGTATTCTCAATTTCTAGTTTTTTTCCCCTTGACACTAATAGTGTTCTGTTGTTTTTCTGTTGCCTCTGGCCTCCACTCTTTCTGATGAGAAGGTAAATATCAATTATAGTGTTTTCTTATATCTAACATGTCATTTTTCTCAAGCTACTTTCATGATTTTCTTTTTCTTTTGTATTTTACTCCTAGGAGTTCACTGAAAGTCTTGAATCTTTAAGTTGATATTTTTCACTAAATTGGGAAAACTTTACCCATTATTTCTTAACTTTTTTTTCCTTTTTGCTTTTCCCACTGGGACTCCAATTATATGTATGTTAGACTTGATATTCTTCCTCAGGTTTTTAATTCCTTCCTTCCTTCCTTCCTTCTTTCTTTCCTTCCTCCTTCCCTCCCTCCCTCCTTCCCTCCTTCCTCCCTTTCTTTTTTTCTTTCTCTCTCTGTTATTCAGATTGTGTTATTTTATCAATTCATTTTCAGGTTTTGAAACTTGTCTTTTGCTTTTTAAACATACTTAATACAATTTTTATTTCAGTTATTGTAGCTTTCAGTTTGGCAATTTCTATTTGGTTGTTTAATAGTTTCCCTTTCTCTGCTATGGTTCCCCTTTTTTTTTCATTGATTATGACGATATTTTTTCTTCAATAGTTTGAACATATTTGTATTTTATTTGAAATTATTTCCCATGAATTTAAAAATCAATGGTCATCTTGGAGATGCCTTCTATTGACTCCTTTTTCTCTTGACCTTGGTCATATTTTTATTGTTATTAATTTTTATGCCTGTCTACTAATTTTTGACTTTGTACTGAGAGTGTACATATGACATTGCAGAGACTCTGTATTTCATTAGTCCTTTGAAGAGTATTCTGGTAGTCAACTAACCTGATGAAAATCAGATTCTAAACCCTGTTCTCTGTGATGCTAATATCTCTCTTCTTTAGCTTCTTTTCCATTGATTCTTCTGCAGTTTCCATTTGCATCTGTAAATCAGGGATAAGCTATGGACTTGAGCAGACTTCATATTTGGATTTTGGGCTCTCCATCTGTATATCCTCCTTTCTGTGTTTTTCCCCTTCACTTCCTAGCAATCCTGCCGCCCCAGATTTTGTACTCTGACTCCTCATGACGGTAATGCTTGGCTTTCTGTTTGAGTCTCAGCTGCCTTATTTCACTTAGTTGGGTGTGTGTTCTCAACAAAAAGTCACCTAATCACACATACCTTTCTATGCAGTTCCTCTCCATTGAGGACCAACTCTCACCTAGTTTATGCTTTTCTGGATCACTCTCTAATTAGTTAACTTTTATGTTTTTTTTCAGACTAGGCATTTTTTATATGCAGGAGGCTTGTCTAATATAAGCTCTTCTCTCATTACCAGAGTAGAACTTATTATCTTATTTTGTTTTTCATTTTCCTTATTATAGGTAATAGTAAGCATATTTTCCTGAAATTTTTGTCATTTGAACTCTTTTGTAAGCTTATTTATATCCATTACTGTTTTGCTTTTTTTTCTCATAGATTTGAAAGAGTTTCTTGTATTTTATGAATATTGATTTTTTTGATCTGTTTTAACTACTAAATATTTTTTCACTTTATCTTTATTTATAATGCTGTCCCCTAATGAAATTATAGAAATAGAGAATAACTTTTAATATTTTCCTTCATAGCTTCTGGTTAATGACTGGTTAATGAAAATACCTCCAGCTGAGATTATAAAAATAACATCATATTTCACATTAATATAAGACAGCCATCCTGAATTTACTGTGGGAAGTGAGATTGAATCATAAATTTTTCTCACAAAGATAGACAGTTGTTCTAGTGCATTTGTTGAACAATTAATCTTTCTCCACTGATTCTGAACAATATTTATTATGTATGCCATTGCTTCAGAAAAAGCTTCTGTTTCTTCTATTGTCAGTTCTTCGCACCAGATATTTTTCAATTACTGTGTATGTTATGCTTTTATTGTCTGCTGAGGTAAGTTGTCTCTTATTGGTCACTTTAAATTCAATAGTTGTCTTGTGCTTTCCCTCTGTTAGATGTACTTTGGAGTCAGCTAACCAGATTTAATTAACTTATCTTGGGATATCTGTTGGGATTTTTATGGGATTTATTATTTATTTAAAGAAAGATAATGTATTTAAACTTGAGTCATCTCATCAGAAATGATATTCCATTTATTTATATTCTCTTTTATGTCTGTCATTAAAATTTATATTTTTCTTTAATGTTGGTATTTGTTGATGTTGCACATTTACTATTACTACCATTCCTGGGAATTTGTAGTTTCTTTTGCATTAAGACATTAATCTTCTTCCTTTGGGGCACCTAGGTGGTTCAGTCAGTTAAGGGTCTGACTCTTGATTTGGGCTCAGGTTGTGATCTCAGGGTTGTGAGATGGAGCCCTGTGTCAGGCTCCATGCTGGTTGTGGAGTCTGCTTAAAACTCTCTCTCTCTCCCTGTCTCTGCCCACCCCCCTAAAAAAAAAGTCAATCTTCTTCCTTTTAGTTACATTTTTCGATAGTGTGTGTGTGTGTGTGTGTGTGTATGTATGTATGTACTTTTGTATCATCATTTAGCAGTACCAAGTCAATGACAATTTTGATTTATCATTTGGATTTACTAGGAAGGCAACTATGAGTTTATCTGCCTTTCTTTTTATCTCTCTCTTTTTCTGTTTCACTACATGGACTGAAAAGCAACACTGAATAATGGTAGCAATGGTATCTGTCTTGTTCTGATTTTATTGGACAATGGTGTGTGTGGGATTAAATAGAACTTTCACCTTTTTACTCTATATACTTATACATTGTCATATATGGAGTTAAAATTTCTGGGGTTGGTGCCCAGGATATGCATTTTTCAGGGGCACCTTTAAGTGAGTCTAATATACAGCTAGTTTGGGAATCAAAACAAAGAGATGTAAAATTGAAACTAATAACAGCTTAGCTCTAGGCTCCTTGGATTTCTGGTCTTGAGCAGAGGAGACATTTCATATTACAAATAATATTAACCATTTCAGATTCACATACAGTAATTGACACTATTATCAATGTGTGGTTCTCCCTGGGACACAGCTAATTGGGGCATTTCCCTGTCAATCAAAGAGTCACTTATGTACATGACTAGGCAAAGAAATTGTGACCTGGTTCTCAACCTCAGTTTCTCTGTAAAATGGGATAAAAACAGACCAATTTGTAAGATTACCAAGAATTAATGATGGAAGTAACTATAGAGTAAGAATGTAAGAGGCTTGGGGAATGATGTTTTTTGCTCTGTATAAACACTAGGAAGTGAATTAACTTTCCTTCTGTATCTTGACCCCACATAGCACCAGTGTTTTTCTGTAAATAGGCTCTCACAGGTGCAATATTTGCATATCTTTTTCTGCTATTTGAAGGCTGTGTACACGAACAGTTATTTGTAGAAAAGGGAGATCTACCCTTTATTAATACAGCACAGATTTCCTGAAGTTCTTTTCTCAGAATTAAGAAAATAATTTTCATTCTAAGGAAAGGATCATGAGCTTCAAAGGATCATGAGCTGTTGGCATGAAAGCTGTTTATGATGACAACAGGGGAAATAGTTTTGAGAATAACCTGAGGTAACCTCTTTAGTTTGTGAACAGGCTGGAATAGTTGCAAAGTTTTCCCATAATAATCAAAAATCTTGAGAAATTGAACAAATAAACAAACGAACAAACACTATTAGTTAAAAAAGGAGACACAGGAAAACAATTGTGGAAATACTGAGTGTTATTAAGATTGGGAACAAGCTACCAAGGGAAATTACAGAACACTCCTCTCCAAGGATCCTTTGAAAATACAGTAGCTTCCCATATCTCTGAGATAGATTGGTCCAGTTGTAGTATGGTCCTATTTGGAAACAGGGATAGGAGGCACAGAATACACATCCCAACCAATTCTGTGAGCAGTGACCTCATGCTGGTCAATGTTGCTTTGTGCTGCCAGCCCCCAGAGAACCAGAACTTTTGAGGGTAAATGCTGAGTGCCAAGTCAGCCATGTCAGCTATCCGCAGCCATTTCATTTCGTCTGCCCCCTTTTGATTCTCTGGTTGTCATCCTTGGGAGAGACCCCAAGATCTGTGCTAACATTTGCTTTTGGTAAAAAGCTCAACAAGCCTTTAGGCATCTTCCAATGATCCTCACATGTCGGGGAAGGACAGGGAGGGTGGCACACTGGCCAATTCTTGCACAAAAGCAACCAGTTTTGTATGGAAACCTTGACCCCCATTTTATACCAGCCTGGGAGTAAAACCAGTCATGGGCACAGCACCAGACAGTGGTGGTCTGTGCTCGCCTATGTCTGAGACTCCTGTGCTTCTGGAAGGTTCTGGGCATTGGTGAGGCAGATGGGGAAGGCTGGCCTCTGTTGGAAGTCTCCACTCCTTGCCATGCAGTGGCTCTGCTCCCTCCTCTACCCTCTGGGCCCTGATAGGATTTCTTTTTGAGACAGCCATTGCTTGCTGCCCAATGTCATGACGCTCATTGCTCAACCTTGCCCGGCAGAGAGGAGACTGAGGGAAAGAGGTCTCTGTAAGAAATATAAGAAATGAGCTTGCTGTGTTATCTGGTTCACTTTGACTTCCTCTCATACTTTATGTACTGTAGTATCTCTGGGTTTTTCTGACTTGAAGCTTTATTTGCCTTACTTCTGGGCATCAAGTTGCAGTGAGTGAAATGACAAGGCAAAATCTGTGGGACATTCATTTACTTTTAAAAGTCTGTCCATTCCCAGAAACCATATAAACATCATAATAAGCTCACCATACCCGAAAAAGGGAGAGAGAGAGAGAGAGAGATTGAGAGACAGGCAGTTTCAATCTTTGAAAGGTACTATATGTTAGGGTGATATCCCTGTCTTGCCTTTGTCTAACTGTCTGTTTGACCTGAAGCTAGTGGTCCTGTCCTCACATGCCCAAGATCTGACCTTCCTTCTGTATATTTCCGACTTGCACATAGGAGAGCATAGAGGAGAACTTACCCCTTCTGAACACGTCCTTGTCCAGCGAGGCCTTTTTAAAATAGAGGTCAACCTCATATAACATAAAATTAACTATTTTGAAGTGAGCAATTCAGTCATTTGGCTCAGTCACAGTGTTGTACAACTGCCACCTCTCACTAGTCAGAAAACAATTTTATCACCTCAGAAGGATTCCCCAAACCCATTCAGCAGTCTCTCCCTTCCTGCCTTCCTCCAACCAGGTACCACTGATCTATGTTTTTCTCTCTGTGGTATTTACTTATTCTGGATGTTTTGTATAAATGGAATCATACAATTTGTGGTGTTTTGTCTCTGACATTTTAAATTTCACATAATGTTTTCAAGGGTCATTCATACCTTAGCATGAATGAGTGCTTCATCCTTCTCTGAGCTGGGTGCCTCCCATCGTGTGGGTCCACTACAGTGGTTTATCCATCAGTGTACGTTTGTGCTGCTTACACCTTTGACTGTTGGGAATAGTGAGGCTATGTGTGTGCACAGACTTATATGAGGACCTGCTTTCAGTTCTTTGGAATAGATACCTAGGAGTGGATCAAGTGATGTGTTTTGAACAATCCATTGAGTGAGAATAGGTTGGCCTGATGCTTTTTATGTCTGTGATGAAAAGAAAACCCCTCCACCCACTACAACAGGTTTTGGATGCATCGTGTAACCTTGGCTAAGTGTGGACAGATGGGAAGCGCAAGTAGCCATTTTGTACCTCACGCACCCCTTGCCCACTTAGATGGTGCAGGGTAGGTCTACTGTGAAGAGACTTTGCAGATGCATTTGAGGTCCCTCGTCAGTTAATAAAATAATAAGTAAAGATTATCCTGGGGGGTGGGGGATTGGCTGAACCAGTACCAGTGGAATTCAGATAAAATAAGGCCCGGGCATTCCTTGAGCCAAACTCCAAAAAGCAGCTAAGATCACACGTGCAATTCCTTTGTTGGGTCATCCCTTCCCGACTGCCTGCCCTACAGATTTGGGACCAGCTCCACCAGATTTGTCCAGCTCCACAATCATGTAAGGCGAGTCTTGTCATAAATTTCTCAAAGGGATCTATCTATCTATCTATGTATCTACGTATCTCTCTAGCAATCTATCAACTATCTCTCTGTAGTTCTCTATCGTCAGTCTACCAATCGTCTCTCCATCCTTTATCTAGACCATCCTGTCTCTCTCGATCTCTCTATTGATCTGTCAGTCATCTGTCTATCCTCTCTCCCCCTCTATCTCCATCTACCCATCTATCATCTATCTGTCTGTCTATCTATCTATCCTTTCTACATGAACTCGGACTAATACTGATACTCAGACCCCTCCCTAAAGCTTGGCTAACTCTCTTTCCTCAGGACCAGGCAGGTGATATAAATGGGTGAATGTTTCATTTGGCAACTGAAGGAAATGTTAGTAACAACACCAGACCAAATGTAGGTCTTACCAGCTGCTGTTCCCAGGGAATGGAGCTTTGAATAGAGCTTTGATTTGAAAAAAAAAAAAAAAATATATATATATATATATATATATATACATATATATATATATATGAACAGACTAATAGATAATTTTTTTAATGTTGACAACTAATTGGAGCTCTTTTTAAAACTTAAAAGTTTTTTTTAGAAGATTTTATGTATTGATTTGAGAGAGAGAGAGCACGCACAAGCATGAGTGGGGTGAACGTCAGAGGGAGAAGCAGACAACCCGCTGAGCAGGGAGCCCGGCTGGGGCTTGATCCCAGGACTTCAAGATCATGACCTCAGCTGAAGGCAGATACTTAATCGACTGACCCACTCAGCTACCCCTATTTGGAATTTTTAAAGAAAGAGTAGACTTCTATGTCTAGGTAAACCTACTCTTCTTTGTCGAACACAACTAAAAACATTACACGGAAAGCATGCATAAGAAAGACAGCCAAAGGCAGACAGAGTAGGGAGACTGGCTGGGGACTGTGGACCCATGCAAGGACAGGGCGGTGCATTCTCTGGTTTTCCTTTTGCCTCATGTGCCCCACGCTTGGAGGTGAAGAAGCTTGTGACCTGGAGCCACATGTTGCAGATAAAATCTCAGACCCAAGAGAAGTGCTAACCCTGGCTGAAGGGGCAGGAAAGAGGCAGCTGGGCAAAAGAGACAACTTTAAACAATAATTGTTGGGCTCCAGCCAAACACGGCAGCAAACTGTGTTGCCCACCCCTTTATTTCCACCAGGAGAGGCCTAGCAGGGTGTCTAGTTGTCTGTGTCGGTGAGGCTGTAAGGAAGGCCTCCCACATTTTGCTGAGCAGGGTGACATGTTAGTGGAGACCATATGAGAGTCTGGACATCCAGCCCCACCGTGGCCTGAATTGTGTCCCTCAAATTCATATGTTGAAATCTTTTAAGGGCCTTTATGGAAATGATTAAGATTAAATAAGTCATAGGATGGATACTTATCTGACAGGATTGGTGGCCCAACAAGAAGAGGAAAAGAGACACATCTCTCCCTGCAAGTATGTGCACCAAGGAAAGGCCACATTGGGAGAGTTTGCAATACCAGGAGAGAGTTCTCATTGAGTGATGACCCCATGATCTTGGACTTTTGGTCTCCAGAACCTTGAGAAAATCATGTCTGGTGTTTAAATCACCCAGAGTGTGATATCATGGTAAGACAACCTGAGCCAAGACAACCCCTGTCACGTGATATGGGTGGGTCCCCCAACAATCTCAACTGGTTTGGTGGCAGAGCTGTCTAGTGGGAAGACAAGACATTCATCACTGCCCAGTGGTAACAGGACCACCCCCTCCCAAGGTGTCAGCTGAGGCCATGTAGGAAGCAGGGATCATGTAATGCAGCCCCTCCTTGCCAGGAAGGTATGGATCCAGGGCCCCAGACCTACCCCTCACCCACCTACCAGTAATGACAGCCACTGCATCTTGGGGGACCTGCACTTCTGCCCCCTTCTGGTAGTGATGAGGTGGGGGGGCAAGGTCAAACGAAATCAGCCAAAACCCAAGGTTTAGATAAGATTTTGACCCTTCTAAGGTGTTACCCAAAATGTCCAGGCTTCACTTGAAAATCACTTGTCACACCAAGAATCAGGGAGGTGGGTGAGGGAAGGGATAATTGGGTGATGGGCATTAAGGAGGGCACTTGATGTAATGAGCACTGAGTATTATATGCAAATGATGAATTATTAAATTCTACTCATAAAACTAATAATTCAGTGTATGTTAAATAAATTGGATTTAAATGAAGAATAAAAAAAGAATCAGGGAGATCTCAAACAGAATGAAAGGAGACAGTACGTAGATGCCAACAACAAATGACAGAGATGCTAGAATTACCTAAAATGATTAAAAAGGAGCCTCCCCAAAATTGTGTCAATAAGCTATTATGAACACACTTGAAACAAAGGTATAAAGGAGCAGATGGAAGTTTTCAGATGAGGACTACCATCCGTGAAGGAAACGACTCACCGAGTGGGCACTAACAGGGTGAAGAGAAGGAGGAGGGTCTGTGAGCTGGACATAAACGCAACAGTAAGGAAACAGACAATCCAATTAGAAAACGGGCAAAAGTCATGAACAGACAGTTCACCCAAGAGAATATACAGATGGCAGAAAAATGCCTGAAAAGATGTTGAGCATCATGAGCCATTAGGGAAATACAAGCTAACACCACAGTGAAATATTCACATTCATCATAATGATCAAAATAAAAAAGAAGAGTGTCAACATCAAATTGTGGTGAAGACGTGAAGGAACTAGGTCTTCCACATGTGGCTTACTAGATGTAAAACGGTGCAGCCGCGCTGGAAAAGAATTTGGCAGTTTCTTAAAAAACTGATAGACAATTGCCCTACAATCCAAAAATTATACTCCTTGGATTTACCTCAGAGAACTGAAACACTGTACATGGATGTTCCAAGTAGCTTTATTCATGGAAATCCCAGACCAGGGACATCCCAGATGTCCATCAACGGGTGGGCGGTTAAACCAGCTGTGTGATCCATGCACCCAAGAAATACACGTTGGTGGTAGGGCAACCTGGGTGAGTCTCCAGAGAAGTCTGTTGAGTCAAAAAGCCGATCCCAAAAGTTGCGTACGGTTTGCTTTCATTTACATGACAGTATGGACATGCTAAGCTATAAATGTAGGGAGATGGGAGCGTATGGGGGAACGGAGCCGGAAGGATGCGGGACGGGCCGTTCCAACACGGGTGGGGCGGCCGTGCTCTATGTTTGACTGAATCAGGGTCACTCTCTTGTTCGGGCTGTTGCACTATTGTTCTATGAGATGTTACCACTGGGGAAACGGGGTAAGTGGTCCACGGGATCTCTGTGATCTCGTACAACTGCATGCAAATCTACGATTACCTCAAAATAAGATGTTCAATTAAAAACAACAACAAAGATGTGAATTCGCAAGGTTTGTTGTGGGAGGTCTGAGGCCCCTTCTAACACACAGAGCTTGCAGCACAGGGACAGTAGTCTCTGTGCACTGGAGTCCTCAGGCTGCCTGGGGACAGTCCTTTCTTGTTGCCAATCTCGAAAGCCCGCCCTCACGGCAGGTCCTCAGATGAACATTCATCGTCAGTAGAAAGAGGAGACAATGGCTGTGAAGAGATATCTGTTTCTCGAAACCATCGATCCTCTCATGGAATTCTTTTCATTCACAAAACCAAATTTGGCCTTTTCAGGGGAAACACCAGGTAGGGAAACAGGGCCATCACGGGGAGATTTGAAAACGCTTCCAGTCACCCCGGCTTGACCTCCCTGAGGCCATGTATGAAAGGCAGCAGGGGAAATTCTAAGTTGTCTTGACAGATGGACCTGTGTCATCAACACATCCACACAACAAAGTGTGTGAGCAGAGGACAGATCTCCCCTGGGGCTCGGGTATGATTATTCATAAGATCAAGAAACTTGCAGAGACTTCTGCTCCATTACTGTTCCAAGGAGCTGATTATAAGACATCAGGTCACTTGGCAATATCTGCATGACTTTTGGACTCAGTGTGATTTAGCTGTTGACAGTTTTGAAAGTACAGATTAACCATAAATCATAGCTCAGCTTTTAAAGACAGTATGTTCCTCACATCATGGAACTATATATATTTGTTTATGCCCATCAACCGTCTGTTTATTTACTTATCCCATATTTATTAGAACTGAAAACATGCTCTTCTGACCCAAGGCCTTATACGTACACATCTACACCTTGAGGTGATATTTAACTTTTGGGGAATAGTCATCCCAACATACTGAAATAAGGAAGAAAAGGAAAGTACGTCTCGAAAACATGTCCTCTATGTTCTGTTTGTGCTTTTATGATATTCGGCACTAAGAGAAACGGCCTGTACGTTCTACTGATTAAGGAAACATTTCCAGGGTGCCTGGGTGGCTCAGTGTGTTAAAGCCTCTCCCTTCGGCTCAGGTCATGATCCCAGGGTCCTGGGATCGAGACCCTCATCGGGCTCTCTGATCAGCAGGGAGCCTGCTTTCTCCTTTCTCTCTGCCTGCCTTTCTGCCTACTTGTGATCTCTGTCTGTCAAATAAATAAATAAGATCTTAAAAAAAAAAAAAAAAAAGGAAACATTTCCCGAAGTCAGAGCCATGTTCCCTGCATGGAGGAATGAGATATTTTTGCTTTTTTGTCTCAATGACCTCCCTATGGTGATTCTGTATTTCCTGTGCCTGTAGTCTCATTTTCAAATAAGTTATCCTGTACATGGCAGATTTCAGAAAAGTCTCCTCGTTTTCCTGGTTATTTTCACTGTTTTTATGCTTGCCTTTCTATGGATGTTGGATCAGTTAAATTGTCTTTAATTTTAGCTGAGGCTGAGATGTTCATGCCGAAAACTATATGCACTAAGTAATGCTTACCGTGAGCTGTTTTGTTGGCGATTAGGTCCTTTCTTTTTTTGCAAAAGTTTATATTCTGGGCAGTGATTTTTGTATTTTCAGATTTTAATGTTTAATTAATTTAGTCCACTATCCAGAAATTTTCATCTGCAAATTTTGCTCCTTCTTGGACCAAACTTATTGGAGTTGAAGTGCCATTTTCCCTCCCCTCCCACAGAACTCATCACGTCGAGAGATGCTAACAAGACATGACGGAAGAAGGGCGCACAGGTGTGTTATGCGGGCTCAGATTGGCAACTCTCTGATACACACAACACAGGCGCGCACACTCACGCACACACATACACAGAGAGCCAGGCCTGATCAAAGACTTCCATTTGGTTGAACTTGGCAATGATTTTGAAATGTTGACAACTGTCAAATTAAGATCACCCAAGCCATTTCACAGGCTCAAATTTGGATGCAGGTCTCAGAACAGAAGGAGATAGCTACTGGCGACTGCCCAAGTGACTTCACCATCGATCATTCGGTTAGCTGTGCTTTATGAGACGAAGCAACAGAGAAATGGGGGAGGTCAGCATCCAACTTAGAAATCATTTCTTCCCACATTTGCCTTGATTTACAGGAAGGAAATGCATTGGTCCTTTATCAAAATGTGCAAATAAGGAGCCTGGTTGTGTTTGTATGTTTCCTTTTCGTTTCTCCCCAGCTTCTCGCCCGCTTCTCGCACATACCCTCGGAGAACATCAGCATCTTCTGGTGAGGTTGGGGCCGGGGTGAGGGTGGGGCACGTTCATTCTCCAGATCTCTGACGTGCCGCGTGCTCCCTATTTGGTCACAGTGAAGTGTTGTGTTGCTTCCCATTGGTCCTGGCGACCATGTTCAATATTTATTGCCTTCCCTTTTTAGGAGCAACGAGTGTGTCGGCTGGCTGTGGGCCAACGTCGTAGGTCCCAGGACAGCGTGCTGCAGGGATTGCGGCTCCTTCCTACGTGGCAGGGAGCACTGGGAAGAGGGAGCTGGTGCATAAGAGTGAAGCATCTTTTCTCTTGAGTTACCGTATTTACTAGAATAGATAGTAGCAGAGGAGGTTTAAGTTATTTCACTGGAAGCTTTTTCTTTGGAATAGTTGGATGGTAAGTCGTCAGCACGTGACTCTGCTGACATCCGAATGCAGTCCTGAAAGGGTTCAGAACAGGGAACATTCGGCCTCCTCACAGGAGGGCTCTGCCTCTGCACTGTGGTCCCTGGTTTCTGAGTTGGGCGCCGGGGGAGCCCTTGACCGCATCACGGGGGCCAGTGAGGGTGCTGCACTGAGAGAGAGCCAACGATGACGAGCAGTTCCCGAAGCCCTCTCGGCCGCAGGGTGGTTCCGGGTGCTGGTACATTTATATCCAGAGAAGAAATGAAACCACCAGGGCCTGTGGTCAATGTAGAAGCAACTAAGGTCAAAGCAAAAAGCCAGTCTGAGGACAGCAGAACGAACGTGTGGCTGCCAGCCTCTCTCCGGGCTCTGGAATGAGAAGGACTGCAACCCCATTTGGGGCTGTTTGGGGTCAAGACCATGGGCCAGTGGGCCGTGAACGGAACTCGTGGGTAGATCACCAACACACCTAATATTTTTGTAATTTCTTTTGTGGATGTGGATTAGAATTGATTTGTTTACTGGACAATAAAATGGCCCCATAATGGGCTAAAAGCAGACCTGTCAATTAAACACCCAGTTCCTCTTGCCTGTAGGAGTGCAAATCCCAACTGTGAGGACACCAGCTGTTCGGCGTGAGTCTGGGTATTACGCTGGAGCTTGCTGGTGTAACCCCCAGGGGAACACGCAGGGCTTCAACACGTAAAAGATTTCATATTGTGCAATTCTCAGATTCTAGGGCATTAACTGGATGCTTTCTAGTGAGAAGATGGCTGCCTTTTTGTTTCTCACTGTCTTCTGAAACTTGAATAGGAAAGACAATTCCCTTGAGGCACAAGCTCGCAAATTTTCTTTACTGTTCCATTTGGGATATGGCATCTTTGGCCAGCCATGAAGGTACCAGTATAGAAGGAAGGCTCGACCTGACCCCAGCCCTGCCATGCCCTTCTCCCGGGCCATCAGGCAGAAGTTCAGAGTGTCAGACATACCCAGAAGCCAGTGTTGATGGCTGTGGGACTTGTGTACTGCACCACATCACAGGCCCTCTCTGCCTGGTTGACAGGTGCGATCCCGCCTCCTGCATTATGCAGTGCACAAATTGAACCACTGTACGAGGGACCCAAGGTCAGATGGACTCCTTCTGTAGGAGCTCTGAATTTCCTTCTCTTGAGAAGCTCTGGCTCATGCTTTTCTAGATCCAGAGGATCTGTTACTGCCAAATAGTGGGGACAGGATGGCCCTTAGGTTGTTGTAAGAGAGAGAATTTGAGTTTATGGAAGTGGTGCTAGTCTGCTATTTCTTAATATATCACTAATACTGAAATTTTAGAGAAAAGTCCTTTAGTTTTCAATTTATTCTACAGGGAAAAAAATGAGTATGACAGTACCTCCATATCATACCTTGAACGATTGTCCTGAAAGGAGGTTGTGCCGTAGTTAGGAAAATGCCCGGAATGGTCAGACTGGCGCAGGCAGGGGGGTGTGGGAGAATAATTACCTCAGCAAATAAGCACCAAGGCAGTGTTTCTGAGACTCAGTTTAAAAGATAGTATGTACTCAAAGTAAAACAAATTCATTTGTATTCAGTATCTCAGTGGGTTCTAAACATGAAATGTGGTTTCTTTAGAAGAAATATATCATTTGCTTTGATTAAATAACATTACTTTTTTTCTGAGCATCAATGACTCAAAATGTATCCAAACCCAGAACTCATTACTTAAAAAAAAACAAAACCCAAAACTCTTAATTCATTTGAATAAAATACAGATGCTGGGAAGACGCACGGGGGGGAAACATCGGCTGCCGGGTCACACCGACTCCGTGTCCCTCCGAGGACGCTGCTTCTAAATGGTCCTGCTGCTGCTTCCTGCAATGCTCACACTGAGGGCTTAGAGTCCCCAGGTCCTGACCTCGGCCACATGAAAAAGAGAATCTCTTTGTATGAATTTAACAAAGAGCACAACCGATCATTCCCCAGTTCCAACGCTTTTGGGTGGGGACGAAGCGGCAGATCCGGGCATGGAAGGGCCCATCGTCGGGAAGAAGGTCCCGGCAGGTGCATGAGTGGGTCCCGCAGTGGCTGTGCACACCCCAGGGTGTCTCTGCGATGCCTGAGTGATGACGCGGGTCAGGGCTGGAGGCCGGGACCGCCCGAGTCTTCCGGGCGCAGGTGAGCGACGCGCGGTCGCGGCTGCGGCCACCAGGTGTCACTGGCGCCGCTCGGTGTCCGCGGTCTCGGCAGCGCCGTGCCCAGAGCCCCCGCGGCTCGCCTCGCGTCCTCATCCACTGCCCTGCGCGTCTTTATTGAAGGGGACGACACAGGCGGCCGAGGGGTCCTCTTCTTGTCCAGATTCGTGCAGATCACAGTGTCATTTCGGAGTTCAGGGCAGTGGAGACGCGGTGTGGACGGGAACGCGCCGACGGGACTCGCTCCGAGGCCGGCGGACGCGCCACGCGCGGGTCCCAGCCCGGCCCGACGTCTGACGCAGACCCCGTGGCTGGGCCGGTGCCCGCCTGCTGTCCCTCTGGGTTTCCAGACGTAGGGGTGATCCCGGGGTGGGAGCATTCGCCCGGCTCAGCGTTCCGTCCCGTCGGAGGGTCACAGCTGCGGCCCAGTCTCGGCGCAGACCCTCAAGCTCCGTGAGAGCAGAGCCACGCGCGCCCGGGAGGGCTCGGACTCAGGGAGACGCTCCCCTGTGCGCCGTTGGCGCTTCCCGCCCGGTCCAGCTGTTTCCCGCTGGGGTCCTGGCGGCAGAAGGCCGGACAGTTTTGTCGGCTCACGCAGGAAGGGCAAAGGTCATAGGGAAGCTCTATTTTTAATTTCTTGAGGAATCTCCACAGTTCTCCAAAGAGGCTGCACCAACTTGCATTCCCACCAACAGTGGAAGAGGGTTCCCCTTTCTCCACATCCTCTCCAACACATGTTGTTTCCTGTCTTGCTAATTTTGGCCATTCTAACTGGTGTAAGGTGATATCTCAATGTGGTTTTAATTTGAATCTCCCTGAGGGCTAATGATGATGAGCATTTTTTCATGTGTCTGATAGCCTGCAATTGCACTCCTGGGTATTTACCCCAAAGACACAGATGTCGTGAAAAGAAGGGCCATCTGTACCCCAATGTTTATAGCAGCAATGGCCACAGTCACCAAACTGTGGAAAGAACCAAGATGCCCTTCAGCGGATGAATGGATAAGGAAGATGTGGTCCATATACACGATGGAGTATGATGCCTCCATCAGAAAGGATGAATACCCAACTTTTGTAGCAACATGGACGGGACTGGAGGAGATTATGCTGAGTGAAATAAGTCAAGCAGAGTCAATTATCATATGGTTTCACTTATTTGTGGAGCATAACAAATAGCATGGAGGACAAGGGGCGTTAGAGAGGAGTAGGGAATTTGGGTAAATTGGAAGGGGAGGTGAACCATGAGAGACTATGGACTCTGAAAAACAGTCTGAGGGGTTTGAAGTGGCGGGGGGGTGGGAGGTTGGGGTACCAGGTGGTGGGTATTGTAGAGGGCACGGCTTGCATGGAGCACTGGGTGTGGTGCAAAAATAATGAATAATGTTTTTCTGAAAATAAATAAATTGAGAAAAAACAAAAAAAAAGGGAAGAGCAAAGGTCCCTCCCAGCCGTCCTCCCGCGAACTGCAACAGTGCATTCCCTGCTGTCTGGAGGCCATGCCCAGGAGGGGTCGAGCGGGAGGCGCGGTCCAGGCCCGACGGCTGCGCCTCTGGGCGCAGGGGACACGCCGCGCGGTGGAGGCACCAGGCGAGGCTGCACCTCGGGGCGCCCTCCCCGCCGCTGCACCGCACACTCCCCTGCAGCGGTGCATCCTCGTCCCCCAGACGGCCATCCCGTCCTTTGCAGCCCGGCTCTTGAGCGGTTCGCGGTGGCAGAACGGATACACTTTGGGGAAAAAGGCCGCACACTTCTCCGCATCTCCCTTCAGGAAAGGGGACGTAGGGCTGACATAGGTATGCGCGGGCGGGAGGACAGCAGCCGCTCAGTCGGGCGCAGGATAGCGTCCTTCTGGATGCCGGCCGGGGAGGCCGGGGCTAAGGTGCCACATAAGATATTGTACCTTGAAGATGTTAACTGGCAAAAAGTTGTATATTTTGAGGGTTCGGTCTACATTGGTATATTCTTCTTCTTCTTCTTCTTCTTCTTCTTCTTTTCTTTTTTTAAAGTAAGCACCGCACCCAGTGTAGACCCCTACACGGGGCTTGAACTCATGACCCTGAGATCAAGACCTGAGCTGAGATCAAGAGTGGGACGCTTAACTGACTGAGCCAGCCAGGCGCCCTGAGTGCGGTATTCTTATTAAAACTCATCACTGGGCTAAGAAATCCATTTGTGTGTAGTGTGTGTTTCCTGAAGATTTTACTGCACCTGGAGGTGGCACCTGGAGGTCCCCGCTCAGCGGGACCTAAGCCCCGGACATCAACCGTTATGAGTGGCCCCGCCCTATGGAGAGACTGATGGGGATTCATTTCGCGTGGAAGTTATACAGTGTTAAAAAAAAACCCTAATAGATATTTTTAGGCATAATGTACATGCACTTTGATGGAGGAACTGTCACCTGGTGACTGTGCAGTAGGAGTAGAATAAAAAGCGGAATAGATAATAGTGCACAGGGCCTTGCTTCCGCGTCGTTGGAGCCGGGCTGTCAGCTGTGCTGTCGGGGTCTGACCAGGGTGCGGTGGGCACGGATCCCGCCTCCTTCCCCGTCTTGACAGGACCTCCATGCTCCCGTGGCCACCGCCGGATCATGCCATAGTTTACCACGTCACAAGACAAGACAATGTGCTGGTGGCCTCGAAGCTGTCCCGGGTCCCTAACGTACAGCCAGAGAGGCGTTCATGTACCAGGAGAAGGTGATGCTTGGTGATGTTGCCCCTTCTTCAGGCCGCCCTCTCCATGAGGGTGGTGGGCTAACGTGGGTTGGGAGTTTCGCTTCTCATGTTGGAGGGGGATGTCCTGATCGCCTGGCTCGTGTGAAGAGTGATCTCCCCACAAGCCAGACCACAGCGCTCTGTCTGCACACCCTCGCACAGTGTGACCCCAAGCGCCCTTTTCATCCCCGTTTCCTGTGAGTCCATGCTCTGGGTTGACCGTGCCCAGGAGAGATTTGTTGAAGCCCCAACTCCCGGTATCCATGGATGTGACCTTGTTAGGAAAGAAGTTCTTTGCGGATGTCATCGAGTTAAGATGACATAATCGACATACAACATTCCACAAGTGTCACGCACACAACGTAATGATTCGAGATGAATAGGTACATTGTGAAACAATTTGTTAGTTCTGCACTTAAATACCTCAGTTATACATCAGTGAAAACAGTAAAAGTCAAAAAGTCATGAATATATTATATCCCTTATTATTATAGATCTTATTTATTTATTTATTTATTATTTGAGAGAGAGCGAGTGAGAGAAAGCAAGAGAACATGAGCAGGGGAGGCGCAGGGGAGAGGGAGAGCGAACATCTCAAGCAGACTCCGCTGAGCTCCGAGCCCAACCCAGAGCTGGATTTCAGGGCCCTGAGATCATGACCTGAGCAGAAACCCAGAAAGTCCAATGCTTTACCGGCTGGGCCACCCAGGCGCCCTTACATCTTTGATTAGAAAAACAGTAAAGATGACGTCATACTCAAGTAGGGTGGGTCCTGATCCAGGGGCTGGTGTCCTACGAAGAGGCACTTCAGACAGACGCCCAAGGGACCATGGGAAGACAGAGGCAGAGACCGGAGCGGGGCAGCGACTGGCCATGGAGCTCTGAGGACTTCCCCAATCCACCGACGCTGGTGAGGAACTGAAGGTGGGGTCCTCCCTGGGCCTTTGGAGGAAGGGGACATTGGCGGTGCCTGCTGCTGGTTGGTACTGGGTGCTTCGCAGCTCCAGCGAATGGATACACCCCACAAGGGAGACACGGGCTCTTCCCAAACCCATGTCTGTCCTGCCCGGGCTGACCGGGCTCCCAGCCTCCCACCAGGCGCCTTCTGCCTGCCCCACTGCTCCTGTAGAAATCCTACCCCCTGTTCACGGTCCACCCAGACCACCTCCACTGATCTCAGGCTGGTGAATGTCTCTTCCTGGAATTCTTGAAGGATACTGAGTTTTTGTGATAGCATTTGTGTCTGTATTTTCTTTCTTCCTTTATCTTTTCTCTACTAAATGTAAAGCTCTTTGAGGGCAGAGCCTATATATTTTCCATTTTTGATATTCCTTAAATCATACAACCTAGCTTGCGTGTAGGAAAGCATCAAAATATTATTAAATCAAAAATAAATGGCTTAATTCTAGATCGGCAGGCTATTTGGAAATTGCCAGTTCCGAAGATTCTCGCAACATTCACTGAGCGTCTGTCTAGTTCCGGGCTCCCTTCTACTTGGGTCCTACCGGGCAGCACTAGGAGGAGACCGTCCAGCATGGTGCTGGCGTGGGGTGGGGTTTGCTGAACGTAGAGATGTGCTCATGCTAAGATGACTATCATTCCCACCCTCGAGGACTTTACGGTCCAGTAGGGGATGAGGGACAGACCGTTTAGTCGCCGGTGGAGCGTGTGGCAGTGACCGTGTGCTCACAGTCCCCAGAGCACAGAGCCGGGCACCCTGCTTGTCGCCGTGGAACCACAGGAGGCTCCCAGGGCTGCTGAGTCTCAGCTGAGACCCAAGACACCCAGCCTGGGAAGAAATGAGGGGGCGTCAGGGGCGTCAGGGGCGTGAGGAAGGGAGAGTGCTCTGGGCACAAGCTTGGGGGTCTTCCGGTGTGTCTTCTACCCTGAAGCAACATTTTCCATTTTCTTATATATTTGCTGGCGCTGGTTGGCGCTGGACGTGGCTGAGCAGTCAGCAGCCCTGAGCACAGACCATAACTTCGATTATTCTGCTAAATATTAAATATTCACCCACGTAACATGCAGGAATCGGTCACAGGACGTGGGAAGACGTGATTTCAAAATCGTGTTCTTGCTGACTGTGGTGTAAAGTCTACACGGATTACTCTTCGGGCCAGAAGTGTGGATCTGAGTGACCTCTCCTGGCCCCGAGCGAGGGAATCATGATGATGCTGGCGATGCCAGGAGTGGTCACGGTTCTCGTAGCAGGAGCGTTGGAAAAGCACTGAAATGGGCCGGGCAGTGTTTTAAGTGCTTTACATAAATTATTCCCCTTAATTCACACACAGTTTTAGGTAGGCAGTATTTTAATTTTAGCTTAATTTGATTTTATTCCAATTTAATTAATTTGAAATAATTAAATCAGATTGAACTTTAATTTAATTTTATTTATATTAAAAAAGTTAAATTTCAACATTCCACGTTCATTTCCACACAGCTTCTGATAGGCAGGTTTCATGCCCCCATTTCACAGATGAGGAATCTGGGGGCAGCTGTCCCTGTCCAAGGCCGCACTGCTGTGATTTTCTGCTCCCTAGCCTAGGGACAAGCCTCAGGCGTCCTCCAGGGTCACTGCAGCGTCAGAACAGAGGAAGACACCATCTGGGGGCTGACGACCGGCTTCTGAATTCCGGCTTGTGAATTCTCGTGCGTGTGCAGTTTTGGGCGATTTACTGTCATTTCGGCTTCTCTAAAAGGATGGCGTGTGCACCTCCCAGGCAGGTGGGAAAGAGGAAGAGGAGAGCACCTATTAGTGGCCTGTGGGGGACACTGATGAGCAGGGACCGGGACCACAGGTTTCCCAAGTCACCACGCGGAGCATTGCAGGGCGTGAGCACGTGCTCCAGCCTCGTCTGAAATCGCGTGTAAGAGAACGGGGAGTCCGCACACACAGGGTGACTTCCAGTCCTTGGCTCACCGGAGCTGGGCGACTTCGGCCATGAGGTCCCTTGCGTAGCAGGGGCCCCAGTGCCAACCACGCTGCGTCGTCGGAATAGCCCAGGGGTGTGGGGGAGCCCGACTCTCAGGAGAACTCAGAGTGATTGTACCTGAACAGCAACTGCTTTATGCTCACACCAGGGCTCTCCAAGGCACCCTGTGCGGCAAGCAGGAAGGGGCTCCCGTTCCCGTTGCGGCGGATAGCAGAAGTCTTCCTCCAACAGGTAAGCGCGTCTGCCTTGAACGGTGCCGAGTGGTTCTCTGAGTTTATGTCTCCTGTGGGCCCCTAATTTTCCTTGCTTTATGGTGTCCCAGGCCTTTGGATGCGTGAGCGTGGACAGATGCCCACTCATAGTCCAGGACAGGACCACCTGTAGGATTTGCACCGTCTGGTCACCGGGGTCCCCACCAAGGTCCACGGTTCCTCTCACTAGCTCCTGTGCAGGCTCAACGTTCCCGCTGACATTCCCGGACTCCCACACTTAACGGTCTGTACCACATTTGGGGCAATTTATTGTATTGCATTATTTCTTCCACTAAGGGTCCCTGACGGTTTTTTGGTCTTTCTCTTTAGAATGTTCTTTTGCTGTCTACGGCCATACCACCCTGAACGCGCCCGATCTCGTCTAGAATGTTCTTTTGCTTTGTTTTATGGACGGTGACTATGCCCCCTGTTTTTACGTGGCTAGCCCATGGAGACCTAGAGTAGGTCCTTCCACTTTTTCCATTACGTGTTTTAGGAAGAGGAACCCAGGCGGTGGGGGGTGGTGCTGTGACGTTCTCTCTGTATCCACGAGTCTGCCTGAACTGGCCACAGACCCTTCCCGCGAATTCTGAGTCTCTCTAGCTCTTGGATGCTCTTCCTAGAACCCTTCCGGCCTGAAGGCCCACAGTACAAAGTAGAATTCCCTCTTTAGGTACGGTTTTGTTTGTCCCCTTATAGATAAAAAGATAGACTAGAACTGGGTAGGGGAATCCTAATAATACGGGTATGTTTCTTTCTCTCCCTGCCGGCCTGTCCTCCTTTTGTGCCTGTTCTGTGAGGCCTGGATGGAGTTCAGAACTCCCGGGAGCCTCAGGACAGGATGGGTCCCGCGGCTCCTGGCCGGCTGGGAAGGGTTGGAGCGTGGTGTGGTCCTGCGTACCTGGGCCTGCCGTCCCGAGGTGTATACGCCTGCTCGCCCAGGGAGAGGGCTGGCTGCTGGCCCTGCCTTCCTAATTCCCCGACGCCGTGGGCCTGGGGGGTGGGACAGCGGCCCAGCGCCAGCTCCTTCCAAGGGATTTCACAGGATTTTTGCTTTAAATGCAACCAGGAGGAAGTACAAGCCGTTTTTTTCCTTGGGAAACTCCCTTCCTCCCCTCCGCCCCCGCCATCCAGCTAGCGCCCCTGCAGTCTCCCTAATGGAGCACGAGAGAGATCAAAGTCGCCCAGAGAAGCGTTCTTTTACACAATGTTCCTGACACTCCACTTTGTAAACAGATTTTTTTATTTTTTTGGTTACAGGACGTATAAACATGCCGCGTGAGACGGATGGACTGTCACTTGGCTCCGTTGCTTTCTCCTCTAGGACTCAGGAAGCGTGCGGCCCTCCGGGGCAGCGCCCCCGCCGCCGCCGGGCCCTGCAGGAGGGGACACACGCACGGAAAAGTCAGGAAGAAGCCAGGGGACGCCCCCGCAGATGCCCACCTCCTCTGGCAGCCGAAGGCGGTCTGGGTTTCCTCCTCCAGAGGTGATTTTTGTTAGGTGAGGCCTGCGCGAGGCTCTTCTGCCGGGTGTCCCTCCCCAGGGGACCGGGAACCCGGTCCCAAGTCGCCGGACTCTCTCCGCAAAGGAAAACCTGCAGCAGCAAGAACTCAGAACAACAGGGGACGGAAGCCTCCGCTGGTTTTCTTACGGTTTCTCCAGAAACACGGGCGACCAGCCCCGCAGACAGGAACCGGAGAGCCGCGCCCCACGGGCCGGACGGCGCTTCCAGATCTCCTCCTCCCCCGCTGGTCGCAAACAGATTCCCGTTACTGGTCGTAGCCAAGGATTGTCCCCGCTGGGCACCTGGGGCGGCCGCGCTCCTGCGGGAGGCGACTTTGTGGCACGGGGCCTCGCCACAAACTTCGCCGGCTGCCTCCGCTGCCATCCGAGGGGGTGTTTTCAGGAGGTTTTCTTCCTTTTCTTTATTTTAAAATCGGTGAACTAGCTGGCAGCTTCCTGGGGCTGGGGTGGAACGGCCATGTGGGGGACATGGGGCCTTCGGTGTGGACGTGGGTTCTCACCTCTGTTGCTGTTGGGCCCCCTCTGGGGCAGGTGTGGCCACGGTGTGATGGGAAGCGTTTCTGGAAGGGGACTGGCTTCCAGCTCTCCAGGACCCCTGCAGAGCCCCGTTTGTCCCGGTCCTTGTCCCAAGACCGGCGGTCTTCTGTACTCGACTCTCTCGATCCTGGGCCAGGCCATTTGCTCCCCAGCACCGCAGACTTGTGCGGGGAGCTCCCAGTGGGCTAAGAAGCGGACAGGGGAGCTTTCAGAACCCCCTTGGATGGGCCCACGCCCACGTCACCTCCTCCAGGGTGCCCTGGGCCTCTTTTCTGCCCTGAAGGTTGCGAGTCTCTGCCATCAAAAGTTGCCGAGGGAGGGTGAAGCCCCTGGGGGAAAGGGACAGGGGTGGTGGTCTTTCATCTTTCATCTCCTTTGCCTTCATACCACCAGGATATTTCCAGGGTTTTCTTGAGTCTTCTTCACTCTATCCTGCCCTAAAATCGTGGCTTGGAAAGAGACGATTTTACTGAGGTGCATGTGTCTTCTAGAGTCTGCTTACTGGCGAGGCGCCTGAGGTTTCACTGTGTTCTGCACACCTTTTTGAGGTGCTAAGTCCCATATCACATGAATCCCCAGGTCCCACACCCCCTCGCCTTATTCTGACGGCGTCCTTCGGCCCAGCCTCTGCGCTTGGGAGCAGACAGCTTCCGGCCTGCACTCAGATTTCCAAATGTTTCCAAGTTGTTCCCTTTTCCACTTGATCTGGGCACTTGATTTGTGCAAGATCTGATCCACTCACTTCTGCATTGAAGGCCTGGTTCTGCTATTTTGCATGAAAAATTTTCATTAAAAAAAAAAATCCAAAGAGCAAAGTTGCTGAGTGAGCAAAGGACTGATCGGCCTCTCAGCACTGGGACTCCCTGCAGACCAGCTCTCGGTCCTAAGAAAAATGAGTCGATGGTCTCCGCTCAGTCCCTAATGAACAGTAGTAGATCACATCACAAAAACTGGACACGCATAATTTGGCACCATTGACAGCGGCCTCCCCACCAAAGCTCTGTGCTCTCCTGTCTGAACTAATGTGAAGCTTGGAAGTATCTTTGACCTTATGGTGCGAGGAGGGAGCCGGAGGAGGAGGAGAAGGACACTGGGGCCGGGGGATGGGGCTCCCACCTCGGGGAGGAGGGTGGACGGTCCACCACCAGCACCCCAAAGGGAGTGCCGCCGGCGGGGTGCCCTCCCCACGCACCTGGCCGCTGGGACAAGGAATCATAAATCAGGGTCCGTCCTGACGAATCAGCATGGACGGCAAGTAAGTTAATTGTGGCCGTGATACACTCATTTTTGCAATGTCTTTCAAACACCAGTTGTGATGGGAAACAGCTGTTAGATCCCGGAAAAAAAAAATAAAAGGAAGGGAAGAAAAGAGAAGAGCTTCGAATTCAAAATCATAATAATGTCTGTCTTCTGCATCCCCCTCCACAAAGGCTGGGAGCGGCTCCCATTCTCCCCGAGACAATCGGCCCGGCAGGGGGTCTGTGGGCTGAGCGCGGGATTGCACGGAAAGTTCATCTGCTGAGGGAGAAGACGCCAGGAGAAGAAAGGACCCCTTCTCTTAATGGGGGGGAAATGGCATGTTTAAAATAGGTTAGGGATTCAGGTTAAAAGCGGGAGAAGTCACACAGAATCGGGGCAGACGCGTTGTAAATGGTGCCGTTTGGCTGCGGGCTTCACGGGGCCGAGAGCGGGCGCGAGGAGGGAGCCTGTCTGGGATCTTCATCCGGGGAAGAGATAAAGTGGGTAATTAGAGTGTTTTGAACCTTTGAGATAAAACCGTGGGGGGAAACCGTTGGAATCTGCCCCTGTGTCTGGTCCGGCCGACTCTGTCCTGGCGCAGGAGCTGGGCTGGGGGCCCGCCGCCCAGGGCACACTCCCCTTTCCTCCTGCTGCCTGTTCTTGTCCCCCGTCTTGCTCCGAATCAGGCCGCAGGGCGAGGGCCTCCTGCAAGGACAGAGCTCAGAGCCGGCCGGAGAATCCCCCCTCTCCCGGTGTTTCCTGGGCTGGGGCTGGTACCCCAGAAATGTTGATGGACACCTTACGAGACATTTTTTCCATTTGTAGCGCCCATGTCAGAATGGGTCATAAATGACGTCGTCCATCCTGGAGACACAGACTGTCGCCGGCCAGCTCGGGCCTGCAAGTGGGCAACTTCTCCGAGCCCCCCACCTCGGAGGAATCCCCTCCGCCCCAGGTCCTTGACAGCTGCATCGCCTGGGCTGGGGTGGAGACCTGCGGCCCCGCACAGACCAAGCTGTTTTTAGAGTTCTCCTCACACCCTTTTTGATTCCGGCAGGCCAGTAAAGGAACTTAAAATTCAAATGCCTGCGACTCGATCCTTTACGTTCTGGATCTAACATAGTGGACACACAGGTAAGTAGAGGCCGCGGGTCAGCTCCCTGGCGGCTCCCTGTGTGTGGGCACGGAGATTCCTGTCCCGCTCCCCCTTGGCAACTACGGAACCGGCCCTAGCAGACCTCCTGGCCCCCACCATTGTTGTGCTGAGTGGGGTCAGGGTTCACAGAGCACTTCTAGAATTTTCTGGATCTGAGCCATGGTAAGTGTGGGGCGATGTGTGCGAGTGTGCTCTCCCTTCTTGGGATGCCTGGCTGGCTCCGTCTCCATCCCTCCCCTGCTCCAACAGCCCCTACAGAATGCCCAGAATTCCAGAAACTGGGCTGCTGTTCTGTGTTCCTGACCAGGGATGCCCCCAACAGTGCCCCGCGAGGTGTTCATCCTTCCCAAAGAGCAGACAGGCAACGCGTCCCGGAGTGGATCCCCTCAGGTGGGCCGCGGCCCCTCTGCAGACTGATTTGCTGGGGGCTCCTTCCCAAACAGGCCCCACGCAGGCTACCGTTTTTACGAATAAAACCGAGAGAAAACAGTGGGATCCCGCCAGAACGGATGGAAGGGAGGCCGCCGCTCTGAGCCCCGCGGGCCGTGCCCACGCCTGACGTCACAGCTGACGGCGTGTTCGGGATGGATGTCTTCACTGCCAGAAATTGGGGCGAACCCCGCAGAACCCCCCGCAGACCGTCCACTGAGTGCGCCGGTGCGACTCCGTCATTAGCAGGGTTAGGAACAGGGTTTCCGGTGGCGCTGACACACGGTCGCACACCAAGGGCGGGGCTGTGGCCGAGAGCACCCGGGTACAGGGTCCCCCTCCGACGTGGATCAGGGTCTCCCGACTCTTTCAGTCGGCTGCCGGAGGAAGACCTTGCTTCGCCCTTTGCCAAACATTCAGACACTTGGTGACAGAGGCTCCCAGTGTCCTTCATGCAGGCTAGACCAGAATGCAAATAAAAACAGGGAAGAAAGGGGATCTTAAAAAATATTAATTCCCCGGGACGTCCTTCAAATAATGAAGTTCCAGTTTCCACCCTCCTCTTTTGAAGAGAAAGGCAGCGGAATTTCATGTTCTGTTGGTAACTAGGTGCGTTAGCGTTTACCGTCCTGACCGGGAACCGCCGGCCCGGGCTGCACGCGTGAGCCCGAGTTCACAGGCCCCGGGTGCCCAGCAGCCGCCTGAGGGTTTCGCTCTGGCCCTTCTGGGACCGCCCCCCGCCCGGCCAACGGGACACTCTCGGTCTGGGGCAGTTTGCACGTTCAGGACAGAGTGTCTGCCCAGGGGTTCCTCTGGCAGGATGCAGGATCAGCGCGTAAGGGTGCCCCATGAGCTGGGGACACGTGTGAGTGTGCAAATATTTTTCAAACAGGCAGCAGCTTGGCATACTCATGCAGGAAAGCAGCCCTGTTAGCAAGCACTGTATGTGCAAATACAACTTCCTATTCAAATCAGAGCGAGAGGCAAAGGGATCATGAGGCCAAATGAGCCCTGTGAGTGTGTACGCACGCATGTGTGTCCTGCACACAGGAATCAGGGATGCAGCAGGGCTGGCTGTCCTCTGTCTGGGGTCTCTGGATCCTTTCCGAAGGAACAGATCAGCAGAGGCGAGACCTGGAGGGTTCCCAGCTGATCCGCTTCAGCTGTCCCCTGCCAGGCAGCTACCGAGCATTAACCCCCTCCTGCCCAAGCTGCAAGCTGGGGATGGGCCCGGTGGGCACCAGCAAGGGCTGGGATTCCCTCCCGAGATGCACAATCACAGATACGCAGCTCTGCGGTGGCCGCCAACTTGAATCAATGCTCCTGTGACATGGCCATCTCTCCCGGTCTCCGCCGGAGACCTCAGGGTACAAAGCCAGCTCGCTGGGACGAGTTCAGATGGATTCTTCCCCGAGGAAGGCAGATGACCTGTTGAGTTTTATCATGCCAGGGCTCCGTGAAGGGTTTCCTCGTGCTTTATGCCCCAGCATCGGGAAGCCGTGCTCTGCGCCCTCCTCTTACGCCCGGAAGGAAGCCGTGCGCTGGTTAGCAGGTACCTGCAGCCTGGAAACAAACAGATTTCCCCCAGAGTATCCCCCCACACCTTCCTTAGGGATTTGCAGTTTCTACCTCTCTGTCCGTTTCTCTGACTTGCTGTGTCCTCCACTTGGCACGTGAACGTCAGGCTCTTAAACGATCAAGTACCACAATTACAGAGCAAAATAACACACTATAAAAGGTACGTATTTACTATTTCTTAGGGCAGAGAATAAAGTTTTATAGTGTTAATTTCATTCTTCCTATCCTTGCTCTGTTCTGTAACTTGGAAGAATGTCGGCCTCTCCTACAGATCTATTTCGCTGACTAAATGTTTTGAAACTATCATTCCATGAGTGTTTTCTCCCGAGCTTCGAGAATGTTCTAACCATGCACTTCATGCCAGAGAATAAGAGCCTCTACCTCAAGGCACCGGGCCTCCTCCTCCTGTGGGTAGGGTCGGCCGGGAGGTGTGTTCACAGCGTGATTTCTAGAACAGATCCCGTGTCTAGTGATGGGGAGTCAATGCTGATTTGTGTAGTTTCGGTGTATCAGGAAGCACAGGAACACAGTCCCGCGGTTGCCTCAGACATTCCGGTCTTTGTGCACGTGCGAGGATGGCCTGACTCAGAGCCCTCACCGGCCCCACGGAACAAGGGACACACTAGCCCTACAGCAGGCAGCCTCCGATGTCCCATTTTATTTTTATCCAATGCGCAGATAAGTAGAGGTTTTTCTGGCAAAATATTCCAGTGGCCTTTTTTTTTTTTAATGTGAGGAAAGGACAGGTAGGTGGAAAATACAAAACAAGCACGTAGACAATTAAATAAAGATCTCATTGGGATTCCCAAAAGCCCAAACTAGAGAAATCTCACCACGTCGTTGCCAGCCTCCCAGAAGCTGGTAAATCCATGTGGCCTTTGAGATGTCTGTTCGTGCACGGAGACGCTCTTTCCCTGCTTTCTCTCTCTCTCTCTCTCTTTTTTTTTTTTTTTGAATTTTTAAATCAAGCGACGAGTTGCTTAAGCACATTGCAGATTTCCAACCTCTTTAGCAGTATGAGGAAATGCGATTCTGCCGGTGGAGGAAGAGCCTGCCGTGGAGATGTGTGGTTTCCCCGTGGCTTCTTGGGCAAGGAACAAGCGTCCTTTGACTCCGGCTTCAGTTTCGGAGAATTTTTAGCCCCTGCGTTGGGTACACCGACGTGGCAGCGAGACTGACAAGCCAGGCCCTGATGGCTCTAAAGGGTCACTGAAACACACACCATGAAGGATTTACACAACACACAGTAATGGCTTCTTTGGAACTGTTATGGTCTATTGGGTCACTAATAATCCACTTTTTAAAGAGTGCCAAAATATGAATTTACGCAGCCGGCTGTAATGGCTCCTGATCTATCAGGTAAATGATACGAATTCTCAGAATTTATATACATGCCATAGCACCGGGATGCCTGTCCCCACGTACCAGTGTGTAAAACAGGCAGGTTGTGTAGACGAACATGCAGATTCTTTTCCAGTTACTGATAGAAATGATGTAGTGCCGCTCAGGAAGTGGAAATACTTGTTAACATTCAGAAGTTTATGCCATGATTTGTATTTCACCTTTAATTGCCTCTATTATGATAAATATCTATTACTTACATCAACATATACTCTCTTTTCCCTAAAATGAAGTTATTTCCAATCCAAACTGTATTTAAAATATCCTGATTGCACAATTTCGTGGTAGGCGGACACATATTTAATTGACACATCACGTGGCTCAGTAAACATCTATTCTACGTATTTATGATTTCTGTTCTCCTCGGTGATCTGGAAACAGACCTCCCCGAGGTCTGCGTCAGCCGTGCTCAACAAAGATGCCCAAATCCTCCCAGCAGGTGGAGGCATCTACTGCAATGAGCTCTGAAAGGAACAACCCAAAATGTTTCTCCCCAGCAAGCACTGACATTTAGGGGAAAACAAAGTATCTGCAAAAGAGGGAAATTAAATGAACAGTTTCCAACGGGAATGGTGGTGTCACATAGTTTTACCTAATACAGAATCCGGAGCCAAGATATTTCAGAGCCCCTCCTTGCTATAAACATTCCTCTCTCTTGGCTTTCTTTCTGTTACAGTTGGAAATTTTTCCAGAAGAAAAGCCTAGTGAATTATTTAATAAACAAAATCCTTTAAGACAGCCATGTTCAAAGATATCTTCTCAAATTTCCTCCAAATAAGTGGAGGAGTCAAGTGTGCCACGGGTAGTCGGTGCACACACAGGGGCGTAGAGCCTGGAGATGGGGCACACACGCATGTGCCCACATGCTGGCGCACACATGTACATGTACAACCTGGAGAGCTCACACGCATTTGTGCACGCGTGCTGGCACACACACGTGCTCACAATGAGAAACTCTAGGCTTGCTCTTGCCTTGTTTCATTCACCAGCAGTGTGGATTTTCTATTCTTTTGGCTAAAACAGGGATGGTTCTCCTTCTTTTGTGTTGCTGTGCGTGTTCCTGCCTGTGCATGAAAACAGTAAAAAAGAATTTATAACACGGATTCACTAGAAATTCTCTGCCTGAAAATTGGGCTTTTCCTGAGGCAGACAGATTTCTTTCAAAGACCACTTAAAATACGTCGTCCGTTATGGACAAATGACACGGCCCAAGGACATATGTGCACATATTGGATGGTTTCTGGGTCCTTAGTATGAGAACACAACGTGGCAAGTTGTAGGTCTCCGCTCGCTTAGCAGGGAGCTGAGAGCAGAGGCTGACGTAGAGATGCTTTGGTCCCCACCCCCCAGGCTTTTCCCGGGGTCTATTTCCTGCCAGTATCTCCCATCTGCAGTATTGACTGGTTTATCAGGAGGCAGGTACCACTATCAGTTTATCTTGAATTGTCATCCAACAGAAGATTAAAAGCTGCCTGCCTCCTCCTTGTGATTTTCGGTGTTCATGTCACAAAGTTTTCAATCAAATTCCAGCACTGCGCCTTTAGCTTACAGAACCCCGAGCAATTATCTTCCCAAAGCAGGGGATTTAGACCATGTTTACCTCGCACAGTTTTAAGGTCTCTCCCTGCAAACCTGTCCACATTTAGGGAGTCAGATGGCTCCCAGATCTGGCTTGGGCTTTCTCTCTCTGTCTCTCTCTCATCCCCAAACCAGTAGGCTCTCGGCGGAGCAACGACCAATAAGAAACACAAATAGTGGACAAGGGCCAGGTTTTCGAAGAGCGATCCCAGTGCGGAGACCCCGTGTTGCTAGTTTTCACGACGGAAGAGCCCTGACTGTGGACAGCACTGTTCTAAGTGGCCGTCTCCTTACCAGTCTTCAGGAGGCCCCGTCTCCATGGCCGTGAACTCACGCATCAGCCGGAGCGGCAGGGGGATGTCCGCTGCGCCGTCGGACGCCTGGGAGGAAGCTGCGGTCTGGGGCGGGTCGGGGGAGCCCGAGTCGTGAATGTGGCCTCCATTTATAAGGAACTGGGCCCACACGAGCCGACACCAAACCAATGTCCAACTTCCATTGCGCCTTTGGGTGCTTGGAGTGGGTGCTTTGGAGTCCCAGAAACCAGACGGGGAAGATGCCGGCTGAAGGGCAGGCTCAGCAGAGGATGTGTGCCTTCTCCCCAGAGCGCCGCAGGGACACGTGCCCCCGGGAAAGCCCGGTGGGAGCTGGGGAGCCACACTTCCGGCCCTGCTGGGGCTCACTCCCGCTGACCGAGATCGCCCGCGGCCCTGCCACCCCTGCCGACCTCCTGCACTCAGTATCGACCACTGAAACCTCTCCAGTGGGGCCGGGGTGGGTTTGCAAGAGGTCGGGGGCGTGCACCGGGGAACCGAGATTCCTGAACGCAGCACTGTTCAAGAGAGCCCTGGGAACGGGCGCCCTTCCCAGCTTCGGGGTTTGTGTGCCTCCACATGTGCGATTCTCACTCAGTGTCTCACAGATGTGGGCAGAGGGACTCACGCCGCGGAAAAGCCACACTCCGCCCCGCCCACCCGCTGGAATTCTAAAAACCTGAATTATTGCTCAGCTACATGACAGTGGAATCCCGAGTCCAGGGGAAGGCCTGACGCCATCGTTCGCTCGGTGACTTGGAAATCAGGCTACGGTTTTCCCTGTCACCCGTGGCCTGTCGTCTGTCTGCTGCTATGTTCCCCCCATGTAGCCTGGCTTCGTTCTCTCCCAGGTGCCGGGGCTGGGGCCACGCCAAGGTGTGCCCAGCTCACTCTATGCCCATGGGCTCTAGGTTGGAGACAAGGGTGGACCTTTTACTTTGTAGCTGGGTTCCTTCTGGCAAAATCATCCTTCAGGGTTCCAGGTTCCAGCAGAAGGGGATACACTTGGAAAGAGGCTTTGCTGGCAATGGGGCCACGGGGCAGGGTCCTTGTGCTTTGCTGGGAACACATTCACCCATTTTTCCTTCTGTGGCATCAGAGTACGGGACGAGTAGAGCCTGAGATGGGGAGAGTCTCATCCATGCCTGGGCCTTGGGTGACCTGGGCCAGAACTAGGACTTCCGTTGACACCATGATACACAATGTCCCCAGGGCAAGCATGACATCTGGGAGATATCAACCTTCCCACCCTGTGTCCACGGAAACACAGGTCTTGCTAAAGGTTTCTAGGTGCTTTCTGAAACCCCAAATCCATTGCCTTCACAAATAATGTCACTGGGATTGGGGTGCCTGACCCATGATACTCAGTGACGGAAACACTTTGTGTTTAACACCCACTGCCCACAGGAGCCTAGCGCTCAAAGAAAAAAAAAAAAAATCATCGATCGTCAGCCCCTTGCTGTTTATGGCAACTTTGGGAAGTTCGAGCCATATGCAGCCGCCACAAAAATGTCACTAATTCCATCAAGTTTGCACCCATTAAAATGACCAGAGGTGTGAGGAATTAACAGCTTGGTGGAACAAAGAGACCCTTATGGGGTCATGCAAAGTGAAGGAAAATGTCCCATGCGTGTTCTCCTGTGAGTGCTGATGCCTGAAATCCCAGGAAATGCCACTCGCTGGGCCAGGGGAAGAAACTGATCTTTGACGAAGGGATTTACCTCTCACTTCCAGATTCTTTGCAGAATTTCTTGTGTCTAAATTGCCGATGCTCCCATGTGGACGAGTTTTCAAGAGTTAGACATCCTAATACTGTCTCTAAATGGCATAAAAGGGATCCTATTAGTAGGAACAAGG